>NC_134460.1:34918396-36265896 GCF_047948215.1 Lycorma delicatula | reverse complement strand
ATTAGGAAAATAACAATGTGCAGTTTTATATCATATTTAAAATACACTTATTCCTTTTTAGTTTTTCAGATCATAATAATTGTGTTGTCTCCCCGCTAGAACAATCAGAATCTTCTTTCATACAAAATCATTGAACTAAATCTTTTTGGAGATCCACACATTTTCACATCTACGATGTTCAATTTCTTTTTTCTGTAATTCTCTAGAAAATTCTAGAAATAAAAGCCCCAATTATCACTTGTACAAATATTTTCCATTATTACATAGGTATTCTTCATTTATTTCTCAAGAGTTTATAATAATAAGAAATTATCTTTTATCTTAATTAAAGATAATTTAAAATTTATTTTTGTTTCCCATATTTCTAAATTTTTCCTGGACGTCAGTTGTAGTTAACTGCATTCATTTCTGGGTCTCTCGATTGTAACCTGAAAAAGAAATCTTTTGTAAAGCTGTTTTATTGTGTAATCAACCAAACCTGTTTTAGCTAAATTTATTTTAATGTTTTTCAGCTCACTAATAAATAAAAACAGAATATTCAAATCCAAATAATACTTGTTCTAAGCCATTTTCATTTGATCCATTACCATTTGTAGTGAATTGCCAACCGGCACTCAAATTTCTGAATACTGTAATACAATCAAAAAAGTTTAATCTTATTTTTTAATTATTTTCAAGCAGGTGCAAATTTTTTATTTATTCTGATTATACAGATGACTAGGTAGAAATAAAAAATAAGGGCATAATTTTTTAATTACTCATTTTTATTCTACGCTTTAATATATTTTTTATGTAATTCTTAACTTTGTTAGGTTAGATACTTTAGCGGTTAAGGTACTGATGTCATATATCTCTTTTGTCACCACATTCATATAAAAAAGTTAGCGAATTATTCAAAATAATTTCTTCATTGAAATAATTTACAATTTTTTACTCTGCTTTTTCTTTCAGTTACAATTATTTTACTGAATTTATGTATAGCCATTTGTAAAACTTCATACAGGAAGAAAAATACAATCCCAGTTTATATTCATACTTTTAAGAAAATAGTCAAATGATCATATACTGTAAAGGTTCCATTTATTTTCATAATAACAAGTAGTGCACTGTAATTTTGTTCTTTATGTGAATTCTCTATTTTTTAATGTAATGCAAATAATACAATTTTTCAAAAATATTAATAAGCATTAGTTTCCTAACCTTTGAATTAAATATTTAAATTTAACCTCTTTGGAGAGAGATAAATGTTTTTACTATGTATATTTCGTATACAAATTATGTTTACACGGTTTTGTTGGCTCAAACAGTAATTTTAATAATATACATAAAATAATTAGGTAGCTTGTAATTGCATGTACTTGTTGTGTAGCTAGTAATTTCATGTAGCTTGTAATTGCATGTTCTTTTTATGTAGCTTAGAAATATAACTGTTTTATCATAAAAAATAGTTTTACTAACATTGACTAACATTAATTACACTAATTAATTTAAGTTTAGTTGATGGGTATTTTATGTATATCATTCATTCTGCTGTATTTGAGTTGAATATCTAAATTTAAATGTAATATAAATCGATTATCGATTATTAAATTATAACTGGGTCTTCAAAGAGGTTAAATTATAATTGATTTTAATGAAGAAGGTATAAACCACTTAACAGGCTTTTTATACAATTTTTCCAGTATTCTTTAAATTAATTATTTTTACAGCAATTTTTTTTTTTAAATAAGGAGAAATTTGTGATTTGCTAATTCATAGTATTATTCATAGTATATTCATAGTATCTGTTTATGTAAAACATCCTTGCATCTTATTTTCTTTGTGGATTCACTTTTATTTTATAATTATCCTAAGTAATTTCTTAAATAAATAACCATATTTAACAAAAAAATTAATTCTAAAATGACCCTTTGATTATCTACATATAAACAAATTTAAGAATACAAATCAGATTTTTTGGCATTCGTTTAAAAAAAACTTTTCACCCTAACCATCTAATGTTAAATAAAACTATTTTTGAGACCATCAAACAGTATTTGAAAGTATACTGGACTTCTACAGAGAACCATCAAGGAACTATTACAGTATATCCATCAGGAATCATTTTAGTTCTATTTAAAAGGCCTATCACTATTACCGTTGACATTTTTACAACCTAAAAATACACTACATTAAACCTTTTATATGAGCAAATTATATATATAAACCCCCTGGTTTTAGTCTTCTAGAATATATGCCATATCTTGCCTGGTAGTTATCCACTGAAATTATTAGTTTATTTCTATAAATGTATATTTTTTTAAACAATTTTCCAAAATCATGTAAAACTGAAATCGAGCACATTCTCTTTCTTACACGGGATTAGAATTTGTAATTTAATTGGTACCTGTCACCTGCTATTAATCATTCTGCACCTCCCACTGTTCACATATAGAATTTCTTTGTAATTATATTTCATATTGTTGATGAAAAAAGACCTCCTTATTGATTACTGAATAATAAAATTTAATTTTTTTCTATAATCCTACAGATACAGGTAACTTCAATATTACATTTAGTATATGCATTATTACCCCCTTTTCACTTGCATTGTCATTAATCGTAACTTGATTCCATTTGCTATTCATTAGCAACTTTACCTTTTTTTCAATAATATAAATTATAGACTTCCAACCAGGATTGGCAATATTATGCTGTGAAAATGCATTCTTAGAGAATCTTAAATGGGATAATCAAGAGGTCTGGATAGTAATGCATACACCTGCACAGGTACAAAAGGGAAAAAAAGAAATATGAAAAATACAAGTAAATTCATTATGATTAAAGACTCTCTGAGTAATTGATTTCTTCGAAAAATCTTCTATTTTTAATATTGAAAATAATAGAAAAATCCCTTAAGTTATATTTCTTCAAATCGATAACATTTTTCTGTTGAAATTATGAAACAAAAATCTTCTGGTTAATATTTCCCTAGTTCAGTCTTCTAATTCGGTTTCATTTTAAGAAATACTGTTTCAAATTATTTAACTGTAACAACACACAGATTAGAGTGTATATACAACAGAAAATTTGATATGTCATATAGTTCAAATTTTTGATCAACTTAGCAAGTCTGATATGCTCTGAAACTCTTCAGGGTGTATTGTTTTAAATTTTTGATCAACTTAGCAAGTCTGATATGCTCTGAAACAGTTCAGGGTGTATTGTTATAAATTTTTGATCAACTTAGCAAGTCTGATATGCTCTGAAACACTTCAGGGTGTATTGTTATAATTTTTTATCAACTTAGCAAGTCTGATATGCTCTGAAACACTTCAGGGTGTATTGTTATAATTTTTTATCAACTTAGCAAGTCTGATATGCTCTGAAACACTTCAGGGTGTATTGTTTTAAATTTTTCATCAACTTAGCAAGTCTGATATGCTCTGAAACAGTTCAGGGTGTATTGTTTTAAATTTTTTATCAACTAAGCAAGTCTGATATGCTCTGAAACAGTTCAGGGTGTATTGTTTTAAATTTTTGATCAGCTTAGCAAGTCTGATATGCTCTGAAACAGTTCAGGGTGTATTTTTATAAATTTTTGATCAACTTAGCAAGTCTGATATGCTCCGAAACACTTCAGGGTGTATTGTTTTAAATTTTTTTCAACTTAGCAAGTCTGATATGCTCTGAAACACTTCAGTGTGTATTGTTATAAATTTTTGATCAACTTAGCAAGTCTGATATGCTCTGAAACAGTTCAGGGTGTATTGTTTTAAATTTTTGATCAACATAGCAAGTCTGATATGCTCTGAAACACTTCAGGGTGTATTGTTATAAATTTTTGATCAACTTAGCAAGTCTGATATGCTCTGAAACAGTTCAGGGTGTATTGTTTTAAATTTTTGATCAACTTAGCAAGTCTGATATGCTCTGAAACAGTTCAGGGTGTATTGTTTTAAATTTTTGATCAACTTAGCAAGTCTGATATGCTCTGAAACACTTCAGGGTGTATTGTTATAAATTGTTTATCAACTTAGCAAGTCTGATATGCTCTGAAACACTTCAGGGTGTATTGTTATAAATTTTTGATCAACTTAGCAAGTCTGATATGCTCTGAAACACTTCAGGGTGTATTGTTATAAATTTTTGATCAACTTAGCAAGTCTGATATGCTCTGAAACAGTTCAGGGTGTATTGTTTTAAATTTTTGATCAACTTAGCAGGTCTGATATGCTCTGAAACAGTTCAGGGTGTATTGTTATAAATTTTTGATCAACTTAGCAAGTCTGATATGCTCTGAAACAGTTCAGGGTGTATTGTTTTAAATTTTTGATCAACTTAGCAAGTCTGATATGCTCTGAAACACTTCAGGGTGTATTGTTATAAATTTTTGATCAACTTAGCAAGTCTGATATGCTCTGAAACACTTCAGGGTGTATTGTTATAAATTTTTGATCAACTTAGCAAGTCTGATATGCTCTGAAACAGTTCAGGGTGTATTGTTATAAATTTTTGATCAACTTAGCAAGTCTGATATGCTCTGAAACAGTTCAGGGTGTATGGTTTTAAATTTTTGATCAACTTAGCAAGTCTGATATGCTCTGAAACACTTCAGGGTGTATTGCTATAAATTGTTTATCAACTTAGCAGTTCTGATATGCTCTGAAACAGTTCAGGGTGTATTGTTATAAATTTTTGATCAACTTAGCAAGTCTGATATGCTCTGAAACAGTTCAGGGTGTATTGTTTTAAATTTTTTATCAACTTAGCAAGTCTGATATGCTCTGAAACAGTTCAGGGTGTATTGTTTTACATTTTTTATCAACTTAGCAAGTCTGATATGCTCTGAAACAGTTCAGGGTGTATTATTTTAGATTGTTGCTTCACACGAAGCAAATCTTATATGCTGTGACAGTTCAGGGTATATTATTTCAACGTTTTCCTTAACGGGTAGGAGATTCAATGTGCTCTTGCACAGATCCGGGTGTATTATTCGCATTTTAGCTTATCAGTTACCTAATATGATACACAATTATTTTTAATTATAATTCTTGATTACATATTGACATTGTAAATATCTATGTTGTATGCAATGAATAGTTTTCGCAAGTGCCGGGTACATAAAGCATTCGCGCCGCGTCAACCGCGTCGCGACCGTACTTCATCATCCCGATATCGTTCATCGGGTTCGGTTGGGGGGTGCTGTGAATATAAATGTGTCTATATATTGGGGGGGGGGGTGATATATAAATATGTTAATGTTAGAAATAGTTATTCATATAATTCATAATATTTAGTTATTCTATGTTTATTATGTTTCTTTGTCTTTTCAGCTCATCACTTAACTACCAGTGGCTGAAGTCCTCCTCAACTCAATTTAAATTCATAAAGAATTCAGTTTTATAATTTAAATTTTTATTTCAATTTTAAATTTAATCTCATAAAAATTCCTTTTTTAGTTTAAATTGCTTTATAAATTTTTATTTGAAATATTAATGAGTGGGTTTTTAAAATAACCTTTTTTGTAAATTATTTAAATTTTGTTCATTTCATTGACAAAATTAATCATTTAAATAAGTTCAAGAAATTAAAAAAATAAGTAAATATATAGAGGCAATTTCTTAATTAAATCTACCTTTTAAATCTGGTTCATGTAGGATATAATGTTTATTTTTAATTTTTTTTTTATTTGATATATATATTATATTACATAAGCTTTTTCTTACATTTTTTTGGTAGGTGTTAATCAAATTGAAGGTTAGAGCATATTTATATCTAATTACAGTTTTAAGAATTTTTTATTTTTTATTTTATTTGAAATATTTTAAATCTTGAATACCCTTTGCATTCCCCAATCGCATTCAGCCAACCAGCTTCAGAGAAGATGCATGCTTGCATGTTAGTTTAATTTTTTCAAACCAGAGTCAGCTGATTTTAGAGGTGCCATAATAAGTTATTTCACTTTATTTGCTTTTTTTTTATTAAAACAATTAACTTAGTTGCAAAATTTACCAATTTTTTGTGGTAAAAACCTAAGTAGAATGATTATTTGAAAAAAATCCATATATCATAACAGTAATCCAAATTACTTCAAAATTTAATAATTTTTTTATGTAATATATTTGCCTTTCATATTAAAAAGGCGTGTACTGATTCTGGTTTTTAGTGTGTAATTATTTTATTTTCACATATTTTGAAATTGTGGGGTAAATAAAGTGATTGGTGAAATTAAAGTGCGATCAATATCAAAGTGAGAAATTAACGTTATCTTCCTCACTACAAAAATTTACAAACTATAAATAAAAATGAGACTAGAAATAATACAGATTACCAGATTACATTCCACATCTCATCAACTCTTCACTTCATGCTGCATCCTATTTCTTCAGACTACCAGATCGACCGATTCTTTCAGCTGCTCAATGGATTTGATCTTTGGATTAGCCTTGGCGATAAATGTATAGCTGTGTTGCCAAATGGTAAAATATTAAGGTACTACTAATTCTTTACTACACCATATAATTTCATGATAATACTAGTATTTATTAAGACTCCATCCGTTTATGTAATGTTTAGCTTCAGTTAGAGCAACCAAGTATTGGAGATACTCACTCTGTGAATTCAACCGGCCATTATCACTTGCCTTGTACCAGGGGCCAAGGTCATTAGCCCACTGTGGCTAGTCTAGTGGTAACTCATCATTGCAAGTCAAATGATTTCAAAGTCGAGAGTTCTAGGTTCAAATCCTAGTAAAGACCTTTAAATGGATTTGAATATTAGAGTGTGGATATTAGTGTTCTTTCACGGTAGGGTTTCAATTAACCACACATTTCAGGAATAGTCGATGTGAGACTGAACAAAACTACACTTAATTTGCATTCATACATATCATCTTTTTAAGTAATACCTTATGGTGGTTCCCGAGGCTAAACAGAAAAAGAGCGGGCAGGCCATTAGTTTAGACTCCAGTTTATATCACTGATAGGTAACTTTCTCTTTTGATACTGCAGGTACTTTTATTTCTAAATTTTTAAAAAATTTTAGATAGATCGGTCATTAAATGTCATGCGAAACACAGAAATTTTGTGTGGCAAATTACAACATAATACAATAAAGGAAAAAACAGTATAATAAAGAAAAGAAACTTAATAGTGTTACATATCAAGAAATGCCAGTATCTGGTCAATGCCTAATTTGTCTCTGATAAATATTTTATTTGAAATATAAACCACCAAAACACAGTAATTAGATAAGTTACACTTGCCATATTAATTTCCACAGACTGTTTTTTTGCAGTACCCTGCATCTCCAGTATGTATTAAATTCTATTTTTATTACATTAAAACTTATTTGTTTTAATGATATCTATTTTTTATGATAAATTATGTTATCTTTTGTGAAATTTTAAATGATATTACAAACATAATTAGGGTATACAACATACCCTATTGTACAGGTACAACGTATACCAAAATGAAACGACTAGCACTAAATAGGGAATCTTAAAGAGCTGCATCAAAAACCAGTCAAATGACCTAAGACAAAAAAATGAACATAAATGTACTTGTGAAAATTTATAATTTATAATTATTTAATTAAATAAAATATTTATAATTTACACAAAAATAATACAAATAAATTAAAAAGAATAAGATAGAATATAATAGCAAGTGAAGGTGTAAGATACTGCACAAACCGGTTATTGGAACATAAGTATAAATAATCTAATTACTGTGTTTAGGTGATTTAAATTTCATATAATGTTAAATTTTATATATATATATATATATATGTATATACAAATTTTTATGAATTTTGTTACAGCAATGAAACTTAATAACTTATTATGTACATTTCTTGGCTTACAATATTTCAAGAATATTTTGAGTATTTATCAGTTAACAACTGTACATCATTTGATTTTTTTTCATCATTGTTAATAAAATTGAAATGCAACATGTACTTATAATTTAACTCAATTATTCTTTTTGTAGAAGACAATTATTCTTTTATAATGTAAAGAATAGCCATGAAAAGCAACTGATTTTGTTTGATTTCATGTGTAAAATAAATGAAATAAGAATCAAATTATTGTCGTGACAGTCTTTTCACTTAGATACCTCCTTAATTATAATAAAAATGAATTTTATATATGTTTACAGATAGAGAATGGGTTTTGATAGATGAAACAAAGCAATATCTTCATTTAACGTATTATTTTAATAGAAAATATACTGTGTAAAAATTTAGAAGTGATTTCACAAGTTTTTTTGTTTTTGATAATGGAAATTCTGTTTAGTCCTTTATTGTTTTAATTGCTTTGACAATGAATCTCTTGACAAGAGATTCATTGTCAAAATATTACATAAATATTTCATGAATTTTAAATACCAGAGCAATCAAAGCAAGTGGAAACCTATATAAAATTGTAAAAAATAATAAGAAAATAAATGATGCATTTCATTCTATAAAAATATTAAATATGATTTTAAAAAATAATATAAAAATTAGTAAAAGGATCAGGTGGTATACCGATATCCTGTATCGATTTTTGTTACTATTAAACATTATTCTTAGCTGAAAATTTTAGCTCGGCCAAGTAGGTTCATATAACACACATTCCTGGATGCGATATAGATTTGTTACCATCTACATCAGTGAACCTTAATTCAGAATAATGTTTTTGCATTTATTCTTGGTAAAGCGCTCTGATCTTGTACGAGAGGAATCCTTGCTGCCTTAAAACGGGCTTAGAATTTTTTTGAGCGAGTTGTCTTGTTTAGCAATCTTCCTTTCTCACCTTCTAACTTCAACTTTTTTCCTTTATTTTCTTCTACCTTGATCTATTAAAAGGGTGTTTTTCAATGATTTCTCAATGGATATCTACCCGATGCGGGGTCCGTAAAAAATTCAGTGTTCTTTGTATCTATCTAGTCTGGAAGAAGGTATAGCTTTTCTTGTGTACCTACCTAGCTAGTGATTCTATTTCTGTAAAAAATGTCTATATAAATACTTGTACCTCAGGTTAAATATTTAAGAAGTAAAAATGGACCACCTAATCATTCCTAATAAATATTTTTGTTAGAAAAAGTTAAGTGCTATCATACATGAAATGAATTAAATAACTAAAACAAAACTATTTAATTTCACAACCGCTAATTGAATTTGTCTTATTTTCTTTTGTTTCAGGTAACTCAACGGTTCATTTAATATTCTAAGGGAGAGCTGCCATGTAAGTGGCCCTCCTTACATTGTGGTACTCCCTTTTATTGTAGGATAATTTTCTACTAAAGGTACTTACTTTTGTTATTATTGTTTAATATTATAAATTTTCATGTTAAAAATAAGTTGTGTAGTTTTTAAGTTGATAGTATAATATTCTTATAAAATCGCGGTAGGTGCCTAGTCCCAGTAGGGTCCCCTGATAGGAACTTTCCTTTAGGGAATTTTTTATGTCTATTTTTGTGCATGTTTCTATTTCAGGTTCAACATAAATTTTACATTAAAATTACTTAGATAAGCAGTGTAAATTAAGTTTTATGAAAATAGATATAAATTTTGTATATGCTGTGTATGTTTTTTCAGGTACAATGTAGATATTATTTTATTATTAGTTAAGTCGCATCCGCGATCCCAATGCCTAGTCCCAGTAGGGTCCCCTGATAGGAACTTTCCTGTAGGAAATTTTTATGTCTATTTTTGTGTATGTTTCTGTTTCAGGTTCAACATAAATTTTACATTAAAATTACTTAGATAAGCAGTGTAAATTAAGTTTTATGAAAATAGATATAAATTTTGTATATGCTGTGTATGTTTTTTCAGGTACAATGTAGATATTATTTTATTATTAGTTAAGTCGCGTCCGCGATCCCAATGCCAAGTCCCAGTAGGGTCCCCTGATAGGAACTTTCCTGTAGGAAATTTTTATGTCTATTTTTGTGTATGTTTCTGTTTCAGGTTCAACGTAAATTTTACATTAAAATTACTTAGATAAGCAGTGTAAATTAAGTTTTATGGAAATAGATTTAAATTTTGTATATGCTGTGTATTTTTTTTCAGGTACAACGTAGATATTATTTTATTATTAGTTAGTTAAGTCGCGTCCACGATCCCAATCCCTAATAGGGTCCTCCTCCCTAAGGGGGAGGTTTTTAGTCGGTGAGAGCCCGACACTACCGTCTGTTGCGGGCGCAGACGGTGGCTGGTAGAGCTTTTCCTCCTCCTACGCAAAACAAAAAAAAAAAAAAAAAAAAAATTAACAGTTCATATTAAGTGCATTACTAATCTTTTTGCCAAGTGATTTTGAGTTGTAGGTGCTGTACTGGGAGTACTTTTAAATTCATGGAAGCTGTGACAAAAAAAAAATGGTTACTGATTCTCAAATATAATATTGAAAGCGGAAAATGGTTATGGAAGATAAAAGAAAATTTTAGTTAAAGTGACTATCAACCGTAGTTTCAAATCTGGATTGAATAAAAAGTAAGTACTGTAAATGTCTAATAGAATTTTTAAAACGCAGCAAAATATAAAAATCACATCTAGAATTGGGCATGGAATTTTAACAAATATTGGGTGCTGAATTCAAAACTTATAAAATTTTGTGTAATACATTGCATTTTTAGATACATACGATTTATTTACCAATAAATGCATAATCAGTGTCATACCAATATTTCAAAAAAGTTATTATTTTTATGTATTCATTTATAATTTGTTCAAATCAGCTAAGTTTTTGTTATTCAAATACAGATGAATTGAAATATATTCAATAGAGTTTTTAAACGATTAAATCATTGGAACTAAGTTTTTAAAATAAGTTTACAAATGTTTTCTCGCTTATACGATGTTTTATCAGTTTCTCTAAATAAAAACCAACAACAGTCATCAATCATTCTAGCGTCCCATCTTCCTTGGTAGTGATGCTGACGGAAACGGTCTCCTTGCTCATCACTGACAGAGCACAAATTTTCAGGAAAAAAGTCTAGGTGAGACTGTAGGAAATGAATTTTTAATGACATCCTACGTACTAAATATTTGTAGTTTTTTAACAGCTTATTAACCATAAACATAGTTTTCATCTTTTCTGTTGCCTAAAAAACACCAACAATGTCTCTGAAGGACTTCCATGCAGCTAATGCATGATAAATAACAGGGCTCGTCGTTTCCTGTTGAACCGTTCAGTTACTGAGCATCATATAAAAATAACACGAGGCACCCAGATTTTATCTTGATCCCTGAGTGCGCAATCCAGAAATAAGTTTTTCTATGAGATTTATGCGTACATTTACCTCTAATGTAACAATAATTGTCTGGATGATTTGAGCATCCATCAACTTTTTAGAGGCCATGTAGCAAATAAAAATGAGAAAAAAATCTCTTCAGTATTATAAAGAATTTATGAAAATATAGCAAAACACTAACAACTGTGTGAACACAACACACAGTATAGACAATTGAAGTTTTGACTGAATATAATTTTAAGCTCTGTAGTAGGCAACAACAGATGTCTGTATGATTTGGCTGTCTCAGCGGACAGCCGAATCACCCAGCTTTTGACCCAGTTCTTAAGAATCCTAATATGAGGGAGTATGAGGACCGTCCACGTTGTACTGCGCCTGTGGGTGTCCGTACACGACGTCTGCTGCAGCATATGAGTGTTGACTCTCCCTCGTTCTTTCCATCATGTCCGTGCTCGAACCCCCCGTGGAGAATACACCATGTAAATTTTACGTTTGATCTTACAACATAATATAAGCGTTCCACGCCACCTATTGTTTTCTGGCAGATGTTTCAGTTTCTCCTCGCCAAGTTGAACCCAGGCGTGGTGATATATACTGATGGGTCGAAGCATGGCGGTAACGTTGGTTGTGCTTTTGTTATCAATGAACAGTCCTATATGTTTGGCCTACCCGGTGTTACGAGTGTGTTCACCGCAGAACTACTCGCTATGGATAGGGCTCTAAGTATCGTTGGCCCTAAATATAGGAGCATTCTTATTTGCAGTGACTCGTACAGTGCTCTCCAGACATTGGAAAACCTTTATTCCAAACATCCTGTCATTGACATTTATGATAAAATCGCTGAGTTAAATAAACGCAACAGGGAGGTAGGTTTTTGCTGGATCCCCAGCCACGTTGGAATTCTAGGTAACGAAAGAACAGATTCTGCTGCCAAGGAAGCGTGTATTCAGCCTCCTTTCACCACCCGAGTTAGTACCTTTGATTTTATCAATCATATAAAACAATCACTGCGAGTGAGGTGGCAAAGTGACTGGACGGCTACCGTCGATAATAAACTCCAACGGATTAAGTGTTGCCATGGGGCTCCTCTTGCAGAAACTCTCGTCGTGAGGAAGTTGTCCTCTGCCGGTTACAGTTGTGACATACGAGGATCACACACGAATACCTAATGTCAGGAGAAATGTTTTAATTATTTAAAACAAATAATTTTTATTAACTATTTTACATCTACAATGATATTAGAATACAAGAATTAATTACATTTTTATTAAGTAGAAGCAAAGTATATAATGTGCTAACACCAATCAGCTATGCGTAATCTAATTACATGTTCATTCATTTATTAGGTAATAGGTAAAAGAGTAGTCGATGAAACACATGATGTTACTGTTCCCAACTGTGAGGTACATTTCGTGATCTTCAGTTATTGAATTACATAATCTGTCCCAATCACAATGTAGTGATGCATATAAAGCACAAAAGAGGTAAGAGGTACAATTGCTTTCTACTTCATTAAGAATAATTATTTTCATGCACGACCAGTCCCAGTGGTGAACGTAGTGAAGGTGTTGCTTGTAGAGCTGAAAGATTTTCTGCGTTTTAGTGGGCTTGGCCTACTCTGTGTAGAAGATGATGGGCAATTGTTTCAGTCCTCACTTTCCTTACTAAGCCCAGCATGAAATGCTTTTTTCTTGAGAATGCCAATGCTATTTTGTGGGACATGCATCTGGTATCTTGTCGCATTTAATCTTTTGTTTACGGCAAATGACATATATAAATGATTATAATTATTTTATTGATTTATTTTTTCAAAGTACAATTTCTTCCTAAGTAACTAGAAAAAAAAAAAAATTATCATAACAGCTCCGGTTCCTCTATCGTTTTTTAAAATAAATATTTAAATATCAATCAGGTTTAAGGTAATTCTTGATTACCAATCAATGTTCAGCTGTTCTTCATGATTTTCTGGCACCATGAGATTATTAATATTAGTATAAACATGAGATTATAATCTACAAATTTTAGTTTAACTGTAAGTTTGCTCACAAAAAATGAATTACAAAACACATCTCACAGTTGGAAACAGCAATATCATCATGTCTTTCATCAATTGCTCCTTTACCAGTACTAAATAGAATGAAAAAGTGGTTGAACAAGTCATTACATTGTAAATTCCTGATCTGTGAATTCTGTGCTATACAAGTCATGCGAGATACAAGTGATACCATATAAAGTTGATTTCTTTAAATTTACGATGACACTATACAACCAGTCAATGTGATGAACAGAGTGAAAGGACCAATTTCAGGGCTGAATATCAGCTATAGTTTAGTCAGCTTCATCTTGGTATGCAATAATTTTTGTGGGAAAGGCACCAGGAAAACCATTAAAATATCCATTTTCCTCAGAAAGCCTAACTATTGATGTTCAGTTTTTATTAAGATTGGCTCAGCGTTTTTTTGGAAATAGATATGTGTCATGTCAGGTTATCTGTTGAGTTATGACTGCTTCAGAGACATAAAAATATTAATTATTGTGAACTAGATTCCTTGAGTCGATTGGAATCCCTTATTCGTCAAATAGATTCCATGAATATCGATTACATCTTTGAGGTTTGTCTTGGATAAAATTCTGGATTTATCTCTTAGGCTGAGGCAATAGCTACTTTCGTAATCGCCCCTTAACAGAGTGATATCTGTCTGCTTATGAGACTTATATCGCAGGCAAATTATTATATTAAAAGCACAACAGACTAAACTTAGATGTCTTGATGAATTAATTTACACTTCTTATAATTTAAATGACCAAATTTCTTTATAACAAAAAGCATAAAGTTAAATTTTATAATTTTAAGGTGAATTGAATTTTGTGTTAACTAAATATCATTAAACAAAAAATTATACCAATACAACTTATAGACTTTGTTACTTATTTGTAATTTAATAATAACTAAATTTGTAAGTTTTCTTTTTCAGCAATGTCAGATGGAGGACTTTTATCCCAGAATGTAGCATAAATAGAATTGTCATTTTCATCAAATTAGATTGGAGAGGAAACAGTAATCTGTGAGTTTTCAATTTATTTATTACAATATATAAAACGTGCAATGCAATAAGTAAAAACCATTAAAAATTTTATGTAGCAAGCGGTAACATCAATGTACATTTAAGAATGTCCAGCAGCTCTTACAAAGGGGAAGACATGTGTAAGGAAAGACTAGAAGGGCTCTAGCAAAAAGAAAAAAAAAGTTCCATAGGTTTTTTTAAGTTGAGAGAAAACATTAAAAAAATTAGGAAAACTTGGGATTAACTCATCGATTCTTGATTCGATATTATAATATTTAAAGGCTTAACTCTATGTAAAGGCTTATGAATGTAATTAAATTCCATTGTATGAATAACAATTTGTCTTTATAATCAATACAATATTAGTAATGAAGCGATTAATTTGGATAACATCTAAAGTTCCAGGTTGTCTTTCAAATTACTTCATAAAGTTTTAATGTATCTACCAAAGAGAGAAACGATCTGTTTAATTTTCATGAGAAAGTTTTTTATGTTTTTTGGGGTAAGAGTGACATCTCCACTTTCACTGTTGGGAAATTATATTTATAACCACTGATATTCTTTTGCAGAATTTACAAAATCTGCTATATTATAATTTTCAAACCATACAAAGATCACTTATATTTTTTTTTTTTTTAATAAGTGTTAAGAGAATAAAGCTCACAGAGACGAAAACCCTTTAAATCATTAATTCACTTTCAGGTGTGATTTTTAATTGCAACTTATCTGTAAATTATAGTAGTAAATAATTTACTTTGTTATCCACTAAAACTTTGTGTACCTGCACTTACTCTGCCTTAACTTAAAATTATATTTTAATAAATGATGTCATTTTGTGATAATAAAATTCATAACAGTTAAACTAAAAAATATAATTTAATAGTACATATGAGATGAAGAGATAATCATTGAAAATTAATGTAATCATGGCAGTTTATTTATTGACTAGTAAAGAAAAATTGTATTTTAAATCAAACTTTTGTCATTTTGCAATGTTGTTCAGGAGAAGTACAGTTGGTGGAAAAGTTTCTGTTATCAAACCATAATTTCTAAAAAAAAATGAACTCACCTTCCACCTGCTTTCGATGTAGCCTACCATCGACATAATTTGTCTCTTCCAATCTATTCTCAGCAGTATCATATAAAATACACTTTCATGATTTATTACACCTTCAAATCTAACATTTGTTTCAGAGATCATTCTGTTATTAAGTAGCATTACTTTGTTCTTAGTAGTATTTTAAATTGTTCACTTTACAAATTTATTATTTTTCATTTTACCTTCAAATAACTTTTGTGAACAAAAAGAAAACAAAAACAGAAAAAAAAACAAGGATGTGGTGGTTGTAACTTTTAAAATATTTTTACTATAAATTTATATGTAAATTACAATACAATACCTATTGCAAACAATAATTCCATTTTACAATTTAATTTAATTCCACTGTAGTTATTCTCTCTTTTTAGAGCTTAATTTATTACAAAATGAAGCTTTATGTCACACAATTACTAGTTCATCAGAAAATTTAATAAGTATATCAAATATTATCAAGATACCGCAAAACTTACTGAGAAATAGATTTAAAAAAAAACAATAATAGAACAGATAATATAGATAGATGGAACTTTTGATGGCAATAAATGTACTTTTATTGTTTTTCATACACTGAATTGATTCTTAAAGTATGTTCTGCATTACCTACCCAAATGCTACTCAATCAGAGTAATGCTTATTATAACGTACTTAAAATATCTTACTCAAATGCATGATAAATAAAAGAAAGTGTATACTTATATTGCAATGTTTATTCTTATAGATATTATTGTGCAGTGCACTGACAAGACAGCTTAATAGCAAGTGCACTATAATATTGATAAGGTAATCTAATTTTTATATTTCCATTAGCAAACACGTCTACCAAGCCGTAGCCATTAACCAGTTTTTGGAAAATATTTTAAATTCTTTAAAATAAAAAAATTTAATTTTCAATTTTATGAAATATTTGTAAAACATTTATTTATACCGATAAAACAACTTAGTAGCTGTGGTATCGGTATCTGAAAAGAAACTTTTCAAGTCGTACATTACAAATTCTGAACAAGTAATAGAAATTTTATCATTTGACAAGAACACACCTGTAAATTTAGGTCCTCACTTCAAGATGTACAATGAGGAGGGCCTCAGGGAAACGTTTTTGCTTTCTTATGTTTATTAATGATCTGCCTTAAAATCTTTAGCCGTTCATTCCAACTCTTTTCACAGATGACACAACTGTATCTATTTCTAAGGATAATAAATAAAAATGGATTGAAACTTAACAGTTGCAGTTTAAAAACATTTTCACTGGATGGATTGTAACAATGTAACTTAAAATATGGATAAAACATTGTGCTTCTCGGGTAGACATAATATTGCAGATTGTGTGACCAAAAATCCCATTAATGATATTGATAGTATCTTTGTTGTCCACAAAAGATAACCTCTGGGTTTTTTATTTAATAAATTCTTGTGGGATGATAAAACTGATATTTTGTTTACCAAAATGGAGTAGTTTTACTCTGAAGCATCTTTATAAAAACACTAAGCTAGTAATCATTATCGATTACTTTCATGCCTAAATATTTTCTCATATAATGTGTAAACTCCAATTTGTGGGCTTTTTAAAAACATAATCTTTTAGGACAAAAGAAGTGCTTTCAGATCAATACAGAGGCATACTTTATGAAAAGGGACACTGTATAATCAGTTAACCATTGGCTTATTTTACAATTAAAAGATTTAGTTTTAAAGATAATATATTGTTCTGTTGATGAATTAAAAAAAAAGACTAACATATGATTTACCTGCAAGCACTTCAACATGTACAGATATAAGTGTATATGTTCGAAATGATTTTCAGGAACGATTTCTTAACTGTTAATTATTTTATACTAATATTTTATTATTAATGTATTTACATTAATATCATTTCATGTCTCTGAAAATGTTATAATTTTTTTCAAATTTTGTAATTTGTTCCGATCAGAATAAAGTCGCAAGTTAGGTTAAATAATTCGTTATAATATTAAAAAAAAATCAACCTTACCAACAATTTATATTTTATCCCTAGGGCTTTAGGCCATTTGACAATCCTCAAGAGTAATTTTTTTGTACTTTTAAAAAATTAAAAACGTAAATAAAATTTATTAACTATTAATAACCTAACAACAGTCTTCCTTGTTGGAGGGAAATAAGTTAGGCATCGTGATAATTATTAATTTAAATAGAAAATCATCTTCAAATCTGATATGCTGCTTTATTAATTTATTATTATTACAATATGTATAAAATTTTTGGATATTGCTTGTTTTATAATAATCTGTGGAAAAATCTAATATTTTAATAAAATTATTTGTAATTATTTTTATAATAATTATCTGTATTTATGTTCATTCTATAAAATGTGATTAGCATGATTGGATTTATCGAAACAATTTTTCTTTATACTATTATTGTTCTTTAGCTCTAAAAGAAAAAGAACGGTTGCTCCTACACATATATTCTGGCCGGCAGTTTTCACGTTTTAAACTATAGCCAACTTGTCTAAGATATTTATTTGGGGTTTATTATTTTAGTAGAATCGCTATTGTTTATAAAATTTAATTTTTTTGAAATATTTAACTTAAAACGTAATAGAACTTTAAATACATCATTTTTATTTTTTTTTGAAATTGATATTACACCCCCTGGGTTGGTCTAGTGGCGAACGCGCGTCTTCACAAATCAGCTGATTTCGAAGCCGCGAGTTTTCCAACATTCAAATCCTAGTAAAGGCAGTTACTTTAACACAGATTTGAATATTAGAAAAACGGTATAAAAAATACCGTTGATACGGTATCCAGATTTACTGTTATCTGGATACCGTTATCAACGCTAACCAGATAACGGTACCGTTATCGATACTGTTATCGGTAACGATACCGGTATCTGAATCGGTGTCTGTACCGGTATCGGTACCGTGGATAACGATGTTCTTTGGTGGTTGGGTTTCAATTACCCACACATCTCAGAAATGGTCGACCTAAAACTGTACTAGACTACACTTCATTTACACTCATACGTATCATCCTCTGAAGTAATCCCTGACTGTGATTCCTGTTAGCAAAACTGTATAAAAAGAAATTGAAATCAAGTTATATACAGAGTGTATAACAAAGTTCAACCAGGATTTTTGTAACATATTCCACATGTGAAATTAATGGAAAAAGTTCAAATAAACATACACCCTTAAATGCTTCGTTTGTGAGTAACGGCTAATGACAGATTTCTCTCAAGATTTCAGCAACCTCGGTGAAAGAGGTCATTCTGAAATTTTTTCAGCATTAATTAGGGGGCAGAATTAGTGATTGCTATGGATTTTTACCTTAAAAATTGAATACAATACCTACCAAAACTGTATCTACAGTAGTTTTTAAGTAATCTGTGATGAAAATCAATGAATTACAGTAAAAAACCCGTTTTTATGTTTGATGTACAATAACTTTGTTAAATGGGTAATAAACACCTAAAACCTTTAAATAAAACTTGTAGAGAATTTAATTCTGAACAAAATTGTGCAAGATAAATCGAACAAAACAGCAGTATGTCAGCAGCATCCATAATGCGAACAATTAATTCCTCACGAGAATGTATTTTTGTTTTTTGTACAATATTTTTCACCCATCCCCAGACGCAAAAAGATCTAAAAGGTTTTAGATCAGGTGATCTTGGTGGCCAGGAATATGAACCTCCATGACCGCTCCATTTCTTAGGGAAATGATGGATACATTATACATTAGGTTTATTTATTTTTGTAACGCAGGTATTTAAATGCCTATTAATATATTTTTGCAGATTTCATCAAATGTGGGATCATCATGATTTATCTGTTAAGTTGTTCCCTATCACAGTTGTAAACTTCATCAAATTATGATTATTTTTGTTACCTTCATCAGTCTGTAAATATCAAAGATCTTAATGATTAACTAAAACGCTGTTTACAAGCGTTTACAATATAAAAACTTTTATTAATTTATTAATTTACTTTTATTAATTACTTACTTTTATTAATTTACAAAATAACTAACTTAAGAAGATGCATTAATTTAAGAATACTGTGTAAATTCGAGTGAGTCATAATACAGTAATATTATTAATATTTGAAAATATTGATTCTTTCGAATACTGTTTTTGATATATTGAAAATTACATAATTGTATACAACAACATTAGGAAATTATTTAAACATAAAATTATTGGTAAATAATTATTAAAATTAATACAGAAAGTCAGTGTTTCTAGTAAAAAGAAAAAATATCTTAATTTATATTTTGTTTCATTATTAAATGTATTATAATGTTATAAATCCTTATTTGGAAATATTGTGGAGAAATCTTTCATTAAGATTATAATACTTAGTTTTATATTATATAAAATTAATCTTTCTTTCTCCATTGAAAGTAATATTATTAATTATTATTGCAGGAACAATACTTTTTTATATTTATTTGGTTAATTTCTTTCTGATTTTGTTGTGTGTTAAATTTATATTAAGAAATACTTTATTACTGAAAAACTATTATTAACTTACTTTTATTAATTTTTATACTATTTATTTATGTAATTACATTAATTGTTAATTCTTTTACAAAAGAAACTAAAAATATTTAAAGTGTTAATTACAAATATTATGAAGAAAAACTTTCATGTTGCCCAACAAATAATATGTTAAGGTAATGAAACTTAATTTCTTGTATAACAAAACAAGGGTTTGTTCTTATTTATATTTATAATCATGAATGTGTAAACTCCTTCTTGACAAGAATATGTTAAAAAAAAGACAGTTTTCTTTAACTGATGTCATTTCAGAATGCAATATAATTGGAAGAACTTATAATTATTTCTGATTGTAACGTTTATTTTTTTGTAAAGGTGAATGTTTTAAAATATTTTTGATGTTCTGACCAAGGTTTTACCATGGTTTCCCTTGGTTGTAAGGCAAATGCCAGAACAGTTCATTTTGCTTCCATGGTTTATGCTTAAATTTTTTTGTGTTCATATTATAATTTAATCAGAATATCAAACAATATTTGTTTAATTGCAACACAAATTTGTTTGAAAATATTTAATAATAATAATAATGAACATGTTATAAAAACATACAGGTAATTATTTAAGTCTATTTATTTATCTTCACCTTGTACACCTTTATTTATTTTTATTTATCATCTTTCTATTTGAGTAGGTACTCAAATAAAATATAATATAGTGCAAATATTTAAAACTTATCTTCATTGCAAACTACATCTAAAAGTAAATGGAGGGAGGGCAGAGCTTTACTCATTTCAACACTGTTGTGAGAACACCAAACAAACAAATTTGTTTGACATTGCCATTGCACTTACAGTACAGTACAACCGCATGAAAGATTAATGACCGAGTTGTTTTAATAAAATTTTTTTTTGTCTTCAATCGTTTGATTGGTTTGATTATCTATCTAATAAGATTATTTATCTAGTGCCAGTCGTTTCACTTCGGTATACCCCCTACATCCTGCATCCCTAATAATTTGTTTTACATATTCCAAATGTTGCCTGCCTGCTCAATGTTTCCCTTCTACCTGTCCCTCCAATATTAAAGCGACTGTTCTAGAATGTTTAATATATGGCCTAAAAGTCTGTCTCTTCTTTTAACTATATTTTTCCAAATGCTTCTTTCTTCATCAATTTGCCACAACTTCTCTTCATTTGTCGCTTCCGTCTATCCATCCATCTGATTTTTAACATTCTCCTATAGTACTGCATTTCAAAAGTTTCTAAACTTTTCTTTTCTGATCATCCAAGTTCACTTCCAAATAAGGCTACGCTCCAAACATATTCTTTGAAAATGTCTTCCTGATGTTTAAATTAAGTTTTGATGTAAACAGATTAATTTACTGGCTGAAAGCTCATTTTGCCAGTGCTATTTTGCATTTTATATTACTCCTGCTTCGTCCATATTTAGTAATTCTATTTTACAAATAACAAACTTCTTCTATCTCCATGATCTTTTCTCTTCCTATTTTTATATTCAGCGGTCCATCTACTTTGATTCTACTAAATTTCATTACTTGCGTTTTTTCTTGTTTATTTTCTTGCATATGACTTCATCCATGTCATTCTTTGTTTCTTCTAAATCCTTTTTTACTGTCTGTTAGAGTTACTATATCATCAGTAAATCGTAGCATCTTTATCTTTTCACCTTGTACTGTTACTCCAGATCTAAATTGTTCTGTTAGTTCTATGTAAACATTAAAAAGTAACGGGGATTGGGAACATCCTTGTCGGACTCCCTTTTTTATTACGGCTTCTTTCTTACGTTCTTCAATTATTACTGTTGTTTAATGCCTATAAATGGTAGCAATTTTTCTTCTATCTCTGTACTTGAACCTTAATTTTTTTTAAATGGTGAACATTTTATTCCAGTTTACGTTATTGAATGTTTTTTCTATGTCTATAAATACAAAGTATGTTTGTTTTTCCTTAATCTTCCTTTTACTATTAATCTGAGCCCTAAAATTGCTTCTCTTATGCCTATACTTTTCTTGAAACCAAAATCTGTCTTCTCCTAACACTTCTTCCACTCTTCTCTCAATTCTTCTGTACAGAATTCTATTTAAAATTATTCTTATTAAAATAGTTTATCTCTGGAATATTTTACCAAGCAAGGCACTTTCATCTTTGTTATGAAAATGCAGACTTACATTTTTTTGGAAAAGCAGCTGTAGTTTTCTATTGCTTTCAACTGCGCAGTACTCTGAAGATTGAGTGATGACAATATGGCCGTTTATGTCGTCTTTACCTACGCCCTTAACAACTACTGAAAGAGCTGCTGCCCTCTTTCAGGAATCATTCCTTAGTCTGGCTCTCAACAGATGCCTCTTCGATATGGTTGCACCTTTGGTCCAGCTATTCTGTATCGCTGAGCACTCAAGCTTCCTCACCACCGGCAAGGTCTAGAGATTTGTAGAGGGATATAAGTTAAAATAACTTTTACTAAAATTGTTACTGATAATTTTCAATTTTCTAATCATTTATCAATAATTACTCTAACAAATATAATGAGTAAACCAGGTTCATATAGATTATACCTGTAGTTCAACCTTTACAGGCCCTAATGTGTTTTATTCTGTAATATTAAACAAAATTGATTGGGGATAATAAATGTATTTAAACCAAACCCAAAAGACAGAAATATCTGCATTTTGTAAGCTATTTTAATTAAAATGAAAATATTTGTAAAGTTCAATTTAATGCAAGTGAATTTATAATGTACATGTTTATGTCACCAAAAGCATTCTGTATAAATTACGTTTTAAAATATACACAACATTAATACTTATAAAAATCAATGTAATACTATATCATGATTTGTGAAGATTTATATGAATTTATATCGATTTGTGAAGGTCATTATACTAGTTTTATTAAAAGAGGAAAATATATATATTGTGAATGATATGATTCAACAAAAAAAGTTGGCCAAGAAATTTCTCAAATATGGTACTACAGATATTCTAAATAAATAAACAATTAATGAAACCCATCTTACCAGCACGTTGAAATCAATGCATGATCTCTCTGCTTACTTGAAAGCCATCATCAGGAGATAAAATTATTTAATTAAAATTAAAAATTTAAAAGCTCACATGTAAAAGTAATGACTGTATGGTCTTACCAGTATAGCGAAGGAATACTGATGTAGAGAACATGGAATACAGGAATAATCCACCAGAGTACATGTATCTTCCTTCAGTATAGTGGTAGGACCACACAGTTATGACTGTTTTAAATTTTAACTGTGATCTTTTAAATATTTTAAACTTTAATAAAATAATATTATCTCCTGATGATGGCTTTCAAGTAAGCTGAAAGATCTAGTTCATATCAACAAAATTTCTGTAATGTAGATAAAATTGTTTTTAACAAAATGATACTGATATCAAAAAAGATTAAGAGACTACATTTCTTTTATAGCATTAATGATACATAACTCATTGCTATGAATCGAATAGAATCTTTTCGTAATTGAGAAAGATTTGGTTTCCCGTCGCCTTTCCATTTCATTGTTAAGAATCGTAGAAAGAATCTGTTTCTTCTGCAAACCGATTCTCGATTCTTTCGTTCAGTATAAAGAGTCGAATCGAAGGAACGACTCGTTCACGATTCTTCCCATTACTAGATAGCAGTCGATCGTCAATTCAAATGATCGAAATTTTCAGGTTAATTTTCTAGTATTGTAAATAATGTGAGGGAGAGCCATATCCCTAGATGTAAAAAATAATTACTGTAAATAATATTGTTTCAGCGTTGTGTATGATTTTTGTCTTTAAATATCTTTTTTTGTAATGTATATAGTTTATAAAATGATTTATAAATAACATGTGATTTTTCAAGTATCCTAATTTATGTTGACCGGTAATTCTTATTTAACGGCTACTAATAATGTCACGAGCAATTTTTAGACTTAGTTTAAAAAAAATTACTGGTTTTTTAAACGTTTGTGATGGATTACATAGAAAAGTAATTTTTAATAATAGGACGTGCTTTCATACATTCAATAAGAATTTCTCTTCTAAGAGAGATGATGAAAAACTATCGGCTCCTAACCGTTTTGAAAGAACTGAAGACAAATCAAAAGAAACTTATTTAGAATTATTGAATCATTTCAGGGTTAGGGAGACCCATAAAAGAGGACATGTGGAATTTATATATGCTGCCATGAAATATATGAAAGAATTCGGTGTTGAGAAAGATTATGCCTAAAGGAAAATTTGTTGCCCAAAATATTCTTCAAGTTGAATTCATGCATTATCCTAAGCAGCAACAGTGTATATTAGTAGATCTTTTAGAGCAGATGGAATACAATAGTAAGTATTTGCTTATTATAATAATGTGTTTTATATTCTTTGTAATGTTTTATTATTTGTTCTCGTGGAATTTGTACAATTCTATAAATCCTAATGTTTCAAAAATAAAATCTAGTAGAATTATTAATAAGTTTTAAATTACGAATGGGTTTAGCAATGTTTTCTGTATTTCAGTTTAAACCTGCCCTGACAGTCTTATTATTGGAAAATATTTTATTGATCTCTATTTAATACCTTGCCTATCTGTCATTGCTAAGATTCATGCTGGTATCTTAGGCAAAATTTATGGCAAATGCAATGCTTTTGTCACATCAAATTCAATAATTTGACAGTGTGTTTTATTCCTCAAATAGATTGTTAACATATTATCAGTCATTGTTGTAGTGTACATTATTCACTTTTTCGTTTTTTTTTAAATAACACTTTTTGTGATTGTTTCCATTTTGAATTTTATTTAATAAAAAAATGTTAATTGAAATATAGTAGATTCAGTTCATTCTGAGCAAGACTGCAAAAATAGAATATAGATTTATGTGTTATGCAGCAGTTTTATTTTGACTTTAATAAGGGAATATTTAATTAAACAAAATAAAAAAATATCATTTGATGAGATCACTTGAAGTTAAGGGAATACAATGAAAGGTAAGTTTGACAGATGGTACAGAAAAAGTTATATGTATGTTATCAAGGTAGTTGTAAATTTTATATCCTGTCTGTGAATGTAGTGATTTAATACTTATAACCTCTATGTCTACAGCCTCTCAATGAATTATGACATGTGCTTTTAATTTAGTAAAAACTGGGTAAAATTTGCATATTGATGAAAGAGTCCTTCTAAATTAATAATGACTGATCCTTAGCACAATAATGTATACCATCAAAATCATTATCAAGAAAGTGTGTCGTTTATTACAATTCACCGGAAGTGTATTGCAGACTTGAAAAAGCTGGATTCTAATCATATTAGACTTTTTCTGTTTCTGTTTAGCCTCCAAAACCACCATAAGTTATTATTTCAGACGATGGATGATTGAGAGTGATATGTATGAATGTAAATAAAGTGTAGTCTTGTACAGTCTCAGGTAGACCATTCCCGAAATATGTGGTTAATTGAAACCCAACCACCAAAGAACACTGGTATCCACAATTTAGTATTCAAATACATATAAAAGTAACTGCCTTTACTAGGATTTGAACTTAGAACTCCCAACTTTGAAATCAGCTGATTTATGATAAGTTCACATTAGACCAACCCAGTGGTTTAATCATATTAAACTTAGATAAAATAACTATTTCGATTCTGCCAGAGTATGATGCTCGTACACAAAACATGGAAAAAGTTGTGGGTAGTTTAAAGTGCTATAATATACTGCACAGCAGAACAGTTAGGCACCATTTCGATTTTCATTTAGCAGAGTTCCCTTGTTACATCATATACCACAGATTATGCTTTCATAGAGATCTCTGGCTGTCATCAGTCGACTAATAACATACTTAAATATCACAAATCAAGTTTGTTAATTATATAACTAATATGAGTATAACTGTAAGTAATTGTCCAATACAATTAGGTGGGGGAAATTATACACTCGTTTGTTATGGATAAGTACAAAAAAAAGGTTTTTCAGTAATTATTTAAATACAATGAGTTTTTTATCTACTTGGCAAAATCATTCTTTTAGCAAAATTGTCTGAGTTGTCAAGTATGGTGTGAATGACTGAATCTTGTTGAAATGACTGTTACAGCTTACCAATATGTGATTCATTTAACATTATATGTGATAATGATGCATTATTGCAAAACTGGGAACGCTACTTAAAGTGTTGCTAAATAAGTACTTCTTATTTTTAAATTAATAATTTACTCATTTTATTAATGCTGTATCCAATAAATTACAAAGTTGCGGATATTCATATAAAAAGTAAAATTTGAAATATTATTGCCATGTTTATAATATTTTTATATGGAGTTTATTAATAATTAATTTTTTTCTAAATTTCACATTCAGTTTCAATTTTTATTATCTTAATTAATGCTGTAAAGAAATTTAATATTGAATCTTAATTAGGGCAGGAAACTACATAATATACAATTGGCTAAATACAAAAAATATATAAAAAAATGTAAAGTGCAAAGAAGACAATAAATTCCCTTGGAGCACTTATTTAGTGAGTCAAATTGGTATTGCTTTTAACACGTTTTTCATGATTTTTGAGAGGTTGTTACATTTTTATTAGTATAATACACAAGAAACCTTTTTACTTGCCATAAACACATACAAAAACACTGTAGGTTGTGCAAATTTGAGATTTTTATCACCAGCCCAATCAGAGTTATTGGAAGCCAAAATTTGCATTTAAAAAAAAGTTAGTTTTCAAAAATTCATAACAGTAGGGGTAAGTATATCACAATTAAAATTATTTATGTTAGAACTACTAACATATACCTACATATAAAAAAATCATTCAAACTGTGCATGCCATCCCTGTCTATTGAAAAGAATTACCAAAAGTGAAATTTCACTGTTTTTCATGTTCAACTTTATTATTAATTTTCTATCTCTCTTCAATTTACCTATCTAAGATTGATGGACCAATCTTTTACGTTGAGAAAATATGAATAAATTGCTTTTTGTTTCATCCTTCCAGGAACAATAGTTTTTTTAGTTATGATTTTTTCCATAAACCCTTACAATCAGAAAAATAGGTGTGCGCATTTAGCAAAAATTGCCGCCACAGATAAACTGCTTAAAAAAATAGTTTTAATGTCCTGAGATATGTAGGAAACAATTGGGTAAGTTTCAATTTTTTTTTGAATTGGTCAAGCAACCACCCTTGGGTCACTTCAAATAGATTGACCCAGTTGTGTTATCCATTCACTGTTCAGAGCAATAGAACAAAACTTTAAAATTAACCTAATAGAAACAGAATAGTTATATAAAGATCTAATTAAAACATGCAAATTTTACTCTTAGTGGATAAAAGCCGTGGCCACACTTGTACAATCTGAAATGCATATTAAATTTGGAAAAAATAACAATGAATTAAATGAACTAATACATCATAGATCAAGTATAATATTGTTGTCTGTTTCAAGATGGACATCATTATTCACATGCCACTTAATAACAGCACTTATAAAGGAGTTGCATAATGGTGCTTAGAGAACCTTCTAGTAGTAGTATAATTCTGTATATTAAGAAAGTAAGTTGTTTCTTAAATTTTTTCAAAGAATTTGTAGGGTTATTTTCAGAGATATAGGCTATATTTAATTTATAAACTCAAGAACTTAATTAGCCAATCTCCATGACGGAGTGATAGGATCTTCGCTTTTCATCCTGAGATCCGGGATTCAAATTCTGTCAGGCATGATATTTTTCATACGATACAAAATTCCATTTCCATATTCCATGTAAAAACTTCTAAGTTTCTGTGTTATTTCATCAAACAATAATAATAACCACTATTGGTGGAGAAATTATATTTACTGGAGTTTGATCTTAATAAAATAAGAACTATTCAGCTTTGTATCAAAACAAGTCTCATCACTGTTTAAATAATTTTGTTCATTGTTTAATGGTGTCAGATAGTAACTTTTACTATTTAAAGTACGTTATGTGGTGAAAATGAAAATACTCTATTTTCTGAGTGGCTGTCTCTTGACTTGACTTTGATGGCTTGCCATTAAAAACGTACTGCACATATAACTATGAAATTTTTAATAAATACTTTTTAAATAAAGTAAAAATAAATTTTTAGTTTATCATACGTTAAAGATATCAGATCTAAATCTTAAACTGTTTTAGAGTTGTTATTCAATTTGTAAAATCATTTTATGTTCATTCCTTTTTAACACTGGAATAGGTTCATTGTCTTCATTATTATTTTAAATTCGTTTACATGATATTTTATAAAAGTTATCACTAACTTGAATTTTTTTTAGAGATTTCTATGTATTGAGAAATAAATGTATTAATGAATTACTAAAAATTGTGCTGAGAAGTCAGTTCTTTCCCTCAGTTGTCTTCTTTCCAAACTTATTCTGTTACAAGTTTCAGATAATAGTAGTTGTCGACTTGGTTTTCTTATTGGATTTCCGTTTCTTTTTTAGTGATTCATTTATTTATATATTCTACTTTTCCTGGTTTTGAGAATCTGATTGGAAATGCTTCAAAAAAATTAATTATCATCTGGGCATAGTATGCATTCCTTTAGGTAATATACATTCATCCCACATATAATCCCTTAGGAAATCAGAATATTCAGAATGGGATCAGCCTGTAACAGATCACTTATTTTGGCATTGACGTACGCAAATATGTGGTGTAAGAAATTGCTTTTCCTTGATTTATTAAAGAACTACTTGAGAAAAGGTGCAGGTCTCCTTAAAAGAAGTTATTCCTTGCCCATTCTTTAATTTATATGATTTGTGAAATGATTGTTTAACTAAATTATCAAGATAACTAGATGCTAGCATATTGTTATACAAAATTATTTTCTTCAAGTCTGTGACATTACAATAACCTATTGCTATTGTAACAATCTATAACAATAGCTCAGGCTATTCCTAAGGTTATTTCATTAACTGAATTTCAGCGACCAAATTGTAACAGTAATATGGGCTTTGTGTCAATCGATAGCGAGTGAGGCCCATATTAACAGTAGTGTATTAACACTGAAAGAGAATATGTGCAGTATATGGGAGTTTTTGTTAGAGTTTGAGTTATTAAAACTACTTTTAGAAGTAAACTGCTGGTCATCAATATGTGTATTTATTAATATTTATTAAAGCACTCTGCAACAAGTTATGGGCCCAGATATGTAACTGTGAACAAAGGTACAGAGGTCATGAAAATTTTGTTTAGTTGTGACCATGTGGGTAAATATGGAATCACAGCAGTTTATGAAGTTAAATTAAAATAACTGGAATATTTGGAAATTCCAGATGAGAGTAGTATTGATAGCTAAAGATCTCTTTGTTATTACCAATGGAGATATACAGAAACCAGATGTTTTGAAAGCTGCAGAATTGAAAAAGTATGAAATTTATAATGTACGTGCACAGGAAGTGTTATTAATGTGCGTGGAATCCAGGCCTTAGTCGCACATTCTAATGTGCAAGACTGCAAATGAAATTTGGACTAAACAGAAAACAATATATGAGCATCAATTAAGTATGAATATTCATTTATTACAGCTACAATTTTTTAATTTGAAGTCTGAAAATGGTGTTATGGACTTTCTATCAAAAATTTAAAATTTAACTGTTTCTCTTAAGCAATAAGGAAGAAATACCTGAAATCTGATCTTTTTGTAATCTGGTTATTACAAAAATAATTTCATCTTTGATCATTTTTTTTGCCTGGAAATCAGTGGGTGAAAATCAGCAAACTCTAAATAATTTAACAACTAGATTATTGATT
Organism: Lycorma delicatula; assembly: GCF_047948215.1. Classification (NCBI taxonomy): domain Eukaryota; kingdom Metazoa; phylum Arthropoda; class Insecta; order Hemiptera; family Fulgoridae; genus Lycorma; species Lycorma delicatula. The sequence continues at coordinate 36,236,260 of NC_134460.1, read as the reverse complement.
GAAGAAGAGCATTTGAAATCTAGTGAAGATACTGTGGTGTTAACTGCTAAACATGTAAATAAATTTAGTCTCAAAAGTTTTTCTTGTAGAAAGGTTGGACATAAAAAGAATCGGTGTAAAAATTATTCAGGTTTTATGAAAACTAAATATATTGTGTAAAAGATTGTTGGTTTCGTCAAAAGAAATTGTCAGAGGCAAATAAACAAAATGTAAATGATTCAAATGAAAGATTGGCCTTAATTGAAGTTTCTGAGGTGAATTTGGATACAGAATAGTATCTTGATAGTAGTGCATGATCTAAATATGTTTAGAAAGTACAAGTATGTAAAGCTTAATTAATGAACTGAAACAAGTAAGAATAGGTGATGGTTCAGTAATCACTGCAGTTGGTTGCGGTCTGTTTTTATTAAATGGTCAATAGACAAGTGATAATGAATATGAAAATGAAAATTGTGCCTGATTTAAGGATGAAACTTTTCTCTTAGGGCAAGGCTCTGGATAATGGTTTTTATTTGAAGTCATACGCCTGTGAAGCACACTTAATTTACAAGAAAACAAATTAAGTTTGTGCGTTGGCTAGACGCTCAAATAAACCTTTTTGCAGGACAACCAGAATTTTGTAGACCAACGTGTTGTATGGTTAATGGTGGCATAGTGAACTCAAATAAAAAATCTTTAATTAATCTGGTGGCATGAAAGTTTGGTACATTAAAATTTTAATCATGTGAAAAGTCTTTTTAAATCAGAGTGCTATTATGTGTGAAGATAAAAATGAAACCTTCTTCTGTGAAGCCTGTGTGCAGGGAAAACAACATCATAACTCATTAAAAGGAAGTAATTCACAATCAACTGAAGTTGGAAACATAATCCATGCTGATGTCTGTGGTCCTGTGGAAGTTGACTCAAGGTGGTTCTTGTTATATATTTTTATTGAAAAATGACTATTTGCATTATAGACAGGTGTATTTTTTAAAACACAAGCATGAAGTTTGTGGTAAGCTTGAACTTTTTGTGAAACTATGTGAAAAACAAATGGTTCAAAAAATTAAAGTCTTAAGAACAGATAATGGAAAAGCGTTTGTTAATCACTATGTGAAAAAACCTCTGAATTGGCAAGGAAGAGAACATCAAATTACTTTTTCTTATAATCCCAAGCAGAATGGTCGTGCTGAACAAGAAATGCATACAATCATTGAGGCAGCTACAGTTAACAGTAAAACACCTTATGAATTATGAAATAATAAGCAAAGTTTTGATTTTAAAATAATAAACCGCTGTTTGATACAGAAGTGTGGGTGCGTATACCAAAGAGAAGAAAAAGAAGCTTGATCTTGAAAATAAAAAGGAAATTCTTGTAGGTTAGGGTGAAAGAACAAAGGACTGAGAGTTAATTTTCCAGTTATGAAAGCAGTAATGTTAAAAAGTAGTGTTGTTTTTGTTCTCTGTAAACCGAATAAGTTCTTTTATGTTTTTTGATTGTAATGTCAACATGAAGAAAGAAGAACCTACATCTGAAGTTGAATACATTGTAAACATTATTAAGGATGTGACTGCAGATGAAAGTTTAAAAAGAAGTTCCCTGAACATGAACATACATAACCCTACTGATAGAAACAGCTTCATCCTAGGGATCAGCTGCAGCTTCTAGTTAAATATAATGATTATGAGACTGTCTTTGTTAGTGTATTGAATATTGAAGAACCAACATCATATGAAGAAGCTAAAAAATCAGTTGTTTTTGCTAAGCAGTGGCAGGACGCTATGGAAGTTTAGTTGAAATCATTAGCTGAAAATGATTCATGGGATGTTATTGATAAGCCAGAAATACAGTTAGATTAATGTTACCTGTTAGTGTAAATTTTGAATGGCCTGTTACGGAACTGAATGTCTGTAGTGTTTTTTTACATGGCGAACTGAAAGAAAATGTATTTATGTGTTTACTTGAGATTTGCAGTTTACAGGTAATTTTAAATTTTTGCAGTTTATTTTAAACACTTTTTTTGTTCATAATATGTCAGAACAATCATATGTAATATTAGAGATCAATTGAAAATGTGAACAATTACTAAAATTGTGATTTTTATTAAGTGTGACCAATGTGTTTAAATGTATATAGGAAAAGCCAATAGGTCATTTATAAGAAGCTTTTAACTAACGATAGCATATAAAAACAAAAAAAAAATATCAAATGTAACTCTCATAAAAACACTATAAATAATGTAGAAAAAATTGCAATTTTACAGGTAAATAATACTAATAAATTCAAAGATAAAGTTTTAAAAATACACAGGTTAACTATAAAGGAGATTATTTTAATTAGCAGTGAATGGGAAAACCCACCAGGTTGGTCTAGTGGTTAACGCGTCTTCCCAAATCAGATGATTTGGAAGTCGAGAGTTACAGCGTTCAAGTGTCCTAGTAAAGCCAGTTATTTTTACACGGATTTGAATACTAGATCGTGGATACCGGTGTTCTTTGGTGGTTGGGTTTTCAATTAACCACACATATCAGGAATGGTCAAACTGAGAATGTACAAGACTACACTTCATTTACACTCATACATATCATCCTCATTCATCCTCTGAAGAATTATCTAAACGGTAGTTACCAGAGACTAAACAAGAAAAAAAGAAAGAAAGAAAGAAAAGCAGTGAATGGGAAAAAATTTTAATCATGGTGGCTATATTGTTTGCAGTAGATACAGATAACATAATTTAGTTACATATAAAAATTTGATAACCAATATATTTTTTAAAACTTTAAACTTAATTTTAAAAATTAAATTATTTTTTCTACAATTGATGGTAAAGTTAAACTCCAAAAATTTGGTGACGTATAAAAATGCATTCTTGAATAAATGAGAATACCTTTATGTAAATTTTTTTTTAATTCATTAATTTTTATATTGTATTATATATACATAAGTAACATATAGTTGGTTTAAAATTGAAAATTCAATGAAAATGTACAATGCTTTAAAATATATGATTGAGGAAAGGCATGAATATTTGAGGAAAATATATTTTTGTTAAAAAATCGAAACTAATGAAGTAATCACTTTAATACACATGCTACAGGGTGATTTTTTAGTCCTGTTATTGAATTGTTAATGTAGAATAAATGCAATAATCATAATATCAATAAAATGGTTATTTCTATTTAAATTAAGTTTATTAATTTTTCTGGAAGACTGAAAATGAAATGAATTATTTCATTTTTTAAATATTCTTTTTTATTTTCTTAACTGATGATGGTAGCATTGAAAACATGTAATCGCATTGAAATGAAATGAAAATGCATTTCATGCATTTTTAAATGTGATTTTTTAAACTTGATAAGTCATGTGTGTCTGTTAAGGCATCATAAAAAGGTGAAATTGATTTTTAAATGGATACATATAATAAATATATAAACATACAATGACCATAATTAAATTAATAAAATAATTCAAATCCAACAACTTTTCAATGATGTTCTAAATACAAGTTTACATAATCCACTAAAAAAACCCTATCAATAACAGCAGCACTAGTCACAAAGATGGCTGCAAATTTGACAAGTTAAAATAATTTTTGTTGCTGACTGTCATGGGCAAAGATATAACTGAATACACTGTCCATAATCGAAAAATTATTCTAGAATATTTATGAGTTTTTATAAATTATAAAAATTAGAAATAAAACAACTTACAAAAGACGTCAAGTAAAGTAAAGAAGTTAATAATCTAACACTGTAATGGAACCGTCTTTCCAGGTACTAAAACAAAAAAAACATTATTTTTTTTATAAATACAGGTTTTTTACATAAAAATCTAACATCTAGCTAATAAAGGTTTTGGTATGAGAAAGAGTTATTAATGAAACACTGACTCCATACTGCATGCATTTCATATTATGCACATCATTGTATGTTCATTCAGTCTTTTGTATGTTTTAGACAGGCATCATGATTAGCTGAAGGTATTTTGAATTTGATTTGATTTATTTTTTAAGCAACTCCTGTAACCAAAAATTGTATTGATGACAATCTGCCTGTATATTATATTTTATCAAATATATTTAAAAAAAAAACATTGGGTTGTTTATCAAATAAATATCACTAATTAATCCTTAACTAGTAAAGATTATTTCTTCTTAACTTTATCTTTATTATTTTGTTTTTTCAAAAATTTACCATTATTCCTTTTAGTCTTTTTCTTTTGCTCAAATCTTAAAATTTATTCTTTGTGATTAAGTATTAATAATATAGAGAATAAATGAGATTGTTATTGATTTGTTGTCATTTCACTTTTGCCTCAAATTTTCTTAATTATGACTGTTTTAATTTATTTAAAGTAACTTTATATTTGTGAAGAGTAAATATTATGTTTACTATTTGTTGTTCAAAGGAAAACTATACTCCACTGAATTTTAGAACTAGAATTTTGGCTTAGACTTAACTACTATTGTTAGGTGAAATTGTAAAATTATTTAATAGGAACGAGTTATTGGTTAGGCATTTTTGTCCTGGGTCATTGATTAGGTTTTTTTGTATCTTCCTGTTGAGAACAGAACTTTGAAAAAATCTCAGGCATAACCTACAGCCAAAGTTTGGATGTGGCTGCCCCATCATCTGTGAAATGGATGGAGCGAGTTGTCTAAAAATTCCTGCATTACCTAATCAGGGAAAAAAGTAGAAGAATAAGGTAAGTGGTGGTTTGAAAAGTGGCAGTTTGTAAAGAACTTGAGTAGTTAGTTCTAGATCAATATGGATTATTGGCTTATCCAAGGCCAGAATAGAATGAATTTATTTATGGTATTGTTTATGGTTTTTAGTGATAAATATTTTTTCCCTTCAACAAGACAGTAAGCTATCACGAATTCCTGAATAACTTGCAGTCCCTTGAATCCCTCCTTTCCCACTCCATAAACCACCACCCATACCCCTCCGCACTATCTCCTTCTTCTGCCCTCCCATCCACATCCACCTCTACCCCTCTGCTCTCACACTCACACCTCCCCCTCACCACACCCTCCTCCCCTACGCACCACACCAATCCCCCTCTCACATTTACCTTCTACCCCTTCCCCCACTACTTTACTCTCTCCCCCCTCCCCATTGACCTTCTTCTTTCCATGTCCTTGATTCTTTCTTTAAGAATAGGTATTGTGGGAATTAGGTCAGCAGTCACAATGGATTTGTTTGAAATGGTGAGAATATAGTAATCTATAAAGTAACTACTGATTTAATGAGAAGGCAAATTCATTTACAAGCACTTTTCAAATATTTGTTATGTAAAAAGCAAAATTTCTGTTCCTAACCAAAGTTTGCAAAAAGAGCTACCAAATGGCTTAAATGCCTGGGTAGTACTTGTACTTTACCTATAATTCATATTTAACAAATTCTAAACATTCTTTAAAATTGAAATTTATTTCTATTATACTACTTATATTTAACATTTTTATAAATACAAGATTAGCACAGAATAATCAAACTTTATATTTACCTCATAAGGTGAATTAAGTTCTAATTGATAGAAAACTGGTAAATAAAATTGTAGAATAAAAATTGTGACAATTGCATAAGAAAGTATTACAGCATAGTATTGCGTTCCATACACATATATTTCACTTGGTATTTCAAGCAGTGTAGTACCTGAAACATGACTGTAAAGCATTTATTGTGATTTTATACAATTAAATAAACCAATGTTTTTATTTATTTTATTCCAGATTTCTTGTGTGTATGGTAGATAGAATAACCTTGTGGCTCTGTGTGACCTGACATGAGTCGCAAGTCATTCTTGAAAACAGCAAGCAAATCTCCATAATATGTATTGCATGCCAGACTTTCTAAAGAAAGAGAAGAGATATGATTTTTCATTGCCTTCTTCCCTTAACTGAGTAAACCGATAAACTGATTAATGTTTTAAAAAGACTGCCAGTTCAGTAGGGGAATAAAATTCTTTGTAACTATTTATTTTTGTTGAGTACATTCTGCACTGTGCATTTAAAAACTCAAGAGTTTTTAAATGCACAGTGCATTTAAAAACTCTTGAGTTTTTAAAATAAATTAAAATAAATAAAAACTTAGCAAGGAGACTTTAGCATATAATTATATACACTACTGGAAAAGCCTTGCTTAGACTGGTTCGTCACTTATTCTTCTGTGTCCTGAATAGCCAAAAAACAAATTTGACGTGGTTCTTGTGTTTGTCAAAATTATTGTGTTTTAGTATTGAGTATTCTGTTAGCTTCAATTAATGAAAGGTTTGTTTTGATCAATAGGAATAATACAACCAAGCACTTCTAATAAAATGAAAAGTTAATTTTCAAATCAGCTTAAATTGCTCCATTTGAGTTATTCCAGTAAGATAAGTTTCCAAAAATTGCCAGGTTTAGATTTATACTGTATTGAGTGATTAAAAGGGTTGAGAATAAGCATTTAAGCTATGGTAGTTTTTTACAGATTTTGAGCATGTGCGTGCTTGCGCACGTGCGTTTTGATGTCTTATAATTGTGGAATCCATCATGTTTATGTGTGTCTTTTTCATAAAAAGCAGTTAAGTTATGTTTAAGGGAATTTTTTGATGTGTGTAAGGAATTGACATTCAAAACTACAGAATTATTCTGTTTTCACATAAAAACTATTGGGGTGAACTACATGCAATAAAATATTTAGCAGAAGTAAATGACACAACAGAACATTAATAAACAAATTATACCACAGATTTCAGAACAAGACAAATAAAATCTACAGATTTATAATAATCTCACTATCTTTGAAAAAATTGCCCCTAAGTTGAGAAGAGCTAACTATCTACATCATCTCATATGGAAGCAAATTATATTGCAAACCAAATATGCTGATACAAACAATCGAACAAATCTGATTTACTTGCAGTACACTGGCTCTAGTGAAAATAGTTTTACATAGGTCACACAGGCTGCAGCTTTATGGTCCAAATTGCTTCTACTGAATAATTTTGTTGTAGCTAAGATACCATAAAGATCTAAAGTATACTCTGATGTGTCAGTTGTTACTTAGCCTTACTTATTTCAGCTTTAGTTTTATTTTGTAAACAAAAGAATTATACTATACTGGTGAAAAATTAAAGGTTTTTTGTTTTGTTAAAAACAAAAAAAAAATAATCTTTAAAAAAAAAACATTTTTTTTAAATGCCAAAAATAAAAGGATAAAGAGAAACAGCATTAAAACATGGCAAAGGATCAAAATACCCGACACTTAAAAAAATGAAATTAAAAAATTACAAAACATGTAAAATAGGTAAACAATCTCTATTTACATAAACTAAAACTGCATAGTATTTCAGAAGCTCTTGTGACAGACCCAAAAAAATCCAGATTCAGACAGTAGTCTTACAGTTGTGAGATATTTTAATATTCTGTGTTGATTACATCAACTGCCATATCTAGGCAGTATTGCAAACCGTCTCATGGCTATTGTTTTAAACACACACATTGTAACATTGATTAGGACACATTGAAACATCATACTTGCGACCTAATTAAATACAAATATTCTTTGCAGCATTTTTTTAGCTTGTGGAAGTTACTTGTGGGTAACTTTCATCTGTTATTTTGTTCATAATACTATCTAAAAAAAATTTCATGGACTAAAAGTCAAAATTTCCATTCCGTCATTCCGTATGAGAAATAAAAACATAAAAATTTTAGGTTTCACAAATTCTCATTGTTTCAGAATGTCTTTTCTAAGGAAGGAGGAGAAACTCTTCTACTAGTACTATAGCAGTTATAATTCCTTCCAATTGTTAAAAAAAGTCCCATAGTAGTTTCTACTCCATAAAAACATACCTTTGACAAATAGAATTTCTTGGAGGAAAATAAAAATTTACGTATACTAACTTGCAGCCATTTATTTTCTGAACAAATTGACTTTAAACTCATGTTGATAGGACAGATAACATAAGTGTTTGTTTCCATGAAACATTGAATTTGCAAAATAGAATCTATTAGTGAAACTAACTTGGGCACCACTGAAAAACTAAAATAATGGAATTTAAAAGCAGTCATTTGAAGGGAAATTGGAAAAAAATTAGAAATATTTAAGCAAGCAATGAAATGCTTTTTTGTAAATATTTAATAGTTTGATAAACAGTATTTTTTATATTCCTTTTTATATGTTTTTAAAGAAGTAATGGATCATAGAAGTTCTTTTAGGAAATTTTTGTACATTCTGTTCTTTAATCAAATGAAAAAAAAACAAGGTACAATATAAAACATCTCTTTTCCTTAAATGGTTTTAAGATAGAACCTTTTGTTTTATAAATAAATTACAGTAACTTTTTCTTTTGTTTATTTATAACTAAATTAGAGTGCGTCTGATAATTACAAGTATCATAAATGTAATTGATTAGGTAACTAATGGTCAAATTCAACCTATATTTTAACCATACAGTAGGTAGAAAAATAAAATTCTGTAATAAATGATTTGTGTATTTATGAAAATAGAAAATTGACATGTTTTTTTTACAGTTAAAATTTATTAATTATTAAAATTATGATTAACATATGGCATGACATTTCTTATATAAAAAAAATAAAACACTAACTGTAATTATGGAACAGCTGAAATAAATGAAAATTAAGTAGGTAAATGATGAATTTTAAAATTGAAAACACAATTTATTACAATCATGGTTGTGATTTGTTCTGCAGGATCCAAATCTTTTCCTAAGGTGAATCTTTTCTTATGTAAGATTAAATTACTTCGTAATTTACTTAAAAAGTAAATTTATTTTCTTTAACAAAAGAAAAAAATACTTGTTTGAAGTCACTTTTCCCCAACTCTGAAAAATAAAATAAAATCCTAAAATAATTCCTTGAAAAGAAATAAAAATTTATAATCCATTTTTATTTATGTATTCTATTTTAAAATGTTGAAAAATAAAAAAAATGTGATTTTTTTTTATTTATGAGAAGGAAAGTTTTTTAAATTATCTTACACTACAACTTTAAAAGTATATTGGTTTTTAAAAAAATGTTCCAGTAATCTTTTTATCAAAGTTCAACTGGATTTAGATAGCACTCAAGGGTTATAAATTTCTGTTCTTGAAATTAAGTAAAATAGGTGCAGTTGCATAGAACAATAATTCCTTATGTTCTTTTTTGCCATTTTTTGAACTCTGGAGACCTTAAAATGTTGAAAAATAGAACCCTACAAAATCAGGTACCCAGCTTTTTAATTCATAACAAAACTTATCACTACATTATATAGCTACTCAAAAAGTGAAAAAAAATCAGATCAAAATTTTTATTAATAAAAGGTTAAATATATAAAAAAAAAGAAAGAAATGTCCTCTGCAGATTAAGTTTTCTAATGTTTTCCTGTAGTCAAAACCAAATAAAAAGCATACAAGTAAAAAATTATATAATTAATGATTATTATTATTAAGTCCAGAGTATAATTACTGGTATTATGTAATTAAACTTTAAAAATTCCATTACCTTGCTATGAGAGACAGTGATATTAGAATTACACTTGATGTTTTCACTGTATAAATATTATATTCTGTTGGAGTTAATTTATTATTTTTGCAGAATCCAAAATATAATCCAATTAACACCGGTAACACTATTGTAAATAATATAACCAAATGTTCAAACCAACTAAATGTAGGCATTATCAACAACAAGTGGCTTACTTCTTTTGTTTGTTCAGAATGTAATAATTTAGCTGAAAACTGAAAATTAGTGTAGTTAAATTTTATCTGTTGATAAGGAAATTTTACGACAGAAGAAAATAATGAGTTAAATGAATAGTATTGACATTGAAACAGAATTAGGCACAAGCAAGAAAACAGTTATGGTTTAATATTATTGTATTATGCAGTTAAAATAAAATTCATTTACATATTGTTGTTTTGATCATAATAAATTAAAGTACAATTAATTGTTAATTTTATATTTATATTAATGTATTACTATTTATAATTAAGTTATAAATTATCTTTTACTAAATAAAGTATATTTTTATAATTATACATTTATCAGTGATTTTATAATTCTGTAATAATAGTATTTTTTTAAAAATATATTATTTTGAAGAGGATCAGATATAACTTGTATTATTATTTTTTTTATTGACATTTTTTTTTATTGCAGTTTTACATTAAAAATCCTGTCTTTTTTTGTAATTATTATCTCTTAAAAAATGTATTGGTTAATTGTGTACAAACTTTTCTAATTATTAATTTACTTTAGTCACTATGTTTCTATTACGACGTGTTTCAAGAATGGCAGGTTGAAGATAGAGAAGATTAAGTGCTGATCTAGTATTGGATTTACAGTTTTAAAGTAGGTTTTGAGCCATATAATTTCAAAATTAAATTTGAATAAATAGTTGGGAGTATATTTGATAGCTGTAATTTATAGCTGCTCAGTATTACCAGATTGGGTTAAGATCTGTTAAAGGTGTAGAAACTTTAATTTTGGTTGAAATGCTGTTGCAGCTGGCCAGTTGGTTGTGTAGTAGTTACCGTGTTATACTTTTATATGTGCATTTCAGTGATGACAAGAAGGGGGAGATTAAGGAATAACTAACATTGTACTGAGGATGAATCCTCCATCAAATAAGATTGTAACACAGTAACTTGTATGATTAGTTTATATGGTTAGGACAGGCTTAATAAACAAATGAAGGAGGCCAGTGTAATAGGACGATGGCCAAGAGGAAAGCTTGAGGTCAAATGAAAGGATAATATTCAGAAATTGAAGTGAGTGGAACCAAATGTAAGAACTTGTAAGGCAGTTTGAAAGAAAAAGAATTGCTTTTTAACAGTCAGCAACATTAAATAACGTTATGACTAAATATGAAAGTGTTTTTGTACACAGGTATAGTTAACCTTTATATATTAATTAATGAAATATTTAAACATCTTTTAAATAATACTGAAGTATCTGTACAATTAGTTTTTTAGAGTTTTAAATATTTTATTTTTTGATATTGTTTTGACAGTTAGTGTTTTGTTCAATTTTTTTTACTCTGTAATTAAAAAATATTGATTCTAATTTATTGGAACAATTTTAAGTAGAAACTTGATAATCAGAAGGATTAACAAGCTATATTATTTAAAAAAATTGGGATAGGGATTAGGGATTTCAAAAGGATGTTTAAATCTCAAGCAGTTATTCATAATTTTCTTTCTTATTTGTATACAATAAAAATAAAAGAGCTTGCAATTTTCAGTAAATGCTAACTACAAAATTTTTCTTAGTCTAGGCTGGGCTGTCATGATCTTTGTTAAAGAGGTTTTTGAACCAAACAAAATGAACAGTTTTTGATATTTTTTTTAAATTTTATTCTGAAGAGACATAGTTCCATTCTAAAGACATAGTTAGCATGTAGTAATGATGTAGCTCATGGTGCAGGTGGAGGTATAGTTCATGGTGAGTGTAGGCAGAACATAATGAGGAGGTGATCTATCCCGTTTCATTCATTCGATGAAGCATCAAGAACATTGGTAATATATTAATTTTAAATATTTTAATCATGGTAAGTGACATTAGTAATGCTAGTGATGAGATGTAATTGGCAACAAAGTGATGATTAACAAGTCACTTAAGTGAATGCAGCAGGTTTGCTACATATTCAGTTAAAAGAAAACTGAGAATTGGGTGAATATTATCATCTTTTTACAGAAGTCAAAGTGCATTCCAGACGAATTCAAATTGTATTTGAGAATGACACATTCATAAATATGAAAACCAAAACTTGTTTTGATTTTTCAAACCAAACCTAAATGAATGTTAGTATTGTAATGATGATGTCATTCCTGTTCTTGGTAAAGACAAATTTTTGTCCTAGGTTATAATTTCTGTAATTAAAATTTGCAGAAATAAATGAGATTGTAGTAACCAATCACAGACTGGATGTAAAATCAAATTAGTTTGATATTCAAATTAATTGTATATTTAAAGACCTCCATGTAAACTATGATTTTCATCTATATATTTACTCAGATTAAAATGATGATAGTTTACAAAGCGGTAAACCACGACCTGCAGCAAGAGCTACACCATCACTCCACCTATTCACCATATCCTTATCCTAAGATACTTCGTAAGTACACAGCCATAAATCAGTGATTACTTATAACAAGCATAATTTATCGTACTAATTAAATAATTTAAATAAGTTTATATTTACCTCATTTTTTTAATTTTTTTTCTTTATTTCCCATAAGCTTTTTTAGTTATCACAGTGAAATATATCTTTCATCAGTTGAAATATAGTACACCCAAAAAATTAAGACTACAATTTTTGAAAACACAAAAGAGAACTGCAAGACACATGTGTCCTCAGTTGCTTATTTAATTATCAGATTATTCTGTAACGTTATAATCTATTGGCTGGATTTAAAAATTGTTTTTATTTAATTAATTTTGGTGAATGTAGAAAGAATTACATAACTGGACGATTTCTATTAGCCATTTGTAATTTTAAATTAATACTTCAATGCTTATGCAATTAAGTGTTTTATTATATGTAATTTTGAAGAGATGTAAGATTTAATTTTAAAATTATGTTTGGTTTCAGAGAAGTGATGCAGTTATTCTTATTTGGTTTAAAAATTCTTTTGATAGTCGATTCTGAAGGTGATATTATTTCTGATAATGTATTAAATTTCAATATTACCTCTAAACAACCTTTATTAATCATTTTCAGAGTTGTTAGCATGATGGAAAATCTGGAAAACCTAGAAACTCATGGGATTTCATTTTGGGTCTGGAAAATCATGAAAATTTGAAAAGTTTCTGGAAATTTTAAAATATCTTTTTATAATCACGTGCGCAAAAGTAGTAGTAGTACTGAGCTTGTGCTCAGTGGCAGACCTCCACTTTCTGGCATTAGTGTGCAAAAGTAGTGTACAGAAGTAGTACTTTTGCACATTAACATTTTTTCTTGTCCGCCTTTTTTTACATAAAATTTGATAAAAATTTAAAAATTTGTTACATCTTGTTTTTTCTGGGCGAATTTTTGAAATGTTGCTACCTTCAATTAAAACTCGTTACAATTTAAGCAATTTATATATCAATTTAAAGTATTTTGACCCTGTTTATAATTTCAATTAAATACAATTATCTGTCATATTTTTGCGCACAAAATTATAAAAAGTTACATATGTAACACGTTCATGAACTTAGGTGGCTCGTGCGCAGAAGTAAACTCGTGCATGAAAAGTTACTTCACGCCCTTGTTGCATAAATAACTGTATACAAATCATTAAATTAACTCAGAATTCATTTATGCTGTTTTATTATATCTTTAATTTCTTTCTACTTATAGTCTCATATAGATATAGTTATTAAAATCACTGCATATAATTTTTCTATATGTAAATTACGGGTACATGTAGGAAAAAATCAATAAAAATTAATGTGAATTTTCAGGAAAAATTAATCGATTGGTTGAGTTTGTACTGCGAAATTACCAAACTTCTTTAGTAGCCCTAACTAAAAACTTCTGTTGAGAAAATAAATAGCTGCCCTAACTAAATTGCGTTTAGTTAGAGTAAATACGGCAAATGATAGTCAATACTAAAAAATATCTGTGGGTTAAGTGGGTTACTAAATACTATGCGATTCTAGGACATAAAGTTATTTATTGTGACTGACTAAAGAACTTTGTTATAATGTAAATTATATTTTTAGCACATATTATGCATGGATAATCAGGATAATAGGTAATAATGGATATATAAATTGGTTTTAATTCATACTGTACTCAGTATGTAATTATAATAAAATGAGTAATTTAGGAATATATTAAAAGTCTGTTTTTGTTATAAATATATATATATATATATATGGAAAATCATGAAATTTTCAAATAAAATGTTTATAACAACCCTGATTTTGAATAATTTTTTTAATGAGCAATTTAATAATGAATTTTTTTTAACTAGTCTATTCTATTTGAATCCAAATTCAAATAGGTTCAAATCTGACTTTATCTCCTTTTTTTAACTTTTTTTTATTTAAATATATTGATTTTTTAATAATTATTAATCTCTTTTGTAAAAACATTTTTACAATATCAGAATTATTAATGAAATACAATTTTATGTAATTTTCCTTTGTAAAAAATGTGTATATGTAATTTAATAGGTGTACAAGGAAGTTATGTGGTGTCCACACCAGATTTTTTGACTTTGTCATAGGTTGTTGATGTGATGTACTGGGACATTTAGGATGCTCATCATCTTTCAGCGGTCCTCTTAGAAGCGCTTGTACCATTTCTAAATGCATGTTTTATTCATAGAAGAATCACTAAAAGCAGCATTCAACATTTCCAATGCAGTGCTGTATTTTATTCCATACCTGACCATGCTGACCATACCAAAACACATGCAATCTTTTCAACAGCCAACAATAAACTAAACATCAAGTATGGCCACCAATGTAAACATATATTAGGGACAAGTGTACCAACACAATAAAAAAATATTTTGACAGTAGGACTTATATAGCCAGAAAAATTTAGAATTCCTCATATTTTTTATCAAACCTCATAGATGAGGTGAACATTTTGCGGTAGAATCATGTAGACAAACTAGGTCATTTGAAAAACTAGGTTTCTCGATCAGTCATTAAAACATTTAGGTCTAGGTTAATTAAGTGGAAGGTAAAGAATTTGTACATTGTAAAGGTGAAGAATGTGGAAGATAAAAATTGGAAATATAAAATAAATTGCCAGTGATGTACGTTGCAGTAATCATACAGAGAATAAAATATTATCACATAATAAAAAAAAGGAGAATTACAGCAAACCACTCAAATGAATGGTGTCAAAAAACAAAATTACATAATGTGGTTTTGCATTTATTGTAGCTATTATGTTACTTCATTTAATTTATGATTTTATACTTGTAACAAATATTCCAGTTCCTTTTATTTAAAAACAAAGCTATTTATGTAATTTTGTTGATAGTGTTTGATATGATACAATTATTTTATAATATTTTATTATCAAGAAATATGCTTACCTGTACTGCATAATTTAAACACAAGTTTTTTTTTTTTTGTTCAAACAGATCACTTGCAACGAACATATGACGTAATTTATTAATGTGTAATTAAAAAAAAAAAATTGTATAAATTAAATTATCTTAATTACCAAATATATAATTATTCTAAGTGCTGTATAAACTTACCTAATGTTATATAATTATGCTGTAGATTTTAGCATCATAATTTCTCAAATTAAGTTAAATTAAAAATGAATTCTACATTATCATGTTACTAATAGAACTTAAAATATTTACCAGGAATGTTATGCAATGAAGCAAACCAAATGCATTGTAATCAGAACATTTCTGCCAACATACGAGTATTTAACGTGTTATTCATAAATTCTGTTTACTAATTAAAATGTTATTTTATAAATGTCAGTATAAAATTTCATCATGATTTCTATCTTTTTAACAAAAAGCTTTTATTAGTTTTTAATATTTTCATGTATGTATGTGTGTGTGTATGCACGCGCATGCGGATTTATATGTATATTTATTGTACATTTTGTTAAGAGCGGATTCCAAATTCTATCTCTGTTAGGGATAGTAGTTGAAAGAAATATATGCGACAGATTATTTTCTTTGACATTTTGTTTTGTTTTTCTTTCATTAGTTACCTCAATAGCTCTATTATGTTAAAGAATAATTTTTCATTTTCATTTTTTTGGTGCTTAGTGAATCATGTGTGAATTGTTTTCAAATCGTTTATTGTTATTCAATATATATATATTGTTTTTCAATATCTTATAGTAGTAATTACTGTTAATTTTACGGATGCAAAGGCAGTAACTATAATGGTTGTAGATGATTATGAGATGACCACCCTAAGCTGAGGAATAGTATGGAACGGTAGGGGGTCCAGCGATTTCTCATTTCCGTCAAAACCGAGCTAAAACAGTTCTTGTTCATGAGCATCTCAATTCCAGATAAATGTTAGTGACCCATCGGGTTGGTCTAGTGGTTAACGCGCCTTCCCAAATCAGCTGATTTGGAAAGTCGAGAGTTACGATGTTCAAGTCCTAGTAAAGCCAGTTATTTTTACACGGCTTTGAATACTAGATCGTGGATACCGGTGTTCTTTGGTGGTTGGGTTTCAATTAACCACACATCTCAGGATTGGTCGAACTGAGAATATACAAGACTACGCTTCATTTACACTCATACATATCATCCTCATTCATCCTCTGAAGAATTATCTAAACGGTAGTTACCGGAGGCTAAATAGGACAAAGAGAGAGAGATAAATGTTAGTGATATTTAGCATACAAGTCATCCTGTGACACTGAACATTATTACTTTCAAAGAAAGCAACTAACTATACATTATGTAAAAAAGTTTAAAAAAAGGTTAAATTATGTAAAAAAGCTATACATTATGTTAAGTTAAAAGCTTTTTTTTTATGTAAAAAAGTTTGAACGATGTTGCTCGTCAGTGTAAATTCATAAAAATTTGACATCTATAAACTATTTTCATTATTGTTATTCACTGGTAATTTAAAAAAATTAATTACTTTTGTTTTCTGAGCTGATACTTATTGTAACAGTAATGTTGAATCGTCTGTTTTATTTATTTATAAACATTATCTTTCAAGTGAAAATTTTTTTAGCCTGTTTTAATAAATATATATAAAACAAGCAGTTTCTTGCCTCATTCATTCTGTATAACAAGTCTCAATTATGCATTAGTGTCAGTTTATTTCTTTTAATGATTCTGATTAATTTCTTAATGTATTATTGTGGGCAGATTTGTATATGGTGATATTTTTAAAGATTCTGATAAATTAAGATACAAGCAATCAGTTTTATTATATGGTTCGATTATCATATAAGATTAAGTATAACTTTGTAAATGGACAAATTTGTCTATTTACAAATTCATGCAAGATGAGCAGAAAAAAGTATTTGTTATATCCGTAAATAAAGCATATGAAAGGGCCATGGCAACACTAAGCATTTCTTTTTGCATTATTTCCAGCATAAAAAAAGAATAGAGTCCTTAATATTACATGATACAGGTCAAAACAGTATTACAATTTCTTCTGGATAAATTCCACATCATTCATTTCTTTCCATGTCACTCATATTTAAATATAATTGAATTGATTCGAACTGAAGTATTAAACAGCTTTCATTTATAAATTAACTGTCGCAATCACTTTTTGAAGACAGGACAAGTTTTCAAAACACAACAGCTTTTGTTTTATGCCGTTAAATATGTGATTCATGTAGACTAGTTTTTAGTAAATTAAGTATTTTATCAGTTCTGTGTGAGGAAATATGTAAACCAGACAATAGAACTTATCTTCTTGTTACACTTCAGTGTATGGGAAAGTACCTTATTATGTTATAGATTTTATTTTAAATGCATAACCTGATAATCTAAAAAACCTTTCAGACCATTTATTTAATATTAAATTAAATGATTGCCTTTTACAGAAATAATCTTAATCTGATGATTAATTTTTTGCTAATAAAATATTAATAATGAAGATGAGTTAATACTAATAACATAAACTTGAATTTTCTGAAACTTATATTCAAATGTGTACCTATGAATACCTTAAAAACTATAATTCTGCACTATTTTATTTTTTTATTATCATTTAATTGCCATTATTATTATTTCATATAATTGTTATTTCTATCTACTAATATAATTTTTTATCATTTATCTTATTTATCCATTAAATGTTTATTTTGTGATGCTGCTTTGATCGAGGTTTGTTCATGGTTTTTCCTTAATCCACCTATCCAAATGTTTAAAGAGTTCCTTTTTGTTAAGTAGAATAACATATTTATAATTCCTTTATAATCCTAATACTATTTATAAACTGAAAAAAGATAGATTTAAAAAAAATATGTTCATATTAATTTATTAATAAAGCAAGAAATAGTTCAAATCAAACATGAAATTCCTTCTTTACCAATTTTTTTTAAAGAAGTGGGCCTCTTTATATACAAAAATTATAGAAGCTATTGAAAACAAGGAAAACAGGAAGAATTAATTGACTATTTCAGAAGTATGATGAATGACTTGCTAGTTTATTAACAATTTACAAATCCTATTGATCATGCAACTTTGCTTGCCTCCAATGCCAGTTTGAATACCAGATCCCATACAAATAATTACATAATATGTGTGAGGATGTTTATTAAATGATAAATTCTACAGTGACAATATCATTTTAAAGTAATTGCTATAGAAAAGAACATACTAAAACAACCACATTATAACATATAAGAGGACAACATAATCTGGCTGGATTGACCTTTTCAAGGACAAATCTGTATAATAGAAATCTGGATAATTGGGAAATTAAAAAAGGGTTCTAATATATACTGGCTATATCTTTCCAGTGTTTAATGAGTATCACACTTAATAAAAAGGTGAAAGTAAAAAATCAGTAAAATTAAAAAAGATCCTCAGAACATGTATAAAATGTAATAAAAAAACAGATATATGTTACAAAATATCCATTAAGTAGAAATTTGTTTAGAAAAGAATCAGAATTTACAAATTACCTGTACTGTTTCATAATTTCCATTTAGTTTCTCATTAAAAATAATAGCTTCCTCCATTAGAACTGGTCCAGAAATTAGCTCAAGTGATTGCTTTTAAACAAACCATCAGAAAAGAGTTTTATCCACTTCATTTAATGCTTTCTCATTGTGTTCTGGAAAAACTTTTTTTTTTTTTTTTTTGAGTTGTGACATAAATCATAATGGTTGCTCCATTTTTCTGAGTGTCTGAAATATTGTGTGTTTCTATTCTGTTTTTTTTTTTTTGTATGTTTCATTAGCTAAAGATTTAACCATTATATAATTTTTCAAGTTTTCTAGATTTCTACTTTTTCTTTTATTGATAAACGACTGGTTTATATTTTTTGCAGACATGATGTTAACAAATCCCTAATGATACTGACACGTATCATTAGCACTAGTTAAATTAATTATACATATGGGACTCTTAAAATCGATGATTGTATAAAGGTTTAACTTCTTGCGAATAAAATATCCCAGAGAGTAAAACTGTGTGATTTCATCATTATCTCATGAAAAATAAGCAGCCTACCCTGTGTAAAGTTATGATAACTTATATTAGGCAAAGAAAGCAGTAGTGACATAATTTTTTTTTATCTTTGTAAACACAGAATAGAATAAAAAAATCATTACATCACAGTTTGTGCTTGAAAAAGTAATGTTTTTCCATCAGTCTTTTTTGAGGTTATTTGTAATTAATTTAACACTTAAATTTATGTGTGTTTTGTGCTATACAAATTGCAAAAAAGTCAATTAAAAACTCAGTAAAAATAAGGATCGATAAAAATACAACCAAATTGAAGTAAAGGTTTATTTGAATAGTATTTTAGATTTTTTAAATAGTATATTAATTTTTTTAAATGCTCAGTGTCCATGACCCTGAGCATTAAAAAAGAATGTAATGAATATTTCATGACCCCCCCCAACCACAACCCAATGGAACCTAGTTAAAACTACTAAGCTGCATTGATAGCGACAGGTATGTACATGCTTGAATGAAGTGTACAAACATGAGCAATTTATAAGTTCCAACTTGTATACGTGTTCCTTGTAATTTGGTCTGCTTGCATCATAATATTCGCCATGAGAGTGTGATGTTTGAACATAAAAAAATTCAGTTAGCAGAGTATATCTCGGAAGATAAAAATAATTTCTCAAAGAGATGGATACTAAATCCATTTAGTGAAAATGTTGCAGCTAACGAGTTACCAGTTAAGATTCACAACTAACTCATTGAAAAGTCTGCCGATAAAACATTACAACTACAATTCAAATCTGAAGATTTAGATACATTTTGGCTTGCTCGTTGAACTGAATATGGAAATTTAGTTACAGAAGCATTGAAAAATATTAATCTCTCGCCATGTCTTACCTCTGTAAGGGTATTTCAACTATGGTTCCACTAAAACCCAAATATAAGAATCGTCTTTTATCACTTGAAAACAATTTGCTTTTGTGTGTTTCTAACACAAATGCAACCAACCATCTTGTTAATTTATTTTCTAAAGATGTGTTCTTATAAATGTAAGTAAAATGTTTATAATAAATGATTTTTTTTATTGTTTACGTATGAAGTTGTTGGCTAATTTTCTGACTCAGTTTCATATCACCATGATCCCCAGGTTGAGAAATGCTGATTTAAAAACATTAAAACTGAGGCAGTATTTTATTATAGTGTAGCAAGTGTAACTATATAATTTGAATTATGATCTATGTATATGAAATGGCAAAGTAAAAGTAAATGAAAAAACAAACCATATTTTCCAGACCTTTTTTGGACCTCTTAAACTCCTTTACTTCATTTATTCAGGCCATTACTTCTATGTGAGGCTTGTGAGTGATACTTTGAAATTTGAATTTGATACATATTTTGGCCAAGTCTATAATATATCTATGATTGTTAGCAATGAAAACAATTTTAAATAACCTTTTTAAATGGCATTAGGAACAAAATAATGTTTTTAATAACTTAAAACATTTTGACATTAGTTATTAAAAACATTATTTTTAAATTTGGTTTCTGTAAGTCTTTTTCTCAAAAATTTATACTTTTCAATAGAATTTTTTTTATTTAAAGAGGTTTTATTTTACAAAGGGAAAGAGAAATAAACAGATTTGATAAATCAAGGAGTTTTAATTAATGAGGTCTGAGTTTCAGATACTTAACTATGTAAATTTTATAGTTATTTAATTTGTTTTCTGTGTAAATTAAAAAAAAAAAAAATCAATAATAAATAAATCTTTTATTCTGATTATACAGCTCATGTCAGGAATTTGGTACACCACAGATAAAAAAGGGAACTGCTGTATTGTTTGTCTGGAAGGATCAAGGGAATCTTTGGTAAAACCTTGCATCACAGAATGCACAATTATTATAAATAATAAAAAAAAAATTGGTGTAATTAACATACGTCCATATTAATTAATTAAAATATGAACACATGAAAAATTGTTAAGCTAAATACATGAAGAGACAAAATATATATAAAAAAACCACAAATGAAACCCAATTTAGAAATCAATAGTTATTTGAGTAGAAATTTATAAACTTGTTGAATAGAGATGGAGAAAATTCAGTGTTTTTTTTATTACATTTTTTTAAATTAATTTTATTTAAAAATTTAGTAATATTGTTTCTATAAAATCAAATCTTTTAAGTGAATTTTAAATAAATTGTTTGGAATATTTTCTACTTGTTCAGTAATTATTTTATTAAAAATGGTAATGGCAGTATAAAAGGCCATTTCTCATAAGTCGAAGTATTGTATTAAGTTACATGAAAACAGTTCTGTTGTCTAATTTGTTAGAGGTGGATGTTATTTTTTAGGAACAAGCTGCTAATATTTTTAGCAAATATTTTTACATTAATAAATATAAATGCATCATAATACGAATGATTTATACTTACGGATACCAAACAATGATCTGAGAGAAAACTTTTGTTTATTAAAAATTCATTCTGATTGTTCAGGGAGCCCCAAGAGATGATATACTGTGGATGGAATTTATGTAAGCGTAACAAATATTTAAAAATGAAGATAAGCTTAGCATTTTATTAACGTGTTATATTCGATAAGGTTTAATTTTGTTATAAATGAAATTGATTTAATCATCTTATAAAAATTTGCCATCTAATAAAAGAATGAAATTTTGTTTTATAGATGGTAGAAATAAATATTTTCATTATCGTTAATGGGAATTTTATCAAAGTTATTTATTAACAATGTACATCTACTTGAGAAGTACAATGTAAAGCGTTTAAACTTATTTAAAATTAAATGTTACAATCCATCTATTTTATGCAATAATCAGCTTTATTGAACATTAAATCTTAAATTATAGGTGACAGATAACCTTAGTAATCCCTTGAAAAAACACAGACAAAATGCATTCTGTAGTTTCATATCCTAAAACTACTTATAAAACAAGACATATATGAATATATGTGAAAGGATAATTTCCAATAAAAAAATATATTTTTTACCTTCAAATTTATTTTTGTACCCTGAAAAAACAATGTAAGTTTCATGTGGATGATAACATTTTAGAAATTAAAGTGTAAATAATTTTTTTAAATATTTTATTACAATGTATTTCAATAATTAGTCAATGTTTTTACAATTTTTAAAAATATTAATTAAAATAAGTAAATTTAATTATTTTTGTATCATGGTATAGTAAAATAGTTTTATTTTACGATTACTTTTGAAAATAGGCAAAATTGAATAACTATTAATATGTATTTTCACCTTACCTTAATTTTATGTTATTTACATCTTGAAGTATAGTGTTTAATAAGAGATGACAAAAACGTAAAAGGAAGGAAATTTGTAAATAAAATTTTCATCGTGATGTTTGTGACCTAAATAACTAAAGATATATTTAAACTTCACCAGATCTTTCTGTAATTATTGTACTACTTATTACTAGTAATCACTATACTAACTAGCACTAGTAACTTCATACATTATTCATATGTTAATTACTGGAATCCATAAATATGGTAATCAGTAATACTAATCAGCTATTATTAGTTCATATTATAATAGGATTTTAATTTTTTGTAAAGAAAAAAAACCTTCTTTACATATTAAAATATATTTAATATTTATTTTTTTACTATGAATAATAAATAAATTTATATATATGAAAAATTTATAAATATGATAAATTGGCCTATTATGAAAATGAAATAATGAATGAAAATAAAATAGCTGGAATTGACTGAATAAAGGGTTTGATCAATTGTTATAAGTGGTTCATCTTACAAAAGCCAGAAAACACCAGCGTGTCAAGAGCTACAGAATTTTTTGGCAATTATGAATGAGCTATTTGCTCAGATGATTTCACTGGAGATCATATATACACGAGACAGGAATATCAATGGTACTTAAAGTGCTAAGTTAGGAACTCCCCAGATTGTTTGTATCTGGGGAACGAGGAACATTGAACAATGATAATATGAGTTGTATGATTGTCAGTGCTGTTGGAAAAAGTCCTCCAGTATTTGTATTTTGTAGGGCGAGATCCCGTGATACAATGTTGTTTGAAGCACCTGAGGGAAGTTTAGGCTTAATAAATAGTCCCAAAAGTGGATCAGTGATCAGCCCATTTTTTTACAAGTTCTAGAACATATAAAAAATTGATAATTGATGTCCGAAAGAAAAAAAAATTTTCTGCTAATGGATAACCACAAAAGTCATTGCACTCTAGGTGCTTTATTATTTGCAAGGAACAGTCATATAGTGTTAGTAATGTTTCCTGCTCATTGCACTCACCGCCTCCAGTCCTTCCTTTTTCCTGTTTAGCCTCCAGTAATTACCTTTCAGATAATACTTCAGAGGATGATATGTATGAGTGTAAAAAGTGTAGTGTTGTACAGTCTCAGTTCGACCATTCCTGAGATGTTTGGTTAATTGAAACCCAACCACCAAAGAACACCGGTATCCACCATCTAGTATTGAAATCCGTGTAAAAATAACTGATTTTACTAGGACTTGAATGCTGGAACTCTCGACTTCCAAATCAGCTGAATTGGGAAGATGCGTTCACCACTAGACCAAGTCGGTGGGTGCCTCCAGCCCTTGGAGGCACCCACCAGCTTTTATTTAAATGTAGACATTTAAATAAAAACTGAAAGTAACACGAAGTAGTAGGCTAGTATCAAATTCTGGAAAAAACAGTTACCATTCACAATCTGACTGAATTAACAAACAGAGCTCACATTTCATTTACAATAAAAAGTATTACCAATACTTTTAAAGCAGCTGGCACTTGGCCGCATTCTCGCCTGATTTTTACAGATGGAGATTTTGTGTTAGGCCTAATATTGTGTATATTTATAAACCATCAGTCCTAAAACGAATCCATCCCCTATAGTTGATTTTTCTCTTGTAGCAAACTACACAACTGAAGATCACCCTACAACAAGCAACGAAACCCCTGCTGAAGGCTTATTCAGTTGTACACCTGAAAAATGAATTCACAAAACAAGTAAGCCTAAACATAAAGGAAATTTAACATCTGAAGATCCCCAGCCTTTTCCTGAAACTATTGCAAGAACTAAAAAAGGGGGAAGAGAAAAAGGGAAATCAAAAATTCTGACTGAAACACTGGGAAAAAATTGAAATCCTGCCATGCGGGATTTACTGCCGGTGGGCGGGGAGTCTCCCTTAGATTAAAAGGACATTTCCCTGGGCTGGGCTTTACTTTATTGTATGTCTGGCCCAGGGGAGTAGGGTGAAAAAAAGTTGTATTAATTCACCTGTAAAAAAAAAAACAAGAAACTGCTTAACGACTCAGTTTTTGAAGATATACTTGGCAAATATGAACCAATTGCATGAAAATCTTTCAAAGACGTTGCTGATGGTTTTTTAGGCAACAGAAAAAATTAAAGCTATGTTTTCCTTTAAATAAGCTGTTAAAAAACTACAAATGTTTAGGATATAGGATGTGATTAAAATTTGTTTTCCTACACTCCCACCTAGACTTTTTCCTGAAAATTTGGGCTCTGTCAGCGATGAGCAAGGAAAACATTTCAATCAGGATATTCTGATTATGGAGCATCTAAGGAAGTACTAAGGAAGATGGGATCCTGGAATGACAGGTGACTATTTTTGGTTTTTGTCTAGAGAAACTTATCAAACATCGTACATGCAAAAAAATTTGTCAACACATTTTAAAAGTTAAAAGTAATGATTTAAACTTTTAGAAACTGTTATTTTAAAGACATTTCCACTGATTTAAACTTTTAAAAAACTTTAAAATTGTAATAATGTATCTCAATTTACCTGGTTTTGAATAAACAGAAATTTAGTTGATTTAACCAAATTTCAAATAAATATACATAAATAATAATTTTTTTTAAATATTGATTTCACAGTGATTATACATTTGGTAAATAAATTGTATGTCTAAATCATAAGTATCTAAAAACATGATGTTGTAACACATTCTGATAACAGATTTGAATTCATCACCCCAAAATTAATAAAAATGACCATATATGATTACACTTACATGAAAATTTTTTTTTGTTGACTTGTATTAGTGAAGCATTATAACTTTAAAATTAAAAAAAAGCTGCTTTTAAATGATTATTATTGGGGTACAACTTAGCTTTAATATTTATATTTAAGGGGTTTTGTTCATTTTTATATTTTTTTCATCATTCGTAATGTTTTTGCTGGTTTATATGTATTTAAAACTTGCTTATATTTTTAGAACACAGCAGAGATTCTTTTAAATAACATTGTAATAACATATTAAGATTAAATCTTTGGTTTGTTTCAGAAACAAAAATTAGCATATGAAAAATAACAAAATTGTTTAAGTAAAACACATTGTCTGACTTAATGAAGAATCATTTGTAATGCAGATCATGTCAAACACATCAGTTAGTGTAATTTTCCAGTTAGTATCATTAAAATTGGTAAATACAGTCAGGAAAACCAATCAGTTCCTTAATAATAGTATTGTAGGAAAGAATATAATAAATGTCTTTATTAAATTAGAAATCATTATTTACAGCAGATATGAAAATAGATATTAGCCATATAAAAAACTGGTATTTAGATAGCATTAATAAATAGAACATTTATTTTTATTTTTCTGAGTTAGTATGTTTTACCAGTGACCAACCATATAATATAGCTGTAATTAAATACTATCCGGTCAGGTTAGTACTTCTCTTCTCTCTTCAAATAAAATTAAGTCTCAAATATTTTTGAAAGCAATAACAAGAAGAAGAGGGATTTAAATTTCAAGAATAAAACTTCCAGGTATCAGTGATGTAAAATCAATAGAATACAAATTTGCTCAACTGCAAATCAAAAACCTGCTTAATGCTAAAAGTTTTGAAGAGATGCTTTCTTTAAAAGAGCATGTTGCATGGAACATATTCACAACCAGTTTTTTTAGTTGGGTAATCAAAAGATAAAAATTACTATCAATCAGTAAGCAACGTTTTTGAAGACTACAGAAAATTTGGAACACAATGTTTCTGAAAATACATTTTCTATATTCTCATTTGGACTTATTTTTTTGTTAGTGAAAATCTAGCTGATATAAGTAATCAAAATATTTGAAGAATAAAATGGAAAATAAGATCCACTGATAATGAGAGATTATTATTTGTTTCTAAATCATACAGTGAATTAAGGTGAGAATGAATTTAAATTAATTTCATTTAAATTGAGAGATTCATCTTAATTACTATATTAATAATTTGTAAGTTTATTGAATTAATATTATTATTATTTTAAATCCTCTAAACTTGATAGCAAAACACAGTCATCAGTTTGGCCTCTTCTCAGGATGCCACAGATGCAAATGCTTCGGCAGACATCAGTGTACTTAGGCAACCTACTACCGCCTTCATAGGGACTCTTCCCTCTTCCAACCATGACTATATACTATATAACCTACTACTCTCAACTATCAAATTAACTGATTCGTAGAAGTCCAAATCCCACGCCTTTCTCTAACACCGAAGGTTTCACACAAAAACTCTTCCTATATCTAATTTCAATTAGACCATGCACTCAGACATTACTTGAATGAATCTGTAAACACCAAATATTATCCTCATACCAACAAAACAAGTGTTGCTCACAATAATGGCAATTTTTTCCTACAATTCAATTTACTCAAAATCCTCTTGATTTACTTAAAAATATAGAAACACATTCACAAATTTAATAATCCTTTAATGAAAACACCTCATCTCTCTCGGATTTGGACCGCTTTCTGGAATGAAGTCAGTGCTTATATCCTCCCACATCACAGCTCTTATCAGAGAGTGTTCTGCACATCCATTTTCATCCTAAGAGCAAAGATTTCAGGCAACTGGGGCTCAATGCCAAAATTCCTACCTTGGCGATGTAAGCACCAAGACAGGCCCATAGCCATTTGGGTTGCAGTATATATCTATACTTCTATATCAACATAAGACCCCCCTCAGCCTTCCTGCAGGGCTAATTCTAAGGAAGCCACATCTATGTTTCCTTCCATTTTAGTTTTCTAGTTAACTTGCAGATCAAAATCAGAATTGAGCCTTGCAAGTTCTATAGCTACTTTGGTATGTTTAGCGTCATATCTGGGAGAGATGTATAAGACATGGTGATGTAAAATGTACTGATTTATTGAAATGAGACAGAGAGTCGTGTTTTGCTGTGCTTTTTGTTGTAGTTACACGCTTTTGTGGTGAGAATTTAACTAGAAAGAGGGAGTCAGACAACCATACACTTACGGGCCGTGACAGAAAACCTTACATACTGGTGTAAAGTAGTGGGGGGGGGGGGGGGAGATTACACCAGTATGTAAGGTTTCTATACTACTATCTGTATTAATAAAAATTTTAAAGCTGTGTTAAAGAAACTCTAAGAGGTAGCTTCCATATATATATATATATATATATATATATATATATATATATATATATATATATATATATATATAGGGAGTCTAGAAGCGTGTCACGTATAGTGATGGGAGGTAGCCCTCTTGTCTAGGCCGCTCGGGCTTGCCTGCGTGCAAGAGTAGAAGAGTCAGGGTGTATCCAATGATAGCATGGGGGACCCCTCAAGGGTTGACTGAGGGTGTTGGGCCAAGGGTGTGCAATGCATGCCTGAAGCCAAGTATTGTTAGGACCGGGAAGGGAAGCCTCCCCGCCGAAAGGTTCTCTGGTCGTCCGCAGCAGGTGGTCAGATTGCTCTTACGACACGGGGGGAGGACCCCGAAGGGTTACGTCCTACAGGACTATTTATAGGAGGAAGTCAACTGCCACGGGATCCTGGGGCTGCTTAACGGCGGTTCTGGTCGCCTCGAGGGTGCTTAAATAAAATAAGCGAGACAGGTAGAAGGAGTTAATGGTATTGTAAAGAATTATCTTTTTCCATTGTATATGCTTTATTTTTTATTTTCTTTAATTTTAAGATCGGGGTCCTTTACACCCCATAAGTGTTATTTTAATGTTTTGTAGTGAAATGATATGTGTACGTTTGTGCTTTTAAATAAAATATAAGGGCCCTTCACACCCTTACGATCCTGATGGTGATATTAATCTCTTTTTAAGAATATGATTAGGGCTAATGACCTTAGAAGTCGATGCCCGTAAAACACACACACAAAATAAAAATAAAAAAAAATAATGTTAATTTTAAATGTATAGAAACATTTAATGAATTTAAAAGGAACAAAGTCTAAAACTGGCTAATAAGTTATCCGACAAGCATGTATTTTGTGAAATAAGTATTAATATATTTTTAAAACTAAAAACAAAAGTTGGTGTACAGACGTTAATTTTCTTGGCTATTTAAATAAAAATCCCCAAAGGCTACTGTTATTTTCATTTATTTTAGTATTATGATTTATGACAAGCGATGCATATATTCTAAGAAAATAAGGTGGATGAAATAATAGGTGAAAAAATATAACCTGGAATTAAACCTAAGTAACCAGCTGATTTAGAAGCCAACATGCTAACCACTACATCCATAGTTCAACATAATTTATACATTTTTATGAACTCACACCCCCCTTATAAGGGTAAGAATTTTAAAATGAGTTAATAACTTTTCTTGTGCTTCATTTATTTCTTCTCTACTGTTGGGAAAATAAATCCAATCTCCATCACACTAATATAGTTCAATAAATTAAATAATTTTATCATATTTAGGAGAAAATAATATTTTATTTCAACATTTTAAACTTTTTTAAATTTAAAACATAACCATCTTAAAACTTTTTTCTAACTGCTGTAGTTCAAAGTTTTCAGTATATGGTCTACATCGTTAACTAAAGCTGCAATCATCAAGGGCAAGTTCTTAATGTGAACACAAGCAAAAAACTGTACACTGTAAGTAAAAATAAATTTAAAAAAAATTAACGTATAGAAAGTTAAAAATTAAAGTAACAATAAAATTATTATTAATTCTGTTTCATAGCAATCATTAAAAACATATGATAAAACGTAAACATTCACATTCATTATAAAATCTTGAAACTAGAAGACATGAGTACACAATCTATAGAGATACTGAATATAAACTGAAAGATGTTATAAACACAACGAGGAATAGCAGTGGATAGATGAGTAAATAACGGATGATATAAATTATTTTGTATTTTTTCAACATTTTATATTTTGGAGAATGGATTAAAATAAGGTAAGTTGAAAATCTAGTTTAATAATTATAAATCTATTATAATCTGTTTCCATTACTATCTATTTAAATCTGTTCGCGGCTCGATCAAGATATTGAGAGATGAATAATTTAAAATGTTTATATAATTACAATTTACTGGTTTAAAAACATAAGTAAAACAAGACAAATCGATAATAAAGCAACTAATAAAAATAGTAATCACAACTACAATAATCAGGATAGTAATAATGACAACAGCAAACAGTAATAATAAACATGATTACATACAAAACAGAATTTAAAATAATCGTCAGGATCTATTTACAGGTAGTTAAATATAATTCAGTCCCACTGACAAAAGATATTGGCATGATCGCTAGTATTAACACTTCTAATCACGAGACTTCTATTAACTATAGTACAATAAATAAGACAACTATAAAGTTTTATCACTGCAAATACCTTTAATGTTCACAAATAAAACTACCCTAACAATTTATAAATGAAATTTTGTGCATTATCTCTTTCACTTGCAGTCACAGTAACTCGCCGAACCATTTCTTTTTTCATGTACTGGAATTACTTGTAACATTACCGTAATCGCGTCAAACGTAATTTTCTAAAGTCGCTCCTTCTCTGACCTAGCAGAATACTCTCGCTGAATGGCACCTCACAGAACTCTCCTCGTAGACTCGCATCATAACTTCTCGCTTAGACTGTCAACTGATGATCTTTCCCGGAATATTTATACTCCTATCTTCTTTACCTGCAGGAGCAGACCCCAGTTGAGCGTGAGAACGATCGACCGAGCCCTTTAATTCCCATCCATTCCTAACCTTGGTCAGGTAACTTCTTTTCACGGAACATTTGTTTAGGTGTGTTAGTAGGCAGTATTACAAAGGGCTATTGTTAAACGGACCTGTTATTTTTATTAAAAAGATTCCTTTTAGCCCCTTTCAGGATTCCTCCCGTTATTGTATTTTCTAGTACTTTCTTCTTAATTGGCAGGAATCCGCTACCCAGGTCCGTTATTCAGTCTTGTTACAATGTATATAACTTTTTATCGTGTGGTGTAAATATTTTTTTACTAAAACACATTTATACATTTTCATTGTCCTCTTACCTTTGTTATGTGAAAAAGACTATAATATGAATGCGTGGGAAAATTTACAAATATAAAAAAATAAAAAATTGTTCAGTTCAAAACTAATTATGAGCAAATAAACTTTGAATTTAATCGGTTCAGGCCTAGACTTGATCGGGTGACTCAGCGATTTGCTTGCGTGCTTATTCTAAATACATACTTTAATATATAATATTGTAGTGTGATGTTATGTGTTTTTTGTATGTAAGACTGACGAAACTTAATTGTTTTTTAATTCTCTGATAATGCTGATACATTGATGCGGCGGAACGTGCAGGAAATTCCTATGACAAATGTTTGGTAAGACAATTAAAATTATATATGTTTTTAGTAATATATATATATATATATATATTGTGTTAAATATATAAAAAAAATAGTTATATATAAATTGTCTAGTTTCAAAAGCAGATAAATCGAAAAATGTAAATTTTTTAAGTAAGCCGAAAAATTTTCTTTCAAAATTATGAAATGATAAAACATTGTGACTTATTTGAGAAATAGTATTAGTAGAGTATTTTTCATACTGAAATTTAACTTTTTAATGATTATAGTTTAAGAGATATTTGACAAACTTCATGTGGATGTATTTGTTTTTTATATAATCCAATCTGGATTATCTGGTTTTGAAATAAAAATAAAAGCCATAATAATTATATAAAACATGATTATTTCTGCTAGTTATAATAAAATTAGACAAATTTTGGTTCTTGTGTATAGATTTTATTTAAAAACTCAAATAAAATAAAATTTAGGTAAAAATGTCCAATACAAAAACATTTTCTACAAGCATATTTGGAATTTCTTCCGCTTTTTCACACGGTTCAGTTTGATGAAAATTATTTTCTATTGCCGTTTCTTTCAACCGTCAAATAATTCATTATAAATGCTAAACAGATTAAATTTCTCCATGTTTCCCCGAAATGTTTTGATAGTAATTTCTTCATATCTTTTATTTTTAGAAATTAGCATCTTCCCTTTTCGATAATATTCGGCTGAGGAACATCTTTAATGACTTTCCCAGGTTCGCAAATACTTTAAAATTTCTAATGTCATTACGGCAATTGACCTCACCACGTATTAGTATATTATTACCTTATTGTTCGTTCTGAATTTTAATCTTTTTGGGGGGTTAAATCTAAAATGTCTCTTCCCGGGAGGTATAATAACTGTTTAGATAATACTCTTACAATCAAATATGATATTATCTTTTAATAAGACTACAGTTCCAAAATCTGAAAAAATAACATCGTAATGTGCAGGATTTAAAGCTTAATTAATTTTTCAATGTGACCGAAAGCTCTGTCTGCAGGCAGAAACGATTGGCCAACTACAGGGAAAACTAATACCAATTGTTTCACATTTTTGGAAGAAAAATTCAGAAACTACGAACAACATTCCAACCACGATTGTTCTTGTTTTGTCCCCTCCCCACAGGCAAAGCGAATTTCTGTAATACACACTGGAATTTGAAGTTTTGTTAAGCAGTGATAAAATGCTGATTATTTCGTTAGATAATTTATTATAATCGGCTTCATTCCATTCATAGATGAAGACATTTTCTTACAATTGTATAATGGTCTTGAGTAATAAGCAATCAGGTATGGGCGGCAGAACCAGATTTTTTTGGCAATCCAAAGAAATAGTTAAAAGATTCTCCCTTTCTTCTTTCAATAGATAGTAAAAGGCTTTGTATTTCAGCCGATGAATATCTTTTTCTATAAGGAATCGCTTTAATATAATATATTTTTCACACGTTTTGTTTTTCTTTCAAAGAAATACAGGTTGAAAATTCGTCAACAGGTGGCCTACTGAAACCAATGTTGAACCGCGTTCTAAAAATATGACGAAAACATTTTTTTTGACCGTCATTCTTTAATTATTAAGAAATATTATTATGAAGCTCTATTATAATGTAAATAACATTAGTAACACTAATGTTTTGATAACAATGGTGTATCAAGAAAGGCCTTCTGGCATATTTGAACCTTAAATAAAATATTTTGTGGACAAGGAACAAGCTCCAAACAAATGAAAACCGTTCTGTTATTAACAGAAGTTTGGAATACTGGCGTCTGCATATTTTACAATAAAATTATCTTGTCTCAGTTTCATGTAATTTTGTTGCACACATAAGTCTGATTTTTATGATGGTAAGTTATTCTTCCCTATTCGTGAAAAAACCTTGGGCTTTAGTCATTTGCAAAACCTTTAGAAAAATATAAAACTGTAGGCATATTTTATAAACTTAAAATTTAATGTTAAATCTAAAATTTCTCAAAACGAATAACAAAGGAATATTAAATTGCACAGCACTAGAAGCCTTATAGAAAATAACCAAACAAAAAGTAATAGCATAGGCCTACACGAGCAAATTGCTAAAATTAGGCTACGCATCTAACAGTAAAAAGCCTGCGTTAAGATTGTTTCGGCTATAAAATTTAATATTGTAAAACTGCTTTCTTAACTGTAGGTCTACACCTATTTAAAAAGAAAAAAATCCCAATATCACAAACAGCTTTGTCTTTTTTCCGTATTTCGGATATTTTCCATATTTTCTTTCATTTTTAAGCTTTTTCATTTAAATAACTACTTCAGAATAGTACTCCAGTCGAATTATTAACTATTATTAACATAACCACAAATTTTAAACCTTTTAATATCAAAAGTGGACGCCAATGGTGGCCGCGTTGCAGTCCCCAATTTATGAAAAAGATACAACTGTGCGCTTCACAGTTCCAGCGGAGTGGTGTTTGGCTGTTGTGGGCATGCGCACATAGGAAGCTTCATGCGAGGCTAAAAGGGAGAGAGAGCACTGTCGCTCCCGCAATGCCGACCCAGTTGTGCTGGTGGAAGGTAATTTTTTTTACTCCGCGTGTGTATGGAACGTTCCTTGTTCGTTTCCTTTCTAGTTTAGTCGGTGGAAGAAATATATAAGTTGTTTAGTTGTTTCAGTACTGATCAGAAGATGGCGGAAAGCAAGGGCTCTTTGATTGCCAAATCTGTCCAAAAATACACTGGAAGGGCGATTGAGAAGGTAATTAGTATAAACTAATTATGTATTTGTTTCTGTGAACGTAGAAATTTAAATTAAGCACCACTGGAATATAGTGATTTTAAGCGTATTTGTGTTTTAACATTTTAAGTTATTGTTTTATTTAACATTTTATTATTTATTCGGCTAAAGACTATTTAAGCACATTGTGCTTAAAAACCATGTACAATATTCTTGAATGTGATAAAAATGTAGAATTAGATTATTATCCTGCATCCAGTTATTATATTTGATTCTTTTTTTCAGTTCTTTTATTTTAAAGAAAACTTTAACCATGGCCTTGAAAACGCCCAGAAAAAAAATTTCTGGAACAGCACCCTACTAATTTTAGCTACGAGCCGCCACTGGAGGACACTAAGAATACAGCTTGCAACTTTCAGCTCAATTAATTGCACAACCTCAAAAAGGGTTCGAGCCATGCGATATCATCTGTGATTCAAGGTTAACTGGAAAGTTATCTGGTTTTGCAACAATCCGGCGACTTTATACATGATTTTTTAAGCCTCTGTCTGGTTTTAAATCGTATGATATTTACGGTGCATGTACAAGATGGTAAACTGTTAGAAAATGAAAAAATGTAAAAGCTGAAAATTTTGGATCTAAGTGGTTTACTACTTAACTATATATATGTGTAACTAACTATATATATATATTTATTATTATTAAAATATATCTTTAATATATCATTATAATTTTAAATGGTAAAATTCTAATTCATATATACATATTTTCAACACAGAATAAATTTGCCAAATTTGAAAAAAATTAATAAAACTACAAAATTAAAGAAATACAAATTTTTAACTAAATAATTTTTTTCCGGGATACGGGCATCGACTACTGCGGTCATTAGCTTTTTCCCGAAAAACAAAGAACAAAAAAAATTCTTTCCGTTCCTGTTAAAATAACTAGCGACCTAGTCAGAAGAAACTAGTCTTGTCAAACAGATTATACAAAACTAGACTTGTCATTGGACATTAATTCCTTAGAACACGATATGTAGAAGATATGTACTAGAGCTCTTGCCAGTTAGAAACATATATTTCATTTATAAAGAAATGCCAAATTTATCAAAACTGCTTTAAACGTCTTCAATTATTAAAAACTCATCCTTTCATGAAATTAATCAGAAGAACTTATACAACTGCTTACATGCACATCTATTGCCTAGATTTGCCTTTAGGTCATCATTTGCTATTTTTCTCCATCTTCCTGATAGCCTCCACCTCTGATTCCAGAGTGTTCCAGGCTGTCTGAGCCTTCTGAAATGAAATCTTCCAAACCATCTTCGTAATATATATGGAGGATATTTTACTGCCGGCATTAGATGATATTGAGACAGTGAGCAAGATAGTGCGGTGAGCATTGATTGCATGGGGCGGCTAAAAAGCTCGCTTTCTTTTAGAGGCCTCCTAGCTTTCCGGGTCTTCATTGATGTTTATCCATCACTCTCCCTTCCAACAATCATCATCAAGTCGTCTTCTTTCCTGATTCTTTGAATGGGGATTTTCTCTATTTCAACTTTTACCGTCAGTGCATTATGTTTAAACGACTTGTGCTGTTTAATTTACTTTCCTTCCATTTTCACCAGTCGGGAGCTCATTCTCAGGTCTGGAACAACTTTTGTTTGGAGCTATCCGCTTTTTTCTGTATTGATTTTAGACTAATTTCTGTAAAGGACAAATTTTCAATTTGTCATTGATGATACGTGTTACTGTGTTCGCTAGATCTGATGCCAGTTAAGAGATTGCGTGTGTATGAAAACGAAAATAATTGACAATACTGTGTGTGTGTGTGTGTGTGTGTGTGTGTGTGTGTGTGTGTGTGTATATATATATATATATATATTTTTTTTTTTTTCAGGTATATAAAAATTTATTTTTCAGGTACACTGGTGAAGTACAAGTTCAAAAGATTGTGAACATGACTTTTAAAAAAAAATATTTGTTAATAAACATTTGAATGTTTAAATATTAAAAATATTTTAACATGTAAAATCAGTTTAACGAAAAAGGTATGCTAAATGTTTTATCGATATATTTTAATATATTTTATGATATATATATATAATTTTATTTTATATATTTTAAGAAAGTAAATTAAACAAATAAACAATATTGGATCGTGCCCTACCAGGAACTCGGAAGTCAAATACATTTTGAAATTTCTCAATAAAATATTTAGCATACCTTTTTCGTTAAACTGATTTTACATGTTAAAATATTTTTAATATTTAAACATTCAAATGTTTATTAACAAATATTAAAAAAAAAAGTCATGTTCACTCATCATTAGAATTTGTATTTCACCAGCGTACTTGAAAATTGCATTTTCAAAATTAGAGTACTACAATCATATGCTTTATAAAGATGAAGGTACTGTTTTAAATTAACATTGAACAATATAAAAATTACTACAATTATTAGTCATCTTGAGCAAATTTTACCGACAGTTCGGAGAAAAGTACTGTGTTACTTTCGATCGGTTGGTGAGTGTAAGGAATGAAAATAAATTTTCTTTACAGGTTAATGAGACAATTTGATGTTTGGTATGAAAAGTTTTGCCTTATGAGAAGAACAGTTATGAAAGGTACAAAAATATCATTCAATTAAATTGGGGTTTCCTTATATGTACGAGGTCTGTAAATAAAACAATGAGATCGGTTCAGAAAAACTTTTTATTTACAATCCACTTATACATGGACTCTTATCATCTTCTAAATAGATCCCCTGGGAAGCCTCGCATCGCTTCAAATGGTTTTCCCAATTCATAGCAGTGTTGGAACTCAAAAATCGGAATATCCTTCAAACGGTCGGTTAAATTGTTTATGTTTTCTACTCTTCCAAAATAGGGTGCTTTGAGGCGTTTTTTAAAGTCGGGAACAGGAAAAAGTTACAATAAGGGCTCAAGTCAGGTGAATAAGATGGTTGAGGAACTACAGGAATGTTTTTCTTTGTCAAAACTCAATAATTGAGAGTGCAATATGACAAGGAGCACTGTGTTATGATGCAGCCAGCATCTTTGATTGCTGGTGTCACGCGGGCGACTCTTTTTCGCAGTCTTTCAAGAATTTCTCGGTAAACATGTTGATTTACAGTCTATCCTGTAGACAAAAACATCTTATGGACAATGCTATTACTATCGAAGAAACAAATTAGCGTGGTTTTGATTTCTGATTTCCTCATTTTTTATTTTTTAGGACGTGGTGATTTTCAAGTATGCCACTCCTTGTTCTGGCGTTTTGTTTCTGGGTCGTACTCAAATATAAAAGATTCATAACCAGCAAGATCGCATCACACTTCCACCCTATTTTTTTTTTTCAACATGAGGTTTTTTGGGACCGATTTTCCACAAACATTTTTCACGTTCAATTCGTTTGTCAAAATTTGATGGTCTCTGGTACAGTTCAAATTCAATTGCTCTGCAATCATTCTGACAGTAATCGCCGATCGTACCGTGTCAAGTCTGTGATTCCCCTCAATATTGTCGTTACTTTTTGACGTTACCGGTCTTCCAGAGCGTGAATCGTCCGCAACTGATTTCCGGCCATCTGAAAATGCTTTAAACCACCTAACAATTTGGGCTAGTGACAGAGCGTCATCTCCATACGTCGGTTTCAATTTTGAAAAAGTCTCGGTAGCATTCTCACCGAGTTTAACACAAAACTTGATCGCACAACGTTGCTCATAATTAGTATCACTCGGTTTTGTAACGCACAACAAAAACTCGTTTCACGAAAAGTTCACGTTTCACGTGGCAACAATAGACTAAAAATATTAATACCTAATATAAATCAGCTGTTCATATAACCATATGTTTACTAGTAACTTTACAGTGGTTGCCACCTTGGCTGCCAAAAAAAACTAGTCTCATTACTTTATTTACAGACGTTGTAAGGCTAAGGCTACATTGGGAGTAATATCACAACATTTAAGTGATGTAAAAATCTATTGATAGAAGGTAATAGAGTAGATGAAAATGCTTGGACAATATGTATTCAACATATAATTAAAGACGAAAAAAGCACGAGAAGCAGACAAAAGTTCAACAGACAGCAGCTTATCAGGTATTAAACAAACACCTTGAGGTAACAACTATTTTTTTTTTTCGTTTTACTTGATGAAATTTTAATAAAGCAGTAATATATATTCTTAAAATTTTATTTTTAAAATAAATATATCATTTTATTACAATTTTCTAATCTTTGTATTGCAAATTATTTTTAATTCATTTTATGTTAAAACCAAAGAAAAGTGTTTTTTCTAGGATGGATTGTGCTGAATTAAATAAAATTAGAATCATCATACTGTAATGTTTTGGTATGCTGCACGCTTTTGTGAAACAAAATATAGACTGAATATCTTAAAATGAGGGCATAAAATAAAATTATCAATCTTTTGTAATTTGGTAGAATCAGAATCAACAGTCCCTAGCCTACTACTTTAACATATATTATTAGATTTCTTATTATCTTTGTTTAAATAAAATGAGTAAAATTATTTTATTTTAGTTATTTCACTTACTATCAAAAAGACATTTTCTTCAGAACATTATAAAACAATATACTTTTAAAAAATGTGTTGGTTCTTCATAATTCTAAATTTTTTCCCCAAACATTATCATTTGGGAAATTACAATCTCAAAATAGCGACCCTGAAACCATCAATTGCATTTCTCTGTAACACCTGATTTGATCAATTTTATTATACACAGTACCTCTACAGAATCCTGCATTCTGTTGGAAATCTCTATTTCAATCATTCTTTTGTTATTTTACATTTTGTATTAATTTTATTACTAAAAAAAAAGGAAACACTAACAAAATTATAAACCAGGTTAAATGTATTGCTTCAAGTCCATGGTTATCAGCATAAATGCAGATTATTCGGAGAAATCTCTTAGATTTAGTTTATTGATTGCTGATTGCCAACAAATATCTTTTTGTAGGGGTGGGAGATTGATGATTATTTTATAGATTTACTGTGATAAATTAATCATCAACCTGGTTTGGGAGCTTGTGTGGGGGAATATGAGACAGAATTTTTGTAGGATGTGAAAAAATGAGCTACCTGACTGGAATTCAAATATGGGATCTTCCAGATGGAAATATTTAAAAAAAAGAAGAAAGACACTATTACTCCATCATGAAGGTTGGTAATTAATTATGTGTTATTCAACTTGTAACTTATTGAAATTTAATCTTTTCGAAATGTTTTTTGGCATAGTTTTTTTAACAATTAGCTTAATGTACTGTAATTTTTATTTTGAAATCAGTACCCTAGTAACCAAACAACCGATTCTCATTTTATTTAAATAATTTTAATTCATTTAAACATGTTTTTCATTTACTTAAGGATGGTTAAAAATGCATACCATAATATTAGTGAATTAACTATACAAATTTAATTAACAATATTCTTGTGTAACTACAGATTAAAATGGAAATAATGTACACTCTCAGAACAAATTGAATTTCTACAAGAATGGTAAAAATCTACAAAATCAGAAATGCAATTAAAAAGAAAAAAGGATGAACAGTAAAACAATGTAAAGAATAAAAGAGAAATTTTCAGAACTACAATTACAATTAATATCCATAAGGAAAATTTCAGTATTATATGTTATTGAAGAGAAACTGGACAGATAAATAGACATTATTTTTAGTCTATATTAATAAGAATTCAGAATAATAATATATAGTACTCTTAATTTTACTCAAAAACGTACAACAATATGGTAAGTTTTAAATTTTTTATATTTGTTCTGTATTTTACAAGATCTTTTAATCCATCCTTTGATACTAATGTAAGTAAAGATAATCATCTCATCGCATTTATTTTTTTATAACTGTAAAACTTTGTACAGTAAACTAATTAAAAGTGAAAAATTTTACATCAGATTATAATGTGCAATCAGATAGTGTACAGCCTATTAAAGGATTAATCACACAGTTCCTTTCAATTTCCAAACCACTTTTGCAATGATAGATTGTAACATTTATCATATCTTAATTTTGATCATTTCTGGCTATTAGATGTGATTTTTTTTCATCAAAAGAAATTTGTTTGAAAAAAATTATAAAAAATTAAAATTTTATATATAGCATCATATATGATGCTAGATAATATGATGGAGAGATCTTTGAAATGGTATATGTATATATATTATGTATTGTTTTAACGTTTTGA
This sequence comes from Lycorma delicatula, assembly GCF_047948215.1. NCBI lineage: Eukaryota > Metazoa > Arthropoda > Insecta > Hemiptera > Fulgoridae > Lycorma > Lycorma delicatula. The sequence goes on along the minus strand of NC_134460.1, from coordinate 36,196,654 downwards.
TTAAAATAAGGGCTCTTACTACTATGGGCTATTTAGGACTATTTAGTCCTATTTGATAAAAAGGTAACTGAATAATAAAATAAACTGCATACCCAACATTTTTAAATATTTTCATTTTGTCTATATTGTAAAAAAATGTATCTAGGTAATATTTATTTATTTTATATAATCGTAATTTTAATTACAGTTATAAATAATCTGTATTATTTTAATGTTTCTTAATTTTTTTGCAGATGAAAGAAGTATAACTGATGATCAATTAAACAAAAGACATATTTCTTCATTAAATAATAGAATTATCAATTTCATTGATAATACAGATTATTTAAAACGGTATGAATGAAAAGAAAAAAAAAAAATATATATATATATATATATATGAAGGTAACCACGATTTTTTAACAGACTATGTTCGCCTGAGAACTGGTAATGTTGTTAACTTATATTTGTTCCCATAAATCCAGTCAATTACAATTAAATTTTATCAAACCAAGTTCATATATCTTATTAAATGTGTCGGGGACGTACATAATAAATTAATAATTACATGTGTTTTCTGTAATTTTCGTTTATATATATATGTTATTAAATCTAATACATAAGCAGTATGAAATGTTAAAATACCATCGAAACAACTGAAACGTTTATTTAAAAATTAAGATTAACCTTTTATACAAACTGATAATGGAATACTGACCTTTTATGTTTTATTTTCAGAGGGTTTTGGCTTTTGGAGAGGACCCGACCCACCCGATAGGAGTTAGAAGACCCAATCAGGCGTACAGATGGGAGTTAGAAGACCTAACCCACCGGACGTGACCCACCGGACTTTATCCACCGAACTTGATCCTGCCGGACTTTATCCCCCGGACTTATCCACCGGTCTTTATCCACCGGTCATGACCCACGGGTCTTGACCCACGTGGACTAGGGCTTGTGGACACGACGATTGTGATGACTAGTTAGGCGTGCAGAGGATCCGATCCAACAGAGAAAATCTTTAATGTTAGTATCATTGTTAAAATTTGATTGTAATCTAAGGTTAATATTATTGTTGTTATTAGTATTATTATTATTCTCCACTATAGAGCTATTACACATTACCATCTTCAATTCACAAATATAGTATCATTAATACCTGAAAAAACGAAAACAAGTGATATGGGAAAATTAATCACACATTAGTTAAATCGTATTATAATTTATTTTGTATTAGAAAATTAAATTTAAAAAAAGGTAGCTGTATTTAAATTTTGATGGTATTTTAACATTAACAAGAATTCTCACTGAATACGTGTTTAAGAAAATTAATTTATTATGTACAAACCCTCAACACAATTAATAAAATAAAAATATACGTGAACAAAAAAAATACTATCAGCCTATAGATATAACAAAAAAAGAATTAAAAGTTTTTTTTTTTAATTTCATGATAAATATTGTCTTTTCATTTTTAGTTTTACTGAAAATTTCTCTACAAATACTATTCATAGAATTTAGTTTTTATTTTATTTTTGCTCTAAAACAGTGTATGTATATATATAATATATATGAACATGCCCGTTACTGGACAACTAAAGAACAGATATTTCTTTAACATGTATGCAATAATAGGTTTGAAAATATGTATGACTAAATCTTTTTTTCTTGATGCCCCATTGCTTATATCATTAAAAAAGTTAATAAAAAAAGATTGATTGACTGCCTGCTCTGATTGCTGGCATTCATTGATACTCTTTTTTGCTGAACAATAATTCTCTAGTTCATTCATTTAAAAGCCTTCTTTTTAAGTATGATCTAGCTTAAAAATTTATTTTATCGCCTTTATTTTTATGATGTAATTTTTTATCTCCTCACTTATGAAAAGAACACAACTAAATTTCAAGAAGAAACATTAAATCACATGTCAATTTCATGATATATTATGATCTTAAAAACAGAAACTTTATTTTGCTTCTTTATTCCTTTTAGTAACTATGTGAACTGAGAAATACCATCTACCTAAATAAATATTCAGAAAATGAAATTCTAGGAAAATAAAATTTTGAAAAGCCCTCAAAAAGAGAGATCATGTGTTTGAATTAATCTAAATCATTTCCTATTAGTAAGGCTGAAAAAAATTAGTGTTATAAATAAAGCTCAAAAAATAAAAATAAAATAAAATAAAAATTAGAAATGATTGTTTAGAATATGTATTATAAAAGGTCCAGACATGATTTCATTACCAAAACATTTTTTGATTTTTCTAAAATCATTAATAAGAAAAAAAGTACACAGTCACAAAACAAAATTTTCAGATATTACAAGTATATTTATTTCAGTAACCTACAAAGATATAAAATATACTGAAAAGGTAGTAGCCAGATTTGAACCAGAAACTTCAGGGTAATGAGAATCTTTTATTTCAAAATGTGTATGTTGCAATCTGTTAAACTAGGGAACAATAAGCAACCCCCCCCCCCCCCCAACCTCCAATGGCACAATGAGATGAGGTCTAAATATTAAAAAAATCAGTTATGTTTATGAAATTAAATTGTTTCTAATAATAGTTGCTGACATCTGAATAATCTGTTTTTAAAGAAATCAGTATTTGTTTTTTCATATGAAAAATGAATCAAATATAACCAAAAAGATCTTATTTTTATTTTACTCAATGAAAAGGTTAATTTCTTCTGCTCTTCACTAAAATAAAGATCTGTAATAAAATAATGTTATCCCCGTTTGATTTTATTTACCCCATAGAGTTGTTTTTATGTAATCAAATCTATTTCTTAATTTTTTTTTTCAAAAATAAATAACACCTGCAGTAACAATCTGCAGTGATAGCAACTCCTGGATTATTGTTGTAGAGAGGAATTGTAAATTTAAGTATACTTGGAATCATACCAGGAACTTTTACCACTGTCAGATAAAACTGAATATGGCAAGCCTGTCCTGAAATATTGAAAAGAAAACTGTTAGAAGTTTACAATATAATTTAATTGTGAACTGAAATATTAAACAATTCTGTTGTACCTAGAATAATTAAGGATAAAAAACAATCATTTAAATCAAATATTTGTGGAGGACATTTAGAAACATTAGTATGAAATGGCTAACTGGAAATGGAATATCTCTGAATTCAGTTATTAACTCGGATACTTCCTTTGAAATTATTTGCTCTGTAATTTAGCAACAAACCCCACAATATACTATATTATTATTATTATTATTATACTATATTCTATAATATATTATAGAATATAAGATAAAATCTTGGTCAGTTAGATCTCATAAGCATAACTGTAGTAGGTTGGTGACCTGACAGGACTACAAAAACAGCGTAGACAGTTATTTGTTACAATTTTTTTTTTCACTTCCCATGTCTGGCTTACTAGGGAAAATTAATAGTAAAATGGTGTTTCCAACTGTCTTTTTTATTAGGATATCAGTAAATATACTGTTGCATGCCAAGCCAACATAATTTTTTGCAGTTATAAATCAATTGGTTTATTATTCAAATTATCACAACAAATAAACATATATTATGTATGTTAGTATATATATAATACTAATAAATAAATAAATACATATATATAATGTTATTATTATTTATTTATTTATAATTATAATATATTATAATTATTATTAAAATAACAGTTTTTAATTAGTGTTTAAAATGTGTTAAAAAAGATTGTAACATCACAGGCTGAAACAGTTATGCCCTTGTTAATAATAAATGAAGTAAGATCAAATCAGGATGAAAGTTTTTATTACATTGTTCTGCTCTTAGGGATAGTCTTCAGTTAACATAAATGTTTCAATAGCTGTTCAAAGAAACTCTTAAATGTACTAATGTTTCCTAATGTTCTTATTTAGTCACTACAATAATGTAAGTAGTTTTCATGATATGTCAGAGTTACAGTGGACTGCTCAACATGATGCTTTATGTGCTAATTGCAATTGTATTTCGGCTTACACTCAAAGATTATGGAAATCTTAGTGCCACTTCCTTTAGGTCCCCTATTCTGCCTTGGATCTGTTACAAGGCCAAAGTAATATAACTAATTGTTAGGCCAGTAATATGCAGCTTATCATGAAATTGATTGTTGAGTAATTGAAATTGAAAAATCAGCTTTTAAACAAAAGATTAAATATATATTCAGAATCATTAGTAAGTAAGATAAAATCCACATTATCCATGTTGTGGTCACAGCTGGTTATAATAATATATATTACTGCTTTAATGTGGGTAATTTTATCCTGGCATTTGGGAAAATCTTACTGTAAATGCTTTGTATCGCGATCTTATGCTAATTATTCTTGTTTTTGGATGGTTTTCAATATTTTGTATTTTGAAATTGTTAATTTTAATTAACAAACACGATAAAATATTCAATTTTTCAACTAGCTGCACAATTATAACGGTTTTGGTTTATTCAGAATGTAATTGTGCAAAAATAGGTAAAAAAATGTTGCTGTAGAAAATTAATGTAAATGAACCATATCCTTTATTTTCAAATGAACAAGCCCATGAGGGAACTTCAGCTCCTCCCAATTGCTCTCAAAATGATCAAGTTACAGAGTCACATTTGCTAGAAAAGACTTGTATTTGTGACTGAAAATACTTAAGAGGATGAAGATTATGTACCATCTTAAATTGTAAACTCTGATTCAGAGAATGAAACACAAAACCTAAACCTAAAAGAAAGGTATTAATTAAAACAGTTATTGAACAGCAAGGTCGAAAATGACAGAGAAACATTGAACAGTAGACTTGTAATATTAGCAAACAGAAGTACTTAGCTGGTGAAAGCAATCAAATAAAAAAGCAAAGAATTGGCTGCAAAAGAAATTAAGTCTCTGTATATGTGTAAAATGAACTGTTATCTAAAAATTACTGAGTTACAACGGAATTAAATTTTTAAGGCTTACTGGGTTTCAAGATAGGATCACGAGTTAAAAACACAGTTCCTTACATCCTATATTGAAGTATGACTAAAAGAAAGATGTATAGGTATGGATGGTACAAAACCAAAAGAAAATTCTTGTTATTATAGTTTAACATAAATGAAGTAAAAATAAGGGTGTGTAAAGTTATGTTTTAAAACATACTAGCTATATATAATACAGTCACTGTTAATGAAAGTAAAAAACAAGAACCTGGAGGAATTGTAGAAATAGATAAAAGAGGACGGCATACACCTGCTATGAAAACACCAGAGGAAATAATTCAAAATAAGGGTGTGAAAAGTTATGTTTTAAAACATACTAGCTGTATATAATACAGTCACTGTTAATGAAAGTAAAAAACAAGAACCTGGAGGAATTGTAGAAATAGATAAAAGAGGACGGCATACACCTGCTATGAAAACACCAGAGGAAATAATTCAAAATGTATGAATTATGTATTATTAATGTATGTATAATGGATATAAAAAACATATAAGAAACTGTTTGTAAGTCCTGATTTAAATTTAGAGAAGTTGTATTTATTTTAACAATTATGTGCTGAAAATAAGGTAGGTAGAGAAAAAGTATCAAAAAAGTGGCTTTACATAAAGGGTGACTTTAACTTGAGATGGTAAAAAAATTATTTAAGGTAATTATGAATTGCACCTTAAGGAATCATGGAAGTGTTTTGACCAAACAGTAAAGATACTCAAGATGCAAAGAACAGTAAATGTGTCGACAGCTGATTTACAAAAATGTTTATCAACACCACTGTTAACAAACATCTAAAAGTTTCTACTGCAGGAAATTGCGGACATGGTGGTAGTGAAATATCTTCTTGGATTCTAAGACAGACTGAACAAAACATTGCCAATTAAAAAACTGAAAAAATAGTATTATGGTCAGACAATTGGTATGCCCAGAACAAAAATTTGGATACGTGTTTTATCTATATTTTCCGATATCCACAGATAAAGTTTATTAGTCATAAATTCTTGTTAAAAGGCTATATGCATATGGAAGCAGTAAATGTCCAAGCGCTGATAGAATGAAATAAGAAGAAATAATGAATTTTTACAGATACTGACACCTACGGATTGACAGCAGCTGGTTCACCAATGTTCAAAAAAGTATCTTTGCAAAATGGAATTATATGATTTCAAGAATTCTAATCATTGTACAGTAATACATTTCCATTTATTTACATGAAAATTTTCAATAAGCAGCCAACAATCCTGTCATAATTTGTTGACATTAAATTTCAGCAAGAAAATATTGTTGAATTAATTATAAATATGAAGATTTTGAGAAGTTTCCAGATGTACTTGTTGTCATTAGTCGATCCGAAACCAATATCACAACTAAAATTATTTTTCTCAAGAATAAGAAATTTCTCATGTCTGGCTTACTAGGGGAAATTAATTATAAAATGGTGTTTCCAACTGTCTTTTTTATTAGGATATCAGTAAATATACTGTTGCATACCAGCTTGCCAAGCCAACATAATTTTTTTGGAGTTATTAATCAATTGGTTTGATGCTATTTTCTCTTTCATTTTGTCTTTGCTGATTTTAAAACTGTAACTTAACTATGTTGATTCTTTAGAAAATTTAGCAAATCACATCCTCAATTATGTTTTATACATTGTAGTCTGACTTCTTCTATGGCCTTTATCTTCTATGTTTCCCTGTATTGCTAAATTAATAGGCCAACCAACCGTCCTTGGTAGACTCTACAAGACTTTGCTGTAAACTTTTCTCTTCTCCAATTCACTCTTCATAAATTCACCACAATAAAGTGAATATTCAGATCTTAATAGTCTGTTCACCATTGGGAATGGTTGCACAATGAGTATCATTATTCTCAAAGTAAGCAAATCTAATTATTATCTCACTTTGTAACATTTTTTCTGTGAAACAATGCCTGGTACATACTATCTCAACTCAGTGTAAGAAATAAAATAAATAAATATCTCATGAAATAGACTAGAAGAATGAATATGTCATCACTTATAGATGGATTCAAATTATCACAACAAAACATGTACCAAAGTTCAAATACATTTCGCTGCGTTAAATGATTGCAGAAAAGAAGATATGCTTGGGATAAAGGAGGTTCTCATTCCATTTATGACAGGTGTACAAATAATTTCCATGTGTACCAGATCTGTAGCCTGGAGGTAAAGGACACCATTGCCATTGCCATTTTTGTCGAAAATGGGTTTGAATGATTCATATAGTATTTTTGGCACTGTTTCCAGAGGTATACAACACTATTCCCAGTTGAGAATAATAAATGAGATACTACTTTTAAAATGACTAAAAGTACAAATTTTACTGAGGTAAACACCAAGTGCAGATACACTGTATACCTGTTAGTCTTAAGTACATCATGTGCACATGGTGTTTTATATCTCTAACTTGTATCTATAATTTTGATGTGGCTAGTGTGAGATGAGATGAGTCACAAGGTGATATATGATAGAAGAATGAATTTCATAACACAATATTTTTGTATTTTAAAGTATTTTGAAATCATATTAAATAAAGTAATTAATTTTAAGTCAATTATAATGGTATTCGTTTCATATTAGTTCCTATCTAAACTTTCTAACATTCACAATTCTAATAATTTATACAAGTTTTTTTCTAAATAAACATTTCATTATTATTATTTTTAATTTATTATTTATTAATAATAATAATAATAATAATAATAATAATAATAATAAATATTTATTCTCTTGAATGGGATATGTTTTGTTAAAATAATATTTATATTATATATGAGAGCCATTGTTCATTCACTGTTTTTAAGTCCTGATTTAAATTTAGAGAAGTTGTATTTTAACAATTATGTGCTGAAAATAAGGTAGGTAGAGAAAAAGTATCAAAAAAGTGGCTTTACATAGTCATATACTGTGATACCTACGATTTATACCTAGCAAAATTAAAGGTGAAGTAACTAAAGGTAGTAAAAAATTTACTTAAAGAAATTATGAATTGCACCTTAAGGAATCATGGAAGTGTTATGACCAAACAGTAAAGATACTCACGATGAAAAGAACAGTAAATGTGTTGACAGCTGATTTACAAAAATGTTTATCAAAATCACTGTTAACAAACATCTAAAAGTTTCTACTGGAGGAAGTTGCGGACATTAATTTCACAATTTATGACATGGTGGTAATGAAATATCTCCTTGGATTCTAAGATAGGCTGAACAAACGATTGCCAAATAAAAAACTGAAGGGTATTAAAAAAAAATAAAATTGCTATGCCCAGTACTAAAATTTGGGTATGTGTTTTATCTATACTTTACACCGAGGCTATATTCATATGGAAGCAGTAAATGTCTAAGTGCTGATAGAATGAAACAAGAAGAAATAATGAATTTTTACAGATTCTGATACCTACGGATTGACAGCAGCTGGTTCGCCAATGTTCAAAAAAGTATCTTTGCAAAATGGAATCACATGATTTCAAGAATTTTAAATCACTGTACAGTAATACATTTCCATTTATTTACACGCAAGTTTTTAATAAGCAGCCAATAATCCTGTCATAATTTGTTGACATTAAAGTTCAGCAAGAAAATATTGAATTATTCTATAAATATGAAGATGTTGACAAAGAATTTCTTTCAGTTAATTTATGAAAAAATTTGAGATAGAATGACATGAAGTTTTCAGATGTACTTGTTGTCAGTAGGCGATCCAAAACAGATATCACAATTAAAAACAAAGACCTGTTAATTATATGCTTAAATATTTACCATCAGAGTGTCATCTGTTTTATCAAAACATAAGTAACTGCAGTGAAATAAATGATTTTCCTGAAGAAGAAAGCGATGAAAACTACAAGAAGTAATTATTTATAATGAACAATTTAGTTTAGAATAATTTTCTATTTTATCATTTTTATTATTAATTTTCAATGTTTTGTATATTTTTATTGTACAGTAAATAATATTGCTATTGAGGAAATTATATTTTTTCTTTCTTTGTAAATTTTTCTTGAATGTCCTTAGCAATAATGTTGTATTACACTTTTAATTTTATAACAATAATAATTAGTCTTTTAAAATTACCTTTTTCTTTTCATTGCAACAGTGTTACAATATTTTACAATCTTTTTTAGAATCAGATTTCATCTCCTTTTTTTAATTTCTTTAAATTTCCTTTTTTTAACTTTTTTGTAATTTATTTTAACATTTTTTTTTTAATTTAAATATATTGATTTAATAATTATTAACCTGTGATTGAAAAAAAAATTTACAATAAATAATAATAAAAAAAGCAATGTAATTTAATATGCATTATTACTAATGTCTTTATAACAATAGATTTGGTGAAACATCTGATTATTTAATATTAATTGAAAATTATAATTTAGAAATTTTTAATTTTTTTGTTTAATTTCTGTGTAATTTTATTTATTTATTTATTCTGGAATTTCTGTTTAATTTTATTTATTTATTTATTCTGGAATTTTTGTTTAATTATATCTACTTTAAAAAGAAAAACATATACACTGAAACATATATCCCCGAATTTTAATAAATTGCACAAAATTCTTACCTTTTCATTACTACTTTCATGTTATCGGACAATATTTTCCCTAAATTGGAGTTGATCATTTTGTTTATTTGTTTTAATAAATTTTGTTTTTTTTCATTTAATCGCTCTTTGGTTTGATATAATTCTTCTGATCTTAATTTGTGGACAAGTTCTCTAGTTTTCAAAACATCTATCATCCTCCCTTATTCTTTTTATTCTTTCCTTGGTCTTAATGATTTCTTCCTCTTCATATTTATAATCCTCTCTTAATTTTTATTTTTTCCTTGTTTGAAACATTTTCTTCCTGTTTATTTTTTATTTTGACTTTTAACAGTTTTATCCGTTTTAACATTTTCTTCCTTTTTATATTTATCATTTTCTCTTATTTTTTTTATTCTTCCCTTGTTCTTAACATTTTTTCCCTTCATTTTCATCTTCTTGCAATTTTTTGAGATTTCTTCATGCTGTCTTCTTTCTTTTGTCGAAATTAACATTTTTAACCAGTATACAGGAGTTCACTAAACGCAATAGTTCAATTATTATTAATGTTTATTAATACGACACACCAGAAATCTAAAACAAAACTTTTGTTAATTAGCAACTCATGAAGATACGAATAATACTGATCTAGTAATAAAGGGATTTTTACTCTATCCTAATACTTTATGTAAGATTGCTGAATTAATAATTGAGTAAATATTCGATGTTAATAAACACTAATATTTCAGCAATTGTGTAACTGTCTACATTATTAAAGAACTGGAGGATCGTTTCTCACTTTCAAATGAAACAAGTTTAAATGAAGTGCAGTAAAAAATATGAATATAATTTAATAGGTTGTAACAAATTTTTTTTTGGGGTTTTTATTTTATTTTTTGTTGTTTTTAAAAGATTTGTGAAATAACTGATAAGCAACATTTCTGTTGATTCGTGAAAATTAATGAAACAAAAATTTAAGCGTATTAAAATCAGTATTAACTATTGAAGGAAACATTTAAATTTTGAGTTGAGATTTGAACTCTCTGTATGATAAAAACATTATTTTTTTTAAAATGATTATCTGTTCATTAAATAATTTTTAAATTTCTAACTTGGTAGAAGGTTTATTCCTCTTTTAGTGATCAGTATTTTTTATAACCTTCTGAGAATACGTTGAAGTTTTAGGAAAGAATTTGAAACAAAATATGTTAAAACTATTCTTCTATGCACAAAGTCTAATGGAAACTCCACGGTCTTTGCCTTATAAAAATGTATTGGCTAAACAGTTTTTTTTATTTTATTAAGCTTTATTTACTTTTAAAATTCAAGAGATAAGAATGATAAATATTTTTAATAAAATAATTATTTTACATAATTAAGAAACATTTTAAAATGTTACTCCTCAATAATTAATTGAAGTAGGTAGTTAAAATAATTGTAACTTATTCAAAAACCACAGATGAATAACATTTTAATTCATTAACAAAAATGATATTTTATATTATTTGGGATATAAATCGAAAATGAATTAAGTTTGATTAAAAACAGTTTGATTTACACACAATAAATCTCTTTTTAAAAGTATGTGGGTCTACTTTTACTACCTTGAAAAATTTTGGCATCTTTCTAGCGCGGTCTCCAATTCCTCCTATACTAAAATCAAAAATTTCAAGGCTGATCAAGGTTGTTCAAGAAACATTAATTCTGAGCTTCAAATGCTATTTTTCAATGTAATCCAAGCTGTTTTCTGTATTCTGCAATCTGATATATATTGGCTAATCCAGTTTTTGTATGTTTTTAACTACCTTGACCCATTCTGATTGCTATATTGTGTGACCATTATCATCCACTATATTGAACAGACTGATTAGGACATAGGATTACAAGATGATTTTTTAGAACTGCTCAGATGGATACTCTATCCTCTTCTGTAACAGAGCACCTACCAAAAGTTTCCATACTACATTCAGCTTATTTTTCATTAGGGTAACTCCACATTTGAATTCTCTATCTGTATGGTGAAGTGTAAATTTACTCACCCATAAAAAGGTGTTGAGTAAGGTGTAAAGTATAGTAGGTCTTTGCTTTTTCTGAGATAGTCCCATTACTTGAACCTATTGTTCCAAGTCTAATTTAGGATGATTACATAAATCTCAAAACCAGCTAGCTAGAGATTTATTTGGATTTGTATCAGGTACTTGCAACACGGCAAAACAGATGAAAACATTTATGAAACTAGAAGGCTGAATAAATATTAGTAAATACTAGATAACTGCATTGAAATTAGTTTGTTCTGAATCAGTCTAACCACATTTGACATGAATGGATTTTGATCCTGATTGTTTCAGAAAATCTTGATGGTTGTAGATTAAAAAAATGTTTAAACGTACTTGCCATGATATCAAAATGATTTACGCTATTGCAGTGTACAGTAAAGTATCACCTGAAAAAAGGGTCTGTTCAACTGTGTTGAGATCGGTAGTAACGTCAGTGGTTAAAACTACTGTAAATTGAAAATCGATGACAGCAGATGAGAATATAAAGGTGTCCCTGTAGTAGTGATAACCAAAAAAGATGGTGTTATTAGAAGTAATATAGTAGGCTAGATAGTGGAATATTCTCAGAAAGAAAAGTGAAAGGTACGTTGATAAAAGTAAAATCATAACAGTGAACCTGCTAGACTGTAAAAAAGATATGTTAATAATAGTTTATATAAGAATTCAGCTATATAAGACTAATGTAAGGTTATGGGTGTAGACCATGACAAATGGACGAAGGAGAACATCTTCTCCTAGGATCCCACATAAGTGATTAATGTTGAATACATTTAGATAATTTAATAAAAAGTAATGAGTAGTTTAGAGATAGAGTTATAATATGGAAAGAAGGCAGAATTTTTAGTTATCAGCAAATATGGCAACTGAATTAGAATGCATATCACAAGCAGTATAGCAAAATATTTTGAAAAACAATTTTCTTTTTTCTTTTTTTGCGAGGAAAGAACAAGCGGTTTAACAAAGTATTGAAAAATCCAATATGAAGTGGGGAACTGAAATGTTATCTATGCAGCAAAGGACTAAATATTGTTGGTGGTAAAGGCAAAGTAAAGTGAAAGAAGAGTATAATACAAGGAACAAATCTCAGAATCAAATTATGGGCTGTAAAATGTAACATGAAGTGGTCATGGAGTACACCAAAATTTACTTATTATGAAATATCTGTGTGATAGATTCAAATGTAATGAGCAAATCAGCTGCATATTTTGGGTTTTTTCTTTCTGAGACTAAGCGAGTGCATTACGTTTTACTGACTGTATGTTTTATAAGAATGAAATTATTACTTTAGAAATGACTTTTCAAATAAACGTTATTAGGAAATCATTCTTAAAAAGTAAAGTAGTACACTATAGATCTTAATTTAATTAAAACATGAAGTAACGTGGTAGCAAAATAAAAGTTAATTAAAAACCATGCATATAAATGTATATGGGAATTGCTGGATAAACTATACGCACTTACAAAATACAATAATTGCAGAACAGCTAAGAAAAGACTAATTGCAGGAAATAGTAATGAAATGTATTAAAAAATTACTACTTTTGTAGATGTAGTCTGTAAAAAAATAAAAATTATTTTTAATTTATCTAAATAAATATATATATATATATATATATATATATATATATATATATAACCAGTACAGGCAGAAGAAAGCTGAGAGAATAGGAAGTTTAAACTATTGCACAAAAGTAAATGGAAAAATTAGCTTAGAAATTGATGGGAAAAGAAAGCAGTTATTATTTTATATTATACTATTTTATTATCAGAATTTGGTAGGATTCTAAAATTTTAGGCAAGAAGGTAGTAGGAATAACAATAATAATATCATTAAGATTGATGTATTCATTCACAGGTAGGCTTTAATTTATGACAGTGAGCATGTGCCCTCAGGTTTAAAGAAAAAAGTATAATTATTTTAAAACTAAATATGTATCTCCAATTGCAAATAAATCCAAGAATTGTCAGCCTTACTCTGGCATCTTGTGCATTGAAATTATTAATAATTTATAGATGAATTGAAATGAGATGGACTTTAACTTGCCTAAAAAAATAATTAATTTTCAGAAAGAACATCAACGCAAGGCAAGCAGTGTCATATAAAATTGTGTGTTATTCTAAAAAAGTTATTAAGTTATTACATCTAAAATTTTCAGGTTTCTGTTTTTTTTTTTAATTTTCCCTCCTCAGAAAAAAATAACTGAAAAATTCAGATTCTTTTAAAGATGTCTTCTAAAAAAATTAAGGGATTGAGCTAAACTAAGAGAAAAAAGTTTTAAATTAAAAATTAGAAAAGAAAGGGGTCAAGCTAGAGACTATTTTAGAAAGAGTAGGTCAATTTATGTTTAATTACTTGCTACAAAAATATATCAATATCCTTAATCTGTTAGTTAATTTAATAAATTTAACTTGAAAATTCAGGAAATATCAATAAAACGAAAATGAGAAAAAAGAGGAACCAATGAGAATGCACCCCAACCCCAAGGGATTGGTGCTCGACACCTTGAAGGGATATTGAGTTATTGTCCCCAATCTATGCTCTTATGTTTTGCTTTATGCTGGTAGCAGCATAAGTATAACTGACACCTATTACATAAAACTGGGCGTTCTCAAATATAACTAGAAAATATGGTTAGTCTTTATACCAAGAAAAGGATTCTTCATTTCCACTGAATGATGGCACAGTAGTGGTAACCAGTCTTTTTAAGTCATCAGATAAGTAAACTGACAATCACAGAGAATAAAACTTTAAATTGCACTCACCAATTTCAGATCTATGTCCCTGTCGCAAAATGTTAAGATTCTGCAAAACTGTTATGTACTTTATGAATAAAAACATTTGTAATTTCCTGATAAAATTTTTAAATCCAGAACTATACATGTTAAGAATGGATTTACCGTGTTGTAAATTGTTTAAATACTCATAGGTATTACCAGTTCCGATTGCCCAACTTAGGGATGACAATGATTTCATATGAGACAATTTTGTAATTAATGAAAATCATCAAAAGCGCTGTCATTGATAACTTTTATTTTTACTGGATAATAGATTTAACCGATCACTTTCTACAAATTTGGGTAATGAGACTCATTAAATTTTATTTAACTAACAGCTGTTAAATAATATTTCATCATGCCTGTCGACAAAGATGTCTGTAACAAAGATTATAACCGTGTTGTAGGCGATAAGTTACACCTTTGTGAAACCACTTTACATTTCCTGCAGTTGTCCCCTTAAAACCAATGGCTATATTGGATAACTTTCTGTTGTATATTTAACAGAAAATAATTATTTTTAAATTGCAGCCAGATATTTCTACGAAAACTTATTCTTGCTTAAGATAGTACAAGTTACTATCTTTTAATATTACATAAAGCTAATATCCCATTTAAAGGTAGATATGGATCACCACAAAGAAGGTAGAAACTCATAAATCATTAAATCAATGGATCTGAACGAAATACATTAGCAAAATTCCCTTCTGTTTTCAAAATAAGATTAAAGATCAAATCTGACATCTACAAAGTTGTGAATTACAGCTTTTCCTATTGTTGATGTTGCCATTCAATAATTAATATAATATTACAAAGATGGATCCTCTTAACCAAAAGTCTCTAATACTCGCTTCCAGTTTGTAAAGATTGACTACATTGTGACATTTTCTGCCATTAGGTGTTAATTAATTTTATCACCTTACTAGTAATCGTGAATCATAACTTTATTATAAACAATAATTATTTTTAATTTTTCACAGTCATTAATATATCAGTAGTCTAAACGAATTAATTTCCTTTTTTATTATTGGAAGATGTGTAATGATGACATAGTATTATTTAATGTTTCATCCCATGTTAACATTTAAAATGTCAGCATTTCCTGTTATTTTCCTTAGATTTATTGCGGTTAACTTTTCTTCAGAATTCATTTATAATTTACCCATTTTAAATTTCCTTTCACTAATTTTTTTATCCAGTTGCATTTCCTTATTTATATAAAAAGTTATACCGTACTTTGGTTGATTGATTTTGTCTGAATTTTTTTTATAAATACTGTTATTTATATAAAATATTTTTACCTTACGTTTACATTTTCTTGTTGAACTATGTAAAACTATGCTTACAATATATTATAACAGAATTGAAATCATCTTGCAGGTGAAGGTCAAATGACTTCCTCATCTTGCTCCCACCAGTCGTATTCTTCAACACTGCGGAACATATACGGCCAGTAAATCAACACATCCATCATTAATAACATTTTCATCAGTTACGTGACTTGGTTTCTTTTTGCCGATTCGTGGCAAAATTCCACTTGTTTCAACTAATTGTTTGGATTGACAGACTAAATACTGACTAACACTAAACTCATTGTGAATTTTTTCAATGCTCCAGCTGCTTGGTAATAAACTTAAAATATTAATTTCTTCCTGGGTTGATGTAACTGTTTTCATTTTATCCTTTATTTTAATGATTAATCCTTCATATTCCTTACCTAAATCTGCATAATTTTGTGGTACTAGACTGGTTTCTTCTGTAAAAATATTTAAATCAGAGGAATCATTTAATTTACTTGGCTATTTTTTAAACTTTATTTTTTAAAATTTGTTCCATTGCACTGCTCAATAATTTTTTAACCTTAATCAGGGAAATGCCAAGTGCTGAACAAGCTTTATTCACCGACTCGACTAAAACACATTGAGGCTTAAATATATTTTGACATTCCAGTTTGGTTTCTGTATCATCTTGTGGTTTTTGTATTTTGTACTCGGTACTCTGCCTGAAATTAATGTTAAATTTGGACTGCTTATTGGATATTTCTAAAAGAGATTTCTTAACCGGTTTAGTGTGACAGCTAAATGGGTCAGAGGAACTTTTCCCATTAATATGAAAATATTTATCTAAATATTTAGTTTTATGAAAAGTACAGATAATTTTTTGTTTCAGTACATCCACTCCTTAAAAGATATCAATGTTATTTGCTGTTCAGTAAACTCTAAAATATCACGCAATATTGAAGTTCTATTGTAGGTCAATTTGTGACATACTGTTTCAGTGTGAATGCCAATTGAACATTCCATAATCCGTTTTTATAAAATGCAAGGGTTGTTACAATAACAATACAGTTAGCATAAATTATAAAACTACCAATTGTACCTCACTTTGTCTTATCCCAGTTTCTCTACAGCTAAAATAAAAATCTAATTAATAAAATTAAAAATAAAAGATATCACATAAAAGAGAAGTTCCCTGCTAATAAAATCACTTTATAAACAATTGTACATTACCTAACCACAGTATTACACTAGCAAAAATACAACAAAATACATTAAAATCAAAAAAGTAACTGAGCCTTCTAAAATGTTTACATTCAGGGTTATGCAAAGATTCATGTCCATGCATTTCGTGTTTAATTTGAGTTATGTTACTTAAAGTCATACTTTAAGTAACAAACTATCTAGAATATATACTATCTCATTACAGACATATCGCAATATCTTGTATAGTAGGTCTACATTATTATCTGAATAAATACAAGCTGTGAATTTTTTTGGATACATTGTTCATAATTAGAAGTAACAGTATTTTTAGTGGTTTTGATGGCTTCATTACTTGTCAACCTCTTTGAGTTAACAAAATAAATTTTATATGGTTTTAAAGTACATAAAAAGTACTTATTGCTGTAAACATTTCAGATTTTTGTCATCTGTCCCACATGTGGATTTTGGGGCCTAAAAATGACACATTTTCAAAATCTTACGATTTGGCAGCCATTTTTTTTAATGAAGGACACTCGGTAACAGTCCAATTTCATTTTTATAAGTTCTACTAGTACTTAAAAAACAGGCATGTTACCCTAAGCCCTTCACTATTTATTTTGGGCCTGAAATTTGAAAAAAAAATTTGTAAACATAACTTCAGTAAAAATTACAAGATTTGGTTATGTATCAAAATTAATTTTGAGTACACTAAGATGAAGTTCTATTTTTACTCTTTCCAAAAAGCCCTTTTTGATCTCTGTATGATGTAAATTAAGAATGCTACAGCTCTTGGAAAAAGTGATGAAAATGGCTGTTTTTATGTGTTGGCAAGTTAGAAAGTAGTCTATTATTCAAGAAAAAAATTGTTATAAACATGAAAAAATATTTTTTGGCCACTTCAAGGTGGGTAGTTATCATGTACCAAATATCATCAAAATCAAAAATAGTGATGCAATAAGATTTTTTTGAATTAAAATGGAATACCCTGTTAATTATTGGGTTTTCTCTACCCCATTGTACTACCACAATGTTTTGAGTAGGTAGTAATACTGTAAGGAGAATTGTAAGGAGTACTTGTAAGGAGAATGGTCTCTCACTGTGCTCAAATTTTTGAAAATTGGGATTTATTTTCAATAGCTATTTTCAATAGCTGACTACAATCGAACTAAAGTGTGCTGCTTGTAAATACATAGTGTGTTTTTTAATCTAAGGTTTTTAATCTGCATGAAAAGTATATTTAAAATGGAAACTTTTCTCCTAGAATTCATGCTTTAGGAAGCACAAGATTGCTGGAGTTGGATGTACAGATTTCAGGTTTTGTAATATATTTAAGAAAATCCAGTGGACAATGCAAAAAGAATTGTGTTATGTGAAGAAGTTGATATTTCGTAGAGAACTTCTTAATAAATTATATGGATGATAGTGCACCACCACGCTTTAATATCAATATCTACCAGTACTTAGATGATTACTTCCCTTAAAGATTTAAAATAAGATGTCATATTGTTGTTTTGTTTTGTATCCAAATAAAATACCACGAATTGTATAAAAATTAAATTTCTCTAATATGAAACCTCAATTCTTTCTATCTCCCTTCATTTGTAAATTTCTCATACAAAATAAAATAAATTCTGTAAATTTTTTTATTCCTTGGCCTTTTCTATAACCAAAAAGTGTATGTTAAATTTTAATAATACATATATAAGCTCTCTTCGTAATGTATTTGACATGATTAATTTAGTTAAAGGTAGTTACAGTGTTTGTTTTTAGCATTGAATTGTATTTTTTTTTTTTTTTTTAATTTAAATACTGTTGTTACTCCTGAAAGGCTAGTCAAAATAAAAATAATTAAAATTAGGTAAATAAAAATACAAATAAAAAAAAGTAAAATTATCAGGATATTTGTAGAAAATCACTTATAAAATTATGTCAACGTAAATGTCCTGTCAATTCGTTGATAGCCTGCCATTGACAGTTGAAACCACCAAATTGACAGGACATTGACTAGCTGTTATGTTTTAAACAAATATCACAATTTTTTATAATTACATGTGAAGTTTTATACCTTAGCATCTAAAATACATCAAATCAAGCAAAATTGCATATAATGCTTAATTGGGAATTTGGTGGTTCAATTTCAGGAAACTTTTCATCTTTTTCTGTCATTTTTATCATAGATTAGAACGCTTTTTAGTGATATTAACATCACTTAATTCAGCTTGTTGCCACCTTGTGTTCAGATTTTTGATATTCATCAATATCACATAAATGTATTAAAGATATTGCGGCATATTACATTGTTTAATCCTGAGCAATAGGTCATCACTTTATCATTTTCTTCAGAAACTGTTTTATGTGTATTAAAATCAGCATGCCGAAACGAGTGTTTTATTGTTATAACTGTAAACAGTTCCAAGCCTTTTGAAGAATGTATATGGTTTGATTCAGGTTAAATGTTATTTTATCATCCTCTCTTGCTTCTCAGACACTTGCAGCATTTTTCTTCTGTAATAGTCTTTAAGACATTTGGTAACACTTTGGTTCATCATTTACCATATACTTGTAGTGTTGGCAGGTAAAAAGACAATTTTAATTTGTATGAATCCTTGGGTGTCTACAAAATGCTGCAGAATTACCCAACAATAAAAAACTTTTGTTTTTTTTTTTAATTTTTTATATTCACTATCCCATTCTTGAATTTCTTCTTTAAAATTGGGGCTGTCGTCCAAGTAGATTTATAGTTAGTATTTCACAGGTAATGACCTTATATTTAAAAACAATTTAAGCTCCCCATATTTTCCTATTGCTAATAATTACTATTTCTCAGTTCGGTGAAAGAAAATTCGTTTTCACCCATCCCTACTCCCAACAACATGCAACCAAAAGCAATACCATAGTTTTCTTAGAAAAGTCTGTAAAAAGTTTATGTTTCATCAGCATAAAAATGACTTCTTCCTTATCTCACACATATTTTTCTAGGTAATGCACAGGTGACATTAACATCAACATCATTTGTTTTACCATTAATTTTGCCGAGTGTGAGGTTGTGAGGTTCAAATCTGTGCAGCAGTCTGAATCTTTAAAAGTTTCTATATGATTTTTTAGTGTAAGATTTTATTTTAGTTTTTAGAAGCGAGCTATTAACCAGAAAGTGTGAATTTCATTACTTTTAAAACTACTGAAAAACTGCCTCATTTAGATGATCGTAAACTGGTATTAATTTTCTTTTTTAATTATAGTTTCCATTGTGTTGTGGCGCACTTTCAGTATTTTGTCTCTACTGCACCACACTGTTTCTACCATGGAAGAAAACAAATTAAAATTTCATCATACATCAACTTGTTTATTTTCCTCTTCGAATGCATAAATAATTAACAAATTTTCTATAGCAGAAAAATTTTACTTTTATTAGTCATAATCTCAATAAAATAATGTAAAGTATATGTGTTGTAAATGCTGAATTTACTGTTCTATTTTTACAATGCAAAAATACAGTAAAAACTGTGTCTGAATCATGGTACAATAGTAATGATAACTTCAAAAGTAACAGTGAAAGTCAGATTGTACTCTGGTGTACTGCCCACTACTGTATATCACAGAGACTTAGTTCACTTGTCATAATACAATGATGAAAAATTACTTCACTGGCGAGTATTTTCAGTTGTAGACTATCTGTGAAGTTGTTAAACATGTTAAAAAATTCCATTTAACTAATAGCACGTAAAGGTTTAGAGGTTGGTGGTTCAGTTTCTGAACATTTCTTCTTCTATACCTCCTTTTTATCATAGGCAAGAAGGCTTTCAATGACATTAATGTCATTAAATTAAGTAATTCAACATTTATGGCATGTATGAAGAAATGGGAGGTGTAAAGTGCTTCTAAGTTTCAACCTCCCATTGTTTTGTAGCAAGTAAAGGAACTCATTTATAAAATTAATAGAAAGGAATAAACCAGCAGTTACGATCTAATGTTTTTATTCAGAGTTCAAATGCTTTTGTCATTAACACTTGAAAAACACCACCCACTCCATTGATTCAAAAGTAGTTGTGGGTATATATTTTTTGCTCATTACAGGAAAATTTGGCTTTTTCATTTGTACAAAAGAGCCTAAAATACATTGATTGATATCATAGTTATGAAGCGACTAGCTAGTTCTTTCATTATAAGGAAATCTTTTGTTAAGAAAAGTATCTTTTATAGAGAGAATTTTGCTACATTCACATTTACTTACTTTTTGTATTTTTTCATAGTACAAACTCAATAATGTAGTTATGATTTTTGAAAATGTACAGTCATAATTCAAAGTTTATAAAAAGCTAGAGTATAAATTTAAACCTGTGTTGCAAGTATAAGTTTAAGTTAAACTTATAAATCCAGTGGTAACCAGAATAATGTCAATAATCTTTGGAGTCAATATAATTTTAACAAGTGCTTACTGTGATGCAGGAATTTATTAATGTCACAGTTATGTTGTGTAATTTCAAGGTGAACATTATCCAAATTTGTAGTAGTCTTAAACTGGTTCTGAGTATAACTTAGATAAATTAAATTTATTCTTAGTGGATTTTAATGTTTCTTATGATTTTATTGCAGACTCATCTAATCTTTCTTTCTTTCTAATACGAGCTCGTCTAATCTTTCATATAGTAATTGGATCATTTCTAATTGGATCATTGTACCATGGTATTGGAAGTGATGCTGCGTTTGTATTTGATAACTTCAGTTTTATTTTATTTTGTCTTATGTTTACTTCATTTTCTGCTATGATTATGGCTTGTAAGTATATGTATTATTATATTTTACTTTGTTTTACAATTTTTTATTATTATTAATTAGGAAAATACATAAAAAAGTTAATGCGAATATGAAAAAATTCTGATGTAGGATTTTTTTTTAAACATTTTTAAAAGTACTTAACTTACTTTTATAGTAAAAATTTAAGAAAATATATTAAAAGTATATTAAATGAATATCTAAGAAAAATATTGATTTTATCAAAAACAGCCAAGACACAATTAAAACAATTTTAATTTGTTAAAATTGCATTTAATTTGTTACGTTTCTACAATAAAAATTGACCAAGATAGAAATTTAATAATAATTTTCTCTCTTTAATAAAATGTTCTTTGCTAGTTATCTTTTAGGTTTTCTTAAGAAGTCTTAATAATTATGTACAAAACATATTTGAATAAAATCAAAAGCTTATTCAAATTTCTTATAGTCTCACTTTCTATTTTTAAATAAAATTTAAAGGAGGTAAGACTATTTTTAAGGTATTTGATCTTATCTTTTTACTGAACAGTAATAATTCTATGGAACTAAGAATTTCCATAAAGATAAAAGTTCTTCTATTCTGTATTACTTAATCTAATCACTGATTCAATGTTGTAGTATTATTGTTAATATCTGCTAATACTATTTTGTATTACCTACTGTTATATACTTGTTCAAATCACATAGAACCAACTCCAGGTAACTGACTGTAATACATTAGATACAGATACTGAATTGAATTTATTGTTCTATTTATCATAAAACTTCACTTATTGCATTGCCTCAAAACTGATTGAATAGTCAGTTCTGATCGAGCTGTAATTTTATCTGAACAAGATTCTATGCTTGACTAAAATTGGCGAGAAATAAAACTGTCCTTTAATCTTTAAAAATAAATAATGATTATACGAGTATCTTGTTTTAAATTAATGTAAACATTTTTTAATTTTTTTTAAGAAATGCTTTCTTTTTAACAAGCAGTTAAAAAAAGTGAATCTATTTTTGTTTAATATTACCAGTGTGATAATGAATTAGTTAATTCACCACAGAAGCTTACAAAGAAGCTTTTATGTGGGAATATGATGGAAATTTGTACCATATGAAAAATGCCATGTCTGACTGGGATTTGAATTCGGGACCTTCAGATGAAGTGTCTACAGAGGTGCTACGACTCCACCACAGAGATTGGCGGATGTAATATATTAAATATTTATTGTTCTATGTAAGTTACACATGTTTTTCTTTGTTTCAGTTCCTTCTGAGCTTACGATTGTTATAAGGGAATATTTTAATTGTTGGTATTCCCTAAAGTCATATTACTTTTCAGTTGTCATGGCAGATTTTTGTTAAATATATTTTTTTCCAACACAATTACACTAATTCATATTTCTTACTTCTCTATATTGATTAATAATTCATATTTCCATAATCATTATTTATATTTTTTTAATGGTTTCTTTTTTTTTCTTTCTAGTATTATCTTACTAGTGATACTAGTAACTGAAAGGGATATTTTAATGTCTTGTGGTGGCAGCACTGATTGTGTTGTTGTCTTCATGCTCCCCCAGAAGCAATATTGTACAACATTCATTATGTGTGAAGTGTCGTCAATATGGCGAGTCCTCTATAGTCTATGCTGGCGTCCAGCATAAATGTGTGTTCAGTAGTCTGATTTTTGTGGGGAAAAAATTACACTTGTGAAATTCGTCGTCAAATTGTTAAGGTATATGGTAAGAATGTAATGTTGTGCCCCATGATCACAAAATGGGGCCTAGTATTCAGTAAAGAAAGAAGAAATGTGAGTGATGAACTGCGTGCTGGGCATCCTTCAACTGCAAACAGATGGGTAACACAGAACGCGTGAATGAAATTATCTCTAGTAATCATCGCATTAAAATTAGAGAGATTGCAAGTGAACTTAACATCAGTTATGGTATTGCGATTATTGACGATCAGCTTGGTTACTGTAAGATGCATACACGATGGGTGCCACATCTGTTGACAAGACAGCCACAAACATCAACGTTTTGCATCTGCTCTTTCTTTTCTCCAGTGTTATAACAGGACTGGTCCACAGTTTTGTAACAAATCACCACAGGGGATTAGAGCTGGGTGCTTCATTACACACCTGAGACGAGGATAACATGAATGGTGACACAAAACTTCGCCACAGCCAAAAAAAGTGAAAACATCTCCACATCTTCGAAAGATTATGCTGACAGTCTTTTTGATTTTGAGGGAGTTGTTTACAGTGAATCTATATCCCAAGGAACAACAATCAATGCCTAATCTTATATTGTAACTTTAAAAAAATTGCGTAAAGCCATTAAATCTTTAATGGCTACACACCTGGAAGATTGAGTGATGGTGTCATTTTTCTTCATGACAACGCTACTCCTCATTCAGCTCATGTGACAAAGCAGTTACTGCAAAATTCAAGTGGGAAGTGTGGTGTCATTCGCCTTACAGCCCTGACTTATCACCCTGTGACTACTATCTGTTTGGTCCTCTCAAGCAAGACCTGGCAGGGGACCATTTCGCTAATGATGATGAAACGAAGGAAGCAGTCCTTCAATGGTTGAAGGAAATTGGACGAAATTTTTATATGAGAGTGGAATTGAAAACGTTGTCACAAGTTGTCTATAATATTTAGAAAAACTTGGTGATTATGTCAAAAAATAGGTAAAAATACGTAGCTTTTGTTCAATAAAAAAAAATTGTGTTATAAATATGTGTTGTTTCATAGAGGGGGTGTAACTTACTCTGTGATCATCCTTTGTAAAATGTACCAGCTACAACCACATTAAATAAATAAATTTGCTGGTGTATTACAGCATTACAGGTTACCGGCATATGGTAAACCATATGAGCATCAGTAACCCATTAATGAGGAATCTTCCAGTAATGAGAAGATGAGTTGTATAAAATCATTAGTGAAAAAATGCTGAACTCTTCTTAGAATTAATCCTGAGGTTGTAAAAGTTTCCATATGTCTGCTGTCAGTGAAGTCACGTTATTTGTTAACATAAGATATATCTAAAATGAAGTTGTTGAGTATATTTAAGAGAAAAAACAAGAAGTTTTTTTTTAATAGAAAATACAGATCTGCACTTCAGATAGAATCAGAAATGCAGAAATAAGGTAAGAATTGGGCTAGGGTCTACTAACTTTGTTATCAGCAAATAAGTCCTTGAATTGCAGCATTCATCAATATTTAAAATATTGTACTTTGTAACTAAAGAATTGTACTTGAAATAGTGTGATATTATCTGATTTTACTATGAAAATACTGATCATTCTGATATAATATTTGAAATTACATTGCAATTGAGTAGTGCTTATGGCCTTAATTTTACATGAATATAAATGCCATAGAAGTTGTGGTGAAATCACTGATTTATTTATTTTATTGGTTTTATTTACAGATAATTTGCACAATTACTTATTGTTCATTGGTTTACATGATGAATCACAGCCTAGAGATATACAAAGATTTATTTTATTTACTTTAATGTATATTTTAGTGTCATTAGTTTCACAAGGGATTGGTCTCTTTGTTGGTGCATCAATGAGAATAGAGGTGAGTCTTTTCTTAATTTAACTTTATAATTCTTTATTATTTATGTTTTACTAAAACAAATTAATCGTTATCTAATGTTTGTTATACTATTAGTATTGGTACACACAATAGATAATTTCTAATATTTGTTTTAAACTATCATGTAATATGTACATGCAAAAACAAGGCAAACCATTAATAATAATAGTAATAGTGACTGGTAATAATAATAGTAAACGATAATAATAAAACAAATAATATAAAAGTATAGTAATCATAACCACAATAATAATTAGAATAATGGTAACAGTAAACAATAATAATATTAAATGTCAATAATAAATAATCATGGTCATCTCAACCATGATAATAATAATAAACAGAGATTACATACAAAACAGAATTTAAATTAATCGTCAGGAATCATTCATAGGTATATAAGAGAATGGAAAAGCAGAATTCAGACGCATTGACAAAACACATTAGTATGACTGCTAGTCTTAACACTTTTAACCATTAGTCTTGTATTAACAGCAGTACTACAATAGATAAGACAAGCATAAAGTTCTTTCACTGTGTAAAGTTCTTTGCTGTTCACAAATAAAACTACCCTAACAGTTTATGAATGAAATTTAGTACATTATCTCTTTCAATTATAGTCTTACAATAACTCACAGAACCATTTCTTGTTTTCATGTACTGGAATTACTTCTAATGTCACCATAATTTTTTCAAACCAAAAATAGAAATTTGCTCCTTCACTGACCTCCTCACGGAGTAGTCTCTTGCTGACTGACATCTCAGAGAACTCATCTCTTGTAGATCACATCATAATGTTTCGCTTAGACTGATCTGCAGAATTGATCTGTAACTGGTCTTCCCCAGAGTATTTATACTCCTATCCTCTTTATCTGCCGGACTGGACCTAACTTGAAGTGTGAGATGATCAACCGAGCCATTTTATTCCCATATGTTCCTAACCTGGGTCCGATAACTCTTCTCATGGAAGAAGTGTCAGTTCTGTTTATTGTGTGTCAGTGGGCAGTATTACAAAAGACTAACGGATCTGTTAGCTTTACTAAAAAGGCTTCTTTAGCCCCTTTCTGGATTCCTCCGATTATTACATTTTCTACTACTTTCTTCTTAATTGGCAGGAGTCTGTTACTCAGGTCCATTATACTGGTCTTGTTACAATATATTAAAATAATTACATTAGATTACCTCTGCAGATGAGAAAGCTATTTGTTTCTGATAATAAAAAAGTTACCCAGGAAGTAATCAGCTACATTGTTGGTTGTATCTTCAGTCATCTTATGTAAATCATTATGTAGATGTAATTATAGTAAATAATTTTATATCAGATTGTATTCATATTCGGTATAAAATTAGTGCTGAATGACTTAATTTTGAAAAGATTCTGTATTATATTATGTTTTTAGACTACTTTAGAATTCCATAAAGTATAAGGAAATAATTTGGAAGCTTTGGAATTAATCAGACAAAATTTAAGTTATTGTTTAGCTAAATCATCAGTTTTTTTTTAAAGGTATAGATTTTTTCCTAATGATGTTGTTTTTAATTTTCCAGCATGGCATGGTATTTGGAGCGCTGTTTATTGCACCATGGGTAATTTTTTCTAGGCCCTTTTTGCATTTAAGTGATGCAGCACCATGGTTTCATTGGATATTTCATATAAGCTTTTTGAAACACGGTTTAGAAGGTGTTATGGAAGCTCGCTATGGTTTTAATCGTCCACGACTTTCATGTTCTATAGATTACTGCCATTTTATTTCACCAAAAAAATTATTAAAAGAATTTGATATGTTACATAATGATTATTGGACAAATTTTTATATATTATTCAGTTATATTATTGTTATATATATAATTACTTATTTTATGCTCAAATATCAAGTATACCATAAAAGGTAACAATTTATATACTGATTCCATAAGGTGACTCATAATGTACAATACCATACCAGTGGTAGCGTGTAAGTTTTTTCTCTTATTTATATGCATAGTTTTTCTTGCCTTGCTATTGCTGTGCAAAAGTAATAATTCTCCCAAAAATTGATATTTTTTTAATTGTTTGTTATAAAGCTAATTAGTTGAAACGTAGTGTAAATAAATGAAATTTATTTACATAATAAACAATAATAATAATTAACATAGTCTTGCCCTTTACTGATTGTTATATGTATGTATATTAATATTATTGGTTAAAGATTTATAATATTTTGAAATAAGATAATTTTATATATGTATTTATACATATTAAACGGTTTTAATATTTTTATTATATTGTATGTAAGCATTGTGGTATGTATAAAAGTATATTGTTTTATATGAAATTTTCCATCTTAATATGGAAGTTCCTCCATATGTAACACTATTATCAGTCTCCATATAAAATCATGCATAAAATTCTCTAGTAACATCTCATCAAATATATTTTTTACTTTGCTTAACCTCAATAAACTATAAATATTGAGAAATGAGTATGTGAAACACTTTTCTCTATTATTATTTATTATAATAAATTTACTTTTTTACTTTACAATTTTTTACTTTAGTTTTGTAAATGTATTTTTCTGAAATATTGTTCGTGTTACTGTAAAAGACAGGAGCCAGATGGTTCTCCACCTTTCTCTGTATTATACTCTATCTTTCTCCCATTCTTAATTTTGTTTATTTGTAATATCATTGAACATGTTCATCTCCTTCCTCTTCTTTTCCCTTGTTGCTTTCCTTCCTTTATCTTTGTTTGTGCACAGTACAAATACATCTCCAACTCCTCTATACATCTTCCTCATTACAACACGATACGACAATTCATGTCAATTTCACTTTTCCATATTACTTATTACTTTCAACAAACTCCCGAACTTCTTCTTTCATTGATGATCTCTTTTAACTGCTCTTTCCCTTATTTATTCACTAAGTTTTATTTTTCTTAAGCCATATTTGTATCTTTATAACAGGATTATTGCAACTTTTATGAGTTTTACTTTTTAAATAAAAGCAGAAATTATTTAAAGAAAAAATAAATAAAAGAACAGTAGTTATTAAATTGATATGTTGGTGAAAACTGGACTAAAAATTTTAGAACAAAAACATACCAGTTAGGAAATTTTTGAAGAAAGTTTGTGTAAATTTGTAAAAAAAAAAGTATATTTATGCTTAGGTCTTTGTTGAGAGTTTACTTAATTTTATATAAAAACTGATAATTGTGTGATAGTAAAATCACTTAAAATTAACTGTACTATTAAAAATCATTTTTGAACTTGTTTCAATTATCCTTTTATTAGCAATACATTATGTTACATTCTTTATAAGTGGCATTGCATTTTTATATTTTTGCAAATAACTTTGTATATTTAAATTTGACTAGTCAGATATGACCAAATCAGCTTAATCCACTTTATTAAAAAAAAGTCAAATGTATTTATGTATTTCATGTTTTTTCCTTTATTATATACTATATTTAATTGAGTATTTCCACCCTAATTAAAAAAAATTTAACTGAAAAACATATAAATTTATATACTGACAAATATTAAAAAAGAAAATGATAATGAAAAAAATAAAATTCATTTTTCAATTAGTATTTAAAGGAAAATAATAAGGGTAATTATATTAATTTTCTGTTAATTTTTTGTTTTTTATAAATCTAAATTATAAAAAAATATATTGAATCTAAATGAAAACCACAAAATCCAGATAAATTACAGTAGAAACACTTTTGAACTTCTGCACTTAAGAATTTTCTTATTTAAAGTTATACAAGTAATGTGTGTGAGATTTTTGTAGTATTCATATTAATATTTTTTTCTTAATTATCGTTCATGATTAAATTGTTATAATTTATAATAATCATGCCAGCATGTTTATTATTCATATTATCTTTTATTTATAATTGTAAAAACTTTCTAAATTCTCTTATTTCTCTGCCATTATGTTCATTTCTATTAATATGTAAATTATATTTGTAATATATACTGTAATAAAGGAGAAAAATGTTATACTACTTTGATTTGCATGTAATATTTTGAATTTTTCCTGTATATTTTGTGATTGTGACACTATCATGTTATTGGTAGTTTTTTTTTTTGCTTGTATGCAGGAAATCGGAAATGAAATTTTGTCGCATTTAAAAAAGTCAGCAATGCCTGATCTGTTGAAAATATTTTGAAAGTATTCCCTCATTCATTGTATGAGATTATGAATATGTTTTTCTAAATTCAAACAAATTTTT
Organism: Lycorma delicatula; assembly: GCF_047948215.1. Taxonomy (NCBI): domain Eukaryota; kingdom Metazoa; phylum Arthropoda; class Insecta; order Hemiptera; family Fulgoridae; genus Lycorma; species Lycorma delicatula. The sequence continues at coordinate 36,167,280 of NC_134460.1, read as the reverse complement.
ATGTTTTATTTTATTAAAATATTTTCTGATGAATATAAATAACAAATTTATTTATTTATAATTAGTTTCAGTTTGACAAAACTACATGCAGTAATGTAATTTACATTCAATTCATGAATAATCTAAAATAATTTATGGATAATCAAGTTTTTTTACGACATAATTAAAGTATGCTGAATAGATTAGTAAATAAAAATGCTAAATAACAAGTGTGATATTTTACAGGTGTAAAATATCCACACAAGAACAGTGTAATATTATTTGATAGATATTACCATAGTATTTCTAACTTTAGATATTCAGTTCAATATCTTGGACTGAATGATTAAAACGGTAGAAAAAATCATTAATACTACAGGCAAGGAACATATTTATAAGTTTTATTAAAAATAATGTTGCACTTCTTTGCGGAGAGTCTCAAATAATACTTTTGAAACTTATGTAATACTAAATGTTTTTACCTTTAATTTCTGTAATTCGATGGCTTTGACATAGTTTTGAATTACTATAAATATCAATATAATAAAGAAAAGAATGTATCCATATTACAGTAAGAAAACATCTTTGTATTGTTCTTGTTTTTGGTGTAAATATATATTGTTAATTACTTATAATTACTTGTAATCTGCCAAAAAAAAGAGAAATCTTTCTTAAAATATTATGCTAAGGATATGTATATTATTAACGATGTTGTAAACATTATTGGGCTAGATCAGTGTAAAATATCTTTTGTAATGTAAAACTGATTTTTTATTAACTGCAGTCATCTAATTAGTTGATAAATACTTAATATTTTACTGTGTACTTTATCATATACTTTTAACAAAGTTAAATTTTTTGAATGATTTACTTTTTGTTGTAATTAGGATTAAAAAAATATTTTATTGTAGATATTATAAAACAATCTTTGGTTTTTGGATAGATTAATATTTAAGTAGTTTGTGAAGGTATTTTTGCCTGTTTATAACAATATTATGGTATTTTTACTTTTTTTATGATAGCAGTTAGTCAAAAAGCTAAGTATTTAAAGTTTTTAATACTTTGTAGTATTGTGATTGGACCTTAAATTTATATAACTTTTTCTGTTGAAGTATTGTTTGCAGCTACTATTATCACCATCACCATTAGCTGCTATATTGTGGGTATTAGATAGTAAAGCTGTCTTTTTTTGGTGTTTGAAGAAAAACTTGGGCAATTATATAGAAAATTACGTACAGTTTTTATTTATTTATTTTTTTAATAATAGTTTATTTTTATCTGTTAATATAGTCATAAAATACTGGTAATATTCCATTTTATGACTGATATCATAATTGTTCCAGTTTTTTTGACCTCACAGTTAGCTCTTTTTGTTTTTTGTTTTTTAATTGTATTTCTCTTTAGGCTAAAAGCCCAGTTACAGTTAAACAGTTTGTCATATCCATTTCTTAGACAGCACTGTTAAATTACATTTAATAACCAAACTCCATTGCCTTTGATTATTAAATTTAAATAATAGGGCAGATTAAAATTTAAAATGCTATTAATAATTTTTAACTTTGAATTGAAAGGTTCTGTTTCAGTGAACAACTGAGCAGTAAAGTTGTTAGCCATTAAATTACTAATATGTTTTACTAAAACATATAAATCAAGTTGTTTATATAAATAAATAACCAAACAATTAATAAACATATAAATCGAGTTGTTTTTTATCTTGTGTGTGTTTTAATTCATTCCACATTGCCAAGTAACTGTTTTGTGATGCTGGAAAAAAAAAATTATATTACTTTTATTTGTTTTCCCAAGTTACGGTATGTTTTAGTTGTTATGGTTGAATTATGGATAAATTAATCTTAAGTTATTGACTTAAAAGAGCTGGTAGGGAGGGAGAATATCGGTTTAAAATTTAGATAAATACATAAAATCTTTTAAAGTATACATTTTTTTGTGTTTTACAGTTATTATAGTTTTGAAAATTCTGGGGTTTTTTGCGAGTAAAGCAAATTTTTATATTTTATTTATTATTATTTGAAATTGTGTTTGTGGAGATTCTGATCACAATAATTATTACCAAACTGATTGATCATATTTTGGCAAGTGTGATCAACAAAAACTATTATTGAAATTAGTACTGTTATTTAATGCATCCCTTAGGACAATCTTTAAGTTATTAATGGTCTGCTTCTTGTTTAGTTTGTATTTTTTAGTTATGATATGGGATTAGATTTTGTTGTTCTTTTTAAAATAGAAGTTTGTATGTTTTAATTAATATTTTGATTAATTATTATTATTATTATTACAAAGATTATTGTTAATTTGTATAATAGTAATATTTTTCATTTATTTCATGTTGCTGTACTCTAGTGAGTATATTATATAGGTTAATTGAATGAGAGATATTTTAGTTAATAAACATATTAAATATCAAAATAATTTTGCCAAATTGAATTGAAAAATAATGTTATTTATGTAATGTACTAAAAATTAATTTTTCTTTTTGTAAATCTATTTGATGAAAATAATAATATTTTTGTGATATGACTGTTTTTAGTGTAAGATGTGATATACAAAATTATTGAGTAATTAACAACAGTGATGCCCAAATTTTTATATATATTTTTGTATATATATATATATATATATATATATATATATATATGTATATTATAGATGGAGGGTTTGAAAAGGATTCAATTAGCCGTTATCTCTACTAACTTTCCTTTGGAGGGTGGCTCTTTTTTTTAATTAAATTTTTTTGATTGAAATTTATTTCTTGTAAGTTTGGTTTTCTTTTAAAATTGTTAATTTTATATATTAAAGATAAATATTTTATTATGATAATAATATATTTCAAGTATTTTATAACCTATATTATAAAAACATTACACTTTTGATTGTGGCAAGTAATTTAAAATTTTTAGTGGATGAGGTGGAAATGTGTGAACATTTCATTGAAAATGTAAATTTCCCCTGATTATTAAAAAAGTAAGTATCATCCAAATGAAAAGCTTTTGACAGGAAAAGTAATAATTTTTAAAAATCTCACCATTTGGTTGGTTGGTGTTTTTGGTGAATTTATTTATAAATTTTTTTTTTTGTGTAATGCAGTACTAATACATATATCACATTTTGAAATATTCACTTCATTTTGAAACTTCTTTTAAATTTTTTTTTGTAGTGTCTCGATTAGAATTTAATCGAACTTTCTTCATCCAAAAAATTGATCAATAAAGCATTGGTTTCCAAGTGACCTTCCTTTTAAACTTTAATTAATTTGTCGCATTAGGTTTGATGATGAACTATGATATTAGATAATAGAATATCTTATACTTTTATTATTGTTTTAGTATTAGTATTATTTTCTTAGTCAACAGTAAACTAATTTGACAAAGTAAGTGTCTATTGAGGATTTGTACAAAGATGAATATCAGTCAAAGGAATTGTGTTTCTCCTATAATCTTACAGCAAACTAAACTGTAATAATACATTTGACAACAATCCCATGAAAACAGATAGGATGGGAAACAAAAGTGTTATAGGACAGTATTTTTTGGGATTGGCAACAATTACTTGGAACTGTTGTAAATAGTTACAGGACAAATTGAACAACAAATTTAATAACAACAAAGCTAGTCAATGCCAGAAGCTGCATAAATGCCCAGTAGAAAATATTTTAACATGAGTAGAAATTGTTCTGTTTATTTTTAAAATAATGTTATACAGAAATATTAATTTAAAATCGTCTTCAAAATGAAAAAATGCATACTTAAATAAAAGTAAGTATTTATAACTCAAATGGGATGTTAAATGAATTGCAATTTAATTTTCTTACAAGATAAATTTTATTTCTGTTTTCTGATAACTATTTTTTTTTTGTTTTTTTGTAAGCACATTTTATTTTTTTAAAGCAATTCTACATTTTTTAATTTAATTTTATTAACATACTGTGATAATTGGTGAAATTTCTTCAGTATATAGATGCATGGATGGCCCAAGATAAACTGAACCCAAAGCAAGTGAAGAACACATGATCTGTGTGTTTTAATATCACATAAGGTGATATTATACAAGTGAAAATGAAAAACAAAAACCTACTTATTCCTTTTGTCCCTTGTTCCTTTTGTCTTGATAGGTACTGCAGGAAATGTTGATAGCCATGGTCCAGGCTCAGTTAGAACTGATGAATTGCATTCAATGTGACTTGCTATAACTATCTTGTTGGATGTTGGTGATGGTGTTCCATATATTCTGTTGCAGTACATCAAGAGTTTGTGGATTATACTTGTAAATCTTGCCCTTCAGCTAGCTACATAAATAAAAATTACCTCTGGATAGATCAGGCAACCGTGGTGGAGGCTATAGATCCTTCGAGACAGTCCTGTTAGGTATGAAAACTGAGTGCACTGCTTTCAAGGACTGCCATGCTGTCCTGCTTGTAATTTGCAAAACATCATTTGTCTGGCATCAGTTGCTCTCTTTACATCATGAAGCGGTAGCTCAAATATTTTTCATGGGTTTTTGACAGACCAATATTACAAATTACCGTAACCACTGAGGTGGAACCATGCCTTATCTGTCATGAAGAAGCAGTTTGGATGAGTAAACCACTTTCAATTTTCTACAGTATCCATGTGCAATACCATATACCATGTTTATCATGGTTTATAAGCTTTAACTCTTGTAAAGCGATGATCTTGTACAACTTCAGGCTTAGCTCCTTTAGGAGGTACTGGCATGTTGTTTATTGGTGAATATCGCCCTTCTACACCTCAGCCCTCTTTACAGATGGTATTGATGCTTCTTATCAAGCACAGATCCAGTTTGCTCAAACTTCTTTATGAGCTTATGTATGGATAACTTGGGAAGTGGTTCACTACTAAATTCTGCAATTAATTTTTCTTGCACTCTTTTGATTGATCTGCCCTGTGTAATATTGCATGATGATGAATATTCTGGCATCCTTTGCCAGCAGCATATTCAATGCGAGTTACAGCTTGCTTTTTGACATTCAAAATGTTATTGCTTGTTGCTACATTGAATGCACTAATGCTTTTTTGTTTCTCCTCTCTTGCGTCCGGTTTGGTTTATCTTTGACCAAACAGTACTAGTTCACAAAGCCATCTTTTACCTTTAATTCAGAAAACTCTAACTTTGAATGTCTATTACACTTAAAAATTATACATCTCAAAAAATTTGTAATATTTCAATTGCTACATCATAATCATAAAAAGTGAATATGCTGATCATAATCTTCAAACTTTCTTTTTCTATTTTTAAATCAATTTAGCTTATTATCAATCATATGTAACAAATACTAGTTATAATAGTAATCAAATACCTGAGTTTCCATATTTTAAAAATCTACTAATGTTCTAATTATTAACTTCTGTTTTTAAAAATCAAACTATTGTTTAACAATGTGTAAATAATATGTTTGTGGCTGAAAAGATTTTTTGAGAGGATAAAAAAAAATATTGTATTGTAAAAAAAATTATTGTATTTGGTTCACTTTTCCTTAGTAATACTAATCTTTTTTATTTTCATTTCCTCCATATAACTCTTCAATATATTTTATTCATCTATCAAGTTCTTTTCTTTCAGTTATAAATGGTGTGCCATCTTTATTTAACACATTAGATTTTAACTTATGTACCACAAAATTCTCCTTAACTTTATTGTATGCCTCATTTATTTTACCAGTGATCATTTCTCTTTCCTCTTCTGAACATTTTTCTTTAATCCATTCTTCTTTCGCTAATCTGCATGCACTTCCTGTTTATAGTATTTCTTAATTGTCTTGTACACTGTGTAATGTCATTTACACTAACAAAACAATTTTGAATAATAAAATCAATTAAAATGTTATTTAAAGCATCATGATTAATATAAAGAAACACATATTTAATTTCTATAATTAACTTTAAAAAAGAATGCTTTACCAAAATAATTAGACAGTTTCTCTGAGAAAAATTTATTTATCTGAAATAAAGCCAAAAAAATATGCATACCTAATAGATTAATGAGTATTTCATGTACTTTTAATTTAATTAAATCTTACATCTTAATATTATTGTTTACATTTTTTTAATTACTTATTTTCTAAAATGTCTTATAATACATGACAAGAAGTGAAGAAGTGATAATTCTTTAAAGTAATACACTTTTTTTTAATCTTTTCTATAATATAAATTATAAATATAAATCATTTATAACATAAATGACCATTTAAAAATCAAGAACACAAATTTCTAGATATATAAAAAAAATAATATTAAACTACTTTTGATAAAATGATAATGTTGAAATAACCTATGGTACAGATTAATTAATTTATCATTATTAATGTTATGTTATGCAATCTATTATTTTATAAATTTTGTAGAGAAAGAAAAAGTTATTTCTATTGCCAGTGTAACTGTTTTTAGAGTTCTGAGGTAAAAAAAAATTATCTCAAAATAATTCTTGGACTCTTATGTTATTTGATATAATTACATATGGCATTATGGCATATGACATTTGATAAAATGCCATATGGACACGTCTTCAAAATAATATATTGGTACAGCTGTATGTTGATGACATCATACAACAAGCCAACAGAAAATAATGTAAGCAATTATTTAATATATAAACAAAATATATAAAAAACTAAACTTCACAGCTGAACATGAACTGAACAAAGTTAAAAGTTGTTTTCTTCACCTTACCATCACAAAAAGCCATACAAAAAGTATTTAAAAACACTCTAATCGCCTAATTTCAGGATAAACTGTCAGGATGAGAAATCATGATTAATGGACTGTTCAACATACCTTTATCAAATGATCATGTAGAATAACCCAACATTATAAAATATATCTTACGTGCATGATCTATCCTCTGTTATGAAAATGACTGAATTATTTTTAATTTGGCTTGATACATCCTCAAGCTTTAAAATTATCCTTAAAGAAGTTGAAGTTGCTCTCAAAAAAAGTTTTGGAAATGAAAAAATTGTATTATAGCTATATCTGTTTATATAGCTTATTCTGTTATATCTGCTAATGTAACATCATAGTTAATATACAAAAACCCGCTTCAAAAAACGCGTTCAAGCGCTTTCAGAATTAAATTCCATCTTCAGGAACCTTTTATTCGTTTTATTTATAACATTAATTAAAACTTTACATAAAACATAACAGTTGGTTGTCATATGTTTTAAAATTATGTCAACGTAAATGTCCTGTCAATTTGGTGGTCTCAACTGTTGTTAAGTTATATTATAATTTTGAAATCCTGTTTATAGATACCCTAATTACCTGAGGGATTGTAGGCAAGTAAATGTGTACACTGCCAGAAAGGGAACTTGGTAAGGTCGCTTTACTTATTTTGCAATCCCTCATAGATAGATGATTTCTTTATCAATACCCATTTTTTCCTTAACTTGATCTCTATTCCTGATGTATTCTGTTGGTTTTAACTTTAAACCCTGTGAATAAATGGTAAGTTTGTTAAGCCTACTTTTGTTATTTAAGTCTCTGTACTTGTGTGATTTGTTAGCCATAGATCAGTATATGGATTTATCCACTAATTCTGTTTTTTCTTTAGTGGTTGTATAAAAAGCCCAACTTGGGGTTTATTTAGTAAAGTTATTGATGCTTCTCCTGAATTGCTACTAGTTTAAAGACTAAAAAATAGCAAACAAAAAAATACAAGATGAAAAAATTCTTTAAAAATTAAGATAATTTAAATCATTATATACATAACATGCTCTACAAAAAACAAAATGTCCCCAGATTTTATTAACTAAACCATTATAAGTGCATTAATGTAGCATGGCAAACAGGACACATAAAGGTGGAATTAGTCTACACTAACATAGATACACCACAGTAACTCACCAGTTACATAAAAAATGGTCAATTAGAATTCACCAAATCTATATAAGAAATATAAACTTTCTAAATCTTAAACTTGCTTCCCTACCATTAACTTAAAACCATTGATGAAAAATTATTTATCAGTCAATCAATTAATAGTAAGAATTATTGAAAAGAAGGCAAGAACAACATTCAGTAAAGTTTTTGGTTTAAAAGGTCCTAATGCCAACAGAGACTTACTCCTTCATGTTCAAGAGATGCAATAAAATTGTATAGATGATATAAATATTTACAAGTGGCTTGACCAGTTCAAAAGTGAAGGGGCAAATAGGTGTTAATGACAACCAACATGCAGTTAATTTCAACTACAATTCTGGGATTTCACATTAACAAATCTTCAGTAAAAAAAGTCTTCAGAAAAAAAAAATTACTGAAAACTGCAATAAGTTTTCAGTTATCATTACAGTTTAAGTATTCATTACAGTCTGACCTATCTTAACTCTTAGGCAAAATGGGTTCCAGGACAGCTTACAAACAACGATGAAGAAAACAGATTGCTGGCATTTAAGAAACTCAAACAATCATATTTGATCAAATAAGATGAATTTTAGAAAGAATAATGAATTTTGATGAGATCTGAATCCATTAGTATGCACCAGAATCCAAGCATCAAAGCATACCCATTTTCCAGTTTAAAAAAAAAATCAAGACCTGACTACCAAATGATTTATTGGGATGGTAATGGCCTGATTTTCTGTGATTTCTGGATGGAGAGTACAATCAAAAACCAGTACTGAAGAGATATAATTGAAAATAAAGTGAACCCCTGAGGTACTGAAAAAAATGTTTTCAATATACATTTGAAACCAATCTGGGACACTTGAAAAATTAATTTGGGAAATTATAATTCACCTATTATCTTGTTTCAATAGATATATATTTGGTGGGTCCCTCAAGAAGATGGACCAAGTGGAGTCATGGAGTCAAGTTTCATAATAATGAACGAATAAAAATTTAATTTATTATTTTGTATGTATTTTATTTATCTTTATACATATATTTATATTTATTTACACCAGAAAAAAACAGCTAATACTCAATTACAGTTTCTTGATGTTAGACAAATTTTTTTAGCATGTGAAAAACACCAAGTATGATTGGATTTCAAAGTCTGAACCTTCACTAACATTCTGCATTGGAGATAAGCATATCTCTCTCTCTCTCTCTCTCTCTCTCTCTCTCTCTCTCTCTATATATATATATATATATATATATAGAGAGAGAGAGAGAGAGAGAGAGAAAGAGAAAGAAAGTGTGTGTGTGTGTGTACATGTGTGTGTTTTCATGCTTGTGTGTGAGTAGAAATTATTTGGAGTTATATAGTCACTAATACATGCGTTTTACCAATATGTTATCCTTTCTTGGTGATCTGTAAAATAATATGTAATTATTTTAAACTGTTTAAATCATATGGTATACTAATTTTCTACAAAATCAGCACTATATTTAGGACTGAGATGTTATATTCAAAGCTGTCAAAAGTTAATAACAGATATTTAAGGAATAATGAATGAACAGTGAGTTTCTATACTTTATTAAAGGCAAATAACATAAATAGTAAGAAAAAATGTTTATATTATTATTGTTTTAATATTTCTGTCTGTGTAAAAACTATTAAATAATAGTTTATTTTAGAACAATAAAACTTGATATTTTTAAATCTTTATTATACAAAGGTATGATAAATCCTTTCTTTCTTTCCTGTTTAGCCTCTGGTAACTACCGTTTAGATAATTCTTCAGAGGATGAATGAGGATGATATGTATGAGTGTAAATGAAGTGTAGTCTTGTACAGTCTCAGTTAAACAATTCCTGAGATTTGTGGTTAATTGAAACCCAACCACCAAAGAACACCGGTATCCACGATCTAGTATTCAAATCCGTGTAAAAATAACTGGCTTTACTAGGACTTGAACGCTGTAACTCTCGACTTCCAAATCAGCTGATTTGGGAACACGCGTTAACCACTAGACCAACCCGGTGGCATATGATAAATCCTAATCAAGTCTAATAGTGTAATATATATATGTAATAGTGTAATAATCCTAATCAGGTAATAGTGTTGGAGAAATATCAAACTATAGTTTGGTGTGAAACTTTTGTGATTAACATGTTATAAAACAAAACTTCTAAATGTTGACTTCTGCAGGAGAGTAGTACATCTCTGTCCATTTAGAAGGTTCCAGATGCAAATCCTGACCAGGCATGACATTTTCCCTGGTGCTTTAATCATACTTTTATAAAAGATTTAATTTTATTAGTGAACTAGCCTTTGAAAAAATGAGTAATGTGAGACAATTTTTACATTATGCATAAATGTAAAATATGTTTGCATAAATTTTTAAAAATTAGTTAAAAACAAATCATATAAATAATTACATTAAGTATGTAAGCAAATATGATAAAGAGAATTTTACAAAATTTATAAATATGATTAAATTTCGTACATGTAAATAACTTTTTTTTTGTATATAAATACTTAGTGATAGGAAATATAGAAAGTCATGGAATGTTATCAGTTTTAATCCATTCTTAAGTTTTATAAATTGTTTATAAATACAGTTAACATTTTTTTATCAGTCATGATGTTTTAATTACTGTAATAAAGTAAGTTATAAAAGAATATTTGTAACTTTTAATCTACGGTACGTACACATGTGTGTTATATAAGAATTAATATGATGATATTGCTCAAATGAACTTGTGCTGATCGAGTGTTCAATAGGAACGGAACTAAAATATTATAACAGATCGTAGCAGTGTATATTGACATATCACCATCATTATGGCAAAAAAAACTGGTAAATAATTAGTTTTTACTCTGGTAGGTAATACATTTTGAAGTGATTGTATCGGTTTAATAATTAACCACAAGTTAAGATTACAGTTTATATTAATATATTGTCTCTTCTGAACAACAATTTTAACAACACCTTTCAACAAACAACCTTTCTGCTGCTGGACTGATCCATCTGTGATGTTGCACTGGCAGTTTGTGGTGATTCTTCCCTACTGTTGAGTTGCACAAATAGCCAAACTAGTGGCGGTGGTGTCTGTTAGAAATAGCCAGCTTTCCTCGTAATCCAGAATAATCTAATTTTTTCTCTCTTTAAAGAGATTGTTTTATCACCAGAAGGTTTGATCTACAATTGAGTTGATGAAACCCTCTTGTAATACATACCCGTGGACCTACTTCATCTTAATAGAATTTATCAAACTTTTCTGTTATTTTGATTTGTATCTTTTCAGTTATCGTTGTTTCAATTATCATTCTTATGTAGTTTTAAAAATTCCAAATATTGCACTTCAAAATATTTGCTAAAGTAATGGCTTTGAAATTCTACTCTCATATTTTCAGCTAAAAAGGAAACAATATATTTCAAAAATATATTGTTTCCTTTTTAGCTTGAAAATGTTGTAGACTATAAATTATACTTGTTCCATTGCTATAAGATTTGATACAATTATTTTTCAAAATATTAAATTATTAAATGCAACATATATTAAATACATTAATACTGATAGGCTTTTTTCGTCAATAAATCTGTCTCCATTATGTTACACATTTATTAATTAGAAAATAATTTTTATCACTTAAAATAAAATTCTACAATTTTGCTACATTATTTTTTCCTGTCTAAGTATTTAATTTCTTATTGACTTTCTTCTGATTACATTTAATTCGTTTTATTTATGTCAAAGAGTAATAATAATTTATTTTTATTTTATACAATAGAACAGCAAATCCCTGGTATATCATACAATAATATAAGTAATATAAATTATATTAATTTCAACTATAATAATAATGGTTTTTAAATAAATTTCATTACATATAGCTGAGCTTTGACCTTTGTAAGAAAGTTTACATAAAAAAAAAAAATCAGTGTCCCTGCTTAGTCCATGAATAATATCAATCCTTCTAACAAACTATATGTTTTCTGACTCAGGGGTAGGTGGCAATGATTTCTTACACTTAATGTTGGCACTCTATGCCGACATTCAAAATATTAACATCTATCTTGGCATTAAGGGCCTTATAAATGTAACGGTTGCCAATTAAGAACTTCACCCTACCTTTCATCCTTAATTCTACCTGAAGAGATTCATCAAAGAACTCAAAATCTGACTGTCTATAACTCTGAAGTTGAGCATCAACTGCCAACTAAGCTCTAGTCTTAGAAGTTCCAAAATGCCTGTCGGTTCTGTTAATATTATATCTATTAGGAAAATATTCCACTACCAGAGACATATTGTTCAGCATCAACTTGGTTACAGAGATGATGTCAAAAGAGTAATCGACTGAATACACATAAAATTTGTCAGCTTTAGTGCAAAGTTCCCTGACATTCTGGTAAATAATACTCGACCCTTTACCATCCGTTTATGGCCCTATTTCCTCCATCCTCTGTAGGCAAAAGCTACACTGTTCACACCGGCCTTGCTGACAGTATTATCCTCGATAACCTGAATTTTTTCTCCATCCTCTGTGGACAAAGCTACACTATTCGCAGAGGCCTTGCTGACAATATCATCCCCAATAACCCAAATTTTTTCTCCACCATCATTTCCTAACTTCTCGATCAAACCGTTCACGACCTTCGCATCAGTCTAAATAATTTTTAGTCAAATTTCAAATCTACTGCAAAATAAATTTATAAATTAAACGGATTTTCAACTTCATATTATAAATTTGAACAGTGTAGAATATTAAAATTCTACTACTCTTATAACAATATTACTTACTCAAACCATTTACATAATATAATAGGCATTTTTCTTTAAAGTATATAATTTTTTTTAAATTAAGTTTATTAAGTAGTGTGTTATTTGAGAACGTTAGTAAGTTACATGACTGATAATTTACTTAAATTTTATAAGTTTAATTTATGTTTCTTTTTACAAATAGTAATATTTATCGGTTTAATTAATTAATTTAATTAACTATTATTTAGTGACTCTCGTGCAGTGTGGTCTGCTTGTAGCGTTCGGCGATAAGATTAATAAACAGTCATTGTGATTATACAAACTTCTTACAAACATTTATTTCATTTTATAACTATCGCCAATTCTTATCTTCTTTTATTAATCAGGTCGAAGTGTTATTGCTGCTGCAAGAAACCCTATAATATCGATAAACTGATCAAATGCTCTTTGTCACGACTAAACTGTTATATTGAATGGGCGGAAATATCGGAAACTTCTTTAAAAAAAGGCTTCCAAAAATTACATTCAACATGGAATTGTAAACTGTAAAGTTAAAAATCCTCCTCCGAATGTCGCTCCTATTCTAAACCTGTAGCATTTCAAAATAGAAATACTCCAAGAAATCAAATCATTGATCTCAAATTGAATAGTGTATTTTAAAGATGCGTTGAAACCATCGACGACTTATAAATTAACGTTCTAGACGACATACTCTACATTAGAGAACTATGTCATTCTGTAGAATATTGATGTTCTCCTCAAAAATTGATGATTTTACCGCGATCGTTAATAATTTTCAGATTATAAGGATATAAAGAAAGAAAATGGATTTAAAAAAGTAAAATTAATGAAATAGAACTTCAGATAGTAGAACTGCTTTGGTACAGCAGACTTAACGATTTGGAAATTCATGGGATCCTGTACCCCAAATGAGGTAGTGTGCTACGTAATGGAAGATATCACTAAATCAGTTAATACAGAGTTATCATAAAAGAATGGTGCGGTTTTGAACATGGTTTAAATTAAACAGAATTACTTGTCAGATATTCCAGCACACACATACATCAACCAAAACTTCTCCCGTACGCGAAACCCTTTGCAATAATCGGATCTTAAGTTCCTCCACTTCAAAAATCACTCCTTTTGAACTAAGCCACATTTTGATATTTTTTCCAAGACACGGGTGGAGTTTTTTCCTTTTTACATGAATGATAAGGGTTGTTATCTGAAATAACTGAATTACCTTCCAGAAGAGGTAACACATCGCTTCATTTCTCAAAAGAAATGCCGTTCATCTCGATATGATAGTCTCCTGTAGATTTAGATTCAAAAATCGAGAGACCATCATTTTGATAAACACGGTATCACTGCCGATATGGGTAATTTTTTAGACGCCTACCTTTACCAGGTGGAGCCTAAATATCGGTTGATAAGCCCCATAGAAAGCCTTCTTTTGACGAATTCACAGCTTTATCTTTCCTAACAAAACTTTTTGTGTAGCCTTCGTTGACCCAAGTTTCATACATATAATATATTCTACGGCCTTCTTGCCTCATTTTCTTTATTTTAGTTAAGTAATGTCTTCGCCATATAATGGTATCATCCCTGTCAAAACACTTTCCTGGCCCCTTTTTTATATTTATAATAATTTTCGTACTTTTAATAATTTATTAAAAGTTGTTCTTCGGAAATTTGAAAATCTGTAGATCGTTATCGTCATTTACAACTCGTAACACTTTTGTCTATTGTAGGCAGTTCGTTTCGAAAATAAAATTCGTGTACTTTTTTACGAATCACGTTTTTTATTTAAATTGTTAACTTTTTCTTAAATTAATCTGCGGAGTTTTGTTTTCTTAGGAACCTTTATTCATTATTAAATTTATACCTGCGAATCGCATTGCACATTGAAAAAACGCAATTTCCACTTATGTTAATAAGTTTATTAAGACATCCGAATCAACGCCGTTCGATTACTCTATAATTCGCCTTTGTAAGCATTAAAAATGATCTGTTTTTCTGCACGACTAAGGGCTTACTATAATCAGCTGAATGGGTCAGTCATGGTGTCAAAATAATGGTATAACTTTAAAATAAATTATGATGTATTAGTATTCCGAAACTTGTTCTAGTGATTACTATCTACTGAATTACACTATCAACAGTTATAAATCTTTCAGCAAAAGTTTTTATCAAAAAAAAGTGAGGTGTGTGCGTGTTTATGTAGGATTATGTTGATGTGTATGCTATCTCTATATAAATAAATTGGTGTAATGTATTATGTTTGAATCTAAAGCTAAAAAAGGTCAAAATTAAAATTATCGGTTTTTATCGTTCTCCTAATAGTAATTTTGAAATTTTCTTAGAAGTCTTGATATCAATTTGAAAATAATGCAAAATGAAAAATACACTTTGATCGTAGGCGATATCAATATTAACACAGACGTCTTTAATGATATGTCTCATGATTACAATTTTATTCTTAAATCGCATAGGCTTTGTTTTATTTAAATGCAATTACAAGAGAGACTACAACTTCCCATTCATGTCTAGATCATGTATTCTTTAAGAATACTAACAATAAATTTAAAAACTGTTTTAGCAATGTGTTAAGAACTATATTACTGATTGTTATACTGTTTCCTTTTATATACCTTTAAATGCTAAGTATAATACTGGTTTGATTGGAAAAAATAATGCCAATGTATCCAAAATTAACTATGACATGTTATTAAAATCTCTTTTTCAAGAGAACTGGAATTTTATATGTAACAATGAAGCTGTCATATAGATAAATTAACGTCAGTTAATTTATCTATATTTCATAATTAATTTATCTATTCAAAAAGGAGTCATCCTTTTTGAATAGGTTATTGTATCGTATTCGTACTGCGACATTTACACATGCTGAATAAAAAAAAGAAAAAAGAAAAGGTTGCATAAAACCTTGGATCACTAATTGTCTTATATGCCCCATTAACATGAGAAACAAAATAAGCGACCATTTAGAAAAAAAAACAACCATATTTTATACAACTAAGAAATAAATATAACAATTATAATAAGCTTCTAAAAAAAATTAATTTCTGTTTCTAAATGAAATTATTGTCATACTAAACTTAATGACTGCAAAAACAATAGCTATAAAATGTGAAAAATAATGAAAGAAACTATTAATAAAAACAGTAATATTAACGGTAGTGTTAGTATAAATATAAATACACTAATCAGTTTTTTGCTGATACAGGTAAAAACTATACTTATGTCATACCTTCACCGAGTTTGGATGACAAGATTCAGTTGAGGGAGATTACCCACCAGGTTGCTCTAGTGGTGAACGCATCTTTCCAAATCAGCTGATTTGGAAGTCAAGAGTTCTAGCGTTCAAGCCCTAGTAAAAGCAGTTACTTTTATACGGATTTGAATACTAGATCGTGGATACCGGTGTTCTTTGGTGGTTGGGTTTCAATTAACCAAATTAACAAATCTCAGGAATTGTTTAACTGAGACTGTACAAGACACTTCATTTACTTACCCTCATACATATCATACTCATTCATCCTCTGAAGTAAAACCTGACGGTAATTCCTGGAGGGTAAACAGGAAAAAGAAAGTAGTTGAGGGAGATTGTTCCGGATTTTACTGTGGATCAGTCCATGTCCCTTAATCCAGTTTTGGCTCTTGAAATAGAAGCTATCATAAAAAATTGAGAAACAACAGTTGTCCTGGCCTAGATGGCAGGACCCTAAACTTCCTATGAATTATAGATTAAGCTGTTTAATTAGCGTTACAAAGATAGTGGAAAAGTTAATTAAAACTAGGCTTATTAGTTTTTCCTTAAAATAATATTATTGCCATAGTCAGTTTGAGCTCCAGAACAATAAAACCACTGAAGATGTCCTAATTTATTTCTCGAATGAAATCTCTCACAGTTTCAGTGGAAAGAAAAAGTGCCTGTTTATTTTTTTAGAATTAGCCAAGGCATTTGACACTGTTCGCCACCATAATTTGCTAACTAAATTAGAAAAGTATGGAATCAGGGGTTCAACACAGCATTTGTTTGAAACCTATTTAAGTGGCCGACATATCAAACAATAATTGATCAACGCGATCAAACAAATCATCAGTGTAATAGTATTAAGTTAAGTGAATATGGATTGCCACAAGAAACAATTCTATCCCCCATTTTATTTGTACTATATTTTAACGATATGCTAAACTAAAATTAAAAAATTGCAAAATTGTTTTTTTGCCGATAGTAAGGCATTAATTGCAGTGATGTTTCTTGGTCTGCAGTTTACTCTTGAGCAGAGAAGTTTCTATCAATCATTAAGAAGTGGCTAGTACTAATTCATTGAGTTTGAATGTCTCCGAGACTAAATATATAGTGTTCTCTCTTGGCACATTTGATCAACCTCCTATTGATCTAAATTTAAAACTCCTCTCGAACTGTAGTTAACTATTATTTAATACATGTACATGCCCTTACATCGATCGATTCAAATCTTAAATGGGAACCTCATATCAGTTTTATTTTAAAAAATTTTTAATTTTTCTCATACTTATTCTATAAGGTTAAAAGTATCCTCCATATCAGTGAAATAAAAACTATATTATGCATTTGTAAATTCAATATTGCTGTACAGAATTACTGTATGGGGTGGAGCTTATGATTGACATATCGATAAATTATTTACTGTCTAAAAAGAATCATAAAAAACAATTTTAAATAAACTGGTTTTGGAGACCACAATGTGATGACTGCCAGACAGATTTGCATTAAAGATTTATTAAGAGGTAAATTTGTAGATATAGGAACAGTTTTGAGGTATATCAGATAAGATATATCAGCACCAAGCTTATTAATATGAATTCTTGCCACCTTTTTCATCAGAGAAGCATTAAACAATTTTATCTTAAGGTAGATTAAAGGAAATGGATAATCTAAGTTTTTTTTTTTTTTAAATTAATAACTTAGCTTCAAAATTTCTATTTACTGCACTGCAGTCTAATTATCCTATTTATTGATTATCAATAATTTAACTTAAATCATAATCTTAATATTATTAACCTGGATAACCATCATTAGTATTTCTCTGTAATGGTTATATGTATTAAAATTTATATGTATTAAAATTTAATATAAAATTTAATATTATAATTTAATATTAAAATTTAATATTTTATGTATTAATTTATATGTATTAAAATTTATGGAATTAATAATAAAAAAATAAAATTATGGAATGTAGGTTAGTTGTACATTTTCTGTTGAGAAAAAGCCTCAGTTATCAATTTTCTATAAAATTTCAAATTTATCTATCTACAACATATCTTTCTATCATTCAATAAATAAAAAACAAATTAATTATTGATAAAAAAAAAACTACAAAAATGTCACAAAGCAGTAGATAAAATATTTTCAATCATGACCTAACTGTTGATCATTTTCAGTGGTTCAATAATCAGCATATTGGTTAGGGGTGATAGCTTACTGCATAAACTTGTGTTGTATGGCGCATGATTCTTGTTATTGTTGCGAAATGTACGCATGTGCCTGTATTGAAGAGAAAATTTCCTGTTTTCCATGAATGGAAAACAAAAACATGAGGGAAAGACCATACCGATAAGAATAGAACTGAGATGATTCTCACTGAGTTACATAAATAGAAACAAGGAATATAGAATAAAGAAAGAAAGTGGATTTGTAAACATTCTTAAGTTAACAAGCAATTTCTTAGATATTGTTATCAATTATTTACGTTATTTTACTGTTTTAAACTATTTAATTTTATTTTTCAGAGCTGAATGAAAATGCTGTTGAATTTGAAGAAGCCCTAGATGCTGCAGGTAAGCTATAACACATTTTAAAACCTTTAACTTCTCCAAGTTTATTATCTTATTTTTTAACCTTTATGAAACTAGTTTTTCATCAGCTGAAAAGTCATTTTTCCTTTTATAAATTGAGAACTGTTTAACTGATTGAGATAAATTTTTTTTTTATTATTGAAGCCATTAAGAGATTCATATTTTCTTAAGATAAAATAATTGCCAGATTCTTAGGTTAGATAAAAGATACTAATCATCTATGTTCCTTCATGTTATAAGAGAATATGTTAAGGAAGCACTTACTATCCCTACCTCCAAATTTGGGTAAAAGATTGAAAACTATATTCTGTTTTCAATAATTTCCACACTGCAGTATTGTTTTAAATCTTATTTTCTAAAATTTATTTTCTGATATACCTGTCAATTAAAATTATGTAAGTATTAATAAATGAACATTAAATTCTAAAACAGTACTACGGCAAACTATTAAAAACAATGCATTTTGGATTATTTTTTTCTTATTTACTGTTTTGATTACTTTTCAATATTAACAATAAATCCTAGAGTTTATTAAAATTACAACTATACAATTTTTTTATTGGTTAAATAGCAGGTAACCAATTGAGGGAAGAAAGGGGAAATCAGATAATATAAGATAAAAATAGAACTGCAGATGATTCTTATTCAGTTAAAGTTACAAAAAATAGATAGAAACAAGGAAGCATAATAGAAAAAGAAAGTGGATTTGTAAACATTCTTACATTTACAAACATATTTACTTAATTTTGTACAGGCTATTTCATGATGTGCTTGCTCTGATGAATACAGCTAACAGATCTCTCATTGAGGCTTTTTATACAATATTTTATCACTAATGATTTTTGTCATTTTACAATTACTAGAAGTCTTTTGTATAATGTGATTTTACCAGTTCGGAAATTACAGGAAAAATTACTATTATATAGGGCTTTATAAAAAAGTGTTTCATTGAACAATTTCAGGAAAGACTATAAAACAACTGTTATCACGTCAGGCAATTTTAATAGAGTAAATTTAGCTCAAACACATCAATACACAGTAAAGTTCCAATTCAGACTGCCTACCACTAGGTCGTATAGGTTGAATAGATAAATTTATCTTAAGAAAGACAGACACAATGAACCTTCAACCAATCAAGGAGATAAATAATTTTAATGGAGGAAATAACCATTTAATGTTACTACAATTGAAAACTTTCATAGAAGAATTTTTAATAAATTAAAAATCGTGTTAGATATTACCCCTGTGCTGTTGTTCAACAGTGAAGTTTTTACTCTGCTATTGATAAAGTAAATTCCCCCAAGTATCTAATTCCTCTGTAATATGAACATTTTTAAAACAGATATTTCCAATTAATTAATTTTATGATCAGTTTCTAGGAAATTCTTAGCTGCAGCCAATTTATCTCAACTCTATGATATACCAAATACTTCTTTATTCTTGTTTCAGTTTTACTTTTTAGTTTCTCCTATATATTTTAAATTGTGATTATTGTTTTAACAAATCAATTTATAAATGCCAATTTTTTGACAAATTAAATTTAATTTTTAATGCTTCCTAGATTAATAATTTAGACATATTTCCCATAAATAGTTATGTAATATTAAAGTGGTGAATTTAAAAAAAAGAATTTTTTACCTTATTGTTCTTTTAAAGGAAAAATTTAATTTTTTTCATGTTTTACTTCTGAACAATAAAACATAATGATGGGACAAAGTTTATTATCAATCACTATCAGTACAGAAGTTTTATCCATCCAACCTATATACAAGTAATAGATTACTTAAAGTAATTTGCTATATAGTAAAATCAATTCATTGTATTTAATAATGCTGTACTATCTTAGAATGAGAAAATTAAGTTCTTTTTACTTATACATAACTTTTGTAACTTAAGAATAGTTATGTTCATGTGAGAGAGAGTAAAGAAAGAAAGAACGTGGAAGAAGGGGAGGGAAGTGTTACACTAACAACTATTGAATCTTATGCATTATGTGTTGAGCAGGATAGGAAGTGCATTATATACAAAGAAAAAGTGACATCAAAGAAATATTTTGTATTTAATAGAAAACCAGAGGCCTTCTCCTTCTCCATGAGGTGATTGATTAATCTGTAGAGTGTTGGAGAAGATACCACTTTAATGTACAAATGTACCATGTGATGTCCGATAAAGGTTCACAATTCATAAAGGTTTGTTATCATAGTTCAATTAGTTCATAATGATTTCATTGTTTTTAAAAATATTATACTATAAACTGCCTTTAAACAATTTTCAGAAATTTTGGCAGATTTTATTTTAGTAAAATGAAAAAAAATAAAATTGCTTTTAAAGATGTGATTCAGAAGGTGTTGGTTGATTATAACTCATAAAATTCATAATCAGGTAGTTACAGATTTTGACATACTTGTTATTACTTTTACAATGGATTTACTGAATTCGATTTTTTGAATGGATTCTATTAAAATTAATTTGTACTTTTGTGTTAGTTGCTAATATGAGCATCTTAACAAAGCTAATGGTATTAGCTTAATGGTATTAACACAGAATTTTGTGTTATTACAATGAATCTATGATAATCAAATTATTTTTTATTAGAATTTAAAAATGTTATTACATGGCAGGGATGTGGCCAGATTCCTACCGGTTGGCCATTTTATAAATAACTGTGAAAAATCTGTTTACTCCTACATACAGAAAAGAATATCTCTATGAAAGATAATATGAGTATGTCACAAAATAGCATGCACAGGAAATTTAAAATGTGGTTGATCTGTTTAAAATTCCTTATTAAATAATGCTTTAACATTTTAAATAATCTTCATATGAAATTTGTGGGCAAGATTGAAGTTTTACAAACCAGAACTGAAAAAAATGTATTTTTTGAGAATTTACTCTTTAAATAAAGTGTCTAAACATATTTAAAGGCAATCAACTAACATAAAGTATATCGGGTTCAAATACTGGTCATTTTTCACATAGTTTGAATTTTTTGTTCTCTGTGTGGAGCAGTTTTTTGGTAGAGTTTTAAAAGGTTAAAATCTGAATCTATTTTGAAAATTTATTAGCCCAATTCTCAGATATTTATTCCTTAAACTCAACCACACAAAATTTAACCAGGTGGTAACTTCCTTACTAAAGTTGGACTTGACATGTTGCGAGGCAATATTTTTGGTAAATAGACAATTTGTGTTATCTTTTTTTTTTTTTTTAGGTTCTGGAGGAAAATTTCAAATAAAAGTGGTTTTAATAGGATCTCTTGCTTTACTGAGTTCCTACATAGCAGTAGGTGGTATATCGTATATACTTCCAGTATCACAATGTGATTTAAAAATGGATTCACATGATAAAGCGAATTTAATATCGGCAGGATTTTTAGGTATGTATGTTCATATAATTAATATTACTTGACAAAATTTTATCTGTTAATTGTAATAAATTAAAACAATACAAGCACACAATTGTGTGCATGTATATATGCATAGTAATTTTTAATTTTTTGAAAATATTTTTTTCTGTCAACATGACACTGCTAAACATTCAAACATTTTTTCTGCTTGATAGCAATAAAGTTATTCTATATTTCCATATACCTTCTTGATAAATAATTACTACGGTTCCATCATTTTATTACAGTTATTAAATTCAATCTGATAACTTGCAAGATGCGCAAATATGCTGTTAAATATCTTTATGATAATTTTCATTACATGATGATATTTTATCATCATTTTTTTTTTGAGTTTTATTCATCCATTTATGAATTTAATAATATTTTTCTATATGTTTTTTTAAATAATTATTAACTTATTAACATACGAGGTCTGTTCAGAAAATAATTGAACATTTTTAATTATGTACAAACAGAGATATTTAGTGACATGCAGTTGGCAGCATTGTGTTTTGCATAACCTTCTCTGTAGCGACATGTTCTTGGATTGTTGATATCTCATTTAGTTTTCATGTTATTGTTATTTGAATGCAGTTTATTTAAAGTGTTAGTAGCAATTTTTTATAATATGTGATTTTGGAAGCAACAATACAACACAAAATTTTGCATGAAACTGGGGTAAACATTCATAGAAATGTTTCAACTTTTGAAATAAGCATACGGAGATAATGCTCTGGGTCATATGCTGTGTCTTCAATGGTTTTCATGATTTAAAAGTGGTTGTCAGTCCATAATTGAAGATGACCCTCAACCAAGATGGTCTTCAACTTCAACTGATGACACCCACATTCAGAAAATCAATGATCTGGGCATGCAAATCGCCATTTGACTGTCAGAGAATATCAGAGAACTAGCAGAAGAGGTTAGCATCTTGATTGGATCATGCCATGACACTTTGACTTAAAATTAACTTAAAAATTGAACATACATCGAGTTGCAGCAAAGTTTGTTTTCTTCATCTGATGACTGAACAGCAGAAAGAACATTGAGTGGACATATGTTGGTAACTTCTTGAACAAGCAAATGACGATGAAACATTCGTGCAAAGGATCATAACAGAAGACGGCTGGGTTTATGGTACGACATTGAGGCAAAAGTTCAATCATCACAATGGATTGGCAAAGGATCTCCACTCCCCAAGAAGTCATGTCAGTTTTGATCCATTGTCAAAGTGATGCTGTCTGTTTTATTTGATTTTAATGGAATTGTGCATTTTGAATTCTTGCTTCAAGGTGAAACAGTGAACCATGCATACTATCAAGGTGTTTTACAATGGTTATGTGAAAAAATCTTCAAAAAGGGACCAGAGTGTGGTGAGAAAACTCATGGTTCCATCACCATGATAATGCACCCATACACTCAGCTTTGTCAGTTCATTAATTTTGTGCCAAAAATCAGATGACTGTTCTACCTCAGCCTCCCTACTTACCAGACCGGGCTCCTTGCAGTTTTCTGAAATTAAAATCGATGATGAAAGGATGCCATTTTTAAACTATTGATGACATTAAAGCAAATTCGTCATGGACTTCAAAGGCATTTCAAATGAAGCTGTCCAGGACTGCTTCGCAAAATGGAAACACCGCTGGGAAAAGTGTGTGAATAGTGGAGGGGAGTACTTTGACGTGGACAAGTACAAATAATCTGTAAATTTAATAGTAAAGATTAAAAAAATAAAGTTTGGTTATTTTCTGAACAGACCTTGTACATAAGTAATTTTAGCAAACAGTAAACAAAAAAAGTAGTGGTCAAATTGTATCAAAATGTATTATAGGGTTATTTGAATGCATAAATAAAACAAACCAGGAACAAAAAAGAAACTCAAACCCATGATTTGGGTACATGATTGGTAACACAATTACGAATCAAATGCAGTGCCATAAGAATGTGTAAAATAAACCATTCTGACTGCACATTGTTCTGTCTAGGATAGACAGGATGACGCCTAAATAGACACAATGAACACATAAGAACAATCCATAAAAATTTCTTTGTTAACAATATAATCAGAATTTGCTAACCATTTCATAAAAATAAGTGAAAATTACACCAATATTAACTAGGTACTCAATACACATGAAAGTGTACAAATGACTAATTCGCAACAGATGTAAGAATCTAGAGCAATAAAAACATGTAATATACACTAAGTGATCAGAGTTTAATCATTCATTTACATTGGATGTTTCATTTAATATTTTATACGTGAAACTAGTCAATATAAATAGGTTTACACACCATTTGTAAATAGACTTAAGAAAAAATAAAATTAAATAAATAACTATAGATAAAATTTAATTCAGTCTTTCAATACATTCAAAATACATCTTTCTAATTCAAAAAATCCAACAGCCATTATGTCAACTGACATCAAAGTGAAAAACAGCACTGCCAATGTATTGAATATTTGCCTAATGATGTAAGTTAAAAAAAATGTAATTTTAAAATAAATTTGGTAATTTTTTTATTCAAAATTAAGAATTTTGTACAATAAGTTTTTATTAATTTCAAATTATGTGTTTTGTTCACTAGAAACTCATGAAATGTTCTTGTACACGTTGGTACACAGTTAAGGATTTTGTGCAAAAAATAATTGTAGGTAAAAAGAAATCTTGGGAAAATCATCACTCTAGAGTGGTAGTTGTTTTGTCTTTCATCTGGAAGATTCTATATTCAAATCCCAATCATGCATGCTTTGAATATACATACTTCAATCCCTGAAGAAGGTTGCCATTCATCTGTAAAAATTTATTCCTATTTATTCCATTTAACTACTAAAAAATTGGTAAAAAAAATAGGAAAAACTTGAAGGGAAATTAGTTTAATTATATCATGTACATTGAAAACTATTTACCATTTAATGTTAAATGTAAATATTTTTAACTGAAATATTTAGTAATTTGTAGAGGAGTCATTAACATTAATGTCTTTAAAGTCTTTTAAAAGATTAAAATCCTAATGTAACACTAACATTGTTCTATATTAAAATTTCAGGTTTAGCTGGTGGTTGTCATTTATGGGGATTTCTTTCAGATAGACTTGGAAGACGTTACGTTCTCGTAAGATGTTTATTTCTTGATGGGATATTATATGTGGCTACAAGTTTAACACCATATTATTATATAATGGTTGTACTGCGGTTCTTTAATGGATTTGCGTAAGTATTATTGATAATACAACTTATTCAAAACCAAATGTAAATAGTATTCAAATCAGCTTTTGGTCAGAATTTTTAAAATTTTACATAAATTAATTTTATTTCTACCTCAATTCATATAATAACAAGATCTTTTTATCTTTATAGTGAACCTCTTCCAAGATGAAAGTAAATAAAAATGAAAACAGAGGAAGAAAATATGTCAATACATGGCAACAAAATATATTGTGATGCTATCATTTTTTTTTTTAACCTTTGGGAACAGGTATTACTTCAGAGGATGAAATGAATGAAAATTTTTGTAGCATGTGAAAATGCCATGCCTGACCGGGGTTAGAATCTGGGACCACCGGATGAAAGGCCAAGACTCTACCACTTGTGCCATGGAGGTCAGCGATGCCATCGTTTTAGATACTGATATTTGCAAATTGTAATACTCCATGGTATCACATAAGAACATTTGTTTACCAGTGAAATTAAATCATTTGTGTCATTCTATATGAAGGTACACATTATGAGAAGGGCCTGATTGTTTATGTCGCCATTTTTAATAATTACAGACTCTTTTTTAAAGTAGAATCTTTTAATAATATTAATTAAAAAACTGAAAAAAAACCAGTAAATTTTCTACATCTCACTTAATATGTACATAAATATGTGCTGAAATAATTTCATAATGCCTTCTGAATTTTGAATTACTTTGTAGTTATTTTTAGAATTAGAATTATATTTAGTATCTTCACATTACTTCTCATGTTTAAATAATAATATCAACTTCAACCACATCTACGTTTTTTATTTTAGAATCAATTATATATTTTGAGATGCATTTCTGATCAAGGTTTTAACTTGATTTCCCTTGATCCGTCCAGGCAAACAGGGGGGCAACTCCTTCTTTTATTTAAAACTGGAGGGGAATTGTATTCATTATATGGTAGAGGGGATTGACAACAGAAACTTCACCTCTATTGCACTTCATCTTCATGACAAATAAGATAACAATTGTCATACTAAAAGAATTTAATGAAAAATTTCTAGACATTCATTTTTCTGCCTAATATCAAGGAACCTTTCTGTAAAATTTCATAAAAAATAGGACTGGTAATTTTTATTGACTAGCAAATAAAAATTACAATTCACTTTTGAAACGAAAGGAAATTGAACAATAAACATTTTGGCTATAAAAATAACATCTAATACAATATACTAAAACTGGTATTTAAACTAAAATTTAGTAAATTATGTAGTGGTCAATATAACTATCAATAAAAACTCAGGTCATCTATAGTCAAATAAAATCTACTACAAAATGATTATCCAGCCATATTATATTTACACATGAAAAATTATTATAAATTGAAAGAGTATAAATATATACTAAATAAACATATGTATATATATTTATATACATGGTTTAAAAAAAAAAAATTGGAAACGGATTCAAATTACAAAATTGAGTGTGAGTAAACTATAGAAGCTGGTACAGTTGTTATGTGCAACGAAACATAAATACTATTTTACAGAAAGTTTTTAATTTCTGTCCGACTTCCTTGGAAGTTAGTTTTAATTTTTTTGAATTGTGATGGAGGATTTTCATGTAAAATGTAATGAAAAATAAAAGCCTGTTTTTCAAAACTATTCCTATTTTTTTCAGTAATCAAAATTAAACAAGAGTTAAATAAGAGAAAATATGATATGTGAACCTTTTATTATGTTTTACCTTTTGTTGGCATTCAACAATATACATACCCATTCTCTGGATTACAAGTCTATTTGCAGACAGCAGAACATATCTCCAGATTGGATATGAAGGAAAGACAATTAGTATGATGATTAATTATGAATCTAAATAAGCAGTAGGAAACAGTCAGCAACAGTATTTTATGTGCAGTGCAGTATTACCTAAGGGGCTAAAGTACACCTAAAAATACTACAAAGCCAATAATGAGAAAAACAGTATCCAACACTTTAATAAAATTAAATGACAGTAATGTAGTTTCTTTGTTTAGTATTGCCTAGCTTTCTTAGCTTCATTTTTGATCCCTTGTTGATGTATTTCAGAACCATTGTCAAAACTTATTGTACTGGCATTTCTAAATATCTGCTAATCTTTATTTACCATTTACGTAGTCATTGCCCTTCTCCGTATTTAATGTTATGGTAATAGAAATGAATAAATTGCACCTTAAAATTAAATATATGATGAAAGAGAAAGATGAGATTATTAATTTTTTAGATCTAACAATAAAATTAAAGAATAATTAAATTTTGAAATACACAGAAAAGAAACCTTTACAGATAACATCAGTAGTTAGTTATACCTACTGCTGCAATTCATGCGCATTACAAGGTCATGTGAATTTTATCTGTGAATAAAATAAGTGACAAGAGGTTTTAGTGTTGAATCTGTCACTGTGTCAGAGGTGGATATCTGGACAGTTAGTAGCTTTTATCTAGTGTAGGCTATACAAACTATCGAAACAGATAGCCACTGTTGTGATGTCACATGACCTTGAACTGCCTTACTCCTGAGATGCTATTAAATTGTGACTCTTTAGAGTCGGTCGAGTTGTGCTTGGTACTGGCTGTCAGGATATATTGGCTTGGATAGAGTATGAGAGACTTTCAAATTCTTTAACTTGCAAGAGTTGAATTTCAACATGTCTTTGGTCACTAGGTTTCTCCTACCTTTTCGAAAGCCAGTATCACATATCTTGGTTTCTTCTCTTGTGACATGGACTGCACTGTCCACATATTGGTATCACTTTGAGTAATAAACAACCACTCATGTGTATCCCAAGTGTTGAAAGTGACCATTGGTTTCTTGTTTGACTCCATTAGCTTGTCCAAGACGACGGCCTTTCTTAGATCTAGTCTCAAGTAAGGAATTTTCCCTTGGATAATTCAGCTCCATGGTTCGTTTTGGTATTAACTACAACATTCCCATCATTATTGATTCTTATCATTACCAACTGCTGTTTTACTCTAGTTATGAATCGCTTGAAATCTTCAGCGAAACCCATGAACATCTATAGCGGCACATAGAGACTTACCTTTCCATTTTTGTCTAGATATATGTTGTCATTATCGAATACCCAGCCAGCATTTTCAATCTCTTTTCTATGACTGTTTCTCATTGACCCTGAAAATTTTTAACCCTCATTATTTCTATCACATTCAGTTCCAAACGGATCTCTCTGAAGAGGAAAGTGACTGTGTTGTTCACCAACTTCACTTTAGTGGCTTTTCTATTGTTCATAACATTCTTCAACATGCAGAAAACTTTCAACAGGTAATGTACATACATCGGTTGATTCGTAGGGATTCTGATCTCATCTCCAAGATTGAAAGTGGCACAAATGTACAGGGAATCTGTATGATACTGCTTGTGCACTATCGATTCGTTTTACATTAATTTATCGTCAACCAAAAGTGGAAAAATCGTTCCAACTATATAACAAAAACCTGTTTACTGCAATAGTCTATTCATGTCATTGGCTGTGGTCATTGTTTTTTCACCCATCCACCTTCTTCACTTTAACACCAAACAATTGCAAGAACTGGATGTTTCTCTTACTCAATTGCCACCACTTAGCATTAACGATACCTTTTCTCTTCACGTTGTTACTGTTGAAAATCAACATCTTGCTGTATTTATGTAGATGTAAATAAAAAAATTAAATGCAGTATTAAGACTCATCCACTCTTTATTGTACAATGAAGGCTGATGTTTTCACCATGAAGATTCAGCAATTTATCGTCCTGATCAACCAGTTGTATGACTGTTTCACCTATTTTTTTTTGATTGATCGGTAGATATATCGGGTTCCAGGGTGACTCTTCTATCATATCAGCAGGATCTACCACCAGAGGGAACTCATGCAGCATCTGATCCTGTTCTACAGTTTTTGGTGTAGTGCCTTTGACAACATTACACTTTACATGGACAACATTGACCGTACCTTTCAAGAAGCTCAATCTGTTGAAAACAGGAAATAGATAAATAAAATTAAAAGATAAGTATATGAACAAGAAGAAGGCAAGATAAGGCATCACATCAAGCATAGGAAGGGGTGCTGACTAAACACTAATAAGATTAACAGATATTTAAAAATACCAGTACAGTAAATTTTGACAATGGAGTGGTTCCAAAACGCATCAAGTGATAAAAAAGAGAAGCTAAGAAAGGCAGGCAGTGCTAAACATAGAAACTCTACTGATCTTAGCAGAAAAGATAATAGTAATTATTATCTCAACAACAATTTTGACAGTAATATAGGTTGCTGATATTTTTATTTAAAACAGCACAAGTTTTTCTTTTAACTTTTTTTTTTTAGTTAATTAAAAAAAAAAAATTAAAAACTGAATAAAATAATTTATTTAAACTACTGATATTAATACTAACATTTTGACAAGCCACTTTGCATCATTAATGGAAAATCTTTACATTAACCAGCATGTACTCATCAATCTATTGATTTAAAACAAAAAAAAATGTTTATACAAATGGGTAAGAATATAATTAATAATTGCAGGTCTTGTGGTGGTGTTGTGTCAATATATGCCTACATAGGTGAATTTAATTCTGATAAGAATAGATCAAAAGCATTAATAATTTTGTCAACACTTGCCACTACAGCATATATAATACTACCAGGTAAAGTGTATTCTAGTTAATTTAATTATTATTTTTTAAATACAATTAAAAGTTAAATTTAGAACTAAAATTCATAGCAGAAAATAGACATCAGTTTCTATTACCAATCCATTGATTAGCACATTTTCAAAGTAGCTATAACTTAAGCATAGGTTCAATTTATGTTATGAAATTTATGTTATACAATCAATCCCTTCATTGGCCTATCACATGCTCTCCTTCTGTTATTAAATTCAATAAATTTTTTACAGTCCTGTTATTCAACTTATTTATTCCAACCTTCCACCAGCTACTTAATATTCATATCCAGAAAGACACATCATACAGCCTGAATCAGTTTAGAAAATGGCTTATAAAATAACCACTTATTGAGATGTTTAATAAAACATATCAGAAGTATGAACAAGTAAACTTTTCATAGCATGATTTGGGACTGTTTTACGAAACACTGATTTCATAAGATGAAACTTGGATACATTAATGTATGAAACTTGAAACCCCTTGGTCGTTAACAGTTAAAACAGTGAGTTGCAGTTGGAATACTTGCTCCAAACAAGAGAGAAACAATTCCATCAGTATCAAAGGTGATGGCCACTACCTTTTTGGAATGCTTGTGGTGTAATCTTTATTACCATTTAGGAGAATAATAATTGGTATTATTATGCTTTTTTCTGGTCATTTAAATGAGAAATTAAAAAAAAAGACATATTTAGTGAGAAAAAAGGTTCTTTTCTATAAAGACATTGCGCCAGCTTACTGTTCAATGGTTGCTACAGTAAAAATGTTTGAATTATGCTTAGAATTTCTTCTGTGTTACCCCCTGCTAGCTAGACTTAACACCATGGTATTTATCTGTTTCCATGAATAAAGAAATGGATTGCTGGAAAGAGATTAATGAGAAATGATTAAGTTATCTCCTAAATATCCACCTACTTTAAAGACTTAGAAACATCATACTACAAGAATGGGATTAAGCATTGTTGGATATAAGGGTACAGACTTAAAAGGAAATAATGCGAGGAATTAAAGAAAACCATTTTTCCAAAAAATTGTGTTTTCTTTGTTTTTCCAGGAACTTATAAAATACCCCTCATACTGTGGAAAATTTATCAATGCAGTTTAATAAATAAATCAATCTAAAAAATGAAAAAATAAATAAAAAATAGTTGGAGTACTTACATTTAATGTGTGACATTAAAGTGGTTTATAATCAAATTTAAAACAGGATTATGATTAAGCTTCCTGTGATTAACCATGCTATTAATTTTCCATTTCTCAATTAATCGTTTCTGTTTAGACCTTTTGAAAGCAATAAATTATACATGATAAATGAAGTAAAAAGCTTTATCGAATTAATATTCAATATTTTAAAAGATGTTTTTCTAATAAATTATTAATTAATTAACAAAAATTATTTTGAAACTGCATTTAATTTTGTTAAGTAGCTGCCACACAGAGAAGAGAACAATTTCAGTTGATGTGTTTATAATTGGAGCTAAAACTTGATTAATTGATGGGCAGAAAAGTTAATAAAGTACCTTTATAATTAGTTATTCTATTTGCTCATTATTATCCTTTCTATCTTTCTCCAGTAAAAGTATTTTTGATTTTTTTATAATGTATAATTTATTGCCATCAGTAATCTTAAACATTTTCAAAGCTATTTTAAGAAAAGCCTTTTTAAAAATATATTATAATCAAACATTTTCATATATATTAATTTTCAGGTCTTGCTTGGGTTATATTACCACAAAAATTTTCATTCATGATTTATTCTGGTTTAATATTTAAATCGTGGAGGTTATATTATGCACTTTTTGGAATACCAAGCTTAACAAGTGCAATATTAATATATTTTTTACCAGAAAGTCCTAAATTTTTACTTTCAAAAGGAGACAAAACTAAAGCGCTTGAAGTTTTACAAAGAATACATAAAGAGAACTTAAAAAAGAATCAAAATGAAAACTTTTTGGTAATTCTAATTTTATTTTATTTTTTTCAAATTCAGTAAGAATAAAATACTATTGATTAAAAAAAAAATCAAAATCATACTCATATATGGGTGTTTTAAGATACAGTATTTGTACTATTTCTTGATGGTTGCTGCTTATATTGTTAGAACTATTTGGGGGTGGATCATTTTTATATGATATTAAAAAAATTTAACTTTTGTAACATTATTCCAAAATACCTACTACCAATTAAATACAACAGTAAACTGCCATTAGGTTAACATTATTATACCATAAGATCATTGGTTTTATTTATTATTAAATAATCTTCTTCACAAACCTTATGATTAATAATTTTACTTATGTATTAACTTACTTCATTTATTCTAGTGTACTGCAGGGCATGAAGAAGTCCTGTTTCATTAAATATGGAGAAATTAAGTTTTTCTAAACAAATTCAGTAATAACAAATTAAATTAATTACTACAGTGTTGTGCTAATACTTGAAATAATACCTTGTGAAATGGAACCACTATCTAATAAAATTAAAAGTAAACTTTTTAACAGTCAACGTCAAGAAATTGTTTTTATGTTCTAAATTATAAACCTAAATCAATTTGAAAGTTAAAACGAATTTCTGACAATAACATCTTTCTTACAAAATCTGATATTTAGAAGGATGTAAGTTACTTAAATTGTTAATTATTAACCTTTGTAACATTTACATGTACTATAATATTTTTCCTGTTAATTAATCATCAGTGTGCAAATCATTTACTTCTCCAGTCTTTGCTCCCAGCATTTAGTTTTCATGGAGATGTAAATTTTAAAAGTGGATTTCTCATTGAATTCTACATTAGATAAGATCTCCGACAGCCTTTGATGGTCTTTTAACAAATTTATATATTTCTTAAAGCTTCAGTGTATGTGTGTATAGTTCACACATTTAGTAAAGTTAATTCTACCTTATATAATTGTTTATTTTGCGTCATTTTTT
This sequence comes from Lycorma delicatula, assembly GCF_047948215.1. Lineage (NCBI taxonomy): Eukaryota > Metazoa > Arthropoda > Insecta > Hemiptera > Fulgoridae > Lycorma > Lycorma delicatula. The sequence continues at coordinate 36,134,602 of NC_134460.1, read as the reverse complement.
TTTTTTTGTAAAAATTAACTCTTTAATTTAATTATAGAATTAAGATTGTAAAGTTTATAACTTATATTGAAGGTTATATCTATAATTTATAAAATTTAGAATTAATATTCAGTAAGAGCTTTGAGAAAATACTGTTAACTTGATAAACAAATAAATTTAGATTAATGGTAAGAGAAGGCTACAATGAAGTCAGTAGTGATTAGATTTGATAATGAAGAACTAAAAGAATATGAAAAGAAAATATAAATTTTAAGTTAAAAAGAGTGCAACTAGAGTAAGAAAACAAAGGCTAAGTCAACACTTGAATTGTAGAAGGCAGAATAAAACAAACATGTATGAAGAAGTTAGATAATTTTGTTTGAATATATGGCTTAGGCAATAGAGAAATAAATATATTAAAAATTGGAACAAACCATTCAAAAGAAAAACATTTTTCTAAATATAGTGTTCTATTTACCCAATTATGATTCTTCAAATAACTCGATTGTTCTTCACCAAATATGGTGAAGTTCAAAATAGCAAAGGTTAGCTATTTGTGTATCATAAGGTAAGAAATGAAATTAAAAATTTTAATAAAATATTAATATTAACAAACTTAAGGTTATATGGATTATTATTAAGAAAATGGACACCAATAAAAGATTTTTATTCTGATCTAGGTGTGAATGTGGATAATGGCCATCATTAGTTGACCATTTTTCATATATGTAATATATCGATGTAGTAAAAATCTTACAATTTAATAATTATTCTTTGTCATAGTACAAATAATGCAATAACCAATCATTTTTTTTTTTAAATTTTTGTTTAGATAAAAAATATAAAAATCAATGAAGGAGAGAGATTAGTAAAAATGGGAGACAATTCAAATAAAATTTCTGCATTTTTTACACTTATGGTTGATCAGACAGTTCCACTATTCAAGATTCCTCATAGATTCAATACATTCTTGATATGTTTTATTCAGTACTTACTTTATTTTGGGTAACTTGAGAAAACTACAATTTAAAATATTTGTTTATAAATTCTGTTGAAATTAATTGTTAAACATGTAATTATATTTTCCTTTCTTGTTATTATCTGATGATGCATATTTTCTATTTACTTACTCAGTACCTCTTCTACCATTTGGTATTGAGAAACATACATTTATGTTTGCAGTAAATTTTCATAACATCAGAATAATGGTATCTCTTAAAACTTTTTAATTAATTTTAGCGTACACCATTTGTACAAAGTTTAACAGTTATTTCAAGAGAAGTTTAATTAACTTTTTAAACTTTTTACTGAATAGTTATGTAAGACTGCATGCACAACATGATGTATATAAAAATATAACACTTATATATAATGTATAAAAGTGAGATCAAATGAAACTAGCTAGGGTAAAGTGTGTAGTAATTGGCCCTCAGATAGTTATTGGCACTTAGCAGTAAATATAAAGAAAATAAGTTTAAAAATTCTGCCATTTATATTTTATCTGTTGGCAACACTGTGCTCACTGTTGACAAAAGTCTCAAGATGGAACGATTTATTGGTTATGAGTGGTGATTTATTCAATTAGAAAATAAAAGATTAGGGTAAGTCAAATAAGGCAATTATCTGATTTTTTAAGACAAATTTTTAATATTTTTCAGGGTTTATACATTTAGAACATATTAATGAGTTAATTTAACGATTTTCGGGTACTTTAATGAAGTTTATGTGTTTCCTAGGAAAGAGAGTGGGGCCAATAGCTATGAATTGGATAGCACAGTGTTTCAGTGATTGAGCCATGGGTCAGTTACTATGTTTTAATATTTTTCTAAGTTTCAGTTAATAAATGTACATTTATAAGTGAAAGATCAAAGGTTTAAAATCTGTATTAAATAGCAAGACTCTTTCCAGTTATTGGCCTGGGGGGGGGATCAATAATTGTGGTACAAATCATTAGTCCCAAAATCATTGGGCCTGGGGGGGGGTCAATAACTGTGCGGCCAATCAATTTGTGTTATTCAGTGGTGGCTATTTAAAAAAAAAATTATAAAAAATAATTTATATAAAATTAATAAAATACAGACTCGCAGTCATTAAATTGGCAGTAAATACCTGCTAGAATGTTTTCGTAATGAAATCCATGTATGTGAGTCGGTATTTCATTAATTTTATTTAAATAATAAAACACAGTTCATCATGGAGAAAATACAACAATAAAATAATTATTGTTTTCAGATCAACCTGCAGTAGGCTACTGTAAAAATGCCGAAATTTCCCAAAGTCCCATATACGCAAGAAGCGTATAGAAAATGAATATAATGAATATCCATATAATGAATATGGGTTGCTTGGTTAAGCAACCAAGCAGTAGCAGCTGTGAAAGAAGGAATGACGAAGAAACAAGCTGCGCAGCAATTCAGAGTCCCAAAGGCTACTTTGCAATTTCGGCTTTCTAAGAAATTTAAGAAGGTGTTGCTGGAGCCTCCACCTGTATTATTAGCTAACGAAGAATATCTTCTTGCTGAATGGATATGTTTCTGCTAGAAAGGGCCAACCCCAGAAGATTGAAGTTAAGTGTAAAAGAGATGTTGGACAAAACAAACCGCCGCAACCCTTTTACCAATAATAAACCTGGTGATGGCTGGTACTGAGCCTTTCTACGTCATCACCCATGAATATCTTTGTGAACCCCAGAGGAAGTAACCAGAGCTAGTGCCCGCGTTTCCAAGCCTGATGTCAGAAAGTGGTTTGATCAGGTGCGTGCAAGCCTGGAAGAAGACGATGTCATAGATATTTTGAGCCATGCCATGCAAACGCCACCAAGATTGTTGTCAACCTTTGCTGACGCCTATGCCTCACAAACACTATCTACAACTTCTTCAGATTTTGCAGGCTTCCATGCCATACAAATGTCAACAACAGCATTGTCAGCTTCTGCAAGCACCCATGCTACTCAAACGCCACCAGCAATGTTACCAGTCTCAACAGATTTTCATGACCCGCAAATGCCAACAACGTCGTCAACGCCTACCCGACTACCCAAGATGGAAGATATTTTAAATTGGTTGTTGTCACCAAAGAGAAAGGGGAAAAGAAATATTACCAGAGACTCCTATGTTGTTTCCTCAAAGCAGTGGCAGAAGGAACAAGATGAAAAAATAAAGGCTAGAGAAAAAAATCTTAAAGAGAAAGAAGAAAAGAAAAAAAGGAGGGAAGAGAATAAAGTAAAAAAAGCTGAAGCTCAAAGACTTAAGGGACAAAAAATTAAGAGTCGCGAGTGATATCTTCAGACAGCTCTGAATCAAGTGTTCAGGTGTCTTTGGGGGAAAGTGAGTGGGAAGAACAATCGGAAAATGAGGACTCTGAGGACCATGGTTGGATACCACCACAAAGGAATGTTGATGAGTACGTGGTGACAAAATACGACAATAAATTTTTCCGAGGAAAAATTGTTAGTGTTAGTGAAACTGAGGCTAGTCTCATCCATGGTGAAATGTGGGAGATTGTGGAAGTGCCCAGAGAGGCCTGATATTTTAAACTACAAGGGGAATTCAGTTGTGTCAAATATTAATGAACCAAAAAAAGTTAGCCAAACCAGGAACGTGTATTCAGTTCCAGAATTGGAATCTGGCACTGAGTTAATGTTTCTAGTCAATTCAAATTTTGTAGAATTATTTACTCATTTATTTTAAGTTTTCCTTTCATTTCACCTGTTTCTCTTTTATATTCATTTTCCTATCATTTGTATGTAGCCTATTCATGTTTGTTATGTCTACAGTGTAATATTTGCAATCGTAGGAATTTATTTATTTATAGGCTATGTTTAAATATGATACTAAATATTAAATAAATATTCATTAAACTTTTGTTTCTTAATTTCAAAGTATTATTAATGATGTTCATCCGCATAGAAAGTGCTTAAACAGCTGTTTTGGGGTTCTCTTTAATAAGAATGTGTCCTCGACCAAGTGGACCAATGACTGTGGGAAGACTGCCAATAACTAATCACCAACGAGCCAATAGCTATGTTCTGAAAATTTTTTCTAAACTTCGCCAGTTTTTTGAAAATGGTTCTACAAGTTTGCTTTTTTATTGTTGGTTTAGAATTACTATAGTTTTAAAATGCTTATAACAAATCTTGAAGTAAATTGTCTAGTGAGGCCCTCAGAAATCAAGTAAAAAACAAGTAAGGTTTGTTTAGGTGGGCCAATAGCTACACATGTTACCCTATACAAAATTGATTAACTAAACTACAATTATATAGGTGTTTCATTTTAATCGCCCCAGGTGATTTTCTCTTAAGCTACGAACAATAACAAAAATAACATAAAAAAAAAATTACCTATGGACCTAAAAAAAAGCTAAAATGACCTATGGAGGGGGACACCTCTGGTGACCTTTGATTTGACCTTGACCTTATTTCAAGGTTAATCTTTTTTAATGAAATGAACCACTATTGACCCACCAGTGAAAAGAAAGAACATTTTACATTGGAAAATGTGGTCACACATATGACCTTGGACATTTTTTGAAGATCATAAGGCTAACCATTAGAGGTAATGTTATACAGGTGCGGAATTATTTTTGCAGTTATTTACAGTCACTGGTTTCTAAGTTGTGAGAAGATTATTGCTATCTTGTACTGCCTTGAATCAGCAAATTGTGTGTGTTAATCGAATACCGTATGCAATTAACTCCTAAACCACAAACTTCAAGAAGCTGAAAAAAATGAAACATAATCATAAAATGTCATGACAAAATTCAAGTATGTTGACATGACTTTTTTTCTCTTTCCATTGATGCTTTCGAAAAAGGTATTCCATTTGAAACACCTCATGATCTAGGGATGACCTGCAAAGAGGATCTCAAGATCACCATCGGATATCTCCCTCCTATCCACATAACTTCTGTAAAGACACTTTTATGCTCTTTTTCACAGTTTACGAAATAAATGATCTGGAATATAAATATTCCAGCCAATTGATATTATAACATTCAAAAACGTGTAACTCATGTAACACTAAAAGCTGTAACTAAAACTGTGACTATTTCCATTTAATACCATCACCTGCATCACACTATCTCTGATGGCAAGGTCACCATGAGGTACCTCCTCCAATCTGAGTAATTTTTGTTTTAGTCATTTTTTTGTATTCTGTGTAGTTTACAAGAAAATCGCTGGGGTGTTTAAAATGGAAACACCTGTATATATTTTTTTCTATCTTTGGTTATCTTGTTCCATCACATGAAGTGTTGATATGTTATGAGGTTCATAATTAGGATGAAGAGTTAAGATTTATGGTCGGTTGTATAAAATCTTACAGGTTATTTTAACAATCGATGTGTAAAAAGTATGGGTAAGAAAAAGGTTCAGTATTTATATTGTGTAGAATATTACAATGGAGAAGTTTTAACATGTCGCATCTTTTGACTTTCAATAAGCCAATGTGTCATGAGAAATTAAAGGCTGGTATCCACGGATTTGATACACCTCCATTTATCCCGACTCCTTTGCGGTGCTTTGGGTGCCAGAGAGTAATTTTTTTTTGTTTTTGTGTGTTCTGTTATTTTTTAATATATTTATTTTTAAGGATGTTTTAAATAATTTTTAGTTATTTTTATCAGTAAGAGATTTTTATCTTTTTTAATTCTTATCTTTTTTTTTTGTTTGGAAAAAATGCTAATGACCACATTACAGATGTGATGCTCATAACCCCAAACAAACAAAAATAATAATAATGTACACATATAAAATATATAATTTTTTTTGCAGTAATGGTGGTATATATCTTTGGTTGCCAGAATCAATGAACAGAATGGCAGTATTTAAGAATTTGTTTGGAGATAAATCAGCAAAATTTTGTGAGATTATTCAATACAAACAACAAAAATCATCACTTGTTGATAGGTTGAGTGGTAAAAATAATTATTCAGTTAATGAGAATATTTTATCCTTAAACAATTTAATAAATAATACTAAAAATATAAACGATTTTATTCAACAAGAACAGTGTAATGATGATGTTGATGTATCTGTATATCTTCATTTAGAAATACTAGGATTAGTTCAAGTTGTTGCTTTAAGTTTAGTAGTTCTTTTAATCATATATTTTAAGAAGAAACATATAATTGGTAAGTTTAAAAAAAATTCTTTGTCTGTACATTGTATAAAATTTAAAAGTTGTTTCTTTACTTTGTTTATAAATTACTGTAAATTAACATTAAATTTCTTTAGATTAAGTTGAAATTACTTTAGAAATTCAGTTACCTAACAGACAAATAAATAGAGTAATACAATAAAATAGCTTAAAAATGTATAATACATATTCATAACAACTAAAGCTTTTATAAAAAAAGTCACCAAAAATGTAAAAGGTAACTTCAATAAATATTAATATAAAAATGTTAAAATTAATATTAAGAAATAAATTACTGTCAACAGCATAGAATTAAAATATACATAATTTTTACAAGATAATTCTGTAAAAATTTGTAAATATAATTCTGTAAATATGACTAATTTTTACAGAAAATCCTGTAGAAATTATATATATTTTAATTTTATGTTGTAATTTTAATTCTATTTGTAATTTTTCCTGAAAAAATTACAATTACTAAAAAAGTTAGTCATTTTTAATTAAATAGAGCTTAAGAGATTTTCTAAGAGATAAACCATTAAGTCCTTTATTAAGTGACAGAAAACTTGCTGTACAAAGGGCTCTTCTTATAAATGGTTTCAAGTCTGTTTTCTGTAAATTATTTTTATTAATGTAAATATCAGAATTCTTTCTAGGGGTTTACTTGTTAGATTAAGAATTTCCATCTGCATTATTGATTTAAATAAACAGATCAGTTTTCATTAAATACAGCATCTACAAAAAAAAACTGATAATTATAGCCAAAATCAGAGAACGTCTTGAATTTATCAAAATAAAAGCAGAAATTTCTAGGTAAAAATCAATTTTAAGCCCATTAAATTCATGTCACTGAATCTATTCAAAGAGCATTGTATTTCAATTACAAGAAACATGCTATCTTGAAAGCAATGACAATTCAATAATTCCTATTTCAATAATCGCTAGAGGTCAGTATACCTGTAAGATTCAAATGTTATATCATTATTTGCTGCAATTAACCACTTTCTGCGCTTCTCTATAGTCATTTACTTATGTTATAATGTTTTAAAATTAATAAGGCAATAAATGTGTCCTTTTACTGAAATTTTGATACACTTTTAAAGTTCTGAAACATGACTGCCTGAAAATTGTTAAAGCAATGAAAACTGTTACCTTCACTCAGAGGGAAAAACAATGAAAGCATACATAGAATCTGTTCATGTGCAAATTGATTGCTATGATGTTTGGGATTGGTATGGTGTTTCATTGAATGACTTCATGCCAAAAAGAATAATAGTTATTGCACAACACTACTGAGAAGTGATGTAGAAGATGTACACTAAGTTATTCAAAATCAACAATAGGGGGCAACTGTGATATGTCATTTGCTAGAAAATTTTCAGTCTCCATCTGTTCAAATGTTAAAAGAATTTTTAATGATAACAAATTCACAAGTTAAAATAAACTGAAAGGTGCTGTCAAGAAGTGAGTTAATGACTGATTAATTGAAAAGAAGTTGGTTGGTGATACTTTGAAACATACAGATTGCTGCTATACAAATACATCAGTATTTATTATGAGTATGTATTGGAGTAAGTTAAGCAATGTATTTTTATTTTAATTTTAAAATGTTATATTGAAAACGTTTGTAATGAAACAATCAAGTGCTTAAAATAACTTCATATTATTTCCCTTTCTGATGGAGGCAGTGTATATAAGTCAGTTATGTTACATAAATTTAACCATCAATGCAGTCTGTCTTGTACTAGTTATGATGTCATTAATGCACCTGAAGTGCCTTATCATAGTTGCCTTTCCTAAGTATAATAATTTAACATGCTGGTTACAGTAATTTAATGTGTAACAGGTGTTACTGCATACCTAACAGTATGGCATATTAATATGAACTTGAAATACTAATTTGTTATTAGATTTTTATCAGTTGTACAGCAAAAGCAAATTTTAATATCAGTTATTTTTAAACTTACAAATATTTATATTTCATGGAAGATCATTTAATTTTTGTTAAAATTTTTTTTTTAAGTATGAGTTATTAAAAATATGTTATCTGTTTTTCTTTTTCTTTTACAGGATTATGTACATTTCTTTCTTCAGTATCAATAATGTTATTATTTGTAGTCCCTATACAAGAGTTTATGACAGCATTTCTTATAACTTTGATAGTATTATCAGGTGCAGCTATAGCTACTGTCAATACTGTAATGGTGGACCTCTTTCCAACTAATATGCGGTAATTAGCATTTATTAAATTAAAATCAATATTGTAATTCTAAAATGACTAAATAACCCTCAATCTCCAAGTTGTGTTAGCCAATCAGTTTGATTCTTCTTCTCTCCTTCAACAATGAATTACAAAAATTCCAGATTGTGTTTTTGGTATATTTGCTTTGGCCTTGATTTTTTTCAGTTGTTCTCTCAACCATCATATTTTAATGATGAACTCTACGTTTTTATTATGCGAATTTAATCTCATAAGGATTATTCACATTTAGTGTTGCAGTATACATAACAAGAATGTCATCAACAACTAGTACCTCCAAAATAATTTGTAAGTAATATCATGAACTATTGTGTTTTTAAAATTTTATATATCAATTTCATTGATGTATATTATTTTATTGTATTATCTGAGTCCTCTGATAATACAATAATAAATTAAATGTAATTTTGATCACATATATCAAATTAGATTAATATTATATAATTTTTTTTTAATAGATCAAAATAACACAATACATTTTCTAGATATAACAAGAAAAAGTAAATATTACTACTGAAACTGAAATATATAGATGGTCATTCATTATCAATACTACCATTCATCAGAATTCAATTTCTAAGGTATTCAAATTAAATATATGTTACAACATTAGTAGAGCTTATGCCCATACAATAAAAATTATTGATTAAAAAATTAAAACATAAATAAACTGGTAGAGAAAATGGACAAATTGAACCTTTTAATGTTTAAAATTAAATAAATAAAAAAATGTTTAATTTTCCTGGCTTTACTCAGAAAGTTATGAAATTGCAGGTGGCACAACCAATCTTGATGTTTGGTGCCATGGTAGCGACAGCTGCACTTGGGATCATTCTTCCACTCTTTTAGCATAACGTTTGGCTTCATTACCTAACATCAAATGGGCCTGGGCCTTTGTAAAATGTATTGTGATGTTAATATTAAGATACATTTTTAAATTTAATTAAAATTTTTTAAATTTAATTAAAATTTTTTAAATTAAATTTTTTTACTACATTTTTAAATTTAATTTTATTTAATTATTTATACCAGATGTGTAAATATGAAACTGAAATTTGCCCGTAGATGGCCCTACCTGTCAGTATAGTTACTGTCAAACCGCATCATTGGCATTATTTTCTTTCTTTGACAGTTGACAAAGATTTTCAACTCACAACAATACAAGTTTCAAACAACAACATAGTTTTAATTGGCGTTGAACAATTCGAGTTTTGTACCTATAAACTACAATTTGCGAACAGCATTGATTTTCTGTTACCATTTAAAGAAAACTGCTGCAGAATTGCATCGAATGCTTGTTGAAACTTACAGTGAGAATGCGCTTGGTAAATCACAGTGCTTTGAGTGGCTTAAAAATTCAAAAGTGGCGATTTTGATGTGAGAAACGAAGAACGTGGAAAACCACCGAAAAAGTTTGAAGATAGCGAATTGCAAGCATTGTTGGATGAGGATGACGCTCAAATGTAACAACTTGCAGATCAATTAAATGTAACATGAGAAGCCGTCTTCATACATTTGAAAGCCATGTTAAAGATCCAGAAGATGGGAAAATGGGTTCCATATGAACTGAATGAAAGACAGCAAAAAAAACTGAAAAACCACTTGCAAAATGCTGCTTGTCAGGTACAAAAGAAAGTCATTTCTTCATCGAATTGTGACAGGTGATGAAAAGTGGTTTTATTTTAAGAATCCTTAGGCATAAATTCCAGGCAAACCATTAACATTGATTTCAAGGCTAAGTCACAATAGAAAGAAGACAATGTTCTGAGTTTGGTGGGATCGGAAGGGTGTGATCGATTATGAGCTGCTAAAACCTGGCAAAACTGTTAATACTAAACGCTACTGACAACAAATGATCTATTTTAAATGGACGAAAAATTACTTCAGTGTCTCCATACATAAATAAATTTATATATATATATATATATATATATATACATAAACATACACATACGTATGATTACGTATGCATTAGTTTCAATTTCTTTTTATGTGTTGTTTTATTGTTTTCTAGTTAGATTTTTAATTTCTTCATTTATTGCCATTAAAAGTTTTAAGTTGTTTTTTACTTTCCCATCAAGATAGCGCTATAGCTCTAAAAGGGAAAGTATTATAATCGGTCCAATTTGAGTGTATGCAGTTTCCACTGGATCTTGACATTTTAACACCTAAGGAACCGAAAAACCAGATATTAATGGTCATATGTACGTATATTCTGTGTTAGCCTCTAAATTACTTGATATCCTCAAATCTACCTGACTGATTTTGACCAGACTTTGTTAGATTACGTCTATATATCAGACATTGATGCCATTAAATTTTCAACTTAAAAGGTCAAGGGGATGAGGCTGTAGAGCAAGGTCAACCTCAGTATGTCGAGATTTCACCTAATTAAGGTCATGTTTTTTTTAGGTACATTTGTTAAGAATTAAAATATAATGATATTAGAAAAAAATTTGCAAAATTGCACCCCTCCTCCAAAAAATGCTGTTGTAGTCATCTGTTATGTTGTGACATCATAGGTGAGCAGCAGAATTAAATATAATAATAATATTTAAAATTTAAAAAAGTAACTGGGTCTCGAACTCGATTGTCTGGTTGACTCGGTATCTGGTACGTTAAGCCTCGCGGCTACACAAGTCTGCTGACCATACAAACAAAATGTTGTATGTAAGTTATGAAATTACATTAGTTTAGTTAGTGCCGACTGTCGCTGATAGTACCGTCTCAGACATGTGAATTAAATACAGTATGTGCCCGCGCTTTCGTTAGAATCATTGAATTAAATACTCTAAAAAAAATTATATTTAAATAAAATTGTAAATATTTTTAATTAACTTAGCTTGACAGCTAAAGCTACATTCCAGGAAAGTCCTATAACTGTGTTGTCAACTTTTTTACTGAATTTATTATTTCATTTATAGCTGTCATGATGTTTCTTATTGTTTTTATCTATTATATTTCACAGTTTACTATTATGTTGAGCCAGCATATGAATTTTCTTACTGGTTTTAAATTTTTTTTAATAATAAATTACTTTCTTTATTTGTAGTTTTGCAATTATAAATTTCTTTTCATTATATATTTGTATTAATTAACATAATTGAATGTTTTCAATTAAATGCATATAAAAAATAAAATAAATATTTTTACAGAGCAATGGCAGGATGTTTATCATTGATGAGTTCAAGAGTAGGAACTGTAACAGCAAACATGATATCTGGAAGGGTTATTGATAACCACTGTTTGGTTTTACTCTCATTTACAGTTATATCACTTCTAGGTGAGAACATTACAAAATTATTTATTATGATTATCTTCTAACAGTTAAAGAATAAATTCTTTACATTATCTATCACTGGCCAAACCACAGGTATAGCATTGTTAGTACTATACTGGAATCCTTTGATTACCACTGCTGATGAGGATTAAAAATAATTTGGATTCAGAAGAATGTATTAACTATATATAGTATATTTCCTTTAGAACGATATCCTTCTCTTTGCATTCTCTTAATCAAATTATACAAAACAATAATAAACAGAAGGGAGAGATTTATAGAAAATATCAATTGAAATGTTTCTTAAGACAGTGATGCAAATTAGGAATACTGTTTTGATTAAGTTTTGAACAGTCAACAGAATGTTCATAAAGCCTTTTCTCATAAATGTCAATAATAATAAAAAGTTACAACACTATTAAATGGTATGCCTGATATAACATGATTTAGAGTTGACTCCTATATTAACCTAATTAGTTCCTAGAAAGTGTGATCTTAAGTTAACACAGTTGTAAATTGAATTCTTAGCCTATAGCCATACTGTAGCACAGTGTTTCCCTACCACTAGCTGCAGATCCGCAGGGGGCTGTGAGAAATTGAAAGGGGTCCACGAGACATTCCATTTTCATTGAACTTTATTTTATCATGTGTCTCACACCTGGTATATTAGTAATGTACATTTCTCAAGGCTCTTGGTTTCAGTGAAATTTAACATGAATGTTGATACTGTTAGTACTACCCTTGTGGGGAAGAGGTGAATAACCAACCCTTTGTGTAGATTTTTTCAAGTACATTTCCTTCTGGAAGGTCAATTCTATTTCAAACTCATTCTGACCATTTCTCTTATTCACTTCAGTGGCAAAGTGAACAAGCAGTATTATTTCTTGTAGTGAATTTTTATAATACTATACAATTAGTTTGTTTTTCTGCTTTTGATCAAATAATTGAGTTCGCAATGAAACTTGTGATTTTCAATCTTTTCACTATCTTATTTACATATGGATCAGAATTTAGTTAGGACATTGTGTGTGGAACAATAAATAAAAATGCTGAATTCAAGTCCCTCTTCTTATCTCTAAAAATGAGCAACCTAATACACTGGGAAAGATTTAATTTTACCTGCAATAACTTTAATTTATTGCAATAAAAGTAATAGCAAAGAACTTGTTTTGTGAAAAACATGCCTCATGACTTGAGGTGTATGATACCATAATTTGACATTTCTATGAAAAGAAAAATCGGATAAGATTGTTCAAAATATGAAAAATATTTTTCTAGATCGGTTACATAGTAGTGAATATTTTGCATTACAGTAGGGTGAAAGTCACGATATTTCAAATAATGCTAATCCGGTAGCTTTTGTGCGGTATACAGAATAAAGTAGCATATTATTGCTTTTGTATGATAATACAAAATTAAGATTTATGAACACTTTTTGTCCTGTGAATCAGTTCTCTTCATACAACTGATAAGCCCTTTTCAATGTTGCTAATGATTTGATAACTATGAATAAAGTTTCATGAGAAAAATGTGTAGGTATAAACATGGTTGGTGCTAAGGCAATGTTGGGAATACATGAAGGTGTTTGGTCACATGTATCCAAAAAGTCACATCTCTTGTGAAATAGACACATTTTTATTCTCATCGCAAAGTACTAGCTACACACCATACGCCCTCCAAAATGGAAATTGTTCTAAACAAGGCAGTCAGAATTATCAATTTTATTAAAGCACATCCTCTTAACAGCTCATTATTTTCTGCTCTTTGTAATGAAATTAGAAATGATCACAAACATTTACTATTGCACTCAGAAATTCGCTGGCTGTCTTGAAGTTCTGACATGGTTGTTTGAGTTTCATGACAAAGTAAGGTTGTTCCTCATAAATTCAAAATTTTAGTTATAAATGATTTTTCACATGGCTTCTGTCTCTTGCTTTCGAGCATTTTTAACATCTTGAATATGTTTACGTCGAGCTTCAATATACATCTGTGATTGTGTTTTCTGTGTAAGACAAGATAGAGGAAGTAATCAAAAAGATAAATCAGTGTTTCAACTGTTTGGAGAAAGGAAAATGTGATTCCTTTCACACATTGAATGATTTCATTGATTTCAGTGACCACCCCTTTCTGGTGATGTTGCTGAAAATATGATTGAACGTATAAGGTCACTGGCATTTCAGTTACTTTTATATTTCCCAATATGTTCTGAAAAAAGAATGTTAGTATGAAAACTCATATTCTAGACTCTGTTTATGAACTTCCTTCAGAAAACTTATCATTCTAAACTTCCTTTCGAAGAAAACTTATTGAGCTGTCATGTGATTTGACGTTCAAAATGCTGTTTCCTTTGTTACCATTTCTGGAGTTTTCAATCAAAGGTTGCTTATTTCCTGAAATTACCAAAATGGGTGCAAGACATCTGTTCCTTTGCCACTTGATATTTCTGCAAAACAACACTTTCTCATCTCATACATATGAAAAAGAATACAGAAACTGACTTAACATAGACCCAGATCTACATCTGAAATTATTCAGTTTTGATTTGGATTCGTATGTCTGGACATACGGAAGTTGATGTCTGAATTCATAATATGTCTATCCAATATGATTATATTTTTCCAAATATCTCATTTATAACTAACTAATTGTATTATATTGTAAAATAGTAATTTGTAATGTCATTCTTATGATATATAAAATATATTTAAAAAAATTCATTTTTCATTTCATGGAGGTTGTGGAGAATTTAAGTGTTGCTACAGAGACATCAGAAAGGTTGGGAAACGCTGCTGTAGCAGACTCATTTGCCTACTTCTCTTTAATGTACTTTTTAGGTGAAATGAAATTACAGTTTTTAATGGAACATTTTTGTCTGTATTGCCCAAGTTTACTGTAAAGTAAGGTTTTGTTATATATTACAGCCTTAAAATAAGGCACACTTTTTTCACTTCAGTCTGCAACAGCGTATATTTCTAGTAAAGACCTGTTTCTTTAACAATGAAAATCAAAATAGCTACTATTCAACTTTCTTCTCCATTTAGTTAATGTCTTAAAATAATTTTCAGCAGATAAAATTCTCATACTTGCACCTTCATCTAGTATTTTAACATTAAGCATTTAACTCATCTTTTAAACAGATCAAACTGCTGAAAAAAACATTTTTCTCGGTTTCACATCACTATTGCTTTATGGGAGAAACATTTAACACTATCTTTGAAAATGTAGCTTCCAGATGAATAAAAATAAAAGATGATTATATTTGATAATTAATTTTATTAAAAATTTGTAACAACTGTGTACGGTGAACTAAAAACTGTATGACACAATACAATGTAGAAGCACAGAAATCTTCAATTAAAAATGTTGGGGTAAGTAGTACAAAAAGATTTATAGAACTGGTCAGGCAGCATTAGAAAATATATTTATTGTTTTCTAAATAATTTATCATTATTTTTATTTTAAGAAATTTGATATTTAACAAGATTAAAAATAAAATGATTAAAACAGTATTGGAATGCAATAAATACAGTTTGAATGAAGGGGAACTTTTGAATAAAGAGCTTCTGGTAATAAAATTATGTTGTAAATAAACAAGTCTATTCTTTGTGTGATCCATCATCTTTTTGTGTCACTCATAATTTTTTAATCAACAAAAAGGGGGTTATAGTGAGTGATCATAAAATCTTTACTTTTATTATCATTTAAAATTCAACTTCTCACCGAGCATAGTTTAACATTTCTTCACTGAAAATAGCTACATCTGTCATAATTACCCAGAGTTTTATTAATTTTATCTAATATAATGTATCTACATTGTTAAACTGATCCTATTTTTGACATTGCTTCATACAAAAAAGCCTTAACAGACTAAGTCCAGCAATCGCTATGATCAGAGTATTGTTATACCCAATTTATCTGTTCAAAAAATGATATATAGAATTCCTAGAACTATTAAAACTCAATGTAAGACAGTAAGCCATTTAGCTGGAAAATTATTCAGTTGAAATCATTCAGCTGAGATGCTGCAAAAGCTTCATGTCATATACTTCCTGGCTGTTGTGGAGAAAAAATAAAAAGGAAAGATCTGATGACTTTTAGAGATTCCTTTCTTTTTTAATGATAAGAAGATTTTCTGAGCTTTATAGTTTACACAATTTATTATATTGGCTGTATATGTATATTATTATATGTATACTGTATGTAGAATTTAGCCACATCTATAAATCATGGACTTTAAATAAAAATAATTTTTATCCCTGAGATTCAAAGTTAGTACAATGAAAGAGACCATCTGATTTCAAGGCTTCTTCTATCAAATTTCTTCTAGATTATATTTTATGTGGAACTAGAGGAGCAGCTTTATCAGACAGTCATCTATCAAGTCATAGTTTGATTTGTTCTGCACTCTCTTGTACTTTCAAATGTCTTAAATCAATTATAAGATCTAAAATGTCTGTAAAAATGGTCTAAATCCATAATTCTTCAAGACCAAATCTATGACACTTCTGTTAACATCCTATAAGCTGATATTTAAAAATTGTTCTTGTATACTTGTTTTACTCTTCTTGCCCTCTCTTGTTGAGCCTTGTTCACTAACAAGACTGATTGTTCAATGCAAAAGATAGTGTTACCTCTCTTGGAAGCCATAATTTAAAAACAGCTGCCCTGCTAGCTAGTTAAAGGTGCCAACATGGCCCTCAAAGGGAATCACAGTGGCAGCTGATCTGATTCACACATACAAGGAAGAAGAAATAAAGGATAAGAAAAGTAATGGGGAGGGTGAGAGAATGATCATCCTGCAGAAGGACTGTTTGGATTAGCATTTATCCATAATCGGAAACTGATTTCTTTTTGTTGTTTCTGATTAGTTTATTGTTTTGCCATGCACTCGATTGTGAACTAAAGTTATAGATTTGGTCTTGCAGAATTATAGAATATTAGACCATTTCTTCAAACATTTAGATCTTATAATAACCAGCTATCTTATAATACCAGTTATGCTCTTACTTGCATTCATCTTAACAGTAAAAATTATAAAAATATTAAATAAATTACAGAAAAAATATTTTATGTGTTTTTTAATAAATAAGTTACATTTTCACATATCCACTACCAATTGCTGTATAGATAAAAGTCTTTCTTATTTATAATATTTTTTAATTAATAAAATATACATTTTTTGTTTCAGGTGCTATTGTGCTAATATTACTTCTTCCATCCAAACCTCTTAATATAAGTGATAAAAAAGCTACTGAAACATCATAGAATTTATTAGCTGCTTCAAAACAGATTATCAGGACTAAATCACAGCTATATCTGCAATTAATTTCACTGTTGGTTCATTTCCAATTTGTCTTGATGAACGGTTTAAAAAATTTAAATTTTTCTTAATTTAAATAAACAAGTACATTATCTCGTTTAATAATAATTATTGTGTAATATTGCAGCGCTCATTATTCTTCTAAATTTTAATTTTGAACAGTCAATAAAATCTGTCTGTGAATTAAAAAATGAAATTTTGTACTACAAAATTATGTATTACATTTATTATAATAAGAAATAATAAAAAAGTTAGAAATATTAAATTTGTTCAAATTCTTTATTTATCAAAAATTTTCTTTCAAGCAACCTTAGATGTAGTCGTTCAGAAACTGCATAACAACTGCTAGTAATGTGTGATTAATCTACTTAAAAGTTTGGATTGCAGGAGTGAGTCAAATGATTATGATTGAATGATTATTACTGCATAAAAAATGTAATTATCTTTGATTATTATTTTATAAGCTATTGTCACATATGACAGTGAATGAAAGATTATACAAAAACAGGTAAACACGTAAACAAAGAAAATTTTTATTATAATACCCGTCTCTCCCAAAGGGTCAGTACTGTTATATCTATTATTAATTCTTTATTTTGTAACAAAATATGTACAATGAAAGGAGTCTCTCGAAATACATTACATTCCAGTTTTTAGTTTTATTCATTTCAAGTAACTTTCTTCGCACTTTCAGCACTCAGTTGAAACTTGTAAACGTGTCGCATCTCAGTTACATTCCTCTTCTTTTTTTCAAAAAATACTCTGTTTAAAAGTTATGTTTTCAAACAAAAAAACTTCATTCATTTACTGTTATCGAAAAATAAACATTTATGCCAGAAGCCAAAATTATCGGTAACTGAGCAATCAATAAGTAATAAATATCGATAAATCATGTATTCAAGATTGGCAAAAGAAAAAGGAATTACTGCTTGGTGCTTCTTCAGAAGATGATCGTTTTGTGGACCGAAATTAGGGAAATTTCCCGAATTAGAAAAAAAGTATCTTCTTTTATTAAAGAAAACAGGGAAAAATGTCTTTCAGTTTTTCTGTGTCAAATCAACAAGTCTCACAACTTAACCATCACCAATTTCAACAAAATTTACAGGATTGATCATATCTATAAAGTGATGCAAAGAAGTATTTTTTCAGTCACTCATTTTTTGTGTAGGACTGTAAAAAGTGAAAAAATTGCAAACAGCAAGATTCAAGTAATTACAAAAAATTAATTTTCTCAGCTTCTGTCTGAGCTGGAGAACTAAATTTGCTGTCATTTTAAAGCTCTTTGAATGGGTTTTCATGTGATATAACACTTGGCAAGATTTTGTGACATTAATAGTTTAAGGTAACCAAAATTTGACCTTGAATATATCAAAGTGCATTTTTTAAATTTGAAAAAAAAAATATTTTTTGCTTCCTAATGTGTAGTACATGTGGTAAACATTGCATAATTGGATTGCAATGTGATCTTGGTGAAATAAAATAATGAACTTGTACATATCACCACTTTGCTGCAATTTGTATAGCTTCCAAAGACATTTACAGAAGAATTGCAGTGTACACTTCTTTTTACAACTTTTGATTAGTATTGTCCACTTCTTGCTTTGGAAGGTTATAAACTCTTCCTGTTGGATTTACCCTGGGATCTACTTCCTAAATAACATCATCCTATGCACATTAAGAACATCCTCAAAGTCTGGGTAGTTTAAGGAAGGTATGTGTGGATGTAAGAACTTCATGTTCACTGTTCGATTTTTCTCATTTGAGTCTAGAACACACTACCAGTGTCCATCATACCTGCAGATCAAGAACCCAACCATTTCTGTGAATTCAAGATCATCCTCAATATTTGTTGTGCTTGCTACTGTTGAGTTGTTAGAAAATGAAAACACCCTCACTTGCACCTGATTCTTGTTCAGTGGAATAAAAGAGTGGAGTTTCTGAGTACCTGGTATAGTTCTTGCTGTCACTGTCCTACTCATCAAAGCCTCTTCTTTTCCTTTATGCCGTTCAGTTGTACTGTAATGAACTCAATGAGTCCATTTGCCCAATCATACAACTGTCATGGAGTCATGATCTGGTCATTGTAGGTCATTTTAAAACTTGCTCTATCTGTAAGTCTTTTAACAGTCCTCCCACACCATCACACACACTTATGCCATCAGATGTGGGAAAAGAATGCCATTCTGCTTTGATCCCAGTCTAATAATTCATGGAAACAGAGGTTGAGAAAATTGAGTCTGTTTTTATACTGACAGGCAGCACCATCACTGTAGTAATAAATCAGGCTTGATTTTGTGGTAAATGAGACTGCATGAAACCAATTAAATATTTCTAAAAAAATATACTATTGTGTCATGTGAGATAAGTCAGAAATTATGACAAGAGATGTATGCATCAATGTTTTTGTTGTTGGATCTTGGAAATAGATTGTGAAGGGGTGAACTGTTGCCTGTGCATTGTTCCAGTGGAAACCTTAGGCTGCATCCTGGAGAATGAATGAATATTTCTCAGTGAAGTCACAGATTACAAGATATTCACCTTCTTTCAGAGACTGCTTCAGATGGGTGAGGTAGCTGAACTGTTTACTAGCAAGAAACAAGTGTTGAAGAAGTTTTGGAAGTTTTTCAAAAAGTATACTGATAAATTCTTCAGTAGGTTTGACTAATTTCTCAAGAGGTGTACTTTTTCAACTTGTATTCACTGTTTGTAGGTGATGTTTTCAGTTGAGCTCGAAAGCTTCCTCAATCCTTCCCTTGACTTCTTCAAACCCGAGACAATTTTTGCAATTTCCAAAATAGCAAGTGTCATGTGGGTTAGCACACACTACATATATCATAATATCTTTGTAAGACTTAATTTGTCTCTCACCTTCTACCAGTTCTTTCATTGTACAATGCATAATCATAAGATTTGCATTTTGGTGCGTTGTACATACACAAACACTGTGGGATCCATTTGTGTCTGCAAGAACACAGTACTTAGGCCTGAGTTCACT
Source organism: Lycorma delicatula (assembly GCF_047948215.1). Lineage (NCBI taxonomy): Eukaryota > Metazoa > Arthropoda > Insecta > Hemiptera > Fulgoridae > Lycorma > Lycorma delicatula. Next base: position 36,114,634 of record NC_134460.1, on the reverse strand, counting down.
GAACTTTGAAAATCCTATTTTTGGGAATGGATATCTCTGTTTAAACAGCGTAAAAGCTTGACGGAGATTACACAGAATTGATTTTTGCTGAACATGTTCATATCTTCCATTTATCTTAAGAGAAATTAAATCTTTTTTCCAGCCATTGTTCGACTTATTTCCTCACTCTCACATAGTTACATAGTTACTTTTTCTCCTGTTTCAAAATCTAAATTTCTACCATGTTTAGAATTAAGACATGACATGACAATTTTTTCTTTAACCAGGCTGCTTTTCTTGCAGATTAGTCTGATACTCCAAATTCATCTTGAGTGTCTTTTAAAGTCCAGCTTTTAGGAAGTGTTGTCAATATTTGCATCCTGATGCTTTTATCTGTAGAATTACATTTTTCCTTCAACTGGTTAATAATTTCACGACCGTGAAATTATTAACCAACCTCTGACCAGAGGAGACAGGAGTAGCATCTTCAGAATCTGAATCCATGCTCGTTGTTTTGCTTCTCAACACTACTGCTGTTTTCTTAAGCTTTTCCTGAGGGTATTTTCTCTCACATCAAACTTTTGTTCAGAGCATTTACAGCTTCATATTTTTCTGGGGAACACAAAGGATCTAACTGTTGAAATTCTTCATCAGAAGTAGATTCTTCGGCATTATTTTTAGTAGGTGCTTCTAACTGTTTGCGGCAAGTATCACAAATTTTGTAACCGTGTTTAAAAAAAGTAAATGTTTGCACCAAGTTCTTGCTTACACTTCTCATGTTTTTCTTATAGGAATTAGGGCTTGACTTTTGAGATGGATTGCAACAGTACATTTTACTTGAAGCTGTAGAAGTTGATGGTTCCATGCTGGTCACTGTATTCTGGTCAAGGGTATGATGAATTAGTCATAAAACTCCAAACCTGTAAAGAAATGGCAGCTCAGTTAACAAGAGTGACCGAAAAATTTGAAAAAAAAATTTTTTGCATCACTTTATAGATATGATCAATCTTCTTGGGGAGGTCATCACTGAACCTTCTGTTCCAAGAGATGATCCAGACTGAATATTACTTTATTTGTCTCAACAGGATGAAAGATATATGTTCTTTTGCTGGCATTAGGAGTACATGTCATGACATGTTACTCTTCTGCCTCGTCAAGAGACCCAGTCTGGAAGACATAAAGGGGAGGGTTTTAATAGACTGAATCTCAATTAGAAATTACCACATAGGGGGAACAATTGGCATATTCTGCTGTACATAATTATTAAAAAATTATTTTTTAACATGATCTAATTATGAAATGTTTACCACAGTACAACACATTAGGAAGGACAAAATATATTTTTACAAATTTAAATAAAATAAAACACTTAGATATATTCAAGGTCAAATAATGTTTATGGTGACCTTGAAGTATTAATATCTCAAAATCTTGCTAAGTGACATATCATATGAAAGCACAAAGAGCTTTAAATGACAGAAAAATGAGCTTTCTGTCTCTTATAGGAGACAGAATATTTATTCTTTTGTAATTATCCAAACCTTGCTTTTGCAATTTTTTTGTGGGGTCCTATACAAAAAACTGAGTGACTGAAAAAAATATTTTTTTGCATCATTTCATGACTAGAGCCAAACCTGTATTTTATTTGAATTACTGGACATGAATCTGAGAAGTGAATTCATTTTTGTTGATTTCATGTGGAATGAACCAGATATGCATTATAAAGGTGAAACAAATAGCTTTAACAGATAATATTGAGAACTTTACAGCTAGCAGAGGTTCACTTCAAAAATTATATGTTAGATCTGGTTTGACCATTGTTTGTCAAAGATTGCCAAATACATGTACAGAAAAACTTACAGAATTTTAGTGATAAGTTTATTGGCTTTTACAAAAAATTCAATTTCAATATCACAAACAGGTAAATGATATAATATCAAATACCTGTATACTTTGAAATGCCACAAAACTCAAGTTTGATTGGTGAAAAAAGTGCTCCTATTCAAACTGATGATTATGAAAAATGAAGGTGTTATGAAAAATATATTTGAAAACATATGCCTGCCATTTTAGCAAATGGAATAAAACTTCCACCTTTTGTTATTCTCAAGTAAAAGACTTTTCCCAAAGGAGATAATTGTTTGATGTAATGAAAATGGATGGATGAATACTTGTTTAATGGATAAATGTTTTAAATTGGTGTGGTTTCATAGACCCAAAAGCTTACGAAAGATAAAATCTATCTCGTTCTTGATAGCTTTTGGGGACATTTAACTGAAAATGTGTAAAATTCTTTATTGAAAAATAATTTTTAATTTGTAATTACTCTAGAAGTATTAACTTCTTTTCTTCAACCTTTAGGTAAGCCTTTTAAAGACAGACTGATAGAATTTTATTCTTCTTCTTGGTCTGTGAATGGATATTGACAGCATGGGGAAAATATACCTTCAGAGCTAGTGATTAAAAGATTTAAAAAGTGTTCGATTTCAAATAGTATGGATGGGATGGAAGATTATATCCTCTGGGAAAACAAAGAAGAGGAAGACTTGGATTCTGGATCTGAAAATGGAAAGCTTAACAATTATAAATAGTAATTTAGACACTTATATAAGGGTCATTTAGTAATTACACAGAAAAATAAATAAAGCTGAATAGCAAAAATGGTTTGTTACGTAAATACAGTTTTTTTGTCAACTCTTCCATGTAATCCCCACCAACTTCTATGGACTTGTCTTGTACGTTTACGAGTCTTCTTATTCCCTCAGTGAAGAATTCTTTATCTTGATCTCAAAGCCAATTTTGTAATTTTTTCCTAACCTCTTCATTGTTATTGAACATGATACCATGCAAAGCTTCTTTCATTGCACCAAACAAATAAAAATCTGAAGAAGCAAGGTCAGGGCTGTAAGGAGGATGAGGTAGGAGTTCCCATCTCACTTTGCCAATAGTCTCCAACATCAGTTGTGCCATATGAGGTCGAGCGTTATCTTCAAGAAGCATGCCTTTCCTCTGCCATCCCAGACATTTCTTGTTCAACACGGGTTTGACTTTGTTCTCAATCATGGCTGAAAAGTATAGGCTGTTGATAGTGTGTTGTTCCTCTAAATAATCACAGAAAATTGGACCATGGGCATTCCAAAAGATGATTAACATGGACTTACCAACTGATGGTTGCATTTTGAATTTCTTATGGACAGGTGATTCAGGGTATTTCCACAGCATGCTTTGACACTTGGACTCCACCTCAAAATGACGTATCCAAGTTTCATCACATGTTAAAATTCTGTCCAAAAATACATCACCTTTGATATTGAAACGATTTAGAAAAAAAAAAATTTTGGCAAAAAAAAGAAATTCAAAATCTTTTGGCTTTGCAATGAACAATAGCTCTCTGAGAACCTACCTTGCACAAGTCTTACAGTAGTTGTTTGTTTTGAATGATGGAATGAGTTGTGGACAACTGGATGATACTTACCATGTCCTTTATGAATGCTCAAAGTATGAGTTGATGTGCACAGAGATCATCAGTTGGCTTTATCTTCTCGAGTCAACATTAGATCTCCGTTTAAACTGGAGAACCCTGGCCAAATGGGCAATTGTGAAGAATTTCATAGTATATTTAGCAAAACAAAGAATTGTTGAGGGGATATAGAGCCTAACTTGGATTTTGATTTTGCTCTTACTTTTGTTATTGTTCTGTCTTCAGTTATGTTTTGTTTTAATTTTGTTTTAGAGTTGTTGCAGTATTCGTGTTTTTGTTGCGTTATGTGTTGAACTCACTTATACCTATTCGGGTAGGTAGTTCAGTTCCTTCGTTGTCATTATAGTTTAGTCCATTAAGTCTTTTTTAAGACTTGGTTGATGTGTTTTGTTTAAGTTTTCCGTAGTTGTACATTGATAGGAATATGGTTTGTGGGATTCATATCGGTGGCATCCTGACCAAGACAGACTGAAATATGTCATATGCTGAGATTTTTAAGACCCCTGGTAAAGTCCATAAGACTTAGGTACGAAGGGGATGATGGAGGGTGTCTTCCTCTACGGGGTCAGGAAGTGCCAACACTTACTCTACATTTTTCAGCAATTTAATCAACAGTAAGTCATCAGTCTTCTTGGATAAGTGAATCAATACGAGAATTTAATTCTCGACACTATTACCAGATGCCCAGAGCAGTCTGATTGGTCACGCTTTTGCAGCCAATTTTAAACTTTTCCACCCATGCATAAAAACCCACACAGTTCACCCAACTACCGCCCTATTGTTTTGATCTGACCCACACACAATCATGCAGTTTAATGGATGATTATCATAAGGATCCACATACTGCTCCTCATGTTCATGAGGGGCATTTAGTAAAGTTCCATCTAGGAAGCCAATAAACTTGTGGTAATTTATAAAATCTCTGAGCAATTTGCACAATATTTTGAGGCCAAGTGACAATTTTTTAAAACATTACTACATTGACTGCTTCCACTATAGCATAAAGCAGTATGGAAATCATTGATTTATCAGCACCATACATACTTGCTAGACTGTGATAATGGCCTTCAGTTCCAAGCCAATGCAATATTATTAGCATTTGCTGCTGTAGTTTCAAGACAAGGATCAAATACTTGGAGTTTTAAAGCCTCAATCCAATCTCTTGATAATTAATTATCAACTTAACCTAAAACTTTTCATTAAATTCAAAGTCTGAATTGAGATACAATTTTTTTCAATTTTTAACACTTTATTTTTACTCTTATTTTTAATTCATTGACTTCACTTGACCACATATTAAAACCTATAAAAACAAAATTTTCAACAAAACTTAACATTTAGCACTTTATACAAAATTCTACTCATTTGTTTAAATTGGATGTAAAATTACAAGAAAAATATTAATACTAATATTTTTGTGGAACAAGACGCATTTAATTATGATCTTGTAACATATTAAGTAATGATTACTAGTTACAAGTAAATCTTTTGTGGAGCATTATATTTTATATTAGTGAAACTAATAAAAAAAAAGAAAATAATCCATACTGAAAATTATATTAAATCCATACTCCATTCCATTCCATAATCCATACTCCATACTCCATAATCCAATCTTTATATTAAATCCATACTGTTTTAATGGAATAGGTCCCAGATTATGAGAATTATATAAATGCAATTTTTTTCTTGTAGGGATTCATAATAGATATCTTCACTTAATGAATGTCACTACTCTTCACAATTACATCAATATGGCTACCAAAACTGACTGACCAATGTTACACTTGAATTGAAGAGTTATAAAATGAATTATTATCTAGATGATCATCAGTGCTGTAAGGTAAACATAATGAAAATTTGTGAAGTTCTTTAAAACCAACTTGATTATTATTTCATAGATTTATGGATAAAGCTATGCATAATAATACATCCTATTTACTCATGTAAAACATTTATTTATTTCCTAAATAATATTAAAAGTAATAAATGAAACATTTATAGTAACTACTTGGTTTTTATCGTATCACAATCACATTATTATTTATTTTTTTTACAAAAAAAGAAAAAAGTCCTCATAATAAGAATAGTTCTTTTTGTATAATTAGCTTATAACAATCCTTTTATTTCTGATTTTTTTTTTGTTGCCCATTACAGTTCCTGAATAATTCAATGAACATCACTATATTATTATAATAAATTGGTAAAAAATTATATCATCTTATTTATAGTCTTCTCAAATATTACAAAACCTTCTGCAGCATAGTATGAGGTCTTTACAACATACTCAGTACAAATATTGCGAAGATAAACATAAAAACAAAATAAAATGACAGAAAAAATATTAATTTATTCTTTATTTATATTTATTCTTGAATTATATATGTAATATTTACACAAAATATTTAATGTTTTATTTACTTTGACTAGCTAATCCATCATGTTAGTTTCAACTATGATAAAAAAAATCAATTAATACAAGTCAAGTATTTCAAAAAATATATTTTAATACAAAGGACTAGAATACCTACCTTGCATCAGTTATGACATATATCTTTGTTTATATTTTAACAATTTTAATAAAAACTTTAATAAACTACTTATAATAACTCTCTACCTCATCCATCACCATTTTTCTTTTTTTTTTTTTTTTTTTTTTTTTACTAGAAAGAAAATCTTCCTGTTTAAGTACTCATTTAGTCCCTTGACTTGTATTTACAAGTCAAGACTTTACATAATTACAGACTTGTATTTTTTTAACCCTTCTGTGTTTTGTGAGCAACAATGTCATCACGAATAAATTAAAGGTGTGATTTAAAAAAAATAGAAATACTAACTGAATTAGATTGACAAATAAAATTAATTTATAAATAACATACTGATTGACATAACACTGAAGACAAATCACGTAACACTTTATTAAATAAATAGTAACTCACAAATAGAAATAAAATTGCATAAATAAATCAAACATAACAATCAGGAATAAAATAAAAACGAACTACAAACATAGCAAATTAATGATGGTGGAATGGAAGACTGTCTTTTTTATAAAAATATTTCCACAACTAACTCACACTTTACCATTAATCACCATACTTTACATAATAATTCATAGACTGAATGTTACTCTGTAATGAAAATTTAAAGGTACGATTTAACTACTAAAACAATAAGTTAATATAAATTTATTTTCGTAATGTAGGCATTGCAATCTGTTCAACTAGTGAACAATAAACAACTCCTTATGGTCCAGTGAGATGAGGATAATATTATGACATGTAAATGAGGTTTAGTCTTGTACAGACTCATGCCAACTATTCTTGAGACATGTGGATAACTGGACCCAACCACCAAAATATACCAGCATCTACTGTCTAGTATTCAAATCTGTAAAAACGCTACTAACTTTTTCTAGGATTTAAATCTAAGAACCTTCAACTTTGAGAATCAGCTTTAAACCACTTATTTGTGATGACAAATTAACCACTAGACCAGCCTGGTGTGCTAGGTTAATATAAATGATGGCGTTAATACATGTTAATATAAATGAATGCTATTTTTAAAATAACATACATGAATGTCTTAAACAAATTTAATAGTAATTTTAAATATGGAAAAGTAAACAGCGAATTATCTTATTAACAAAAAAAAGTGTTGTTTCCATTACTATAATAATAGAAGTACAAGGGTTATCCAGAAGTAAACAGCTAACTGTTTTGAATGATTAATCAATTGGTTAAGGAACATTGACAATACAACTGATTGCAATAATGCTAAGATATTTAAGTTTTGGGTTCCTAATTACAGATGGATAAATTTTAAGATATTGGAATTCAAAAGCTTGTGATTGCTGATACATGCTTCAATTTGGATGAAACTATGAACAAAAATAGTTTTAAGCTATAGATGCTGTAACTGGACTGGTTTTTTTTTTTGTAAATAATCAAGAAGTATTTTCATATAACCCTTGAATAAATTAAAAATAAATAAAATATTCATAAATTTTTTTAAGTAGATCACTTCAAAAAATTGGAGTTATGCTTCCAGAAGATCTCTCTGGATCTTCCAAAGATCCTCAGTTCTTTCAAAGATTCTCAGTTCAAAGAAAAGTGTAATCTTTATCAGTGTTGTCATGAGCTCGGAGTGTTAATTTTAAACAGTTTTTATCATTCTGATTAACAAAAATATATATGTAAATATTTACATAAGTGGGCATTTCATCTGGCATGTGAGCAATGGAAAGTGAGTTATACATGTAATAAAATTATATCTATTTGTTTTTGAACTTCTACTGAAAGCAAAATACACAGCATTTAAAATTTAGTTACTTTAATTAGTTTTAAGTAAGCAAGTAACTAATTTCAGTTAAGAATAAATAGGCTGCTCATTTCTATAAACTTTATTTTTAAAAAAACAAAACAAAAAATTATAATTTAATTAATTTTTTATTTTGTAATCTTTTTCACATTTATTAGAAATGTTCTGTGATATGAAATTAATTAAATCTCTGAAAATACTTCTTTTTTTTTACTAACATAAAATTATTATTTACTAATTCTATTTTGGCAATAATAGTTGCTTGAATCAATGCTATAGCTAAGTATCATATAATATAACACAATCTACTTTAGGCAATTTTAAATTTCATTCGAAACTTGAAACACTGTATTTAAAAGTATGATAAATTTTCTAGAAAAACAAAATATGTTTTTTTTAATATTTTTAAAAAATCTATCTAAACAAAAACTGTTACAAAAATAATAAAGGACTGAATTAAACAAGCTATTTCAATTATTTGAGATGCCATCTTCTATATCTTCTATATAAATGTATAAATCAAAGTAAACATAGTAAATAATAAATATTTGCATACATAAGCAATAAATAAATATAAAAAAAAAAAGAAAAAAACAAAAGAACATGATAAGGCACTGATTAAGACTGGAATGCATTCTGGTAGATAGTCTAAGGGAATCTGTAAAAGAGGGAGAGGATGTTAGATATGGCAGTTGATTAATAACAAGAGAAAGATGAATAAAGATAATAAATATCAGGGAACATGGAGAGCTGTTATATGAAGATTTATTTTTTCTGTTTTGCCTCCGGAACCACCGTAAGGTATTTCAGAGGATGAATGAGGATGTTATGTATGAATATAAATGAAGTGTAGTCTTGTACAGTCTCAGGTGTGTGGTTAATTGACACAAAGAACACGTTATCCACAATCTATTTTATGAAGATCTGATTAAATGTACACTACAAGGTGATAAATTATTTACGAAATAGTCAACCATATAAGTTGTAAATAGCAAACATTTTAAGGAATCAAACAATTTTTTAGGAATTTTTTTTTTCTTAATAAAACTTCAGAGATTATCCATAAAAAAATGTTTAATTAGAAAACCTTTAGAATAAACTCAAAAATGAAAATATATTATCATTTTTATATCCTATTTGAAAACAGCCAACAAAAGCAAGGAAATTATGGAGAATTTATTAATAAACATAATAAAATGAGTAAATAATAAAATTAAAAATGAGAAAGCATAATGTTAATGTAGATTACAGTAACTAATAGAAAACCTAACCTATTCCAGATATAAAGAACAAAACCCCATGTGTATGTGTGTGTGGGTGCACCCAATTTACATATACACACAATACTTACAGATGGTTTTCTAAGTAGTCTTTTAAATTTAAGTTTCATAGTTTTCTGATTCCAAAAACATAAGCATTTCAGAGATTGAATTTGAAATGAGGCATAAATGTATAAACATTTTTGCTGGCACCATTATGTACTTAAAGGTTCATAAGTTAAAAAAATCCTCACAGATCTAGTTTGATGCCTCAAAGAATGTGCTTTTCATAAATCAGGGTTGAATTTTTGAAAAAAAATTAATTTGATACGGCCAGCAGAATTAATTTTCAGAAAATTTATTTACTTTTAATATTAGTATATTATTATAATCTAGAATGTAAGAGCATTCATTTACAAACATGGGAATATCTGTTGTTCTTCTTTTAAGGAATTGAAAAAATATAATTGAGAATACTCCTCTTCTTCCTGCCAACCACAAGCCAGTTGAAATGGTTACTTTTGAACATAATGTATGTATGATAAATATAATTATTTTATAAATATAAAACTTGTCTGTAGCAGAACCTACTAATTATTATCTGAATACCTGTTCTACTTCCACAGTCATTTTTAATAAAGTGTTAAACCTCCTAAAAGATCTTCCCACCAATTTATTTAAAAATTAAAAATTTTCTTTTACAGAAACAGCATTACTTGGTCAATGAATTTTTTTAATGGTATTAAATAACAAAAAAAAACAATTTAAATTTTCTCCATCTCATTCAAATGTATATAAATATATGCTCAAATTTACATCTTTACAATTGTGATTATTTTATAGTTATTTTATTATAAATGTAATATCTTCACTTATTTACTTTTACATTTATGTCCTTAAATTTTAAATTATTATTGTTATGGGCTTAATCATACCTATTTGTTATACTATAATCAATTGTGTCTTTATGTTGCTGTTCTGATCAAGGTTTACTTCAGTTTTCCCTCAAACTACAGTTTTCCCTGGATTGTAGGCATTGCCTACAATCCAGGCATATGCTAGGTAACTTAATATCCGTAGAGTTGCATATATACCCAATCCTGACATGATCTATACAATATTTTTCCGAACTAATCAAAATAAAAGGTGAAATATTTTCTAATAAATATTATGTTGTTTGCAGAACATAGAAGAATAATTATAATAATAAAGCAATAATTAAAATAAAAATAAATTGAGGTTGTTCACAGAAAACAGCTTAAATAATCAACCATAACTAAATAATTACCAAGACCTACTACTGACAAGTCTTTGTAAATTAATAAAATTCAATACAATTTACTTATACAATAATCAATTAAATAATTAGCAGGGATTTAATAACAATTAAATAATGATTTTTAATTAAATAATTAACAAGATTACAATTCAAATAACATTTAAAAAAAATTATTTAAATCTACAGGTTTAATCTTATAATCTTGTTTTCCATTTTATTTCATAAGTGTTATAAATATGGAAAACATTTCAAAATTTCCTGCACTATACAATTCAGTCTTTGAAGCTTAAAAAAATAAAACCGGAATATTGAACATTCAAACACTTCATAATAATAATAAAAAAAATATATAAATTGAATTAAAAAAAGAGGTTTAAATACTGATTAAACTGACTAAATTAATTTTATATTTTAAGGTTATACTACCTTAGAATAACACTAATTATTGCTTAGACTTTAGTGTATCACAGCAATAATTATGGAGACAGTACCATTAATTGAACTTTTTTTAACCTCCGAGACCACCGTTAAGTATTGCTTCAGAGGATGTGATGAATGATTTGTAGCGTGTGTGAAAATGCCATGCCTAACCAGGATTCGAACCCGGGACCTCCGGATGAAAGGCCGGACGCTACTACTCGTGCCACGGAGGCCGGCACCATTAATTGAAGCTGAATTACTAAAAGTACACAGTATAATAAATCTTCAATCAATTTAAGTAGTTTTCAAAAGGTTTCAGTCATACTGTTTATTTAAAGCCTCACATCCAGGTTTGAAAAACTACAAAATCTGGTATTTAACATAAAGAATTTTTAATTACCTCACTATAATTAAAAATTCTTTAAGCTAAACACCAGATTTTAATAAGTTTTATTCTAAAATATTCAAAAATGTTTTGATTGTGTAATAACTAACTAAAAAAAAAAAAAGACACTATAAGTAGAAATTAAATAACATAAACTTACAATCACTTGTAAATCAGTCAGTGTCATAAGTAAAACAGAAAAAATTAATAGCTCACAGATCTACTTGGTGAGCCACCTGAATTTACTTCAGTTAATGTACCGATAGAAGAATGATTCCCTGCTTTGATTGATCTCCTAGTTGATGATGATGATTTTCTTGAAATTAATGGAGATGTACTTCTTTCTTCAAGCCCTGAATCATTTTGCTCATCTTCCTCTTGTTCTTCAATAACGCTTGATTGTATCCATTCTCGTATTCTATCTTTTTTTGCAACACGATCAACTGTAGTTTCTATACCGTATTCTACAAGTGTTGCTAGTAATTTGTTTTTTTCTTCAACACTACTATGGAAACTGTACATTGAAGGGCATAGTTCATCGTCCTCAATTCCTGATTCTGTAAAATGGAAAAAAAGTATAATAAAACCATGGTTTGTGATGAAACATAACCTGACGCTCAATAAAATCTATTACATTCTTCAAGTGCAAATCTTTTATCTGTGATTCCTGAAACTACAATTATTGTGTGTGTGTGTGTGTGTGTGTGTGTGTGTGTACATTCTACTGCAAATCTTAAGATATTTAAAATAGCTATTGTTAAAAGTAATAAAATATCCTACTTTTTTTTTTGAATTTATCTTCTTTTGTGTTAGATTTAGGAAAAAATACTACTTTCTGAAATGTTTTTTATGAAAAAATGTTTCTGAAATAATTATAATATCCAGCTTTAGTTTTAGAAATCGTGATATAAATACATTTTAATCATTTTATTAGTGCTTTTACCAAATGATTAAAGTACATTTATTTTAGTCTTTTGCTTATTTTTTTTGAACTGACAATGATTTATTGACTTACCCCTAATGGTCATAACCACGATTACTTTTTAATATAATCTTAAAATAATTTGAAAATTTGAAAATACGTGTTTTCTAAAGACATCACAAAAAAGGTAAAAATTTATAAAAATAAATGTACATGTGTATATAATTATTAAAAAAATTCATCAATGAACATAACTAAATAGCAAGGTTATATGTACTTACCAATTTAAACAAAAACCTTTCTTAAATCCATGAGTTCATTATCAGTTATAAAATATTATATGTAGTAGGTGATGCTTTATGACATTAAAAAAAAATTATAATAATGTTAATATTTCTGCTGTAAAGCAAAATTTCTGTGTATTTTATTGGATACAAATACCCTTGGAATGAACAATTTGATTTATTTTACCATAAAATCAATCTGTACTCTTTTGCTTTTAAGAGCCTTAATAGTAAAATATATCATGTCTGTCATCATTATTAAATATTTATTATGCTTATGTATATTCCCATTTGAAGTATGCCACCTCTTAGGGCTCCCTCATAAAATTATGAGTTTACAAGATTCAAAAATTAGCTGTCAATCATTGCTTGGCATCCATAAATATGAATCACCTAAAGCAATATTTAGAAAATTAAAAATTTCAATTTATCCTTGTGTTTATATTTATAAATTTACAATCTATATATTTTTCTGTTGTAACTTATATATGTGCCTTTAACTAACAATAAGAATAAAAGCTTTATTTGTTATTTATTACCATCATTAGATGTAAAAACTGATAGTTGTCATGATCAACTGATGATAAATCCAAAGATTCAGAAATCTTTTTATATAAAAAAAAGTAATATAAACTTTGTTAAGTTTATATTAAGCTTACTACTATTTGGTGGTTTCGACAGTGATATATATGTATATCACACCTGTATATATATACAGAGTTTCAAGAAGTTCTACCAGGACTTTCATAACCTATTCTTCTGAAAATAATGGGAAAAATCCATATAAACATATGTCCTAAAATGATACGTTTGCTAGTAATGGCTAGTGAAAGATTTTGCTCAGATTTCAGCTTTCCTGGTGAAATGAAGTTGTACTGAAATTTGTAGGCTTTAATTAAGCAACAGAATTGTGATTTCTTTTGGTTTTTGACCTGAAATATCGAATAAAATAGGTCCTAAATCCATATCTACAGAAGTTTTTGAGAAATGTGGGGTGAAAACCAATAAATTGGGATAAAAAACTGTTTTTTTCCTCTGTTCTGCACTTAAGCTTAGCTCGGCCCAAGCAGAATGTCTCTAGACACTAACGAGCCTCCTCGCCCGCCAGCTGCATGTCCGGTACAGCACATCGGCTCGCCGTTTCGGATCTTTTGAGGAATTCGTCTTGTGCCTTGCCTCTAACAAACCAAAGAGGAATAGTCCGGGCCCGACAATATCGTTCTCGAGTCCCTCTCCAGCGGCCGGGACTCGGTCTTTTCGATTTGATATATACTTTTTTTTTAATCGTAATCCATATTGTAATTCCCGTAACTATATTATATTATTACGTCTTCTATTTAATACAACTTACTCTTATATTTTAACTCCTGTGTTTTGCTCTCTTTAGCTCTACTATTTAATTCTTCTATACAAATACCTTTTCTGTTTTACTCTCCTATACGACTCTATTTATACGACTCTATAAGATACTACTCCTACAAGACTCTTTTTATACGGGGCTATACGGCTCTGTTTTGCTCTATCTACTTACAGATGTCTTTCATTATCTCTGATGTCTTATCATCATCATGGGTTCATCATCAACCGTCACCGGCAAACTAGGAGGGATAATCCGAATCCTACTACGTCGTTCCCAGGCCCCTTCCCAGCCGCCGGGTCTCAAACCGGTCTTCTTATATTAATTCCCGGAACCAGTTATTACCATGGAGCTCCTTCGTTTCCAAAATTTCTGTTATCGTATTTTCGATCTGTCTCCATTCTTGTGTTTCTTTTAACATAACATTTACTACTGTATCCGGAGTAATGTTCGTCCATTACTCCTTTTCTTTGATGTCTGACCATCTCTCCAGGTGAAGAAAGTATGTTCCGGTGAGTCGATATATCCGCAATATATACAATTGTTAAATTCTCTTCTTTTAAACCTTTGTAGATATTCTCCAAAACCTCCATGGCCAGAGAGGAACTGGGAGATGTAATACCCCACCTCCCCGTGACACCTCTCCAACCATGGGCGCAGTCTGAGAATCAAATCAACCTTTTTGTCCAGCTGCTCGTTTGGGCAGTATCCCACATAGCCTGCCATTCCTACTTTAGTATGTCTGTCGCATCTTGCCGACTCATTCCTTCCTAGATGCGTAAGGGTTTCCTCACCTGATGTTGAATCGGCGGGACCCCCGCGAGGACTTCCGTTCTGTAGTGGACACCGTTCTATACGCGGATGTAATTTTAAGATTCACCCTCCGTTGCAGCGCATTTAGCTTTTTCTTGTTCCGCTGAATATCGAAAGACGCATGCTACGCTGGTGTAGCATATAACATTATGGAAGTCGCAGCAGCCCATAATCAATTTTCGTTTGGACGCTTTCGGGCCCCATCAGCCTGCTAAGAGTATTTATTGTTTTTTCAGCCTTCGTCATAATCTCTTCGATGTGTGCTATATTTCCCCGACTGCTGCAACCACATCCCAAGGTATTTTACATGCGAGGTCATCTCAACAATATGTTCGTCTACACGTACACGGGTGGTTCTGGTTCTCCTTCTGCCCAGTATTGCTAGGATCTTAGTTTTCTTTGACTGAAGTTTGAGTCCTTGATTTAGAAGCCATGCGTTCGCCAGCTCGATCGCCCTGTTAGCTTTCTGCACCACCTTCTTTTTCGGACCAACCTGACATCAAAAGTGCCAGGTCGTCCGCGTACGCAATTGGAGCCACTCCAGTGGATATCGTAAATTCAAAATGCCGTCAAACGAAATGTTCCAGAAAAGGAGGCTTAATACAGAGTCACGGGGTACGCCCCCGCATCTGGAACTAACATTCTCCGTTTTCAACCTCAACCATCAATTCTCTGCGCACAAATAATCGCCCGTAAGTAGGTGCTGATATTTATCTTCTCCGATTCGTCCGTCACCATAGCCCATGGGAGACTGTTAAACGCATTGCGGACATCCAGAAGGACCAATAATAAAATCTGTCACAATCACAAGCTTTCACAATCATTTAATTTAGTTATTTTTGCTGTTTAATGAACTTACAAAATTATTATACTAACAGAATAAAAAAGAAAATCCATAAAAATCACTTACCACTTTGCCTATCCAGAGATGATTTTGCAAGCCATCTATCATCTAGGTATCTAGATAAATCACTTAAACCATTAATCCGTTTATCCCCTCTAGGTTCAAGGAACTTCCGCATCCACCTTTGACATCTAGATGATAATAATTTAAATAACTTTGGTACTCGTACATGCATAAGCACTCCATTACTGTTATACCAGTACAGGTATCGAGCATAACGGGGATCATCTAAGGCAGCTTTCTGCCATGGAAGACACCCAGTCAGGCATACAAATATAACTATTGCAAACTGCCAGACATCATGACAAGTTTCAGCCCTAAAAGAAAAATCAATCAATAAATAACAGATCGGTTAAAATATGGAAAAAAATTAATTTTTATATTAAAATCTACCAAATCACATAATATCATGGGCAACATGTCTCAGCTAGCATCATATACAATGAACTGCTTAGTGAAGCTATGTGACTCAACCCTTGTTTAGTCCAGATCCTCATATTTAACTTAGATTTGAATTCTCACTTAATCTGTTAGTTTGGTTACATGGGTTCGATTAAGGGCAATGTCTTTTGAGACAGAGTCCTCAGACACTCGTACTTTGGTATCTGAAATTGTACAATACCAAATGATGAACTGTATGTGGATTTAATATGATGGTGGCTGGTGAGATCAAAAAAATTGATTCATAATGTTAACAACAAAACTATCTGAAATAGAAATTTATAGTAAAGGTGTTTCACAAAGGTGTGTGTAAAGCTGTGCTGTAGCCATGGCCAGACTACACTCAGTGATGAATTCTGCAAGATTAGCCAATAAAAAACACTCCACTGTTGTTTAATTAGGATAAAGTAGTGTTTAAAAAAAAAAAAAATTATTTACTTAAGATATATTTCACTAAAATAAATAAAGAAAAACTAAAATAAAATAAATAGCTCATAAAACTTACATCTTTTGTAGAAAAAACAGGTTTTTTAAAATTTTCAGACAGGACATCCCACCAAACTTTACTTTTGGATTCACTTACAAAGTGTTTTTAAAGAATCATTCACAAGTTGGATTGTTGTAACCAATAATTATAGTATATTGTAATTATCAGTTATAAATTATAAATTGTAATGATATAAAATACCAACTACAGCTTACAGTTTTAATCAAACATTAAATTGCATTTAAATTTTTAACAGAATTCAAAAATAGAAAAGGTCTACAGTTTGACTGTAGTGAGATAGATTCTTCCATTTTTAACTTTAATACTTTATTACAATTTTTTTAGTGTTCAAGCTTTACACATTTTAACAAATAATCTAATCTCAAAAATTTTTTTTAATTTTGTACAGTTTGATATCCTACTGCACATTTTTTCCACGTAAGTGCACAAAAGAATTTTTTAAACACGATATTGTTTACATAGCAAATTTAAAAATATTTTTTTTTGTCATTACCATTGCTTAGTATTATATTATATAGTAATTTATGATCTAATATCATGTATTATATTTAAAGATTTTTAAGCAAAAATTTGTTGAAAAAAAAATTAATATACATTCTTCTGGCTAAGCCAGAAAGATGTGCAACTCTGGCTACTGAGGACTTTGCATTTGAAGTCTGCTACTTAGGATGGAAATTAAGAGGAGCATTAATGTATGTAAGTATCCAAAAATAAGTAAATATTTAAAGAATTATTTTAAAAAATTTATTCTACTCTTCGAGTAAAATTTAAAAAATTCAGGACTCTGATGATTGTACCTGCTCATCCCATAGACAAATTGTAATCAAAATAATTCAGCATCAAATGACCTGTAGTCAGAAGTCATTACAAAAAATTTGATAAAAAATGATTTATCCACTCTGAAGATATCAAGCAAACAATAACTGATGAAAATTCCCAAATAATTAGTTTTATCTCCCACCCTAAAATGAAATTACCAAATATATAAGATAAAGTGACATACTAATGTAAGGAGTATCTAATGAACTCAATTATATAACTTTTAGTTCAGAATCAACAAAAAATGTAAAAAATGTTTTATATTCCCAACCCTTTATTGGGGGTTTGAATAAGACTGAATATGATCAAAAAGTATCTAAAGTATCTATCTACATAAGGAGCATTAAATTATATGAAAATTTTATTTAATCTTTGACTAAAATATTAGAAATCATCATGTCAAATTTCATCCAGTCAGAAGATATCAAGCAGACTAGAAGCCAATATACATATGAATATGCATACATTCTTCCAGAATTTTTCAGTACTAAAATTGTATTACTTGGTTGGTGGAAAATCATGAAACGTCATTAGTGTACTTTTCTTCATGTAGTATACTGTATAACTATAATTATATAGTTGGAAAATAATAATTAGATTAGATTTTTTAATTTAAAAAAAAATATAAATTACAGTTTAACTGCTTAGCTGTTTAGTTCACACAGCTGTATAATTTTTAAAAGTAAAGAATTAAGGCACACAACTAAACAAATAAGATATTAAAAAAAAAAATAAATAAAACACAAATTAAAAGTAACTAAACTCTACTTGTATGCTTTAATATTAAAAATTAAGTTACTTTTTGATTACTTCCAAACTTACTTATATGTATCATCATTATTAATTTGAAGTACTTCTGGAGGGGCATAAGGTAACCATTCATTACGTCTTCTAACTAATGTACCAACTCTTCTAGTTTCACCAAAATCACAAAGCTTTACTCTTGAAAAATCAGAACGAAATACAAGAATGTTATCTAACTTAACATCTCGATGCACCAAGTCACGAGTATGTATGTGATCGAGAGCAGCTGCCAACTAAACAAAATTATATAGTAAATTTTATTAAAAAATAAATTATTCAACATTTTTTATTTTTATGCTTGATATGTTTGTAATTTTGTTAAAAACTATAACTGCAGTTTTGGATAGTCTGAATCTCAATGAGAAATTAATATAAAATAATAAAAATTGTTCAAAAGTAATAATTTTCATTTATATATACCTAAAACAAATAGTTTCATCAGAGCTAAAAAATGTACAACGTCCTGAAAACTTCAGAATTTGTCTATTTATTTATTTTTACAATAACAATATGCTAATGCCCTATGACAGCTGGTGAAGGATGATAAATTTTTGAAGCATGTAAAATATTCAATGCCTGACTGGGACTTGAATCCCAGAACTTCTGGATGAAAGATAGAGATGCTACCACTCCACCAAGGAGATCAGTAGTGGACCGATTGATATAATCCTGGTAAACTTTGTAGGCAAGATTATAGATGATGACAAACCACCATGGGAACCATACATTAATGAGGAGCAACAAATTCAGTTTGATAGTGTTTACTCTGTTGCCTTAGATAAATTTGGGACACACGTGTAGAATAAAAGTTACCTTTAATGAAAAATCTCATTCCTTGATTTCTGGAAGAGTCCTTGGTTCTGGTAATAGTCAAGCAATCAGAATTTTTCTATTAAGAAGGAATATGTCAGGCATTAAGTATGTAAAAACCAATTAAGAATTTTTAAAATTTAAAATATATTTCCAATTCCCTGTTTGTTTATTCCTGAAACATTAAAAACACTTAAAAATAGATTCCTTTTGCTTAATTTTAATACTGTTTTTATCACAAATATACTACCAAACCAAAAATGTAAATTAATAAATGAACTTTACATTGTATGAGAAATCGAGTGAAATCCATTTGAAATCAATATTTTTTGCAAGAAAATAAAAAGCATTGAAGGGAAAAGTTTTATTTAGCATGAAGGAATTTAGTGACTAGAATTATTTAACTTCGTAGAAATAAACTGCTGAAACTTTTATTTTTTTTCTAATTTAAATTGTTGAATTTATGTTGTGATATATAATGTTTACTGTAAATGTTAAAGTTTTTTTAATGTTACATATTTGATGAATCCATCTTTCTAGTACAGCTTAATCTCTCAATTTGTCACTCTTACTACTCTAATAACATTACTACTTACATTTATCTAGTCATCACAAGAATATCTAGTCATCACATGCTATACAATTCAACATTTCTACATTAAAATAATTCCTTAAAGTGAAACTATTTTTCACAACTAAAAAATAAACTGTAATCTTCAAGAAAAACTATACATTGTGTTCTACTCATACTTGAACAAATATAATTATGAAGAATAGACAACAGTACCAAATTTCTGTTTTGAACATTTTTATAGAGAACTAAACGTGCATTATTTTTTTTTTTAATGAAGTAAGGATTTTTCTTAAAAAATGTTTTAGGCAGCATAATAAAAAATTAAAATAAAACTGGTGGAGAAGAATAAATCAGTCCTTCATTACCATATGAATAAATATTCTTCACTTTTTTAAGTTTTCTTAAATCCATTAATGTTATGGAAAACAATGTTACATATTTTTTAAAAACATTTATGTAAATCTAACTTCTAAACGGATATTAATCAATTTATCAAATAACTAATATTTTTAAAAGACGTTGATAATCATTCATTTTAACTATGTTTAAAACAAATTAGTTAACAGGCACTGTTTCATATACACTTCCTAAAAGAATAGTAGAATCAATAATTTTTTACATTTATACAATTTGATTTAATGAAGGTATTTCATTCCTAGTATTTTGATTAATATTCAGGTAAAAAATAATAATAATAAAATTTTGTACTGCAGGAAATTGGATACAAATAATTATTACACACTATTATGAATAAAATAGACTTTTTTTTAAGTTTGACCATCTGAGGATCACATAAGCAACATTCTGTATTCATTTCTATTTCTTTTGGGCATTTTATTCCCTGCTGCCATTCTTATTAATAATAGTTCATTCTTTTGCTTTGTTTCTGCCTTCTTTCTTCTGACCAGATATTGTTGGTTACTTTCTTCTCCTCTAAGAAACTCTTGAAATCTTGTACCAGTTTTCTGAACATTGTTCTATCTTGTACTATTTATTCAGATATTTTCGTTTCTTTTAGATCTTTTTGAACCACTAAGATTCATTGAGCTCTGTTCTTTTTGTTGTTAATGTGATTGAAAATTTATTTTATGAGCTTGTTATCATTCATTCTCATAAGGTGGCTGAAATATTTTGACTCTTCTTTTTATGTTTGGTTTTATTACCATATCATTATGCCTGATTTTAGACTTTATTGAGATATTCTTTTTGATAAGAATGTCTTTTGTTAGATGGTAAGCTAATTACATTTTTCTCTGTGAGAAAAAATTAATTAGCCTACCTATAAATTATACACTACAGAAGCTGATTTTTTGATCGGCTTCTATGATTAAACCATTACTTTTAATTATTTCTCCCAGGTATTTAAATTTATTGACTTGTTGATTTTTCAAAATTTCATATTTAGGGACTTCAGGGAATCTTTGATGTTGGGCATGAACTGTCTCTTTATGAAGGAAAATTTTTGATCCAATTTTTTCTGGGTTGTTTACTTGTTCTGCTGTTGTTTTGAAATTCTCTTAGAAAATTGCAATGTGATCAAAAAAGGTTGGGCATTTAATTATAATTCCTTTCAATTTTATTTGATGGTGAGTTCTAATTTCTTCCAGCTACTCTTCCCATTCTCTTTTTACTTTCTGTAGGGCATAGTTAAAAGAGTTGATAAACCATCTCTTTGTCTTACTCTCCTGATTTAATTTCAAATTCTTTTGTGAGTTCTCCCATGAACTTATGTTAATTAATGAAATTAAGTTATTGTTTTTTGGACTTACAAACCCCTAGAAGAATTGGCTCTTTCTGGGCCAATTTTTCTAGGATGTTAAATAAGGAAGCTTATACCAATAAGGCATATGCCTTAAAAATCATATGCCTTTTGGAAATCTACAAAGACGATTACATAGTTTTTATGCCCTGTTATTCTATTCCTTATTATTGTTTTAAGGTTCCAAAAATATAGAAATATAGTAAAAAAAAACAAAAAAAACACAATTTACTTTAACTAAAGAATAATATATTTCCAACATCTGCAAATTACAAATCTGCAAGTTATACGAGGTGTATGAGAAAACTAATGAGTCTGACTTTTTACTTACCAAAGTTTTTTCAAACAAGTTTTTTCAATTTTTTTCAAACAACAATATTATCCCCTTCAAAGTAGTTCCCGAATATGGGAAATAATAATATAATCATAATATAATCATAATATAATATAATCATAATATAATCAGTAATAATATAATCATTACATAATTTTTAATGATTTATCATTTTGTAATTTGTTTTTTATAATTGTGTATTGTAAAGTATACTACAGTTTGTTATTTTCAATTGTTATAGATCTACATGTGTAAAACCAATTCTGTAGAATTCAATTTACACATGTCAAAGCCAAATGTCAAAATTTCTTGTCAAAGCCAGAAATTCTGTAATAATGATTAATATCAATGTTACTTTAATGATACTCCATACATATATATTTTTGAAGTATGGTTGAGATAATTTTGCTTAATATGCTTTCTATTCAACTGAGGCATTATTACTTTCCTAATACAACTACGGAATTATTACATTTGGGTAATAAAGTATAATAATTCTATGTTAGTTTTAATCTTTCTATATTCTTTCAGTCTTTTATGAATTCTCTTCAAGATGCTGCAACCTCTACATTATAATAGAATGGTAGCATATATATGGGATGTGTCTTGATAAAAATTATTTTTTACGTTACAATTCTTATCTTAAAGATGGGAATACGAACTTAAAAGGTTCTGATTTGTACTCTGGTAGGCTTGACATTTTTCATAAAAAAAAAAAAAAATAAATGAAAAAAGAATTTACATAAGTCATGAAATTTAAAAATGTATGGTTGTTTTATTAGGTATTAGTGTATTGTTACTATAAGAATAAATACAAATTATGTTATCAAAAAATTATTTAGTAAGAGTTAAACTCTGTTGTGGAGTGGTAGCATCTCGGCATTTCATCTGAAGGTCCTTGGTTCAAATCTCGGTTAGACATGGCTTTTTTCATATGCTATAAATTTCAATCTTCACATTCCCATGTACAAGCTTCTTTGTAACTTCTGTGGCGAATTAATAATTCATAAGTCAAAAAAAAGAAAAAAAAATGATATGTAACAAAGTATACCTTATCAAACTGTTATGTATATATAATTCTCAATTCTAAGCTTGTACTACTTTTTTTATAACTTCTACAAAATGTTATTTTTAACTATACAACCGTAAACTCATACTGGTTGCATTTTGCATAATTCAAAGTTTTCAACAGTGTTTTTTCAAACACCTTTAAATATGTTAAAACCTTCAAATATATATATTATATATATGTTCACCTTCAAATATTATCATTATTAGTATGGTTTTACTCTGGTTTACTAAGTTAGATTTTGAGTATTTTAAGTTAATGTGTAGAAACCACTGCTGTAGTTGAAATAACAATGCCAGTTTGATGAACCAAGACTTAGGTCAATTGTGTAATTCTAGTTCTTAAATGTTTATATTACATCTGCAACTAAAAAAAAAAAAATTATATCCTCAGTTAGTTTAATTAAAGCCTTCAAATATACCTGTTCTAGTTTTAGTAATTAAAATACAATTGAGTAGAAACTGACATTACTTCGAAAAAGCAGTTTCAAATATTCAACTTTTTAAAAATCAAAAATGAGGATTAAAAATGCAATGGTACATGCATATGTACAATATAAATAAAAAAATCTTAAAAATTAACTGTATAATGCACACTATACAATTCACAAAGTTCATAAAAATGAATTACCACACCATACCTGTTTTGCAACTCTTTTTGTGTGAAGTTCCCCAATACCGACATCAGATACATTTGATGTTAGATCTCCTAGAGGTGCATATTCCTGGCTAAAAACATAAAATCCTGCAGTCTCAAAAGCAACATCATGTGTTGTAACAATATTTCTATGCGCTGAAAGATGTAATCCGTAATGATATTCCCTATAAAAGTCTTTTAATGAAACATACGGTTTTGGTAATGCTTTTAATACCATTTCTGTATCTGTTATCCTGTGTTCTACTAGCAATATCTTTCCAAACCATCCTTCACCAACTATCTGAAGAATATCAAACTCTTCAGCTAAATTAACCTAGAAAAAAAAGTGGTCTTAGTATTTTTTAACATTGTATCATACACATATTAACTTTCATGTTAATATGTAAAGCAAAAAAGATATTTAAAACTGTTCAGTAAAAATAATTATTTCAATCTATACGCAAAAATTTCTACCTGCTGACAGAGCCTAAAAATCCAACAGAAGAATTTTGTGGGAAAAACAAATAACAAAATATTCCACCTGAAGTCTACAAATAATTTAATCTTAATATCTTTTTTGTAATCTTATTTCAGAAAAGCAAATAATATACAAGAAATTACAAACAATTTGAATGTAAGTATACAAATTATCAATTCAATATAAATTTCTGCCATTTCATACAATACTGGACAATAAAATTTTACTTAATTGGTTTATCTGATAAATAATAAAGGTAATAAAGGAGTTGTGGAAGAAATTTAGGATTAGTTGGGTTATTTCTTTTAGTTGCTTATGAATTTGTATCTTGAGGTCTTTCATATTTACTAATTTTTTATGTTCATTTGTTAGGCATAGATTTTTTATTGTTAAGGGTCTTTTAAATTATTTAACATGTTTAATATTTTATTAATTTTTATTTTGTGTAATAAATATATCATGTCCTCTTAAATTAGATTTGTTTTCTGAAATAAAATAAAAAATTACTAAACATTTTAATTCATTAAAATTTAATTATGGGTTATCTTATACTGTAAGTTAGGTAAGTCATTCAGCCATTTGATATTTATAATAATATATATATTTAATATTGCATGAAATAAATACCACTAAAACACAGTAAATGGATAAATTAAACTACCATATTAATTTCCAATGACTAGTTTTGACGGTATCCCGCATCTTCAGTTGGTATTAAATTCTATATTTATTACATTAAAATATATTCTTTTAAACTTTTGTTATTTTATTTGAAATTGTTTATATTTTGAAAATTTTTAATAATATAATGATCATCTCTCCAATAAAAAAAGCGTGGTGCATGGTTTGTTTGCTGTATGTGCAACATTTTTATTTTGAATGAAGCGCATGAACGATTCATTTGTTTGAACAATTAATACTTCTTAATAAAAATGATTTATCTAAAATTACATTTGTCTTTTGGGGATAAAAAAGAAAACACTGGGGTCAGAGTTGTATTAAAAAATCACAACTCAAGAGACAGCTATAGATATTCAGGATTTTGCTTTTCGTTATAAAAGCTTTTGTTGTTAGTACGGTAAATTCATGAACATTATTTAGTTACAATTACCAAAAAAATTAAATCATATGTAATGAAACATAAACCACATAAAATATTTACAGCGAGCCATAGGACTGCTTTTTTCTGGTATTTGTAAATTTTGCTGTCCTGTAAAGAAATGACATAATCCTTGATAAAAAATTAAAAGAATATATTTTAATGTAACAGATATAGAATTTAATAACAACTGAAGATGTGGGATACTGCAAAAACTAGAAATTAATATTGTAAATTTAACTTATCTAATTTTGTGTTTGGTGGTTCATATTTCAAATAATATTAAATTTTATTAACACAGTGGTCAATATGAATTATTTAAATATTAAAAAAAAAAAAACACACACATATATATATATATATATGTACCTGCAGGTCAGGACACACTTTGCTCGCCCAACCATCTAGCCAGGAGGCTCCACCCCTAAACCTCCAATGTGTTTGTTATTCTCATGGTTGTGAGAATATTTAATATTTTACAGATATTCATTAAAGAAAAAAATAATTAATCCTTTTAATTCAATATATTAATGTTGTCATGGTGACAGAATTATAATAATGAAATAAAAGGATAAATATTTTTTCTTTAATATCTTAACCCCCATAGCAGCTAAGGCCTTTCCTTAAACCATAGGTATCTATGGTTTAAAATCCTTCCTAGGATAACATGAATGTATCCTGAAAATTTGAAAGCAATCAGTCGGCTGTTTCTGGTGTGATGCTGTTGCAAATCAAACAAACAGACAAATTTTCCCATTTATATATAAGATGTATACTAAACCAAGCTTATATAAATTTTTATTAATGCAGTGCCAATGAAAATTAATTTTACACTATGTGTGATATTTTGATGTATTTGTAAGTCACCTTAAAAGTAAATAAAGATAATGTTTGAAAATATCGTTGCTTGACTAAATACAACAATCAGGAGTAATTTTAATCATTACTTCAATATTAAAATATATCTTTACAAAGTGTCCCAGAATGAACTGATATTTTAAATTTGCAGCCATTTTTTTCTCAGTAAAACCAGAGTAGAGAATTTTATACGCTGTTGTTAGTAAATATTGAGGTTAAATTATGGAAAAGTACACATTTGAACACATAGAAATTGTAAAAGTAACAATATAATGAGTTTTTGAAAAAAATCATCTTTAACGATGAGGCGCAATTTCTTCTTGCCAGCTTTGTTAATAAACAAAATTGTTGAATCTGGAGATCAGAAAATCAAAAAAAGATTGAAAAGTTTTCTTCCATCCTTGATAAGTCATGGTTTGGTGTGGATTTGGGCTGGGGGGATTGATTAATCTTATTTCTTTGAAAATGAAAATGGAGCTGCTGTTACTGTCAATGGCTTTATGTTTAAACCTATAACACATGAAACAGTTGCGACTAACAACATCAATATTGTGAAATGATTTCAAATTTTTTATGGTCTAAAATTAATGATATGGATGTGGAAGAGATATGGTTTCAACAAGACAGTGCATCATGCCGCACTGCCAATGAAACCATGTAGTTATTGCAAGAAAAATTTAATGGTGGTATTATCTCGCAGTGAGGTGATGTGAATTGATTGTCAAGATCATGTGACTTGAACCGTTGAACTTTTTTCTTTGTTGTCATCTTAAGGATAAAGTGTCATCTTAAGTCATCAATAAACAACAAACAATTAAGGACCTCATAAAAGAAATTTGACACAACATTGCCGACATTTCCCAGCAAGTATATCAACATGTTTTAGACAATTTTGTCAATACCCACCGGGTTGGTCTAGTGGTGAATGCATCTTTCCAAAATCAGCTGATTTGGAAGTCGAGAGTTCCAGCATTCAAGTCCTAGTAAAGTCAGTTATTTTTATACGGATTTGAATTTTAGATCCTTGATGGTTGGATTTCAATTAACCACACATATCAGGAATGGTTGAACTGAGACTGTACAAGAATACACTTCATTTACACTCATACGTTTTTTAATCCTCATTCATCCTCTGAAATAACACCTGAACGGTGATTCCTGGAGACTAAACAGAAATAAGTAAGATAATTTTGTCAAAAGAGTGAACATGTGCAGCTAAGATGAGGGTGCTCATTTGTCAAATGTTTTGTATCACACATAATCTCCACTTTCTAATAAAGTAAAAATATTACCAATTATTAAATAAAAAATGTATTTTATTAAAAAATTAAAATTTCAGCTCATTTTGGGGCATTTGTATATAATATTCTGAATAGTAGGGTTTTATTATTATTTTTTAATCTAATCTTGTTTCAGTATAATTCTTTTAATTGTTACAGTCTTTAATTTTAAAAATATGAGATCATTAACTAAAAAAATTGAATATTCTATATAACTGAGTACAAAAGTAAAAATTTACTCAATAGATATAAAAAGTGAACTAATTTTTTGTGATTTTATTAGATCAATTCATCATAGTTAATAAGCATAAATTATTAGCCAAGCTAAAAATATGTTAATAGCATTTGACAACTTTTAATTGAGCGATATACTAAAATTAATAGATGTTTTAGTAATAGAAATAATAATAATAACATTAATCTATAGAAAAGGCAGTCAATAAACTATAACTCCATACGTTTTTAATAGTACTACTGTAGTTGAAAAATTTCTCACAGAAACAATTCTAAAATAAAACAATGTTAAATATACATGTCAGTGGCTTAAGTTTTGTTTAATAATTGATTCCTGCAGATCATCAAAGTTACATAGTAATTAGTTCCAGCTGTAATTTAGTTAGCTATGTGAATACTTCTTTCTCGTTTCACTCATGAATACTATTTTAAGAATATATTTTCTGGTGATATCTTCACCAGGAAATCTCTGAAGACCATTAAACATTTTATTAAAAAAATTAAATCTCTTATCATCCAAAATAAATAAAAAATTAATTTAGAGTCAAAATGCGCTTTGGAATCCATAATTGCATCAATCCATATGCAACCTGATGAAAAGTTCATTGGGACTCTTTAAAGACTGTTTGTATTAGTGCAAAAATTCCCTCAAGCTTCCATAAATTGAAACATCGTTCTTAAAAAAAAAATGTCAAAGGTTTTAAATTTTTAGATTTTTTAAAGCAAAAATACACATAAAGTGATGAAGGAGCTGGAGGGAACACAGCCTTCTCTTGGGTCTAGGGATAGGAAGGAGTAATTTTAACATTTTTTGTAATTATTTAACGATTCATTCTACAATTTATTTTCTTAGATTATTTTATATTATTTAAAGAAACTTGTAATAAATAAATTAATAAGAAAATAAATAAAATCTTAAGTCAATAATTTTCAAATTTATCTTAAGGAAAAGGATGGCTTAAATTTTTACCTTTACACAAATGGGGGTAAGTTTAATAATAATATCAATCAATGGTAGCGTTTTTTGTAATGAAGAAAAAAAATTTTATAAACATAAAAAAAAAGGTAAGCCAGATTGAAACTCAAGTCCAGAACTTCCTATATAAAAGGCAAATCCACAGTCATTTCAAGACAGATTTACACCAACTTTTTTAATTTTTTTAATAAAAATGGGGAAAAAATAAATATTACGTTATTGTATTACTAATGAAATAAAAAAAAATTATTAGAATTTTAAAATAATAAGGAAAAGAGTTTTAAAAAAATTATTTAAAGCATTATTTATTATAAAGAAAACAAATATTTAATTTTTCAGATTAACTTTAATAAAAGAGTGCTCTTACTATTAAAATAATAAAAATCAATTAAAATTTAAAAATAATAAAAACTGTTTTTAAAAGATTATTTAAATCATTATGAATATAAAGAAAACAAATATTTAATTTTTATAATTAACTTTAAAAAAGACTGCTCTACCAAAATAATTAGACAGTTTCTCAGAAAAAGATTTATTTATCTGGAATCAAGCCAAAAAATATGCATACCTAATAGATTAATGAATATTTCATACAATTGTTTGTCCTTTTCAACGTAATTAAATCTTACATCTTAATATTTATTGTTTACACTTTAGTTAATTATTTATTATTTTAAGTGTCTTATGATACATGACAAGAAGTGATAATACTATATTTTATCTTTTTTATAATGAAAATGAAAGTTCAAAAATCAAGATCACATACATTTCTACATACATTAAAAATAAATTTAACTTAATATTAAAGAACTTACAACAAAATAGTAATGCTGAACTAACCTATGGTCAGATAATTCCATTCATCATTATTAATGTTATGTTGTGCAATCTATTATAGTATTAATTTTGATCTTAAAAAATAAAGTTATTTCTATTGACTGTTTATTGAGTTCTGAGGTAAAAAATATATCTCAAAATAATTCTAGGACTCTTATACGATATTTTATAATATAGAACCATAATAATCTGATGAACTCATAAACAATGGACATGTCTACAAAATAATATATTGGCACAGCTGTATGTTGATGACATCATACTATAAGCCAACAGAAAATAATGTAAGCAATTATTTAACAATAAACAGAATACATAATAAACTAAAAAACTCTTCATAGCTCATTATGAATAAAATAAAGTTAAAAGGTTTCTTCATTTTATAAACACAAAAACAATAAAAAAAAACTTTTTAAATAGGCATTTAAATTCACAATTTCTCTCTCTAATCACCCAATCTCACGTAAATTGTCAGCTTGAGAAATTTTGATTAATGGACTACTCAACACACTTAAGAATATACTTTCTACATGATCTTATCAAAAGATCATGTAGAATAACTCAGCATTTGAAAATATATAACTACTTTTACCTAAATTTGATTTAATTTACACAAACAGGTGTAACAGTGAAACAGATTATACTAACATACGTAATTTATCCTCTGTTATGAGAAAAACTGAATTATTTATAATTTGGCTTGATACTTCCTCATGTTTTAAATTATCTTTAAGAAGCTGAGCCTGATCTCAAAAGAATTTTTGAAAATGAAAAAAAAGTTTTTGTTTTAGTTAATCAGAAATATCCTGCTCCAATCATATTTAAAGATATCCTAATTACTTGAGGGATTGCAGGCAGGAGAATGTACACTGCCAGAAAGGGAACTTGGGTAAGGTTACTTTACTTATTTTGCAATCCCTCATAGATAGATTACCTCTTTATCAATATCCATTCCTTTTCTTTAACTTGATCTCTATTCCTGAAGTATATTCAGTTGGTTTTGACTTAAAAACCTGTGAATCAATGGTAAGTTTGTTAAGTTTACTTATGTTATTTAAATCTTGGTACTTGTGTGATTTTATAGCCACAGATCAATGTATGGATTTATATGCAAATTCTGCTTCTTTTTAGTGGTTGTATAAAAAGCCCAACTGGGGCTTATTTAATAAAGCTATTGATGTTTCTTTTGAATTGATACTAATAAATACAGGCAAACATAATTAAAGATTAAAAAATAGCAGACAAAATTTATAGGATGAAAAAATCTTTCAAACCAATGAAGATAATAGAAATATACACATAACAAACGCGATGTTCTCAAATAATATTAACTAAACCATTATAATTGCATTAAAATAATGTTGCAAACAGGGCACAAAACAACATTCAGTAAAATTTCTGGTTTAAAATGGCGTAATGCCAATGAAACTTACTGCTTGATGTTCAAGAAATTTAATAAAATTTGTACGTATAATGAAAATATTTACAAGTGGTTTGACCAATTCAAAAGTGAAGGAGGCACATAAGTGTTAATGACAACCAACATGAAGTTAATTTTAACTGCAGCTCAACAAACTTATTTATGGAGGCAAGCAGAGTTTTCAGAAAAAAAGAAATGGTTAAATTTGCAATGTATGTATCATTACAATTTATTCAAGTACTCATTACAATCTGAACTATTTAAAATCATAGGCAAAATGGGTTCCAGGACGGCTTACAAACAATGATAAAGAAACTAGATTTCTGGTATTTCAGAAATTTAAACAGTGATATTTGATCAAAGATGGATTTTTAGAAGGAATAATAACTTTTGATGAGATCTGGATCCATTATTATGCACCAGAATCCAAGCAACAAAGCATGGGTATACCAAATCTCCATTAAAAAAAATCCAAGACCTAATCATCAAATGATGTAATCAATCAATTTATTGGGATGGTAAAGGTCCAATTTTCTGTGATTTCTGGATGGAAAATGTATAATTAACAACCAGTACTAGAGAGATATGAGTTGAATCCTGAGATACTCAAAAAAAGATGTGGTTTTCAGTGGACAGCACTTAAAACAAGACAACACTTTCAAGTGTTGCATTTTCAATCAACACTTGAAACCAGTAAAAAATTAATCTTTGGAAATTGTGCTTTATCAATCTTGTTTCAACAGGCTTATGATTGGTGGGTCCTTCAAGGATTTATTTCATGGAGTCAAGTTTCGTAATAATAAACTAATAAAAACAAACTCACTGAGAAAGTAACTGCTTCATCAACTATCATCAAGCGTTAATATGGCACCACAGAAGAGCAAGTGCAGCTATAAAATTATTATGGTAAATCATAGGGAAGAAGGGGGAAAACTGCAAAACAGATAGAAAGAGAGGATATACTAAAATAGACACAATGTAAATGTAATATAGTTTCTCATTTTTAGTCACACTATTAATACAAGTCTGTCTGATTTAAAAAACAAACAAAAACCATTCTTGCTAATACTAATACTCAATAATAGATCAGTACTTATCGATGAAAACAACACAGTTGAATAATTTTTAAATATGTTGTAAGAAACACTTTAAATCTGTTTCACTTTTATTTATACCAATGACTAAAAACAAAATATTCTAGAACCTAAACTATGACTAAACAAAGATTAAAAAAAAAAAAACAAACTGAATGGATAAATTTTAATTAAATTAATCAAAATGATTTAAGAAAATAGATAATTTCCTATATTTTTTTAAGTTTTAATTTAAAGTATATAAATTACTTTTAAAATCTTTAAATACAATGGAGTTTGAAAATTCATTCAATCATAAATAACATAAAAACAATATTTAGCAATAAAAATAAAACTATGGACATTATAAATGTTAAAGAACAGAACTGGCAACACATTAGAACAGTAATACTTTTGTTTGGTTAGTAGTTAAGGCTCCCAAAGTTATTTCCTGTCTGGCCTGATTGGCAAAAGATCCACTATTACAAAATGTTTCAAAATAATTGCTACACTAGATTCATTTCTTATACATGCATCAATAATATTAACAATGCTAATTATTAATTTGTATCTATGCTAATTATGTACACATAAAATGCACAGATGTGGTTATACACATACATACATAAATATAAACAAACAGATACTTGTGTGTTACACATAAATATATAAAAGGGAGAGTAGTCACCAAACCTAAAAATAATCTACACTATACATCACTATAATGTAAGTTTCATGTTACATAAAGTACTATGAATTATTTTAAATTTTGAAACATTTACAATGGATTATCTGCAAATGTAATAAAAATGGAATTTGATGTAAATGAATAAATATTTCAAATATAGCAGCAATTAAGAATTTTGTTTACTGACACAATAATAGTGAATTTTTTAATTCATTGAAGCCTAGAATTTAATTAATTTCTGTTTTGGTTTTAAAAATAAAACATGAATTTTGATTATGTTGAATAAAAATTACTAGATGGTTTTATTAAACATCTCTAGAATGGTAATAAATATTACAGCACCAGCAAGATTATGATGAAAACCTTTTGCTTTAAAAAAATGTTTACTGAAATCAAATTTAAAAAATATACTAAAAAGTGAAAGCAATATTAGTATAACAACCCCACAAACAACTACTAATTTAGTGCTGGATTCAATAATAAAAGTTCAGGAAAGAAGTGAATAGAGAAAGTGAATTCATCAGAAATGAATCTCTTATTATAGAATAAAATACAATTTTTTACTTAAAAGGAAATGAACAAAATCACTTTAAAAAACGCACAAAAAATTAGATAGTACTCCTTTAAGAAATTATTATCTACCATTTATCCTTTAAGAAGTCAGTGCCAAATTAAAAACAATTAACAGCAAGTTACCAACCCTTAATTTGGCATTGACTTCTACCTTAAATTTATAGAATAAATGAAAAAATATATATTTCCTCAAGTTTTTCTAAAGTCTGTTTAATTCCTTAAGGTTAAGCAAAACAATGTTTTAACACACACTTTACATGTATTATCAGCAGTAACAAAAATTAAACAGAATAAAAAAAAATAATTATTTAAAAAATGTGTTAATAGTATAAAAATAATTAATATAATACTAAATTGTTATAAATTGATAAAAAAAACCTGTTTTATTAATTATTTTATTTATTATTATCATTACTTCAATGGTTAAAGGATTTAAGAATAAAGTTCTCAAAATTCACAACTGAACTTTTCAGAGATGTGGTCAACAAAATGAGGATAGCATGGTCAACATTGGAATATAATAACGCTCTATCAGAAGAAGAAAAGGTTTTTATAATAAATATTTAATTAAAAAAAAAAAAAAACTTGAAAATTAATTAATAATTTATTTACTACATCTAGAATTTCTTGAAGGTTAGCTATCTTCTACTACTTTTTTCTGTTTAACCTCCAGAAATACCGTAGGTATTACGTCAGAGGATAAATGAGGATGATATGTATGAATGCAAATGAAGTGTAGTCTTGTACAGTCTCAGGTTGACCATTCCTGAGATGTGCGGTTAATCGAAACCCAACCACCAAAGAACATCGGTATCCACAATCTAATATTCAAATCTATATAAAAGTAACTGCCTATACTAGGATTTGAACCCTAGAACTCTCAACTTCAAAATCAGCTGAATTGTGATGATGAGTTAACCATTAGACCAATGCGGTGGGTAAGGGTTAGCAACCTGGAAATTAAAGAATGCAAAGTGTGGTAATGTGACAAAAATAAAAAGACACATTCAATGAACTGGTTTCTGTAGATCACCAGAGTCAAAACCAGTGCATCCAGTTCACTTCATGCAGTTGATATCTTTAATTATAAATAATAATAGCAGAGAGTGCAAAAATAAAAATTTAACAGTAGTTCCTTTCAGTAATTAAAAATCTTTAAATATTAATATTTGGTATTATTTTTCTACAAATAAATGAAGGAAAACATATAGATTAAATACAGAATGTGTTTTACTGGCATTGCATGCATTAACTGCTTCTTTGACAACAATATTTGCCTGGATAATACCAATTACTCTATAATAAAGCAATTTAAGGAATTAGCTTAATTGTTAAATAAGTAAATTTAAATGTTCTCATTTAAATCAGAAACTATGATTTGCAAATATTCTTTAAATAAACAAAAAAAAAAAAAATTCATTTTTCTTTGAAATTAGTGTCATTTATTATAATCAGGGAATTTTGTGATTCATTAAAATATATATGAATCATAAAAATATTTAAACAAGTCAATTGTATATCACATCCAGTTTATTAACAACAAACGCAAGATCTTCCTAATAAGAAATATTATTCATAATTTGAGTATTAATTGTAATGATAAAGGAACAAATAATATAAGGTTAATGCTCAAAATCACAAATTTAATTAATCAGTTTTAAAAGAAATGACATTGCTTTTTATAAAACTATTCTGTGTAAATTGTGTATTAGAAAATATTGGTTGCACAACTGGCCACATGCCAACTGGAATTCCCTTAGGTGTACTGCTACAGAAGTTGAACCTCATTCTTACAGCAGACATGGCAAATGTAAATAATTTTCTCTATTTCTCTGTTAACTTCCACATGTAAAATTTATAACACCATCAATTGCACAAGCATTCAAAATCAAATACGTCAACATAAAACTGGTTATTACAGTAAATATTCAGTTTGTTTATTTTTCTTAACCATCTGTTTATTACCATTCATTAAATAATTGATGATGTAACTATTTTTGCTACAAACTGGATTCTATTTTAATTTATTTGACAATACTTACACGTTTTAACTAACTTATCAGAGACTAAATAACAATGAGATAAAATCAATGAGAGATAAAATCAATGGAAATATGATATCAGTAACACAGCCAGATAATCATTAGGTATCCCTGAAGATTTTTTATTATTGAGGTAATTTATACTTAACATAAAACATAAAATTTCTATTTTATTGTAGTAACTAAACTATGGAATAATATGTCTAGATTAGAACTTAAATAATATAACATTTAAAAAAATATTGTTTCATAAAATAATTAATTCTAATTTCTAAACCTAACTTCAAGAGGAGTCAGTATGATTTTGGAGTATGGCAACTTTCAGGGTATCATTTCTTATAAAAAAAAAGTGTACTCTTCAAAGATAAAAGGAGGTACATAAATAATGTTGAATCCGGAAAAATTGAAAAAGCATTTTCAGTTCTCTGCCTTATCAGAAAGAATTAAAAATGTTTTTTATACCACATAGCTATGTGGTGCTGTTTCTTTGTACTATAATGCTTATTACTCATAAACTTTTTGTCATCAGTTTTGCTTTTGAGAAATTCTGTATCATTATACAGAATTTTACTGTTTTTGTCATTACTAAAACAATAAAAAATTATAACTAATAAAAGATATTTTTTACTAATAAACCTTTATTTTTTCCAGTAAACTCAACTGTTAACAATCACCTGCTGCAGTGTTTTTTTTTTCAAAACACACTATATCTATATCAAAATTTTAGAAATTCATTAAATGGCATAAATATTTACAAAACTTTATTGATTACCAATAAAATCATCCACTATGAATACTTGTAAGAAAAAAATATGGTAGCATGCTCTACACAGTGATCGAATAATGAAACAAACAGTTGATTCAAGGATAATGGAAACAATAATGTAGAACAAATGTTAAAAATTCAACTCTCTGAAACCAAAACCGAGCAACTTTTATATCAGAGAAATCTCAAAGAATGATAGAGAATTAAATAATGCAAAAAGCAAATAAATGAGTTTAATTGTACTTAACATGTTTTAAAAACATGGTTCACATATCTCACTCAGCAGAGTTCACAGAACTGTACAAAAAACACAAACAGAATAAATACTCTTAACAATACTAATTGTTAGTGTACTATACAAAAATTTTGCGCAATAAGTACAAAGATGTGTAATTTAGAATAAAATCCTGTAAAAACCTCTAGATACGTTAACTTATTTGCTCTTACAAACAGTCCCTTTTCTCTCAGTCCACTTTACATTATTGCAATATGCAAGCCAGCAATTATGTACTCCTAAATATCATTACCTTTTTTAAAATTATAAAATGTAGGAGAACGAAGATGTGGATGATGCAGTTATTTTAGATTCTAATATGAAGTTAACTGAATAAAATTTTAATTTGGTGAGACAATTAAAAAATCAAATTCTGGAATTAAAATTCTCCATGATGAATAATGAAAACAAAATAGTTTGAATAATAAACTAAAGAACAGAATGCTGACATTGTAGAGTAGTGCTGCTGACACTACATATATATATATATATGTTATTTGAAGATTACATAATAAAAATATTAAATTTAATAAAGTGCGTTAATTTATGGGACACCCATAATAATTCGTTTGTAGTTATTATTTAAGCAAAATTTCTCTTTACAGAATAAATAATGTTGTTTCAGTAAATATAATTACAGTAATTTAACCTTAACTGTAATGAACTTTGTTGATTGTGAATTGAATAAGGAAGGATGATTTTGTATAAGCAATAAAGTACTTATTTCTAAACTGATAACGAAAGAACAGAATATCAGTCAAAAAAAAAAAGAATAACAAACTTCTCTTTTGGTAGAAAAATTCTAGAAATTTAGAAAGTGCCATTCATACATACAATAACTCTTTGTTATTAAACATTTTACAACAAATTTAATAAAAAGAAATAAATATTTATTAAAATCAGAATATATATTACATAGATCAATGATTATTAAATTACATCATTTCAAAGGAAAGTAAAAGTGGAGTTGGTAATTTCTGTATAACGGAAAAGGAACTGTTTCACCTTTTGTCAGGGTGGATCAAGGGAAACTTCTTTCTTTCCTGTTTAGCCTCCGGTAACTACCGTTTAGATAATTCTTCAGAGGATGAATGAGGATGATATGTATGAGTGTGAATGAAGTGTAATCTTGTACATTCTCAGTTCGACCATTCCTGAGATGTGTGGTTAATTGAAACCTAACCACCACCAAAGAACACCGGTATCCACGATATAGTATTCAAATCCGTGTAAAAATAACTGGCTTTACTAGGATTTGAACGCTGGAACTCTCAACTTCCAAATCATCTGATTTGGGAAGACGCGTTCACCACTAGACCAACCCGGTGGGTTGGATCAAGGGAAACTGTGGAACAGCATCATCACAAAGAATAAAATTAACTAATGAAAAAGAGAAATGATAAGAGTCTAATTATAGGAAAAATAATACAGTACAGCCCCGCTAAAATGCGGCTCGATGTACCGCGGATACCCAAAAAATATCTGAGCATCTGAAAAAATAAAATAGGATGAAGAAAAAATGCTAGTCATCCTATCGGATTTCTGTGTAAAACCCACAATAAATCCTTTGAAATTGTCAACATTACGCTTCTAATATAACATCTGTCAATTAGCCACGACCAATTTTAAATCCTTGGAATTCCCAAAAAGATAATTCAATAAAACTAAACTATGATTCTAATAAAGTAATAGGAGAAATTCTTATGATATACTGCACATGACTCATTTCCTGCACCAGCGATAAGACCATCAATGTGCTGCCTGTACAAGGCACAGTATATGGTAACTGAATGTTATCACGTATTGCGATTTATTCCAAGCTGTTTTTACTGTGTTTATCAGTATCGTTAAGTTTTATTACGTCGGTTAATTTATTCGATTTTGTAGTGTTTGTTTTCGTTCGTATTTGCCTAATACATCGTCTAAACGAAAAACATATTCTCCAAAGGAAAAATTAGAAATTATTGAAAAGATTAAGGCAGGTCGTTCGAAAGCCAGTTTATCCCAGGAATTCGGCGTGCCTGAAGGTACTATACGTGGTAAGTTGAAAGAAGATAATTACATTTTTTTTATTGATTCAGTAGATGAAACAGTCGGACTTAGTCGCAAAAAGGTTAGACTCGGTGATTTTAATGCTGTAGATGAGTGTATGTAACTTTGGTTTTTGCAAAAAACGGAGTGAAGAAATAGAGCTATCAGGGCCAATACTTGAAGCTCAGGCACTAAATTGTCATTTACAAATTAACAATGGAGAAAAATTCAGTGCTTCAAGCGGTTGGTTATCGTGACTGAAAATCCGTCATGGTCTAGTAAATATCGAAGGAGAATCTCGTTCATTAGATGCGACGGCAGCCGAACATTTATCACAAACAATATTAAAATGAGTTATAAAAGAGAATAACTTCAGTAACGAAACAGTTGTATAATTGTGATAAAAAAGTGCTTTATATTATAAATTATTGCCAACAAAAACATTAGATGCCACCAAATAAGAATGGTATGAAAATGAACAAAGAAAGGGTAACTTTTCTTTGGTGTCCCAATAAGTCAGGAAATCATAAATTGAAGCCGTTGCTAATCGGTAAGTATGCCAGCCCACGTTACATCAAACACGTTAATATGAATTTATTACCGGTTATTTTTAAAAACAGTAAAAGTGCTTGGATGACGTGTAATATTTTTTTAACATGGTTTAACGAAGAATTTGTGCTTTGTGTTAAAAATTATTTACAAGTTCGAAAACTGGAAGAAAAAGCTTTATTACTTCTTTACAATTGCCCTGCTCATCCGCCTACTGATTTGCTGAATTCTAAAGATGGGAAAATAATCAATGTTTTTACCCAAGAAAATCACATCTTTAATGCAACCATTAGACCAAGTAGTTACTCGGGTATCTAAAGCTTATTTCCGAAGAGAGCTACTAACCGCTATCGTTAACTCAGAATTACAAGTAACAGAATTTCTTAAAACTGACATTAAAAGTATTTTATACAGCGATGTAACACCATGGAGTAACGTAAATTATACTACAATTAAAAATTGTTGGTCGGTATTATTACAGAGTAATACAGAAAACATTGAAACAGTTCATATTTTTACTGACGAACACGCACTGACGGTGCGTTTCGTCCGTCAGTGCATTTGGTGCATTTGGTTGCCCGGTTCATTTGGCATTGCCAAATGAACCGGGCAAGAATTGTCTGTAAGTGGTCTCAATAAGAAAACGCCCGTTGCCCAATACATGACCGACGAAGAAACTGTAAACTCTGTTCTACAATCGAACGATAATTTGTCGGAGGAAGAAGGGGAAGGTGTTGCAGAGGTCTACACCATTGATTCCCAAAGTCACTGTGTCATCCACCGACAACACCTAGTAGCGAAAAATCTGAATGATAGATTGCACCAATCGCTTCAACTTGTAATTGATACTGTTAACAATATAAGAAGCAATGCATTGAATACGCGTTTATTTGCCCAATTGTGCGATGAAAATGATGAAGACTTCCAACGATTGCTCTTACATACGCTGGTTGTCGAAAGGTGCAAGTTTAGCAAGATTTTACTCACTTTTTGAACCAGTTTTAGAGTTTCTGGAAGGTAAAGATTAGATTTAAAAGAAAACCTGATCACTGTTGTGAAAGCTGACATCGCGTATTTGACAGATTTGTTCAAAAAATTTAATGATATTAAATTACAATTACAAGGTGACAGTCTCAATTTAATAAAAACAAAGGGTGTAATTTCAGCTTTTCTTGGAAAATTGAAATTTATGAAGCAAAATATTAGTCGGCGCGTATTTTCCCAGTTTTCAAACTTGTCACAGGTAGAATGCCTTGATGAGGATATTCAGACATACGTTCAACATTTAATTGCCCTGCATGATGACTTCAAAATCAGATTTGAAGATATTTTGACGATGGAAATACCACCACGGATCATAAATCCATTTGATGAAACGGAAGTGGAGAATGTGATATTACAAGAGGAGCTACTAGAGCTTAGCACTAATGCGGAACTGAAGGTGAAATTTAAAAGAGGGTATCAAACATTTTGGCTGCAGGCAGAAATACCAGAAAAATATCCTGGACTGTGGGGAATTGCGAGATAGCTTTTGATAGCGTTTCCCTCGTCATATCTTGTCGAAAAAAGTTTTAGTGTCGTTACAAACCTTTTATCAAAAAAAAAGGAGCAGATTCAATATCACAGAACGGGGAGATTTGCGCTTATTCCTAACAAAACTGAAGCCAAATATTGATAATTTGCTGTCAATCCATCAAGTACATCCCTCCCTTTAAAATTGTAACTATTTTGTGATTGTCATTGTAGAAGTTACATTACGCTATTAATGTTTAATTTTAATTATATTACAACAATTTCATTATATTACATTGCAATATTATAACAATAATAGTTAATAGTGTAATGATTACATATTTGAATAAATGCAACACAAAAAATATACTATTTTTCTTTTGCTTTTTACCACTCTGAATGGGAAGTCTTCTAAATAAAATAAGTGAGAATTGATTGCTTTCTTGTGCTGTGAGTAGATGTCAAAAATGTAAAGTTGGATGGAAGCATTTTTTTGATCGGCCAACTTTACTTTTTTAACATCCACTCACAGCACAGTCAATCAAAAATTAACCAATCAATTCTCACTTTTTTTTCGGAGGCTGTTAGTTCGTGGAACTCTGCCGTAACGCAAATTTTCATAGTTAGATCTAATCTTCACATTTTCCGTCGACTGGAAATATGGTAGAAATGTAGCTGCAGGGGGTCCACCGGAATCAGAAAAATTTTGAAAGTGGTCTATGAGAAAAATAAGTTTGGGAAACTCTGGTCTACACCCTCAATAAAAGACGTTCAGGAAAATATAAATAGTGTAATAACATGGATGGAGCATAAAGTGATAGTGATAATCGTTATTTAATGGATTTACAAAATGTAAAGTCATACATTATAAAGAAGAAACATATTACCGCGAAACAAAAAACAATAACTTCTTATTTAAAAAAATAATTTACATTCAAAGAAAAAAATATCGCATCTTCCGCACTTAGCTTGTTTCTATGTAAGTACACATTAAAGTGTATTGGCTTTTTATATTAAATCATTATTGCTTGATTTTTTGCAAATTTTTTTAACTGATGATTTACAATTTACTTCTCGAAATAACGCGGTTAGCCTATGATGCGGATATCACGCAAGTCCATAACCGCGTTATAGCGGGGTTACACTGTAATTATATTAAATGATAGTGATGCAACTCTATGATGATAATAAATAATAAATACAACTGATACAGAATATAATATCAATTTTTAAATGATAATATAATAAGTATTTATCTCCACAAAATTGTATAACTAATATGTAGAAATTCATGTTTATGTGATTAGTATTATTTTTAAATTCACAAACAGTGTAATGTTATTTTAGTAAAGGAAAACCTTTTAATTTAATTTTAAAATTAACTGATAAGAAAATTGTTTAAGTAGGTAATTTATTAAAAACAGAAACTAAACCATGGTGAGAAAAGAGAAAATGATGTTATTATCTCGTTGATACCAATAGATAGATCTTTTAAGAAGTACATAATAACACATTATAATATAGATCACATCAGGAATGGATAAATATAAAAAGGAACTGCTCCAGTATTGTGGATGGATCGAGGAAAACCATAGTAAAACCTTGACTAAAGCATTATCACAAATACACAATTTTATAACAAAATAAAAACTAGATGTGGTTAAAATCCATATTAATTATTTAAAATATAATAAACACA
The DNA here is from genome assembly GCF_047948215.1 of Lycorma delicatula. Classification (NCBI taxonomy): domain Eukaryota; kingdom Metazoa; phylum Arthropoda; class Insecta; order Hemiptera; family Fulgoridae; genus Lycorma; species Lycorma delicatula. Next base: position 36,073,088 of record NC_134460.1, on the reverse strand, counting down.
AGAAATAATATTAAAATAAGTATGAAAATACTAAATAAATATAAAAAATATCTACAAAATAAGTCAGAGTACAAAAGGAATAATGAAAATTATTTAATTAATATTTATGTACACATTAACACAGAAAATTCGGGCTATTTTTTTTAGCATTATTTAAAACATTTTCCGCAGAGTAATATTATTTAGAGATGAATTATTTAAAAGAGGGGAAAAAAGAATGTAACCATACTTTCTTATGCTGATTAATGAATAAAATAATATTTGATTCAGAGAATAGCATAATAAAATGTGATAAATTTTTTAATTTATTAAAAATGATCAATACTTTACTTTCAAATTGCTCAAAGATTTTCTTCTAGAAGGTACGCTTTGAACTAATTACACAGTTTTTTTTCAGTGAGTTACTGGTCGGTCACACTGTTGATCATGGCATTCATATAAAAAAATAAGGAAACCTCTTTATTATGTATAATAATACTAATAAGAAGTTGAGAAAGCCCAAACTTGCATTGCCATAATGAAAATCAATTAATTTTTGAGTACTTTTTAGCATACGTACTATAATTTCCGGTATTATTAACAATAATAATTTGGTTCTTTAAATATTTCTTTTTGCTATTTGATGGTCTTTTTAGAGTAAAGATTCTGAAAAAATTGGTCAGACTTTTTAGTTTGGATGTGCAGTTTTTGTTTAGTGTGTATCCTATTGTTTATGTGGTCTGTTTCTATGAGGCGATCTAAAAATTTGATTCAGTTGTGTGTCCTGACAGTGTGAGTTCTCTGTACCAGTATGTGTATGTATGTCCATGCTGTTTGATACAATCACTTTAATTTAATTTGTATATTCTGGATGTGCTATATTTGTCAGCATATGTTTTCTAAGTTGGTTGTGAGGAATACATTTTGTTTCTCTTAAAAAACATTTTCAAGAGAGAAGATTACTGTGAAATTTTCAAAACAATTTACATCTAAAATCAATCATTTTAATCTAACAAGATATCTTTTACATCAGACGAAAGCTTGTAAAAAACAAATTTATCAGATGTAAGCTTGGTTTACCTGGTATTGTGTTTTTTAATTTTTTTATTTCTGTTTATTTATTTTTTATGATTATTTTTTTCTCATCTTTATTTAGATTGTTTATTCTATAATAGTTGATTATAATTTTGAATAGGTCAACTTAATTTAATAGGTCACCCTTAATATTTTAAAATACACAAGCATAAAAATGTTAACAAAATATATATTGATAGAGAAAATCTTAGAACTATAAAAACTACAATGATTGCACTAAATACATCAGACAGAATAGTTGCACATACAAGGAATGTATTTAGCCAGAAAACACAAAAACAGTACCAAATTTTTCAAATCATCATATAGAAACAGGATATACATGAATTAAAAGTTTAAATGTAGTAGACAAAAACCAAAGATTTGAACAATATACTACACACCTACATACACACACACACACACACACACACATACATACATACATTTACTAAAACAACATAATTATTTAATGAGCAAATATAAGATCAAATACATTATTTGATTGCATACCTAGAGCATTCTAACTACTTTACTTGGGTAGATAATCTCTAATTGGGTATTACAAAAATCTACTAAGACGTCCCTAAAGAAAATTAAGATAATAAGTTCAAAAAGCCCTTTGAAAGAAACTATTCTTTAAAGATGAGGTGCTTATAATTTTTAATTGTTTACATGAACAAAAAAATAATAGAAACCCCATTTATTACCATTAATTTATGTTAGAAGAACAAGCTGTCAAGGAAAGGACTTTAGTAAATTGAAATGTAGGACAAACTGTTGTTGTTGCGATCAATACTTGTTTTGTTGGTATGAGGATAGTATTTTTGGTGTTTAAAGACTCAGTCAAGTAACGAGCTAAGTACATAATCTAACTGAAGTTAGGTACAGGAAGAGTTTTTGAGTGAAAACTTTGCTGTTAGAGGAACGTGCGGGGATTGCGCTTCCACGAATTGGTTAATTTGATAGTTGAGGGTTGTAAGTTATACTAGGTGGTTGTGGTCAGAAGAGGCCATATGAAGATGTGTAAATACACTTGTAGGTAGGTTGTCTAAATACACTGATGGAAAAGTCTGATACATATTTGATTTAATTAACTCAGATGTTTCTTATTTTCTTTTTTAAGACTAATTCAACATGTAAGCTCAAAGCTTTTACATGGGAATATTAAGACAATTTTTTTCTGTAACATATAAAGAATGTTCAACCTGGTCTGGGTTCAAATCTGATGTGGGACTTTCCTGAAAAATGGATGAAATGCTACCTCTCTATCATGGAGATCGATATTGTTTAAAAAATATTTAATCGACTATTAAATGTATTAAAAAGAGAAAAATATACCCTGTTGTAAACATCTCCCCTTTTTACCAAAAATTTGATTGAATAATAAAGGAGATTTTTATTTGTTAGGTAAAAAGTTATGTAAATTTAGACAATATTTTACATAAAAATAATAAATTTAAATTGATAACTTATTGTTATTACTAATTCTTAATGTGACAGACTGCAATAATAAAGTCATCAGAGTCAGTTTTAATTGAAATAAGACTGAGAGTGACTTAAAATGTTTTAATAGTTTTTTCCAGTTAAAAAAAAGTACATAGTCTAATTAAGTGGTATATGTATTCTTAGTATTTAATTTAATGAAGTAATTATTAGTAGTAAAGAATTAAACTTATAAAAATAATGATGATTGTTCTGCTTGTCTGGCAGATTTCAATACGCCGGCCTCCATAGCGCAAGTGGTAGCGTCTTGACCTTTCATCCAGTCAGGCATGGCATTTTCACACACGCTACAAATAATTCATCTCATCCTCTGAAGCAAAACCTAATGATGGCCCCAGAGGTTAAAAAAAAAAAATATATATATACAGTCAGCCTCTAAGCCAATTGATGCTGTTCCAACCTTATTATATATAAATGTACTTCCATTCCATCTTGATATCATCTAATATTTGAACACTTCTTCCTTCCACTACACCTTTTAAATCCTTCTCATCCAGTGCTCAATACAGATATTTTTTTTCTGTTCCATTTTTGAGTCATTAGTCAGTTGACAGCTTTTATGCTGTTCTCCAATCCTTTCTGTACCGTACTAATCTTTTAACTGAAACATATTTACTACATTCTGCATCATCTATTTATTACCTATTTCATTCAATCTGGTCTTTGTCTTCTGCAGTTTTTACTATGTTCAACAAACTCCGCCAAGACCAAATTAATTAAACCTGGATGTCTTAATACATGGCTCAACTTTGTTCATTCTGCCACAAATTTCTATCCACTCCTTCAAGGTCACTTTTCAAGACCTTTTCATTTAAAATTTTACCAACCCATTTAATTTTCAACATTTTCCCATAAATCTAAATTTCATTGGTCTCTATATTTTCTTTCTATTCTTTCTACACATTATTTTTATATTCTACACAAATACTTTCAGGAACTCTTCTAATTCTTGAATCTACATTTGATGCAAGCAGATTTCTCTTTGGAATGAAACTTCTCTTTTCTGGTGCCAATCTAGTTTTGATATCTGATTTATTTCATCCATCATTTGTAATTTTACTATCTAAATAACAAAATTCTCCCTTTTCATTTATTTTCATTCCCCTAATTTAATATTTAATTCTTCATTATACTCCTTTATGTAAAATTTCATTACACCTGTTTTATTCTTATTTATTTTTTTGTGAATTTCTCTCCTAGTAATAGATTCATCCCACTCAGTATCTCATAATTAATCTTTTCTGTTTTATAGCAAAATAACAAGGTAATCAGCACAATTAAATTTAAAATGAATAACAAAAAACACATATCACTAAATAATGTCTAGTCAGTAAAAACTCTCCACATCTTGTGTTATAAAATTTATTTTCCTATAATGATTCATAACATGATAATTTAAATAGATCATTTAATAAATTACAAAACAAGTTGTATTAAATTTGAAAAAACCTGTTGATTTCAAAATGAAGAATTAACTGGCATGCTCATGTAAATTAATTATGTTACACAATCAGAAAGTCATTAACTGCACCATAATGAATGACAAAACAATTTTTTTTATGATTACCTTCAGTTTAACTGGGTAATAAAACAGTTCTATTAAAAATATTTTTGGTTCAGTTGTAATTTGAATTTTAATGAATATCATCTAACTCTGATTAACTCCTCTCTTTTTCTGTTTAGCTTCTGGAACCACCGTAAGGTATTACTTCAGAGAATGAGTGCGGATGATGTGTATGAATGTAAATGAAGTGTAGCCTTGTACAGTCTCAAGTCGACTATTCCTGAGATGTGTGGTTAATCTAAACCCAATCACCAAAGAACATCAATATCAATGACCTAGTTTCAAATCCATATAAAAGTAACTGTCTTTACCAGGATTTGAACCTTAGAACTCTTGACTTCAAAATCAGCTGATTTGCGATCATGAGTTTAACCACTATTCCAACCTGGTAGGTTTATCTCTGATCAACTGATTAATTATAAGCACGATTTTTGATTGACTATATTCTATTAACATGTTTTTAAAGAGAATATTATGAAAGAATTAAAAGTGTGGCTTCATAAAGCTGACAAATTGTTTATGTTTCTTGTTGAAATATTTTCAGAGTAAGTTTAATTCATCAGTGTCATTACTATAAATATATATTCAATTAATTATTACAAATTTAAAACAGAACAAACCTATAGTACTTATAAATTTGAACTGTACTTATAGTACTTGACTGAATACTTTGAGGAAAAGTCAACCAAAAAAATTGGCTACTTACAAATTTTTTCTTTGTCAACAAAAAATGCCGTTAATATCTAAAAAAAAATTTACTACTTAATGTGTAGTTCATTTTTCTTAAGTTTCTGAGTTTGGTTTACTAATTACTGTCCTTGCATAACAGATTTTTTAAGATTATCCTCTCCTCCTCTCCCACAGTTTAGAGCTTAATTTAAATTATGATTTTTTTAAATTTATATTGTTATTATTTTTAAAATTTGTAAGTTATTTTTGTATTTTTCTGATTAACAAATGAATAATTAATAAAAAATAACTAAGACATTTTAAAGATATTTTTAATATATAAATTTATCATTCTAAAAAAATTTTATTCTACTCTATTATATTTCAAAACTTAATTATTACCAATTTATTTACATTTTTATTTATAAACCTACTACAACACTACTGATTTGATTATTTTTTGTGATTTCTGATTATTACATAAGTAAAACAGTAAAGACTGGCTAAGAGCATGTTCTTTTGTTTAATATATTAACATGATACATCAGTTTTTCATCTAGACTATACAGTCAACATTTTCATGTTCTTTACGCAAACATTCTAAAATAATAATAAAAATTCACATTCCTTTCTTGTACTCTCTGTAAATTAATTTTACCGGTAAGGTAATTAAATATAAGCTTACTTTTTCTAATTCGAATTCTCTAATCCTGTGGATACTGCCTCCTATTGCTTTTTTCACGCTATTACTACCGCTGCTGGACATCATTAAGCGTTGTTAATAAATAGTATCACAAGACTTACATAGCCTAATTGTAATTTGTTATCACACGTTTTTAAAATCACCAGAAAAATCTGTTCGCATATAAAATATGAAATATCACCACTAATTAAACAAAACCTGTCTCATTTCACACGAAAGTATAAATGAAACGACTACTACATTTATTATTTTTTTTATCACAAGCGCTAAGGTTAGGTAATCCTACAGCATCAAATATAGATATACGAATACCGCGAAAAAAATATTTAGCACATTCCTAATAACTCTTACTCAATCCATATCGTTATCTATTAATTAACTGTCGGTCGCAAAACAAGAGATTTCACACTGTACGCCACGTACGAATTAAGCTAGTCGTAAAGCAAGACTAGGCTGGCGGCCTTCTATGCACTTTGTTTCTAGTTATTTTTGTACCCGTACCGCACTTAGTTCGCTGTTCTAAAATCACCTAACATAAATAACTGTGTTAACATATTACAATCAAAGCCTTCGTCACCTCAAAGTTAAAATACAAATCGCTGTCGATCTTTTTTTAATAACTCTTCTTATCAAAAATCCAATATATACGATCGTTTAGTCAAAACATCACATTGACCTCTTTCTTTGATAAAGTGCTGTAGCCCAGCAACTTCCTCTTATTCTATACATTATTTAATTATTATTGTTCAAAAACAAAAGCATTCTTTCCAGTAGTAAAGCAATAAATAAATTAATATTAACATTCATTCAAAATGAAAATATGTTTGTGCAAACGATTCAAACGTTAAAATTCAGTTAGATTCAAATATGTTTTTGTGAATATTTAAAAAAGTTAATTCTTATTAAATTCAAATACGTATTAAGTTCAACCTCAAATTCAATATAACCAGTTTTTTTCTTGTATCTATTCAATGTTGCATATGATTTAATTCAATTAAACTAGTATTTTTTTATTTATTTAAAACCAGTGATTATGTACATATATTAGCTTGCAATGGCAGAAGTGATTTCTATACGATATATAAATAGATACACATTTTAAAAACGTATAAAAGGGAAAGTGTGCTAATCGTGTCATATTTTACATTTCGGATTTTTTAACTGATCTTGACGCTTCTAGAAACCCTCAAAAAAAATTTTAACATGGAAAATTCCGGGAGGAATTATGTCTGAATAATTTTTTCTTGATGTTTCCAGACGGTATGGATCTAATCTATTTGAATGAAATTTGACACGATGATTTCTGTGTCTAGGACACAGATGTCATTTAATTTTGGTCACACAACGACCTCATGGGTTCCGAATCTTAAAATTTTACTCGAAAGGGTGGTAAATTTTTTTTCAAATAATTAATAAATATTCTGTAGCTAATATACTTTCTGATGGCGTATGATCTTATTCAAACCCCCGTAAACGGGTAGGGGTAAAATTTTCATACCAAATACATTAGGAATTTTGGACTGAAGGTTCCCTTCCGGATATTAAATAAAATTTGGTACCTGGAGGAACAAGGGGTAGTTTACCTTTAATTGTTGACAGTGAACCGGGAGAACATCAAAATAATGAAAAAAGATTCATGTGAAAAATATGCAGTATTTCCCTTTATTTCCTCTCTGTCCGGCATTTTGTATTTTTTCAGTAAAAATTTGTATCTTAAGAATGAAATGAAATATTTTAGTAAAATTTACAGTACACGTAAAATAAGTTTGAAAATCTAATTTAAAAAAAGGCGGTTATTAAAACTTTTTAACTATTAATCGCTCCGTAAATGTAACTTTTATCGATTATATTTTTAGATAAAATATAAAGCTATTTATTGTAAAAAAAATTACACTCATTTATTCAAATCAATTGATAAGTAGCTGAGATATGACTGAAATAAAAAAAAAGGGTTTTTATCAATTCATATACATTTAAAAAAAAATACAACATTGTAGTTGTTACATTAGGATAGGTGTCCCAAAAGTAATTGTGTTCCTAAACAAAAGCATCTGGATTTGCAATCAGTAGAATACAATTTAATTTGTTTTTTGTTTTTATCAGCCACGAAACTAACAGCTAAACTTTTTCACAGATGATGTCAATGTTTTATAGTTCTTTTTTTTTCTTTTTTTAAGCCTCCGGCACAATCATTAGGTATCGCCTCAGGAATAAGATGAAATGGCAATTTTATAGCTATTAAAAATGCCTTATTTTATGGTGTCCAAGTAGTTCAGATATCCTTGCCGCCTCTTCTCTCACCGCCTTAATATACAAAATTAATATTACTATACTTAAACCGTTCATTTTCAAAAAACGTTTTAAAAGGGAAAAAACAGAACCTTTTACTTTGAAATCCTTTGTCTTACAACACTCTAGCATCCCCAAATCAATAAAAAGTAGTAAGAAATTAATTTTTGGTACCGTTCAAAGCATTTTTTTTTCAAAAAACTCTTTCGCTTTATCATTATCCGGATCAAAAAATTCACAAGAAAATCCCTTCTCAGATGTTAAAATATTAATAAAATAAGGTTAAAACTAAGATAATAATAATAATATAACTAAAATAATAAAAGAAACGTAACCATTAGGAAAAAATATGTAACGCGAATAAAAATAAAATCAAGATTTAAGGTTGGTAAAACCATCAAACCTTATGAAGTACTTTGATTCTTCTTATAAGTAACAATACCGGATCTAGTACAGTCTTGTCATTTCTAGGATGCAACGATGTCCTCGGTAATTTAAATTTGCGATGTAAGGCTGCATAACATATGCTATCCACAAGGATGTGGCGCACAGTTAAGCGGCAGTTACATCGTATGTACAGTAGTGGGTTTTCTACTGACATCAGTGTGGCTAGCTCGGGTATGCCCTAATCACAACTGGCACAGGACCACTTCCTCTCGGAAAATTTTTCTGCACGAAGAGTCCCATGGTAACACCGTATCTTTGACGTGTCGGAGTCAAAGATCCCGGCGGGGGGGGGGGGGGGGGTCGGAGTTTATTATCCACTATAGTAGTCCAATCACCTTGCCACCTTTTTCGAAAGGTATGTTTAATGGAATTAATAAAATCTGTAGTAGCAACACACATTTGCGTCTTATGATTCGTCTTTATTATATGCGTCTTTAGCAGCGAAATCTGCACGTTCATTACCTGGAATTCCCTCGTGGTAGGAATCCAACAGAAACTCACTTGTGTGTTGTGACGGTTCAACTTAACGATGCAGTATAGATAACAAAAGGATGTCTAAAGTAAAAATCTTGTAAAGCTTGGAGTGTACTACACGAGTCGCTACAAATAAGGATATGACGGTATTTTGGGTTAACGATATTCAATGCCTTATTGACAGCGTACAGTTTAGCAGTAAATATATCTGTAATATTAGGCAGACCAAACAGATAGATTCTGCTATTAAGAATAAATGTGCATACAACGAAATCATTCTGTTTCGATCCATCTGGGTATACTATTCGTTCGTTATCCAGGATTCCCACATAGGGTTAGGGATCCCGCAGAAATTCACTTTTGTGTTGTGACGATTCAACTCTGCGACTGTATTATGAATTTTGTTGACGATACAATGTCTAGAATACAAATCTTAATGATATTCAAAGCCATATTGATGGCTTCAGCATTATAGACACTTGTAATACCAGATAGAACAAACACCATGACAGGTGTCATTTACAAAAAAAGCGCATCCAATGGTATCATTTTGTTTCAACCTATCAATGTATACTACTGCATCTGGGTTTTTGTAAGATGGAAAATGGTAAAATGTTTGCTGAAAGACGAGAGTAATTTTTTACTATGTATGGTGTGGTCATAATTAAAATTTACGGGATCGAGTCACATGGAGGATGTGAGTAGGGATAGGTTGGGAAAATAGGTGTGTCAAAATGTAAAAGGTACATTAAACGCTGGGTACGAACACCCATCGGTACTGTATTACGTGGATGGTTCTCATATCGTTGGAAATGAGGGTTTGCGAAGACGGCTTTAAGAATCGAGTAATCTGGTTGTCCTTTAAGACAGAGTAAGATACTGGCAATCGGTTCCATCTATACTAAATCGATGGCTCACCGCAATCAACTAGTATGCTTGCGACAGGGCTTGATCTAAACAAACCAGCGGTAAGACGAAGAAAAGAGTGGCGTACAGCAACCATCATGTTAAGCACAGTATAACGCCCTGAAAAGTAGGCGATACAATCATAATCCAAACGGGATCGATATAAAGAATAATAAAAACGCAATATACGTAATCGATCAGCTCCCCCCCCCCCCCATATGTTGTTACTAAGGACTCGTAGCATATCTAGTATTTTTAAACATCTTGTCTTTAACTGTTTTATGTGTTTCACCCATGTAAGACGACTGTCGAAAAGTAAACCTAAAAATTTAACGTCAGGGTCTGACGAAAGGGTCTTGTAGACGAGAAAAGACTACACACGTTTTGTTTTCTCAAGTGTGAACGTGAAGCCGGTGATCTTAGACTAAGTTTCAATTCATTTTCTAGCTCGAGATGAAATAATATTGTACAGAAGATTTCATGGTGGTAAAGATATTGAAGAATTTTCGTTTAATAAAGGAAGGAATGCACGCTTTTCGTGGCAGGTGATTTGAGTAAGATTCAAATTTACAAATTCAATAAATTTTATCGGTCTCGGTCGAGAGGCAGATGGATTCAGACCTTTATATGGAAGGTTCTGAATTCGATATCGTTTAGATTTAGCTTTCGTCACTAGCCTCAAAATTAATCGCTTATCATCTTATAAAATTTAACTAATTAAGAATAAGGCTTGTAGTTGCCAACAGAATAAGTAAATTACAACTAATGTTGTAAATATTACCATTCTTTAAAAAATTATTACAATTTTCAAGGTAAATAAATCGATTAAATGGCGTCATTCATTCATTCGTTAATATCTTTTACTTCTTCGTTAATATCAGTTTCTTTTTCTTGATGCATCATTTAAAATAACTTCGTACAACTTATCGTTGTCGTTTAACAATAATCTATGACTTTATATACAATTAACAAAAATAGATACATAAATGTCTTTTTTAAAAATAGTTCGCCAGACTATTTGAATATCAAGGACTTAAGAATAGCTTTCAGGGAACCGTTTCCAGTGTTATAACTCGGGCCGTCAATAAGTTCATGTTTCTATGTGATTACTCTAATTTGGCATCCGCTCCTACTGAGAATAAATTTTGATCTCGCTATTTTTAGTATGAATTTTAAATTGTAGATAAACTCGACGTTGCAGATAATCATCCGCTTTGAACGCAAAACTACCGGCGTTGCATTTTAGTCCTAAGATTTAATATAAATATACATTTAATATATTTCTAGATTACTTTCACTGTAATAACATAATACAATTTTTAAGAGAAATAACTTTGTTTTCAATTTTTATTTTTCTGTTATTTTTTTTTAAATGTTAATTCACAATTTTTGAAAAAGATATTGGTTATAATTTGAATTTACTGATAAAATTTCATAAAAACAGATTGGTGCTGTATTTCTGCGTCAACAGATGGATTTCAATTTAAATAAAAAAAGCTGACAACACAGTTGTAGGATTTTCCCGTCACTCGGCTTTTTTCTGATGCACGGCTTACACACACAACTTAATTAAAAATATTAATAATTTTATTTAAATACAATATTTTTTGTTTATTTAACTAAATGATTCTAACTAAAGGGCGCGCGCATACCGTATTTCATTCGCACGGATGTGGCGGTACTAATAAATTTTTATACTTTAAATATTTTTCATTTATTTAATTTTACCACCCACCTTTTTTTCCTGTTTAGTCTCCAGTAATTACCTTTCAGATAATACTTCAGAGGATGAAATATATTAGTGTAAATAAAGTATAGTCTTGTACAGTCTCAATTCGACCATTCCTGAGATTTGTGGTTAATTGAAACCCAACCACCAAAGAATCCGCGATCTAGTATTCAAATCCGTGTAAAAAAAACTGATTCTTTTTTTATTATTTTTTTTATTTTTATATTTTTTTTTTTTTAATAATTGTACACAAATATATTTTTTTAAAAATGGAACAAAAATCACCCCTTGAACTGCCTTCTATAACTCATCAACATTAAAACCATTTTTAGGGATAGGGGTGAAATTAGGCAAAACGTTTTTTACAGAACTGGTTTATTAATATTCACAAAATTATCAAAGAAAATTTATATATATATAAATATATATAATAATTATAAATATATTATATATATAAATATTTATAATTATATATATATATATATATATATATATATATATACAAAATCTGGAGACGATTTCGGTTTTCTTCCTTTGTCCCCCCTGACCTTTTGAATTGAAAATTTAATAGCATCAATGCCTCATATAGAAGTAATCTGACCAGGTTTGGTCAAAATCGGTCAACTAGTTCTGGACATATAAGGCGATTTAAACCACACCATACACACGCACATTTTGTCGAGGAAATTTCGATGCCATTTTTCGGTTTTCTGAGGGTTCTTAGGGGTCAATTCGTGAAGATTCGGTGAAAAACCGGATATGCTCAATTTTTACCGATCACCATACTTTCCCTTTTACATAGCTATAGCTGCTATATAGACTTTTGTTTGCAAAACAATTTATAATTTAAATAATGTACAAAAAAATTAATAAAAATATTTAAAAGTTGAAATGTAAGCGGTAAGTTGATGCCAACCTAAAACATTAATTAATTGTTTAGATTTATTAAATCACATTACATCTACTAAACGGGTAAAAGCTGCAGCTGCTAATCTATTAATGTAAGAATTAATAGGTTTCAGATAAAGAAGAACATAATAATTTAAAAAAGAGGGGAATTTAATTTTAGAATAAAGCTTCTCTCAACATTGTAAAGGCATTTGACAATGCAAATCGATCTAAGCTGCAGGATGGAATAGAGATAAGTGGCTTTCTATTGAATTTAATTGTTGCCATAAAAAGATTGCACAAAGACACCAATAGATTTGAAGGAAAAACTGCTTTATATATATATATATATATATACACACACACACACAAACAGAGATGTATCACGAAGTTCTTCCTATTCTTCTCGTGAAAATAATGGAAAAATTTCATAAAAACGTATATTCTAAAATGCTTCGTTTGCGAGTTACGGTAAGTGAAAATGTTTGCTCGGATTTCAGTTACCCCGGTGAAATGAGGTGGTCTGAAATTTTTAGGAGGTTAATTAAGGCGCAAACTTTGTGATTTCTTAATGGTTTTTGACCTAAAAAATCGAATAACGTAGATCTCAGAACTGTAACTACAGTAGTTTTTGAGAAATCTTAGGTGTAAAATTAATAAATTGGGGTAAAACACCCTGTTTTTTATGTTTGACGTTCAATTACTTTGTTAAATGGGTAAAGCAGTAAATATATATAAAATAGTGCTTTATAAATAAATATATATACATATTGTTATCACATATATGCCTAATTTAATATCGGCGGGGGAACACAGTAGCAACGATGTGAGCTGGCGCACAGTATACATACCCGCTGATACAAGAACACTCCCACCGTGCAGATGACTGCGCTGTTCTCCCACCATAGGAGCACTACAGCCCAATAAAAGAGCCCACTCTCAGGCTCCAATAAAAGAGCGTGCACGAGAGTGAATTTTCAGTTCATCGTCGACCACCACCTGGAGAAGACAGAAGAACTTCCCTGGCCGCCTCAACGTGGGACCTCCCGGCGGATGCCAACATCCCCGCCGGAGCAGCAGGCTTGGCCGGCCCGCCAAGGGAACCGCTGGACGCGTACGCGGACGCTACCTTCCTGTTCCAGCTCGCCGGGCTTCAATCACCCTGGCCGGCGGATGCCGGCCAGGGTGATTGCTATTGCTATTGCTCTTGCTGCTATTGCTAGCAGCAATAGCCGACCCAGCGTGGTATCGTTCGGGGAGAACCGCCTCGGCCGCACCGGCGAAGGACGACCGACGCCGACCTGACACTGCGGGGCTCTGGGGGTCACCATTGCCACGCTGTAATGGAAACCCAACTGCCGCTGAGGAGAAGCCCGGTCTGACTTCAATTGACGAGCCGCAACTCCCCGACTTCGTTGGAGACCAGCTTCCGGACCCAACAGCTCTTCTTAGAGCTAACGCAAAAATGTGATGTAATGTGGTAGACAGCACCACATTGCATCACATTTTTTTGTGGTGTCCCTATCAGCATTTTATATTAGTTTACATATCAATTTTGTTTCACGTCGCTCAAGTAGTTATGTAATGTTAAGTGAGAACGTGTCGGATCAGTAAACATGGACACATCGGTTCGAATCCGACTTCATATACATATCCTTTTTTTAACTTTTTTTAAAATTTAAATATATTTATTTATTAATACTTATTAACCTCTGTAAAAATTTTTTAATTAAAATGAAAAGTACGTAAAATTTTAATTCGCTAACTTCTAATTTTTTTCATTTTTTTTTTTTATTGTTGTTATTGATTTATTATTTATTATAATATTTTTTTACAATCAGAGGTTAATAATTATTAATAAATCAATATTAAAGTTTAAAAAAAAAAATACGTATATGAAGTCTGATTCAAATCGAGGTGCCTTTCCTTTGTAAGATCCAATTATTTCATTAATTAAAATTTCATTTGGCTATAACTCTGGAACCAATGAAAGTAAGTACCACTTATGATATATAGTTGAAAAGCTCCCAATGAGGGTTTATTACTGCAGTTAAGAAAAAGTCCAAAATCCAAATGTTTTGAATTTTGGGCTTTTTTAGACAATTTTGGTCCAGTCGATTGCAATCAAAAGGGGAGGTGCGCAACTAGATGTTACAACAGTCCTATATCCAAAATTTCAACATTCTACGGCTAATCGTTTTTGAGTTATGCGAGGTACGTACAGACGACACGTCGAAACTAGTCAAAATGGATTCAGGAATGGTCAAAATGTAGATTCCGTTGAAAACCGAAATTTTTCGGATCACAATATTTCCTTTACTTCGTACAAGGAAGTAAAAAAAAAAATCCATAAATTTATTTATTATTATTTATTTTTAATTAATCTATTTCTTATTAAATAATGTATAATTTTTTGTAATCTCTTAGCTAGACAAACAAAAATGTTAAGAAGACGTAGTTTATTGTTCTTGGATTTTTTTGGTTCAGTTGAACAAGGCAGCAAGAAACGGGATGCCGGAATTAGCTCCCGTTCAGCACCTTTAAATAAATCACAGCCGTGTGAGCTAATTCAGTCTGTTCTTGTCTTTACGAAAAAAACTTTAATATATCTGTTGTAAATCTATAAAACGCAATAAAATTTTGTTTATTAACAATTCGTTTTTACTAAACTCAGTATATTTTAGTACCTAAAACATATATTAAATTGTATAATATGTACATTAAAGTTGAAGTAACTAATTCATAGTAAATATGACAGTTAATATAAAATTTAAAAGTATATATTATTAAAAAAATTATGGTTGTTACGTAATCAAAATAAACGCCATATTTTTATTATTTCAT
Source organism: Lycorma delicatula (assembly GCF_047948215.1). NCBI lineage: Eukaryota > Metazoa > Arthropoda > Insecta > Hemiptera > Fulgoridae > Lycorma > Lycorma delicatula. The sequence goes on along the minus strand of NC_134460.1, from coordinate 36,058,016 downwards.
ATAACTGAATAACTTAGAAAAATATAACTAATAACATATAAAACGTTCGCAAAATGTCTCGCAGAATAAATTACGGTGTAAAAATAATTTTGGCTTCTGTTCGCAAAAAATACTGTATGTCGTTTATTTCTTTATAAAAATGCCAACGGCCATTTTTTATTGAGGATAATAAGTCATTTTTATTGTCCTTTTATCCATTCAAATCATCGTTCGGGGGAGCCGTTAGCATCAAAATCGATTTTTAAAATAATAACTAAGATAGCAGTGCTGAAAGATCTGTTTTAATTACACTTAACGATTTAACTACTTTTAACTATACTTTAATTTCTGTGGTCGGTATAAATTTGATAATTGGGGTTCGATTAATGGACCTAAATGAATGATAATGAAAATGATAATGATAATGGTCCTAAATGAATGGACCTATATGTATGATTAATGGTCAACCTAAATTTGAAAAAGATCATCCACCGAAATGTAATTACGTTTGAGAGTTAAAAGTTTTTTAGAAAAATTCAATTTTTTTTGTATATAGTTCGATTAAATTTTTTTCAATGAATAACGTACTAATTAAACTTAAAAGAAAGTTTAATTTTTTCTAAATCTTATTTGTTAACAACTAATAAATAGTAACAACATCCAATTCAAATTTACCAAAATTTATTTAATTTTGATGAACTGTAAGAACCGATTTATTTTAAAGTGGCTTCGGTCATTGGAAGTTATCCCTTCTTTATCTAATTCTTAAATTTCTGGACTGCTACTTCCTGAGACGTTCCAGGTGTTGCAGAACCATAAGATTACTAAAGATACAGTTTATTATTTTGCTCTCAACTCAGAAATAATAATATTAAAATTAAAATTATACCTTACGGTATTATAAAGGAAAGCAATCCCACTCTTCTATAAAACTGAGGTCTCACTACTCTCGTTAAAATACTGGAACGTATCTCTCTCTCTCTCTTTCTATATATATATATATATATATATAGAGAGAGAGAATATATATATACGCGCGAATATGTATATATATATTCGCGCGCGCGTGCAAAACACACACAGGTTTTCGTTATTTTTCTTATCCGGACCGAAAGAATTAAGATATAAGCCTTTCTAATTCTGGTTGGACTAATAACTGTATTAATGATTATAAAAACCAAGTATCAAAAATGATCGAAGCTGATATCACTTTTAATTTTTAAATAGGGTCAAAAGCAAGGACAATATCTGAAGAGCATGAATGCTGATAACTACAAAAAATGAAAAAGTCAATATCAAACCATTCACCTCAGGGTGTTTTAATAATCGACAACGCTCGTTAACATAACGAAAAATTACGCAAGACTCCGAATTCATAAATTGTATAGAAAACAAGTTTAGTGTCGGGTTAATATATAGTAGAAGTATTCTATGCTTAGAGATTATTAAAGATTGGATTCTAACCTAAATAGAGCGATTAAATCAATCCCGCTACGAAGGGTAATCTTCAAAAAAATATTGGAAGATACGATCACAGCGTACTAAGATTGTCACTGTATAGCGGGCGGCGTATAGCTGTCCACATTGCGTGCGAGATATATAGAATGATAGGACTGGTGGAACAGTTTGCACTTTACGAAAACATCTCTTATAGCTCCGTATACTTACATAATATGAAGTACATTGACAGAGTTATTCAATTTATATTTTTTAATTTATTTAAAAATACTAATAATAAATACTTTATTTTTACGAACGACTACTGTACGTAGTCTAAACATATCCTAATTACTTTATACATTTCAAAACAATCAAATTAAATCATCTTACGTATGAAAACGTTTACGTATTATTTCATAACAATATGATACAGTTATTAATTTTATTTATACGTCTATTAGTTCCCCATCCGGTTGGTCTAGCGGTGAACCCGTCTTCGCAAGTCAGCTGATTTTGAAGTCAAGAGTTTCAACGTTCAAATCCTAAAAAAAGCGGTTACTTTTATACGGATTTGAAGACTAAGACTATACTGTACCATACTAGATCGTGGATACCGGTGTTCTTTGATGGTTGGGTTTCAATTAACCACGCATCTCAGAAATGGCCGACCTCAGACTGTACAAGACTTTCTTTTTCCTGTTTAGCCTCCGGTAACTACCGTTTAGATAATTCTTCAGAGGATGAATGAGGATGATATGTATGAGTGTAAATGAAGTGTAGTCTTGTACATTCTCAGTTCGACCGTTCCTGAGATGTGTGGTTAATTGAAAAAACCTAACCACCAAAGAACACCGGTATCCACGATCTAGTATTCAAATCCATGTAAAAACATCTGGCTTTACTAGGACTTTGAACGCTGTAACTCTCGACTTCCAAATCGACTGATTTGGGAAGACGCGTTAACTACTAGACCAACCCGGTGGGTAGACTGTACAAGACTACACTTCACTTACTACACTCATACATGTCATCCTCTGAAGTAATACCTGACGGTGATTCCCGGAGGGTAAACAGGGAAAAAAGGAAAAAAAAGCTATTAGTCGTGACTAATTTTATATGCGAAATGCTGAATATTCTTGGCATGATGATGTCATGAATTTGAAGTGTAATAGCATTACACTTTATACAGTTCAGTCTTGAGAGAGTTTTCAGAACACTTGCGCAATAATTTCATGTTCCTGTTTTGTTTAAACCATAGAGTGAATGTGTTAAATTTGGTATCTGTCGCGATTGATTAATTTAAACCAGTATATTCTTTAAAATGAAATTACGGCATTTGTAATCATCCAATAATCATGGAGGACGTTTATTTTGTATCAAAACTTGGAGGTAAAGTGCTTCATAGTCAAATTAGGGAAATCGTTTGGAGAGTATATAACTTTATGAAAAAAGAGGCGTCAACGAATGCCCAAACGATCCCACTAACAAAAGCTCGAGATCGGGCTGCTGAAGCCATTGGCGATTCACCCCGACTGATTACGAAAATTAAAAATGAATATGAAGAAACTATTCTTTCCAATTCCGCTTCTACGAATTCGGACAATCAAGTGTTTCATAATTCTTTTTCTCAGCCATTCGTAATCCCTAACAAGCGCCGGGAAAAATCACGGCGATTGTTAGGGACTAACAAGCGCATAACTGGACTGGACGATTTTTATATATGTGTTTGGTGTATAACTTTCACATAACAGAAAATCATCTTCCACACAGCCGAGCTATTACGTGCAGCACTAAAAGAAAGGATTGATTTTAACGGTAGTGAAAAGAGAATTCGAATTATATTACAAGATCTCAGTTTTAAGTGGCGAAAGACCCAAGGTAATCGTTCTGTATTGATGAAAAGGAGTACGGGACAAAAGGATAAAGTATTTACAGGCCATAAAATATTACAGAGAATCCGGCTGTAACATTGTTCACACGGATGAAACTTACGTCCTTATGTTTCTGGCAAATCCTGGGGAGACTGCTCAGGAAAATTCCTTTATCTCTAAGGGAGAGCGTTTAATCGTTATACATCGAAAACGGAAATTCATGTTTACTGAAGGTCAAAGATAAAACAACTTATCTCAGTTGCAGATTTTTTTCTTTCTTAATAAATAAACAGAAAATTGTATACTGATAAAATTCATTCCGACCCGATAGAATTTTAGGAATAAATTATCATTCTTATACGTGACTAATAATGCGTTCGGAGTTCTCTATCGATTTTTTATCCTTTTTTTTTTTATTCAAATATATCTGTGAGAAAAAGTTTAGTTTTATAGGAAGAACAATTTTTAACACTTAAATATAAATAAAATGAAAACAGGTGTAAGAAAATACCTGAAAATATAAATACAGCACAATATACAAAATTCCTACCTGTCAACTGTCTACCCTACCGTTTTAAGAAAACGAAATATTTTTTCCTCAAAATTTATAGAAAGTGTTCGGATATGATCAAATTTTATGTATCATTAGGGTTTTAAGAAGCCCAAAGAAGGGATCAACAGTTTTCTTATTCACAAAATCACAGTCCCAAAGAAGTTCGATTAAAATATTATGTAGTGTAAACATTAAAATTAAAGATTAGCAGAGAACGGAATAGAGTTAAAAACACGTGATAAACAGATAAAGTAGAAAAGTAAAGAAAACTCCATTTAACTATTCCTGAAAAATTTCCGTGTTAATAAATATCATGTTTTTTTTTTAGTTTTTCTAATATCTCATATCAATATTTTTCTGCCTTTATTTCATTTGATTACAAATAATCAAACTTATTATTTAATGAAATTAATTAAATTTTAAAATAATTTTCAGTACTACTTTTTCCCCTTCTATATCATCGTTGAATACTTTTACAGATATCTCTCCTGATTTTTCTGAACGGATTTCTTTCATTATAATAAATTAAACAAAATGTAATTACATTTTAAAACTGTAGGGATAGGTGATATTTAGTACTATTTCAATCTTAGAATAAAATCGTTATTCAACGGAAACAAAAAAAAGAAAAAAGCAATAAGCAAAATAAATGTTAAATAATACACAGTAAACTCTCGATTATTATTTATTCATCGGTTAAGTGCAGACTATCCGCTAGAGGTTTCAAAAACTGAAAATTTAGTACTGTATGAAAAAAGTAACATGAATACAAAAAAATTTCACGAAAAATGTGCAGTAAAATAATATAGTAATAGTATTTGTACTGTCAACACGTACTGGCGTGTTCTGAATTTAATCGTTAGCGCATATTATTTGATAGTACTGTATGTATTTTTTTTTTTGTTTAACCTACGGGACCACCTTTAGGTATTGCTTCAGAGAATGAGATGAACGATTTGTAGCGTGTATGAAAATGCCATGCCTGACCCGTATTAGAACCCGGGACCTCCGGATGAAAGGCCGGGATGCTACCACTCACGGAGGCCGGCACGTATTGTGTTACTCATCAGTAAATCATCGCGTTGTTCAGTGTATCGTTTGCTTTAGAAAATATACGTGTTGTTTTTCGTTTGTCAACTTCCTGTGTCTGCCATTAATTTTCGTGAGTGATTACAGCGCATATTATCTTTAGTCTGGGTTTTTTTGATACTGTACACATGTCGTCTTCTGTTCGTCCACTTCTTGTGTCTGTAGTGTGTGGTTTTACTGTACAGTGAATTTTTACTTGATTTTTTTTTATGATGGCTATAAAACGAGAAAAGAGTCTTAACTATTCAGCAAAAATTAGAAACGAGAGAAAAAGTTGAGAAAAGTGGCTACGAGAAAACTAAGTTTCTCTTCAATTTGAAATAATGCCTGGGATTTCTTTACACCTTCTATTCTCGCGAAATCATATGGAATTTATAGAAAACTTATAGAATCAGATATTCGATCTGCGACTTCTGTATCTGATTTGACAAATAAAGCAAGATCACTAGTCGGAGAGGAATGTGGAAGAAAATTACATTTCTGAGTAGTTGAAATGTGACGTAAATGAATTAACATATGACCATTTAACCGATGTAGAAATCGTTAGCATTAACAGAGGTGGCTGAAGATGGATAAGACAGCGATGGAGAAGAAGAGACAACTACGCACCCTAAGATTACACACAAAATAGCACTCTTATACGCTAGCGGACTACTGGAATATTTGAAACAGCAAAATGACTCATCGCTAGCCGACAAACTAATGCTACGTAAACTAGAGAGATTATTTAGTCCTGTTACCGAATGTTATATGTAATTTAAGAAAGGGAAATTTAGGTGGAATAAAAAACTGTATTTGTTACTCACAAAAGAGATTTAATAAAAAGCTATTACTTACATAATTGTTAAAGAATATGCTCAAAATACCCACCCCTTGCAGTTATACACGCACAGACTCTTTTCAGCATATTAGCAGAAACCTTTTTAAGAGTTGCATTGGAAATATTCGTGATTAAGTCTGTAATATTGACTTTAAGTTCATCATTAGTGTGAGGATTGTTTTTGAAGGCCTCTGACTTACTATAGTCCCACAAAAAGCAGTCGGGAGATGTGAGGTCTGGGTACCTTGGAGGCCATAAGCCCTTGCTTATTATTCGATCATCAAAGAACTCTTGCAGAAAATCCACGGTTTCTCGAGACGTGTGGCATGTAGCGCCGTCTTGCTGAAACCAGCAATACCGTTCTTGAGGCTCCAGGAGGGACACAAATTGGCGCACAATATTCCTGTATACTTCACCATTTACTATCTATTCGAAGAATACGGGTCAGACTATACGATGACGAGATATCGCACATCACACACCAATTTTTTCAGGATGTAAACATTTGTCTTGTAAAGCGTTAGGATTTTCAACCGCCCAAATTCGACACTTTAGACTGTTCACATAACCATCGAGATGGATCCAAGCTTCATCACTAAAGAACACTGTATTTAAAAATTCGATTCCGTTATCGTTTACGAGAGACCTAAACCAACGGCAATATTGCAATCGCTTGTTTAAATCTGGAGGCTGAAGCTCTTGGACTAATCGTACGCGATACGGATACAAATTCAATTTTTTAATAGCTTTTTGAACACTCGAATATGACAAACCGACTTACTTGGAAAGTTTTCGTAAACTTTTCCGTGGAGCATTGAGCAATCTTGTTTTCACATTCTCTAAAACGTCATCTGTCAAGCGAGTTGGTCGACCATTACGTTTTCTGTCGCAAACACTACCTTTCTCTCGAAATCGGTTTGCTAGCCTAGAAATTGACATTTTTTCTGGCGAAGGAACACCAACAAATTTAATTTGAAATGATTCTTTTACACTCGCGTACGATTTCGTAACAAAATATTGTTCAAGAATGAAAACTCGTTGTTCTATAGTAACAGACATTCGGTTCGTAACACGACCGGAAACGGCACAAAAGTTTACACAGCTCAAGGAGAATCAACTCACACTGCCGTATCTATACCGGTTGAGTTGCGCTACCAACTTCGTGTCACAAAACAAAATTTCCCTTTCTTAGAAAAAAATTACCAGATATTAACAATTGGGTAAAAGGACTAAAAAATCACTCTTTATAATAAAGAAAAAAAAACAAAAACATCATTTGAAGTGAAAAAAAAAACAGAAGCAATTAACAGATTATTTCAAAAAATTTAAAAAAGATTTCTTTGTTTATAAATTTAATTTTCGTTTTAAAATAAGGTACCATATTAACTGTATTCACTAGTAAAATTTTCACAGTTTAATGTTCATTCAGTTTTGTTTATTGCTTGTTTATAATAGTTAAAGATTAATACATTTTAATAATAAATATATCAGGAAGTTCGAATTACGAATAAACGTTTTCATTACAAATTTCCTTCCGTATTAGCAGATTATCCGCGAATTTCGTTCCAGCCATTACCGCGGATAATCGAGAGTTTACTGCAGTTACGAGGATGAAATTTGTTAAACTACCTATTAATTACTATAATATATAGAAATCTATTAAGCTGTTCATAAGTTACAATCGAAAAGACGTACACAAACAATAAATGCGTGAAACGCATGCACAAACAATATAAATTTTCGTGCTAGAGTTTTTTGTCATTAAATAATTATTTGTATTCGGTTCTTAATTTTCCCACATTGTGAAATCCTTCCTTATTCAAGTTGTAACGCTTATTAATTTTGTAAAATTAACCGAGGAGGCCAACAATTGCTAATAAAATGTAAAATTTGTTCAAATGAATCGATTTAGGGATGAAGATGACGGCATCATTGAAATTCACGTAAGTAGCTGTCCAACATGACATTTCCTGTGCTATTATTACGGGCTTGTTAAAATTGGCCAACCTCCAAAAACTTTTTATTGGAAGTGTATGTTGACCGGATATTCGATCAACAACATTTTCAGTTTATCTGATAAATGTCGATATCAGTTATAATTAATTATGACATTTTAAGGGCACGCACCATTTATCGCACACTATTGTAATTTCCGGGACTGTATTATTATCGCAGTTGCGATTTGGAACCGCCAAATCTTTTCCTTTTTTACTTATTCCATCGAATCGATATGACATATTTTTTGGTAAACTGCGATTCATCTATTTCGATGACTTCACCTGGATTTCCAATAACCGTAGAACTTTCTAAAAATTTAGATACACAGACCTCGTAAATAATTGTTCCAGTACTTACTTACTAGTAACTACTAGTATTTACTTCTTTGTTCTAATACTTATCTTACTGAATAAAAATAACTTTCTACCTTATTTCTCCTGTTACATATATGATGTTGTTTTTTTAAAGAGTAAACAAGTAACATTTATTATTTGAAATGGCTTTTGTGTGATACTGATCCATTAAATGGATGGACACCAGGTGTCCCAAAAGGTGATCGAGAAATCTATTCGTAAAATCTATTCTCTGCCGAGTTGAATATTGCTCACAGTAGTGTGCATTTTATTTAGAAAGCATTGAAACTAAAAGCTTATTGTCCAAACCGTATCAAAGTTTAATAGAAGATGACTTCAACAGGCGTCTTGAGTTCTGTGAACGGTTTGTAATACGCTGTGAGTTAGAGCATAACTTTAAAAATCGCATTTTGTGGACGGATGAAGCTTCCTTTAAAGTAAACGGTTTTATCGATCGTCATAACTGTGTGTACTGGAATGACATAAATCCGCACGAAATGTTTGAGCAAAAACTAAATGTTCCAGCCATCATTGGTGGACTAGTGTATGGAGTGGTGGTAATGTCGGTCCGTACGTTTTTAATGGCACTGTAATAGCTTTGTAATGGTGATTCTTACCTTGAAATGTTACAAGAGGTAGTTTTACCTGAGATACAAAATAATCCTTTGTTAGAAAATATTCAACTTAATTTGTCAAAATGATGGTGCTCCACTGCATTACAGTTTATCAGTAAGAGAGAATGTATCGGCGGCAACTTTAGCGAGTGGATCCGAAAAACGTGATACAACTGACTGATTACCAAGATCATATGATCTTACACCGTAAGACTTTTCAGTTTGGGGAATTTTGAAAAATGTTTTCTCTCATAAGCCTAGAGATTTACAACAGTAGAAACAAATAATCGAAGATGAATTTAAAAAGTTAAACGCAAACAAAGATTTCTGTACAAAAATTGGTTACAAGTGTAAAAAAAAACTGTGGAAAATGTAATGCAAGTAAATGTGCAGCAATTTGAGCAACTTTGTAAGATATAAAAAAGTATAATAAATTTATGTACAAAAAATTTATTGTTTATTTAATAGCACAAGTATTGTTTTCAGTTTCTGAAATATTGTTATTACTCGATCAAGCGACTTTTGGGACACCCGTTAGTATACGCGCCTAAGTAATTCAAAACTTATACGATATTAATATTAATAAACAAACACAAATAAAACGATTTATTTTTAAGAAATATGACTTATGTAGAAGAAATTTTTAAGGTAGGAGAAAATTAAAGAAAAAGTATCTCTGTTAAATTGTAGCTGATGAATTTAGAAAGTAATATAATACGCGGTGCAGGACAAAATATGTATACCTAATGGATAGAAATAAGTCAAGTTCATTCGCGACTAAAGGGTAGGTTAACATCCAAGTCGCCACAAAGTGTAGAAAATGAAATTATACAGTTAAAAAAGACATTAAATGAAAATGTAAATCAATTAATGTCTACACTTTATATAACATCATTTAATGTTCTAACATATGGTTAAAAAAATGCTGCTTAGTAGCATTTAGTAGAAACTATATATATATACACACACACATAATGTTATTTCACTAATTGCCATAAAACAATGAAACGTGACAATAAACAGATATTTTAAATAGTTATCAACAAATAAAATGGAAATAAACTACGCAAAACTTTCGCTTGAAGTTATTTCGTCGTGTTTGTCTTGATGCCAATTTACAGCATTAAACTAGACAAGAGAACAATTTATATAAGTTGTTCCTGAATAGCTTAGAAAAATAAATTAATTAATACTGTAAACCTAAAAGTTATCAAAAGAAGAATTTTAAGAGCAATAAGATTTGCGATAAAATATTGACACGCAGAAACTATGGATAAAACAACCTGTCTATTCGTGACGAAACTACATACGATACGGATGGGAAATTAATTTTTTAATGTAATGTCTTGTCTGTACAGTATGTAAATCTGTTCGAGCATTTACTTGTAAACAAATCGTATTTTTTAAATTCACAAATAGCCTACCTCCATGGCCGAGTTGGTAGCGTCTCGAAATTTCCGAGTGGAGGTGCCCCGTGTTTTCGAATCCCGGTCAGGCATGACATCTTTTCATACGATACAATTTCTACCAGGCTAATGACCGGCCGTAGCTGTTATGCCCGCTCTTTCATAACAAAAAAAGAAAAAAAAACTAACATTTTTTTAACCTTATAGCAAATATTTATTTCATTATCTTTATCTCATCATAAATTTTACATCATTATTTCATAATCTTTATGTTATTAATAGTTTCAAAAAATACCAAAAAGCACTGCTCCCTCCAAGTAGTTAACCGTTTTTATTATTTTTTATTTATTTTAGTTACAAATCAAAACAATAACATTTTGCCAACTCAAAAACAGCTTTAAGAAATAGTTTTTACAAGAGAATAAATACAAAAAATGTTTACTTGTTAGATTAGATGTAAATTTTTGTGACACAACCGTTTGTATGTAAATAGATCTCTTATTCTCATCAGTACATAATAATAAACTAATTATATAGATGGCGTCAGGAATTTATAGGCATGTAAATCTACAAATAAAAAAAAGACTCTATACCAACATTTACTAGCTTCATTAGAAGCAGCATCCCAACATGGTAAAAGCTTCATTAGAGCAGCATCACAAAATACAGAATTATAGATTATATTACAATAGCTGTAAATAAAGTCATATTAATTATATATATATAAACACGTGAAATGGTATTAAAATAAATATGGGAAAATATTCTGACAGGTAGAGAAGAAGCTTTCAGAAAAAGAGAGAGAAAGTGAAGAAAGAAAAATTTAGAAGAAACAAAAATTTCTATAAATAATTTATAGAAAAGCATTGAGAAGGTGCAGAAATAGAAATCATTATAATTGAACAAACAAATGGGTAGGTCTGTTACTGGTACTACAAGTTAAGCCCTAGATCCAGAGATATAAGGAATTTCAGTTTACAAATTTCCATTCAACGTGCAGGATAATTCAGTAATAAATGAGCAAAAAGTATGTCACGAGTATTCCATTTTTGGACAGTGATTAAGTACGAGAAGCTCTTTGTGAAAAGGGATCAAAGTGACATTATTCATTTATAAACTGTAACCTAGTTCCTTTTGTAAACATTGAAGGTGAATAATTTTTACGTTAAGTGAATTATTTTGCGACAGTTATAATCTCTTGTTAATGATTTTATTAGCACTTTTAAGATGAACAGTAAATCGAAACTGTAGTTTGATATTTATAATTTACCTGTTTTTTACATTACAAGCTATTTTACAATAATAAATTGTATTTGTAAGAATTTTTACATGTGTTATCTCTCAATCTCCCTGCTGAACTGTTAACATGCGACAATATTCAATAATACGGTTCATAAAATGTTAATGAAAATTATTTGAGCACATATTTATTACACATTGAATGGGATGAAAAATATCAGTTTTTTAAAAAAATTAATATTATTTGAAAATTCATTAACCGATAACATAAAAAATATGTGTTAATTATATTTGAAATAAATTGGTGAGGAAATTTTTAAAAGAATTCTCTGTTTTACTGAAATTGGCAACAAAACACAATAAAATTCTTCTCATAAGTTCACCTCTCTAAAAGAACTAGAGAATTTGGGAAATACGTTTTAGTTCTAAGATTTGGAAGGAAAATCCTGATCTTCAGGTGGGGGGTAACATTTGTATATATTAACAACTGCTAATATATACAAGCAACTAATAAATGAAGGGACTGACTTACTCTCAGTATACGGAGTTCTCTCCATTACAAGTGTCAATGGTCTCCTTAGAGAGAGGATGAGCAGTGGTGGATACAGGGAACTATTGTTCTGATGGTGGGGAAGCTGCCTACAAAAGCAGAGGAATTTCTTTAGGAAGTCAACGGTATTAGAATATAAACGACAACAGAAATTCACTGTATTAAAGCTCCCAGTGATAATTTCATGCATTATATTATCTGTTAAATGTTCTAGAGTTAAAAAAGCTTCTACTGTTAAATGTTCTAGAGTTAAAAAAGCTTCTCATTTAGACATCTGGAAGAAGCAACGAAAGAAGTTAAAGGGCCAATTGTGTACAGGAACATGGAATGTCAAGACTTTTTACCGAGTGAAAAGTTAGAGAATCTCAAGAAGGAAATGAAGATAAATAAAATGGATATATTAAGACTGAGTGAAGTAAGATGGGAAGGACAGGATGAAATGAGGAGAGGAGAAAGTTACGATATTCTATTCAATAAGAAAGAAAGGAAAAATGGAGTAATAATAATTATGAGGAATGAAGTAGCTAATTGGGCATGGAGTGTATATCATATTAATGATAAATTAATATTTTTAAGGATTGGGATTATTAAAAGATTTAGTTACAGTACAAGCATATTGCCAACATCGAATTATGGAGAAGAAGGTATTGAAGAGATGTATGAGAGAATTGAAGATGTAATAAAATCAGAAAAGAGCTGCTGTAAGCTACTAATGGAAGAATGCAATACTAAGATTGGAGGTATTCAAAAACCATGAAAAAAGGAGATACACATGGGTAGTCCCTAGGGTCAAGACATGCTATCAGATAAGACAATATCTTAGTATATGAAAGTTATACGAATGCTGTTAAGAAAGCCAGTGGATTACCAGGTGCAGATATCAATAGTGAAAATATGCTACTTATGATGGATGATAAGAGATTTAAAGAAAGCACTGAAAGTGAAGATAGTTAAGAAATGAAACTTAGAAAAGTTGAAGAAATTGGATGAGGAAACAAAGGTCACCTCATTCTGAAGCCATTTGTATCTGTTGAACGCATTCTTTAATGCTTGCATCGCTAATTTGCATTCGTTATTCCACCAAGGAATACGTTTTTTACTGATGAACCCAGATGTTTTAGGTATAATGAGCTGAGCAGCACGCATTACAAGATCCGCAACATCCCTAACATTTTCATTTATCTGTGTCCTCTTGGCTGTCCTATGTAGACCTCCGACATCTACAGAAATCAGTTCCTTAAATCTACTCCAGTCAGTGTGCTGCAACAGCCATCTAGGGTTCACTCTTCTTGGAATATTGGTTACTTTGCGGTGTTTAATTGCTATAAGCTGTTGAGGTGGGTTTATCATATAAATTTACTCTACGTTAAAATAAATCTACTGTTTAAATAAAAAATATGGTATACACATACTTTTATTCTCAGTCAGAAATAAATTCCTGCAAATCAGTAACGTCAACCATATGTTGCAGACCTGTTTTCCTGTGAGCTAATTCATCATATAATTATTTGTTTGAAAAGTGCAACGCAATAATGAGAATGGTATAGATAAAAGACTGTTATTAAATAGAAATTTATTAAGAAGCTTTTCTAAGGTCCCTTCTAAACTGCTGAAACTTTTAAACAGCAAATATATTTTCTGGCTGAAATACTGATGCTATTCTGAGGTTTTATTATATCTTCAGTGTTATTAAAATTGCAATTATTCAGTAAAAATTTGGATATGGAGTTGAATATTTTATTAGAAAGAAAATGTGTAAAAGTACACATCTTTTAATGATAAATCATTCATGTGTGTAATTCGAAAAACATTTTATAGAAAAGAAAATACAAAAACTCTTTAAAAGGTCATGAAATTACATATATATCTATGACTGAGATTTGAGTCTGTTACGAATCTTTGTGTTTAAATATGTATGACAATTTACAGTAAGTTTTTGGTAAACACTTAACAAAAAGAATAACAGATGCCAAGAATAAATTTCTGAAATTCTTCTCACCAGCATCAAAATGATCTCTAAATGTTGGCGATAATTTTTAATAAAACAAAAAAAAATTCTGGCAAAAGTAAAACTAATTAGAAACAGTAAAAAATAGTTAAATTACTACTACTTTTAATGATAAGAATAGCACATTAGTAGGTAACTATAAAATTAAGTGATACGAGAAAAAATCTCTTATTTACAGACTCCCTCCCAATTTCTTCAAATGAGAATAAAAAAATACAACTCTAGGAAAATGGTGTATACAAGAAGATAACTATAATAATCATCATATAATGGTAATTAATATGTTAACTAATTTCCCCAAAAAAGAAATAAAACAGTGAGCTAGAAAAAGAACATGAAATCTACTGCCAGTCACTTGGCTAGCATTAAATATGGCAAAGTTCCACCAAGAAGGTCACTGTGGCATTAAAAATTTACATTACAAATACAGAAAGTATTACTAACTTCTAAATTAAAAAGAAAAACATGTTATTTAACTTACAGGATACGCAACAAAATTATTATTTAAAGTTTATCAATTTAGAAAGAAGTTATAATACATTTAATTAAGGTCTTAGTATTTTCAAATATAATTTATATTACTAATGCTCATTTTTTTTCTTTCAATTGCAAAACATAAAATTTTCAAAAAATAAAATCTAACATTAAAATTACAATCTCATACCAAAGTCTTACAACAAAGGGATATATTTATATACTACTGTACATAAAACAACTTTGAAAGAAACAGTTTTTTAAATGGTTTTTTTTGTTATTTATAAACATATATTACTATTATATTTTATGTTCTTCACACAAAATATGTAGAACTGTAATTGAAACTGATGTCTCACGAAAGTATTTAAAGGATATCTGTCCTCAACTTTTATTGCTTCTTCAGCAAAGCCACTTAAATATAATTCATCATAGAATCATGTAATAAATAAACAAGAAAATTAATGCTTAAACTACATAGTTAAAAGAGCAGGAAGAAGAAATAGATGAAAAGAACTGGGTAGAAAAAAAAGATTACATATTGAGGAACTGTGTTTGGTGAAGCATACACAGAAACTGCTTCTTTAACTTTAGTGATCAATGGGAACTGATAAACATGATTTTAGCCTTTAGTACTTATCTTTACATTTAAACTTTAACATACAGGACATTAATGTGCAAGATTTGGAAGCATCAGATTGTAAGGTCAATTATTATGATATTCAGAATATGAGAACAGTGTATTCAGAGTATGGAAGATGGAAATGCAGCTAAGTAATAAAATGCAGTATAAAAAAAATTAGTACAGAATGAACAGTCCATTAAATGAAAGAGGATTAATGTATAAGGTTAACCAACCCCTTCAAGCAGGAAGTTTGGGTTAAATCAATAATTATGAGATTCTTAAGGGTGTTCAAAGGGTCAACATATTAAAAGCTTCCATTCAACTTTCCTGGCTAGGTATCATAGACAGAAGTAAAGAAGAAAATTAGAACCTGAAACCAGGCAGGTCAGGGTGCAGATTCATTAGAAAGGAAAGTGGATGCTACTTGGAAAGAATAGTAAAAAAATGGTATTATTTCATGGGATAATGGGAAAGGATAGAATTTGTAACCAGGCTTGATTATGTGAATGAGAGAAAACAACCCTGTAATATGATCTCTAGCAGCTAAATTTTCCAATAACATAAATGTCACATCTCCTAATGATTGTTTAAGACTACACCAAACCTACATGTTTCATTTTCAACTATTTCTGCTGTAAATGAATACCAATACTTAATTAAATAAAGGAAAAAAATGGCTAAAAAGAACTTTCTGGCCATAATAAAGAATTTTTTTTAAATGTTAAAGCAGATTTTGTAGAATTCAAGGAAAGATTTTGTTAAAATACATCCTGAGGAAGATAATTAATTATAGATGAAAAAATTATGATTTATAAAAAAAGCATTTTTAAAAAGCTTTTTTATTGAATGGGGAATGATTTAATACATCCTCCATTCAATAAAAAAAAAAACCAGGAAAATACCTCAAGATTAAATGTTCGTTTACTCAATACAGAACAGCATTTTAAATTTCAAGTAAATTTTAATCAGAAACTGAAATGATATTTTAATTCCAGTCCCTGATTTCAATCTCTTGTTTGTGTAATGTTTGTAACTCTTCAAACCTCTGGACTGTTCGATCAAAATGTGTGATTAATAACCCAAAAATAGAATGGAGAGACAGCAAGATGCTGTTAATGTTAAAATATAACTGATCTGATAGCGAGCCTCACTATCTACTTTTCACATGGAAAGGCAAACACTAACAATCAGTGCTACTCTTAAACAGTGTCAGAACAATTAAAAGACTAGTGTTACCTGCAGAAATAAAACAATACATTAATGTAACTTTTCTGTTATAAGAAAGTGCAATATGTATACTCCCCCTCAACATATTAATGCATAGCTTTTAATCATTTATAAACAGAAAAAGGTATTTAAATTTAAATTACTAGTTTTTAGTCAAAATAATATTTAATTTCAGTCTTAATGCATAATAAATTACACCACAATATTAAATTCATAAAAATTATACATACACATATTGGTCCAATAAAATATATTATTTAAATATAAAATATTTTGTTTTAAAACATCTTGTGACCAAAATATAACAATACAAAAATTTTTTTTGAGGTCTAACAATACAGTACAAAATAAATTCATATAGTTAGTTAATATGAAATGAAAATTTAAATAAATTTTATTTCCCCAGTTTAAAATTTTATTAGTAATAAAATAAAATACTACTTAAAAATACGATTATTTTAGTGTATAATCAAAATTTAGACAGAAAATATTAAAAATATAAAGCAAAACTGAATAGCACAGAATAACCCTTAATAAAAATAAACTAATATTTATATTTCATTCCATAAAACATGTTTGTTGTAAAAAAAGGACTAATGTCAACAATCAGTATTGATTTTTATTGAATTGCCAAGAGGATGGGTGTTTTGAGTTTGATAATTTAATTTTAATGACTGGCAATTGTAAATTGTGGTTCTTGATGAAAACTTATGGTACATACGACTACGTAACGTATTCTGCTAAAGTAGGTGATATTCGAACAGAAAATGTTTTGCTTGTTGCTAATAGATATACTGATTCTTAAAACTAATGAATGAATTAATCCTTATTGTCCAAATTTTTAACAAAGCTGTTAAAAAAAAATGATTTCCACCAATGGTACAATTTTTTAAAAAATCTTCTACATGAATGTTTTTTTTTTACAATTTTCAAGTTGTTAGTTAAATAAACAATACATTACAAATTTAAATTAATTGTTACTTATCACCAACTAAAGCAGAAGCTTAAGAATACTTTATAAAAAATATCTTTAAAAAAACAATATATATAAAGAAACTTGTCTTAAATTTCAAATTTAATCTTGAATTGCAACATTTAATGTGCACAAAGCTTGTACGATTGTTAATCATTACTCCGGTTATTCAGAGGAATGTGATGATATCAACCTAAGAAAATTCCTAAAAATCAGTTTAGTTAACTAACGAAAAATACAACAAAATCAATTCAACTAGTCAATTAAAATTATGACAGACACAATAACAAACATAAAAACAGATAATTAAAATTAAATATTTTATTTTTCATTATTTATATTTATCACTCATTTACTATGAATACTGTTAAACATTAATATAAATAAACAATTATTTAATAAAAGTAAAACTAACTTCAAATCCAGCAAGATGAAAATATTCAAATTAGTATGCAAACATTTTTTAAAATTTCATTATTGACCCAATAAATCCCAAGTAATAATGAAAAAAGAAATAAAATATATATATATATATATATATATATATATATATATATATATACACACTTCTTTTTTAAAAAGCAATTTTTTTTAATAACCATGCTCCTCTGTACCAATACAAATTAATTTATATTTAATAGATCAAGCACAGAACAATTTCAATTGTTCTGTGCTTAGGGTTGATCTATTAAATATAAATAAATTAATATATATATAAATGAACTGATGTACTAATCTAAATACTAGACTAGATATACTAGTCTAAAGTAGAACATCCTATTTTGAAGTTAGTTAAAATAATAAACAATAAAAAAAAACTATATATATATATATATAAATAAATTAAGACATTCTTAGATTTCAATTTATGAAAAAATAATTATACATATAAAATGGACATTAAAAATACCTGAATTAATTGAAATTGTACTTATACAACTAGATTACTTATTATCTAATTATCTTTACAAAATTCATTAAAAATGACTAATAACACAAATTTTATCATACAAAAAAAAAAAAAAAATTATTAATAAAACAAACCATAGGCAAAAATAAAATAAAACAATTAAATATATACTATTAATATTAGTAGAATAAAAAAAATTTGTGACATTATTCGATTGAATATCAATTGACTACAAATAAATTATACAAGAAAACATTTTTGTAAGTTAAATTATACAAGTAAAAATTGTAAATCAGACGACATCAATCCTTTCAGAACTCTTTAACTAATAATAATTCTCAAAGGAAAAGAAAGTAGCTATTAAAACAAGTTATTAGTTAATAACTAATTATATATTCAGAGATATTATGTAGTTAATGGAGGCAGACATTACATTAAACTAAGAAGAAAGAAGACAGATTTAGATTATGAATAAAGTGAAAACTTTGTAGATCAAGCGATGAAAATAAAAACCTACACATACATGAATGCTTCCAAAAGTTGATATTTTCTGAATATTTGAAGAGTATATGAATAAATTATTGACCCAGAAGCTGGTTTGATCTTTACCACAGTTATCACAGATTGTAATAAAAAGCCTAGCGGCACTGGTGAAGTGTATTATGTTTAAATTTATTAACTGATAGTGTATTCATCTTTATAGATTAAAATACATTGACAGCTAATGACTGTCCTAACAACTGAACAAAAGTATATAGAATATTTGAGTAATTAGCTCTTTAATGACTCATTTTATTTCAGTTAAATAACTAAAGCTGCCTTTTCTGTTTATGTCAAACTTTACTGGTGTATGGTTTTTGTAGAAATTTTTAATTATACAATGTTTAATCTTTTTCCTGGTAATATCTGTATTCTATTTATGTATGAATTGTTAATCAGCTTTATCTTAACATTTTGAATGAACATACTCTATAATAAAGTATATTTTTAATTTTTTTTTGTAAAATTAAATTTTGTGTATATATATATATATATATATATATATATATATACCGGTCATAAAATAAATGCTGTGATTTTATTCATTTCATCATGATAATAACGGCTTAATGATAAAGAAGAAATTACTGATATAAATCAGCGAAGTAATTGTGCACACATGAAAAGGCAGATACCTTTTCAGAAGGAAGAGCTATTTTTCAAACACAATAAGACTGAAAAGTGTAAAACCTAAATGCATACGTTATATTAATCATGTTTAAGCATTTAATGAAAAAAGAAATTAAAATTTAAGGAAAGAATAACTCACCCTTATCTGGATTAAATAATATAATAAATCAATAAAAATTCAAACTAACATAATATAAACATTATTTAAAAAAGTGACAAATGAACAAATTACTACTTATTTTTATAAAAATCAGCTAACAACTGAATGATGAATTATTATGCAAGTGTTTGTATTCAAGCAAATGTTTGTATGAAGTAATCAAACTAAAACTTTAACATGAATGAAAAATTAATAAAAAAAAAATGATGAATTATTATGCAAGTGTTTGTATTCAAGCAAATGTTTGTATGAAGTAATCAAACATGAATGAAAAATTAATAAAAACAAATTTGCTTTTTTTTCCTTATGCCTAGTTTCTAATGAATAATCTTATTTTTACTTCATAACCACCAAACAACTGAAGTAATACTAAAAGATGACGTAGGGGAAGTGTACTCATTTTTTAATTAACATTATACAGTTAATTTAACACCAGAATTTATTATTTTTGTTGTAAATGCCATTTATTTTACATTTATTTCAGTCCATGCATTTACCCCATGTGACTTTGTGATGTGTGATATCCAAGTGTAACATTATTAGTCCCTATTTTTTTTTTTTAAAGAGGGTTAGTGATAGATAACACTGAATTATAATTGTTATACACACACACATAACAAACATCTTTTTTCTGCCAGGACTGCAGATGTTGAACTTGGGACAAGGTATGTGGTTCCAACAAGATGGGGCTACAGCCCACACTGCCAGACATTCCATAAACATCCTTTGAAAACTGTTACCGGGTCATTTGATTTCCAGGTTTGGAGATGTGCCTTGGCCTCCTTGATCTCAGTAAGTGCGACTTCTTTCTTTGGAGGTACTTAAAGGAACGAGTTTATGTTGACAAACCCCATTCATTAGACAAGCTGAAGACAGCTATTTGTAGAGGCGCAACTAATCACTCAGGATATATTGGAACATGTGTGGGGTAGCTTTACCTCTCAACTTGAAAACTGCATTATGGAAGATGAACTTCATCTTCCAGATGTGATCTTTTTCAGTAACACAAATGGCATTCTTTCCCACAGCTATTAAGCAATAAAGTAACTTAAGTAATAAAGTTTGGTGTACAATTATTTGTGTAACGTTCATTAAAAAATGAGTAAACTCTCCTGTTTTATTTTTATTAGAATTAATATATAAATTATAATAAAAATAAAACAGTCAAATTTTTTCCCATAAAATTAGCATAACCCTGAAATACTAATTAAACTATCCGCAATGAACTACTATCATACTACAGTTAAAATATAATTCACTTTTTAAATACAAACATTACAAATTACATATTATCTTATCACATATCACAAGAATGACAGATTTATATTTTTTGTAGTTTTATTAATGTCAAAAATATAATTTAGATGGAAAGTACAAAAAATGATAATTATGATTTAAATTACCACCCTGATATGTATCATATTAATAAATTTTATTAAAAAAATGAATTTTTTTTAATATTATGTATATTTTTTTTCATGTAGTAAAAATAGTCTTTAAATAAAAAAGAAAATGTTAATCTAATTATTTCTAGAGGAAATAAAAAAAAAAATACTAGAAAAACATACTAAATATAAATAAAAACAGTATCATTTTAAATAAAACTATGTAATTTTTAGAAATTAAATTAATTTTTTTACTCATCATATTTTTATATACTTCATATACATTAAATATGTTATAAAATACACTAAAAAGATCTGAAAAAAATTTTTTAACTTTATAAACTAGAATTTTAAACATGGAAATATTAAAAAAAAAAAAAATGAATAAAATATTACATTAAACCATCAAAAATAAATTCCTTAATTATTAATATATTCATTGTACAATTTTTCTAAAAAAAATTAATATTGTAAAAAGTTAGGTATATTAGCTTATATGAGTATAAAGAATAGGTTCTACCTGTCGAACTATGTTTTATGCACATAACCTTCATCCATTTGCTCATCCCACCATCACAAACTAATGAGAGCTAATGGTATCTTTCAGACAGTCAATTAAAGCCATTGGCAGTTTAGATAAACTTTAAAATGTACCTTTAATCTGTGGCAAAAATAACAATCAAATAATACTTTAACATATTCAGTGCTGAACACTTGCAGGTGTGCAGTCTACGTACACATTCAACCTGCAGTGGCTACTCTATCTCTACTGATGGGGGTCAGTATATATCATTCGTTAGCGCATCAGAAACTTTTATACTTTGTTACTGTGTACTTCCTTTATAGTTACTGTTCAGTTTTTGGTCAAGGTCGTATACACAATGTTGTCTAAGATGATGCCATTTTCACAAATTTACCACGAAACCAAACAAACAAGAATTCCAAGCAGCTGATTTTACACAACCCTCTCGGTAGTTTGTACATAAGTTAGCAACTAAATTATCCATTTTTGCTTATAAAAGAATATTTTACAAGTATAAATGTTACAAAATATGAAATGTTCACTTATATTAAACAACGATATTTAGTTACCGTTTGAAGACATTCATTTTCGTCTGTTTTCATGTACAAAAAAGAAATGTAATGTAACCATGGACACATACTCAGTTTTTTTTCATTATAAGTAAAAAGAACATACTTAATTCAAGATTTATTTTTTTTTGGGTGTTTCAAAATGACTTTAGTTGTTTTCAAGTATATATATATTTTTTTGTAATTGCTATTATTGAATTCATAATGTTATCTAACATATATATTAAATTATTTTTCTTCGTGTTTACATTTGTACTCTTGTTACGTTAACTAATAACTGAGTTCAAGTGTTTTTTAATTTCTTTTCAAATCATTACCCCAGGCCAGACTCTCAATTTCTCTCAAACAGTTACATTGAACCGGTTTTTTTTGATAGAATTTTAAATTCTGAAAGAGGCTAGATTATTAATAAATAGATTTATTTTAAAAATTATTTGTAATTTAGTTAATATTTATTAGACAATTATGTTTCATGATTAATTTACTTATTAAATAAATCAATTTAATAAACCAATTATTGATATATGGAATAAATTGAGGATTTATTGCACGTAAATTAAACACAGACTTTTTATAGATAAAATTATAAACTAAGAGCTTTCTTTTTTCATAAAACAAAGAAATAAATTGTTTTTATCTAATTAAAAAATTAGTTAATATAAATTGCCAGCATAAACATGCTAAGGCATGTTTTTCAAATATCTATATTCCAAGAGATATAAAAGATGATAACTAGTATAATTAAGGAAGTTAAAAACAAAAAAATAATTCAGCACAGAGGGTTAATACGCTAATGAAGTTCAAGCAAGCAGTGAATGTGCTAATTTCTTTATTTTTATATTTAATACAATTTCAGGTTTCCATTTCTATTCACTCAGAGTGATAAAATTTTTTAAGTATAATTAAAATAGCTAATGAAACTGGAAACTGCAGCTAGTAAAGTTCAATATAAGTGATATATTCAAGACTCGAAAACAGGAAAGCTCTTTGAAAAGTTAGTAATTACATCCAAAAACAGCATTAACCAAAAAGAAGAGTCATCAAGGGATTGAAAGATATATATATATACACACATTTCCTTGTATAGTAACAGTAAATGATGAATTTAAATTCATATAATTTTTGTTATTGAAAATACCTTTTTTTTATTAATGTACTTATGATAAATGTTTCTTATTTGTACTCTTCATAAAATATGATTCGAGAGCTTACAGGCGGGGTACCTAAATAATTATGGAAGTAACAAAAAATACCATATATAATAAATAAAAATTAATAAAATCAATAAGCATAAAATTAACATAAATAAACATAAAACACATTATTTCAATTCAACTATGATAAATTTACAAGCTGTAATAAATCTACATTCTAAAATAATATTTATAAAAAATTTAACAATTAAAAGAAATATGAATAAAATGCGCATTAAGTTGTGGATACATTTTTATTAATATTTAATTAGTATGACAATAAAATAACTGCAAAAAAATTATGCAAAGCTAGGTTTAAAATAAAAAAATTAATGAAATCTTATAAGTTTTATAATTTTCTGCAATTCTCACATAGTTTGATAATATACCACCCAATTTAAGTAGCACTATTGACAAATGGTTTTAGTATTACAGTATTATATAAATGATAGGCATCAATTGCATAGACTAGCATAGATTTAAATACTAGACACTTAAAAAAAATAAAAATAAATAAAAATTGTGCATCCATTAAGCATTTTTAGATATATTATACAAAAATATCATAAAAAATATATAAATCAATGTGAATTTATAGTGGGCTGTGGCTGTTATTTTGTGATGTAAATAACTGGTTAAAATCTACCTATAATTTGTAAATATAAGAAAATAAATATTTGCCAAAAAAAAGTCATATTGTTACATTTTAATGAGATTATAAGGTGAAACTACAATGAGATTTGATTTCTATGAAAAAGTAATTGTTATACAATATCAAATTTCACTGAAAATAAAGAAGAAATACAATTTTTGATAAGCTTGGAAGTATGTGCATATAATATTTATTGTTTCAATGTAACATAGAAACAACAAAATTGGCCTAAAAATAGGAGAAACAAAGATAAAAATTAAAGTAAAACATAAAAGCAATTAAAAAATATAATATAATTACACAAACTTGTGCAACCATTTAATGGGCATTAATCAGATACTATTCAGATTTTATACGTGAAGTACAATAAGGAATATCCCTATATAAGTACATAGGGAAATTTATATAACCTACACTAATAAAGATTACATAGGGATACACTTAAAGGTAGCATTTCTCCTATTTGCTATGGTTGGTATGAAATATTATACTTTGAGATATGTGTACTATATGTGTTAATATTTTTAGACAATACCATTAACACACACAGGTCTAAATGAATAAGTGCTTTTTATTTTGAGAATCTTTTGCTTGACTCAATGAAGGTAGAACTTTTTCAATAGCATACAAACTCTTCAATATAGCATAAATTTGAGACTGACAAATTCTTCTGATCTTTCAATATCAATTTTTACTTTCTACAAATATTTTAAAGGCAAAGAGTATAAAATAAATCATGTACAATAAAGAAACTGAAGGACAACATAAAGTTATTACCACTGAAATCATTATTTTACACCAGGTATATTAAAGTATTATTAATATTATTAAACATACATAGTTAAGAAATTGTTGCAACTAGGGACTGAATTTAACATATACTGTAATATTGCATCATATTTTTTTATATTTTAAAATGCTTATTATTCTGTATTTATGTGATTCTATGAACCAGATACTTTTTCATGTGGCACTCTTCACTCTCTTAACTATACTAAAAAGACGAGGAAAGAATACATAACAATGGTAATCTACATATGAAAAATTAGAATTTTAAATGAATAATTCTGGTACAATCAATGTTTTAAATTACAGTTTATCACTGCAGATGCTCTGCAATTTTATAATAATCTTCTCAAAATGTATAAGAATCTCTGTGCACAGTTAAATTTAGGTTAAATGATATGTTTGAGGTAGTTTAAGATTTTTTAATATATTCCCATTTACCTATAACTGTATGATTAAAGATAGAAAATTCTAAGGCATCTTTTTATACAGGTGAAAGATTTCTAAATTATTTGTATTTTCATAAGTAGTTTCTTATTATAAGATATTCAGTAAAAGTTGAAGATGAATTATGTTAAATTACAATTTTTAAGTGTAAATTACAGTACCGGATATTTATTTAAATTACATAAAAGATATGACAATCTGTACAATTACGGACTTAAGAATGGATGAATACGTTTACGTAAGTTTAAAAGAAATATTCTGAATATTATGTAACATTTTGCTATTCTGGTCTTTAAAGAATCAGGAAAATGACTCCTTCAAATGTTAGGCTGTTAAGTTAGGCTGTTATATACAATGACTGAAATCAGGTCTCGGGGCTGTGTAATATGTGTAAGTCATATTCAGCATATAGTAAGATACCACTCTAACTTTTTTAGACAGATGCAAGAACTCAAATCAGATATTTATGATCAAACAATGAGACTGTTTACGTCTTTCATCCAGAAAAACTGCAAACATAATACTTATCCGATTCCAATAACAGTGTACCACTGGCTAGATTCAGTCTAGAAACTGCAGTATTTACATACTCTCAACAGGCAACAATAAGCTGTAAGTTACTTGCTGGTAATGAATGATAAATATATTTAGAGTTATTAAAATACATCTGTTATATCTTGGTTTAACAAAACGAAAGGGAAGTCACAGTTTTGAAATGTAAGAGGATGAGGAATAATGACTTGGCTAAAAAAGAGTCAGTAAGAAAATATATAGAAAATACAGGGGTAGAAAAACATTGAAAATAATACTTTTTATGAATAAGAACATCATACTAAATTGAAATACCTAGAAAGGGATATTAGAATTAGAACCTAGTCACATACTGACTCTGATAACAACAGGACTTTAAATATTCAACAATTAAATGTAGATTTTGCATTATTTTAAAAACAATCTCTGAAAAATAAAATTACACTATTCTTCATTATATACAATACGCTGAATGTAAAATCTTAGAGATAATACTGAAAATAAAAAAAAAAGGAATTTCAGTACTTTGAAGCATCACCAATTAGCTGAAACAACCAACAATTATGAAATTTCACAACACTGAATCACTAATAGCTAATAATAACATATCATCAACATGCTGTAGATCTAAAAACATTTTCACAGATACTAATTAGAATGATAAATCTACACGCATGTTGACAACAGAAATCAAACAATATCTTGAGTGTTGCAAAAAAATTTCAAAATATTATTGAGAAGAGGATATTTTATGAAGTTATGAAATGTGACTGTTTAACATGGCTGCCACATGAGTCGATAATGGATCATTCCAGCAGTGTCCATCTGGCCAAGGACCCAGCTCTGGGTCATTGCAGTTTGAAAACAGTCTTATTCTAGGCTACATGGTACAATATTGTATCGTTTTATAATACTTTTTAAGGCAAGTATCGATAGCCGTGGCCTCAGAGAAATAAGAATGCTTAGCAGTTAGATAGCGTTTTTTTGTTTTTTTTTTTAATTATACGATTTTAAATATAAACAA
The DNA here is from genome assembly GCF_047948215.1 of Lycorma delicatula. Classification (NCBI taxonomy): domain Eukaryota; kingdom Metazoa; phylum Arthropoda; class Insecta; order Hemiptera; family Fulgoridae; genus Lycorma; species Lycorma delicatula. The sequence continues at coordinate 36,031,447 of NC_134460.1, read as the reverse complement.
CATTTTTAAGAATTTTCTTTATTTTAGTGTTGAAATTATGAATTTTTTATAGTTTATATTAGAACAGTCTTGATTTTATTACAAAATTACTTAATATAAACTACAAACCAGAAAATCAGTGAGGTAGTGGCTCTGAATAACCTATTTGTTTATTTCTCTCAAAACCTCATTGGTCTGTGTTCTTGGTGAGACAAGTACTGTGTTATATGTTTACTATGATTATTTATTTATATTAGTTATCTATTTATAAAACTAGGTGTTTTTTTTTTTTTTTTATTTATTTGTTACACATGAAAGTAACAACTAAATAACTAACTTTGAAGGAACTTACAGAAATTCTGAATGAACGTTACAGGTGACAAGGAAGTGTTTGGTTACTACAATAGTGATGCCCCGAGATACAGTCTGTAAGACTGATAATTGTGAATCAAGTTTAGGTGATAAATCTGGTGTAATTAACGTTACTGCAAAAAAATTGAATGTTGAGAATCGTGCTTCTGTCAGTGAAGCAGAAATTTTTGTAATAATGCAGGTGGAAGAAATTGATAATGTTACAGAAGTCACTGTAACAGTTGAAACTGTTGAAGTAACAGAAGAAACTGCAGTTGTTGACAGTTTGAATAAAGGAAAAAGGAAAAGGAAAAGAAAACGAGTAACGAAACCAGTTGTGACACCCCGAGCAACAGATGGGGGAACAGTTGGTAAACTGGAAGATTTAAAAAAAATTCATTATAATCCAGATGGTTAAGATTTTGGTATAAACCCACAGCTACTAGACAAAATGGCAGAATGGGTACCTAATGACTTTTTAGAGCTATTTGTAACCAGTGATGTTGTTCACCACTTAGTTGTTGAGGCCAACAGATATGCAAATGCCCAAAAAAATGTTCTACAGTTATCACCGTGTGCAAGAATCTGCAAGTGGTTTGATACAAATATAAGTGAAATGAAACTTTTTTAGGGATGACAACGTAAATAGGGATATATGTTTTGCCATCTCACACTATTGGCGAGCTCTGGGGAAATTGATGTCAGTTTGCCAAAATTTATGTGATGGGATTTGAGTTGTTGGCAAATTTTCATTGGGCCAATAACAATGAGGTATATGTTGGGGATAGATTACTTAAAATTAAAAAAAATAATTGATATGATATTCAGACAATTTTAGAATGGTTGTATCACTTCAAGAATTGATATATATCAAAAATAAATTTCATCATTATCGCATCAAAGTTTTCAAACTTTGTATTTGAGGCTGCTATACAGATGCCTATAAGGTATATGTTGGAAAGGATAGCAATCATAAAAAAAAGTCTCTGCTAAAGTTGTTATGGAGTTGGTGGAGCCATACGTAAATAAAGGGTGATCTTTATTTGTTGACAATTGGTACACAACTGTATTGCTTGCAGAAACACTGCTGCAAAATGATACCCACCTTATTGGTACTTTAAATAAAAAAAATAAAGTAAAATCCCCCAGCAATGTCAGAGACTAAATTAGAAAAAGGTGGAATAAGTGCACAAAAAAATGAAAATAATATTGTTGTCACAGGGATTTAGCACAGGGATGTGCTAATGCTGACAACAAAGCATGTTGATAACATGGTAAATATTGTAAAAAATAAAAAAAATACATGGTAAAATGCAAACCACAGAAAAAGTCAAACTTCAGGACTATAATAATGGGAAATCATTTATTGATCTCCCAGATCAAATGGGGCATATCACTCGTTGCCTGAGATATAGTATCAAATGGTACTGAATGGTGGCTCTTGAATTGATGCTAATGCAACAGTGGTGATTGCATCGTCTGTGTTTAAAAGTATTAGAAATACACAGTTAAGTATAACAGATTTTTGAGAGAATAACCACAGCCTTCGTCTACATTATCACATTCTTAGAAAAAGCAATACAAGGGTGATGAAATAATTGCTACAAGAACCTGTCAAATTCATTGACCAAAGCAGGCTTCTCTTAAAGCAAAATGGTGAAACCAAGCACAATGTTTGTCAAGACAAGATGTGCTTGGGTTGCTTTTTTCAAACACAAATAAAAAAAAAAATAGTGAGTTGTATACATTAAAATTTGTTCAAATATTACACATTTTAAAGTAAATAAATCAATGTTAGGTTAAGTAGATATAAGTTAGCCACTAAACACTACAAAACATGGTAGATTTTAAATTGTTTTTAAGAAATGTCAAAGTTAAGAAATTTTTACTGATAGTTTATTAACGTTTTCTTGCATTACATTTTCTGATAGTGCATTATGTGTTGTTTCTTTATATTTGCTGATACAGTATTATGTTTTATCTCTAATATTGTGTTATGTTTTGTCTTTTGCATTTGTCTAATATAAATATACATACTCTTATTTATTTGTGAAATTTATTATTTCAATAACTACCATAATATTTTTATTATCTTGTTCAGTTTTTCAAGTGCAGATCCAAATTATAGGATCACCAGTACTACAATGACCCATATTAGTCTCAGAAGGCTCTGTGGAATGAATCTTGCTGCCAGATTTTTATCAGGCCACATGACCCAAATTTGTGTCATCTTAAATATAAGGTTTTTTGGAAAATTTATGTTATAAAATCAATTATGCTATAAATCTATAAAGGAAAATGTTTATTAGACAGATAAAATAGGCAAAAAAAATTGTCCTGGTGGTGATTTTTGCAAAATAACACGTGGCAGCCAATGTGATAACAATAAATAAATAATAGAATTTAACTTTGAACCAGAAGAAAAATGATAAAACTTGAAAATACTTCTGTTCTATATTTAAGAGATTTAGAACAGTGACATCTTTCCGGCAAGGTCATTTTGACTGTTTCCTTGGGCAAACAAAATATTATACAATGAAATTTATGAGAGTTGAGAATAGTATGCATTTATCATCATAAATTGAAATTAAAAGAATTGCCTTATATGTGATGTTAAATAAGGAATTTAACAAATTTTGATGTGTCATGAAAATAGTCACCAACATCTTATGCAGTATATTGGAAATGAGTTCTTGTCATCAGCCAAACATTTAAAATTAATTATGTTAAGTGTGTTTTTAGATCATAGATTAGAATAAACTCTGATTTTTATACTGGTGCTAATGCATGAACCAATCTTAAAATGGGGGAAAAGATTATTGAATGAGAAGCAGTGAAAAGATATAATGATATTTGTATCTAATATATCATAATTTAATTTCAGTTTTTTTATTGAAACATTTATTTTTATAAATATGTAAATGTCTTTTTTAGTTTTAAATTCATTCAGTCCAAATCTTATTCATGTTTAACTTTAAACATAAAATTATAATTTTACCATTCTTTTGAGTAAATTATGAAACAACGCACATTTTACACTATTACCACTTACAAAAACTAACATGTATCAGCTTGATGTAATCCAAATTATAGAACATAGCATACAATATACAACATAGATAATCAATTTATCATTAGAAAAATTAAATATCAAATATGCCTACAGATATTATAAAAAAATGTTCAAATTGCAACAGCGTTGTCAAAACAGTTGTGCCATAAAAAAATACAGACGCTTAATCAATTATCACTGAAAATATAATCCAAAGTAAACAAATGTAAAATTATAATAAAATATAACACCAATATTTATAACTAATAAGATATAATGAGGATAAATAAAAAAAATAAAAATAAAATAATGATTAAAAAAAGCACCTGACTAATTTACAAACAATATTTCCTTATTTACAAAAATTAATGGAAAATGAAAATTTAATCAAGTTTGTTTAGTAATTAGTCTTTGGTAACAAGTAGGAATAAACAGCTGAAATTAGATAAAATTTTTAAAAACTGATACTTACTTGATATCAATATAAAATTTATAAGATAAATTTAAATTTGAGATCCACTGTACAGCTGTAATTTTTTAATTTTTTAACGTTTTAAAAAAGGTTTTTCTTCTAAAATAAATAAAAAAAATTGTAGAAGATTAATTTTTTATGTAATTTCAGTTATACGTTCTTGTTGTCTCCTATTATCTTCTGTATTCTTAATTGACTTAAGGTCTCTTGACATCGGTTTTATTTCTTGCAATGAATTTCTAATATTATCTCCTACTTTAACATCACCTGTATTAAATGGTACTTCAGGTTGTGACAAATATGATAGAGTTTTAATAAGCGACTGTTCCGTAACAGGTTTTTGTTTTTCTTCATTAATTTCTAAATCTTTACTGTTGATGTCTGTTAATTTAGACTCTACCAGCATTTTCTTATCAAATTCATCTACCATACTTGTATTAGTATTAATTTTTAAATCAACAACTGCATCTTCAACTTTTTCAGGTTTTGGACAATTTTCTTTATCATTTTTATTTTCTTCCATTAATAGTTTTACTAAACTTTTCCCATTTTCTTCATCTGTATCTTTTACTGCTATATTCAATGACAATCCTTCATCCATTACATGTTCATTATGTTTATCAGCAGCAGGAATATTTGTTTTATCAATAACATTATCAACCGGCTGTTCATCACGTGACTTTATTGTTTCATCCATTTTTTCAACAAAATCTAAATCTCTTTTCTCTCGTTCTTCTTTAATGAATTTTTCATTCTTACCTAGTATATCCCTGACCATAGGCTTATTATCTTTTAAATCGTTAGTGTTTTTAGATTCATTATCTTTTAGTTCAGCGATTGGTTTTATCTTTTCAGCAGGACCATCATCTTTAATAACAAGTGGAAGCGGTACACCATTCGCCATCTTTTTTGCCATAACAGGAGTCAAATTCTTATCTTTTGGTACAGGTAAAGAATTTTCAACTTTTACATTTTTAACTGCATCATTTTTATCTGAATTCATATTCTTTTCTACAATAACTTTTTTTACATTATTATTTTCAATAGGTTCAGCTGATTTTTCAGCAGTTATCTTTTTGTTAGTTAATTCATTATCCAAATTTATTTTATTATTACTTTCCTCATTCACTGATTTTTTATCATCTACCTTTTTAATGTCATTTCCAGTATTTATATTCTTAATAAAATTCAAATTACTCTGTTCTAGTTTCTGTTTTTTAAGCTCTTCTAAAACTGCTTTTTGCTCTTGTATAATTTTCTTTTGTTCTTCCTCATGTTTTGATAATTTTTCTAGAATTTCTTCATTTTTCTTTTGAACATCAATATTTCTAACACCCGCTTCCTTAATTTCATCTTCTTCTTTTTTAATAGCATCGTTACTAATTGTTTCATCTTTTTTCAGTTCAACAGGTTTTGGGATTTCTTTTTCTTCTGGTTTTTCGATTTTACTTTCTTTAATTTCTGTTATAACTGAAGGCTGCGGTACATTACTCTCTTTAACAATATTGTCTCCTGGTGCAACAGGTATAGGCGGTTCTTTTCTTTTATTTGAGTCTACTTCATCTGCAATTCTTTCTACAATAGTTTCTTTAATAACTTCTTGTGGCATTTGAGTTTTTACTTCTTTTATAATATTTGGTAGACTTTCAATTAGTTTTTCATTGATTAAATTTTGTTCAACTGAAATAAAGAGAAAAAACTATTAAAAAAATTAATAGCTAAAATTATAATATAAATATTACTGGTAAAGAGGGAAAATTAAATTACTGCCTATTAATAATTATAAAGTAATATTTTCTTCATAAACTAAATTTAACAAGCAACCACACTCTATCTATAGTTGGGTTGTTCACATACCATATCGCCAACTCAAAAATAAACAGTAAATATTTTCCCATAAAATATATTAAAAAAATTAAGTTATAAACACAGTAAAAAACTGGATAACCTTTAATATACAGGAAAAATGTATAAGGTTAAAATTAAAAAAAAAAATCTTTCCTACAAAAGTTGTTTCAAATTTTAGTCCTTAAACTTTTTGTTGTTTGACATCTCCGTTAAATTTACAGTGAAGTTTTCATTTCTGAAAATGAGTTTCCATTTTTTCTTCCTTTATCTCTGCTGTTGTACGTAATATTTCTCCTTTCAGAGGAAATCTGAACTAAAAAAACAAAAAAAGTTTACAGAAGCATGATACAGCACAGAAACGTAACATAACTTCAGCATCACTGTGGTAAGGTAACTTCCAGAAAATCTGCAACTGCTCTTTGGAACTGTAAATCTATAGAGAAAGAGCAAGCATCTATAAATTAATCTACAAAGAAAAATAATTACAATTTTTTTTTTACCAAAAAAATTCTAAAAGTAGAATAAAAGACAAGACATCTTATTATAAGTATGCAAGACTAAAAAAATCCAGTAGATCTGTTATCCAACATTGAGTAAAAAGTGGTCATCGAATAAATAAATAAGAAATTAAACTTTTAAATAAAAAGCTTCACAATAAATATACTTTACTAGTGATGGTACAGAAAAAAAAATGTTGTTAAGGGATCAATATCTAATTTAAAACTAATAGTTTTAATACTTCTATGAAAAATTAAGTTGAAATAAACATTTATCTTATCCTATTAAAGAGAATTGAAATAGGGTGTTGTTGCCCACTTAAGTAAGAGTTTATGTTGTATAGTCCAGGTAGTAGTAAACTACGCATTTAGATTCAATATTGACTCTTTAAAGTGACCTGTTTCTGTAGAATTTTCTTCTAATTTTTTTATATACAAGTAAGAATAATCTTTTCTAGTACTTCATAGGTACCGGTAGTAGTTTTTATGTACTCATTTTTTAATGTTTTCTTTCGCTTCTATATTTATTTTTAGTAATTTTTCTATATCTAATATTTACTCAAGTATATTTTTATTTTAAATACATTTATTAGTATTATAAAAAAAATCACCTTTGTTAACTTCAGGTTCTACAGGGGGTAGTTGAACTATATTTGATGGTGATTTCAGAGCTGGTGGTATAATTTTTTGTATTTCTCCATCTGATTTTGAAATTGTTTCTTCAATAGCATACAAATTAGTATAAGTTCCCAAAATCATAATAATGAATCCGATTGCAAAAAGACCCTGAAATATATATAAATAAATAATGAAATAAGAAACAAAATTTATACATTCATCATTACAAGTAATAAAGCTAGTTCAGTTATAAAAGAATTTAGTAAAATTGAGCGATCTAAAGTGTTTTAATTCAAGTATTATGATACATATTTACTTAAGTTATATAACATAGAGCATCATAATTAACTGAATGTGACTGTTTATTTATATCATGAAATCAATACCAAAATAATCTGTAATCTGATACGTAGTTGAGACAGAGTGTTCAGTACAGACATTAACAACCAATTGTCAAGCTCAACCTCTATAATTCTCTGGACTAGATAGTTTAACAACGGCTATTATACTACATACTGAACAAAAAGGAACAGCATTAATTCATTTTGAACTTTAGACTGTTTATGGTTTAAACATGGAGTCTAAATAGCATCTATAAATATTGTTAAACTAATAAAAACTGAGTTAGTATGATGAATAACAGCTGATGAGGATTTGTTCAGTAATCACTGTATGACACTAGAAGATGTTGATAAAAAATAAAATCTTTCACATGGCAATATCTGGAAAATTGTTCATGAATATTTATTTAGTAGGATTCTGAAAAGTGGGCAAGAGTCTTGGCAATGGCAAGACTCACAAATGGCAAGTCATTACAACGGCAATGATGAAAAAAAAAAGAAATAACTTTTCCACTTTAATAATGGCTATTACTGTCATGAGATACAAGATTGATTTGCAGAATAGAAAATAAACATCCATACTTTAGTATCAAAAAATTCAGGATGTCAATCTTGGGAAAGTCACTTCAATTATGTTTTGGGCCATTATATATGTTGGATTTTAGACTTCATAATACAGCAATTAATGCTATAACCAATCTAGTAACTACAGCATAATGCATTTGAATACCCTTTCTTTGTTCTATATAAAATGCTTTAGATGCTGATCCAGCAAGAGGTTCTTGTAGCAAGACAATACTTACTTCTCACAGGTTATGATACAATGAATATTTTGGAATTTTAAGAAAGAAAATTCAACCTGCCTAAAAGCCTAATTTAGCAAGTTTATAGATTTAAACTGCAATTATATTTGAATAATAAATTATGGAAAAAAATTACATTTTAAGAAATATGAATTATGTAAAGTTAGGTAAAAAATCCTAATTAATTAATATTAAACATTTAATTTCAATATTCAAAACTGGCAAGTTAGTTTGTGCAATTGTCATCATGCTGCCTTCTTACTACAGCTATTCCAGTGGTGTTTGATTCTCATTAGGAGGTCTAATATTCTTTTATAATTTCATCCCATACCTTTGATGAAAGCTGACTAATTGGAATATCAGCTTATTACTAATGAAAAAATAAAGAAATAATACTAGTTATGAAAAAGTTATAAAAATGTACAAATGTTCTAAAAAAAAAAAAAAATAAAATAAAAAAGGAAAAGTTATTTTAGTTTTACATATATTAAGATATAAAGGATTAGCCATTTTGTAATTAAAGAAGTACAGATGCTATAGAGGCCAAATTTACAACAAAGGACAACTATTCGACTCCATGAAGATGGCTAAGAGATGTAGGAAATAGCAAATAAACTTTTATTATATACCAATCTGTTTATTATTATTACATTAACAAACTGCTTTAATGGAGAAGTGCATCAAAGCTGATGTCAAATGACTGATAAAAAAAGAACATTAACTTTATTCATATTTCACATAAAGCTAAACATTTAACCCCTTCCTCAATGATAAAAATTACTTTTAACTTCATGGCCTTATTTTCTCATCAAAAAAAAAAGAAAAAAGTATTAAATATTCTGTAAGGAATCTTCAAAAAATAATATCTATCTTTGATTTAAAACATTTATTTGAGATCAAATACAAGTAACAATGAAAAAAAAATTAAAATACTTATTTTCACTTTTCTACATAATTACTAAAATTGGAAAAGCATTTCTGACAGAGGAAACTCATTTTAAAATGCCCTTCAGAAGTTTTTGTCTAATTCTCATAAGGGTGTTTTAAATATTTCTTCGACTTCTTCAGTGTCAGCAAAATGGAACATCACGTTCCTTTAACTTGGTAAATATGTGAAAAATTTATAATTGCATAGTGAATGAACTGATATGTTTTCAAAAGAAAGGTAGAAGAAAATGTTTCTACAACATAACAATATCAACAATCATGCTAGAGAATGACTCATAGAGAAAAGTCTACCTGATGTTTGATTTTGAAAGCCCAATAAAAATTTCAGTGAACTTTCTTAAAGCAACAATGATAATCATTCTTTACTAAAAAGATACAAGAATATCATCTGTCTGAAACGTAATATCTCATTCCAGATGAGACTGTTTTACGATAAGTGACTCATTATATATATGGATCATCATTATTGAACATTTCTCACCAATAATGCACATCTCTGAAGTCAATAATATTCAATCCACATGTTTGCATTTATTTTTATAATTTAACAAGGGTTTATTTACTCCTTTAGCAGGTAAAAAATGAATTACGAGGTATATACTTCTATTTGGATTTAAACTAACAAGGGGCATTATTTTAATGTATTGTTACACTTGACTGAAAATTTGTCTGAGACCAGCTGGTTTAGTATTATGTAATGCAGGAGAAGTAATATTCCTTCACCAATATTTGGCTGAGAGAACTAGAATTTTTGTTATTTTTTTGTACATTCTTTACTAATTAATTTGATTAACCAGTAAATTATATATATATATATATACACCACAAATTAATTCTGTGTAAGGAAAATCTGACCTAAATTATAAAAAAACTTTAAACAGCTTCAAGATTGAAGAGTTCACAAGTCAGAATGTGTATAGAACTCAAATTTTGTTGGATGGGAATGTACTTCTATTTCTGTGATAAGGACTGATAACTGTCTCTCCTGATAACACTAAATCTAGAGAAAAATAATTTGAAGAATTGAAGTTTACAGGTTGAAACATCACAAGTTAAAAAAATCTATAAAATTTATTTTTATGGGATCAAATTCCAGTTGATATTTTAACTAAAAAAACCCATACAACAGGAAACATTTTCATTACTTTCAAATTTTCTTGAGATTCAGTAGTGTCCTCCTCATCAGATTTCACAAACATCTAACAGGCTCAACCTTCCTAATGCACAAATTACTATACCATACAGGCCAATTGAAATAAAAACAAATATACCTGATTTCCTAACAAATTATATATATATATATTTTTTTTGGTGAGTTTCACTTAAGTGTATTCACTTTAAGTGTATATGGAGAACACATTGAATATTGCAGCATTAGTTTTTCTCTAGTAATATTGTGAGTCATTGGTTAAAACTTTCTGTAAAAGATAGATAATATTATTTTTTATGAATGAAATTTAGAAAAAGAAAACATTAGACTTTACTTTAATTACCAAAATTGGTTTGAGATATCAGCTTCCAATAAAAAAATTATTGTATTTTCATTTTTATAGCCATGTAACTGATTTAATTTTTATAGAAGATGATATATCTAGCAGTATAAAATAAAATTAAAGAAAACCAGAGTTTGCTTCACTGGTATGTTCTCAATTTTTGCAGCAATTATCCTGGTTTAAGTTTGTTTTACAGTTTATTTCAATTTGTTCAAAAGAACTTGATGAATGAACTTATTTTAATTTAAAATATTGGAATATTAACAAAGTCTGCTATCACTTCATTTTAAATATTTACCTGTTAGTTTTCTCCGACTGATGAAAAAAATATTTTTGATATTTACTTGCTGATGATGCAGTCACCAAAAAAAAAATAAAAATTACAATAGTAAAAAAATTTTAATATCCTCCCTTTTGATTAAAAATTTAAAAAATATATCCTTAGGATGCATTTTTACAAAATATGTGAACCAATAAAAATTATAGCAAACAGAACTGTTGTTTGTAAAAGTTGTTTGAATGATACTGATCAGGCTTCTATTTTTTATTACATAAAACTTACATTATGGATTTCTATGCATAGATTCTTTCTTATGTGATAAATTAATCTACAATTTTTTTAAATAGCATCTTAATTGGGGGTTTTTCCCATCTTCTAAAAACATTTTTTTGAGATTTATGGTCTAGGGCAGATTTTTAGTAATATTTTAGAAGAATTCAAAAAATAAAATTTGGAAAAATATTCTTGAAATTTAACTGATGGTACTATACTAGATAATAAATCATTTCTGGTAGCTGAAGGAACACCAGGCAGTTCAGCTTGTGTATTGTATTTAAAATAAAAATAAAAAAAATAACATATTTTAAAGAATTATGATTGTGTTGAAAATCTGTAACAAAGTTATCAGAACAAAAAAAAAGATTATATAAAGTAAAATAAAAAGTACCTGTGCCAGTAAACGTTCATTGTTGTTTTTGTTACTGATACATATAAACGTTAATGCTGGAAAAATAATGCATATCATAATTCCAATAGTTGATCCTACAAGTCCGAGGACAACTTCTATACTAGGTATAAGCAATCCAGTACCCAATGAGAACATAACAATAAAAATTGTTAAACATTTAAATCGTGGTTCAGGTATATAATCTCCACCACCTGAGAGCAGCTCATGATGTGGTGTATGCCCCTGTTTAAATAAAAGCAGAGATTATTGTATGTACAAGCAGAGATTGTATTTATATGTATAAATTAAGTTCAAATGATTACTTAGATTTATTCTGGAGATAGCTTTGGTCAGGCACTACAGAGAGTCAATATAATTTCAAAGAAAACTTCAATAAATAAACAAAAAAATAATTTAATAAAAAATTTGTTCAAACCTTTTTAAAAACATATTTATAATTTGGAAATTGTTGTATTATATGATCATCTATTTTTGGACAAAATGAATAAAAACCGATTTTTTGGAAATAATTTTTTAACAAAAAATATACCTTATTTCAGGAAGTTTCTGTCATACTTTATAGGTGTATTCTTCTCATCAAAATAATGAAAAAAGTTATAAACATACATCTAAAAATACTTTCTTTTCAAATTACAGCCAGTGAAAGATTTTGTCAAGAACTCTTATCTGAAGTTTAAGTAATGTTAACTAAAACTTTATGGGTACAAATTATTGGGCAAAATTAGTCATTTTATATACTGTGTCTTGTGAAAAATTGAAAAAAAAAATAGGATACAGAACTGTATCCAGCAATTTCAGAATTTTTTTATTAAAACCCAAAATATTGGAGCTGAAAAGCTGCTGTTTGTAGTCTGTCATAAATTTATCTTAGTAAATGGCCAATAACCAGGTAAAACTTGGGACAAAATTTGTAAAGAATTTAATTATGAGAAAATTGATGAGATTAAAATCAGCATAAAATGAATAAATTTTTAAAAATCTATAAATTATATACATTAGCCCTCCTGGCAGCTAAACAGTGCGCTAAAGTAGAAATAAAAAGATTAAATAGTATTCAGCAGAAAGAATTTTTTTGAAACTTTATTAAGTTGTTGAGTAATTAAATAATTTTCATACAGTTAAATTCTATAAATTTTTTATAAAACTTTTATTTTGTTACATACAGTTAAAGTAATTTATGGCAAACTTAAAAAAGTGTATTTTTCAACTCTAATTTTTTAGGTTTCACAAGAAGTTTCTCAGAAATTATCGGATATTGTTCTGGGACCTATTTTCAATATTTCAAGTTTTAGTACAAAATTATTCGACTTTTGGAGCAAAAATCTTGGGCAAAATTGTCGACCATAACTCAAAGTATTTCATGACCTATGTTTATATGAACATTTTTCATTATTTTGATGAGAGAATATGCCTATAAATTTGTGAAACACTGAGTATATAAAGAAAAAATATATAATACAAATTTATTAAAAAATACACAGATATAAAATACCCACAATTATTGATGACTAAACGGCATATAAAATCAACAATAATTTCTCAGAAACATAAATTTAGTTCCTGATGTTAAAAATAATAGTGCTGTAAAATAACTAATCCACAGGTTATGTGCATTTCTCTTTTAAAACAGTTATATGTCGCTAATTAAATCTAAGAAAATGACATCTGTTTAAAAATAATTTTACATGAAAAAAAAAAAAACTGTTTCCTGTTAGTAAAGCACAGTGATCTATGCTAATACATTAGCTTCTAATACAATAAAGATTAAAAATTACAGCCAATATGTGGGTTGAAGAAAATATTTCTGAACTGAATAACATACATAGCTTATAATTTTTTTAATGTAATGTTAAATTTAAACATAACATGAAAGTGAAACTTTATTAAGTGAAATGTAACTAGTCTACCTTTAGTTAATACTTCATTTTTTTTTTTTTATTAATAATGAAAAATAAATTATTAGAAAACCTCTTAAAAAAACAAATATAATGTAAATATTATAAAAATGAAAATAATCACCCTTCGAAATAGAAGAGAATGTAAACTTGCTCTGCATGGAAATATAACTAATGGGAAACTAACAGCCACTGATAAGACAAATCCTAATTTTATAATTTCACTGGCAACTGTAGGAGAAAAATTCATCAATAAATTACCTGTAAAAAAATAAAACAATGTAAAACATGAAGTATTGTAGCAAAATATCAATAAATGTCATTTATATACATATATATATATTATATATACAAAATATCTAATGTTATATAAACTACTGAATTACATTTAACAGCTTCAAACTCAAATACTACTATAAAAAATATTTAAATATGAGCAAGGCATTAATTAAATAATTTGGTTATGTAAATGAAGCAGGTACATGATAGATACTAAATGATTGTATTACCTATGAACCTATATAATAAGTATACCTCTGTAAATACTCTCGTAGGTTTAAAATACAGTGCAGTATAATAAATTTGTAATGGAAGAACAAAACTTCTTCTGAACTTCCATATGCTTTATGTTCAAACAAAAGTAAAATAACTATTATATATATTACACAATATTACCAAGAACCTAAAACATTCTATTCATGTAATTAAATTTTTTCAAGGATAGTATTTTATTATATACTACGGTGGAGGGACGAATAACAACCTGTATTAGATATTGTAGAATTATCTGATTGTAAGGAAGTTTATTGTTAAATCAAGACCAAAGTTACTGTTAATACATAGCACAATCTTGTTCAGTATTTTATATATAGTATTTTTAAAAAAACATATAGTCCTGATTTAGTGGTGTAAACTGCATTAATTACAATCTGATAGTTTCTTTGCACCAGGAACATCTCTAGAAACTGCAGCCTGAAGTATAAAAGTAGTGGGGTTCTAGATAAGATAGTAAACTTTGTCCCCTAATACTACCTCTGTAGCTGAGAAGTAATGATTTTGCCTTTCATTCAGATGGTTCTGGTTTTGAATAATGTTTAGCACTTTTTCACATACTAAAAAATTCATTTCTTATAAAAGAATAAGTACAGGAGCTGTAATAAGGCTAAGAAATTAGTTATTTGAGAGAATGTATAAATAATGTGACAGTTTTGCAATATGTGAAATATCTCAGGAGGACCATCCTAAAAATTGAAGGATGTGAAGTAAGGATACAGCTGACAGTTGAAACTGAATTTATTAAATTAATTTCTATAGATCAATCAAATTAAAAATATCACACAACAGTTGACATTTATTAGTGGATATTTATTTACAGCAGTTAATTCCTTAAAATTTATATTGGAATGTACATTAAGGAACCAAAAAGAGCCCTTCTGTGAGTTAAACATTCACTTCCATCATCTGTCTTCTCTTCCTTTTCTTACATCTCTTCTTCTTGGATAGGATGCTTGGAAATTATGTCTGCTGAGACTCATGCTCTATGCTGAAACCTTCCAGTAACTGGGGCATTTATTGGGATCAGTTATTGGGACATTTATATGATGGAACTTGCAATAGGATAATCTGGGATTACACAAATAAATAAACTCTGGCTGAAATGGTTATGAGGTTAAATTAACATTGTTATTCCCTCAAAGATTTAGTATAATCAAAAAATTAGAAACTAACAAAGGACTCCTTGTGGGCAATAACAATATGCAACACATCTTTATTTTATTGTGGCCACATAATAAAGTATATTAGCAGTCATATTAAAGTGAGCTAAATATTATATATAATATGAAATAAAATGCAATAATAAAAAAACAATTATCAAAGATGTCACTAAGATATTTCAAAAAGTTCAATATTTGAATAAAATGAGGCAGCAATTAATATTTCTTTAACAATGTTTAAATAATAAGCTTATCTGACTAATAGTTTAATACTGTAAATTTTAGAAAAATTTTATACATTAAATATAAATCATTATAAAAAAAAAAAATGCAATGAAACATTTCATAAAATATAAATTATTGCAGCTTTAAATATGCATGAATTGAAAAAAAACCGTTACCATAAAACAATTCACAATAAATTATCACAGACACAGATAACAAATACTAATATAAACATACGGGAGGGTAAGTGGTTTTGACTACAAATTAGTGTCTTTAATAACCAATTATGACAAATCCTAACAGCTTTTATTTTTTCTTTATAAATATCAGTGGCATGAGAAGCATTATTCCATGATTATAAACAAAAAGGTTAATATAACAACAAATGCAACCAAAGTTAGTAAATGATAAAACATCAATTCTGTAAAATATACAGTAATAAATAAATATATGCAATAATACATGCTTAATAAATAATCTCATAGGAATGGCAAATCTAACAACACAGGTGGCATCATAATCTGGATATGTAACTATGTAAGCCGTTAGTACAAAAAAAGTAGGGCAAGGTGCAAAACCATCGGAAATCTAATTAACTATTTTGTATTATTATTATTTCTGTGATGGAAACCATTTTAAACCAAATATGCATAAACATTATAAGGATGACAAAACTATACTTAGGACAAATTTCAAATTTAAATTGTACTACCAACATCCTTTGAAAAAATGATGTCTAGAAGAGCTGCTCAAAAAAAAGGTCTCAATATACGACAATTAGACAGGAAAAAGTTTTTAAAGTATTCAACAGAAATATTTTAACTTTAAAGTACTGTCATTCAAGGTTATTTCATTCACTTCTTGAAGATGATTTTGACGCAAGTATGGAATTTTGCGAGTAATTTATTATTCATTATGAAGCAAATTTTCATTTCTTTAGTTCATTTACACAATCTAATGAAGAATACTCTCCAATCAAATGGTATAGTATCCCATCATAATTATGTTTATTAATATGATGAAAATCCTTGTATTAATTTGGAAAAGGAAGTTAATGTAGGCTGGAGCAGCTTATGAGATTGTTGAAAAAATAAGAGATTGTTGAGGCCTTATTTATTTGGAAGATAACAAGTAATCCATACTTGAGAAACTATAAAAAGCTCTGTGTTTCTGCCTTTCCTATGTTTGGCAGAGAAGTAGGACACTTCCTTACCTATTTCTTCAAGTTTAAGACTCTCTTGATAAAAATTTTCCTGTTACTTAAGATACAAAAAAACGATTGGCTGGTCACCACAATCATGTGATTGCCTTGAAAGTTTTAATTCAGGCAATTGATAGACATTGATATTCTCTTCAAATCCAAATTATTGTTTTACTATAATGAAAGTTACTCTCAGGATACTATAAAATTATCAAAATTGTAAAAGAACTCAGCTAGTTTTTTGTTCTTTGAGTCACATATTACTTTGAGATAATCAAATTATGCTGCAATCTATTTACAATTAATTATTTTGAAACAACATTACATTTTAATGTATGAATTAATATTACATTTTTTCCATAATGATGAAAATAAAATAACATTCTCAATGTTTGTATATTCTCAATGTATACTTTGTATACTTATATTTAAACTATGTATATTCTCAACCTTAACAATATCTAAAAAGTAAAAGAGTTAAATCTGCCAAGAACCACATAAAAACAAACTACCGACATTAACATCAGCATAAATATTCATAAAAAAAAAACTTTTTTTTTATTAACTATTTTCTTATTGTTAATTGAGGAAATTGTTATTTCTTTGAACAGAAAAGTTGAAATAAAGTGAAAATGTTGATTCAAAATAAATCATGAATAGCTGATAAAGTATAAATTATTGTCCTACGAAGTTGAAAAACTATTAAAAGTGTTAAAACATTAATTACTATGTTTCTTATCAAATCAACTTATAATTATTATTAGTAAACACTGATTTAACGTCAAATTGATTTATTATTTAACATCACTTAATTTTTATATCTTATAAAAAAAAAATGAAAAAATGTAAAGAATGTTTATCTCAGTAAATTATTTACCAGAAAAGTTTTGAGTACAGAATGCAATATAACCAAAAAAACCAACAGAAATATAAACAGCAGTACACATATTTATTGCAGATTTTATTATTGCATTCATTTTTTCTAGTGATGTATTCGGTACAGAATCAAATATTTCAAAAAGTTGTCTGAAACAAAACAGATGAATTAACATTTCTTTTTAGTGTTTATAACAATATTTATCTTTATTAAATATGGTTACTTTTTTTAATCAATTAAAATTTGTAAACATCAATCCAGAAAGTAAGTAAATGTGCAATTTTCTTTTGAAAAAATTAAAATAAATTATTAAAGTATAATTTAATAGTTTAAGAAAGAGAATTAGACTGGAAATAATCTAAGTCATTGATAAAAAAAAGTTAAGTAAAACATTACTGTTATTAAATACACTATTAATTATAAAAAGTAAAATATGTTGTTAAATGCACAAAATGAAGATAAACAAACCCAGTAGTACTTACAAATGTTGATAAAGTTATCTACCATATATAGAGCCAATAATGCATACTAAAAAAAGAAAAAATCCTCCTAATCAAAATGTTGTATGATTAATATCAAAACTGATGATTATATAACTGAATTCTTAAAGCCTCGGATCAACTAAATCCCAATAAAGACAGAACTTTAAAAGTATAAATAAATCTCATAAATGCAGTATAAAATAAATACTATTTTAAAACTATTTATTAATTCATTCACTTGTAATGATTGTGATTAACTGTACACTACTGCTTCGTCATTAAACAAGTGACAACAAAAAATCTTTCTAAAATTTTTCCCAAATTATGTTTGGTACAGTTCAATAATAAATTAGTAAACAACAGCACTGGTGTTATTGTGTATACATTTAGGTTTATTTTTATATATCACTCAGTAGAGGGTATGATCCATTCTATATCAGGTTAGTTAATCATGGCACATTTTGTTTAAATGTACACCTGTGTCTTATTTTCTTATCAGGTACTAATACAACTTCTTCCTTGTGTTTTTTTTATATATATATTTTTTTGTTTTTTAGTTGTATTTAACTTGATATAATGTAACATCAAAAATGTAATGGTAAACATGTCTTTATGAATAATGATATATTTCAAAAAATAAACTACTAAAGGAAATAGGGGTAAAGTGTTAAGTGTAAAGTACTTTGTATTGGTATATAATAAAATTACAGACCATTTATTAAAATGTTTCTATGGATGTTTCAACAAAAAGGATGAAAACCTTAAAATGACACTGCAATACAACTTAAACTAGGATAAATTTTATGTTATATTTAACAGTACAAGATTAACTGCAATTTTTTGCTGAAAAAAGTACATTAATCATAATCATAAAGAAAAAAAAATTATCACTGAAAAACAGAAATGTTCCTTACGTTTGACAAGATAATGCCATGGAAAATATTGGTATACACTGAGGTATACCAGCTGGTCTCCATAAATTTACTTTATCGATCCAATCCCAAGAAAGTAGATGAGTTGTTGCCTCAGCCATTACCTAAAACACAAATTATTTACAATTTATATCTTAACAAAACAAGATACTTGAGTAAAGAAAGAGTCTTTACTTTTTATAAAATCACAATATATTCCTTTGGAATAAAATAAAAATGTTCACACAAATAATTTATTGACATACGAGTGTGAAAAATTAATTTCATGAATAGGTAACTGTAACATTTTAATGACGGTTTTTTTTTGTTTTTAAACCCTTTAATTAGCAGCTTATCACCATAAGATCTGTTAATATTAAACTCAGAGAGTGAAGATGGGACCCTGGAAAATGATATATGTTCATGTCATATTAATGCATATCAGCGTCAGTAAAATAAGAAGAAATCTTAGCTTCTCTGCTCTAACTACATAATAAAATAGCAGAGTTGTTATCTCACTTTGTTTTACCCAGCAGAAAGTTGAGTTGGGTAAACAACTGTAGCAGGAAACTGGAAAAATTTGGAATTTTATCTCAAGTTTAGTTTCACAATCTGAAAGCCTTAGATTAGATTTGTTTCTCTTTTCATAAAAACATCTCATGTAGAACTAGCTTAATGTACTGTATATATTATATCAATATATGGATGAAATTGGGAACTGAGGAAGTTACAGATCCAAATTAGGTTCACCAGGAAAACTCGAAGGGGTAGCCTCTAATCTGTTTGTTTCCACAGTAGAGCCAATAACTTGCTTAGAATAAAACTTGGAATTATTGGTATGCAAATGGAATAAAATAAAGATATACTGATAATAATAGCAAAAGAAAAGTGATATAAACTTATTACATGATTACTGATGATTGAACATAATCTCTTTTATTATTAGAAACAAAAGCAAAATTATACATGAAATAAATATTGAATATGAATAAGAAGATGATGTAGAAATAAATAAAAACAGTAAGGAACTAGAAACTGTATAAGAAAGGACTAGAAGGAACTGGTGCTAAAACAGTGTAAGAAATAGATGGAAAAATTAAGCATAAAGCTAATTATACAGTAAACTGTAACGTTACCTAAGATGTTTATCAATAACTTTCAACAAGGTTAACAGAAAGTTGTTGTAAACGTTATAAACAGCAGTTTCAGGAATGAAGATTTTTATTGATTGAACAGAAAGAAAAAAATATAAATGATAATATCTGATCAAAAATGGTCATTAATTTGAAAGAACCATTCTAGCTTTATCTTCTTTCTAGTTTTTTTGGGATTACAACATTAATACATTCCTTGTGATTGAATAATGAAGTTTCAACATGTAGTGTGAATATGTGTTTCTGGTAAGCATTAATTTCTATATTATGGGGGACTCTTGAAACATATTAATAGTTAATAATAAATGAAAACTTACTATATTCTAAGTAATATACATTATTAATAAGAATTTTAAATGAAATAACGTTTTTTTAAAGGAAATGTTTCTTATAGGATGTGAATACTTTTTCTTTTTTACAATAAAACAATTTTCCAACATTTGGACAAAAATTTTTATATGTGAAAGAGAATAGAAAATCAAAAAATTCAATGGAAAAATGTTCCAAGAATTTTAATCGCTTAACATCATCATTCCAAGTTTCTGATATTTTGGTTTCAATTTCTATGGTACAAGCAACAACAAGCTATGATCAATTTCCTGAAGCTCCTTTTTCTAATGCTATAAATTAATTTTTTCTGTTATCATTTTTTTTGTAATTTCCTTCAAAAATAATTTTTTTGACTGATGTTTTTGGTAAATTCATTTTTGGTTTTTTGATGTAATATCAAGTATCAGTGTGAACTTTTTCATAAAAAAAATTGAGAACTGCACATTGAAATCAATATAAACCAAAACTGACACAAAATCAGAAAATTAACATTTTAATTATTATATGTAAAATTATTACATCATTTGACTTGTTTAAATCAGCAGCACGTGAAGACTGATTTCCTGAGAATGTTGATATAATTTTGAACAATAATTGATAGTATTTTCCATTGTTTTCATAATTATAAATTAAAAATCTAACTTTTTATTTTATTAAGAGATATTTGTTCAAGTACTAATAATTTTGTACTTAGTTTATATTGTTATTATTTTCTTTTTGTTATTAAGTCAAATTGAAATTTCACCACACATCAAAATAATATTACTAAAACATTAAATTATATTTATAGAAATATTTTGTTATAATTAATAGGCAATTTTTTGTTTACAAGATGATCATTTTATCACCTTTTTCTTATTTACAAATGCAATTGTTATAGTTTTGCTACAAGTAATTAAAAATTAACCATTCTTACAACATTAATAACATAAAACTTCCCAAAATAAGAATATGGCATATGAACTGGTTGAGTTACAGTTATGTGGTGCTAGATAGTGTAAGTTACACTTCTTATGTCAGCCAGCCAAATGGTAATCTACAATCAAGTGAAGATGAATGATGTTAAACAGCAATGAAATTGTATCAAATTCTTCTTTAAATACACCAAGACAACCATGAAAACAATACTTAGACAAGCATGTTTTAGTAAAATATAAAGTACAAGTGGTATAAGAATTCTAAAAATGGACAACAAAAAGTTGTTGATAAACAATTTTATGACCATCTTTTGACTAAAATCATACCACAAAATGTAGTTAAAAAGGGAATGAAACCATCCTGCAAGACTAAAGGAGAACAATCCAGAAAATTTGTAAGATTTTAGACATATGACTTTTGTCAGGAAAATCTTCAAAGGATTCAACATGCAGCTCAGCAAAATTTTTTCTATGGATGCTTAGCATTGAATAAAAGCAGCACCATGTTTAAAGTGTGTACCGACTTCAAAGAATCTTTTCAAAAGTAACCCAAATTTCACGTTCTGGATAATTGTTGGTGATAAAGGACTTACAGCTAAGACTCTGCAAGGAAGCTGCAGTTAGTGGAGAAGAGTCAACATCTCCATTAAAAACCAAATAAACAAGTAGGTACAAAGCAAAATCATGTTAATGTTAATCAAATTTTCAGACTATGATGGCATTATGTACAAATTGTTTCTTACAACAATTCTACTGCAACATTCTGAGGTGGCTCAGAGAAAGGATATATGTCGTAAATGGCTTGATAACTGGTGTAAAAAATCTTATATCTGCACCCTTTGATTGCTTCCACCCAAATATTAGATTTTTGGAGTAAATTTTGTTATCTACTAATAAGACCTACCACACCATCCCTATTTACCTCCTAGCCTCATGTGACTTCTTCCTGTAACAGAAGCTTACAGAATTTTACAGATTTTTAGATCACTGAAGAGCTCCAGGTTGAACTGCAAGAGATAATGAACATCCTGATGAGAAATAACTTACAGAATCACTTATAATTACGGGAAGATATAGCGGGATTACATTATCCAAGCAAAAGTTGACTACTTTAAAGAGGATGGCAAATAATTTTTTACGTAATTTATTTATTTTTTTATATAATAAATATATATTTTTACTTATACTTTTTCCCTTAATACTTAGATATAAGTAACCATATATCATATATAGAAACATCAAAAATAAATGTTTTCTTTACATGGATACAACTTTAACAATGAAATAGACAACCTTTTTTTTCCATAGAGTAATGTGGTAAAACTGCATAAAACATAGTCTGTAAAATCTCAGAAACAATAATGATTTCGAAAAGGATTGGAGAAAATTGTAACCTTTGTGTCATTGAAAAATAACTGGTGATTTACCATCTCAGTGAGAATAATATTATCATCCACAAAATCAAGCTAGTGCCTAATGAATGAGAAAGACACAATGTATCTTAAAAGTAATTTATATAACAATAAGTATATACATATATATAAATCAATATTACCTTGAGAACAAGACATAAATAAAATGCAATTGTGGCAGCACAAATTGCACTAAGGCTATCCACATTTTTTAGTAAACCTAATGGAAGAACAACAAGTAAGCCAAGACCTGTAAAATAAATAAATAAAATTATAAGAAAATATGAAAACATTAAAAATAACATTCATAATATATTATAGCAAATTATTTTTAAAGTACAGTAACGGAATATCAAATTCCTACTTAAAAAAAAATAATAAAAAAAATTTAATACACAATTTATAACGATATACTGATTAATTTTTGTTTTGGGATAACTTTCTTGAAAATGAGCTAAGAAACTGGATCTCAAAGAGGCCATATAGTTAAACTTACTAAACATCCGTTGCATTCTCACTATTGTCTTAAGCCAATTCTAAAATTTTCTTATTTTACAGTTTATGATAATTTATTCTAAATTAAAAAAATAATTGCTGTTTCATAAGAATATAATCCTTTTTTTTATTTATTTTTTTTAGTGATAATGTATCAAAGTTTCATCAAACACGTGATACAGCATCACCAACCTGAAACCAAGGAAGAGTAAAAATAATGGGTCTCATGGCATAATCCCCATTGTTTACCTGGTAAACCAATAACCAAAAAATATTATGCATCTTTGCTGGGATATCTA
Organism: Lycorma delicatula; assembly: GCF_047948215.1. Classification (NCBI taxonomy): domain Eukaryota; kingdom Metazoa; phylum Arthropoda; class Insecta; order Hemiptera; family Fulgoridae; genus Lycorma; species Lycorma delicatula. Next base: position 36,008,164 of record NC_134460.1, on the reverse strand, counting down.
AATGAAGAATTAAATAAAAAAACCAGATATTTATTGATAAGTAAGATTGTTTTTTACCAAGACAATGCACCAGTTCAATCTTCTGTTAGCATTGTTTGAATTATGCTACTAATTCTTCAACATTCTCCTATTCATCAAACTTAGCACCTTCAGATTATCTCTTTTAAATACAAAGAAGTGGTAGAAAGAGAATCATGTGAAATGATGAAGTCATTGCTAACTTAGAAGACTTGGTTGAATTGTACTACAAGGTTAGGATTGAAAAACTTTAGCGTTGTTGGAATAAGTGTGTAGACTTGAAAAGAGATTATGTTAAATAAAAAAAAACTTTTCCTGAAAAATGTCTTCTTTACTTTTGCAAGAACTTTTATCAAACATCACTCATAAAAAAGTACGTGGTCCTACCATACAATTAAACCTTATGTACAAGTAAACAAAATTTTTTTATAAAACAGCTAATTTCTAAAGTAGAGATGATCAAATAAAATTATTATCTTGTTTTTACATAAATAAATTTCAAATTTTTATAATTTATGTAATAATAAAGCTAATTTGCAATTTTTTTTTAAACTACAAAGCAGGAAGAACTGCAGCATAAAAGTATTATTTTTTATTGAAATATATAAAACTATAAATATTAAGAAAAATTAAGAGAATATATAATGGCAACTTTTGTTTAATATAATATATACACATAAATAAATAATGAACTATTCTGTTTCTGTTATAGAACATTTAATTCTTATTAGTACTGTTTACAACATTTTAAAAGATATTTAACGTAAACACTACAAATTATGTATTCAACCTTTTACTGAACAAACTTTATTGTTTAGATTTACTATTTTTTCAACATGAAATTACTACTTTACACATTTTTATAACAATTTCTCCAATTTTAAATCAAAATTACAGTTAAAAGTATATTTCATTGGTGTACTTATTAATAAATTTACATGTGTAATTAACTACGAGATCGAGACAATACATAATATTTACTGGAACATAACAGATGGCTGCAAGCAAATGGATCTTCAAACGTAAAACAAGACAAGTCATGATATGCATATTAAAATTTTTATAATGAACTTAATTTTATGAATCCATATTATTAAGATCTTAAGACAGCACCTTCAGTGACTTTAGAGTCACTTATGTTTTCCTCTTTAATCATCATTTAAAATTTAGCTGCCACAATAACAAATCATAATGCAGAAACTAGATAATCCAGATTTCCTCCCAGTGTTTTCTTACTTTTAATAGAAATTTAAAACTATGAATACAATTAGACATTAATAAAACTTTCCTTAGTTTCATTTTAGTAACAAAAAACTCTCTATAAACAATGAATTTTATTGCTTTCGATAAATGGTGTGCATAACTCTATAATTTTCTAATGATGAAATAACTAGAACTTGAAGATGCAAAGTAAAGAAATAAAAATATAGTTTTATATGTATGTTTGATACATCATATAAAAAGTATATACCTTTAGTAATAAAATACTAGTTTTAATAGTAAAATAAGCTGTTTTTATGGTTTTTTTTTGTAGATCCTAATTTATTATTTAGTGATACAGTTCTAGTTACATTCACCAAAATGTATCTGCAATTGAAACAGAGAAAAAAAATAGTATTTCTTACCCATAAGAACACTCGGTCTTAAAGTTGAAAAAGAATCTATATTAAGAGCAGGGCCAATGATAACTGGTCCTAAATCACCCATTACAACAAAGAAGGCAATACAAGTACCCAGCATAAAACCAATAATGCCAAGTTCAACAAACAGTTTTCCAGTTGGACCAAATGCATGGAATGCTGTAATCAAAATAAAATTTATTTATCAAAAGAAAAAAGTAACTAAATTTTTTTGATAAATATTATAATATTGAATATTTCAATAAAACTGAACAAAAAATTCATTATATCTATACAATCCACAGTATATAGATGGCTGCAGTAGTGCTGCCGTTATCGCCAGTGAGCTGGCTGATATGCATACTGATTCAATACATTTGTATTGAATCTTGATTCTTGTATGTATACTTACATACATACACAAATACAATTTGACCATAATTTTGATTAACTTCTCAACAAGATAAAAGTAGGTTCCTCAGCTATTTCTAATCTAATTTTGATCATATTAAAGAATTCAAAATCAAGAATTTTAAATATCCAAAAAACTAGTCAGATGTTTAAAATTTTTAAATACCATTTTGACCAACATTTGAATGAAGTATAAAACACAAAAAGAAATTTTATTTTACTTATTTTCCTAAGCTCTAACCAAATCAAAACAAAATTTTAAAATTCCAAGAAAAATACAGGATGGAAATAATAATTCTTATAATGAACTAAAATTTGTTGATTCATATTAGGATTCTACCTATGTTAAATTCCACGACTAAGGTTGAAGAAAACTTGATAATAGTATACTACAAAAAAAAAAAAATAGTCATTCTGAAGTATTATTATTAAAAAAAGTATTGCATTCATGTATTATTTAAAATTTGAAACAGAGAAGATAAAAAGAAAATTAATGTAAGTTCTCTATATATGCATTTATCTATTCTTAGATTACAAGTGAATCAGGAAGTTGTAAAATCTATAAAAAAATTAAAAAAAATATTAAAATTATGTTCATGTAATAAAATTTTCATAAAATGCACTATTAAAAGACAATTTTATTATGTTAATTAAAAATAAATTAAAATATTTATATCAGTAATATTATGTTACAGTACTTAAAAATAAAAGATGAGTCAATAACACAGAAAACATGCGACTATTAACGATTTAAGTAAGAGAGTTAAACAATTTAGATAATAACATATAACATTGAATTAGATGTTTGAATACTATCTTAATTACTCGACATGAGCATTAAGAAATACTGAAAACAAAGAGTTAATAAAATACAAAAAAAAATTTAATAATATTTAGAAAAAAAATAAGATTTTTTTTTGGCGTAGAAAAAGGTTAAAAATTAAACCTTTTAAATTTAACTTCAGAAAATGGTTATAATTATTTTATTAAGGTAGAATTTTTATACATAATAATAAAATAAATTTAAAAAAGTGACAAAAGTCTAATAAGAGAAAGTCTAATAACGAATGACATTATTCGTTATATACAAAATAATATATATACAAAAAAAAAGATTAAAATCGGTCATACAGCTATAACACAATGTAACATGCGTCTCAAAATGAATATCGGGGTTTTAAAGTTATATAATATTTATCAAGTTTTACTTAAATTGATAAATTATATACATGAAATGGAAGAGCAACACAAACTGTTTTCCTATAAGTGTTCAACGTGAGCACCATTCATCAGACGACACACATCCAACCGATAGGAGAGTTTATTTATCCCATACTTTAATCAGCAAGTCTGGAGAAATTGATGCAACAGCTTGCTTCAATCCTGTGCCTCAAATCGGATAGGTCAGCTGGTAACAGTGGCACATACACTTTATTCTTTATAAACCCCCAAAGAAAGAAATTGCATGGGGGTCAGATCAGGGAAATGTGGAGGCCAAGGCAAACAAACTCTGTCATCTGATCTCCAGTGACCAATTCAGCAGTTGGGAAGAATTTCATTCAATTGACCACGCACAGTATTATGCCAGTGAGGAGGCGCACCATCAAGTTCTGTGGTTTGTATTGCAGTTGAGGAAAGAATCATATTTGTAGCATACACAGATAGTTCATTCCAGATACTCTTGCTACTAAGAAAAAGGCTTGTAAACTTGTTGTCGGGATACAACATAAAAAACATTCGGTTTTGAGGAATCTTGTTCACACTGCAATATTTTTTGAGGATTTTCTGATCCCTAGATATGCAGAATATGATTGTTTACTTTTCCATTGAAATGTTGATTTGTTACCGAATGCGGAACAATAAAGAATGTCTTCATAGTGTTGGTACATCATTTTCAAGTCCTGTTTAGGTATGGCATTTTTCACTCACAACAAAACTCATTATCAACATTCATAAGTGTAAGCAGTTATCTTGAAAAAATAAATAAATAATACTTACCAAGAAATTCAAAATTTCTTCTACGTGTACTGATAGCAGATTTTAAAAGATAATGACATGCTAACCTTGTCATTATGCCGCTAAGAAGCAAGAGTAAAATCGATAGAACAATGCCGCACTGAAAAAAAAGATTTTATGGTTAATATAACTGGAATATTAAACCTTATATTATAAATTAGGAACATTCACATCACATCACATCTGGCCGCTGTCAAGATGCCACACCGATGTGGCACATCTACACCTAGCTCAGAACCTACAATCATAAATAATTTTATTAGGTTCTAAACAGGACCACCCGACTGAGCTGATGCAACTACTATCCTACCTGGTGTTAGGGATGAGTTCAGCACACAACTCAGGCATCCAACTTACTCATGAAATAATAAACAAACTAAATAAATTGAATATACAAATAAAAACTATACTATCCATAATACAAAACACTAACTACATACAAAATAAAATAAATACAAAACTAAGATAATGTCTCAAAAATACAAAAAAAAAAAAACATAGAATAAAACTGTCTTAGAAAAACAAACCTATTAACTCTAATAAACAAAATCTAAACTTAATAAATAACAAAAGAGAAACAAGAACTGTGAACAGTCATAAACATAAAACATAAACAAACACTAATAAACACAAAGTAAACAAATCACATAGAAACTAATAAAATATTTACAAATAACTAAAAACTTACAATAAATTTATAAGAAAACAGTAAACACAAAATTAAACTAACCAAAAAAAGAGTAAACAACATAAGAAATCTACACTAACAGCTATCATTAAAATCAAATACAATAATAAAATCTAAGTGATAATAAAATTTGACAATAATCCTAAAACCTAAGCGAAAGAAAATAAAAATAATAAATACCGCTGAATAATCAAGCCTATCAAAGCTTCAAAAACAACATAATTCGTAGAAAATAAAACTGAAAACTTAACAAACAAAACACAAAGCATAAATCAACAAAACGAAATGAATACCCAGAAGCCAGGAAAACATTTAACCTTACTAATCGCCTATATATTTATTCTGCCGCTCAAAGATTCTTGCGCATGTTTGTACGTGGGACATTCCTCAGAACGGCAATCGCAATTCACCGGCTTCTGGGGTTGAGAGCAGTTTATGCAGATAGGAAGACCACCGTCCTTCCTAAGCTGACAATCCTTCACCAGATTCCCATCCTTGTCACAGAAGTAACAAAGTTCCTTCTCCGCAAACCTTGGCCAAGACCTTGACCGAAAACATAGACTGACATTTAAATAATCTTTAGTTTTACATGACTGACAATCAATTTACCAGTTTCTAGGAATTTTGTTTGCAATTGTTTCTTGCATTCAACTACATAATGCACCGCATTTGATTCTTTGCGGCCAGCCCAAAATACCACCTTAAAAACACTCAAAAATTCTTCCACAGACTTATCCATATTTTGAACTATTACTGTGTCAACAAACCTCTCCTCTCCAATATTTCATGGAATGTCGTGTACAATCATCTGTGGCCTCAAGACTTTTGTGGTGACAGTTGTGATGGGATATTTATTTATTGCTTCATTATTTCTGATTCCTTCCTCAGTTTCACAATCATCGGCCACGATTCATACACTTTTCGAGTTATCCCGAACACTAACTATCCTCAGTCATTTTTTCCTAGCATCCAGGCTCTTCCCCACCTAACCCTTAAAGGATGAGGAGGTGACATTTTCTAGCTTGTCAACCAATATCACCTTGGATCTCTTAGCCTTCACAACTTCTGCTGCTGTCCTCTTTGTCAGCATCATTTCAGTCATCTGTTGCTGTCCTACACCAGCCCTGAAACCCTTTCAACATGCTTGGCTGTTAAAAGGTAGCTTCCTCATTCGTGTCAAAACATCGTACTCTTCTCCCTAACATTCTTTGAATCACTGACGAATGCTTCAACCTCATTATATAGTGCTGAACATCCCAATCACCTCTGTCGGACCGTGTCTCCCGAGGTCACAGCGGATGATGACAATTGCACTTCCAGATCTTTCACTGTTACTACTTCAACCTTTCTGGCCTTTCATTGGTGGTACGACAAGTTTAGACTAGCCTGTCAACCGGCTTGTTGTAGGACCAAATAATTCCTTCATCAATTTTAGGTCTGAATCTACATCAGGACCCTGTGCACATTTTTCCTCCTTTCTCACTTCTCTTTCCTCCTTTCTACATCTCAGTAATGTTGGTAACCCTTGTGATACAAAAAATCTGCCTACATGAATCTATTTTTTTTATATTTAATAGGATCTCAAGAAACATTTTTCTGAATTTTAAAGATTGTTTGCATGAACAAAAATGTTGTAGTCCCTCAAAACAATTCTACATCTACATAAGGTTTAATGAGACTAATTTGTTAAATGCTTTTACCATATTATCATTTTGAGGTGTGGTGACAAAATCTGGAATAATAATATCGCATTATAACTTGTTAAATGCTTATTGAATGCCAATGTGAAACAATTAAACTAGCATTCAATATTGATAATATGGAGTTAAACAACCCACAATAACTACAATAGGCAGCAATAATATGGTAATGGTACAACAATAACAGAAAAATGGATTTAACCCTTTAATAAACTGTGTAGTACTGGTCTTTTTTTTCCAGAGTTACAAATTACAAATATGTAGCATACAGCTGATAAATACTACCATTAAATTTTTTTTTTGTTGCTTTTGTGATACTGTTAACTACAAAAGTTATATAGAAATTATATTACAATGTTACAATTTTCTAAGAGCATATCTTTTTTTTTAACAAATCTCATACAACAACACATCTACTTCATAATATTATCTATCTATCAATCACAATATATCTACAGGTGAAGGTTCTACTCTAGGCGGATGCAAAATTTGGATTACAAGAGTTTGAATTAACAAAGTTTCATCATAGAGATGCATAATAAATCAGAAAATAGCTTGGTTATTATTTCTAATCTGGATCAATTGTGTGACGACGGATTTTATTAAAGATTAATCTTCATTTTATATTATATTGTTACATATTTTTAATTCTAATTACTTTTTATTTCCCTTCATATAACATAAGATATAAACAAAAACTATGAAGAAAAACAACATACCTGTTTAAAACAAAATGGCATTGCCAGTACACTCACACCAATAATACTATTTGCGATTGTCATCACATGTTCTGTACTTGTCCCCATATTGGAAAGAAACTGAAAAATAAATAAATAAAAAATTAATAAATCATTTATAGATCAAAATGTGCTATGATCTATGTTACTAAGATTCTGTACTTCTAATCTGAGATGAAATCGTTAAAAAATCAAGATAAGATTTCTTTTGTGCTATAGATTTAAAATAAACTAAGATATAATCTTTTTTCTAATATATTTAAAAGTCTGGAGACACACCAGTAAGCATATGATCTGTAATAATAAAAAAAAGTAAACAGCAAACAAACTAGTCTCTTTAATAATTAAAATTAGTTTTCTTTTAAATTGTTGGAAAATATGATTGTTTAAGATAAAGACACAATTAATTTTCTTTTTCATAAAAATTCTAGAGTTGCAGTTACATTACAAGACCCATAATGACCACATCTACCCATTCCCTTCATTAATAGTAACCAAAATTAAATTTCATCAATGACCCATATTCAGAAGTTATTGTACAAAACAAAATTTAATAAAAATTAGTAAATCCAGCCTGAAGTAAAAAAAAAAAAAAAAAAAAACACTAAAAAATTAGGCTCATTATTCACATGAAATTGGGCTTGAATACATAACTAAAGTGACATACTAATATAATGAAATAATCTAATTAGTACAAGAATGTGACTTTGAGTCTAGAAACTACAAAAAAAAGAAGAAAATGGGGTTTTCACCACGTCCCTTTTTTGGGATTTGAATAAGATCAAACATTATCAGAAAATACTTTAGCTACTTAAGGGTCACCATTAAATTATATGAAAAAATTTATCTACTTTTTGAGTAAAACTTTAAGGTATGGGACCAAGCGATAAGGTACATACTCGTATTTGCCTGTCTCCTTGAACAACTGTAACCAAGATTAAATGGCAATAAAGAAATCATTAATTTCATCCAAATCAGTCTATTCAGCCTAGATATTTATATATTATACGTTATATTTATTTTTATTCTCACACACAATTAAAAACAATAAAATATTTTATTTTTAATAATAATAAAAGAAAATTCAATAAAACAATTTCTGCAATATAATATAAAATATGTAACTTGTATGAAAATTTAGGTACCCTCTGCAGACAAATCATGACGAGAGTTATCATCACAATAACGTTTTATAATGTGAAACAGAGATTCTCAGATACACTGCCAGCAACTTAAAATAGTAATAATTTATAAATATTGTAATCCTAAAATAGTAATTTCTTCAGTAATTAAATTAGAATAACTTTTCAATTTCATAGATTTCTAGCAACCATACAAATAACAAAGCATTGCATTCTCTAAAGTTTCTTGATATCCTTTACATTATTAGATAACAAATTGTTCAACTTTGGAGACACAAATGAATAAAAATGTCTATATAACACAAATTTATCATTCCTACCTAAATTATTCTCGTGATATGTGTGCTTATTCTATACATATTACACCTTTTGTAAAAAATTTTTAGAATTCTAAAAACAAACAAATATCTTAAGGACAAGATGTTTTTTAAAAATGGAAAAGATTCACTTAATCTACTTATATCAAGCAAAAGATAGGTTAACATACGTATGTAAGGACATGCATCTTTCCAAAAAAAAAAAACAGACATGCAAAATTTGACCCGATTAGCATACTTTGCTTAACATGTATTCATTATAACTACATAATTTAGAAAATATTAATAGAAAAAATGTTGGTATTAAAAAAATAATTTGTTTACAACAGATTAAGATATACATGTAAATCATAACTACACATAATGTATACAAGATGTATGGATTATGCAACATGATAGTTACATCATAACCTTTTTCAAAAGAAAAAAAGATGTTTATATTAAAACAATAATTTTTTTGTACAAGAGAAATTAATCTTGAATAAACAAGTTTCGAGAATAATTTCTAAAAATCATTAAAAAACAGTTAATGTATATATATATATATATACATACAAATATACATTAACTATTACATATTTAATAAATTATTAGAAAAATTCATCAATAAATATAACATGATACCAAGTTTTTTAAATCCATGGATTCATCATCAGTTTTAAAATAAAAATCAAGTAATGTACTACAATCATTAAACGTAAAACTGATTGACAGTTTAGCTGATCAAATGATTAAAAATTGGTTACTGGCAACTACAAAATAGATTTCATAACCAGTGACCAAAATGGTTAAGGTATTATTTTAACTCTTTACACTATATTCTTAATTTAATTCCGCAGTAAGCAGAGATCTCTGGGAAACTACTGAATGTGGAAGAAATAACAATGATGCAAATTAAAAATTTCATTTTATAAAATATATATTATTACACAGAAGACTCGTATATATAATACCTATACTGAAAAATTTAATTTAAAATAAATAATTTAAAAAAAAAAATACTATACAAAATAAATATATGTAAAATAAACAATTAATAACATTTTTTATTTTAATTCATAATCAGTAAATTATTTATAACTGTGTAAAGACATTAGAAACTATTACAAAACTACGTCTAGTAATATTTACAATTAAGTAATATATTATTAAGATAATACTTAACCTAATATGATATGTTTAAATTATTATCAAAATTATAATTTATTTTTAAAATATATGGGCTTTATTCTGTCATTTTTAAATCATTATTTATTCTAAAATAATCAAACATGTATCGTGAGTTATAATTCGGTATATCTTTGTTCTGACAATTATAATGCTTGTTCCTACAAATATTAAATCTAATGGCTTTAAAATAACTTACTTTAACAGAAACAGAATTTTACTTCCTCAAGATCTTTTTGATTATATATTCTAATTCAATTACATATAGCGTTTCTCTAGGAGTTGATTTCTAATTTTATAAGATAATATTCAGTAAGTGTAAAAACATGTGGTATACATTTAAATTAATTAACCTTTTTAAATGAGGTATGAAGTGTGACATTAGAGATAAGATCCCTATAATCACACAGAGATTAATAAAATAAAATCACAAAATATCATTAATCATAATTGTGCTTAGATAATTGTAAGATATATTTTTTAAGCGTTCTACTCAATTAATCAATAATTTCTCTATTTTTGTGTCCTAAAAAATATTTGCTTGTTCATATAAATAAAAATAAAAGTAAGCTTGATATCAAAGAAATAATACTTTTATAATTTAAACATTTTGAATTTTAAATAACCATTATTCAGAGGTTAAGAATTATTTATAGTATTTGCTCATTTCTTTTGATTTCTTCTCAGCAGAAATTTTGAATTATTTAAAAAATCTAGTAATTTATTTTAAATGTATTTTAATAATTCTGACTAAATAATACAATAGTTATCAAAAAACCCTTTGGTGCCCATATGAATGAATTATGTAAACCATATTTAGATTAAAAACATTACCTTATTTTCTGTATTCAACATACATAAATATATGTTCAAGTAATTTTTCATTAATGTCTTCTGAACTCAGTAGTTATTTTTTATATTTTGTACATTTGTTAATTTACCTTAAATGTTATTTCGATGGTTTATATTTTAGATAATTAATATGGACATAATTAATATCAATAGAGTTCCATTTCTTTTTATGTATGAAGAACTATATTTACTCATTCCTTACATGATCTATACAATGCATCATAGGTACCAATAAGAATAAAAGATTAATTTATTTATGTATTACAAAACTGAGTTAAACCAAATGACAGAAGCAAATATCGGGTATTTTTATTTTTGCCTACAAAACTAATATCTTCCAGAAAGTTTTGTCAGCCACCTTAGATCTTGAATGCAATTCTACTTTTTTTTATAGCTAACTGATTTACAATGCACAATTCTCACATAAATGTGACAAGAAAAATTATGCTGAAATCTATTTTTCAATAATCATTCATGTTTTTTGAGACATCAGCAACCAAAAATCTTTCAAGAAGTGATACAAGGGAGAACGAGCTATAGAAAAATTTTTATTGAATTCAACTTCAGAATGAACTGAATAATGTAGTTGTAACAGTAACTATGATAAATTAACCGTGACATTTTATTCAGTAATTTAGATATGAAATATCAGAGTTGCATTACAAATTTATACGACACACCTTTGTAGATCAGCTGATACCACAGTCTACTCAAGCAGAATGTGAAATAACTAAATGTTGTTGAAAAGTAAATGTAATCCAAGATTACAATGAAACTGTAAATCGTTCGGTAAGAGTCTCATGGATATCATTTCTTCTGCTCAAAAAACAAAAATTTCTGTAATTTAAATAAAACTGTTTCTACCAAAATGATTCTGATATCAAATATGGTAAGACAATACATTTCTATTATCAAAACCTGATATTAATTTAAAATTTTGTTTAAAAAAATACATGATAAATGTATGCAATATACAATAGATATATAATAATAGATAATAAACAAAGTTTAAGCGTTCCTTCCATACAATAAGCAAAAAAAAAAGAAAAATTTGTTACAAAACTCTTACTGGCAAGATTTAATTGATTAAACAATGAATAATCATAAGAATTGTATTATTTTTGTAAATGTGATATGTAATACATATATAAATGAAAGTCAGTAACAGCTTTATAACAAATTTTTCTATATATTGTTTATTATATGGAACGCACAAACATTGTTTATTATCTATTATTGTATACCTATTGTCTATTACATATATTTAACATGTATTTTTTTTTTAAACAAAATTCTAAATTAATAACAGATTTTGATAATAGAAATGAAGTGTTTTACCTTTTTTTGATATCAGTATTATTTTCTTAAAAACAGTTTTATTTATATTACAGAGTTTTTTTTTTTGAGCGGAAGAAATGATATCTGCGAGACTCTTACTGTTCGATTTACTATTTCATTGTAATTTTTATTTCACTGTAATATCACAGCGTTTTGTTAGATTATTCTTTTATTTTTTTATGAATTACTGATTATTATCTTATGGATTTATTATTAAAATTTATTGCCTTTCTAGAACAAATATGCATTTTTTGAATTACTCGGCCAATTTTTATTGTTGATAGTCATATCATTCACTTCATTTCATCTTTTTCCCATTTTAATAAAAAACTTATATAATGACCTTCACGAATCGAAAATCCGTGGGCACACTTTTTACATTATTATTAAATGAACTTATTTTTATTTCTCCATCAATTTATTCAAATAGATTTAATTGTAGAATAAAAGTTTTACCAATTAAATTTATTTCTGTTTTATGTAACAAATCTTTGTTGCTACATTTGCAACACTTTCCTACTGTTCATGTTTTTTATGTTTTATTAGCAGCTATAATCTCTTGTAAACTAATATTTTTATTTTTTTTAGATGAAATGATTAGAATTAAAAAAATTGTTTCATCTTCAGTACTTTCATTTACTTAAGAGCATTTACTATTAAAACAAGCTGTAATATATATTCTTTAAAATTTTATTATTTCACGTACATTATCAAGTTTTTGTACAAGATCTTTCTTAAATTCAAAGGCCCTTTCTTTCTTAAGTACTGCTACTTGGTGGTGCAATTCATAAACCCACCTTTTTGAGGAAAAAGTGACATATTCGAGTCCCATGGTTCATTTGATGAAGAAAAAAAATGTTGTCTAACAAAGTTTGAGGTATTTTATGAAAGTATTCTTTATTACAAATAATTGAATAATTGAAATATGTCTTCATGCTTATTTTTTTTTGCCCATTTTTGTTTCACTTTTAAGTTAGGTCATGTTTAGATCTGTAAAACATAGTTCACTGACTTCACCTTGCCGTCCAGTTCTGGAGACTCTTACCGGCGAAATTCTAACGAACTTCTTGATTTTACTATTTAAATGATATGTAATATGTTTCCAGTTTAACAATATCAGTTAATCTTCTGCAGTATGTTATTTACATTTATAACTATGTTTCAAAGTACTTGTAATTGTGTACACTTTTATTATGTTACAAAATTAGATATTGTATGATTTTTATATTATTTTAAAAGTAATTCTTATAATTACATTATTAATAAAACGTGAAGGATTAAATACAGTAGCAATAACTACTACAGCACATTTTCTCTAAATTCATGTCTTGCATGACTTTCCCCTATAATTACAATTTTTATTGTTGATTTCAAAAACAGGTGTAGTAAATAAAGATAAGCCAACAAAGAATAGCATAACTTTCCTGGTAAGGCATGGCAGACAATATGAGTGGATCATTCTAGTTTTTTAACTGGTAAAAAAATTAGGCTTATTACCCCCACCCATGAATGAAATTGACCAAAGTGATATGCTAATGTAATAAAACTACCTAATTAGTACAAAAATGTTATTTTGAATAATCCTTTTTTTTCCCTACCCTTTTAAGGAAGTTTGAATAAGACTGAAACTAATAAAAGTATTTCCACTATCTGAGGGGCCATTACATTATATAAAAAAATTTACCTACCCTTTGAAAAAAAAATTGAAATACAGGAATTACAATACTGCATCCCCTGATCCCTTGATCAATTGTAACCAAAATTAAATACTATCAATGCCTCATGTACGAAATTACTGAGCCAAATTTTATCCAAAGCAGTTCATCCGGTCTGGGATATCAAGAAAAAAACAGGCCAGCATATATCTATTCACACATAAAAATATAATACATCTTTCCAGAAGTTTTCAAGGCTAACTGTACTTTTTTGTGAGAGGGGATCATGCAACAAAAAAATCTTTTAACACTTGACATGCAAAATCCAACTGATTAGCATACCCTTTACATATACAGTTGTGAACCTAAACCTTATACATAATACATCTTACTGTATTATATTGTATTATAAATAATACGTCGTATCGTAATATCTTTACGTAATATAATTATACAGCTGGGAGGGTAAAAATTTGTCTCATCATTGTTTTTCTCATCATACTGTACATGAAAATCATGTTAACACATGATTATCTTGATATTTAAAAAGAACAAAAACTTGGATTCAAGATGGCAGATATAAATTGTTAAATTTTAATACATGGTACGCATCTGCATATGTTTCTATTGTCTTATCAGACTACGTTTCGTAACATGAAGCTGTTCCCAGATATTTCAAAAACTCTAAATATTAATTATTATTCATTCATTAAAAGCACAATAATACTTCAAAATAATTAAATACTATGTGAATCATTTTCAAAGTACTCTAACATTTTCTTCCATAGTATATTTCAGAGCCAATTCCTTCTGAAGCTGAGCTGACAGAAGCATTCCAGTAACCTACTGAAGAAACTGCTACCAATTAGCTCTCAGATATCCTGTGAAAGAAGAGCTTACAGTATTTTGAGTATTAATCATTTAATATTAATTTTATTAATATCTGCCCATAAATTGTTACTGAAATCTTGAATATGTTTCTTTAATTATTTTTTCACAAAATTTTATTCAATATTTCATCTGTTTGTTTACAGTTTTGGTTTTTTTTAAAGAAAAAATTTCATCAACTTCCTAAAAGTCTACTCAATATCATTCATACAATTCAGATACTTGTCTGACAAATTTCAGTATAACAGAGAACCCGTTCTAAAATTATATTTCATAAACAGACAACATATGCAGTCAGTCTTATCTTGTGTCCTTCTATACAGCACAGTATGTATAAAAACTTTACAAACAAATTGAGGTGAGCACAACATTTTTTTTAATTTGAAATGAGAAAACACATTATGATCAATGATATAAAAAAACTTAAATACTATAATTTCACAACTATAAATGAGTTGAAGTCAACTATGCATCAGCTCAGACACAGGCTACATAATACATACAACATATGCTGATCATTACATGCTAACATTTTACCCTATTTCCAAAATCAAGTAAAATATGTCTATGAATCAATCTGGATATAGATGTGGAAGTTCACCAATTTAGAACATTAACTAATATCTACAGGTTTAATACAATAATAACAATAATTTTTAACTATTTGCCTGATGATTTGTCTTTCTAATCCTCATCTTCAAAATTAATGGTTCATTTGTCTTTTAACAAAGTATGCAAATAGGGGAATAGATTACTTTTGCTGTGGTCTAGGTTACAATTTTGACTAAATTTTATAAAAAAAACATTTGATGAAGATGCATTTCCCATTTGAAGGAATTGGGCAAAAGATGTACAATTCTATGTATGTATGTGTGTATATATATATATTCATTCATTTATATATATATATATAAATGAATGTTTGTTTGTTTGTTAGTCCTGTATGCATTCCTAAACCATTCATATGATTGCAATGAAACTTTGATGAGGAGTTGTGCAAATGCCTGCAAAGGTTTCTGAATTAGTTTTGACCTGCTAGATGGCGCCGGTGTCGAGAGATTTACAAAACAAATATACAAACAGATTTTATTCTTCTATACATATATATATATATATATATATATATATATATATATTCAATCATACAATTGACATACAATAATATGCTTTAACATTATTTCATATATTAGAGGTGGGGAGTATTCTCTGCTTGCAATAAAATATCAAACTGATATAATTTCAAGAATCAATATTTTTAAAATCAAGTAGAATATATAGTTTGTTAGAAAAAGAAAGAATATTTCTAATTTATTCCCATTTGTATGCAACTTTTCCTAATGTGCTTAATATAACACACACATTTAATTTGAAGATCAAATTAACATTATGAATAGCGCTTATCTATTACACATATACATATTAAAAATTTGCATTACATAATAATAGTTTAATCAATTAAATAAATTTAACAAAGTATATGAACTTACACTTTCATGTACTTACATTTAACTATACATTAATAACAATTAATATTTTAATAAATAAAAAAAAACGGTGTATTATTAATTTGAGTATTATAAGATTTAATGACACACAGCACTTATAAAGTCATAATTTTTGCAGTATCACGAACAATGCTGCATAAATTATATGTAATGTTAAAAGGTTTTTAAAAAATTATACTACTGTTCTGTAATAAAAAAATACAATGAAAAGTGACATTAAAACTGTTATAATTTGATAATAAACAAACAACATTAACTTTTATAATTTGATAATAAACAAACAAAATTTACAGAACAGCTGTGTAAAATATTGTTGATATTGGTTGGAAAGTTATTTCATCTAATTTTCTGTATTAAATCAAATCTCAACATGAAATTTTCTTTTATTAATACTTTCGGTTGGTGTAATTTCAATAGTAAAAAAGATTTTCTATAAAAATAATCAAATGACAGAATTTAACTAAGATTATATATCCCTATTCATGATTATTCTTTAGGATACAGCTGGCCAGTTGAGTTTAAAATTAAAATAATAATGCATTGTCACTCTCAGTATCTTATCTTCAGTCATTTGACTGGTTTGATGCTATACGGTTTGGTTGATAAGCCAATTTTCAACATCTACCAATAACACCAAATTTCAAACTCCTCCATAATGTCATTTCTGTTTCTCCTAATTTGCTAAAGTACACAAACAAAAAAGGCGATAATACAGTTGCAGGACTTTCCTGTCACATGGCTAAATCCGTATTTCGGGAAAGTCCTATAACTGGTTGTTTCTGATGCACAGCTTACAGATACATACAACTTAATTTAAAATGTTTATAATTTTATTTAAATATAACATTTTTTCGTTCATTTAATTCAATAATTCTAACTAAAGCGCGCGCGCATACCGTATTTAATACGGTACTAGCGGCTACGATCGGACTAACTAACGTAATTTCAAAACTTACATAAAACAAATTTCGCTTGTACAATCAGCAGACTGGTGTAACCGCGAGGCTTAACGCATTAGGTACCGAATCGACCGAGCGATCGAGTTCGAGACCCAACCAGACCGAGTTAATTTTTTACACTTTAAATACGATTCATTTATTTAATTCTACCGCTCACCTGTGACGTCACAACATAGGAAACAACTACAACAGCAGTTTTTGGGGTGGGGATGCAATTCTGAAAAAATGTTTTTTGCAAATATTGTTATTTTTTAGTCGTTAACAAATATACCTAAAAAATATGACTTTAATTAGGCGAAATCTCGAGATACTGAGGGTCACCTTGTTCTATAGCCTCATCCCCTTGACCTTTTAAGTTGAAAATTTAACGGTACCAATGCCCCGTATATAGAAGTAATCTGATCAAACTCGGTCCAGTAGTTTTGGAGATATAAGATGAGCGAACACACACGTACATACGAATATTAACATCCGTAAAATTTCCACCCGGGTTTGTGGGTTGATTAGGTGTCAAAACGACAGGATCCCGTGAAAACCGCATATGCCCAATCAAATTGGACTGATTTTAATACTTTCCTTCTAGAGCTATAGCGCTATCCAGACGGAAAAGTAAAACTTTTAAAATATTTTTTACTAATTCTTATATTTATATTCGATACTAACAAATTTATTTGAATGAAAGCACTAATGGCTAGTGTCAAGTCTGCTTTTGATTCTATCTCATTTTGTCCGTTCTTTGTGATCTAATATATACTGATATATTTGATCTAATAACATTTGAAATATTGTGATCTAACAACCCCTTTTGATAAATTGTATATTTTGTACTTAATCCATATTAAATACAGGGGGTTAAAAAAATATTTTAAACCTTAAATAGCTTTTCAACCTATTAAACATAGAAAAAATGAAATTTAGTAAATACCTTGAGATCTATTTTTTCGATATGAGATCACCCACACCACAAGCATCCAGGGGGAGGGTCGGTAATTAAAAAATTGTAAACGATAAGAGTAGCACTGTGATACACCATTTTAAAGGGTATTTAGAAACAAAACTATTGATGTAAACAATTTCGGGCTATAACAATAACCAAAATTGGAGGCGTTTTAATATTTTTTACTGTTAGTTTGTTAGTTTGAGAATTGGTAAACAATATATCTTTAACTGCTGAACAGTGAAATACTATATAAAAAAATTAAATTTAATAAATTCTTCTACCTCAATACCACTTATTTTTCAATATGAGACCACCACATTTCTAAGCCTAACAGGGGGTGTAAATAAAAATTTTTACATGGAAATAAAAGTAAGGTCGTAAGGGCATTGAAAATAAAAACGTTTGACATAAAAACATCGAACTAAGGCAACACTAATCAAAATGGCGGTCATTTAATAGTTTTTTATAGATACTTTCATAGATACTTTGAAACCACTACTTGAAGTGGTTTCAAATCGGAAAATAGATCGTTTTGAGGTAGAAACATCTGCTAAATTTTAGGCTTTTGGTGTTTCTCGCTTTAAAATACTATACAACAACCCTAAACATTCCGTTTAAAATTTTTGAATTGAACTCCCCTCCAAGGGGCTACAGATGTGGTTATTTATACTGAAAAATAAGTCGTTTCAAGATAAACCTGCCAAATTTAATTGTTTTATATTTAACCGTGGAAAAGTTTTCATACTGTATAAACACTGTATATATATTTTAATGTAGGAAGATGATTAAAATTATTTTATTCATATGCAACTTTGAAGATATTCTACTATTTAAAATAGACTAATGATTTTATGTTACATTCGATAAAGAACGAATTATAAATATTTTCAATAGTTCATTAATTTCATTCTTTGGAAAAACAACACTGTGGAGTTTGATAAGAGTATGCATTAACAGTTGAGATGTTCTTATATAGTGCGTAATTCCGAGATTATTAAAATCTCGCTTTGAGTTTTACTAATCGCATAATGAGAAAAAAGTTAATGCGACGTCAGGTCTCATTAAGAAAATCTGCATAAATTTGTTTAAAGCTAATGATCAAAGACTTTTTATTTTTCCTTAATGATCCCTGCTGTGAATTTGAAACTGTTTTACGGAGCAGGTATTACTTTGACTTCAAAGTCAAATCAATAATAAGAGTACAATTTAGAATTTTTTCATAACATAAAGTTTCATCTACACTTATCGCAGTACAATTTCAAATATCTTTCAAAATCAAACATTTGTGAGCAGGCGTTAACTGGCCATAGTAATTTTTTTAGACCGATTTGTTTGTGGTAATATTAATGACACTTGTATTTCTATATTTTTTTTTTTTAAATACATCCAGTTTACAAAATCACACAAATATGTATTATAATTTTTTTTTGTCTTTAGTCATTTGACTGGTTTAATGCAGCTCTCCAATATTCCCTATCTAGTGCTAGTTGTTCCATTTCGGATACCCCTACATCCTAGATCCCTAACAATTTGTTTTACATATTCCAAACGTTGCCTGCCTGGACAATTTTTTCCTTCTACCTGATCCTCTGATATTAAAGGGACTATTCCAGGATGCCTTAATATGTGGCCTATAAGTATGTCTCTTCTTTTAATTATATTTTTCCAAAAGCTTCTTTCTTCATCTATTTGCCGCAACACCTATTCATTTGTCACGTTATCCACCCATCTGATTTTTAACATTCTCGTATAGCACCATATTTCAAACGCTTCTAATCTTTTCTTCTCAAGTACTTCGGTCGTCCAAGTTTTACTTCGATATATAGCTGTCTATTCTTTTAGCAATATTTTTCCAAATACTTCTTTCTGCATCTTTTCTTCTCAGATACTCCGATCGTCCAAGTTTCATTTCCATATAAAGCGACACTCCAAACATATACTTTCAAAAATTTTTTCCTGACGTTTAAATTAATTTTTGATGAAAACAAATTATATTTCTGACTGAAAGTTCGTTTCGCCCGTGCTATTCGGCATTTTATATCGTTCCTGCTTCCTACATCTTTAGTAATTCTACTTCCCAAATAACAAAGATCTTCTACCTCCATAATCTTTTCTCTTCCTATTTTCACTTTCAGTGGTTCATCTTCGTTATTTCTACTACGTTTCATTACTTTTGTTTTGTTCTTGTTTATTTTCATGCGGTATTATAATAAGACAAGTAAAATTTTTCACTTAACTTAGCATTAAAAATTTAAATAAAATAATTACTGAATTAGAACCATCTAGGATTAATGTTGATTGTAACCACTAAAATAAAATGTTGTCGCATCGTTCTCCTCAGCATTTAAGTAATACTTGGATGTAAGTAATACTTGTATGTTTTGTTGCATTGTCAAATATAAATCTTAAGTACTGATCAATTGTTTTATGCTACAGATACCTGTCTTCTTTTCGTTTTTCTCTCTTCTTATGTACATTAATACATTTTCTCCTTCTGCAATGTTATAGTTATAATTTTAATCCCTATTCATCCATATTATTTATATTCACTTTTGTTATTTATTCTTTACTTTCAATTATATGTAATATTAATTAATGTAACTGGGCAAAAAAGGCTGATTTAAATAATTTTTGTTTTTATTAGAGCCGAATTAAAAATAAATAAATTAGTATAGGATGTATATGAACAGTTAGATAATCAAGAAATCTGCACCTTTTTATTCGTGTGTCGTTTCAGAAAAATATCAATTTTTACTAAAAAATAAAAAAAAACAAAAAAACAGGAGCTTATTAAATATACGATGTGTGTATAAATGAAATACGAGTGATGCGAGACACACCTATGATCACAAATATAGTAAAAAATTGAACCGTTTAATAATAATAATAAAAAAAAAACATCGTATAAATTAATTTTTTAAGATTTTGATAGAATACAACGTAAGCAAGGAAACGTGATTCATTTTTTACTAAAAAAAAGGAAGGCTCATAATTTGTTGTTAAATACATTAAAATAAATGTTCCAACCAATTTATGAGCATAATTTTTACATTTTTATTAATATTCTTGAAAGAAATTAAACGCAAAAAATACTCAGCATATTTTTAGCGGCAGAATCAAGGTCCGAAATTAAATTTTTTAACAAACAAAAAAAAAAGTTGATCAAAACGTGTTTTTAAGTACATACGAGTAAATATGTTCAAGTTTTATTCACGACCAAATTTCACATTCAATGATTATGTTTTATTTTAAAAGCTACATTTTTCTGGTGGCTCTATAGTAAATTATTTCCAGATAACTTAAATAGAAAGACTTTTACACAAAAAATTGCACGGTGTTGAAAACAAACTGAAATTTTTTTTGAGGCTGTCGTCATCGAAATTTAATACTATATTTTGAAAGCGTGATGATTTACTTAATGAAGTTATGTTAATATTCAAAATATTTTCAAGTAAGATTTCAAGGAAAAAAAAGACGAAGTAAAAAAAAATATACATACAGTCTCGCATTCCAAACAGTTTTACTTCACCCGCTCTGAAGTAGTTTGCATTGTTTCTTTGATGATGATTGAATGGGCGATGGTGATGAAGAACGGGGTTTCTTGACCCCCCCGAGTTCAAATGCACCCCCAGGGTTGAGCTATGCTTAACTGCTGATCCGACCCTGGGCGGGGAGGAATGGTGAAATAGGAGTTTTATTCGGTAGGGTTCGGGCACACATAGGATCTTATAAAAACATCTAGCCGAACCAGTGCGAGTCCGACACTGCCATAGTTGTGAGGGGTATATAAATGGTATTTCTCCGCAACACCGATAACAATAACAAAAAAAAAAAAAAATCGAATGAGGCTCCCGACTTCGGCCGGTTGCTACAGAGCAAAGTGGTTATTTTTCAGAACCACACCTTTAATCCGAACAGTCCGATTCAGCCCGGCTAATAATTATTCAAAACTTTTAACAACTCCGAGATTGAAAGACCTCTGAATCGACTCAGCTGTCACTGTTGTCAAGCTCACAGATAAAAACGAGCTCTTTTCAGACAAAAACTGTTAAATCATCGCTAGTCCTCCTCTGCCATGAATGCCGATTTTTCAAGGGCATCAATAATCAATATGACACTTAACGCTTTACCGGGAACAGCATACCGTTTAATAATTAATTTTTTTTACTCATACTACTGACACTTTTTTCTACTTTCAAAAATATTGTACAACTTATCTATTAAGTACCTAATTTTAAAAACAGTTGTAGGGGATTATTTGTGAAAATAATCTCATGTTACAGAATAATACTCGGATTGAGGTCACTTCCTGTTATTTTCATCACTGAACGTATTTGCTCGTACATACCGGCATGAAAAACAAACCAAAATGCAGGCTGTGTTCAGGACAAGTTATCTTAATTCCGATCACTACGGGGCTGTGCCTTTATAATGAATTATCATTACTGTCAAAAAATAAAAACGTACTGGTACTTCTTGTACCACGATTGTTTTAGCGCATATTATTATGCGCACTAAAATGAAGAGGACGACATAACTGTATTTCATAATAAAATTATCAAAAATATATTCTCATAAAATGGAGGAGACGTGAAATAAAAGATCGGTGCAGCGTCGACAGAATCGAATCAGGTCATAGTCGTCAAGCACAGCGAATCAACGTACTGTATGTTCGTTGGCGGCAGTGAGGCGGCAAAAGATCGTACATAATTTGACTTTCAAATTTTAAATTGTCCAACCGCATCAAAGAACTTCCATTTATTTAGTACTGAGAAGACAAAAGAAAATTTTTAATATTACACGATAATACCGTTTGTTACCGTTACGGTAAATAAATAAGGAACAAGCAATACTCGAATATTTTTGTTACCTACTTCTATTTCTGATTCTTTCCGTTAAATTAAATACGTTAATTTAACTATATTACCATGAAGTACAATAAATCGATAATTCATAAATAATTACCGACTTAAGTATATTTTTAGGTCACAAATGCATAAGTACACGATTCATATCGATTTGTTGTTTATTCATACAGCACAACCGAACATTCGCTACAGCGACAGATATAATAAAGAAATTTACATACGTTGCGACAAATATAATTTAAATACATTCTAGTAACGCAATAAAACGATCGTAAGCGACCTAAAATAAGACTTCAAGTGAATAACAAGCGTCCTTCTAGGAATAACAAGGATTTTATTAGGAAAAGTAAAATTAACCGGCATTTTCCTTTTGAAATTACACCAGTGTTTTTCACCGTGCACAATATGCTACGTTTTTTATATCAGCTTATGAATCTTACCGAAATTCAGGTGATATTAAGCCAAACTACTATGTTGAGTAAAGGAACCATTTGCATAATCAATGTACGAACATCACTCCGTTCAGAGAAAACGACTCTGGCTGTGCTTCTTTAAGCTCTATATTTTACGCCTATCACAGAAATGAGAAAAGAAAGATAAGTAATGCAAAGCAAAGAATTAATGCTTATCTCCGTATGTAACTATTTGATGTAGTCTGCATGCGTCTTTAAAAAAAGAATTCAATGTAGTTTATCCAGAAACAAAAACTGCACAAAGAAAAACGTTTATGTAACAAGGTCATTAATTAGCACAATAACATGAAACAATAACCGCCGATACAGTATACCTAATGTAATTTAGAACTCTCTACATTAATTATCTTTTATTCCAGAAACAAGATGTAACAAATATATTTCTTTTACATTAAAAAAAATGTGTTTTTCGTATATTTTAAAAACCAACAAGGGTCCGTAAAAGCAATTTTTTCATAGTAATAATAATTATAAACTTTTTAAACTGAAAATATGTTGTAAACCATAATTAAACATAAATTAAGCTTTCTTGAGACGTGCTTGACTTTCCCTTCCTTGAAGAATTCTGCTGCCTGTTCCTTGAACCAATCGGTACAGTTTGATAGTGATCAAACATAAATTTTCGGCTCAAAATGTCTTTTACAGAAAAGATGAAAATCAGATGGCGTCAGTTCCGCACTGTAGAGAAGACGATCCAATGCCTCCCATAGAAACTGTTTTGCAGTTTTTTAGAGGATGCCAAAATGAGGATGCGCGTTATCGTAAGGCAAATAACGTTTTTAGTAAGCAGGTTTGCCAACAATTTTCAAAACGGTCTGACAATTTTAAGGTCTTACAGCACCAATTACGTCGACTTTTTTTCTGTTAGACGCATATATTAAATCAAAAGAATGCCTTTCGGGACCCAAAAAATATAGGTGATGAAAGACGGGGTGTCCAGATTTTGCTTCAGTAAGTAAGTCTTCTCCTTCGTCAAATAACCGACGTCATCATTTTACCATATTTACCTAGTTTATCACACCTTTTCTGCACACTTCAAGGAACTGTACATAAATTTAAGCCGGGAGAATTTTTTGACGAGCACACCTCACAATTGAAGAGACTGACGATCGTATAGATTAGAAAATGCTATTCAATAATAATGTTTGATGTATTCTATAACTTGAAGATAAATGACAACATAACGGTCAAGTTTAGGTACTGTCCCAACCAAACTGTAATTCGAAAATATCAGCTTAGATATGTAAACGAATCTATTTTAACTATGAATGAATCTTGAACCCTGCGAAAACTTAGGCTGAAATCTTTAGCTTAATCTAAATCAGAGTTTCATAAATTAGCAACTAATATTAACAATATCAAACCCGAACACGAAAAAACTATTTTACCAAGAATAATTATAAAATAATGCCATAAAACTTACATGTCCGGTTTTTTTTTTTTAAAAAGACACTAAAATAAACTTTTTATTTCTATTTTATACAGTTATTATGCATTTATACTAACAAATATATAATATATTTTAACATATTCCATTAAAATTTTATTCTACTTCTGGTAAAAACGAATTACTCATTTCCAATGTACGAGTATATTTGGTCAAGAAAGTAAACTTATTGTAATAATCAATTATGACACGTTATAACACTTATTCGTGTTCATTCTGTCAATTAACTCAGAATTTTCTAAATTTCTGGAACTTCGTTTCAGATTAACATAAACTTTTATTGGAATTTCTTTAAATTCACTTCGTTAAGTAATAATTTTTACAAATACGGTCAGAATAGTTGATTATTTATGGAAAGAATTTCTTAGTATAAAAAAAAAGGTTTATACAGACGAATCTATATTCAGAACAGATCGACCGACCGATCAAACAGGTAGCGAGCGCGTTATTTCGGTGCACATTATTTCCGTTATGCTGCTGTGTACAGTTAAAGACCTTGAACAAGTCTCATGAAGTATCTTTTATTCCAATTTTGATTTCTGGATAAATTATATTTGTTTGTTTATTAAATATAAATAAAAAAGTAATTCTGAATGGTCACTGAAACAGTACGAAAAATAAGACATCGTCAAAAACCGTTTTAAAAATAACTCGATTACAATATAAAACTAAATAATTATTTAAATTGTTAAATACTTAATAAAAAAAATAAAATAATTAAATAAATATTACTTACAAAAAACTAATATTTCTACCCGCTTTATAAATAAAAATAAATGTTAAAGAAAAACTATGAATATCATTTTGGATTATTCCACAATATCAAACCCGACGCCAAGTGCCATTTATTAACAAAATTACATCTTTTTTTATCTTAATAAAATATTTCTTATCATAGTAAATAATTCAAACTAAAGAGTTTAAATCCAATTAATAAGGTTCAATAGTAATTGATGGATAATTACTGCAACGAGAAATTGTCATTCTCTTTGCTAATAATAATAACACCAAAAATTTTTACACTGACTTGAAAGGTACTTTCTCATCTTCAAGAATTATATTCAACACACACATGCGCGCGCGCACTTTTTATATATAAAGTGCGCGCGCGCGCGTGTGTTGAATATAATTCTTGGAGATGAGAAAGTACCTTTAAAGTCCTTTATATATATATATATATATATATGTATATCTTTTTTACCTATAAAACAACTTGTCCTGACTGACTTATTCATCAACGCCCAGCAAAAACTACTGAAGATAAATTGATGAAAATTTGTATACATGTTCTTACGGTGTAACTGCATACTAAGAAAATAGTTTTTGAAATTCCGTGTTTAAAGGGTAAAATTAGAGTAAAAATGAAATTTACTTTTTTTTTCTTTTTTTTATTTCTTATTAACAAATGAAGGTATCAACTTGATTTTTGGTGCGTATAATTTTCTTGTAAACATCTAAAAGATATTTTTAGATTTCTGAAAATCGATCTTAAAAGGGGAGAAGAAAGGTAAAAAAAAAGCTCGTATGTAATTATGTACGCACATAAGAAGTTATACTTTTTTGGCGTGAAAAAAAAATAATTTTTTACGTATTCAAACAAATTTAAACTGAGTTAAACGATCGATAGGCGACATTAAATACCATGAATAAAAGTTTGAATAAATAATATTTATTTTATACCGTTTAAAAGTATTGAAGTATTCGTAATCCATAAAATAAAGTTTATCGAGTATATTTCGATTAGTTCAGTTCCATTAATTCTTCGGATGACGACTGAATAGGCACGAGGGTTATCAACGGCTTATGGTATAAAAGATATGATACAAATAGTTTTATTTTATAACAGTGTATTTCATGAAAAATTTTGTTTTTGGTAAATTTAAATTTATTTTATGTAAAATCAAGAATTTATCTGATAAGTGCTATTTGCTGTGTCATTAAAAAATATAACTTTACTCATACATAATAATACTTACATAAATATAACCTCAAATCTTGAAACATAATTTTCACAAAAAAAAAATAAATAAATAAATATACGCTGCAATATAAATAGTTTTATGAATATGAACAAAAACATTCACAGTTTAAAATATCCGTCTTCAGAAATCCGTGTATATAAATATATATTTATTACGACTCAATATCTGTTATGTTTACAACACGTGCTAATTATTTAATTGCACTGAACGACTGACTGAATTAGACACTACTGTCTACAATGAATATCTGTAAAATATTTAACATTCTCACAACCATGAGAATAACGAACGAGTCGAGAGTCAAGGGGGCGGAGCCCCCTAGCTAGACGGTTGGTGAGCGAAGCGAGCCCTGACCGGCTAGTATATATATATATATATATATATATATATATGAATTTGGTTGTTCATGGATGTTCCAGACAACAAAGCGATGTATTTATTATTATTTGTGTATAATTCATAATTATAAAAATAATTAAGAAATTTGTTACCAGAAACAATTAAATCAGAAACATTAAATCTTATAATCAATTACTACGATTGGATAAAGTTTATATACATACATAAAGTAAATAAAAATTCATTACCTATACATTTAAGTCTAATAAATTTCTCGTTTACGCCAGACAAACCTAGCTTGGGTAAAATTTGATAACATAATCTGCCTACGTACAGTGCACAACTCTTGATGCTACATCAAGATAATACTACAGAAGATTAAACCAGCTCTCTAACAATCACATGCGTATTAGTTTTTTGGAAGTTTGAAAAACTTGAAGGACTGATTCACTGCATCAAAATAAAACACGTTTATACGGGCAAACACCGTACCTAGCTTTAATTTCCATCTGTATGCGGTTTTGTGTTTTTTCACTAACAATTTGGTTTTAAGAACGGATCGAGATACTTTATTATTAATAATCTATTATTCAATCGGTGAAGAAAGTGAAAACACGCACGAAGTCTTCTGACTGCATTATCTTTCTGTAAGCGTAAAATGGATTAGTTTCAATTTCTACCACGTATCGACTGTTTGTTGACCGATTTTAACAAATAATGTGTATCTTTTGTTCACAATAAAACGCTTAATATTTTATGTAATAAAACGTAATTCGGTGAAAGTATTATTTACGGAACAATAACGATTAAAAAAAATTAAACGACTAAAATTTTAAAATTTCCACGACAAAATTTTCAAATCTAATTATTTTGCAAACGATAATGTGGGTACATGTACACTAAATTTCATTAAAATATCTCAAACCTTCCCAAGTTATAAAATTTTATTGAAAAAAAAAAACAGGAATGACTACGAGCAGATGAAAAATGAAGCGAGATAGGGAATGTTTTTTTCTCTTTTTTTTATGCTTTGAATTAATTTTTATGCCCTTGAAGTTCTGCAAACATCTACTAGGACAACACCTTTTATAAGTATATTTATCTACACGCGCACGTATATCCGGTCGGTTAATACCATCTGCTATTTTGTGATGCTGCAAGATATAGATTGATCTAACAAAAATGGATTTGAATTCCTTCCTT
The DNA here is from genome assembly GCF_047948215.1 of Lycorma delicatula. Taxonomy (NCBI): domain Eukaryota; kingdom Metazoa; phylum Arthropoda; class Insecta; order Hemiptera; family Fulgoridae; genus Lycorma; species Lycorma delicatula. The sequence goes on along the minus strand of NC_134460.1, from coordinate 35,979,900 downwards.
TATTACCGTTTTACTAAGTCTTGGCGATTCAATTAACGGTATTGTTCAAGGAATGGTCTACCTGACCATTTCTAATTTAGTAGTTGAAGTGTTAACTGTAATTAGGCTGGTAAGGCGGAGTAAAAATATATCAATATAATAATAATAATAATAACACTAATAAAGGTTTTAAAAATTACATTCTGAATCTTAAGTACAAACATTTAATATAAATTTTAAATCGATAACCGAAAAATGTTAATTTAGCTATTAAATAAAAAAATAAACGAGTGAAAGTGATATCACAATAAAAAAGGTTGGAGTGGGAAAAGAAATGAGGAGTTCAAACGCATCGTACGACTGCGAACGACGAGTCACTGACTTTCCAAAACGCAGTATTCATTTCGTTACTTTAATCTTACTACTTTCAACACGTTCCAATATTATAATTCTAACAAAGATATTTATTTACACCGTTAGTTTTTTCAAATTACTTTCATCGATCCTTTGGAAGAGGGGGAGAAATAATGTGTGTACTTAGTAGAATACTATCTACTTTCCATAATTTAAAATACCCTAAAAATTAAATAAATAAATACCACAATTTGGCTACTACAATATTTATATTTAGTTAGTAGTGAATTGAGAACATCATTCTCATAAACTAGTAATTAATTTTAAGCATTCAGAGAATAAAGATGACAAGAGATCAGCAGATAAATGACGTAAAATTTCCTTACAAGGGAATAAGTAGACAAACATTCTTTATTTATATACTTAACTGAAATTACCCTTTTAACTAGTGGGTAAATACTGAATCTTTAATCTTAGAAATTCTTTTTACTACTTCCCCCTTATAATTAGTTCATCAAAATTAATCCTTGTCTACTTTCCCTAAAAACACTTTTAGGGAAACGTATGCCAAATTTCAACTTTCCAGCTATTTGGAAAGTTGGACAATTAGTGACACGGCGGGAATTTTCAAATATATTTAAAATACAGATTTAATACCTCATTAGTCAATGAGGTGATTGATTTCTCCATGATGATTTTCAGCATTAACACTAAAAATAAAACCTCTTTATCCAGGGAATTCTTAAATTTTCATAGAATTTAAAATTTCGTAACTGGAGATTAACTTTGAATTTCTATTGGAAATATTAAAAAAACTAATAGGAATTAGGGAATTTTCTGAATTTATCCTGTTTCTCCCTTTGAGGGATCGTCAAAATGGAAGCACCATTTTTAACTAATGACCTATACCCTAATATTTACGAAAATATATTATTTTACTACATAAATGAACAGGATTAAATCTCTCATTTTTTTATTTTTTGACGAAAATCAAAAATAATTTTTATTGCACGTGATTAATCTGAAATCCTGGCCGGAATTCGAAAGACCATCCAGATAAACGTTAGAGAATTGTCACCCGTCAGGAGATCAGTACCCAAATATTAGTACCATCTGGATCACAGCACGGTGTTTAAAGCTAGAAAAAACGTTTCATAAAAGTTGCAAAGCAAAGCGATTCTGACCAAAAAAGGGTATACAGTAGCTACCAACATCGCGTCAGGATTGGAAGAAAAATCTCGCGTTCACTCTGTTCATCATTTTGGCTTGTCGACAATTCTCTTCCACCGCTTCCCTCGTCTAAAAAGTTAGTAACCAAACAACTAGACCGTTAAAGTATTTTAGATTTACACCCCAGTCGTTATAATTAAACTTAGTACTACACGATGTCCATCGTTTTTAACTGGAAGGAAAGGTAGCTCGTTTTCCTTAAAATAAGAAATCACTATCAGAAATAGAGAATGACTGCTTTAAAATGTTTTATAGGAAGTTTAATTATCTAAATTGGAGATCGATTACAAAATGTTATCATACAACTTGTTATGCAGTATCTATCAAATTATAAGAGCTGCAACTAACTGCAATTAATGCCACTTTGAAACGGAAAATTTTAATAAAAATCATTAAATATGCAATTTTTTTTTGCCTAATAACAGCAAGCAATTTTACAGAAAATTTTTTAATAAAAATCAAAAAATTTATTTGGCAGTAATCGACTTACAACAACACACAAACAGACGCAATGCCAAAATATCGACTTAAAACAGAGCCTTGCTTCAGTCAATCCAATAAAAGGTTGGCAAACTAAGAAGAATTAAATATATGTAAATAAAAAAAAATAATAAACTATTGTACTGTTTGAGAGTTTTATTATTTTTTTCTGTATTACATTAAAAATACAAACGTAACAAACATTCCCCGGATGAATAGATAGTCATTTTTGATTAATTATCAGAATTCGCGAAGTTAAATAATACAAAAACCACGAACTAAGTCTGATGAAAATTGCTTCCTGCCTATTCATTTTACATTACTGACGTTAAATGATTACTTTCGTAAAATCTGATTTTATCTACTATTATATTCATTGTTCTTATACTAACAAATGTTCGCTACCCGTTCAGGGCTATTTTTAAACAGCTATTGTAATCTTGTCTATCCAACTACAACATACATACAATAATAATAATTGTTTACAGAAGGCGATTGTGAACAGAACAGAAAAAATAACGAGAAAAATTTAATTACACAAATAGACATATACAAACATCAGATAATATTATTATTAAAATTGTTATTTTATGCGTAAGGTAATAAATACGATTTGCACAATACAAAGTAAAAAAGTTTCGCTTAAAATTTTAAGCTTTTTCAAACGCTAATATTCACCCTCATTAATAAGTTGTTAATGATTTATTATGTACAGGTAACAGAAAATTTAGATTAAAATACGTTTATTTAGTATTATTTAAAAATCCATCGATAGTTTTGTTTCTACAAAACAAAATCGTTTAATAATAAAGAGTGTGTCCTACAAAGAAACGGAAAATCTTTTAGGACATGTTCTACTATTGGTGAAAATAACGAGAAATTTTCATATAAAAATAGATCTGGGAACGTTTTGTTTTCGAGTTACGGCTAGCGAAAGATTTCGGCCGGATTTCAGGTCTTCTAATAAAAAGATGCCCTTCTGTAATTTTTGGGGCCCAAATTAAGGAGTAAAGTTGGTGGTAACTTATTAATTTGAGCTGGGAAATGCCATAAAATAGGTTCCAGAACGTTAACTCCAGTAGTTTTTAAGATATCCGACGTAAAACAGAAAATTCGGTATTAAAAAACAATTTTTTTTTTTAGGTTTGCACGTTTTCTATAAAAATAAGTTTTTAAGTAAATTACGCTAATATCTTTATTATTATCGAAAATGTTTACAACACATTTTAAAATTCACATTTATTAGCGCGAAGAAATGGAGATAAGAATTCGTATTCTTATCTCCATTTCTTGGATCTCGTGATCCACATTAAGGAAAACCATAAAAATATTATATATTTTTAAATAATCATTAAATTCCAAAATTTTCTTCTATATTTATTTGTTTTTAGTTAAATTACGTTAATTAATGGATAATAATTACAGACTTTTACATGGCATTTAAAAATGCACAAATATTATTTCTGAAGAGTCGTGATCGACGTCCAAGAACCACTTTAAGCGAAACAATATGAACGTTATATTTTTTAAATAATCGTAAAATTTTAACATTTTCTTCTGAAACAATTTGTTTTTACTTAATCTACGTTAATTAATCTATAACAATTAGAAACTATTATATCACATTTTAAAATTCGCGAACATTAGGTCAGAAGAAATCGAGATCGGCCAACGAGATTCACAATCAGGGAAACAATAAAAAATTTTTTTTTCAATAAGAAAATTTTACTTACTTTTCACCCATGCATCCATAATTATCATTCCATTAAAAAAATTAATTAATCTTTTAATTTTATAATTGTAGTACTACATATTATAATTTGTAAATGAAAACCGACAAACTCACGTATTCACAGCTAGTTAACGTAAATAAAATAACTTTGGATTAATTTTAGGATTTGATTTTTCGATCAAAAAATATTTAAATTGTTACGTCCTTTATTTAAAAAATTATCTTGTTATTAATGATCGACTTAAAACTATTAGATCAATCTTAGCTCGGAAGCTACCATTTAGCTAGCTTCTACAAGTACACCTAAAGAGTCTTTCACCTACTAAGTAAAAATAACAAGAATTACGCAAAATATTAAGGAAATAAGTATCTAAATTGATTCATACTTTAAACACATTTATTTTTGAATTACAACCGTGTAAAAAAAGGCTTTGTTAAAATCGAATGTTAAATAAAAAAAACTATTTCAATAAGGTTAAGGTTTTGCATACGCCTGGTTGGCGGAAGTACACCTTGTGTAAACTGTACATTGACCTGCAAATACGGAAGTATTTGCTTATGTTGTTTATCTGTTAATGTAACTTCATTAGTATAGGAGTAAAAGAATGCAACAACCTTTAAACTTCTATTGTATTTAATTTCTTTCGTTGTTTATTTTAAATTATTTCTATCAGACATAATTTTTAATAACAGGTTAACTTGTAATTAAAAAATGTTAACATCCTTTTAGTATACCGGTCTCAGAAATATTTTGAGTGCACCCTCGTAATATATGCTTGCTATACATATATTAAGGATAATGAACAAAAGTTCATCGGGTGCAGGAAGATACTTATGTAGTAAATACTGCCTTTCTTAATGTGTTGTATGCAGAATATAATGTACAATTATTTTCTCTCTCATCTGAATAAAGGACTTAGTTATTTATTGTAGCCGTTGTAGAACGGTTGAAGCTAAGATTCACCTTTTTTCTTCAGAAGTATCCCTCAAAATAAACTTATTACCACCAGTATTTTAAATGCTCATTACCACCCTACTTTAATGTGTTTAAAAGACTTCAAGTAAGCCTATATAAAACAGGATGTAAAACATTTTTAAATGTATTATATGATGAACTGATGAAAAAATCTCTTATTCAATCAATTAATGTTTATTTTTTTCGTAATCTGTAATTGAAAGAATAATAATTTTTTTTTTGTCATTTACAGATAAAAAAATTCTAACAACGTATGGTTTATTTTTAATTTGGTCATAACTTTTTAATTGTCTGCTTTATATATATTTGTAGTAAAAATACACATAACGCGTTTTCTAATAACATATATACCTTGATGCTGTAAATTTGTTTCGTGATCGGAAATAAATAAACACGCTTTGATGATCGATTATAATTCATTCGATATAATGGAAATTTCGAGATATCTACTATTATTTTTGCTTTGTCGAATCAAGATTTAACATTACAGCGACTGCACTCCATCATTTTTTAGTGAGCTAATAAATAGTAGTTTGTTACATATTTATATATAGCCAGACTAGGGTGGAATTGCGGTTGGTGGAAATAGTCGAGTAGCATATGGCGTTTAAAATACTATTTGACCGGGTTGGCCTTGAATTGTAAACCGACCTTCCGCGCACAAAAAAAGTAGACATTTACCATAGGCGGACCCGTTACGTAACTGTTTACCCATACGTAATGGAATGGCAACATAAATAAAATCCACCGTAAAACAAAATTAAATAGTAATTAGATAAATACATTCTCAACCTACCGGGTTGGTCTAGTGGTTAACGCGTCTTCCCAAATCAGCTGATTGATTTAGAAGTCGAGAGTTACAGCGTTCATGTCCTAGTAAAGTCAGTTATTTTTACACGGATTTGAATACTAGATCGTGGATGCCGGTGTTCTTTGGTGGTTGGGTTTCAATTAACCACACATCTCAGGAATGGTCGAACTGAGAATGTACAAGACTACAGTTCATTTACACTCATACATATCATCCTCATTCATCCTCTGAAGAATTATCTAAACGGTAGTTACCGGAGGCTAAACAGGAAAAAGAAAAGATAAATACATTCTTAACCAACCGGGTTGGTCTAGTGGTAAACGCGTCTTCCCAAATCAGCTGATTGATTTTGAAGTCGAGAGTTACAGCATACAAAGTCCTAGTAAAGGCAGTTACTTTTATACGGATTTGAATACTAGATTGTGGATACCGGTGTTCTTTCGTGGTCGGGTTTCAATTAATCACACATCTCAGGAATGGTCGAACTGAGAATGTACAAGACTACACTTTATTTACACTCATATATATCATCCTCATTTATCCTCTGAAGTAATACCTGAACGGTAATTCCCGGAGGCTTAACAGGAAAAAGAAAGAAAGATACATACATTCAGAGTGATTCAGGAGGAAAGGGAAATAATTTAGGAACTGATTCTAGAGCTTTAAATATTCCCGCAAACGACAGTAGCGAAATATTTCGCCCCGATTTCAGTTCCTCCGGTGAAATGAGGTCACACTGAAATTTTTAAGGCGTTATACAAAGGTGAAGCTTGATTGTTTGTTATGTATTTCGACCTCAAACTTTAAATAAAACAGGTCCCAGAACTGTATTCCCTGTAGTTTTCATGATATCCAACGTCAAACAGAAAATTCGGTGACTCTAAACATTTTTTTTTTGGTTTGAAGTACAATAAATTTGTTAAATGAATAATGAATGCGTAAATTTTATTATCAAAGCTTAGCAGAGAATTTAATTCTGACGAAATTAATGGAATAAAGTCTATGAAAAAAGAAAACAACTTTTATTATTAAAAATATAACTCAACAGAAAAATGTTATGAATTTGTAAAAATTAAAAATAGCAGTTTTTTTAGTAAAATGACGAAGAAAATAACTACGAACCCAAAAAAATAACCTTTAAAGAAAAACAAACTTTCTATTTTATACCTTTGAAAAATTAGGTACAGTACACTTCCCAGCGCTAATGTTTCATCTGAGCGCTAACAGGTACGTCGTGATGAAGGGAAAACATTCTTCAGGTGGTAAAGCTGACTCTTACAACGAGCACGCGGAGAATTTCTACACAATTCACAAAGTTTATTATGGAGGACACTACATGCTTATGGACTGCGTCCTTAACATGTTCAGAAAGTTCAACACCTCCAGAATGGTGACCGTGCCAGACGACTCCAGTTTTGTCAATGGGTTAACGATAATTGCCACTTAATTCCGTTCATACTATTTTCGGACGAAGGTACTTTACCCGTAATAACATAAACAACACAGAGAATTCACATCCATAATTTGAAGAAAACCCACTTGATGTATAATTGAATCAAATTTCCAGAAACGATTTTTCGGTGATTTTTGGTTTGACGTGATTTAAGTATCCACACATTCCGTTTTGAACGGGACAGACCCTTTTTTTTAGGTAGCCTGTCCTCCTGTTGTTCCCGAAACACAGCTTCGGAACGCTGAAATACCCCGTTTTCAGAAAGAGAACGACCTATAGTAACAAATTTAAAATAAAATCCGACGGTAGCGCCTAGATGACCGCACAATTTGTCAAATTTTGAGGTTAGTTATAATAATCAACAGTGATTGAGAGTAAACGGCATTTCTTGTATTGTAATATTATACGTGTATCAATTTAAATTTCTTGAACGCGAACACTTCATTTCAACAATGCCTAAACTTAAGTTTAGGTATTGTTTTAAAGTTAACTTACAAACTAAATACCGGTTTATAAAACAAAGAAGTACTCCATCGGACGTCAGATGTGAAAAGTGTCGTACAGAATTTAATGTATCCCGTGGAGGTGCTAGCGATATTGAGCAAAATTTGATATTAGAAAACTATAAAAATTCCAATCTTGCTGCCGTTTCGAGTTCTTTCGTGCTTAATCTTTAAAAAAAAAGGGATTCACCAACTTCAAAAGATCTGGAAGTTGCTGCGACCGAAGGCGCCTGGACTTAACGATTGTACTTGTAAGTTAATTCCAAAATTCTGTTTTTAACAGAAATACCAATAATACTAACAAACCAATTACTAATACGCCAGAGAATTCAGATCGATGGTTCGAAGAAACCCCACTTGCTGTAGTCAAATCAAATTTCCAGAAACGATTTTCGGTGAACGTTTGGTTTGACGTGATTAAAGTGAATATAAGTCCCGTTTTGAACGGACAGTCCCCGGGAACAACAGCCTGTCCTCCTGTTGTTCCCGAAACACAGCTTCGGGACGCTGAAATCTCCCGTTTTGAGAAAGAGAACAACCTAATGATGAACAAGAGAACAATACTTACAATTAAAAGAGCGCTTCGGCGAATGCAACAGAATTACTATATTAACTGAAGCTTCAAACCACGGATCCAAGAAAATATTTCCTGTTTTAGATCGCTTCTTTTTACCGTACGAAGGCAAACAAGTCAAACTTGTAAAATTTCAAGAACGACCGAGCGAAACATCAGACGTTACGGTAAATTATCTAATGAAAGCATTGACAGAAAATAATTTAATTTCAAAAATCGTGGCTTTTTATGGAGATAATACTAACTGCAATTTTGGCGAATCGAAAAGACGAGGCGTCAACAATATTTATGCAAAACTAAACTTATTTTTATTTAACTAAAGAGAACATTGATAGGAATAGGATATAGAGCTCACATTAATCACAACGCGATTAAGACTGCCGCAAACTGACTACCTGTAGACTTTGAATACGTTTTTGTGAAAATATATTCGCATTTTTATATTTATAGTTTTCGCGTGAAATCTTTGAAAGAGTTTCGTAAAGAAGTTGACACAGATCATTAGAAATTGCTAGGCTATAGGAGAACTAGGTGGTTTGCGCTTACGTCTGCTTTTGAAAGAATTTTGAAACTGTAAAACTCATTAAAAAACTACTTTTGATTATCGATAATTGTCTAAACGTATTGAGAAACTTCTTTGATAAACCTAACTGTAAATATGGCTTTTTTTACGCGTACAAAGTAAACGCACGACCGAAACGGTTTATAGTTCAATTAGGTACTTTCACACGCCTCAAAGTTGGAGGTTTCTCTTAAGGAAACCTGAATTTGTTATCGAATACTACGAAAAAACAAAGTTTTTGCAGCGTATATTTGGGCTGATCAACATAAATCATCAGCGGTAACTTGGATAAATGTATTCTGATATCCCCAAAACATTTGTACTTAAAAATAACGAATGCCCATGTTCAAAGAATATAGTAATGTATAAAAAATAATCTAAGACGACTCGAAATAGTTTCAAGACAAAGTACTTAATAATAATACACGAAGATATATTCTTAAGATTTAAATGAAAGAAAATAAAAATTATTTTCTTTTTCTTATTAAAATAAGCATTGCATAAGTTCATTGCCTTAATCTGAAGAAAAAAACAACAACATATATTTACGTAGAAACTACCCTATAGTGGAGTAAAGGATCCCACCCCACTTAATTGTTAGAGGAGTTGATCTGACCCGCTTAACTGTTGATCTGTTGCGACTGTTTGATGTGCTTGTGGCGTGATATGTGTGATTTTTGTTTTTCTTGCTTTGTGTATGATTGGTGTATGACCGTGTGTGAGGGCGTATCACGCCCCCCTTCTTGATGAAATGCTTCCTTAAGTTGTTCTAGGAAGGGTGTGGAGCCAAGGGTGGAGGTTAGTCGGTAGTGCGCAGGTGTACGTACGCACTTAATAACACCTTGCGGAACCTGTTAGCGAGCCCGACACTGCCTAGGGCGCCCGTAAATGGGGTTCCTCCACCTCTTTAAAAAAAAAAATTGTTAGTGAGGTAAAGGATACCCTGTCAGTCAAGAATTCCTCTCAAATGTTACTAGGCTTTATATTGCGGTAGGCGGATATTTTGAAAATAGTACAAAAGCACGGATAATAAAGTATGCTTTTGAGAGTGAAGGGAACTGACTAATAAACTGCAGCTTTCTCGATCCTGTACTTTTGGAAAACAACGATTTTCTCGTAGCCAGCACGGATGCGCGGAAGAACGAACGGACAAACACAATTCAATAATTAATGTTTTCATAATTACCATCATTTTTAATTAAAAACCAACAAATCCTGTCAAAAAAAATGAAAGTTTCCCATTTTTTATACAAACAAGAAACTGCTGAAAACCGTAGAAATTTATTGTAATTTACTATAAGAAAAAGGTTTATATTTTTAATAAAAGTGTAAATAATCCATTTTTATTTCAATTATTTATCCGACAATAAACTGATTGCATAATATTACAGCCTGTCTAAAGATGAACTAATCAACGTTTCCGTCAGTGTCTCGATTCAAGGATTTCCCTTCTACTTTATGACAAGGTCAATTAACATCACCCTATTTCTTACTATATAGCAAACACTATTCTTTTCGACGTTTACTTTTTATTTATCTAATAATCTAATAACAAAATAGTAACAAATTACAATATTCAACGAACACTGTTTTTTTATAGGGATTACGTTATTATCCTACTTAATTTTACGCGTACGCTCACACACATACACCTTCAATGTAATTAAAACCACGTTTAAAAATTAAATTATTATAATTATTAATGTATTTATTAGGTAAAATGCATCTAGGTGACACTCATAATCCCTGAAAAAGACAACTTAACTCTACTCGCATGGGATTGACTGTAGACATAAGTTCTGAAAAATACACATTCTTTAAAAATAAATAAATCCAATAACTAATCTCTACATTGAACCAATTTTTTCCCTTAATGAGATGTAACCTTAAAAGCCATTTATGAGTATTCCAAAGGTAAATTATTTGTATTTATATTAACGTAAAATTAACATCAATTTTATAATAAAAATACGATGCAGACATTTTTATTGAAAATTACACGTAACTCTACATATTACTTCCTCTACTGAATTGACAGATTGTATATATACTTATATGCAACTCCATTCAGACTAACATCAGTACTTGAGTATAATTATTTTTGTAAGTAAAGATTTAAATAATAAGATAAAGAACTAGCAATTGTGATTCTTCGATTTTTTTGCCGTCATTGATATTATCAGATTATAATCAATCAATACATATACCGATCTGCCAAATCAAACCGTAACGCAACTTCAGTACTTCACTAAAGACGAAAACAACCCACGTACGAGTCCCCATCCAAAACGTTATGGTTCAGACTTCAGGACTGTATTTTAATTCAGGCGTTAGTTTATTAACCTACTCGCATCATAACAGCACATCACAACGAAAAAATCAAGTTCAAAATATAAATAAATATTTTTATTGGGAGAAATAGTTATAATAAAACAATTCTTAAAGGAACAAATAACTAAGTGGAGTGGACTTAGTGCATCGATGACTGTACTGACAGTGCTCGTTCTACGAGGTGTGTGAGAAAAGTAATGAGATTGGTAACACTGCAAGCGATCTGGCAACGCTGTGTCTGCCGGTTTGTTCATCCCTTCCACATGCTCAGTACTCCGTTCAGCCAACACATTATTTTTGACAGCGCCATCAGTGAAGTTGTGTTTTTGTTGTATGTTACGAAAATAAAGCATGCATCGGAATTTAGAGCAACGTTGTGCAATCAAGTTTTGTGTTAAACTTGAAGAATCCGCGAGTGTGACCTTTTAAAAGTTGAAACAGGACTATGGGGAACATTACTTATCAAGAGCACAAGTTTTCCGCCGGCACAAATCATTTTTGGAAGGCCGAGAACATGTTGAACATCAACCTCGCTCAGGGAGACCTTCAACTTCAAAATCTGACGAAAACATTGAGCGTGTGAGGGTTCTTGTGAGATCACACCGTCGTTTAACAATAAGGATGATGAGTGAACAGTTAAATTTAAACACATTCACCGTACATCAAATTTTGACAGACGATTTTGACATGCGAAAGGTTTGTGCAAAATTGGTGCCGAAAAACCTCACAACGGAACTGAAGGACAGTCGAGTTGCGCGTTAATCTTCTTGAGAGGATTGACAATGACCAAGAATTCTTCAATCGTGTGATCACAGGTGATCAATCCTGGATATTTGAGTACGATCCTGAAACAAAGCGACAAAGCAAAAAGTGGCACACTGCATCATCTCCTCGACCGAAAAAATGTCGAATGAGCAAATCAAAGATCAAAACCGTGCTGATTTGCTTTTTTGACAGTAGGTGTATCGTCCATAAAGAATTTGTTCCTCCAGGGCAAACTGTCAACCAAGTATTTTACAAAGGTGTCCTTGAAAGGCTCAGGAAAAGAGTGATTCGCATGAGACCAGACATTGCAGACAAGTGGATGCTTCATCATGACAATGCCTCGTGTCACACGGCCATTTCCATCAGGGAATTTTTGATCTCAAAACGCATTCCTACGGTTCCTACACCCCCCTACTATTCACCTGATTTGGTCTTTGTGACTTTTTCCTTTTCCCGAAATTGAAACATGTCTTAACAGGACGTCATTTTGGAACTCTGGAGAACATTCAAAAGACTGACAGACCAGTTAAAAGCCCTACCAGTTGAAGCCTTCCAGCGCTGCTACCAGGAGTGGGAACAACGACTCCGCCGGTCTATAGCTGCCCAAGGGAACTACTTTGAAGGAGATAATACTGTTGATTGAAAAAAAATAAAAATTTTGGTAAGTAAAAAGTCAGTCTCATTACTTTTCTCACACCCTCGTATGTCCGGCCGGTACGGAGGATTGCAGGTTTTTATTCGAAGCAAAGCCCCCTGTAGACAAATCATTGAACCAGATCTTAGAATATGTAGAGAATGTAATAAACTACAAAAACACAACCTTCAAACACTATGTGAGGATACGGGAACCGAACACATGTCTTTGTTGTACTATGGCATTTCGAGATGGCTATCTGTAGTTAAGTACTATCTGTACATTTGAATTGCGATGAGAAAATTTATATTTTTCTAAAACAGGGTGACAGGTACACCAAAAACTTTGCAAATGAACATTTTCTTTTGGTAAAGCTAGCATATTTATATGATTTAGATTATAGAAAAGTTAAATGCTGGGAATCTATCCTTACAGGGAAGCAAAATGCACCTTTTAAAAGTTGAATGAGCAGATTTTAGCTTCTTTTATAAAAAAAAGGTTAGATATGGGAAAAAAACAAATTCTGGAAAACCTAGACTGAGCAAGGAATGTTTCCCCTTGTCGCAAATATCTTTTACCTCCAATTAAGTTAATTTATCTCGATGTATGAAATCCATTTTTAAGAACATCATACAGATGTCTGCTTTGAAAAATATTTTCTATATTATAATATCAATAAATCTGCATCCATTTAGCAAACGAAAATAAAATTTAACAACTAAATTTTGAATTTTGGATTTCAGTAAAAGATGAATAACCACTCATAAGTAGTAAAACTCAAAGAATTTTAATTCCATTTGCAACTTCTTATCTTTGCAAAGCTGGGTTTTCAGCTATTGTTGTGATAAAATCTAAATATGTTACGAAAAACAATTTGGAGAAGGAAATCAGGGTGGTTGTGTCCAGTTTAACTCCACTATTTGAGAAAATGTGAGGCGATTAAGAGGCTTATCCATCCCATTAATTATTATAATTAGTTGAATTTGTTCAATTATTATTTTTTTTTTTTGTTATATTTAGTTTTATCTAATACTTACATAAAATTATTGGCTATTTCACAAAGATTACTGGTTAGAATTTGACATAGAGTGGTTTGAGAAAATCTGGATTCACCACGGACGGCCGAGAATTGAAAAAGTTTGGGAATCATTGATTTAGATACAAATTTGAATTATTAGAAGTGGGATACGAACCAAATTAAACCAATACAAAATTACTATTTTCAAATTTTGAAAATAATTACATTAAACAATTTCAAAACTCAAGCTCTCAGCAAGGAATCGTAGGATATTGACAAACTTTTCATATTTTTAACTCATTTAAAGGACCTCGTGTCTAGTTCAAATTTGACACTCCGTTCATGACTGTGAATGCCTCAGAAAGCGAACGAGTTGTAAGTTAAATCAGTGCTACACTCATACCAATCAAAATTATGTTTTACGCGACATAGAAATTCAGACCTACAGCCAAATAAGTCGACCAGATTAGGTCACCTAACAAGGGGAACGTAACCTCAATCGGGTACGCGCAGGAGCCGGGGACAAACCCCGCACTACCACCCGGTCACATCATGGAGTCTCGTGCGGCATTACGAAGTGACAATCAGGGTAAATGGAGAAGTTGTTGAAACATCCATTTTTATTGCCGACATCGGCAATAAAAATGGATATCCCACTTGTTGGATATTCTAACAAGTTGTCCATTTACCCTCTTAATTGTTCCAGTACAGAGTATCACCGATTTTTAAAAGGCGGTGATTCTGATAGTATAATTTAAGTTTTAGACCGGTTCAAATTTGTTTTTTGATAAAATTTTTATTATTAATTTCCTTGTTCGTTTATTTAGTTTTATTAAATCTTCAAATAACATGCCTTCTTTAAGTGAAACCGAAAAACCCTATTGATGATGAATGGGTATGATGACAGAGTTCGGTCTTAACAAAAGGTATGTGATTTACTTAATCATAGATTTCCAAACATAGAACTAATAAGTAAATCGACTGTGACCAAGAGTACAATGATTTGATGAAACCGGTACGATAAAGAATCATCCTCGTACTTGGTAGACCAAAAACTGTCATAACAGATGCAAAGTCATTAGATGTATTGCAGAACGTTTTTGAAGACCCTCATTCATCGATTCCGAACTGTTGTCCAACACGACATCAGTTATTTTTCAGTTCAAAAATTTCTTAAAATAAATAAAATTCACTCGTAAAAGCTACACCTGTGCAAGAACTTTCGGAAGACGATTTTGACTGCTTGTTGAGTATCGTGATGTTAAAATGCAAAATTAGACGCAGTGAAAAATTTTTTAATTCAATAATGTTTACTGATGAAGAAGCGACTGTCATATAAAATGGCCTTGTGAATAAGCAAGAGTCGATATTGGATGTTGGATACACAACATCCTCAGAAAATGAATGTTTGGGCGGGAATCGTTGGTCAATACATTGTAGGGCCTTTTATTTAAATGACAATCGTTCAGGAAATGTTTACTGCAATTTGTTAGCAAATAGGATTTTACCAAATATCTGGAAAAATGTTGGATAAGAATTAAATAACTTATACTTTCAGCAAGATGGGGGAACACCCCATTATTATCTACGGAAACAGTAAATTTTAAATCAACGATTTCGAAATCGCTCATTCTACGTACGGCTCCTCTAAGACCCGTAGAGGAGCCTCTACGGGTCTTAGAGGAGCCGTATGGCCTGCCAGGTCTCCAGACCTGCTCTTCAGGATTACTTTTTTTGGGAGTGACTGAAACATAATGTTTACAATACAAAATCTGCAAACATTGGCGAATTGAAAAGAATAATAATTGACGAATCTGCTCGTGTAACAACAGATATGGTACAAGCTATAAGACGTGTTACTCGAGGTTAGCAGACTGCCAAGCTGTAGAGGGGAAGCATTTTGAATATCTATTGTAAAAGGGTGTGTTTTCAAAGTATAATTCATTAGTAATTTACGACCGAAAACATTTATTTAAAAAAAATAAATAAATATTATAATATTTAAAGTAAATACCGTATTTATTCGAGTATCCCCGCCCAAATAAGCCCCGCACCTCGATTTTCCGGATAGAAAATCTAAAAAAAAAATCGAGTATATACAGGTATGGTAAAGTGCAAATGATATGATAAAAAAATACATAAATACAAAAATGTATTCAGAAAGTAAAGTATTTAATTCGTTCATTAAAATTACAATATTAATATTACATTAATAATAATTACCGTAGGTACTAGTTTAATTCAGAATCGGTAGGCTAGTAAAACGAAAAGAAAGTATCATGATGAAAAGAATCATTTCAATACACTTTTAAATATGGGATTTTATTTTTAATTAATCCACTGTCAATGTCAATGTCACTGTCAATGTCTGTAGAATGGTTACCGGTAGTCTCCACGTCGCTCTGCCAAAGGTGATATAGTCTTCACTACCATCAAGTTCATTAGATATTCCGCATTTTTTAAAACTTTTACTTGCTAATTACGTGGAAATACCTTCCCAAGCATCTTTTATCCAAACACAAATCCGGTTAATATCTGGGCGTTTGATTCTTCCTGTAGGCGTGAGAAAGAAATTTTCATCAGCCATCCATTTACGGTACAGTTGTTTTAATGCAAATTTGAACGGTTTATTAATGCAGATATCTAGTGGTTGCAATAGAGATGTCAATCCGCCTGGAATTATTACTTAATCCGTTATACCCTGTTTTAAAATGTCAATCACTTTATCAGTAGTATGCACCCTATAACTATCTATTACTAGCATACCGGTATTTTTTTTATTAAGTAAATCTCCTGATCGCTTTTGCCATACACACCTGATCCAATCTAAAATTAAGGTTTCGTCATTCCAACCTGATTGCTGTGTTGTGTTAATAACTGTTATAACACATTTCTGTCGTGACAGCACAACCGCATTTCTTTATCCATAACAAAAACATAGAATATTTTTTCTATGTCTGTGTATATTGGTTTTAGGCCACGAAAAGCCCTTTTATTACCAGTGTCTTTCACCAGAAGTTGTTTCTTTTTAAGCCAGTCTCTAATGCAGGTTTCATCTACGTCAAACTTTCATCCTGCCGCCCGATTTCCAATTATTTCAAGCTCTTCTATAACGCGCAGTTTTTCATTTACTGTAAAAGATCGTAGACGCTGTCCCTTTTTACTTATTTTAATGCCGTAATTAAAATAAATCACCGTATTAAAGTTTACAAGATCAACGAAACACATAAAATACACAACCGTCCACTTACAAAAACAGTAGAATGATTATGGCGAATAGAAAAGACGACGATGGGTAACTGATATTGTAGCTGTAGTGTCATTAGAACCGGATGCAGCCTATACAGAATGAATCAGTTTTACAGAAAATACTGTAACTTCGTTCATATCGATAATATGAACAGGATGTTAATAATTAATGACGTATTCTGTATAAGTGGCATCCAGTATTGACAAACGAAAGTCTAATGTAATTATAATTATGTAATTGAATTTAGGTACTTCTAAGAAAACGTTTACTTTAGGTAAATTATTTTGGTTAAAGGCTATATTTCAAGTAAGCCGCGCACCCTTTTTTTCTGGACGGAGACTGAATAACTTGCGGTTTGCAGATGATGTTGTACTTTTGGCTAACGATATTGATAAACTGCAATCGCTTATCGAGGATCTTGCAGAAAAATGTGGAGAAGTTGGTCTGAGAGTGAATTTGACCAAGACAAAAGATGGGCTGCTGCAGGAGAGAGTACTTGACGACAAAATCCTAGAGAATTTGGAAGAATACGTCTACCTGGGTCAGCTAATAAACACCAAAGGGGACATCAGACCTAAAATTTTCCGGAGAATGGGGATGGGCTGGAAATCATTTGGAGGACATTCAACAGTGTTCAAATCTAACATGCCAATAATCTTGAAAAAGACCGTGTTTGAACATTGTGTTCTTACAGTATCCATCTACTGATCCGAGACCTGGACTTTATATGAGTTCGTGAAAGGAAAGCTTCGGACAGCACATAGAGCCGTGGAAAGGTCAATACTAGGCTATACAAGGTGGGACCGGAAAAGAGCGGAAGACGTAAGAGCCATAACGAGAGTGCATGACATAATGGAAACAGTGAAAGCTCTGAAATGGCAATGATCAGGGCAGATCGCGAGAAGATTTGATGGAAGGTGGACAAAGGCGGTCCTTGAGTGGAGTCCAAGAGAGCGACAAAGGCCAAGAGGCAGGTCACCAGACCGATGGGACAGAGGCATTAGAAGGGTGGCTGGGCTGGAACCAACTGGCAGAAGACGCCGCAGGACAGACAGGCATGAAGAGAACTGTTGAAAACCTACTTATCGAACTAGACTAAAAGAGGCTACATCTTATAAAAGATTGAAACAGGTGTATAATAATAATAATGTCCACCTTCCTATTTAAAAAAAATAAGTTTGATTCAATATGGCGAACAAAAATTAAAAACCCATCGTACTGCAGATTTCTTTTAACTATATAGAATTCCACTTCTTTCTGCCTCCAAATACCTCTCAGAAATGCAGTATAAACCTGTTTCCATACTTAAATCCTGTATGTATACAACCAAATCTTTGTTCCATATTTTCAAGTATTTTAAGAAACGGTTCTTCGAGATATGAGGAAAACTGTTTGAAAATAATATTGAATATCCACAACTCCTAAAGCAGATCGACTGTGGAATTTCAAATAACATAAGCAGTACTTTCATTTAACCAAAATAAAATTTTTTACAACCACTATAGAAATTCAAAATGGTGAAAACTATTCCTCCCCCTTATTTAATCTTATTCAAAATGTAATTCTTTTAATGTTTTATATATACAAATCTTTCTGAACAATTTTCGAAAAATTTATATTGAGCCACTCCAGAGATGTTATCAAAGTAAGGCAAACAAACATGCAAGTAAAACATACATCTTCCAGAAATTTCTATTTTTTTTTTTTTTTTTGAAAAAGGGCGTTTTAAAAGGTATGCGGAAACCCCGACATCCAAACTTTTTGTCGATCGCTATATTTTCTCTTTAACTATGCTGTTGCAGCTACAACAGAGTTATAACTGAGAAAGTAAAAACTAAAATTTCAAAATGTTTTATTAATTTTTTTTTTTAATTTTGTAAAATACATTCTTAGCGAATATTGAATCATAAAATAATGATTTGATTAAATATAAACAGAATACCATATAATATTTTTATGGAACGTCATTAACAGAAACAAGTAACAAAATTTAAATAAAATCATAGACAGTGTAACACAACAAAAACAAAACATACGTACTTTAATTTTTTAAAATATTTTAAAACTTGATAATGGCGCTACTTTAAAAAAAACTATTTATTTGTTGAAAGGTGCAAATTTTCTTAAATTTTAGACCAGATTAATACTTCGACTAAAATAAATTGTAACTTACCTAAAAAAAATTCAACAAAGGTGGTGGTAATAGTGCGTCTGTACAGTACGGAGTTCGTTCACCTAATTTCTTGTAGTAGCCTAATTCAGCCGTCTCGGGTTGTTGCAGCTAGGTTGTCCCTTCCAACACCCAGACCAGTATCACTCCCGTCTACATCTGGCTAGTTCAGTGCATAACCGTCAGACCTGATAAAAGAGCAAACAGCCGGTTAATTGAAATATATACTTTATTATCTATATAACTATGTTGCAGCTGGCAACGCCTGATTGTTGCCAGCAGTGCAGACCGACGTAGAGCTCATGCTTATTACTACAATCTTAAACATGATTCCCACGAAAAAAGATAAAATTGGATTACAACCAAGAAAAAGACAAAGCAACGAAATATCAATAAAATATACGGATCAATCTGCAATACTTTCACGGAATTTCCATAAAATTTAATATCATTATCTTTATAAAAAATTTTTATATCGTGAGAATGTTTTTATCAATGAATTTATTGAATTTATATTTAGAAAAAATATTTGTCATAAAATAATCTAAAACTATTTGTTAAACCGATAAATAAAATAAACAAAAAATAAATAAATAATAAAACAGTAAAGTAAAGTAACTTTTTTAATTAATCTTGAAATTTCAACTTTTTGAAGTCGACGTTAAATTCAAAACAACGCAACTTACTTGGCGTTAAATTTAAAAAAAATCTAAATATTAAAAAACTATAATTTTCTATTTTTGGGGTTTTTTTAAATTTATTTTACACGTTTATTTTAATTTTTATTCAAAATTTGGATAGGTAAACAAAATATAAACGATCAATTAAAAAAAAAATCCGGGAAACTCTTTCATAACTTTCTCTGTTTGGTACTTGAAAGATCTCCATTTGTTTTTAAATATTAATGCAATAATTACAATGTAAATTACGAAAAAGACGAAAATGTCCAGTAAAAAAATTTGTATCCGATTTCACTCCCTGATCAAATTACATTTTTTCCTTAAAAAAAATTGAGAAAAAAATTTGGCTCCAGTTTGACCAAACAACGCTTGATTAAAAAAAGTTAAAAAAGGAAATGAAGTCTGATTCGGACTTGTGCCTTCCCCTTATAAGATCTAAATATTTCATTAATTAAAACTTTATTTGAAAGGAATTTAATAATTTTATAACTCTGGAACCAATGAAAATAAGTACCACTTATGACATATCGTTTAAAAGCTCTCAATGAGGGCTTATTATTGCAGTCTAAAATCCAATTTTTTGCATTTTGGGCTTTTTTTCGACAATTTTGGTTCAGTCGATTGCAATCAAAAGGGGAGGCGAAAAATTAGATGTTACAACAGTCCTAAATCCAAAATTTCAACATCCTACGGCTAGTCGTTTTTGAGTTATGCGACATACGAGGTGTGTGAGAAAAGTAATGAGATTGGTAACACTGCGAGCGATCTGGCAATGTTGTCTATCGGTCTGTGCTAGATCGGTTTGTTCATCCCTTCCACATGCTCAGTACGAGTTTCAACTCCGTTCAGCAACATATTACTTTTGACAGCGCCATCAGTGAAGTTGTGTTTTTGTTGTTACGAAACTGGAGCATCGGAATTTAGAACAACGTTGTGCAATAAGTTTTGTGTTGAACTTGGAGAATCCGCGAGTGTGAGTTTTGAAAAGTTGAAACAGGCCTATGGGAAATATTGATTATCTGGAGCACAAAGTTTTCCGCTGGAACAAATTATTTTTGGAAGGCCGAGAACAAGTTGAAGATCAGCCTCGCTCAGGGAGACCTTCAACTTCAAAATCTGACAAAAACGTTTAGCGTGTGAGGGTTCTTGTGAGATCAGACCGTCGTTTAACAATAAGGATGATGATGAGTGAACAGTTAAATTTAAATACTTTTACCGTACATCAAATTTTGACATGCGAAAGGTTTGTGCGAAATTGTGCCTTCCAGCGCTGCTACCAGGAGTGGGAACAACGACTCCGCCGGTGTATAGCTGCTCAAGGGAACTACTTTGAAGGGGATAATATTGTTGTTTGAAAAAAATAAATATTTTGTCTTCTAAAACCTTCCCTAAAATACATTTTCTACGAATAAATAGGAACAAAACTATTTATACCAGAGGGCAAACTTACAAAAAGTAATATTTCGCTCACAAAACAACAGAACAGAAAATATTAATTTGTTAATATTATCTCTATCCGTCTTTCTTATAGTTCTGATAAATGCAAAGCACATGAGGTAAGAATTATCAATTAAAGTTATTTTTTTTATGATAATTATTTATTTATTTTTGTCATACAATTTCCATCGAAAGTAAAAATTTTAAAATGATAAGTCACAAGCAGTTAGTACTAAATATGAACACAAATTTACAGCATCACCAGTAATAAATAAAGAAAAGTTTAAAATTCTCAATACAAACAATAAATATAAAAAATTAATTCATTACGGGTACTTCTTACACCACTCTTTATCTTACACAGTTTCTTTTACAAAGCCGAATTAATTCAATTACATCATGTCAAAAAGAAAAAAGTAAATAAAAAAAATTGAAATCGTCGTCAAAATGTAAATAAAAGACTTTTCTGTCGATTTCAATAAATAAAATCATTAACCTAACTTTATAAATATATTCACGCAATAAGAAACACTTTACAATTTGTTTCAATCATTCATAGTCCTAAAGCGATCAATAAAAGTAACGATGTTCTTAAACATCCTTCGAATGAGCAGAATCAAGTGTTACTTGTGGGATCGAATATCACATATATTTCGGTGCGCTTAGTATATTAATATATCCAACTCGTTGGAAAGTCACTGGGGAAACCACTTTAATCCGTATTTTTCTTAATAATTTTGGCATATGATGCTGATTATACATGCGAAATCGATCATCTTATTTTCAGGAACAACCTGTGTGTCGCATTAAATCACCTATACCCACTAAATTATGACACCTAAAATGAATACACATCACAACAATATTTTGGCCAGCAACAAACGACTTAATTATGCTTCAGTTTCTACTATTAAAAAATTATTTAACTATCTAAACGACCGGTTTAATCTAAATTAAATCGATTTATTTGTTTGTGTACAAACAATAGTACTTGTTTCTGAGTCTTTAAAATCATACTGTTTCGATGTACCTGAAATTTTCGTTATCTCATTTAACGTGTATTTAACTACTTATACAAATAAATCATTTATTCAGTACATACAAAATAATATACATATATTTCATGTCAGGATTAAATACTGTGCTACAGCAAAAATAAAAAAAGGATCTTCCCAGCATTTGCCATGATGGATAAAGAATAAAGCGTGGGAAAACGTTTATCAGAACAGCATTACAAAATAAACAATCATAATATAAAAATAGTTGAGGTAAAAATCCATATTAATAATTAAAAATATAAACAATTGAAATAATATTAAAGTAAATAAGTGAAGCTATTAATAGTGTCATTTACTGATTAACGATTGAAATAATTTAATTAATTAACGGCTTAAAAATTTGTTATTTTATTATTACAGATTTATTTATTTGTTATCTTGACATACTTGAATCACTATTATTCCATATAATTATAACATTATTAATATTGATAAAACTACTTCTTGCTTTCATTTACAATTTTGTAGTTCGTAATGCTGCTCTGCTCAAGGTTTTTCAGTGATTTTCCTAGTTCTTTCCTGGCACATTCAGACAGAGTACCTTCATATAAAACTTTTTTATTCATATTGATTTAATCGATAATGCTGGAACAAGAAACACATATTTTATGTCAGTTATGAATAAATCGCAAGTATATATATCTTGGAAATACATTAACCAAATAATTATATTATTGAAAAAAAAATTGTTTAAATAAAATTTAACTGTGGTTATCACTTAAACTGATTACGTATGTATAATTTTTACTTCCTTGTACAAAATAAAGGAAGTATTGTGATCGCGAATTATTTCGGTTTTCAGATATCAACGGAAATACCCGTTTTGACTAGTTTCAGCGTGACGTCTGAACGTATCTCCCATAACTCAAAAACGATTAGCCGTAGGATGTTGAAATTTTGGATTTAGGACTGTTCTAATATCTAGTTGTGCACCTCCCCTTTTGAATGCAATCGACTGAACCAAAAGTGTCCAAAAAAGCCCAAAACTCACAAAACATTTGGATTTTGGACTTTTTCTTAACTGTAGTAATAAGCCCTCCTTGAGAGCATTTCAACGATGTATCATAAGTGGTATTTATTTTCACTGGTTCCAGAGTTATAGCCAAATGAAATTTTAATTAATGAAATATTTGGATCTTATAAGGGAAAGGCACTCGGTTTGAATCAGACCATCTCCTTTTAAACTTTTTTTTTTAAATTTAAATAAACTGATTTCTAAATAATTATTAACCTCTGATTGTAAAAATAGTTTTACTATACATAATGATGCAATAATGATAATTTAAAAAAAATTACGAAAAAATATCAGAAGTTATTAGTAAAATAAAATTTGATGTACTTTTAAAAATGTGTATATGTAATTTAATAGGCATACAAGGAAGTCATGTGATGTCTACATCAGATTTGTTCCATAAGTGCAGAGTTTTTTACCATAAAAAGGATACAATTATTTGTGGGTGTTAACAATGTCCCGGTCTCTCTTACGGCTGTAGCACATTTAAATCACCGGAGGTATAATAAGAACTACATAGAATTGCTTTTTTGAGAGTAATATTGTTCAATATACAGACAATCCAAGTAGTGAATAAAGGTGAAGGTGCGCTTGTGAAGTTGAATATATACGAGTTCCGGTCGGAAGGGGAGTAGGAAGGCTTGAAATGCTTATATGCAACCGTATATTTAGCGGGGTGAAGAAAGGAACGGGAAACCAAGTCAGTACAGTAGAAGTCCATTAGTCCGGCATCCAACAGTCCGGAATGCCCGATAGTCCGGCATCGCTCCGGAAAATTGTAAAAATTTTGGTTTTCTCCAAAAGTGTGTCTTTAAAGCAAATAAAAACGCTCGAGAGCTATTCGGAAGTTTTCGGGGTAGTTCGGGATCATCCGGAAGCGCTCGGTATTGTTCGGAAACAAGTAGCGGCCGGCTAGTCTCAGCTGTCACAACAAATTCAGGTGCAGTGCAGCTCCGTTAATCAATCACAAAGCGTCTTCGCCATTTTTTTGTGCGTTGTTGTTTTGTGTCCTTTCACATCGCAGTAAACGTAACTTTTGAAACTGTTTATAAAAAAAGTATTTTCGTTCTAACTGTACAGTGACCATGTTTTCAAAACCTAAGCCTTCGAGTTCAAAAGGAGAGAAACAAAAACACGTAACACTGACTCTCAATCGGAAACTAGAAATCATCAAACGGCTTGAAAAAGGCGAGAATAGACATTTTTTAATGAATGAGTTTAATATTGGCTCATCAACTATTTATGACATTAAAAAACAAAAAGATGAACTAATGAAGTTTGCTTCTCACTCGGTAACAACTGAAAAATTGGCTTCTAGACAAACATTAAAAAAACCAAAACTGGAACAGCTAGATAGTGCATTGTTCAAATGGTTTAGTGCAGTACGTTCTGAAGGAAAGCCGGTAACAGGGCCAATGATTGTTGAAAAGGCAAAGAAATTTGGCCAAGATTTAGAAAGTGACTCAGATGCCGAAACGGAAGATAAGGAAAAAACAGCTGGGCAGAAGCTGCAGAATCACTAAATAATTTTATCTCTTTTGCTGAGGCTAGTACTAGCTACAGTGCTTCAGAAATTATTGATTTCCATATTATTAGAAATAAATGTTATACTAAACGCCAAAAGTCAAGAAAACAAAAAGACATTCGTGACTTTTTTAAATCTAAGTGAAATATGTTTTACAGTACGTGTACATACATTATATGAAATGTAAAATAAACTTTGTTGTATGTATTTGCATTCTGTATTTGTAGTTTAATTATTAACCTAATTGTTCTTATAATTACCGCCCGATAGACCGGAATTTTTGGTAGTCCGGCACAGAGCCGGTCCCGAACGTGCCGGATTATCGGACTTCTATTGCACCCATTTTATTAAAAACCTGGTATGAAAGATTTGTTATCCTGCAAACGGCTACACCAGTTTCGGGTGTCAGAGTTGCTTAGATCACCTGCAGTTTTTGGATTACAGCATTTAACAAATATATAGACGCGCGCGCACAGAGTATTACACAGGTATAATCCTAATTTTGATCTCGATCAATAGCAATGCCTAATCGATCCCGAGGAGTTCCGCTGACAGAACCCCATCGGTAAAAATACACCGTACTGTAGGGGTGGATGAGGATAAATCGAATAAATAAATCATATTTCAGAGGAACGACTTAAAAATTGAATATACTCTTGTGTGAATATACGGGTAAAGTTTCACCTCTGAGATAAATTAAGTGATAAATTAATTGATAATATTTTTCAGAACTTTTCTTCATAAATAACTCTGATTCAATCGAGCATAAATTTTACATGTACATGCAGTAAATTTTATATTGCTTTACATAATTTACGAGTCAATAAAGATAAATTTATTATGCACGAGGTTGATAATAAATAATTTATTATCAACCTCACCTAAATAGCAGTAAAATACTGCAGTCATTTTAATGCCAACATTCATTTTGTCCTTTCCTAATAAAAGATAATGTTCCCGATAAAATAAACACATCTATATCAACAAATAAGTTATAAAACAAACAATATTGTACATTTAATAAAAGTGATGAAAAATAAATAAATTTAATGAGCGGATATAAAAATAAATTTGCCATACAAAAAAAAACGATAAAGTTTACTGGAAAGCATTATACAAATTGGATTCGACTTCCAGAGACGGTCTTGCAAACAAGCTTACAACTTATTTTGATACTTCATATATCTCCAAGGAGTTAAATGGAAAGGTAAAGAGTATTTTAAGAATCCTTATATGTTTTCTGATATCTCCTTAATTTTTGGAGGGAAAACAATAATGTTGCGGTATATATTTTTAACTTGCACATGAAATCTTTAAACAGTAATATGCTATTCTCCCGTTTGGATTAAAATGTACCGATCTAACGAAAGATTTCCAGCGAAATAGACGCCTGTTATCTGGAGAGAACATTTTTTGGAAATGAATTGTCCGCCTAGAAGTATAATTTCTAGAGAGAATATCATCCATTCTCACCGCAGCCCCTTCTTTCCAAATCACTTTTAACCCGTTTTCAGTTCTGTATTTAGGTCAGATCCTGTTAAAAACCGTCCATTGAGGATACTCGGATCTGAAAATTTAATGTACCCTTGATGTGTTTCTTGTAAACAGACCAAGTAGTTTTGTTTCCTATTGGATGGCCGCACAATAAACCACTAACATCTTAAGTTGTCTATCGGTTGAGCCGGGCTTTCTAATCCGTCCTAAAATACAAAAAGAAAACGGGTACAATGATTTAGAACAGTCAGACTGAGAGCGTTGCTTACAGAGTTAAATAACACCAGAATTTCGGAAGGAAATACTTACGTGTCTCAGATCAGGTCACCGATAACCGTTTAAGTTATGTCACCATATGTACTTTAGAAAAGCGATACGGTCGATCGTATTAAATTAGGTCACTACTGTTCAATAATGGTTGATATATCTTTCACATCACCGCCTTATTTTTTGTACACGAGACGGTTAAATATTATAAAAAATCTACTAAATAAATTACTAAAACGGATAAAATATTTTAAATAAAAAATCTACTACAACGAATTGTTTAATTGGAAAAAAGTATGTGAAATTAAGTCTCCGATTAAGATTTGAATGATAATGAGATTTCAGGTAAAATTAAGTAAGATGTCCTCAATTTTTACAGTTACTTGAAGCGAGTTGTTAAAACTTCTAACTAATAGGAAAAATATACAACAACTCCCATAGTTAATGCGTATACTTCTCAAACATCTATTCTTTAATTTAATGAGCCTATTAAAATAAGTAATTAATTTACATTTTAATTCGGTTTTGTTTTTACCGAGTATCCTTGTATTAATATTTACAAATAAATTATTAATCAAAAGTTTCTTGTACGAAGAAAGCACCGAATAAAGAAACATAAAAAATGTATACATAAGAAAGAGGTCGAAAGAAAATTATCAGGTAGGGTTTGGAAGAAGAAAAGGATGGAAGTAATGCAACAGAAAAACAGATGAACAAAAAACAGCTAATAGCAAGAAAATTACGCAAACAAAAAACAAACAGGTGAAAACAATAAAGAGAATAAGGATAAAAGAGAATAAGGAGGAAGAATAAAGAGAAGTTTATGAAGTTAATAGAATTTATGATGGAAAACAACATGAATTTTCGACAGAGTGTTCTCAATGATTTGAAGAGAAACGTATACGCTCGGCTTAGAATCGAATTCAACCATTGAAAATTATATTATAAGTTGTGAATAGCAATAAATCTGAGTGCAAGAGCTGTTACATAATTACTAAAAACTATTTTCAATGTTTGAAGTTCTATACGCATATAGCGCGAGCGAAACCGCGACGGGAAATACTACTCAATTTACGCATAAAAAAAATTAACGACCGAAAAAATAAATAAGAGTAAATTAAACATTTCAACTGTAATTAAAAATGCGATCGATTAAAATTGCTGGAACAATTGTTATTCGTTAATATTTAACAATATTTATTATCTTGTTAATATTTATAGAAGTAAATAAATAGTAGATAAGTAAAAAGGTAAATAATTGAGTAAAATAAGTAATTAAGTAGATAAATAAATGAGTAAAGTATTTAATTTAAAATATTGCACTTACAATAGTCGTTTTATATCAACGCAGATTAAAGCTAAATAATTTACTATCCTCACAATAAGGAAAAAAAACAAGAGTAGTCATTTTTTAACGCTAATCTTATCACGTTAACTTTTTTCTTTTTTTTTTTTAACCTCCGGGGCCGCAGTTAAGCATTACTGTACAGAGGATGAGAGATGAATGATTTGTAGCGTGTGTGAAAAATGCCATGCCTGACCGGGATTCGAACCCGGGACCCTCCGGGTGAAAGGCCGAGACGCTACCACTCGCGCCACGGAGGCCGGCTATCCCGTTAACCTATGTGAAACCATTTCACTTATAAAATTTTCTACAAAAACCTACATAACTACTCCTTTTATGACTACTTCAAAACCTAACTCGACTTAATGGGACTCTTACGTCCTTTTAACTATTGCCTAACTTTATTACCCTTCCTCACCATCATATAGAAATCGTTATTTTTAAAAATTAGAAAAAAAAACTTTATTTCGTTTTGACAATATATTTTTAGTATTTTTTATGCGTTCACAAAGGAAATTAGTTAAAAAAAGGGTATCTTACTTAAGCTTTTACTCGTACTTTTTTTTTAAAGAAATTTCAGTGACTGCATGCAACATTAAATAGGTTAATGGAAAACCGATAGCGAAATAAAATAAGAAAACAAACAATTTTTACCGTTACTTTTTTTTTTGTCTTCAGTCATTTGACTGGTTTGATGCAGCTCTCCAAGATTCCCTATCTAGTGCTACTCGTTTCATTTCAGTATACCCTCTACATCCTACATCCCTAACAATTTGTTTTACATATTCCAAACGTGGCCTGCCTACACAATTTTTTCCTTCTACCTGTCCTTCCAATATTAAAGCGACTATTCCAGGATGCCTTAGTATGTGGCCTATAAGTTTGTCTCTTCGTTTAGCTATATTTTTCCAAATGCTTCTTTCTTCATCTATTTGCCGCAACACCTCTTCATTTGTCACCTTATCCACCCATCTGATTTTTAACCTTCTCCTATAGCACCGCATTTCAAAAGCTTCTAACCTTTTCTTCTCAGATACTCCGATCGTCCAAGTTTCACTTACATATAAAGCGACACTCCAAACATATACTTTCAAAAATCTTTTCCTGACATTTAAATTAATTTTTGATGTAAACAAATTATAATTCTGGCTGAAGGCTCGTTACGCCTGTGCTATTCGGCATTTTATATCGCTCCTGCTTCGTCCATCTTTAGTAATTCTACTTCCCAAATAACAAAATTCTTCTACCTCCATAATCTTTTCTCCTCCTATTTTCACATTCAGTGGTACATCTTTGTTATTTCTACTACATTTCATTACTTTTGTTCTGTTCTTGTTTATTTTCAGGCGATAGTTCTTGCGTAGGACTTGATCTATGCCGTTCATTGTTTCTTCTAAATCCTTTTTATTCTCGGCTAGAATTACTATATCATCAGCAAATCGTAGCATCTTTATCTTTTCGCCTTGTTCTGTTACCGTTACTATGAAGCCGAAATATTACGTTTCAAATTCATAGATAAAAAATATTAAATTGCAAAAGCAGTTAATATTACTCAAATAAATTGTTATTCTGTTACGATCTAATATGGCCACCAAAATTTGTTAAAATCTATATATTTTCACATATTAAAGCTAAGTTTTAATTTTACAATTTTTGTAAACCTATACATAAAAACTACCTGAAAGATGTTTAGCAGTTTTTAGTGCAAAAATTCTATTACTCTTAATAGAAAAAAAACTTACTTCCAAAAGTTGTCTCAACTTTTATTTAATTTTTTCCTCGAATAATTTTCAAAAAAGCCTTGGCTCACCGGCAAGTTATGTAAATATTTGTGTTAAGTTTTACAATTTAAATAAAGTCAAGTTTAATATTCAAAGTAATATTTAAATAATGCGACTAAAAAGTTAACATAAAGTTAAGTTTAATTGGTTGTAACCAAAATTAAATGGCATCATTGACCCGTATTCAGAAGTCTTAGTTCAAAGTTTCATAAAAACGGTTTATCTAGTCTTATGATACCAAGCAGAACATAATGACAAAAAGAAGGAAACAAATTAGGTGAATGAAATCGGCCGAAACAAAATCACAGTGACATAATAATCAAATGAAACCATCTTATCACAATCGGTACAAGAATGTAAGTTTGGAGTCCAAAAACGACTCAAAACATAAAAGGATATTTTGCCTCCACCCCTTTATGGAGGGATTTGAATTAAAAAGTATCTTAGCTACCTAAGAGGTATTTTTTTGCTTGATATCGCCACATAAGCTTAAAGCTTGTGCGAAGGAGATGTGAATATATGTGTGTGTGTGTGTGTGCGCGCGCGCATGAAAAATGCCATGCCTGACCGGGATTCGAACCCAGGACCTCCAGAAAGACTGAGACACTACCACGGAGGCACCGGCCTCCATGAAAAAAATTATGTGAAATTAAATAATACTCCGTTATGTGAAATTAATACTCTGTCAAATTATGTAAAAAAAGTACCTATCCTTTGAATAAAATTTTGAGATACAGTACCCATGAAAATCTTATTTCCCTTCCACCTTGACCGATCGATTGGATATCAAAATTAAATGTATTAATGTCCTATATACAGATTATATTGACATGCATCAGTATCCGCCAGAAATGATATTATATTTCATCAGGAATAAAAATAAGAAAAATAAATAAACGCATTTAATTATAGGACTTTTAAAACAAAACAGTACGGTATGCTTTTGTTGTAAACGAAATCGATGTCATCATCCCAAGAAAATTTATCTAATAAAACACCCAGAAATTTTGCTTTATCGACAACGGAAATGTTACTATCATTAATGGGAATTCTATGCACGCGATCTGCCATGTTACGTTTATGTAACGTTGCATAACGCAACGATTTTATCCATTTTTGTCTATTTTTAAATGAAGTTACTTTAAATTCATAAATGATTCAAGAATCAACTTTACATAGAAAAAAAAAACAAATGCTGTTTGTCGTGCCATCTTGTACAAGCGAATTATTAAACAGTCTTTTTTTACCAATACATAAAAGTTCTACAATGTCATTAAATCTAAAATTGATTGGTGTTTTATAAACTGAAGGTAGATGATACTGTTATCCAAGAGACAGTGCCACAGCATATACAATAGCACAAACAATTTGTTTTTTAATAGTCTACTTTCAAAAGGTATATGACCCTTCAGGATTCCCGATTACACACCACCTACCTTTTTTTACTGGAGCTTGTGAAAAATACAGAATAATATTTATATTTTATTTAGTTCTATAACTGAAACAATAACTAATCAACGTTCAGCAAGAGATAATACGCATGGTTTCCAAATTTATAACATAAAAAAAATGTTCTTTCTATATCTTCGTATGGATGAACCATTAGCCGCTATTGAACCTATGTGAAAAATATTAAATGGCCGCCATTTTGGTTAAGTTAGTCATAACCCAGTTTTTTACATCAAAACCCACCGGGTTAGTATAGTGGTGAAACGCGTCTTCCCAAATCAGCTGATTTGGAAGTCGAGAATTCCAGCGTTCAAGTCCGAGTAAAGCCAGTTATTTTTACACGGATTTGAATAATAGAACGTGGATACCGGTGTTCTTTGGTGGTTGGATTTCAATTAACCACACCTCAGAAATGGTCGAACTGAGAATGTACAAGACTACACTTCATTTACACTCATACATACCATCCTCATTCATCCTCTGATATATTATCTGAACAGTAGTTTCCGGAGGCTAAACAGGAAAAAGAAACAAGTCTTTTACATCAAATTTTTGTTTTTCAATACCCTTTAAAATGACGTTTCACAATCCTACCTTTTACTTTTAAAATGTTTGAGCTGTGGTATATGAGAGGAGTTGAGGTTGTGATGGTCTCGTAACGAAAAATTTATCGAATCAAACCTGAAGGATTTATTAAATTTCATTTTTCTCAGCGTAACTATTAAAAATGATTTAACAATTTCCATATTTTACTAACAGCGAGTATATGTATCTATGTAATATATACATGATTAAAATTAGGTCTATAAATTGCTAAATTTTTTCATGTTATCTTTGGATTTAAAAAAAAAATTTTTTAACTTGAGTCCATTACCTCTGTCTCTCAATTTGTAGGGAATTCCAATGAACCAAGTAAATTATTTTAACGAAACTTTAAAAATTAACTAAATCTAACTGAAGATAATATATCGGATTGAAATCTGCGCAATTCTATTTTTTCTTCACTTGAAATATTTACTAGCCCTCTTGACGAAAAACCTTCGTCAACGAAACGAATTTTGGGATTCGTTTCTCTTAAAATCAACTCATTTAAAAACAAAAAATAATAGAATTTCTTTTTATTTACACATTCAAGATATAAATTAGCAAACAATTCTAGGCAAAATCAAACTCAATAGAATTTGTGAACAAATAAAAAAGAAATAATTTCAAATTGAAGTTCCTTATTACTACTGTGACTACTGTTGACTGCTACCTTTCTTAGCTTAATTCTTTTATCACATGTTGACGCGTTTCGGAACCACTCCATTGTCAAAACTTATTGTTCTGGTAATTTTAAATTTCTGTTAATCTTTATATAGCGTTTGGGTAACGCCCCTACCTATATTTGAAGTCATGCCTTATCCGCTCTTCTTCTTGTTTATTTGTTATTAATGGTTATCTTTAAACAAAAAGAAGGGCCAGATAAGGCTTAACGTCAAATATGGGGCAGGGCGTTGACTGAACGCTACACTAAGATTAACAAAAATGTAAAAGTACCAGTACAATAACTTTTGACAACTGAGTGGTTCCGAACTCGTTATGCGATAAAAGAATGTAGCTAAGAAAAGCTACAGAATGATCCTAGAAGAAAAAATGTAATAGTAATTATTATTTTAATACCGACAATTTTTTCTTATTACTACATTGTAAAGATAGTTGTTTTTCAATTTACTCGTGTGGATGAATTTTAGAGAAAGAATTGAAACGGACACGAATTAAATAAAGAACAATTTGGAATCATTTCCGTAACAACAAAAAAAAAAAACTTTGGGAATTTTAATTTAGAGTTCTCTTGATGAGAAAAATATATAACGTCTAACAACCGGATGAAGGTAGCACAGTTCAACTAGCACATATACAAACTGGAAACGCTAGAAAAATGCTTTTATAAATAACTTTAATTTAACTGTACATACAAACAACACTGGAAGTAATGAATGGTTAAATCTTAGTGCGGTTGCCGATAAATAACAACAAATGTACGGTCGCAGTAATTTGTGGTTACCGGCACATCAAGGAAAAATACTTCAATCAAGGAGTACAGTTACATTATTGTAATTTTTTATTGTTATTATTATTATTATCATTATTACTACATATCTCAGTCATTTATATTAAGGGTAACACACACGATCTTTAATAATATATAATTTTATAAACACGATAGAGAATAAGATTATTATTTTCCCGTCTAGATAGCGCTGCAGCAGAGCTATAACTATAGAAGGAGAATATTGTAATCTGCCCAATTTGGGCATACGCGGTTTTCACCGGATCTTGACGTTTTAACATCTAAGAAACCCAAAAACCCAGATAGAAATTTTACGGATGTTTATGTTTGTATGTACGTGTGTGTTCGCTGTTGGCCTCTAAATCACCTTATATCTCTAGAACTACTGGACCGATTTTTAACCAAACTTTTTCAGATTACTTCTATATACGGGGCATTGGTGCCATTAAATTTTCAACTTAAAATGTCAAGGGGATCAGGCTGTAGAGCAAGGTCACCCTCAGTATTTCGAGATTTCGCCTAACTAAGGTCATATTTTCTTAGGCGTATTTGTTAACAATTAAAAAATAACAATATTTTTTAAAATCGCAACCCCACTCAAAAATGCTGTTGTAGTCATCTGCTATGTTGTGACGTCACGGGTGAGCGGTAGAATTAAATAAATGAATAATATTTAAAGTGTAAAAAAGTAACTAGGTCTGGCCGAATCTCAAGCTTAATTACGCCCGGTCGAGACTCGGTTCCTGTGCGTTAAGCCTCGCAGCTACTCCAGTCTGCAGACCGTACAAGCGAAATTTATTCTATGTAAGTTGTGAAATTATATTTGTTTAGTTAGTGGCGATCGTACCGCCACATTCGTGTAAATTAAATACGGTATGGGTGCGCGCTTTAGTTAGAATCATTGAATTAAATAAAATAAAAAAATATTACATTTAAATAGAATGATAAATATTTTTAATTAAGTTGTGTGTGTACGCCGTGCATCTTAAACAATATATTCCGACATTTAATAGGAATCACTTGAGGAACAATTGCCGCTGTTATTAGATGGTCTACTAGCATCAAGATCGGTATCTTGATGCTAGTGGAACATCAGCCACCGCATGTACTTGTGGAAAGTAACGCACGATAAAAGTACCACATGTACTTTCAGCACGATGGCACGCCTCCCAAATTCTCACGTGTCGGGTCAGCATACTTAAATGAAGACAATTCAGAGCGATGGATTGGCCGCGGCGGGCCAAACTTCTGGCCACCAAAATCATCTGATCTAACACGATTTGATTTTTGCGTGCGGGACTGAATGAAAAATATTGTGTAAAGAGAATAATTCATACGCAAGAGTTAGTTGCTCGTATTACAGATTCCGCCCCACAAATTAAGGAAAGTCGTGCAGAATTACGGAGAGCAACGCTATAAATATGAAAGCGTGCAGTCAAATTGAAGTAGGATAGATTTTTGAAAATTTACTGTAAACTTAAATTATATCAATTGTATACGTTAACTTCATTTTCTGTAGTTTATAACATTTACAAGTTTTCGTACAGTAAGTGCAGGCAATAAAATCAAATTTCTTGAATTCGTATTTGTTTTTTATTGGGATATTTTACATCGATTTTCTCAGAATTAAGTTCTCTACAAGTTTTGACAATAAATCTTACGAATTTATTAGTCATTTAACAAAGTTGTTGTTATAAACGTAAAAAAAAGTGTTTTTAGATAACAAATTTTCCTGTTTAAGCCGAATATTATGAAAACTACTAGAGATACGGTTCTGGAACTGTTTTATTCAATCAGTCAGGTCAAAAACCGTAAGAAACCATCAGGTTTACTCTTTAATTTGGGTTCATGGAATATCAGTACGGTTTTATTTTACTCTTTGCCCAGGAATCAGAGTGAAATCTTTCGTTAGCCGTCGTAACTCGCTAACGGAGCGTTTCCGACCCACGTTTATATGAACATTTTTCATTATTTTAGCTCGTAGAACGAGCTCGGAAAGCACAAGTAACACTACGTAAATCATTCTGCGTAGACTTTACATGCTAAAATTACAAGGAAGTTTAGGCAGATAGTGCAAAAATAAGTAATACACCCCTTTCTACTGTGAACCGTTTTAGTGAAGAAACTGTGAATATTGAACACATTAAAATATTTTTTTTAAAAATAAAATACTTTTATTTTTAATTTGTGACTGTAGTAGAAACACTGTATTATTTTAAATGTAGAGTAGGAAAAATATTTTATACCAAAAAATCATTCATAAATAACTAGCTCTACGCGCCACGCTTCGCTGTGGCACATTGTGGTTGCATGGATGAGAAATGAGAAACAAAACAAAGCATACGTTTCATAGAAGTTTAATTTTGCATATGTGGATATACAATTTTTTTTTTCTTTTTCCACTGTCTGCGTAGATATAAAGGCTATCTGGTTTGCCGACTCGGGAACACGCAACATACAGTTGCCGATGTGAGAAGCAATCCGCATCTAAATCTAAACCACACAATTCTAAAGATTGACCTTGAGCTTTATTGATTGTGATTGTAAATGCCAATCGAATTGGGAATTGCAATCTTTTAAATTAAAATGGTGTATCGGTCGGGATTATGGGTATTCGAGAAATGAGGACATCTTCACCTTTGAAAGGCCTCGTTAAAATCGTTGCTTTCACTACGTTATTCATCAATTTCTTAACTGCAAGTCGCGTGCCGTTGCAGAGTTTTGGCCGATTAATATTCCGCAACAGGATAATTGTCATTTTTTGATTGAACCGTTGCTAGAATCAATCTAATGAGGAATGTTTTCCCAGTTCTTCCTGGCGCATCCAAGAAGAAGGTCCCCCCCAACTCCGTCATTTATCATTTGCATTATGCGATCATAAATGCCCTTCTGTTCACGCTTTAATTTGGGAATGTTTGATTGGACATATGACTGAAGATCACCAATGTTGTAACTCTACATTTCCAAATTAAAAATAGATAGATAGATTTATTAAAAATAGATGAAAACAATCTTTGATGCGGGTTATATATCGTGCTAAAATTTGAGCTCAATAGGTGCAGAACATTTTAAGTTTTTGAAGCCGTACACAAACGAACTTAACATTTATATATATATATATATAGATAAATTAAATACGTACATGTTCATCACGATACTTTATTTGAATGAGTATATATTATATTAATGATAAAAGTATAAAAATCAATCATCTCATAAAATAAACATCATAATCATAACATCTTAATGAGAGAAATTGACTTGATGAGCTTTTAACTGAAATAAATTTTCATAAATATATTCTAATTTGTTATAATATTTTAAAAAAAATATGACTAGCGTCGAAAACTATTAAAACTATGTTTTGTTAAATAAAAATATGTTTCTATCAAAAGATCTCATAAAAAAGTAAACATTTTTCATAAATTTTAGATTAGATTCATTGACTAGTTTTAATAAAAGCTTTAGATTATAATTATATGAATAAAGAAACAAAAAAGTTGAAAACGATAAAACTAAACTTTTCTAATATTCATAATTTAACCTTTCTTCCAGTGATAAATTTTAAAGTTACATTGCTTTCGATCTACATTTATTCACTAATTTCCTTACTAATAACAGAAAAAAATTTCAGAACGATTAGTTTATTTGTTTTCTCACCAGTAATGTCAGGCTTACACCCGGTTACAGTTGTTCGACTCCTTTTTTTTTAAGGAGTAAATAATTATACGATTTTCTTTTTAAATTACTTTCTCCCAGCTCAAGATCGCCAGATAATTGTATTTCTCCTATTTCTTACACTACTGTTTATACGTACTTCTACTCGTACTTTAAAATGTCGAAAACTTTAAAGCTCTAAACACTTAAATCGCATTGAATTGAACTAAGGAGTAAGGGAAATTACCAAATTTCATTATCTACCACTAATAGCTTTTAGAAAGAAGGTTCAAGTAAACATTTTACCAAATTTCAGTAAGTTCGGAGATATAGTTACGGCTCCGAAAAGGATAGCCCATCATTTAGTTCGAACTTTTGATGATTTTTTTGTTTGTTTTTGAATGAAAGATTTACAAAGAAAATTGCTAATAATCTTCAAGTTTCTTGATGAAATATTCATCAAAATGATCCTTCTTGAGACAGAAACCACGGCTTGAAAATAACTACCCTACTACAATGTTTAATTTTTTTAACAGAGAGAGGTTCAAACTGAAAAGTAGTCTTATAAAAGCAATTTCTTAAAAAAAGTGCATGAACTTAATTCACAGCCCCGAGAAAAGTTTCAATTCCCAAGGATTCGGATCAGAACATGAAATCTGTGATGAATGCACTAAAAGTAATTTGTACTTACATAAACATAGATAAACAAAACGTATTAATTTAACTGAAATCGATGAAATTTTTCGTAAAATATAAAAATTTATGTAAATACATCATTATGTGCCTTGAGGATAAACATATTGTTTCATGAAACTTAACCGGTTAATGTTGTTGATTAAAGAACAGTAAACAATAATACGTAATACAAATAATATGAAAACTGATATATACAGAACGTACATAACTACAGTTGCACACACTTGTGCTTGTGAATGTGTGTTCGAGATCAGTTTCAACCGACCACAAAAACCTTTAACAGTAAAACATAAATTAAATAAATAAAAAATATATTATATCAGAAAAATATAATTAATATGATATGATGTTCAAGAGCGTCTAGTAATCTTTTTGATTCGTACTTTTAAAATTAAATAAAATAATAAACTACAAAATAAGCACAGCAGAACATCATCTGCTACACGAGTGAATTAATAAGATAGACCCGATATCAGAACGATAAATTGCGATCGTGATACGCTGTAACTGTTTTTATGTCTTTTCATAACTACATTAACATTTTTAATCGCTTTTCACTACCGAGTATCAAAGAACACGTCAGAAGTTACTTGTCAGGACGACATTGGTACGATAACTAGTTTATTGGCATTTCGCCCGCCGCCACCCCATTCGGTAGCCCTACAGCATACGAGCGAATGTCCATGCCACGGAATACTATGCCTCAAACAGTTTAAGCGACCAATATCCTATTTAGATCCTAGAGCTAACCTAATAACGTGAACGGTATATGTTTGGTAAATAAACGATTAGTTTTTTGTGTTCAGGCGTTCACTTGTCATGTATTAAACTAAATTGGGTAGGCGCACTCCGTCTATATTATAGTATATGACTATCACAAATATAAAATTTATCGCGTCAACTTAAATCTAAGGACAGCAATTTGCTGCAACGCCTAGGTCGCTGAATGCCAGCAAGTACCTGTCCATCGTTTATAGCGCTTGGGTTTATTGTTCGATGGCCAACCATTCCTCGAAGGGAGACTCCTACAGCAGCACGGTAGGAGTCTTTCCCTTAATAAACTACTGATGCCGGTTGAACAACGAAACCGCATCAAGGAACTCCCACACGGTCCGACAAAGCGGGTCACGCCACAGTGACTCACAGTTTGTGAAAGGTCAATTTTCGGGTTGGTCGTGAAGGTCCAACTGCATAGCCACCTCGCTCCCCAGATTTGGGGTTTCATTAAAGACCGGGTTTATGCACCGACTTTGCCTGCTAATCCTGTTAAGCTAAGACTTCGAATTAACGCCGTAGCTACATAGGTAACGCCCGACTTGTTGGCTGCAGTCTGGAATGAAATCGACTTCAGGAGGGATGTATCATTCATTATAAATGGAACCTATATCGAACCAAAGTGAATGTTTGGTGACAAACTTGATGTGTTTTTCTATGAAATTAAATGAGATCACAAGCGAATCTTTAAGTTATCTCAATAAATTTTTATATGTTTCTAAATCTGTGAAATCCTTTTTGAATCACCCGGTACTTCAGACAAGATCATTTC
This sequence comes from Lycorma delicatula, assembly GCF_047948215.1. NCBI lineage: Eukaryota > Metazoa > Arthropoda > Insecta > Hemiptera > Fulgoridae > Lycorma > Lycorma delicatula. The sequence goes on along the minus strand of NC_134460.1, from coordinate 35,941,078 downwards.
TACATTGCGATCAACCGGCGTACAAAATATTACTTGGGCTAGGCATGACAGTACAGCATAGTCCAGATCCGCTTTGCGACCACTCATATTATATACCGGTAGCCTAAGATGGAGATTGTATCATTAACAGATAAGTAACAAACACAAAAACAATCCAGGCAAGAAGCAGGACCTCCCTTGGGTCCAAAGCATGCAACATAAAGTGCATATTAAGCGTAACGTTTCGGAAATTTCATACTTTGAAGGCTTCAAAAACTTTCTTCGAACACGACATCTGCGATGTAAGGGATACACAATTGTATTTCATACAGTTTCGCTGTAATAAAGAATACTTTTTTTTTGTACACGTTTCATTATATGAGATATAAAAAAGTTGTTCCTCTCCATTAAAATACAGACCATTGCCGCCGTAAATCAAACTCAAGACTTTAATATGATTTGTCGATAACATTTCTTTGCATGCCAATAGAAATATCTCACTTTTTTAAATCGTGCCAATCCCTACATTTCCCACGTTCGTGACACAAGTGTCCATATATATATAATTTCTAATTAACACACACACACTTTAAAATTTCTATAATATTTCTTAAGTGCACTTTAAAAAGTAGTTTTAATGACTAAGATTCAATTAAAATGGTCGTTAGTCCTCTAAACATTTCCTAAAACCTTTATCTGAAACAATTTTTGACATGACCAAAGTTTACGGCAAGAGAGGACCAAAATTTTGCCGGAATAGAAAGAAGATGGGGCTTGACGTATGCTAAACACGAGAAAAGTTTTTCACACGCAACCTTTGTCGTATTGGGTAAATTTGAAATTTTTCTTTACTTTAAGGTGGAAATCTTTTTTATCCCCTATTTTAGCACCAGCGAAATCTACCTCCGCCTTCCGCCGTGCCGAAATGGACTTTTTTAGCACACGGCTTATCTCTGACCGGAAAAAGCTTCGTTTTACATGAAAAGTTTTTAAATACGTATTGTTTTAAATATTTTAGAAAAAATATTTATTTAATAAACAAATGTTCAAAGATTAACAGGAAAATTCAAAATTTCTCTGTTGAGCAGATTTTAAATATTAATATAAGCAAAAAGATTCCTATAATAATACGTCCAGAAATATTTTGTTTTCGGATTATGGCTAACCAAACATTACACTCCTGATTTTGCTCCAAAAGTAAGTAAATTCATACTGAAGTTCTTGGAAACAAAATTAAAAGTGAAATTCCGTAATTTTTATTTATTTTTTGACCTGAAAAAATGAATAAAATATATCCCAGAATTTTAGTAGTTTCTGAGAAAATTGATTTTTTTTTTTTTTTTTTTTGAAGGCGAAAAACGCTTCCGCGTTATCATCGCCCGGAATCTTTTTTTTTAAATAAAAAATAAAAGGATTTAAAACTATTCTAAAAGATGAATAAAATTTACAACTAATACCACAGGTAAAAACTAATATAAAATCAAGAGTAAATATAATTTTACAAAGTCCAAGATGGGTGTAAAATTCTTGGATAACTAAAAACCATAAAGGGTCTAATATAAAACTTAAAACTAGGTTAAAAACTAAAATAACAAAATTAAGTAAAACTTAAAACTAACACAAATTATATAATTAAAACTAGGTTAAAAATAAAAATTAAAAAGGTGAAATAAAACATAAAACTAACATTACTAAAATCTTACAACTAATATCACAGTCTTTAAAATATAAAAAAAATAACTATATAAAATTTAATAAATTCCGATAAGGAGTGTAAAAGGCTCCTAATCGGATAAAAAAATCAAAAACTCAGAAAAAAAGAAACTTATTAAAAACTCTTCCAGCATTAAAAAATATACGCAATGATATTAAATTTTTTGCATTAACCCAGCACTACGCAGAAATAAAAACAACTGGGTTAAAATTTCATTATCATTGGACAAGACACCACGGATGTTTTTGGGTAGATTAAATTTACGACGCAACGCCGCATAACATATGCAATCCACGAGTATATGGTGCACAGTCATGGAGCAGTTGCATCGTGCGCATAGGGGTGCTTGTCCTCTTGTCATCAGGTAATCGTGTGTGATCCTCGTGTGTCCTATCCGCAATCGACAAAGGACTACTTCCTCACGCCGAGTTTTTCTGTATGAGGAGTCCCATGGTAACACAGAATCTTTAATCTGTCGGAGTTTATTATCAACGGTAGCCGTCCAGTCACCTTGCTCTTAGTGATTGTTTTACATAGTTAATGAAATCAGAAGTAGCAACTCGGGCGGTGAAAGGAGGCTGGTTACATGCTTCTTTGGCAGCGGAATCTGCATGTTCATTACCTAGAATCCCTACGTGGCTAGGGACCCAGCAAAAACTTACTTCTGTGTTGCGATTATTCAACTCAGCGATTGCGTTGTAAATTTCAATGACGATAGGATGTTTGGAATAAAAGTTTTTTAAGGATTGGAGAGCACTACACGAGTCACTGCAAATAAGAATTTTTCTATATTTAGGTTAATGATGTTTAGAGCCTTATTTATAGCGTATAGTTCAGCGGTAAACACACTTGTAATACCGGGTAGACCAAACATATAAGTTCTTTCATTGACAACAAATGCACAGCCAACTGTCGTTTTGTTTCGATCCATCAGTGTATACAACCGCGTGTGGTTTCATCTTGGAGAGAACATACTGAAACATTTGCTGGAAGACAATAAGTAGTGTTGATTGTTTATTGTATGTCGTACGGTCAAAATTAAAATTTATAAGGTTTATTCTCCATGGGGGATATGAGCAAGGATATGTAGGAAAGAATGACGGTGTGTCAACATTTATATGCTGCAGCAGACGCCGGGTACGGACACCTACAGGTCCAGTACGACGTGGATGGTCCTCGTACTTTCCTAGATTAGGATTTCTAAAGACTGAGTCAAGAGCCGGGTGATTTGGCTGTCCTCTGAGACGAGCAAAATAAGATAATAAAAGCTGGTCTCGTCTATCCCAAAGTGATGGTTCACCACAGTCAACAAGTAAGCTTGCGACAGGACTTGATCTAAACGGGCCTGTGCCAAGCCGAAGGAAAGCATGATGTACACTATCCAGCATTTTAAGCACGGTTTGACGAGCTGAAGAGTAGGCGATACAACCATAATCTAAACGGGAGCGAACAAAGGAATAGTAGAAACGGATCATACATGACCTATCGGCTCCCCAGTTGGTGTTAGTAAGGACTCGCATCATATCTAGAAGTTTGGAACATTTTGTTTTTAATTCTTTTAAATGTTTGACCCAAGTAAGACGGCTATCAAAAAATAAACCTAAAAACTTGACGTCGGTAGAAATAGTAATAGTCTCGCAAAGCTGAAAAACTTGAAAACGAAAAAACGCTTTTTTATTTTCTTTATTTTATCTTTGTTAACTTACCATTAAATAAACAAAAATCTTGTTCATAATGGCAAAAAATATTTCGAAACAAGTTTATTAAATAGTTTTTATTCTGTTTAAAAGTGCAATTTTTTTCTATTACATTTTGTTGCGTTGTTTTAAATTAAATCAAATTTTTGAGATTCATATGTTTTTTATTGATTATATTTACATCAATTTTCTCAGAAAAAAATATTCCAATGTCATTTCATCATTTTAATTATTTCAGAATTAATTAAACAAAAGGTATCGCATTAATTATTTGAACTCCCAAACTTAGAAAAAATCCCATGCATAAATATGCACACATTTAAATTTAGTAGCTGAGTTTTTTAAAACTATTCTTCTCAGCTTTAAATCAAAATATTGTTCAATATAAGAAAATATAAATCTACAAATATGAATTATTTTGTACGGAAATACTTTAAACCTTGAAAAATATCAGGAAAGAGAAGAATTCATGTATCATAAACAAAAATCATAAATATAATATATATATTTATGAATTTTAGATGTAAAATATGTTTGAAGGCATAAAACAGTATAAGCAAACCGATCAATTCAAAGAAGTATTACAAAATATTGATTACTTACGTTAACAAGAAAGGATGGTAGGTGGATGCAGACTCCCTGGTGTGTGGGTCAACAACTTAACAAGAGAAACACAAAACTACAATTACGTGTACAAACAATAACCCTACACGGGACAACTAAGAATAATTTGTTAGTATATACAAACAGCAAACAAAAAAGCGTCTTGTTTGTTCAACAACAAAATATTTACTCGGATGAATCTAAAAATAAACGATACAAGGTGAGAACTTAATTTTTATATTTAGTGGTTTAGACAAAATTCTGAAAACAAAAACACCAGTAATGCGGTTTAGCGTTATTATGGCAACCTAAAATTTTGAGTCCTGGGTAAGATGGTGGGTGAACTGCATCCCTTAAACATGAGTATCTTGGAAAATAGGTTCACTGAAAGGAGAAGAATATAAATTAAAAATTAAACACAGATATGCTCAAAATGACACTTAATAAGCTGGTTTTCAAATATCAATGAAATTAAACAACAAAGACTGCAACATCATATCATGGGTTGTGCAACTGCATAAAATAAAACTAGTAAAATAAATTACAAGATACTAGTTTTGTAAATGTTTAATTTTAACTCATAAAAGAAAACATTATAAAACTGATAAACAAATAAAATCTAACATTTAACACACTTACGATTAAAATTAATCAATAGATACAGGGTTTAGAACAAATAGATTTAAAAAAAAGTAAATTAAAAACTGACAAATAAAAAAATTAATAAATAAATAACCAATACTCATGAAAACTACAAAGAAAAAATTTCTACTGCGTTCATAAAAAAAAAAAAAAAAAAAACACAGTTGTGGCTTAAATTGCAAATTCATCATAAAATAAGATTTCAAAAACGACAGTAAAAAAAAAACCTTGCGCAGAAAGACTAACTCATTTCGTTATTTTTTCCACGTTCTAATTTACAGCATCATAACGAACCACGCTTTCAACTTACCCTGCTCAAAGTTTTTAGACCTTACATAGAGCGTAACTTAAGAACGACTCGATAAATATTTATCAAATGTTCACATGCACAACTTCAAATACACTTCTATATCAAATCTAAATTTAAATGAAACTTATCAAGTAGTTTTAGAGATTTTCAAGCCACAAAGTTTTATATACAACGACCCAAAAAGTGGTATAGCTTTTGATTTAGTATCATTAACCCATTCCCCCCACTGATTCTATTGAAATTTTACAGACCTTTTGAAGAAAATTTTAAAAATGTTCTGTGAAAATGTCAACCTTCTACGATTTATAGAAACAAAATGGCGGTTTTCAAATAAAAATATCAATTTCAGATAAACTACATTTTATTCATTACAAAATAGTTGGTAAAAATTATTAAAAACAGATGATAATTAAAACTAGAATAATTAAAAACTGTTAGATAATTATTCATGTTTATCACCAAGTATTAACTTGCTTATTCAATTTGAACAGCTGTTCAACAATACATCATCAATTTTTAATCATTTTTACCAGCTATTTTGTAAAGAATAAAAAGAATTTTGAACCTTAGTTAAAAGTCTGTAAAGTTTCACTAGATCAGTGGGGGAATAGGCGAGCTATACTAAATCAAAAGCGTATACCACTTCGTGGGACACACAGTATATGTATATATAAATTAAACCCAAATTTTAATGAATGGTATTTTCGTACTATTCATATATCAAAACGTAGAAAATTCATTTTCACCTCCTACTCCCACGAAGCGACCGAAAATAACACTAAAAAAGAAAACTGTAAAAAAAAAATTTTAATTAAACAAATTTTTTTTAATTTCAATGTTCGCATTGATACCTGACAACTTAGTCGTGGTAGACAATTAAACGATACTAGGTTTCATATTTAATTGTACTGAATAGTAGTTTCAACTTAAAAAATTACCCGAAATATTTCGTATAGTTTGACTAAACCTAAACCCATTTTTGGAACACTTAAAGAACGGTTCTTGGAACCCTTACGGAACTGTTTTTAAGCTGACTTCTTCCTTTCGACTTTAGACAGACATTGTTTAATCTTATAACCAACAATTGATAACGTATAACGTTAAATACTGGATGTTTCCACATTATTAATAATATTTAATTAATTGTTCTACTTGCCATTTTGTTTTATATATTATATTTTTTTATATTTAGATTTCTTTTTTTTAAATTTATTGACAACTGTTCAGCAGTTGAAATGCACGTTTATTTTAGAATTTAATATTTTGTAAACAGTTTTTCAGTTTTTTCTATTTACAAATTTATTTCAAAATTCATTCAACATATCTCCCTTTGTATTTAATAATATTAAACTGGTCTCTCCATCACTTTCTGAAGATCCAGTTGTTCACAAATCTAAATTTTAAACAAAATCTTTCTTGCAACATTTTTAGCAATTCTGCCATCAGTACTACTACCTTTGTTCAAATACACATGTGCTTTAACTGCGTTGAAACTTTAAAGCACACATCAAACAATACATCCAAAGAATCTCATTTTTGAAGTATCTGTCACTTTAACTTAAAGAGAAAAGTAAACACACTTAGAGAGCGTGTTTCATCTGAATTGAAAGAAATGAAAATAGTGCACCTTATAGTAAAATGGCAATATTGGATAACATGACACTTACATTTATGTAATACCATTTTATAAACTAAAAAAATCTGATGTGGACTCCACATAACTTCCTTGTGCGCCTATTAAATTACATATACACATTTTTAAAAGTACATAAAATGTTATTTCACTAATAACTTCTGATTTTTTATTGTTATTATTGAATTAATATTTATTGTAATTTTTTTTACAATTCAAAGATAATAATAATAAATTAATATATTTAAATTAAAAAAAGGAAGAAAATTTTGGAATACAAAAAAAAATAAACAGGAAGAAAATGTTGCAAATAAGAAAAAAATAAAAAGATTAAGAGAAGATGATAAATATTAAGAGGAAGAAAACGTTAAGACCAAGGAAACAATAAAAAGATTAAGAGAGGATGATGAATATAAAGAGAGAAAATTTGAAAACTAGAGAACGTGTACACAAATTAAGATCAGAAGAATTAATCAAACCAAAGAGCGATTAAATGGCAACAAAACATAAATAAACAAAATGATGATAAACTCCAACTTAGGGAGACTATTGTACGACAATATCATAGTAGTAATGAACTAAAAAAGATAAGAATTTTTTGCAATTTATTAAAGATCGGGCAAGTATGCCTCAGTGTACATGTTGTTCTTGTGGGGGTCTACTTTTCAGTCACTCTGTAGGTAATTTTAATGTACATAAAATTAAACAAAAATTCCAGAATAATTAAATAAAATTAAAAAAAAAGAAAATCTTAAAATAATACGATTCTAAATTATAATTTTCAATTAAAATTAAATAATCAGATGTTTCACCACATCAATTATTATATACACTTACGTAATAATGCCTATTAAATTACATGTAGCCCACACATTTCTAAAAGTATATACAATTTTATTTCACTAACAATGTCTGATTTTTTTTATTATTATTGAATAATTATTTATTGTAATTTTTTTTCTACAATCACGGGTTAATAATTATTAATAACTAGTAAAATTAAAAAAAAAAAAGAGATGAACTGTTGAAATTTTGTATTTAGGACTGTTGTAATATCTAGTTGTGTGCCTCCCCATTTTATTGCAATCGACTGAACCAAAAGTATCCAAAAAAAAGTCAAAAATGCAATTCTTTTTGGATTTTGGACTTCTTAACTGCAGTAATAAGCCCTCATTAAGAGCTTTTCAACGATATAAGTGGTACTTATTTTCATTGGTTCCAGATAATAAACCAAGATGTATCCAGAAAATCAAGAATTTATTGAAAGAAGTATAACAGTATAATACAGATTTTATAAAAAATTATTATTTCTACGATAATTCTTATTTTTTAGTTCATTACTCCTCTGATATTGTCGGACAATATTCTCAATAAGTTGGAGTAGATCATCATTTTGTTTATTTGTGTTTTGTTGCCAGTCTTTTAATCGCTCTTTGGTTTGATGTAATTCTTGTGCTCTTAATTTGTGTACACGTTCTCTAGTTTTCAAATTTTCTCTCTCTTTATATTAATCATCCTCTCTCAACTTTTTCCTTTCTTCCAACAGTTTTTTTAATTTCTGCTTGCATTTTCCTTTTCAGGACTCTACTCTATTCTTCTTGATAGAAGTTTTTTATTTTTTCTAAAAGACATTCTTCATATCATCTTCTAGAGCTTCTCACTGCAGTGAGCATTTTTTTTGTAATGAAAACATTCTCCTTGCCCTGAGCATTTAAAATTGCATAAAAACCATTTTTTTGATAAATTATTCTCTCTTCTTGTAAATTCTCCACAATAAGAAATGTGTTAATGAAAAAGCCACCTCTGAAACTTTATGCAATTGCTCATGTCTAAAAATTCCACACTTTTTCCGACTAAGTTTACATTTCCTGACTTTTCTTGCCTGTTGGAACCACGGTTTAAGCAATGAAAGCCAATGATGGATAAACAGAGATGGAGGATGAAATGAAAACATTTAAAGAGAATGGACGATGACAAGACACATAAATTGAAATGTAAAAGAGAGAAGGTGAGCCAAAGAAAGGCCTAGAGATAGATGACTGAAAAATTAATAGAATGGAAGGCCTTAAGATAGACGCACAAAAACAAAAAGGGAAGGAAGATGTGGAACAGGGACGGTGACAGGATAAGAAAATGGAGTACTTATGTATCAAGTATATGCAACTAACAGCTGGGAACTGCAAATATTATGAAAATGATGATTGATACCACATACATGATATTCATGTTTTCTAGCAAATTATTATCATTATAAAACTGTCATTACTTTAGCTTGATCATACTGCTAGATGGTCCCACGGCTTTTTCAAAAAAACTACTTTATATTTCTGCTTTATATGAAACGTTGAATTTTCTTTAACAAAAGTAGTTGATGGAGTTTAAAATAACCCTCAAAATTTTTATATTACTATTTATGGAAATTTTCATATAATAAAATTTGTATACAACACTGATTTCACATAAAAATTAGTCTAAGAACTTTCATAAGTACTATCTACCACCAAGAACACCTCAAATGGTCACTGACATAAGTAATGCCAATTACCTTTAACTTGAGATGAAAACACTGGTCAACATAAAATTTGGAACTGAAAAGTGAGTCGATGTTCTATGTAGTATTTATATGCTGAATCTGAATATGTATTAAAAATCAACCCATCACATAACATTCTTAAGTTACAACCTCTTAAATTTATTTGTTCCATCATAACAAATAAGTTAGTATATCTGTATGTTTGCTTATTCACATCTGATTTATATTGTGATGCATGCTGTAGACCTTTTTGATACATTAACAGTCGAATGATGTCATTTCATGTCAAGCCAGTGAGTCAAGTAATGAGTAATTCAACGCAATAAAATTTTCTTCAGAATGAGTTCAGCTCATGTTATGACTTGCAGTGTTCTTTAGTTGTAGTAGTGGGTTTATCATATACATATTATAAAGAATTATTTTACTGAACATTAAAACTTGTTAAGTTGCGCGTGTTTCAAGCTGTGTTTTATTGCACTACATGGCGAAACAATTTTATGAAGTATTTTAAGTAATTAAGAATTCATAAATTTTTTTTTTTTTGTCTTCAGTCATTTGACTGGTTTGATGCAGCTCTCCAAGATTCCCTTTCTAGTGCTAGTCGTTTCATTTCAGTATACCCTCTACATCCTACATCCCTAACAATTTGTTTTACATATTCCAAACGTGGCATGCCTACACAATTAATTCCTTCTACCTGTCCTTACAATATTAAAGCGACTATTCCAGGATGCCTTAGTATGTGGCCTATAAGTCTGTCTCTTCTTTTAACTATATTTTTCCAAATGCTTCTTTCTTCATCTATTTGCCGCAATACCTCTTCATTTGTCACTTTATCCACCCATCTGATTTTTAACATTCTCCTATAGCACCACATTTCAAAAGCTTCTAATATTTTCTTCTCGGATACTCCGATTGTCCAAGTTTCACTTCCATATAAAGCAACACTACAAACATATACTTTCAAAAATCTTTTCCTGACATTTAAATTAATTTTTTATGTAAACAAATTATATTTCTTACTGAAGGCTCGTTTCGCTTGTGCTATTCGGCATTTTATATCGCTCCTGCTTCGTCCATCTTTAGTAATTCTACTTCCCAAATAACAAAATTCTTCTACCTCCATAATCTTTTCTCCTCCTATTTTCACATTCAGTGGTCCATCTTTGTTATTTCTACTACATTTCATTACTTTTGTTTTGTTCTTGTTTATTTTCATGCGATAATTCTTGCGTAGGACTTCATCTATGCCGTTCATTGTTTCTTGTAAATCCTTTTTACTCTCGGCTAGAATTACTATATCATCAGCAAATCGTAGCATCTTTATCTTTTCACCTTGTACTGTTACTCCGAATCTAAATTGTTCTTTAACATCATTAACTGCTAGTTCCATGTAAAGATCAAAAAGTAACAGAGATAGGGAACATCCTTGTCGGACTCCCTTTCTTATTACGGCTTCTTTCTTATGTTCTTCAATTGTTACTGTTGCTGTTTGGTTCCTGTACATGTTAGCAATTGTTCTTCTATCTCTGTATTTGAACCCTAATTTTAGGGTTGAAATGTTCAGCATTAAAATGCTGAACATTTTATTCCAGTCTACGTTATTGAATGCCTTTTCTAGGTCTATAAACGCAAAATATGTTGGTTTGTTTTTCTTTAATCTTCCTTCTACTATTAATCTGAGGCCTAAAATTGCTTCTCTTGTCCCTATACTTTTCCTGAAACCAAATTGGTCTTCTCCTAACACTTCTTCCACTCTCCTCTCAATTCTTCTGTATAGAATTCTAGTTAAGATTTTTGATGCATGACTAGTTAAACTAATTGTTCTGTATTCTTCACATTTATCTGCCACTGCTTTCTTTGGTATCATGACTATAACACTTTTTTTGAAGTCTGACGGAAATTCCCCTTTTTCATAAATATTACACAACAGTTTGTATAAATTAAAACTTAATTATTTTTATAATCAGGTAAGTATTTCTGTAATATTTCAGTTTACTTTCATTCATTAAAACATTTTGAATTTTACAATCAATAAAAAATAGGCTTGTAAAAATTCTCCAAATATTTTTTTATGTTTGTGGAGAATTCACCACAAAAATTCAACAAAAACCAGTATCGAATCTGCTGAAAACTGCTTACAAACATTATTTTGACTTCCCTTGGGAGACCAAGATAGATCCTGGGCTCCAAACGTAGCATGCATAAATTGCTATGTTAAACTAACGCAGTGGTTAAAAGGGAAAAAAGAGCATTTGGCGTACCTATGATTCGGCAAGAGCCCACTAACCATTATGATGACTGCTATTTTTGCTGAACAAATGTTACTATTTTCAGTTCAAACAATAAAAGCATTATTGCATACTCAAATGTTCATTCAGCTATCAAGCCAGTACTTTATGGTGTTGATTTACCAATTACTCCAACTTCTTGGAAAGAAATTTCTGATTCGCCAGAAGGCTCAGCCAAAGAGTTCAAAACTTTAAGAAAGATTACATTCCAGAAAAATCAAATAGTGAACCTCATCTCATCACACAAGCAGAACTGGGCGACCTCATTTGTGACTTGTATTTGTCAAAGCAACATGCAGAATTCTTAGATTCATGTCTTAAAGAATGGAATTTATTAAACAAGGATACTAAAATTTCAGTATATAGAAATTTAAACAAAAATTTACTGAAATACTTTAGAAAAGATGATTTAATTTGTTCCTGCCATGACGCTAGGGGGCTAATATCTGAACTGGGTATTGAATATGTTATTCATGATCATCATTTATTTATAGACTCATGCTGGATTAAAAATTAAAAAAAAAATATTTTTCCCTTTAAGTTTATTATTTTAGGCAAAGTTGTTAAATAACTCACATAAGTTCTCTTCTATACTGGTAGCACATGCTGTAGGAATGAAAGAAACATATGAAAATATGTCAAAAATTTTAATTAAGTATATTAAATACTAAGATAAAGATATTAAGTATAATGAACACTCATGACGAATCATTGCCAACCTGAAAGCAACACGGCTTCTTCTCGGTCTCCAGAGTGGCTTTACAAAATGTATTTCTTGTGTTTATGGGATAGTCGGGCTACAGATAAACACTAAGCAGTTTCTTTTTTGGGCCAAGAAGAAATCAGTTTACCCCAGGAAACGAAAATGTCAATATTCCCCTTGTAGAAGCAATCGTATTATTTTATCACCTCTACACATAAAGCTAGGCCTCATGAAGAATATTGAAAAAGCAACTGCTTTAAATACTTAGCTGAGGTTTTTTCACAATTAAGTGAAGCCAAATTAAAAGAGGGAATATTCATCGGACCACAGATTAGAAAATTAATTCATGAAAATATATCTGACAGCAAACTGAATTCTAAAGAACTAATAGCATGCAAATCATACAAAGATGTCGTTACTGGTTTCTTGAACACAAAAAAGCTAAAAACCATGATCACCTTATAAATGAACTCTTAGTGAACTACAAAAATTTAGGCTGCAGAATGTCATTGAAAATTCAATTTTTACATTCTCATTGGACTTTTCTCTTTAAACTTGGGTGCTAATCCGCGACGAACAAGGAGAGAGGTTCCACAAAGATATACTGCAGATTAAAGAACGTTATCAAAGCAGGTGGGATGAATCTACGACGGATATCTCTAAAATAAAGACCGCTGGGAAATTTCTCTCCTTAAGGTTGGAAAATCTGTGTCGTTCATGGCACGCTAGTAATGTACACACTGCATTGTGTTATGTTATGTAAGTTGCCGTGTTGTAGTATCTTTGATTACGTGAGAATTATTATGTTATAAAATGAACAAGAAAATAGATGTTGCCGCCTGACTGTAAAATACGTGGAGTCATACGTTTTTTAAACCATCAAGCCGGCTGCAATTCATACGTAGTTGGTTACTGTGTACGGTGGTAAAGTAATGAATGAAAGAAACGTCCGAAAATGATGTGAAAGGTTTAGAAGTAACAGAATTAATGTGCATGAAGAAGAACGTTCGGGGAATCACCGAGGACTTGTTGAAACGCGTCGATGCTCAAATCAGAAAAGATAGTCACTTAACAATTTCCGATCTGGCCCTTCTTTTTCCTGATGTTTCAAGAGCCGTTATCGGTCACATTGTTCATGACCATTTAGGCTTCAGAAACGTTTGTGCACCTTGGGTCCGCACGTCTTAACGGAACATCACAAAAAAATCCGAATGGCATCTCCTTTGGAATTATTGATGCGCTAAACAGAAAAAGGTGATGACTTCCTTAATTCAATTGTTACCGGCGAGATTTCGTATGACAGGCTAGAGAGAAAACGACAGTCAAGTGAATGGTGTCATTCTCAATCACCAACCAGAGCGATAAAGGTCAAGCAACAACCATTTAGACGCAAAGTGATGGCCAGTCTTTTGGAATCGGTTTGGCATACTGCTGATTGATTTCATGCCACGCGGAACGAGTATAAATGCAGAAGCCTACTGCGAAACTCTACGTAAGTTAGGTGCGCCATTCAAAATCGGCGACGTGCTGCTGGTCCGACACGTGATTTACTGGAAAAAATTGGATGGGAAATTTACGATCACCCACCACACAGTCCGGCTTAGCTCCTTCTGATTACTAATTGTTTGGGAGATTGAAAGAACTTTTAAGTAGTAAACAATTCGTGGGTGACGATGAACTTAAAAATACTGTTAATCAGTGGCTAAATGGACTGGCGGCAGAAGAACACGACGAGGGTATATTGAAGCTGGTTATTGCTACGATAAATGTCTTAATTCATTTGGCGATTATATAGACAAGTAGTACAAGGTATATAGTTTAAAAGAAATAAAAAATATTTATAAAGTTTTCAGAATAAATTTTTTACAATGAAACGGTCTTTACTTTAGAGATAAACTCTCGTATAATGAGTGACTGACTATTGCTGGATGATAAACAGAGAAGACTTTACTGAACACATAAGGAAAATAAGAAAAAAGAAATTTAAAAAAACAAAAATGACTGCAAAATAAAATTAGGTATTTTAATTTTAATTGTATTATTATTATCTTTGTATTTTATTAAATAGTTTCTCCACATTTTAAAGGGTCATAATAAAAAAATCTGAGGCTAATGAAGAAAAACTGATTTCATTTTAAGATTCAGCATAAAAAATACATTCACCTACATTTACCTCAGTTCCAAATTTTTTTTTTGACCTGTGTAATTATACAATAATCATTATTTCAATAAATTATTAAAAGGACTGTAAATTTTTAAAAGAATATTTAAAATAAATTTTTCAAAAAAATACATCAAATTTAAAAAATAAAATGAACCAATTTAAAGTAAACTGTTTTGAAAAAAAGATGTGAAAACTCACTAATGGTTACTCTTTAAGAATAGTTCATTTAAATTCTTTTTCCTTTAAATTCATTTTTCTTTTTTTAACTGGGAAATAAAAAAATGCTCAAAAACCATTTACTTAAAATCTAATGCTAGGGTAGTTATTGTGATTGTTAAACAATCACCAGTAAATTCTAAGGAAATAATACAGAAATAATAGTCAAAAAATATTCTAAGAGGCAAAAAATATTTAATACAATTTTTTTGTAAAAAATTTGTCATAACATTAAACAGTAATTAAGCTCAGTGACATGTTTAGTTGAGTACGGAGTAGCACACCATGACTTTCTTACCGGAGTTTGTAATTATTATTCACAATAAAAGCATTTTATTTAGTTATCGGCAGTTCATCATACCAGCGGCTAAGTTATCGATATAATTTCAACAACATTTTTTTTTTATAACACATAATAAACGGCAATTTGAAATGGTAAACAAATTTCAGTTATCTGATAAAATAAGAGAAATATCGCCAAATAATTTGTACAAGCTTAGATTAATATAAGATTTCACAGAGTGCAGATTTACCTGATCCTTTTTTCTACTAGATTAATTAATCAATTTTAAAAAAAAATCCTTCCGGGTATTGATCGTATTAATACAAGATAGTGAATCTTTTATCACTTTCCGCGCATTTATAATCCATTAGCACACAAACATTATGAACACTTTTATACATTTACGGAATAAACTTACAGTAGAAATGTTACCTTAATTATCCTAAATATTTACCACCCATTAAATTTTTATTGTAATGGCATAATGCCTAAGCACTCGCTGTTTGTATTACCATCATCGTGACTTTCAGATACTTCGTCATTAAAGTGAATTATTATAAGTTCTATACATCATCTTGCGGGTCGTCTGCTTGCCACATTTCATTTTCCACTTTCTTCTTGTGATCGCAATAATTATTCCATTGTGAAACACTTACTGTAGGAAATTCCCTGATTATTAGTGCTCATACATCATTTATTTTAAACGTTGTTGAATTTAGTCACAAACCTTTCAATCTGACTCCATACGAAGTCAATAGGATTAAGCTCGCAGTGATATGGTAGTAAACAGAATGATCATTTTCTTCTCCTGGGCTATTTCGTCAATGACACGAAATTGAAATTTATGTTTAACTTTGTTTACTTTAATAAGAAGTTATTTTTTTTAAAGTGTCTTGTGGATAACCGATTCCTCTGATGTAAGCCACTCCATAATGTACTAGTAATCCTTCTTTGAAGCAGTAGTGGGGATATTTTCTTTCTTCCTTGAGTGGTATTGGGCGTAATCCATAACGATAACGCTTCCTTCGGGAAGTACTACTATAATGTTATCTCTCATCCTTTTTTAAAAATGTGAGCTTTGCATTTCGTCATGATAATCAGTATTTGAAATTTTGGCCAGGAAAATTAAATCAGAGACTTTAAGAAATCATTTCTCTCCTCCGTCATTGGCGACAACAAATCGAGGTCCTTTGGAAAAAGTCTTCAGTCCAAACCATAATCCTGCTAATAAAGCATCTTTTGGTGTTTTAATCGTGACTTTTGCCGTATTTTATTGCAAGTATGATTTACATGCACCCAAGTTTCATCCAAATATGCTATTCTTCTTCCCTCTTCCGTATAATTTTTAATGACTCTTAAATACGAATGCCACCTGCAAATTATGTCCAAATTACATTCAATCCTCACAGATTTTCGATTTATTTTTTTGAAAACAAATCCCGACATCTTACACTAATCGACAGAAAGTTTTTAAACTGAAGTTAGGAATATTACTGTCATTATTTACTACCACTAGAACCTGTGAAATGGTTGGGGGTTGGTTTTCCATGAAATAATTTTGAAATGTTCTTCTTACGGCACACATTACAAAGTCATTGTGTATTTAAGTTTACGACTAGATTTTTAAAAATGTTTCCTTGTTTTTCGCGGCGTGATCGTTCGTTTTTCGCTCATTTAGAATTCTAAACACAGTAGGCCGGCTAATTTAATAGCTTCACAAGTTTTCTCAACTATATAATTAATAGTCCTCAGGTTATGTTTTTAAGAAATAATCATAAACATTAATTACAGTTAACCTTTCCCCACTCTTAATCGGCTTTTCTTTTTTATGGGCACTTCTGTTGACTGAACTAATTTCGGGTAAAAATAAATTAAAAATAAAACTAAATATACGGCATAAATGGATTAAATAATTTTTAAATAACAATATACGCGATACTTCCTGTACGGTATGCAAATCACACAGCCTTCAAATTAATAATTAATACGTAAACATTACACGTCCGGTTTCAACGAAATTCAATAGCTGACTAAATGTTATTAAAAAAAAAGGATGAAGTCTGTATAACATCAGCCACAGCCTATATGATAGCTACAATATAATAACAAAGTATAAAAATATTGAATAAGGAGATTTAAATGTAAAGGAAAAGACTTCTGTATGAATCAGAACATTTTAATCAGTAATATCACAATTAATTGTCGAAAATTGATCGATTAATACATAGGAATTAAAAAGAATGACGTAATAAGTGTTAATGATAAAAATAAATACACATGGAAACGTTAAACAAAATGCGATATCACATATAATCATTTCATCTCCTTTTCCCACGGCTGATCGTGAATTACAATATTATCCATTTAAACAACAGTGTCAACTAAACGTATCATTTGGTATACGAAAGCGCACAAGAGCAGAGAGAGATATAGGGTAGTTTTCATTAAGAGGCTTATTAAATTGTGAATCAGTTTCTTGATTTTTAAGTAAATCAAAAGGACTTTAGTAAATTGAATTGTAAGGTGAAATTGTGGTTGTTGCGGTCAAAACTTGTTTTGTTGGTATGAGGATAGCATTTTTGGTGTTTAAAGACTCAATCAAGCAATTACCTGAATACATAGTCTAATTGAAGTTAGATATAGGAAGAGTTTTCGTGTAAAGAAATCACCGGTGATAGAGAAAGATGCAGGGATCGCGCTTCCGCGAATCGGTTAATTTGATAATTGAGGGCTGTAAGCAGTGGTGACTCGTAGCTAAACTTAATGGGGGTGCTGCTCTAGAAAATCTTTTTCTGGGCCTTTTCAAGGCCACGGTTAAAATTTTCTGTAAAATAAAAGGACCGAAAAAAATTAAACAAAGAGATTAGCTGGAAGCAAGATAATCTAATTCTACACTTTATCGCATTCAAGAATATGGTACATAATTTTTAAGCACAACACACGCGGCTAAAAAAAAAAAACTACCTTCCACCAGCACGCCAGGGTCGGCACTGCGGGAGCGACAGTACTCCCTCTTCTTCGCGGCCTCTCGTGCAGCTTCCTATGTGCGCATTCACACAACAACCAAACACCACGCCACTATAACTGTAAAACGCACTGATTTTCCATACAATGATTTTTGTATCTTTTCATACTCTGGGGGATCGCTACTGACATTAAGCTTAAGGATTATATATTGAACAACTATAAAGAAAGAATTAAACAAAAAAGGACTTATTATATTAAATATTATTGATAGTATCAAGTGAAAATATGGGGTGCTGCAGTTCCACAGTGCCTACAGCAACGGAGGGGGTGGTGTGGCGACCGGAATCGTCACAAGGCGGTTGGTCTTCCCCTACAGCAGTCAGGCTGAATGTACTTCCTCAATTTTGTTCATCAAAGATGATAAGCGTTTGATTCATTTAAGGTAAATGCCATGTACGAACCCACCGGGTTGGTCTAGTGGTGAACGCGTCTTCCCAAATCAGCTGATTTGGAAGTCGAGAGTTTCAGCGTTCAAGTCCTAGTAAAGTCAGTTATTTTTACACGGATTTGAATACTAGATCGTGGATACCGGTGTTCTTTGGTGGTTGGGTTTCAATTAACCACACATCTCAGGAATGGTCGAACTGAGAATGTACAAGACTATACTTCATTTACACTCATGCATATCATCCTCATTCATCCTCTGAAGTATTATCTGAACGGTAGTTACCGGAGGCTAAACAGGAAAAATAAAGAAAGAAAGAACAAATCCCATGTACGAAGTCGAACCTTTCTTGTAATAAATTTTTATCTTATCCAACTCTATATAATAAAGAACTTTGATTAGGTCTTGATAGGCAAGAGTTAAAGGTTTAATGGTAAGCTTTAAGAGTTAAAGGTTTAGTTTAGACTTTTTAAGCTAAGTTTATACTTTCAATAAGGATTAAATAAAGCAAAAACTGTTCTTTGTATTATTACATTAACTCTTTAGACACAATTACAAATACTTAATTCATAGTTTCATAAGTATTGTTTATTTTTTATACTTAATTTTTTTTAATTTCCTCAGTATCTACAGATAATGATTCTGCAACAATCGAAATCACTGCTTATTTGCCTTTACATTTTATTTAATCTTAATAAAAAATATGGATATATTAATGAAGAAATGTTGTACATTTTAAAAACGCTGTTTGCAAGAAATGAATTAGGAGAATTACAATTTTAATAAAAATTATGGAAAAAATATATATAAATCTACTGAAGAAACAAAATAAGGCTGAGTACTGGAAACATGAATTATTTTTTGTATTTATTTTTCTGAACAATTTTCCTGGATTTCTGTATGATTTTGAGTATGACAGTTATGTCAAACCATACGTAATTAAATAAAAACATCTAATACTACAATCCAAGTAATTATTATTGCGTGAATAACGACAGAAAAAAACAGATTAAAAATAACCTCAATTATTTTTTAGACAATTTAATTTTTTTCAATTAACTACTCTTCCACATGATTATCTTACAATAGGATCCTTTTCTAAAAGAAAAAAATAATCAAAATCAGTTCTATTGGTAGAGAATAATGTTTAAATATGCATTTACTGCCATCGTTTAAGTATTTTAAATAGGTTAGTAAGATAAAAACATCAACAGAAATGTAATAAAACAACTGTTATATCAGAGACAATTTAAATATACTAATGACGCTACCAACAATTACAATAAAGGCAATATAAGTTATATGCGAGACAAAAATTAAATGAAAATGTTTTATGTTATGAATGAAATGTTTATTCAGGTGTAAGTAAAATAAACAGCTGTTTTCCTTACTATTCAAATAGCATTATCGAGCATAATAAGTTTACATAAAATTAACACAATAAATTGAAATAAAAATTATATTATATCTGATAAGAAATATCACACAAACTGCTTTTCTTTGACAGATATCGAATTTAAAAATAATACAATCTAGAAAAGCACTAACTTATCAACAAGAATGTTAGAAAAAAATTACAAAAATGAGTAATGTTGAACAAAATTACTAATAAAATTCAGTAAAAAAATATAAATAGAAAATTTGTTTAAAAAATAAAATTTAACAACTCGACATGGGTTTTGTCACCAGTATAAATAATGAAATTAACAAGTAAATTAATTATAAAAACAATTAAAAGATAAATATTGAACAAAATAGAATAAAAACTTATTATAAACATTAAATTTTGCAAACAAATAATTATCATAATTAACTTTAATAATATCTATGTTTTGTTTATAAATACCCTTTATTACTACTTATTTAATTATTCTAAATTCTAACATAATATTTCACAAGGTATACCCATTTAAAAATAAAACTGGCCTTCATAATAATATTTATCCCACATGGCTGATGTGGGGGTTGATAATAATTAGGTTACACATGAACTAACTTTTTACTCTTGATTAGGATCATCTAAAACAATACTCTTTTATTTATTTATTTTTTTTTAAATATTTATATAATTTTTTAATTTATTTTTGTATTTCAAATTATTTCTGCTAATTATATCAATCTAGTGATGATATTTTTGTAATGATAATTTACTGATGAACTTTTCGTAAATGGTGTTCTTGGGCGACTTGTCTTTTCAACTTTATATAAAAATTAGTACAACCCAATAAAATAAAAACTTTAAAAAAAATATTATTGTAATTATGCATATTTTATTATCATATGCAATTAGATGGTAGCAGCATTTAAATAGCTTTAAAAACAAATCAGCAGCTACTTGATTTTGAAATTAATTGCGGAGAATTGAATTTTATTTAAGCTATATCACAGAGTTCTAAAGTTTTGTTAAAGAAGTTACAGACAGCATATAAAAAAGAATTGTATAATATGCAGCAAACTTACTTCAGAAATACAGCAAGAAGAGGTGAATAAACTGCATGTAAATTTTGTACACTGTTCTCCATCAATAGAGCAATAAAATAAAGAGTATTTTTAAAAAATTCTTAAGATAAATTAAATCTATTACAATTTCTACTTTTAAATATTCACGAAACTGAAAGCACACTCATCACTTTTTCAAAAAGTTTTAAACTAAATTGACTTTTCCGTAAAAAAATCACAATACAAAAAATATAAAAGAAATCAGTTAATCACATTTGAACAATAAGTGATTAAAATAAAACTGTAATAGCTGTTCATGATTTTCTAATGTACTGAAATGTACATCCCATTAATTATTAGGTATATAATTTTATTGTCATGTCACATTTCAACAGATTTTTTCTTTCTTCAAAATATTGAATATCATTAGAATTTAAAAGCGAGCTCCCCCTCAAAGTCAAAATTTGTATGTATACAAGAAGACCATGTCAGGAAATAAGACAGGGCCGTACTTTTAACCAATCCACATGCAACACACGGTCATAAACAATTTTAATGTCATAATGTTCTTTATCTCCATAAATTTATTCTTAGAATGTTAAATATCATTAAAATTTATAAGGTAACTCTATTCAAAATCTTGTAAACAGAATAATATTGTTTCTATAAAAGTAATCTTTAACTTTAGAAATTGGTCAGAAATGTTTTACATATTTGGATAATTTATTAAAGATAGAAATTAAAACATAAGGTTTTCTCACAAGCTGAAATAAGATGATAAACGATCTTTTTGTTCATTTAATGCAAGTGAATTATTACTGAAACGTATATTTGCAAACAAATTGTTTGCTATGTATAATGTATAATGAAATATTAAATGATTCTACATGTATATACTTCAAATATATATATGTTTTTAAACAAAGATTAATTAATAAATATGAACCCTTGAAATATTAAATGATTTTATTTTTTCTAGCACCAAGCAAAGATCTAACAACCATTTTTATATACTTTTATTGCAATGTTTTAATAATTTTATAACTTCTTCTTTTTAACATAGTCTTAAGATGCAGTCATATTTCAGATAGTATGTATAGGTATAATAAATATTTGATAAATGATGACAAGCTTAGTGATCGATTACAACCTTCAGGGTGATACAATATAGGTTTAATCTCAATTTCAGCAAATCAATCAACCAAATAAATTTGACCATGAAAAGATATCCAATAAGATGCTCAAAAATTGAACTATGAACAAAAGAAATGCTGCTGTATCTTAAATACTGATGCATCTACTCTTTACAGATATCAACAATTATATTCATAATGTAATCTATATTTTGTGCTAGAAAGAAGTTGTATTGTAACTATTGTATTATTTTATGTAAACTTGAACATTAGGGTATATTAAAACTATTATCTGATATTTTACAAAACTGGTTGAAGTGGTTTTATAAGTTTAATGAAATGAAAATAAAAAAATATTATCCACATTTTTTTATGATTACATTTTATTGCACAACAGTGGGAAAAAAAGTTAATGTTTCTTAAATTATAACAGTAAACAAATGTGAATGAAAAAATAATCTTAATGCAGGTTTTAAAACAATATTTTCCTGAAATGACAACTGTTTCACAAAATATAATACAGTATAAAACCAAGTCTGCTGAAAAATTTTGGATACATCAATTTAAAATTAATATGCACTTTATCTGATCAAAATTTAATAGAACCATACACAAACTTTGCTAAAGGCACAACAATCAGTTAACCAATAACATAAATCAAATTAAACAACTACAAAAAAGTTAAACAACTGATAATAAATCAGTGTCAAATAAAAAACAATAAAATTCACTAAAATAAACAAACACTCATTGAATAACAAGCAGTTAAATTACCAGCAATTTTCAATAAAAGTCAAGGTTTGAACAAATATTCTGAACCATGTTCAATAACACTTTTAATTCAACATAATAAATACCTTTTTGGAACAGCTTTCAGAGATTTAAAAAATGTATATTTATGATATAAACAAGGATCAATAATTACATTTTTTTCATATACAACTCATAGTATGAAAGATAAATGATGTTTACACTTTTAAAAAATAATACAAATCAATTTTTAAATATCTGGAAATATGAATTCAGAAACTCTTTTTAACCCAGCCACTTCTCCAGCAATAATCCACGTGACATTCATCTTTAAATGGTTACAAAAGCAAATTGTGCAGTCAAACAGTACATGTACTCTCTGTTGTTCTTATAATATGTACATTTAGTATACAAACATAATATTAAACTAATAATCTATCTGATAATATATAGAGCAAGAGATTGGTGTCTTGAAAAGATCTTCTGTAAGTATATTATAGTAAAGTAGTTATACTAGGTATATGACATACTTATACCACAAATGTTAATTGTAAATTAATGTAATTATTACGTTAAATATTGAACCATTTTATTCATAACTTATGTACTTACAGAAATGACATTTCTATTTGTAACTATTTTCAATAATTATTTAATTTAAGGTACAGACTTTATCACCAACATTTAACAATCTTTTAAAATAGTAAACAAAAGTAATTAAACTGTTTTATGACAATGAATTTTGTAAGACATACACCAAATAAAACCATAAAAACTGTTAATACAGCATCTAACAGTTTTTAACATTCGAAAATAATACTTTTTTATGAGATTCACTGCATCATAAAAATAATTTGTAAAAAAACTTTTTCTACCTAAAGTTTACCTTGCTTCTTGGAAGATAACGAAAATATGCTCTTTACTAAACAAAATTAAAATATCTGAAGTTAGTTTATGTCGATTATAAATTACCATTATTATTTTCTACAGTTTCGTAGTTAATAACATCTTACTTGAAATTCAATATTCAAGTACTATGCTGTATTGGGAAAATAAAATTAAACAATCTTCATACACAATCAATCTAACCAAACAAGTTTTGAAGAAGCATAGGGTGATATGTTAAATTACATAACATCCATCAATTATTAATACTCACCAATCAGAATCCCAAAACACAAATTAAAAACAAATAAAGGTAAATCACTGGAAACAACACGACAACGTACAACACTATGACAAGCTCGAACAGCTGTGACTAACGGATTACTTCTCAATTTCAGTTAATCTGCTTCTACAATGTGCTTTCTTTTTGTGCCGCATGCGCGATAAAGATGAAAGTTGATACGAGATGGCAGCAGTCTACAGGACAATTATACGTAACCCTACCAAAACACGTCAGTAAACATCCACGAGTAAAACACGGCTGGATTTAATTTTTATGATGAAACAACGATTTTTTTCAAAATATTACAAACTTACGGAACATAAATAAAACTGATTGGTACAACAATTTAATTAAATAAAACTTATAATTACATTATGCGTTGCTTTAAAATTGTAATAAAATGTGTGAACAATAACTAATGGAATTTATTGCACAGTCGTGTTTCTTTTTCAGATAACTTATTTGTTTAAAATGAAGTTGAATAAAATATGATTAATCTTCAGTTTAAACAGTACTGAATGTTTAATAGTTCCATTGTAGAATTCGCTGTTTCATGTTTAGAGTATGGTACTTTATTAGATACAGAATACCTTCATCATATGGTGGTTATCAACATAGGATATATATATATGTGTGTGTGTGTGTGTGTGTGTGTGTGTGTGTACCCCCAGAGGTATGTACAAGGATACTTGGGGAGCAATAGTGGAAACTTTAATATTTTAAATATTTTCGGAGAGCATTACATACTTTACATAATTTTTTATGTAATTACATAATGCATACTTTTTTTCCCTGTTTAGCCTCCGGTAACTACCGTTTAGATAATTCTTCAGAGGATGAATGAGGATGATATGTATGAGTGTAAATGAAGTGTAGTCTTGTTACATTCTCAGTTCGACCATTCCTGAGATGTGTGATTAATTGAAACCCAACCACCAAAGAACACCGGTATCCACGTTCTAGTATTCAAACCCATGTAAAAATAACTGGCTTTACTAGGACTTGAACGCTGTAACTCTCGACTTCCAAATCAGCTGATTTGGGAAGACGCGTTAACCACTAGACCAACCCGGTGGGTACATAATGCATACTAATTACATAATACTTTACATATTTAACATTTTAAATATTTTTAACCTTACATGGGTTGTTATCTCCAGCTACTTAAGTTTTTAATATGGATGTTCCCCAATAATGCTGCAAGAATACTATTCTTGATCGTTCTCTAACTATCTTTTCTTCAAGCGATGAGGAATATCATAAAGACAAATAACAAATTAAATGACCAACCCAACCGATCAATCTCTGCCAAATGCGGTTTTCATTTATTTTCCTCAGGACTTCATCATTTGTTACCTTACTACAAATGTATTCATAGGGCTTGGTGCCAACAGTACATTTTTAAGTCGCTCAGTTCTGCCTTCAGTCACTCAGTCTCTTTCAGCATTGTCCAAATTTCTACATATAGTCACACTTCAAACAAAGTTTTTTATAAAGTGTTTTTTGTTGAGTTAAAGAATCTTCTGACCAAAATTCCAGTGACTTAGTTAACATAATGTGTGGCTCCAACAGTATGTCAAATAATTTAAATAATCTGACTGATCTTTTAAGATAAAACTGCAATGTTAACTCATACAAATATTATTTTATTGATGAGATTACCACATTATTATGATCAGGTATATTAATTGTGTGTTGATTAATAAAGCAATGAATTCATTAGTCAAAGAGATAATGATTAAAAATGTATAAATAACTAATAAAATATGTTGCCACAAAAATGGTAGTAAATCATCACACATACTCTGGTTCACAAATGAACTGCTGAGATAAAAATTAGTTGTATGTCAATTAGTGACCAAATAAAATGTATTGAATGATTAAACATATGATTAGACAATAACAGGTTATTATTAAAAAAGGAAAAAATAGTTTAAGGTTTGGAAATTACTTAATTTTGCTGATGTAACCTTTAAATGTCAGTGAAATGAAACTTTCTAAGTTGAAATTTTGTTTATAGCACTGTCTAGCACTTGTCTATACCCTGACTTTTAAACTACAATGTAATATATATATATATATATATAAAGTAAGGATGCAGCCATTCAAAGATATATATATATATATATCCAAACTAAGATCCAATGCTTCTACTAAAACAGAATATAATCTCAATAATTTATTTACAATATGTTTTATAATTATAATATTGTACCAATACACTATTGTAGAATTACACACAAGAAAGGGAAAGTTATTACATACATTATAATTGAAATAGATTATTTTTAAATAAAATGGATACTTAATATTAGTATAATAAAAGATACAGAAATATGAATACTTTTATTATTGTTTTATTCTGATAAAAACAATTATGCTTCATAATAACTATTTAAGGTTTCTAACTTAAATGTTTGTTGAAAAGGATCATTGGCAATAAAAAAAAATTAATTATTATTATTAATGACAGAAATAATGATTCTGTTAAACATCATACAAATTACATTAAACGTCACTAAATTTAAAGATTTAATTAACAGTTCAATTTCTATTATGTTGAATTAGGACCAAACTAGAATAGCTGATAAAAAACTATTCAGTTCATTTCCTTTGTAATGTTTGAAATCACAGACAATTGTCTAATCTCAATTTACACCTCAATGATTATTAAGGGTAGCTAAAATTGAAGCGGAAGTTAGTAAATAAGCTAATAAAAATCCAGGTGAGTGGAATTATTGGTGAATATTGAAAAATAAAAATTCTGGTAATATTTTTAAAAACAGGTTTAAGTGAAATAAAATAGGTTTTTTAGTGAACTAAAAAACCTCTTTTTTTAGTCAAGGGTATAAACAATAGATGAAATAAATTCATAAACATAATTTATAAATGATTAGACTTATTTTTTTTTTAATATTGTTACTTTCATAAAATTAATCTGGATTTAAGTAAATTAAGATATAAGTTTTATTAGCAAGATGAGATATTTATTTATTCAATGTGATTAAAAAAAATTAAGAAAGGCAATTGTTCGAGTTAAAAGAAATTATATCTATATATATAAAAATGAAAGTTTGTCTGTCTGTATGTCTCTTATGCCTTCCTAAACCATTCATTCGATAGTGAGGAAACTTTGGGGAATGGTTGGACGCATGCCAGAGAAGGTTTCTGAATTAGTTTGGACCCGCTAGTTGGCGCTGGCGTCGAGATATTTCGAAAAATTGTATTTATGGTCCAATTTGCCTCATATTCAGAATACATGTTACTTACATAGAAATAAAATAAAAGACATGTTCGTATGTGTGACCAAAAAACTAATGGACCGATTTAGGCGGAGGCAAAAGGGAAAAATGGAAAACGGGGAAAAGGAGGAAAGAGAAAAGGGGAAAATGGGAAAGGGTAAAAAGGAAACTGGGAGAGGGATGATGGCGAGGGTGAAAGGGAAAAGGGGAAGGAGAATAAGTGAAAGGTAAAATTTGTGTTTAATTTTTTTATCAATTCAATTTGTGTTCATTTTAACTATCTCTTTCTCTCTCACTCTCTCTCTCTCTCTCTCTCTCTCTCTATATATATATATATATATATATACATATAACAATAGCGAAGCATTGTTGGGTCTGCTAGTAAATAATATTATTAAAAAAAGAAATAGAATTATTAATGACAGAATATAAGTAAATTTAGAGATAAATGCATTTTTTATTCTGATTGGTTCATAATAATAAATTATATATATCACATCATGAATGGGAAAATATGCTACTCCGTGGATCAAAAATGGAACTGCCCCAGAATTTTACAAGCTGAAACAAGTGAAAACCTTGATCAGAGTAGCATTACAAAATATATAATTATTAATAAAATAATAAATAATTAAGATTAAAGTTTATGTTAATTATTTAAAATATAAACACATGAAATAATGTTAGGTAAATTAGTAAAGATACTAAATAAAATAATAATTACAAAATTATTCACAATTCAGACGGCATTAATTAAAAATTATTTGATCACATGTTTATGCACTAATGAACCCAATATAGAAAATACAAAATAATTATTAACAGATTAATATTGTTTCTATAAAAGAAAACTTGTATTTTAAATAAATTATTGAAAGATTTTTTAAATGCTTCAGTAATTTATTAAAAGTGGCAATAAAATAAGGCCTTTTTTGTAAGCCAAAGGTTAGGTTGAGTTACATGAATACAACTCTGGTTTAGTAGAGATGGATTTTAATTTAAGAATAATGGATTATTGTTTTTTTAACCGAACATTACACATTCATACATATGAACACATGGTTAAGTTATTTTTAATCTCTAAATATTGGTAATGACTCATACATAACGTACCAAAAAATGAACCTGAAAGCCCATTTTTTATCTTGTTCTGAATTTATTTTTAGAAAGCTGCAAGAGATGATAATATACAGAATGTACAGGTTAAAGGAATTTAAAAATTACAGCTTATATTTTTAATATTTTTCTTTTAATACACTCAGCAATTCACCAAGTTTTATGTAGATTAGTCAAATTCAATGTGTGCACTGTTTTTAGGAGCATCTGTGGCATTGTTAGACCAACAATTCTCAGTTTTAAATTATCAAAATCTTGAACTTTCTTTTGATACAAAACTTTTAATAGATCCCCAAGCAAAAAAGTCCATAGGAATGATATCTAAAGTTAGGTTGGCATGCTCTGGACCTTCTGACCCAACATCCAGGGAAAGTGTAATTCAAGAATATGGTAACATCTTGCTGAAAGTGTGGTGGAGCACCATCTTGCTGGAAATTGAACCCTGCTAGAATCTGAGGAACAGTAAAGTTCTCAACCATGTCTAGATACATGTGTCATGTAGAGGGTTCCATGAAAAAAAATGATTAGATGACAACATTTTTGTGCAGTCCTAACCAGACATTGATTTTTGGTGTGTCCTTTTCATTTTAGATTACTGTACAGAGATTTTCAGTACCCAAATTTGATAATTGTGTCTTAACTTTCCTGCACATATGAAAGGTTGGCTTATCAGTAAATAACAATTTATGAAGATAATTAGGATTGTTTTCGACACAGTGCATTACCTCTGCAGCAAACTGATATTATTGATGGTGATCATTTGGTTTAATTCGATGAAGGAGTTGTATGCTCTCAAATGGAGCTGCTTATGAACAGTGGAAGAAGGAATTTGCAGTTTGTAATCTGCCCACCTAATTACTGACATTTCAGGACTGGCAGTGAATGCATTACGTATACGATCCACAGTTTCGTTACTAACTGAAACTCTTGGATGATTAAAATTTTGTGAAACCAAGATTCCAATCTCTCAAAGTCATATTCCACTGATGAATAGACCTGAATCTAGGAGGATTGATATTCCATTCAGTTCGTACACGTGTAACTGATTGAAACTCTGCTAACCAAAGCACACACTAAACCTTCTGTTGTGAGGTCCATGGGTCCACATCTCATGTTTTGTAATAATGAAACACTTAAATATACCAACGGCTGCAAAAATATTAAAAATTAAAAAATTTACATAGCCGTTATTTTAAAATGGAGTGAGAGATTAGGTTAATTACACTGCCCACAATGAAATTGTTTTAGGCTCAAAAATAGCTTATTCTTATATATTTATATCTGCTGAATTCAAAAATTACCATAAAAATGACCGATTAGCACTTGGTTTAGAGATATAATGCCGTCATTTTTTTACCTGATCTACATTTTTAGTTTGGGGGTAATTTTGTTTTTGGAGTCAACACACCTGTTAAATGATAAACAAAATGTTCTCCAGCTGTTTTTAGGTTATAAACATTATTACTGTTGCTGCGACTATGAGTTTCATATTGTTTGTTTTGTAATTAATGCAGAATTTCTGGTTTTCGAGTGCTTTTAAAGTGAA
This sequence comes from Lycorma delicatula, assembly GCF_047948215.1. NCBI lineage: Eukaryota > Metazoa > Arthropoda > Insecta > Hemiptera > Fulgoridae > Lycorma > Lycorma delicatula. The sequence goes on along the minus strand of NC_134460.1, from coordinate 35,911,504 downwards.
AAATTTGTTAAATCAAAATGCCGTGGAAATGTGTAAATTCAGTGAATAATTTTTGTTATATTTGTAGTGAAATAACATTTTTGTCATAGAAACACAATTGTGACACCTCTTGTGAAGAATGCCTATCAGCATTATTTTGGTATGAAGGTAGGGGACCAGGATAAGTCATGGACTCCACATATATGTTCCAACTCTTGTTCAGTTATACTACGAGAATGGCTGAAAAATAAAAAAAACAATCTATGGCTTCTGCTGTGCCTATGGTTTGGCAGGAGCCTACAAACCATACAGATAACTGTTATTTCTGCTTGATTACATCAATAAAGGCAGGATTGTCAATGAAGAAAAGAGGAACAGTTCAATACTCTAATCTTCCATCTGCTATTTCACCTATTCCACTTTCAGATAGTTTATTAGTTTCTACTCCACCCCAAAATTATGAGCCTTCAAGTAGAAAATGAAGACAGTATGGAAGAAGAAGAACCCAACAAGCCTTCCACATCACATGACTTTGATTTTGACGAAAAAGATGATAAACCGCACAGAGTCAAACGAAATTGAGTGAGACCTTGAAGGAAAAGGCAGAACTTCTAGGGTTAAGATTACAGCAATGGAATTTTCTCCAACATGATGTCAGTGTCTCACAATACAGACAGTGTCATAGGAATCTGTTTTCTTTTTTGAGAAGAAAAACAATCTTGTTGTTTGCTGTGACATTAATGGCTGATGGAATTTGAATCATGATCCAACTGATTGGAGGCTATTCATAGACTCCTCCAAGTTAAGTTTGAAAGCTGTATTACTTCACAACAGCAACAGATAATGATCTCATGAAGCCATCACATGATTCTCTTCAGACCCAACCAACTGCTACGTATTCTTCCATCAATTAAGTACTCTTAGAATGTAACTGTCATTAAAAAAATGTCAAACGGACTTTCTATGTTGATAGTATATGTAAATAAAATGTATTGTTTCCTCTTAATCCGTTAAAACAAAATACTTCCACCTATTATATATCATAGAAACCAGAGCTAATAAAAATTTTTCTTTGTCATATTCATTTTTATCAACCCAAAATTAGTAAGATTTGACTCATGAAGTGAAGAAAACATTAAAAAAAAAGTTCTTTGTTGGGCACTGGTATTATTACACTCCCTCCTCCTCTAGTGAGTCATAAAATGAATGACCACTTTATACAAATAAAGGTTATCAAAGTATTTCATTTGAGTTAAATTAAATTTAAATCATTTTATAACATTTAGGTATTGCATATTTATGATGACTGATTTTATTTCAATTTGTGTGTGTGGATGGTGGGCAGATGGATGACTGGTGGACATATAGTAAGCAAATGGTAGGGGATGGTGGGTGGTTAAAGGGAGGAGGGAGCGGTTAATGGGAGGTAGGTGGTTAGTGGTTGGATGATAGTAGTGCAGGAACAAATGTGCTGATACAAGGTGATTGGTTAATCATAATCCATGCTAAAGGATAAATAAGGTTCATTCTGATCGCATTGTTAAATTGGAAAATGAGTTCAAATGGGAGTTCACATATTAAGTTATAGTTACTATCTCGCCTGTTAGCTAATTTGTCAAATTTATCTATCAGTAGACTGCAGTGTAATGTTATTCATATAACTGATATAAATCAAAGTTTGTCATCAACTATAACTTGAAAAATGTTTTTTTCTTAACTACAGCTATCTCCAAATAATGCTTACTCAATTTTACATTCGTTCACTTTTTATTGAAATAAAAATTAAACTTTGTGTTATTTATTGCAGGAAATAATATAAACAATTTTAAAAATATAAATTAAAATTTTTTACGTAACTTATATATAAAATTACACTAATTACTTACTCTAATAGTGTAAAAAATATGACTAAATTCAAATCGTACACATACGAGGTGTGTGAGAGAAGTAATGAAACTGACTTTTTACTTACCAAAGTTTTTATTTTTTTCAAACAATATTATCCCCTTCAAAGTAGTTCCCTTGGGCAGCTATACACCAGCGGAGTCGTTGTTTCCACTCCTGGTAGCAGCGCTGGAAGGCTTCAACTGGTAGGGCTTTTAACTGGTCTGTTAGTCTTTTAAATGTTCTCCAGAGTTCCAAAATGACGTCCTTTTAAGACATGTTTCAATTTCGGGAAAAGGAAACAGTCACAAGGACTCAAATCAGGTGAATAGGGAGGTTGAGGAACTGTAGGAATGCATTTTGAAGTCAAAAATTCCCTGATGGAAATGGTTGTGTGACACGGGGCATTGTCATGATGAAGGATCCACTTGTCTGCAATGTCTGGTCTCACGTGAATCACTTTTTTCCTGAACCTTTCAAGGATACCTTTGTAAAAACTTGGTTGACAGTTTGTCCTGGAGGAACAAATTCTTTATGCACGATACCCATACTGTCAAAAATGCAAATCAGCATGGATTTGATCTTTGATTTGCTCATTCGACATTTTTTTGGTCGAGGAGATGACAGAGTGTGCCACTGTTCCCTTTGCTGCTTTGTTTCAGGACCGTCTCAAATATCCAGTACTTACTCAAATATTCAGGATCGACAACTTGTAAAGGATCCTGCATTTGACCGAATTTTGGAGGGAAAAGAAGAGGAAGCTTGGGAAGCCTTAAAGGGAGTCATTCATGGATTTTTAGGCAACAAAAAAGATGAAAATTACAATCGGTTGGTGACAGTACTTCTGCAAAAATACCATCAACTCATATGGAACATGTCCCTGAAAATCCATTTTCTCACTCACATCTGGACTTTTTCCCTCCTAATTGTGCAGTTGTCAGTGATGAACATGGAGAAAGATTACATCAGGATATTTCTGTAATGGAACAGAACCTGAAGAACCTGTGATCACACAATTGAAGAATTCTTGGTCATTGTCAATCCTCTCAATATCAATGCACACGTTTTTTCGATTGTCCTTCTGTTCCGTAGTGAGGTTTTTCGGCACCAATTTCACATGTCCAAATCGTCTGTCAAAATTTGATGTACGGTGAAAGTGTTTAAAATTAACTGGTCACTCATCCTTATTGCTAAACGACGGTCTGATCTCACAAGAACCCTGACACGCTCAACGTTTTCGTCAGATTTTGTAGTTGAAGGTCTCCCTGTGCGAGGTTGATATTCAACGTGTTCTCGGCCTTCCAAAAATGATTTGTGCCAGCGGAAAACTTGTGCTCTTGATAAGCAATGTTCCCCATAGGCCTGTTTCAACTTTTCAAACGTCACACTCGCGGATTCTTCAAGTTGAACACAAAACTTAATTGCACAACCTTGCTCTACATTCCGATGTTCCATTATCGTAACACACAACTTCACTGATGGCGCTGTCAAAAATAATGTGTTAGCTAAAACAGAGTTGAAACTCGTATGGAGCATGTGGAAGGGATGAACAAACCAGTCTAGCAGACCGGTAGACATGGCGTTGCCAAATCACTTGCAGTGTTACCAATCAACTCTTCTCACATGTCTCGTATGACCAATGAATTAATTACTTAAAATAATCCATATTATGTAAATCACAAAAATTTATTTATTAAAGTAAAAACTAAAACAGTAGTATGCAATAAATTTATTTTATATATATTTTAAAGTATATATACTCGTATATAAATTAATAACGAGTATATATATATATATATATATATATATATATATATATATATATATATATACTATTTAAAATATATAATATTTATATATTAAAATTAAAGTGAGTTTAATTATTTCATTTTATTTAAAAATATGAGTATTATCTATTCTTAAAATATATCTATTGTTATATTTGTTTAATATATTGTAATTTATGTACTGGAAGTAGTATAAAAAAGAAAGCTATGTCAAGTCATTTATGCATTTGGAAAGTTTGATCAGTTGGAATGCAAGCTGTGTAAGACAGGTAAAACAAAACCTATGGATTTATATGAGGGTTTTTTCACAAATGTAAAAGGATAATTGATGGCAAGAAGGATCCTGGTGAACTAATTAAATACTTTGTGGGAGAATATTATCATATGAAATTGTATCAACTACTCAAAATGGGAAAGAAACTATAAGATAGTTTTGAAATATGGTTGTAGAGAAGAATAAAAAAAAAACAGAAAAAATTATAAATTAATGACAAGAAAAGGAGAAAGAAGAGTTTGACGAAGAAGATAAGGAAGAGGAACACATCTTTGCTGGGACTATGTAGAAATTCTTATTGTAGAGGGAAAAGGTGGAAGGAAGAGGAGGAAGAAGCACAAAGATGCTAATATAGTACAGTAGGAAGAAAGTAAGCTAACAGGTAGTAAAAGAAAATGTTCAGAAATAAAAAAAGGTCATTCAATTGAAATCCATTAAGGATGTATGAAATTCTCAAATTTATTTTCCGAAACTAATTTTTTTTCAGTAAATAAGAACAATAAGTATATATATTCATTGAATGTAAGGGAATAAGAAGTGAAATTAATAGAATGTATAAGTGTAAGTATGTAAGTGTAATTAATGTCTGTGCAAGTGTTTCTGTTTCTGTATACTTTCCTCTTTCCACAACTCCATCATTCAACTGAAATCTTCTTCTTCCCCTTCCTCTCTTTCCATTCACCAATCTTTTAACTGCATCTATTAGTAAGCACGTTCTTCTCATACTGTGTCCTAGCCAGTTCCTTTTCCTGCTTAAAATGGAATTTAACATATTCCTTTCCTCTCCTGGTCTTCTCAACATCTCCTCATTCTACACTATCCTGCCAACAGACTTAACCATTTTACACCACACCCACATCTCAAACACCTCAATTTGCCATTTGTCTTCCTTTCTTAAAGTCCATGTTTCTGTACTATAAAGCATAACGCTCCAAATACAACACCTTGCCAATTTCTTCTTCAGATCTAAATTTAATTTCCCAAATAGCAAACTCCTTTCCCTATTAAATGTCTCCTTACCCATTGCTATCCTCCTGATTTCTGTGGTACTGTTATGATCTCCCATTATGAGGCTACCCAAGTATTTAAATTTCACCACCTGCTCTAGTACCTCAGTCCCAATTATTACATTTTCATCTTTGCCACCTTACCATACATTTTGTTTTCTTATTGTTAATTTTCACCTCTAGATTCTCGCAAGCCTTATTTAGATCCTTAAGTGAAAAATATATGGGAAGAGTACATCACGTTCTTACATCATTCTTCTTACATCTTATGCCCGTGATGTACTCTTCCCATGTCTTTTTCACTTCATTCCTTTCAGTTACTATGCCCTTGTTCTTTGACTCGTACATCTGATATCTGATACTTGTTATAACGTACTCTGATACAGATAACGTACTCGTTATCTGATATACTGTACAACTTTTTCCATTTTTTTTAATACCATTTCTGCAGCTTTTTTGTAAATTAGATCGTACCTCCTTTCTTTTTCTTGTTTTTCTATCACAACACGCTTTTCCTGTAATCACTTTTGTCTTGTCATCTCAGTCTTTCTTCTTAATTCATTATTAACTTTCTGCCAGCACCACCATGTCATCATCAAATTGTTTACATTCTATTCTTCTACCACCTATTGCCACACCTGTATTACCCTTCAAAACATTGTTGATGATTCCTTCTAGATAAATATTGAATAATGTAGGTACAGTATCCTTGTCGCACTCCCCTTTCTATTCCTACCTGTTGTGTTGTCTCACTTCATATACTTACTTTTATTTTCTGGTTCATGTACAACTCCTTCATAAGACTCCTACCTTTCCAATCAATTCCTTTCTTTTTCAAAATTATCATTAATTGATCCCACTTACCTCCTCTATGAATCATGAGACCTTGCCGTTGGTGAGGGGGCTTGAGTGCTCAGGGATACAGAATAGCTGGACCGAAGGTGCAACCATATTGGAGAGGTATCTGTTGAGAGCCAGATTAAGGAATGATTCCTAAAAGAGGGCAGCAGCTCTTTCAGTAGTTGTTAAGGGCGTGAGTCAGAATGACTTAAACGGTCATATCAACATCACTCAGTCCTCTGAGTACTGCGCAGCTGAAAGCAATGGAAAACTACACCTGCTTTTTTTCAAGAAAATGTGGCTCTCTGCATTTTCATATAGCAATGATGAAGGCGCCTTCCTTAGTCAAATATTCCGGAGGTAAGCTAGTCCCCCGTTCGGATCTCCGGGTGGGGACTACTAAGGAAGGGGTCACCAGAAAATTAAAAAATAACATTCTACGAGTCGGAGCGTGGAATGTTAGAAGTTTAAAAAAGGTTGGTAGGCTAGAAAATTTAAAAAGGGAAATGGATAGGATAAATGTGGATGTAGTAGGAATTAGTGAGGTTCGGTGGAAAGAGGAAGGCGACTTTTGGTCAGGTGATTTTAGAATAATTAACTCAGCTTCAAATAATGGGCAGGCAGGAGTAGGTTTCATAATGAACAAGAAGACAGGGAAGAGAAAAGAGTATTTCAAAACGCATAGCGATAGAATCATTGTAATAAGGATAAAATCAAAACCTAAACCGACAACGATTGTTAACGTTTATATGCCTACAAGCGCCCATGATAATGATGAGGTAGAGTGTGTATACGAAGAGATTGATGAAGCAATTAAACACGTAAAAGGAGATGAAAATTTAATAATAGTTGGAGATTGGAATGCAAGCATTGGAAAAGGCAAGGAAGGAAATATAGTGGGTGAATATGGGCTGGGCAAAAGGAATGAAAGAGGGGACCGACTTATAGAGTTTTACATGAAGTATAATTTAGTAATTGCCAACACCCAATTTAAAAATCATAATAGAAGAATATACACATGGAAAAAGCCAGGCGATACTGCAAGATATCAGATAGATTATATCATGGTTAAGCAAAGATTTAGAAATCAACTCGTTGACTGCAAAGCTTACCCTGGAGCAGACATTGATAGCGACCATAATTTGGTGATAATGAAATGTAGATTGGGGTTTAAAAACCTGAAGAAAAGGTGTCAGATGAATCGGTGGAATTTAGAGAAGCTTGAGGAAGAGGAGGTAAAGTAGATTCTTGAGGAGGACATCGCAAGAGGTATGAGTAAAAAAGATAAGGTAGAAAATGTAGAAGAAGAATGGGAGAATGTTAAAAAGAAAATTCTTAAATCAGCAGAAGCAAACTTAGGCGGAATAAAGAGAGCTGGCAGAAAACCTTGAGTTTCAGACGATATATTGCAACTGATGGATGAACGTAGAAAATATAAGAATGATAGTGATGAAGAAAGTAAAAGGAACTATCGGCAATTAAGAAATGCTATAAACAGAAGTGAAAAGAGAAATGAACATTGGTAAAATAGACGGAACATACAGGAAAGTTAAGGAAAATTTTGGGGTACATAAATTAAAATCTAATAATGTGTTAAACAAGGATGGTACACCAATATGTAATACGAAAGGTAAAGTCGATAGATGGGTGGAATATATTGAAGAGTTATATGGAGGAAATGAATTAGAAAATGGTGTTATAGAGGAAGAAGAGGAAGTTGAGGAGGATGAAATGGGAGAAACAATACTGAGATCTGAATTTAAGAGAGCATTAAAAGATTTAAATGGCAGAAAGGCTCCTGGAATAGACGGAATACCTGTAGAATTACTGCGCAGTGTAAGTGAGGAAGCAATTGATAGATTATACAAACTGGTGTGTAATATTTATGAAAAAGGGGAATTTCCGTCAGACTTCAAAAAAAGTGTTATAGTCATGATACCAAAGAAAGCAGGGACAGATAAATGTGAAGAATACAGAACAACTAGTTTAACTAGTCATCCATCAAAAATCTTAACTAGAATTCTATACAGAAGAATTTTGAGGAGAGTGGAAGAAGTGTTAGGAGAAGACCAATTTGGTTTCAGGAAAAGTATAGGGACAAGGGAAGCAATTTTAGCCCTCAGATTAATAGTAGAAGGAAGATTAAAGAAAAACAAAACCAACATACTTGGCATTTATAGACCTAGAAAAGGCATTCGATAACGTAGACTGGAATAAAATGTTCAGCGTTTTAAATAAATTAGGGTTCAAATACAGAGATAGAAGAACAATTGCAACAACATGTACAGGAACCAAACAGCAACAGTAACAATTGAAGAACATAAGAAAGAAACCGTAATAAGAAAGAGAGTCTGACAAAGATTTAATCTTTACATGGAACTAGCAGTTAATGATGTTAAAGAACAATTTAGATTCGGAGTAACAGTACAAGGTGAAAAGATAAAGATGCTACGATTTGCTGATGATATAGTAATTCTAGCCGAGAGTAAAAAGGATTTAGAAGAAAAATGAACGGCATAGATCAAGTCCTACGCAAGAACTATCGCATGAAAATAAACAAGAACAAAACAAAAGTAATGAAATGCAGAAGAAATAACAAAGATGGACCACTGAATGTGAAAATAGAAGGAGAAAAGATTATGGAGGTAGAAGAATTTTGTTATTTGGGAAGTAGAATTACTAAAGATGGACGAAGCAGGAGCGATATAAAATGCCGAATAGCACAAGCGAAACGAGCCTTCAGTAAGAAATATAATTTGTTTACATAAAAAATTAATTTAAATGTCAGGAAAAGATTTTTGAAAGTATATGTTTGTAGTGTTGCTTTATATGGAAGTGAAACTTGGACAATCGGAGTATCCGAGAAGAAAATATTAGAAGCTTTTGAAATGTGGTGCTATAGGAGAATGTTAAAAATCAGATGGGTGGATAAAGTGACAAATGAAGAGGTATTGCGGCAAATAGATGAAGAAAGAAGCATTTGGATAAATATAGTTAAAAGAAGAGACAGATTTATAGGCCACATACTAAGGCATCATGGAATAGTCGCTTTAATATTGGAAGGACAGTTAGAAGGAAAAAATTGTGTAGGCAGGCCACGTTTGGAATATGTAAAACAAATTGTTAGGGATGTAGGATGTAGAGGGTATACTGAAATGAAACGACTAGCACTAGATAGGGAATCTTGGAGAGCTGCATCAAACCAATCAAATGACTGAAGACAAAAAAAAAATCCCACTTAATCTATCAAAAGCTTTCTCAATGTCTACAAATGCAACATATACTCTTTTTCTTTTTTGTATATGTCTTTCACGAATAATTTGAAGCAGTCCTATGGCATTTCTAGTTTCAACTTCCCTGCTAAAGCCATATTGTTCTTCTGCAATATTTTTATCCAATCTATTGTACAACCTACTGTTCAGAATTCTTAGTAAGACTTTTGCTGCATGTGAAATTAGCTAATAGACCGGTATTCTTCACACTTTCTAGCATTCAATTTCTTTGGTGTGGCACTGTTATTTTATCCAGAAAGTCTATAGGCCATCTACCCTCATCACATATTTTATTGGACAACAACAATAGAATTTCTCCATTCTCTCCAAGAGCTTTAAACAACTCAATCAGGAATTCATCACATCCTCCAGCTTTTCCATTAGTCATTGCTTTCATGCTGTACTTACTTCATATTTTAATATATTATAACCCTTGTGACCTTCATGAACTTTGTTCTCTTCTTCTATTCCTAGATCTACTCTCCTTGGCTAATCATTCATTACATATAAATCCGTGATGTACTCTTCCCATATCTTTTTCACTTCATTCCTCTCAGTTACTATGCTCTTGTTCTTTGACTCGATCTGATATACTGTACAACTTTTTCAATTTTTTTTAATACCATTTCTGCAGCTTTTTTGTAAATTAGATCGTACCTCTTTTCTTTTTCTCGTTTTTCTATCACAACACAATTTTCCTGTAATCACTTCTGTCTTGTCATCTCAGTCTTTCTTCTTAATTCATTATTAAGCTTTCTATAGTTCCTTTTACCTTCCTCTGTCTGAACATTTTTCGATTTTCTCCTTTCATTCATTTTCTCTATCATTTCTTCACTGAGCCATTCCTTCCATATTCTTTCTTTGTTCGTAATTCCTGTTATTTCCTCAGCTGCTTCCTTTGTACTGTTTTTCATGTTTAACCAATGATCAATTCATACTATCTGGCTCCGCCTCCTGTTTTCATTTTTTCCAGTGCGCTATTTTGCATCTCTTTGACTATCTCTTTTTCTTAGTTTTCCTAATCATAGGCACTTTGTTTGTGACCAACCCTCATTTTCTTGAATTTCAAGTTGCTTTCTGCTACTACTAAGTTGTGACCAGAGTTTATATCTGCACCTGGGCAAGCTTCTGCATTTTTCATACAGTTCTTATATTTTTATAATATGAACATGTCATTTACTACCGTATCATGCTACTATGCTACTAATACTAATATGCACACTACATGTTACTATTACTACACTACCATATCATTTTCCATACCGAACTCAACCAATCTCTCTTGAAGATCTCTGACTCTTAGGAAGAAAATTAAATCTGTTTACTGATTATTAGAATCCCATTCACAAACTACATCAATTAAAGTAGAAAAAACCAAAATATTGAGTAATTGAAGCTATTCTTTTTTTTTACCAAATAGGCCAACTATTGTTGTCCCTCCCCAAGATATCTAATCTAACTAAAAAGAACCTAATTTATTTTAACATCAACAAAAATGAGGAACTACAATATTTGAATCATTATTTTCTACATTACTTTGATTTTGAGAGGCAGTAAAACATTTAATGGTATCAAAATGGCTTTAACTCCTTTGCATTAAGACACTCATCCCCTAGTTTCTTCAATTAAGAAATAAAGAAATTATGCAATATTTGAACCATTTTTAAAAATTTACTTTACTTTCAGGGAAAATAAGAAAACTTTTGGGACAGCAAAAAGGTTCTACTTTTTGGGTACGACCCATGACTGTCTTGGTTTGCTATGTATTCTAGCCAGTTAAGGGATATTCATAATACTTCTTCAACACAAATGAAATATAATAAAAAAACTAACATATTTATTAAAAGAAAAAAAACAAGATGACCCTAGAACCAAGTGATTATGCCAAGGCCAGCTACTGATGACTAGAAAAGCTAGTTTTTTTGTATACATAGGCACAGTGTTTAGATTATGTCAGGAAAATGGAAACATTATTTTATAATCCTAGCTAATTAATAAACAATAGAGAGTCAAAGTATTTGTAAATTAATATTATCATCCACAGTTTTATGTGGCTAAACTTTAAACATTTTCCAGTAAAGTATGTAATTATGAATGAATGAGAAAGTAAGTGATCCTTAAATTCTAGAGCAGAGCTGTCTGACTTGTGTAAGTAGTAATAAGGATTAAAAAAAAATAAATAAAAAAAATTAATACACAAGATGTATTTATTCTTGTAATAAACAGTTAAAAACTTGAATAGACATTTGAACTTACCTCTACAGTATCATAACAAGATTGTTTTTATTTTTTTTTCAAACAGCTGAAGTCATATTATTCTATATACCATTATACTACACTACCATTGTTGTGTAGACGTGTTGGTGGTAACCTAATTCTTAACATTCAGTAACTTCAAAATTTGTCGTTAATATGAAGTATTTGCTTGTAATAAGGAATAAAATATCAGTATAATTAGTAAAATTTTATTTTATTCAATCTTATTTACTTCTTTCTTTATTTTCTTCTCTGTTTAACCTTTGGAACCACCTAAGATAATACTTCAGAGGATGAATGAGGATGATATGTATGAATGTAAATGAAGTGAAGTCTTTTACAGTCTCAGGTTGACCGTTCCTAAGATGTGAGGTTAATTGAAATGCAACCATAACAACATTAGGTTGTTCAGAGGATCTGAACAACCTAATCAGAGTTCAGTATTTACTGTAACTTACACAAAGATATTGATCCGTATCAGGACTTACACAAAAAATGTATGAGTAACAGTCAATATTTGTGATCTACCTTTATAAAAGGTAGATCACATGGAAAACAGATGCTTAATCTGAAAACAATCCTCTGATGTCACAAACAATCAAATGAAATTATTGTGTTAACTTTTGTAGACTTCAAGAAAGCATATGATTCAGTATGAATCAACATACTCTTTTCAACAGGCTTACAGAATTTGGAGTATACAACAAACTAAAAATCTTGCAAAGCAAACATTAACAAAGAGAAAATCCAAAATAAAGTTCAAAGGGGAACTGCCCGAAGCATTCATAATCCAGACAAAGAGATGGGTTACTACTCTTTTTTTTTAATGCAGGACTAGAAAATGTAATTAGGGAATGGTGAAAATACAAAGAAAAGAGAATTAAAAAAGTAAAAATAGACTGAAGAAAAAGGCCTCTCTATAGATTACTCGGCATTTTCAGATAATCTTCTTGCAATCCTAGCCAAAGATCAGCTGAAGAAGATGAACAGATCAACACATTGAGAGAAATGGCTGAAAAAGAGGTTATGAATATCTTAAAAAAAAATAAACTTCAACAAATATTAAATATGCACCCCAACACCTTAGCACAATATACAATAAAATCAAGAAAGCAGAGAGCTTCAAGTATTATGTTGAAATAATACAGCTCAATGGGCTAGATAAAGAAAGCAACAAAACTAGGATCACAAAACTCACAAAAGCTAATGAAACGATCAAGAATATATATGACAATAAAAGAACCTCAAGGATGAGGAAACTCAAACATTACACAAAAGTGGTAAGATCTGAGGCACTATATACAATTTAATGTTCACCTTACACCAGGAAGAAATAAACAAACCTTGAAAACATAGAAAGGAAAATACAATAACCAATAAAAGAGAAGATAGTTGGAAACTACAAAAAAACGATAATCTTTACTGCCAGGTGGACAAACTATCAGACATGATTATGAAATGCAGACTTAGCTTCTATAGACAACTGATAAGAATGCATGAAAAGAGATTAACCAAACAAATCTTTGATCAAGAAATAACAAAAAGACAACCACCAAGTGGTTCAAACAAACCTTTTTTTATCACTAAAAACTTTAGTTTTGTTTTCTGCAGTAGATAGAACAATCACATATACTCTGTAAAAACAAACATTCTCACAAAATAACATACTTGCAAAGATGTTAATGATGCATTAAAGCAACAAAGATAATGCAAAAATTATTTATTTATTCATAGCATCAAGAATATAATGCTCACTTACAGTCATCCTATTTTTATGATGAGATGAATCTTGTAATATGAAAGATACCAAACCTGACTGGAATTAACATACATTTTGCATTGACATTTAGAAATAAAGTATAACAGAGATTAAATTTTCAATAAATTTTTAAGCTCTATTTTACTGTTTATTTTATTTATTGTCTTATAATAGAAGTGAAGACAATAAAAAAATAAATTTTCTTGCCCTCATTATCATAATAAGCAACCAACAAAAACATATATAAAGATATAACTAACAATGACACACTATTCTTCACACCTCAAATACTCCAAATTATACAAACTATTTGCTTCAGAAGCATGATTCAAAGATTACTCAATCCATCCATGTCACTTGAAAACCACATAGAAGAACTCAACAGTATAAAATACCCAGCATACACAAATGATACACACTGACACAACCCAACACAAAATACACATAAATAAAAAAACAAAGATAATTATTAAGAAAAAAAAACCAACAAATCTAAAAAAAATGTTGACACAATATGGCCTTAAGAACAATAAACAAAATAAAAATAATTGTTACACATAAAACACAGTTACCTTATAAATAAAACAAATAAATAAATAATTCTTTTATTCTGATCAGGACATTATTATTACATAATAATTATTACATAATAATGTCCTGATCAGAATAAAATTTTATCATTTTATCATTATTATTACATAATAATGATAAAACAAACTGATAAAACAAAGGAACTGCATTTATTTAACTGGATCATGGGAAACTGTAGAAAAACCTTGATAAGACAGCATCACAAAACACACTATTATTTATACTGGTGTTTGTTTTAGAGTGCAACCCATGCAAAATACTTTTTATAAAAGTTAATGCAATAATTTCAAATGAAGAGGTTGATAGCACTATCTATCTATTTTTATTCAGCTGATAAAATTTTCTATTTTTTTTTTAACAGTTAGCTAGTTATTTTTGGTTATCTGTGTTTTTTATTGTGAAGAAATGGTTTTGAACAGGGAAGAAATTATTTTTATCATGGAAAATTGTTAAATAAACAAATTTTTTTGTTTTGTGTCAAGAAGCTTTACAATTGCAGTTCCCAGGCAAGAATGAACTGAATACATCTTCTATTCATTGTTTGATAAAGAGATATAGAGAGACTGGTTCTGTTTGCAATCTGGGACATCGTCAGAAATGTTCAGTACTTAATGATGAAACATTGGAAGATGTTAGGTTAAGCTTTTTAAACTCACCTAACAAATCATTACCAACAATTGAGCAACAAAAAGAATATCTTTGTATAGTGCCTTTAAAGCTAACCTGGCTGCTTAACTTAAAGCCATACTGAATTTATGTATTACATGAATTACACACAGTTGATTATGCTGCTAGGCTCTACTACTGTTGATGGCTTAATCAGTTTTTTGGGAGAGCATTAATGTGATGGATAATATATTTATTTACAGATGAGACTTGGTTTCATTTGAGTGTTTATATTAATAGTCAGAATGATTGCTACTGGAGCTTCAACAATCCTCACATCATCCATTCATGACTTCTACACCTGCAGAAAATTAGTGTGTGGTGTGCAATTTCTAGGCAAGAATAACTGGTCCCATATTCTCAGAAATTCTTTATGTAGACCTCCACTAAGAAATTTTAACACAATTTATTGCAAATTTAGAATTAAATGGAGAGGTTTGTGATTTCAACAAGATGGGGACACATCTCTCTCAGCAAGATCAAGAATGGACCTTTTGGGAAATTTCTTTGGTGAGAGTAATATTGACTGATTTTTTACCAGCTAGGTCACCTGATCTTTTTCCTGCAGATTTTTTTCTCTGGGGATACCTAAAAGATAGTGGATTCAGAAATAATCGACACCACTAAAAAACTGAAAGCCAACATAGCTCAAGAATTATGAGAAATTGGAAGAGATGTACTATGAAATGTTACATGGAATATGAAAAAGAGGGTAAAAGCCTGGATTGATGAAAATGGTGAACACTTTCAACATTTGTTATAAAAAAATTTGATTTCAATATTGTTTTACACAAATAATTATAATATTTATGACTAATTACATTAAATTTAGCACATTATTTTTCCTTAAAATGGGTTGCTTTTTTTTGGATTACAATTTAAAATAATTATAATATTTATGACTAATTACATTAAATTTAGCACATTATTTTTCCTTAAAATGGGTTGCTTTTTTTTGGATTACATTTTAAAATAATTACTCTAAGATAAGAAATAGATCTTACTAAAGTTTATAATATTTAATATATATATATATATATATATATATATATATATATATATATAATATATATATATATATATATATATATATATATATATATAAATACATAAAATAAATTAAAGGTAAATTCATTAAGTTACTAAATACAAAAAATGAGTAAAAAATAATTCAAATTCAGAATGCATCATTAAAAATTACTTTAGAACATATTTATATATATATACATTGAATGAGATGCAGGTTATATTTTAATAGTATTATTTAAAAGTTCAATCAGGGTAATATTGTTTAGTAACAAAAATCTTTTAATTGTATCTTAAATAGATTGGTAATGATTTTTTAAGTGGTTCAGTAATTTATTAAAAATGCTTCTGAAATAAATAAAGTGAACTGTTCAACAAGTAGTGTTTAATTTTCTACATTGATCAAACAAGATGCGGTTTTAAATGAAGATGTATTAAACAGCTGAAAGCCAAAACGGAAATAGAACTGTTTTTATGTAACTCAATACAATACTTTTACTGTTAGTATCATGCTTCAGTTGCCATTTTCATAAACCAGTTTATTTAAAATACAATTAAAAAGTTTTCTTTTACAGAAACAATATTAGTGAATTAAATTTTTGAGTAATACTAATTAAAAAATTTAAAAAAGCCCTGAATTTTCTGAATCTTTTTAATGAATACATAAATATGTGGTAAAATAATTTTCATTAATAACTTTTGAATTGTGTATTATTTTGTAATTATTTTTTATAATTAATTTCTTCTTGTATTTACCTAACATCATTTCATATGCTTATGCAAGTATTTTAAGTAATTAACATATAACACATCTATTTATACGTAACTTCAACACACCTATTACATTGTAATTAATTGTGTATTTTATGATACTGCTCTGATCAAGGTTTTATTGTGGTTTCCCTTGAACCATCTAGTTAAATTCTAAGGTAGTATTTCCTTTTTATATTTATGAGTACCTACCCATTCATAATGTGATCTACAAAAATATTATTATATACAAATCAGAATAAAAAAATTATTTTTATTTATATTATTTTAATTTAAAACCTTACATAACAACATAGAATTAACTTTTATCAAACACCTCACAAACATAAATCATAAACCCTGATATTTTATATTCATACTATAAAGGAGAACACATTTAACATAATTGAAAATTATAAAATATATAAACTCCAGATAAAGAAAGTGAATAGACACACAATCAAGTTCAGTTCAATTTTTGACCACATTCTTAATAATGTAATGCACAGTCACTTATAATTTGCAGATGAAAAGATTTAGTCCAATGGTATAAATATTGGATAAAAGTTTATTTTATCCAGCACATAAACTTACGTTTATTTTTTCAGTCACATTTACACCTATACATGTCTTTCAACAGTGAACCAGTTTTCTTGTTTCATTAATGAAGAATGCTGGCAGTCTTTCCTTGATTTACAACCTCACTACGTCCTTCAGTTCATCAACCAACAACAAAGAATCATGAATACCTTTAACATAGCTCTTTAATTGCAGAAAAAGTGGAAATTGCAAGATGCCAAGTCTGCTAGCAATGGGTGATAGAGAATAGATTCAAATTTTGAATCACCAATGGATACTGAACCTATTTAACAGATTTTATGGTAGCTCAGTTGTGCAATAATGTGTTATATTTGTTCTTTCAATATGAAAGGGCTCTTTGATTGTCAAATCTGTCCAAAAACATACTGGAAGGGCGGAAGAGAAGGTAATTAGTAAAAACTAATTATGTATTTGTTTCTGTGTGGATAGAAATTTAAATTAAGCACATTGGACTATAGTGTTTTTAAACAGACATTTTATTAAGTTATTATCTAATAATAATAAAAAATATTATCTGTATTGAGATTTTATTATTTATTCGTTTAAACTGAATATGTGTACCATATTCTTGAATGTAATAAAGTGTAGAATTAGATTATTATCCTGCTTCCAGCAGTTCTATTTGATTCATTTTTTCTAAGTTCTTTTCTCAGGCCTAGAAAAGAATGTTCTGGAGCAGCCCCTCACTAATTTTAGCTACGAGCCACCACTGACTGATTTACACTAAACAATTATGGTTATATTCCACTTTAATTACATTTGGAATTGATAAATGAAATGTTAAAACACAAGTTTTTGATAATAAAACTGTTCATATTATAGGCAGCAGAATTCTGTTTGTAACACCTCTTTCTTAACATAACCAGGCATTAGAAGCAATAAGAAAAATACATAACTTTTTTGAAAATTCTCTCCACTGGAGACTACACTTGTAAATATAAGGAATTAAAATTAATCTAAAAAAAAATGTCTAAAACAATCTGTTATGAGAATCAAGAAATTCTTTTATCCATTTCTAATAATTTCAATTAAAAGAAAAATGTAACTTTTATTTAAGAATTTTTTAATATTATAAATAATGTGTAGCTTTATACATCTGTCTCATTTTTGTTATTGGTTTGATAAATATAAAGCATCTAATGTACAATGAACACCAGTTGGATTTGCTTTCTGTAAACATAATAATGATCATTATACAGTCTCTTTGGTGAACAGAATAAAGGGAAGATATCACTTGGATGAAATATCACCTACACTTTGGTAGACTTGACGTCTTGGTGTATCATTTTATATTCAGTTAAAAAATCAGTGGGGGATGTAAAATATTTCTCATTTCCTTAGAAAACCTGAAATGAGCAATTTGTTTAGAAATGACTGTACTATTTTTACATGTTTATGGAATATCATATTCATTAATGTAAAATGAAAATGAAAATAACCTTAGATTCATAGATAATATAGTTTTACAAAGCATACAACAGCTCAAAAATTGTTCAAAGAATCCAATGTGAAATTTTTTATGATAAGGTAGCATTATCGTTCAAATGTTAGCTTGTTTAAACATTTGAATGTGATCAGTCCTTTGGTTTTTTAATAACAAACAATCAAATTTAAGTATGCAATAAAAACTCAGAAAATTACCATTTTTGTTCTCGCTAAGATAGTTTACCTTAATAAACTAGTAAAAGATAAAAAAAAATCATCAAATACAGCATAAAATATTATAAAAAAATGAAGAAATTCTTCTACCCATTTCAAATAATTTCATTTAAAAAAAATTTAACTTTTGTAATTAAATATTTTGTTTTAAATAATGTGTAGCTTAATTTTTTTAAGATTAGTAAATATTTTTAAAAAATCATTAAATTCAGCGTAAAATAATCTAAAAGGCGATTCAGTTTGTTCCAAAACCTGATGGATGGTGTTATTTTTGTAAAGCTTCAAACTCGAGTGCACATACTTTCTGCAATAATGCTATGTTATACCACTTACAAATGTTACAGGTATAGTGCCTAACAAACAAAAATAATTCAGATATAATACTAAGACAAAGTAATTTTCTTCTTCAAATTTGATCTTTGTATTAAGTAGTTCTTATTCAAATAATGTGATAAACATCCATAAATCTACTTATTCCATACCTTATGTTGCTCATCTCCATGGGAGAGTGGTAGTAACTTTGCTTTTCATCTAGAGGTTTGGATTTGAGTCCTAGTGACACAAGCCATTTTTCACTCACTACAAAATTCATTATCATCCCATCAGTAACTGTTATTGGACATCAGCATGTTGTTGCTATGTAGATAAATAAAAAAAGAAATTATGAATGAATAAATTTCTTTTAAATCTGTCACTACAATTAATTATTGCTTTATAAATAAATAAATAATTATTAGCGGAATACGTTTAAAATATTACCAGTAAGTTTCATACTATCCTTATCTTACAATATATATTTATAATGGCTTCTTTAGCCAGTAAACTTTATTTAGATGGTGATCCCAGAAATATTACTGAATACTGTGTGTGTGAAGTTATCAATTCATGATGTACTGTTTTCATTAATTTCACGTTCTCAAAACAAAATATTAATTTTAGAATAAAAATATTTATGCTTATTCTTTAGTGAATGTAGTCTCTGTGGTCATTATGAGAGAGTTTATAATCAATCATTACTCCTACAAACTCAATAACTGATGGCTGTTCTATAGTGTTACTACATATCATGATATAAAATTGTGTTTTTTGTTTCCTAAATTTAATTTTAATGCTTACATGTTAGGATTTATTTTAAGTAATTAATAACTAAAAACTACACAGAGGCGTCATGTGTATTTATAAAAGTATTTTTATTAAATGCATTTATATTACCTTTGATCCTATCAATGTTGTACAAGTATTATCTACAAAAAGTGATTATTATTAAAAACTTGATTATATTTCACTGATAATATTCAGTTCCAAGAAATATGCTGAGATGAAGGTAGGATTTGATAACAACTATTTAATTAACTTCTTAAACGTAGATAACTGGTTAGCTGTCTATGACTCATCAGGAATAGATTTAAAGTACAACATTTTTTTTTAACATATGCAAAATAATTTATTGAACAGCTTCTTTATCAATGAAGTTCTTTATAGATGAAAATAATTAACTGCAAATATTTCAAATTTCTGTTGACAAATATTTATTGTATGATAAATAAATAAGTCAGTGATTAATATGGTACAGTCATTCACGCATGCTAAAATAATCTTTTGTAATAAAAAAAAAAAATTATTAGACTGAAGAAAAACAAATTAAATTCAACAATTCATCGTGATCTTATTAAATCACATTACATTTTGGGAATTTGAAGTGGGTACTTCTGATTAATTTAGAATTTTTAAAAATCCTGAGAAGTGCAATTACAAGCCCATAAAATACAAAATAAAAATATTTATGCAGACAAATTTTTTGTAGGACTAGTTTATTATTAGTTAAGTTGGTTTTTACATTAAACTGTTCAATATGTAAAATTTTTACTTATAGAAAAAGTAAACACATCTAAGATCATACAGAAGGAATAAGAGCAACATTTACATAAAAGAAAATAATTTGAAATTATTACAAAACGCCTCATATTTTTGGGCTTAAAACAGAAATTTTCAATTGTGTAAAAAATTGTACAGATGAAAGCTTTTATTTTAATTTTAAATCAATCACTGAACCATTTAAAATATTTTCTAACCAATCTATTTAAGATAAAATTAAAAAAAAATTCGTTTAGTTTTCATATATTATTCTGCAAATGAGTTTTAAGTAATATTAATTACAAAAAGAACTAAAAAAGGAAGAAAGTAACCCTGGTTTTACTGCATCTTTGTTTAACTTGTAAATTAAATGTTTCTTTTTATTTATATATATATATATTTTTTTTACACACACAAGCATGCATGCACTTGCTAATTCTCTCTCTCTCTCTTACACCCTACACACACACACATACACACACACACACGCGCAAGCGCGCACAACACATGTGTGTATAATACTTACTCATTCATATTCACTTTCATATTTATGTTTCAAGTTACTATGAAAAACAGGTAGCATTATCTAGAAAAAAAATAAAATAAAGCACGTGTTCTGAAGTAGTTGAATTATCTGATATCATGCCAGTTGGCTACTTGTTAACAGCTAAAACACATGACAACAAAAAAGACACTTAGTCATTCTGCAAAAAAAAAAAGAAAAAACTATGTTAAGGACAGACAAGAAAAAATTTTTACTCCGATTACATCTTCTGAGTACAAGTAAGAAAAAAATTTTTCAACAACAGTTATTATTTATTACAAACAAAAAAGTTTATGTATTACTTGTATACTTCTTTTCAAAATTAAATTAAAATGCTTAAAATACGTTAATTAAATACAATTTTACTTTATTCATATTTCAGTAGATTATACGTACGAGTAATTAACACAAATTTCATGCCAACTTGAAGCACTGTGTATATTACTCATTGTTTCATACTGGAAAAGAGTACATTAATTTGTATTAGTCTAATACAGAGACATGTAAATAAATAAATCTTTTACTTTGATTGGTACATAATAATACATAATACAGATTATATGAGAAATGAGTAGATAACCTGTTTTATGAGTAAAAAATGGAATTGCCTCAGCATCTGCCTGCCTGGATCAAGAGAAACCATGGTAAAACCTTGATCTAAACAGCATCAAAACACACAATTAAATATAAAATAAAAAATAGATATGATTAAAATCAATGTTAATTATTTCAAATATAAGCATATGAAATAACATTAAGGTTAATATGTGAAGATAATGAATATAAAAAATAACTATAAATTATTTAAAATTCAGATAGATTAATGAAAATTACATTGAAAATATATTTATGACTCATTGAATGAGAAGCAGAAAATTCAGGGTTTTAAATTGTTTTAATAGGTATTATTTTAAAATTAATTAACAGAGTAATACTGTTTCTATAAAAGAAAATATTTTAATAGTATTTTAAATAAATTGGTGGGAAGATTTTTTAAATAGTCTGGCAATTTATTAAAAAAGGCAACAACAGCACCTTTCTCGTAAGCCCTAAGTCATTCAATTTAAATTTATTTTAAATAACTGCAACACTTTTTCAAATTCCTATTCTTCAAGACCCTTGGCCATAGCTTCTGCAGCTTTTTCCCCACTACACATTGAACTGCTCAATATTTTACATTATATACCCACACTGTACCAAAATCACTACACAGATTACAACATTTACCTTTGCACAGCAACACAACATCTTACACTTTCTCTTTTTATACTTACACTCGATGGCATTGCAACAACTTATGAAACACAACTGTAACTCAAGGTGAAAACTTTTGTGCTGATGGGTGGATGCCTCTACATAGTGAGTTTTAAACAATGTCCTCTAGGCACCAGGGTGAGCCGAGTTGTATGAAGCTCTAGCTGCAGTATACACATGTTTTGTTGGAATGATTTGTTATATTGCTGGTACTCACAGGAACAGTATGTCAGTCCCAATCAAATAATCCTTTGGTGGTTGTTAGTCCACTTGAGTAACCAACAAACCTGGGAGTTTTAAGAGTCTTTGACTGACCTTCCAGGCGAAGATTTAGCTGGTGGTGAAGAATCAAGAAATGTTATGGAGGAGGCTAAATTTTCTTGTATAAAGTTTATTGTGATGATAATCCTTTGGTAAAGATTCTCCCTTTCTGATAAATAAGATTGTCTTAGCAACCTGTGGATCTCTGAAATTTGTTAAAAAGTTGTTAGTGTTGCCCTGCTTGTTGTAGTCAATAGTGAACAATGTTGGAAACTGCTAACCCTTAAGTACATTGGGGAAGATGGAGTGATAATAGAGCCCCATAAGTCACTAAACATCAACAAGGGAGTGATTTTTTGCTGTGACTTGGCTGTTGGGTTATCTGAAGTTACAAAAGAGTTGTCACTGCACTCAGTGACATATCTGCAGAGAATTATGAGAAAGGAGAATGGTGTTGGTGTACCTTTCTAGTTTTAGCTTTTCAATCTTGATTCTTCCTGAAAAAATAAAAGTTGGTTACCTTTCTATGTGTGTGCGATCATGTATACCAAACCCCAGATGCTGCTTCCAGTGTCAGGGTTTTGGTCACAACAAAATTAGTTGCATAATGGAACAAGTTTGTGCGCTTTGCAACCAACCATATGGGACATGATAATAGCACGTGCGCTGAATTAGAAAAATGTATTAATTGTAAAGGTCCACACTTTGCAAGGTCTCAGAAATTCCCCCTTTTTAAAGAAGAAAAGGCTATATTGAAGATCTGTACTGAGCAGAAAATGTCCTTCCCTGTGGCTCATCCGGAACACAGAAAATCCCTCAGTATGAGGAATCCTGTACAACCTGGTATTAGTTTTGTTCAGGTTCTTTCAAACAATGTACAAAAAGAGAACTAATACGCATTATGCAAAGTACTGATCAAAATGGTAGAAGCTTTATCAGACCAAGAAAAGTCCCTCATGGCTGCTATTGCAGCATTGAGTACTGGCAAGAAGGTAACTTCTGCAAAAAGGCAGATAGTGATTTACCTAAAAGCAGTTCAGTCGGGACAACATCAAATAAGGTTCCTGCTGCACCGATTATGCATTGAATTACCAACATCTCACATGGAATGCGAGAGCTGTATGCCATTGAGATTTTGGTGTCCTAAACGAAAGTCGTGGTTGAATTATGTTGATACCATTTCTGGGATAACTCCATTATCTGTTGTATGAAGAAAGGTTTGGGCTACATATAGATCAGGGAAATCTCTGCAACTGATTGGACTAGAAGAAAACGGCATCCTCGTCACCACGCCAATTGATACCGCAAACACGTTTCGAAATACGTTTATGTCAGTTTCTCTTACAATAATATATTGTACTGAGCTTATGAGGTATAAGTTGCAAGTAGAAAGTATACCATTTATTATTTATTGGTGACTTGCAAAATGAATTAAACCTTCCTTTTTCTTATGATGAGCTAAGTTATGCCTTGAATAATTCCTGTGACACTTTCCCCGGAAATGATAATATCAGGGTCAGTATGTTATCTCATCCTCTGGATACTGCATTACAACATCTTTTGTCTGTTTACAATAAAATATTTTCTGACTAGATTTTTTCAGATTCTTGGTCAGAAGCATTGGTGATTCTCGTACTGCAACCTGGTAAAGATAAATCATGCCTCTCAAGTCATCGTCCTATCTACTTGACCAATATCCAGTGCAAGTTGATAGAATGAATGGTGAACCATTGTCTATTGTGGTACATTGAGAGAAATGCCCTAATTGCTCCCTCTCCACAATCAATGAGGTTTCCGCTAAGGTAGATCATCTATCGATCATGTAATTGTCCTGGAATATGTTACTTAAAATGCTTTGCCAACGGCTAGTAATTAGTGAATAAAAAATAGACCTTCCTTATTAGAAAAAAGTAAGGCTTGTTAAATGCCAAGGTAGGATTGTAGTAGCTGACTTGAAATTGTAATTTTGATTATAAATGCTCAAGTTTGTGAACATTGATGAAAAAAAAAATAGAACAGAAAGCTGTGAATTATATCCACTATAAAGAACTACCTACACGGTGGCACACAAAATGATACAACATTTAATTTGGCAATAATTGTTTAGGTTAATAATTATTAATGTGTTTTATGTTGGCAGAAGAGATGACAGCAGTTCATGAATAATAGTTTATTTTCTTTATGAGTGCGATAAAGAAAGACTGATTGTTGAAAAGCGCATAAAGAATGTTGCTTTTAATGAAATGAAAAGTGTTGTGCTTACACAAAGACGGTTTCGAGCACATTTTCAAGCACGGTGGTTACCTTCATTTAAAACAATACATAGACTTTATGAAAAATTTAATAGTGATGGTTCAGTATTTGAGAGTAAGCGCAAACGGCCTGCCGATTATTGTTCTCCACAGAATGTGGAAGTTGTCAGAGGAGTGTTGCTGAGACACCCGGGTAAATCAACAAAAAAACAGCAGCATAACTTCGGATTTCTGTGCAGCGAATTTTAAAAACTGATGTGCATTTGTATCCGTTCAAAATAACAGTGTTGCCTAAATTAACGATTGACAAGAAACATCAAAAAATGGCATTCGATGAACGGGCTGTGAAACAAGACGTATTGTTGAATAATGTTAGGTTTCCAGATAATAACCCACCAGGTTGGTCTAGTAGTGAACGTGTCTTCCCAAATCAGGTGATTTTGAAGTCGAGAGTTCCAGTGTTCAAGTCCGAGTAAAGGCAGTTAATTTTATACGGATTTGAATACTAGATCGTGGATATCGGTGTTCTTTGGTGTTTGGGTTTCAATTCACCACACATCTCAAAAATAGTCGTACTGAGACTGTACAAGACTACACTTCATTTACACTCATACATATCATCCTCTAAAGTAATACCTGTATGTAATTCCTGGAGGATAAACAGCAAAAAGGAAGAAAAGGTTTTCAGATGAGGCACATTTTCACCTAGACGGGGTCGTTAATAAAAAAAATATATGTTTTTAGGCTTCCAAAAATCCACATGCACTTCATGAAAAGATGCATCACATCCAAATATTACAGTACGGACCGCTATCTCAAGTAACGGGGTAATAGGGCCATTCTTTTTGTACAGACAATGAACGATATCTAAACACGCTGCGTAATAATTTTATTCCTCAGCTTCTTGCAAAAATGTTTCAAGTTAGAAAATGAGTGGTTCATGCAGGATGGAGCTAGACCGGACACAACTAATGTTATTTTAGACTTTCTGCATGAAACTTTTAATGCAAGTGTCATTTCAAACCGATTTCCTTTTTTGTATGAACAGAACTGACCCCTGAACAGTCCTGATTTGAATCAGTGTGATTATTTTCTTTGGGATTTCTAAAAGAAAAGATTTTCCCTAAACATCCTTGAACAGTGATGGAACTGGGAGTGCTGATCATTGAGGCGTGCATCGAGATAACCGAGGATATGTGTCGTCGAGTTATTAACAACATAGGAGTTCGCGTTGAAGAAGTTGCTAGACGTGATGGTGGTGGTCATATTGAACATGCGACATGCAGAACATAATCTCCAGGTATATAGTAAGCATGCTGTATTTTATATTTCTGTATTGTGATTCAAAAATATATTTTTCTTAACAAAACCAAATGTTGGATCATTTCGTGCGCCACTCCGTAGATTTGGAAAGGAATCTGTGGGGTTTTTAAATGAAACTTTTATGGAAGAGATGCAAGGACCAACAGTAGTGTTCTTTTAGTGGTTAAGAAAATGGAGATAATATATATATATATATACATTAGCAACACTGGTTTTCCAAGTGGTGTTACTAAAGACTTTTGAGTATATCATTCAACATTATGTAAAATTATCTTAACATGTTGCCTTAATATTCTTGAAGAAGATTTAGAAATTCTTCTACCTCCCAATTCAGAATTATCTTGTTGTTAGTAGCTTTTTGAGCACTTTACATCTTCAATTCTATCTTCATACTACTTAATAGATTTTTGAGTTAATAATTATGCTTGTTTGTTGACTGTATTATCTTTAAAAAAAATTATCTTTAAGCTGCTTCTTTTAATGCGGTGATTTGAAATGTTAAAGAAAGAATCAAAACTACAGCATGCGACTTCAATATTTTCACAAAGGTATTCAGTTGTTGTTGAGCTCCTTAGAATTTTAAAAAAAATTGTGTTTACTGTTTCAGAACTGCTCATGGTGATGTAAATGCTAAAGGAACACTTCAAGAATAATAATAAAAATCAAATTATTTAAAAATAAAAGCTATTTATCGATAAACAATTTAGAAATATTTGAGTGAATCATACTAAGGAAATCCTTATAAACTTTAATATAGATGTAAGACAATTCTTAGTCGAGAAGTTTTACAAGATTTATCAAAAGATTCCCTCCAAACTAAGAAATTATTTTCTAAATAAGTTAATCCTCTTTTTGTAAAGGATTTACTTTAAAGAGTTCTTTTAGTTTTATTCGCTTCATTCATTTTTATTTAGATAAAATTACAATCAATGGGTGAAGAGTACGATAGACATCCAAAGCAGACTGTCACATATATAGAAAAGAATTCTATTTTAACTGAATATAAATCTTTGGATTAAAGAGATATATGTAAAAATATTTTGATTGATTTTAGCACCTGGAGAATAGGGAAAGAAGGATGTTGAAAATTAGGTGAATTGACAAAATAGAAAATAAAAATATTCTATGAAGAAATATGAGAAGAGAGGAAATTTGTGGTAAAATTACGGAGCCATTCATTAAAACAACAGGTTTAACTAATTTGGTAACAGATATGCACATTGTGAAAACTGTATAGAAAGATAAAAACTGGTTTAAATAAAACAAATAATTGATGATATAATTGTAGTAAATGTAGATTATTTACTATTAAATAGATTGTACATTATATTAAACCAATCAAATGTCTACCGACTCGACCAAAAAAAATTATTTTTACACTTCACAGAAGATGGGAAAACTTTTGTGTAAAATTTTGGCTATTAAATAGAATAACAGCATTTAAAGCAACAGCATTGAAAAATAATATTAATAGTTAAAGAAAAATTATGTAATAGTACACTGTAGACAAAAATTACTAGGTTTTATAATTTTAAAATTTCATCGTGTGATTTTCTATGAAAAAAAAAAGTAGTTTAACAAATAAGTTGCAACATTTCTAAGTTTTTGGAGCACGCATCGAGTCAATGTATTACGTTACAGTCACGTACTGCTAAACACATCTTACATTGTAATTTAGAAAGACGAGGGCATCCATGGCAGGCAGTTAGATTAGGGTAAAAACAACCATCGCGGTAGATTTAATACATGGGATAGTGCAATCCGGGCCGAATCTGTGACACATGTTTCTTCTCGGCATTGCTCCAGTCTAATTGGGCTGAACGTGAAACGCATTCACGCTGGTTTCTGTGTCTCAAACAAAATTCCGGCCGTCGACCTAGAGTACACACTAGCATTAAATAATCATTTTTTATTTCAAATTTATTTAGCAATAACTATCCTCCATATTAAACAACAGTAGTTTGTTTACGGTATTATATTATTTAATAAATTTTAATATCAATTCTTTTATTTCGTAAACAACTTCTTGATTATCCGGTATCTCTTTAGATTCTTACCTGATAATCCAAATAGAATTCTTGGTTTAAATTTCGAAAAGTTTTTCAAATGGAAATTGTTTCAAAGTTTATTTTTTCTGCGGTTGTATTATAACGTTTGAATTACGCGGCTGGAACTTGTATCATATTGAGGGTCATTATAAAATATATTTTCATTATGATACAGGTGTTTTTTTTTTTGTTTAACCTCCGGGAGCACGTTAGGTATTGCTTCAGAGGATGAAATGAATGATTTTTAGCGTGTGTGAAAATGCCATTCCTGACCGGGATTCGTACCCGGGACCTCCGGATGAAAGGTTGAGGTCCCGGGTTCGAATTCCGGTCAGTCATGGCATTTTCACAGATCCTAAAAATCATTCATATCATTCTCTAAAGCAATACTTAACGGTGGTCCCGGAGATTAAAAAAAAAAACAAAACAAAAAAGCACCTGCATCATAATGAAAATTTGTTTCATAATGACCCTCAATATGATGCAAGTTGCAGCTGCGTTATTCCAGCGAACCCGGATGTTACAGGTGTTTAACCGATCAAAAGCCTACTATTTTCAACCACTGACCAATCAGAAGCGGGTATTGTTTAATGTATCAGCTGTTTTTTAACTGGCTTCAAAAAAGAAGGTTATATATTCGATCTGTAAATTATTTTTATGTTTGTTCGCGCATAACATTTTTTCAATTAATCTCATTCATATAGATCTTGTTATAATCGACACAGCTGCTTTTTTTTTAGCGGTATCATGATGTTGAAAAAATTTGTTAAACACAAATATCGGTATGAAAATTGACAAAAAAAGGGACGTTTGACGTTTTCGCCATTCGGAGAAACGAATGTACTTACTGGTGTAATAGGTACACAACCACCCTCATCTTTCTATTTTTTACCTATTGTTTCGAAATCGCATTATATTACACAGCTTTCGGTAACTCACCTCTTTCAAGTTGGTCCCTTCGTAGGGCAGGCCATTTGAATTTTTTTTAAATTCCCATAGCGCATTTAACTAAACCATCAGAAATCGATAAATTATGCGATAACATAACTCTTGAACCTTTTGCCAATTGTA
The DNA here is from genome assembly GCF_047948215.1 of Lycorma delicatula. Classification (NCBI taxonomy): domain Eukaryota; kingdom Metazoa; phylum Arthropoda; class Insecta; order Hemiptera; family Fulgoridae; genus Lycorma; species Lycorma delicatula. The sequence goes on along the minus strand of NC_134460.1, from coordinate 35,882,547 downwards.
CATTATACAACAGGCGATCACAGTTATTGACATCTACGGAATAACATTCCCGTGGGGGGTTTTCCCTTATGTTGGAACGAGCTTCTTGTGATTCATCAATAACGTTAATAAAACGAACTATCTTTTGATATCATATCAGTCATACTACAATTATATTCATCGACTAATTTAATAGTTGGAAATATTCTTACAGCATTTCCATTTGCAAATTCGTCTGTTAAAGGTACTCTCCTTTTGCAAACCGTTTCCAATTGGCCAATTGTAACTTCGCCAAAACGCAAGTTATTTAATAAATCAATGAACTCCATGCCATTTCTTTGTTTCATGTTTATTTTTAGTTCATAAAATGAAAACTTATGCCACAAATGTATTTCTGTTTCACACGAAGGAGGTTGAACAAAACATTATGTCCTTTGACTGGTGGCAGCTGCATTATATCACCAAAAACGAGAACCGATTGATACATAAAATATAATGACCCAAAATATCGATCAAGATCGTTAGTGGGAAAAATCGGACCATGGGGGTGGAAATGGGGGGCTTTTTCGAAAAAAACAACAAAATATCGTTATACATTTTTTATTAAATAAAATATCGAATTCGTTTAAAGTTCCTACTATTCTTTGGATAAGGGCCTAAAATGTATCTAAGTAAAGGTTTTTGATATCACCAACTATTAGCCCACGAGGTGGAAAAAATGGGGTTTCGAAGACAAAAAAAATCATACCTCCGATAGGCACAGTATCGAATCGGTTTAAACCGATAAACTAATTAACCGTTTAAACCGTTTAAACGGTAAAAATCGCAAACGGAGAAGCAATCAAAGCACATAAATATGAATTCGACTGATTTAAAATCGGTAATAATTTTTTTTAAAGTATACCTATATAGTATTACAGAAAAAATTTATAATATACCTAGAAATTAATTTTTTAGAAGCAGGTGCCGATTCTCAAGTAATTAATTAAGTATTTGGACTAAATTATTTGTTAATTTTTAGCGTATTTTGATGTCGGTTCCATTAAAAAAAAAAATTATTATTTACTTTGATTTTAATTCGATTTAGTAATTAGCAACCAAAGATTAACCTGAAAGTACACCAGTAGGTAGTGTATGTTACACTGTTTATCCTTTTGCAAATTATGTCGTATCCTAAAGAAGAAATGTCTTTAACATCGATTGATATTAAAGGAAAGGAAAAAATTATGACTAATACCCTACTGCCACAGAAATGTATTGTTAAATGAATGTTTAAAAAAAAAAACATATTCCAAGAATATATTCTATCGTTGATTTAAATTAATAATTCTAATATTTTCTCATTCGTAGAAAAAATACGGTATGCGACTTCCAATAATGGCCATTAATGTACTCTTGGGAAGTAACTTACTTCGCATTCACTCATCAATGGCTATTATTACAGGCTCGTTGCATAATATACTTATTCTTTTATTCTTATTTCACAAATTGTTTATTCAAATACAACTCCAGAATTTACATTGTAGAAAGCTATGTATTTTTATTTCCTTGTACGAAGTAAAGGAAGTATTGTGATCGCGAAAAATTCCGTTTTTCAGATTTAAATGGAAATATCCATTTAGACCAACCATGAATCCATTTTAACTAGTTTCGTTGTGACGTCTGTACGTACGTATGTATCTCTCATAACTCAAAAACGATTAGCCGTAGGATGTTGAAATTTTGGATTTAGGACTGTTGTAACATGTAGTTGTGCACCTACCCTTTTGATTCCAATCGACTGAACCAAAAGTGTCCAAAAATGCCCAAGTCTTTTTCTTAACTGCATTAATAAGTTCTCATCGAGAGATTTTCAATAATGTATCATAAGTGGTACTTATGATACATAAAACAAAGTTATAGCCAAATAAAAGTTTAATTAATGAAATATTTGAATCTTAGGGGAAGGCACATCGGTTTGAATCATACTTCATCTGCTTTTTTTAACTTTTTTTTTTTTAATTTAAATGTATTGATTTATTAATAATTATTAACCTGATTGTAAAAAAAAATTACGATAAATAATAATTTAATAGTAACAATAAAAAAAAAATGAAAAAATATCAGAAGTTATTAATGAAATAAAAGTTTATGTACTTCTCACTTTTAAAAATGTGTATATGTAATTTAATAGGCGCACAAGTAAGTAATGTGATGTCCACATTAAAGTTTTTAATTATAAAGTGGACGTACTCCACATTAAAATTTTCATTTTAAAATAAAAAATTTAGTTTAAATTTCGTTTACGCAAGTTTTGTAAAAATTGGGTTGGTCGTTTATCATTGATCAATTTATTCCTTAGTACGTCTTCTTACATTCACATTTGGGAACATTGTTTCTAATAGGAGCCCAATCTATCTTATACTTAAACCTTTTAAAATTTAAAATCTTATCATCTAATAAGTTACCTGCTAATCCAAATGCTGCTCCTGATGAAGAAGTTCTGCCGATTCAGCCACCGTATTTCACAATTTTACTATTGGCATTAAACTAGGAGTTAATGTGCTTAGTATCAACTCCCATAACTTGTATTTTCGCTTTATTTTGATAGCTATAGATTTGACATTTATTGCAGCAGAATCGGCTGCAATAATCATTTATTATATTACAAAATTTACCCTATCCGAACCGGATTGCAGCTTGCAATCCTTAGACTATAAAAATAGTATTCTACGATCGAGTCATCTTGAACTGTAATAAAACTGGCTTTGTGAATACGTTTTGTTTTTATTTAATAGTTGTAATTTGCACACAAATTGTTTAATAAAAATGCCTTATTATTTCCTATACTGTATTAATTTATTATATAAAACGTGTTTTAAAAGTAACAGTTCAGTCCGTATTATAATCCAATTGAAATTAGAGCATAAATAGAATAATTTAAAAGAGTATTTCTTTGAAAAGAATAAAGGTTAAGTAAGTTAAGTGATGATACTGTACAGCACCAATAATAATACAGCGCTTTATCTAGACCCATCCGAATTTATTAATTTGTTATAATAACAGTGGGGAAGATATCACGCAAAACAATATCTTTGACATCTTCAGAGTGGATTAATCAAGTTTTATGAAACTATGTGCGATTTCTTTTAAGTATAGTTCTTTGATACCAATTAATTTCTGTTACAATTAATCATAGGGAAGGGGGAAATGACGGGTTAGATGGATTCCGTATCCCAAAATTTTACTAAAATTATATTGGTTTGTCTAGAATTTCTCCCACCACCACCCTATTCGGTCACCCTAAAGCATAAGACCGAATCTCCGTGCCACAAACGGGTACTGTGCCTCAAAACTGTTTAGCGACCTACTAAATGTGTAGAATAATTTCAATTTTTTTTTTTAAACGACTGCTCAGAAAGATGTGTAATGTATTTAGGGTGTATGTATGTATGTATGTTTGTTCTACTGTAGCAGCTCAACGACTGAACCGATTTAGATGTATGACCCCGCGTTGGAATCCTTACATTACCGGGAGCGTCATAGGCTATATATATAGGGTGTCCCATATAAACGCAACCCATCAATCACTCATCCATGAAATTTCAAAAGTCAAGCTTACTCCCCTACTCGTTACTGAAATGGACTTGTCCAATATCTGAACATCGCGGCGACGCAGTAGAACACTACCGATAGTAACAACAATGCAATCATAACGTTCAGTGTATTGTTAGAGACAAGATGGTGTTTTCGCTAGATGAACGTGTTTTCATTGTTGAGTCGTACTTCAGTACGAAATCAGCGGTTGCAGTGCAAGATTTGTTTCACCATAAGTACCCAGATAAACCAGCTCCTAACAAAACATCAGTATTAAGGTCAGTCGCAAAATTTAGAGAGACCGGTTCTGTTAATAACAAGGAACACAAAAGATCTGCGTCAGTGTTAAATACAGATACTGAAATCAAAGACCGATTACTCGCCTCGCCAAATAAATTGATCAGACGTTTGTCTGCTAAAATTAATTTGTCTAAATCAACTGTTCATCGAGCGACCAAAAAATTACAATTACGACCGTATCGCATTCAAACGGTTCATCGACTTCTTGAGCCCGACAAAGAAAAACGGCTACAATATTGTCAACGGTTCCGTCGATTTCTGCGTGAGGGAATTAATGTTATGGATTCGTTATTTTTCACAGATGATGCACGGTTTCATTTGGACGGCTACGTAAACAGCCAAAACAGTAGAATTTGGAGTGCTGAAAATCCTCACGTTTATCACGAAAAACAATTACACCCGCAGACGTTGAGCGTGTGGTGCGCGATATCGCGGAAAAAATAATCGGTCCAACTTTTTTCGACTACACCATTAATGCAGAACGATATCAGGATATTTTATTTCAGTTCATCGCACTCTTGGAAAAGGAAGACAGACACTGCTGGCTACAACATGACGGTGCGACATCGCACTACGCAGGTTCAACTTCTGATTTCGTCGAGGAATTCTTTGGTAATCGTGTTATCGGTCGAGGCTTGTGGCCACCAAGATCTCCAGATTTGACTGCGGCGGAATTTTTTCTACGCGGTTACCTCAAATAAAAAGCCTACAGCAATAAACCACGAACACTTGAACAATTGAAAGTCAATATTGAACAAGCAGTATTAAATATCCAGTCACAAACTTTGAAAACAGTTGTAAGAAACGCTGTAAAAAGAATTGAAGCTTGTATTCAAGAAGATGGCGGCCACTTCCAACATTTACTCTAAATATAAGGTAATGGATGGTAATAATAAAAATTACATTTACATTTACCCATGCCTTTTTATTATTTCAATACCTACCAATATAAGGTTGGGTTGCATTTTATATGGGACACCCTATATATATGTTTAAATAAATTTAAAAAATTTGAAAAAAAAAATTATATTATGAACAAAATTGTCACTCGTATACTATTTAATTATCCTGTATTAGTAATTATTCTATATTAAAGAGCAATTTTATTTTTGGCAGTTGTGTTTTTTAATTTTTAATATTTATTTCTTGTTTTCATCATTGTTTGTTGGTATATTTACATCCTCGTTTTTTGATGTTCAACTTAATTTTTCTTCTAAGTAGTAGTTTGTCGACAACGCTAGCCAGAATTTCATAACTTTGCATAATTCGGCTTCCCCGAACACTTTTTTTATCAAATTTAAATATTTTTTTGAAAAAGAAAGCAAAAATAGAGCCTAGATATTTATTTTCAAGGACTAAATACACCCTGACTGTTATTATAGAAAAAAGTTAAACTTTAACAAAAATTTATTATAATTTTAAATATAAATAATATTTATTATAAATCATTCCTTAAATTAATTTTAAATCATAGTTACAGAAAAAGCTTGATGTTTTTAAATGAACAAAACTATAATAAAAAATAACAATTTATTAGCTTACCATAAAACAAGCACAATAAAATTTATAAGCTACTTTAATAAATAATTACGCGTATTTTCTTTTAAAACGTCAAAAGCATTGAGTAAAACTGAATGATTAATATAGTAATATATTTACTAGAGATTTTAGTTAATAAATTTTGCTACTTAATTTGAATACAACCAATATTTTATATGAAAGAAATATTTTTTAACAAAAGAAAATATAATTTGATTGATCGAACCGGTTGCATGTAAATTAATTTAAACATGATTTAAGAAGTTTATTTTTCTTTTTTTAATAATAAAAACCAAACTATAAGCTAATAAGGAAGTTTCAGTAGGTCATATCATATATAAAGATTATTAGTCTTTTTTCTTTTAAACACCTTTTACTTAGTAACATTTCATTATCTTTTTTTTTAAGGATTTTAAACTAAGAATTGATTACCCGTCATAATCTAAAGAAAGATGATGTAATAACAAATCCGATGTTCCAAAGTTTATTTTATAATATGTAATAATTTATATGAATTTATTCACATACAATGTTATTGCATTTTATTAAGTAATTGCAACATTCATACTGTAAAATAGTATTATAAATGCAGATTAATATTTTATAATAAATATACCTTTTAAAATATTCAATATTTATAAATATTAATTTTTATTGACATCATATGAATTGGAAAAAGACACTTCCTGATGTCCTAGAAAACTGAGTTTTTAAACAAGCTTAAAAAACTGTGAATATTAACCCTGGTAAAAACTGTTTTTAAGCAAAGGTAGCGTCAGATTTAAAGTAAACGTTAATCGATTTAGGTTCTGGTCTAAAAATTTTCTCCAAAATAGTCGGAATAGTTGTCGGTCTGTTTCTATCTTCTTGTCTGATACAAATACAAAAATCAAACGCAAAATTTTATCTTTAAAGTTGCTAATCCCAAGTCAGCAATTGTATTGTATTTTTTTTCTTCAGTCATTTCACTGGTTTGATGCAGCTACCCAAGATTTCCTATGTAGTGCTAGTCGTTTCATTTCGGTATACGCCCTTCATCCTACATCCCTAATAATTTGTTTTATATATTCCAAACGTTAAATAAAAACGAAGACTCCAAATCGTTTACGTAGAAAATAATTTTTTTGTTTGTTACGTCAAAAAACGTACATATTTTTTTCTAAATTGAAAAAAAGTCATTGAAATCAATCCATTTGGTCTGCCACTCCACCTGATTTCCGTGGTGGAATGGTAGCGTCATCACTTTCATCCGGAAGGTTTTGGGTTCGAATCTCGTTCAGGGTTGGTATTTTTCATACATTACAAAATTCATCTATTGTAAATTAATTGGGCGTAATCCTAATGTTACTTAAAGATCAAATAAATATTGAACATACGTCATATTTGTAGGAAATATTTAACAAACAAATAAATAAGGATTTATAAAAAAAATTATACCCCGGCCAAAATCATACCCTTTTTTTAAACTCGGTTAAAAATATGTTTTTTTGAATTAACATGCTCTTATTAATAAATATTCTTTTTTGAATTTTAATAAATTTATATAGAAAACTAGCAGCCCTGGCAATGCTTCGCTATTGCTAGATTTGAGTGTATATAACTTATACATATATAATTTATTTGAGTATATACTTATATATATATATATATAAGTATATAATCATTAAACAAGCACAACTGAAAGTTTGATAAAAACTGAACATTACGGAACTTCACAAATTTTAACCTTTCACTTTATAAAAGTCAGAATGTAAATAAATCTAATTTTCGAAACAGAACTATCTATCGGGTTTAATTCAAACTACTCTTTAAACACAGTAGTCGGTTCAAAATATCCCTAACTTTCTTTCTACTGCTCAGATCAAGGATTTCAGTAGCTTTAAACCTCCTCCGGACAACGCGGACCATTTTGCAAAAACCCGCGTGTAAATCGGTCAAGAAGTTTTTTTAGTCTATAGTGAACACACATACGATCGTTGCCTTTTATATATGGAAGAAGAAAGTAAGTTTGTATATTTGTTGTTTCGTAAATATCTCGACACCGGCGCCACCTAGCGGGTATAGTTTTTGTAAAAACTTTTCTTTTCATATAACTGATATATATTCTTAATATGAGCCATAACGGACCAAAAATATAATTTTTCAAAATATCTCGACCCCAGCGCTACCTAGCGGGTCCAAACTAATTCAGAAACCATCGCGGGCGTGCGCACACTCACCAAAGTTACATCGCAATTGGATGACTGGTATAGGAACAAACAAACAAACAATCAAACATTCATTTATATATCTAGAAAATTAGTTTATTATTATTTTTAGAAAAAAATTGAATTAATCTTATGCATATATGTATTTATATATAATTATTAAAAAAATATAAAAGTAATGACCTTTTTTTTTGGTCTTTGACTTTTTTGCTATTTTACAGAGAATCATTAGAGTAAAAATACGTAGTGCTTTTTAAAATTTTCTGTTGTATACTACATAAACGCCTCTAAATTTAGCTCCATAGGGCACTGAGATATAATCTTCATAACAAATAATATTGTTTTTTATAGTGCATATCATTTTAACATCTAATCAACCTTTTCTTCCAACCAACCCCATTTCCATTTATGATTTAGACATGTTTATTCTCACACTAGGGACCATCTTGTTCATACATATATATATATATATATATATATCTTTTTCTTAAAGATATTACAGTAATATATAAAAGTAAAATAAAATTTAAACAAATATAAAAATACAAGTGATATGGTTTAAAATATTTATTTTTATTTTCATTTTAACGTTTTACCTTTTTTAACTGAAAATTTAATTTTATTATTTTTATTTTTTCGAAAAATAAAACGAAGTAAAATTAATTATTTATTTTACTGCATATCGACCAACCTTTATTCTCAAAACAACTAAACTTAACATATTTATTAACGTATATCTATTATTCGAATATTATTAATGAATATATATTTCATATGAACGTGTAATATAACCATAATTTTTATGTAGCATTACATTAACATTTTTACATTACATGCGCGCGCTTGCACACACACACACACACACACACACACACACACACACACACACACACACACACACACACACACACACAGAGAGAGAGAGAGAGAGAGAGAGAGAGAGAGAGAGAGAGAGAGAGAGAGAGAGAGAGAGAGAGAGAGAGAGAGAGAGAGAGAGAGAGAGAGAGAGAGAGAGAGATACTAGTCGGCCTGTCTAGCTAGAACCTGGACCCTCAAGACCCAGGTAGGCCCAGGCGAACTCCGAAGCCATCTCAAGAGTTCCTCGGGGACTCCCGGGGCCAAAAGACCTACACAGTGAAGTAAAAGGATTAATCAATGAATATCTTTAATTTACAACTTCACCCTCCTTGAGGATGCCTATTGAAGTAAATATTTTTTCCAGTAAATAAACTTTAAAGCCTCCCAAAAATAAGGGGGCTGAATGTGACTTCTATTTAAAATAGTAATCTTTCAAGATTGAAAAATCAAACTATATCTGGTATAAATGTAAAAATTGCATTGGGATATTTTTAAAACAAAGGGGGTTCCAATGGAGTCCGAATTAAGACATAAAAATTTAAAAAAAGTTTTATGATTTTTGATACTTTATTTGTTTTTCAAGTAGTGGCTGTTATTAAAAATGTTATATGAGGTAAGCAAATGTTTTTATATGTTTTATATGAGGCGACATATATATGTATATGTTAAATGAAGTTATAGTTGTCGAGCAAGGGAATCAAATGAAACCCAAATTTTTTTATAAATTTTTAAGGAATATTTTCTAATACAGTAGAATTTTTATAGTAGCCAACATACCAAATAGTACCCAACATTTTTTACTTAGAATGTTGAATTTTTTTCAGTTATACTAATCAGTTTAATACTGTATACTTTTTAGGGTAAAAATATCATTTGATCAAGGGAATAAAATAAATCGGTTCCAATTTTTTTTTCATGAAATATTTGATGTTTTTCGCAATTATGGGTCAAATCTGCTTCCGGTACCCGATAAGCCAAACCAGTAAAAATATTAATTTCACTATAAATAATAATAATAACCATTAATAACATGCATTTAATAAAAAAATTTATAAATTTCTATTTAAAATTTTTTTTAATAAAATTATTAACTTCATGGTACTAAATATTGTTTGATCTTTGTATCCATAAAAACCGAGTAATATTTACAAGTTTATTTAAAATTATAACATAAATGTTTCTTAACAACTGTTTTTTTTTTGTATTATTCCAATTTTAAAATTTTATTTAACATAAGGTACAGCGCCGGGAAGGGTTTGCGATTGTTTGAGGGTTTTTTCTGAGGGTTTTTTTTGTTTGAGATTTTAAAAATATTATTCCTTGTCGAATTCAAAATTAATTATATATATTTAAACTGTCCATCTCTGGGGCGGAGTGGTGGTGGCTTCTCGGCCTTTCAGTGGGGATGTACTCCGGCGGCTAGCCTTGGTACAGAAGGGATCAAATATAATGCAACAATTTGAACACAACGTGGTAAGGGTGCACGTAAACACCCTTGTTTAGAAACAGCCGATTCGTCAGAACTGAAGAGAAAATGCAGTAAGGATTCTGACAGAATTAGAAAAGACAGTGAAAAAATCAGAAAAGATTTGAGGAAAGTTTTGTTTGGCAACAATGCGCCAAAACCGAGACATTTGGTTATCATGAGGGAGAATGGAAGCTTCCAGAAAGTCAGTCCATTCTTAATCGCTAGAGCGATTACGAATTGTGCTGGTGGTCCTGTCATAGATATTCATAAAACTTTTAATAGTTTATGTATCGAAACCGTAAACGACAATCAAAGCGTACAGGTTCAACTTCTAAAGAAGATCGGTGAGTTTCCAGTCTCTGTTCAACCACATAGTACGCTTAATTCATCGAAAGGAGTCGTTGTTTGCCGTGACCTTTTTAATTGCACGGAAGAAGAAATAGCATAGGAAATATCGATTCAAGGAGAGATTCAATGCTGCAGGTTAACCACGAGGGGATATGGTGAGGTTCTTCCTTCAGCCTCGCATGTGTTGACCTTCAATAGGTCCAATCTTACTGAGAAAGTACGTGCTGGCATACATCGGCTAGATGTACGTGCATTCATTCCGCAATCTATGCGATCTTTTAAGTGCCAACGTTTTGGAAACACTGCAGTCAGATGTGAAAGACAATATATCTGCGTGTGTAGAATGGAAACACATGAAGGCGAGCTGTGTAAAGATCCTTCAGTTTACATTAACTGCAAAGGGCACAACTGCAGATCAAGAAACTGCCCGGTGTACAAACTGGAAACGGCCATTCAGGAAGTCAAAACGCTGCAAAATATAAGCTATCCTGAGGCGAGGAAAATTGTTAGCAATAGAACATCTCGACTGATAACGACTTATGCATATGCAGCTGCTGCCCCTTCGTCATCTAAAGTAACGTGGAACATTTGCTTACTACGCTTGCACCCAGTATTGCGACTATGAAAGAGAAGATAGATCGACAGATCGAAGATCGATAGAGACACCAAAATTGAATCAAGTAAGTGAAAAGAGGCAATTAAAACCGTGAAGACTCATCCCGACATGGGCACAATTGATACCAGGATCTTATCTTCTCAACGGAAAGTAACAGAAAAACTCGTGATGATAAAACTACCACTCGGAGTTATGCATAAAGGTAAGACATGAAAAAGCCAAAAACATCACTCCTTCGACCAGTCATAAGGCAAAGGAGGGTGTGGTAATAGCAGAGAGAAAGTCTGAGATTAGTGCACTGGAGGTGCAAGTAATAACAGAGAAAGCACTGAATATAGACGCCATAGAATCCGCACCTATGGAACCTCCAAAAGCCCAGAGGACACGTAAGGAGGGAGCGAGTATATTAGCTGCCCCAACTATATCTCTGGTGATTGAATCGAGTACTTCAGCTGCCGAAATTATACCATTGGAGATCGCAACAAGTGCTGATTGAATAACAACGATGTTAACCACTCCGTCTAAGTTGTCATCATCTGATGACAGTAGCAGAACATCACTGGTATCTGAAAGGGTGGAAGATGCCATGTCCGAGGCTTCAAATTCTTTATCATAGAAGTAGAGATTGTAAGGAGAATAGAAAAAAGATACAATTACGGATGGCCGTAAGGAAAGCAAATGTGATATGTCTATGATTCAAGATTATTAGTGAGTGTTTATTTTTCTTCAGTTTTTGAGTGTAAAATCAATAATGAATTATTTCACTGGCAGTGAGAAATAATTTAAGTGTTACTTTATTTATTTATTTATTTATTTTTTTGAAGTGGAAGAGGCTAATGACCGAAGTAGTCGATACTTCTAAAACCTCAAAAAAAAAAATAAAAATAACAATACTGATGCTCAGAGAACAACAAAACACTATTTTTTTTTCTATATATTCAACTGATGTAACTATAAACCTCTAGTCTTCACTTGTGGAAATTTTTATGATACAGAAGGTCGCACTATATGTAGAATAGTAATATGTAAAAGAAGAACACACTAATAAATAAAGGCGTGTTAAATGTTTAGATAAATAATGGATTAATAAGATGAAGAGGTGTAAAGAAAAAAATAAAAGAAACAGATTAGGGGAGAAAGATAAGGCACAGAAATAAAGATTGTTAACTGCAAAAAAATACTGTATGTTACTACCTGAACTACTCTTAAAAAAAAATTATGTGTCGATTTAAAATTACTGAACATGGAACAAGAATTCTATTTGAATGTATCTAGATCTTTTTCTATTGGACGATAGGATGTGTGAACGCATCATGAGTGAGTGTTCGGTAGTGAGTGTTCATCCAATTATCGATGTCATCTGATTTGATACGAGTTCTCATAGCTTAGCCGGACAATTACAGCGACCGGCGCACGCACGATTTATGTTTATTAACCTAGCCGGGAGAAATACATTCCGCAATTCTCATTGTTCTTCGCTTGAAATTCCAACCTTGCATTCTGATAAATTAAAACTTACATGACCCCACTGCTATTATAATACATTAATATATTAGGCTGGCGCTAGACAAAGCGCTGTATTATTATTGGCGCTGTACAGTATCATCACTTAACTTACTTAACCTTTATTCTTTTCAAAGAAATACTCTTTTAAATTATTCTATTTATGCTCTAATTTCAATTGGATTATAATACGGACTGAACTGTTACTTTTAAAACACGTTTTATATAATAGATTAATACAGTATAGGAAATAATAAGGCATTTTTATTAAACAATTTATGTGCAAATTACAACAATTAAATAAAAACAAAACATATTCACAAAGCCAGTTTTATTACAGTTCAAGATGACTCGATCGTAGAATACTGTTTTTATAGTCTAAGGATTGCAAACTGCAATCCGGTTCGGATAGGGTAAACTTTGTAATTTAATAAATGATAAATGATTATTGCAGCCGATTCTGCTCTAATAAATGCCAAATCTATAGTTATCAAAATAAAGCGAAAATACAAGTTATGGGAGTTGATATTAAGCACATTAACTTCTAGCTTAATGCCAATAGTAAAATTGTGAAATACGGTGACTGAATCGGAAGAACTTCTTCCGATCAGGAGCATGTTCTGAATCAGGAACAGCCTTTGGATTAGTAGATAATTTATAAAATGACTGAATTTAAATTTTAATGAATTAAGTATGAAATAGATTAGGCCCATAATAGAAAAAGTGTTCTTTAATGTGAATAAAGGTGTATACACTCAGGAACAAATTGTTACTATATTGGTTACCAGACATACCAATGTGGGGATTTAAATGAAGCCTGTGAGATAACTGGCTTTGCAATACTTACCTATGAAAAAAAATCAAGGAAAAGCATAAAGGATTGCGGGAGGGAGAGAATAAGTCCCATTCACTATTCCTCAGGATAGTTTAGCGATTGCCTGAGATTTAAAAATCTATAAAAAACATATAAATATAAACAAATTGTCTGTTTTTAATTTGCTGCTGTTACTCACCGGTTTGGTCGAGTGGTGAAAGGGTCTTCTCAAATCAGCTGATTTGGAAGTCCAGCGTTCAAGTCCGAGTAAAGGCATTTGCTTTTATACGGATTTGCATACTAGATCATGGATACCGGTGTTCTGTGGCGGTTGGGTCTCAATTTACCACACATCTCAGGAATATTCGAATTGAGACTGTACAAGACTACACTTCATTTACACTCATATATATCATCCTCATTCATCCTCTGAAGAAATACCTGAACGGTAATTACCGCAGGCTAAACAGGAAAAAGAAAAAAAAATTGCTGCTGACTTAAAAAAAACAGAAATTTAAATAATGTTTAGTTATACTAATTCTTTGAAAAAGAATTTTATTATATACAACTTTTTAGCTATTTAATATATGAATGAGTAGGCCTTCAAAAGAACGACAAACATTTAAAAAACGTAGAATTACGTTCGACCTTTTTGAACGTAACTTTCAAAGAAAATTTTCGAGCTGATAAAACTAAAGAAAGTGAATGCAGAGAAATGTAAACTAACAGTAAATTGAAGCTAAAACTGTCTACAATTTGGGAATTTGGGTTTTTGTTTACCTCAATTTTTCCAATAAATTTTAGTTTATTTTCTTGAGAAAAATAAAACGTATTAGTAGAATAGTATCAGGTTGTACTCAGTATCAACAATAAAAATTCCGATATTAAGCAACGATGACCAACAAATTTAAAAAAGCTTGCAAATAGTTATATAATATTTACGGCTTGGTCAGGAAAGAGTTATGCATCTCCGGCTTTGTCTTCGATTGACTACTACTTAGGGGGAAAATTAAGTTGACATTGAAAAAATTATGTAAAAAAATTATTTGAGATAAAGGAGCCTTAGTGACCATTTTCAACTCCTCCTCAGTCCTTTGTTGAATTTTTACCGATTTTTTATGGCGTCATATTGAAAAAAATGTTATACTCATAAGTAATGGTACAAAATTTCATAAAAATTGCCTATTCCTCTTTGAAAACATCAAACAAAAATGTAACTGACGATAAAAGCAATTATGCTTTTTATCTTCCACCACTGAATTTTAAATTATCCAGAGAGATAACCAAAGTAACATACTAATGTAATAAAATCATTTAATTAATAGAAGAATATTACTTTGAATCCAGGAACGACAAAAAAGAAAAATGTTTTTCCCCATCCCTTCACAGGAGTTCGAGATAGACCAAACATCATCAAAAATTATTTCTTTATTTATTTAGCGTATGTCATCAAAAAACAACACCAGTTACAGTAAAAAATTACAAATAAATATCCAACAAATTAATATAAGCTACTGATTCTGGAGTCGCCATCAGGAAATCTTCAGGAGTCCCTTCATAAGCTGTCCTAGGACAAACTTCTTTGATGTGTTTAACGGTTTGATTCCCACCACACTCACAAAGGAGCGTCGGTGTTTTACCCCATTTATACAGGATATAGGCATACTCAAAAATTATATTAGCTACTTAAGAGAGATTAAATTACGGGAAAAAAGTTACCTAATCATTGATAAAATTTTGAGATACGGGACCCATAAGGTGCGATGGGAGACAGTTCTATCTTCCCCTTTTACTTACTGTAAGCAAAATTAAATGTTATCAATATCCTATATGTAGATATCATAGTGCCTTTTTTCATCCAAATCGGTTTATCCAGTCTGCAAATATCAAGAAAAAAACATGACAACATATATACATACATACATACATTTCTATCCGTTATTTTTCAGTTCTAAAATTAAAACGTCAACACATACAAACACTCTACTAACGTTCAGAATTACATTCGATTAGCAAATATTTTTTCTTATGTAGTATATTATATATAGTGTTCAAAAAGTGACGCAATCTTATGGAAGAATGTTTCCTTCTTTTGTTGCAAATTTAACTGAGGAAAATTGAGGGAAAATGCAGCAGAGAATATTCATTGTCTCCCAATACATTAGATGTGCCAGTTATTCCCAGTTCCAGAATGCCTTCACAGAAAATTATGGTGTGGATGCACCAAACAAGTCGGACGACTTGTTTGGTGCATCCACACCAAACAGCGGCTGTACCCGACAGGGTAACAGATGCAGCCAAAAGTGGTCGACCGAAAGCGCTAACACCAGAAAAGTTGATCGACGTGCAAGCTGCATATTCTGTTAGTCCCAAGAAGTCTGTGCGATGCCTGTCTAGCCAGTCTGGTCTCTCCGTCGGTAGCGCCCACACGGCATTGCACAAGTGTTTAATGATGCATCCGTACAAAATTATTGTTGTTCAAGAGTTGTTACCTGCAGACACTCAAAAACGTGTAGCTTTCTGTCAGCAGTTCATGTCATCTGTAATGCCTGATAGGGACGAATTCGATGATTCGTTTTGGTCTGACGAGACATGGTTCCACCTTGATGGATACGTGAATGCACAGAAGTCACGCATTTGGTGTACGGAAAATCCACATCATGCACGAGTTTCCTCTGCATAGACAAAAGTGAATGTTTGGTGTGCAATATCATATAGGCGAATCTTCATGACATCCCTTCATGGCACAATGAACAGTGAGCGCTACTTACTGATGATGCAACAATTTGTAAACGCTATATCTGGAGACCGGCTAGAGTAGACGTTGTTTTCTGGAGGACAACGCTTCGGCCCGTACAGCCAACAATACTGATTTTCTTGGATCAGTGTTTATTTATGGAAAAGTGATTTCGAAGTGGTTGTGGTCCCCTTGGTTTCCTGATTTATCTCCTCCTGACTTTCTCTTGTGGGGATACTTTAAGGATGTTGCTTACAAAACTCATTCTTACACCGTTCCCGAATTAAAAAACGATATGTCGCTTCAATCCCTCAACAAACATCACAACATGTGTTTAAGAGCATGGAATGTCGTATTCAATTATGTGAATCGCATAACGGAGGCCACTTACTACAACTCTTTTAACTTACTCGTTTTCCTATAAGGTTGTGTCATTTTTTGAACACCCTTAGTACAACTGTACAGTCAAGGAAGTAAAAAGAAGAAACTTTATTTGTGTGTGTAACCATAAAATATTTTTTCTTTTAAATATCTTCTACTGATGTTTTATTGAGGGAGAAACCGTCATACCATTTAGAATTTTCTTCTTTTTTGGAAGTCAGTTATTTGCTACTTTAATTATTACGACTATAAACAGGATAACCAAACATATGAATAAATGTTGGTTAAAAATTGTGAGATTTTCATATTATTACGAGTGTAAAATATTAAGATCATTAAACTTAATTAAGAATAATTAAATGAAACTTTTAATTTAACAGATTAAAATATAAAACAAATGACAAGCAGTATAAAAATAGTAATATATAAAAAACCAGATGCACATTACATTATTTATAAAAAATCTAATCTGGACAACACATGAATTCCTTGTAAGCCTATTAAATTACATTTACAACTTTTTTTAAAGTGAAAAGTACATAAAATCTTATTTCATTAAAAACTTCTGATTTTTTTTTTTTTTTTACTACTGAATTATTATTCATGGTAAAAATATTTTTACAATGAGAGGTTAAAAGTTATTAATAAATCAATATATTTAAAATAAAATAAAAGTTAAAAAAAAGGAGATGAAGTCTGATTCGAACCGATGTGCCTTCCCCTAAGATCTAAATATTTCATTAATTAAAATTTTATTTGGCTATAACTCTGCAACCAACGAAAATAAGTACCTCTCATAATATGTCGTTGAATAGCTCTCAATGGGGGGCTTATTACTGCAGTTAAGAAAAAGTCCAAAATCCAAGTTATTTTTGGATTTTTTGGACACTTCTGGTTCGGTAGATTGCAATCAAAAGGGTAGATGCACAACTAGATGTTACAGCAATCCTAAATCCAAAATTTCAACATCCTACGGCTAATCGTTTTTCAGTTATACGAGATGCATATGTATGTACATACGTCACGCCTAAACTAATCAAAATGGACAATTCTGTTAAAATATGGAAACCGAAATTTTTCGCGATAAAATACTTTTTTTACTTCGTACAAGGAAGTAAAAAGGATTACTAAAAGATTATACTGTGAATAAAAAAAGGGAATTTCTGCTACAGAAAAACAACATGGTTTCCTACGACAGAATTCTGTATGCTGAAGATGTTTATAATATTTTAATTCAATAATATTTAAAAAAAAAATTATAAATATGAATATTTTAATATTTAAAAACTCTCTTTAAGTAAACAGAAATCATTGAGCCAGAAATCACATAGCACTCCACCACGGATGTCAGCGTATTAATAATGTTTCAGAATTTTTATCGGAATGATACCTTATTTAAATCCAGAATTGGCATAAAATTTTCATATTGTACAAAACTACTATTCGATATTCCTACTCACAAGCTTCGGGTCTATACGGTAAACTAATGATACAAAAAATACAGGGAAGCAAACCCAACAACAAACAAACATACCGAAACACATATTCGGATTAGAAAGCCGTAGAGCCAATAAAAATCCTTAAATAAAAACTAAGATTTTACTAAAAATAGATTAAAATAAATAAATAATCAATAATAATAATAATAATAATCATAATAATAATAATAATAATAATAATAATAATAATAATAATAATAATAATAATAATAATTTTATTTTATTTTATTTTTTATTTTTATTTTATTTTTTATTTTATTTTATAATTGTGCAACAGAACAGTTACAAAACCTTTGTATGCCACACAATATCACATAAAGTCACAAAAGAACACCCACATATAAATTAAAAATACAATATTCAAAACACAATAATAATAATAATAATAATAACAATTATACAGTCAAATACAAAAGATAATTAGAACTTTAAAAACGGTAGCTACGGAGTGATAATAAAAACACATAGATGAAAACATCCAAAAACAAAAAGACAACATTACTAATACATTCCAAATAAAAGAAGTTATAAGCAATAATCCTTAAAAAAACAACAATAATTTTAAAATCATGAAAGTGAGCATCACACCAAGGACAATGATCCATCGCCACGTAACCCTCTCAAATTTTTCACGAAGGTTGCCTCATCTTCCCAAAAGCTTAGCTTATCCTGGAACTCCACTGCAACACTGGTACACCGCTCAATCGGAGACACGGTGGAACCAACCGGCGTCACAAATTGCCTAAAAGACCTCACTGACCTGGCCTGGTTCCGCAAGACAACATGATAACGCGTCGGAAGTCTGTTGTGCAGAGCTTTATAAAAGAAAACCAAGTCAAAGTACGTTCTTCTATCAGATAACCTGGAAAGGCCTAATGCCTCAACATATCCTCTCTATTAGCACCAACAAAACAATCTCCAAACTTAAAACGCATCCAGTTCAAGAACCTATCCTGAACACCCTCAACCAGATCAGAGGCAAAACGTCGTGAACTATTCCACATCACGGTCGAGTACTCCAAGCGACTCCTCACCAAAGACTTGTACAGCAGGTTACAAGTGGAAATATTGCTAAACCGTCCACAAATCCAAAGGATAAGACCAAGGTCCCGGCGTGCTTTACTAACAATCCGAGCAACATATTCGTGAAAATACAACTTCGCGTCAAATAAAACCCCGAGGTCCTCAACCAATGTCTCAACGACAATAACGTGCGTACCAATCCTATAGCTGAAAACACAGCTCGACGTCTTACGAGACAAAGTCAAATGTTTGGTCTTCCGAAAATTCAAGAGCATACAATTGCGGTCAGCCCACTCAACAACCTTGTTAATATTCAATTGTAGCAACAGGTGATCCATACTATTTCTGATCGGACAATATATTTTGACGTCATCCGAAAACATCTGAAAATTGCACGTCAAAAGATGCCCGATATCATTTATAAAAAGAATAAAAAGAAGGGGACCCAAAACAGAGCCTTGCGGCACTCCAGACTTAGCCAAGAAGGATTCCTCAGACATCTGTCCACCAAAACGAACCGAAAAACGCCTGTCACGAAGATAAGAGGATAGCCAATCATTAAAACGATCGCTGAAGTCGAAGCCCTTGGTCTTTGTTAATAACAAATGATGGGGTATCTTGTCAAAAGCTTTGGTAAAATCAAAATATATCACATCTACTTGACCCCTATGCTCAGTTGCATTAACTGAATCCTGCAAAAAGGCGGCCAAATTAGAAGCTGGTGAACGACCTTTAATAAATCCATGCTGAAATGACGACAACATCGGGAGAACATGGTCATAAACATGTCTAAATAGAATCCTCTCGAAGACTTTGGAAAAAGTACCGATGATAGAAATAGGCCTGAAATTATCCAGGGAAGGGACACCAGGCTTAGGTATAGGAGTAACAACTGCGTGTTTCCATAGGGACGGAAAAGAAGAAGACGACAAGCTCCAATTAAACAGGGAAGCAAGGATAGGAGAAACAATCTCATTCAAACCTTTGATAACAAACGCAGGAATCCGATCCAAGCCGACCGCCGATCTAGCGTTAAGAATTCCTATAGCACCAGATACGTCAGAATATGAAACCATCGGAATGTCAAGAATCCGATGGTTGTTGATACAGGCGCCACCAGACGTAGTCTGCGTAGGAATGTCCTGGTATACTGATTGAAAATATTCACCAAAATACTGACAACTCAACCGAGAATCAGAAATAGTCCGCCCATCGACAGTAGGGGCCGGAGTCCTTACATAGTTAGACTTCTGTCGAGAAATATATTTCCAAAAATTCCTCGGATTAGAACAAAGGTCAGATTCACACTTCCGAGCCCAAACCACTCTGGCATCCGCTATCGCATATTTAACATCTCTACGCAGCCGAGAAAACAAGAAATAATCATCCGACAGACCAGAAGATTTAAACCTGCGATGAGCAGCCTTCTTCCTCTTGAGAAGATTAACAATGTTCCTATTGAACCAAGGTGGAAATTTGGTTGACTTAGGACGAAATGCAAGAACATGTCTATCAATCGCTGCAGTAATTATCTTCTGTAAACCCAGAACCGATTCCTCCAAATCGACGGTCAAGAGAACATTACACCAATCAGCAAACCTCACATCGACATACAACGCACGATAGCCACCACGATCATAGCGAAAAACCAGGCCCGTTTCTGCCACATCAACGGTTGCGACTTCAAGGAACCCAATTTCAAACGGAGGATGGAACTTATCAGGGCAAACAAGAGCCTCAGCAGCTCTAGTGAAAATCCTGCAGTTAGTCAAAATTAAATCCAAACCATTATTACAGAAGGAAGGATCCGTTGATTCATGTGTAAAAACGTCCAAGTTCATCATGTTAACAAAATCAAAAACCGATCGTGCTTTACATTTAGCATAAAACCCAATATTTGCAGGAAGACTTCTAGTAGACCAGCACACTCCAGATACATTAAAATCGCCTACAATACAAATATCAAAACTTAAAATATCTACGTGCCTATACAGAAAACCATAATATTGGTCGAGGAGAATTGAAGCTAAAAACGGAGCAACATACATAACACAAACCAACAAATTCTTCATGTCTGGTCGAATTAGCTCAACCCATACAGCCTCAGGAAACGCCTCGAGGTCCTTCCTCCTCGTACACCTAATGCTTGATTGTACAAGAATAGCTGAACCACCACCACGCTGAAGTAAAGAAGCAGCATAATCCCGGTCAGCCCGAAAAACATGGTAACAGTCTGGAAACAGATTGACATCACAGTGCTCATCACTAAGCCAAGTCTCAGTCAAGGCAACCACGTCGAAGTGAAAATCAATCAAGGACGCGAAAATTTCATCCTGCTTAGTCCTCAAACCACGAACATTCTGGTAGATCATCCTCAATTTACCCATCGCTACCGAGCTGCAAATCCATCCTCCCGTGAACCTTTTTCTACAAACACTGCATCAGGCCTCAACGGACCATAAAATGCAGCCAACAGCGTACCAACAGGCCAGATCTCAGGACGAACTAAGCTGTCAAAATCCGAAGCACAAACTTCAATTCGAAACGAGCTGTACGACTCGTACCTAGTCTTCAGACGAAATAATAATAATAATAATAATAATAATAATAATAATAATAATAATAATAATAATAATAATAATAATAATAATAATAATAATAATAATAATAAATAATTATTAAATTAATTAAAAAATTATTATTAATTAATAATAAATAAATAATTAAAATAAGTTATCATTTATTTTAATTGGTACATAATAATACATTATTTAAATCACATTAAAATGGATGTATTTTATTCCACTGGAAATAAGAGTAAATGCTGCAGAATTTGCTTGGATGGATCAAGAAAAACCATGGTAAAACCTATGTCAGAGTAGCATCACAGAGTACATATAATTAATTATAAAACAAAAAATATATGTATGATTAAAAAAGTCTATATTTAAAAATTTAAATTTTTGATTGAATGTGTGATAAAAATATGACTTTTAAATTATTAAATTTTAACGCATTAGTCTATAAATGTTTTTAAAGTGATTTCTACAATTTTTGAATGTAAAACTATAAAAGAAAACATTCATATGAATTTATAAACCAGAAAACCACTTTAATGTAGTCGAACCACGTCAGCAATAAGAATGAAAAAAGATTTGCTTAAAAAAGAACAAGTAAAATTATTAACTTGTTTTTTTTTTTATTTTTTAAATATTATATAATAATGATTTGACCCACGAAAATCATCCGAATGGCTAAAATTTGCATAACATAAAACTACAGCTATAAAGACCAGTGAAAATATAATTTAAAAATCTCACGAATTCTAATGAACTTTATATTTATTTATTAAATGCCAAAAATATTAAAAATTGAGTTTGAAGCGAACAAAGAAAGAAAAAAATCAATTAAAATATTAGCAAATGATAAAAAATCTGCAATGTTGTTGAACTTTAGTAATATTTGCATACAGCTTAAAACTTAATCCTTCCCTTAGTAAAATCATTAAAAATTATTATTACATTACGACCTTTTATATTTTCTTATTTATATATTTCTTTATTTAAGAAATAAAGACAGTAGAAAAAAATTCTGAAATGTTTGTATAACATTTTGTAAATTCCAACACCCTTCTCTGAAACTGGGTGGGGGGGGGGGTTTCTGCCGTCTTTAGTTATAATACAACTCTTTATATGTATTTCAAGTTTAAGTCTGGAAAGATTTAAAACTTTCAGGATTTAATTTAACTGGTGAGAAGAAGAAGAGCTGTTTTCATTTAGGAAAAAATGAAGGAATTTTTCGATTTTTTAAA
This sequence comes from Lycorma delicatula, assembly GCF_047948215.1. Taxonomy (NCBI): domain Eukaryota; kingdom Metazoa; phylum Arthropoda; class Insecta; order Hemiptera; family Fulgoridae; genus Lycorma; species Lycorma delicatula. Next base: position 35,859,888 of record NC_134460.1, on the reverse strand, counting down.
AATTTTATTACTTATGACTTTTAAAGATATTCCTGTAAACCTTTCGATGTAATGTACCTGAATCAGAATAGTAATCATAAATTCCATTGTTTTATTTTTTAATTTTTTGTAGTTGGAGAGGGGTTGAAGAAGGCTTAAAATATTAATTAAATAATTATAAATTAATTAAACATTAAAATTAATTTAATAAATAACCCTTAAAAAATAACTTAAAAAGTTATTGGAATTTAAAAAAAGGTTTCACTGCGAAATTTTAACTAAAATTCACTCTTGAGTTGATAGTGATATATTTATAAATTCTCCACTCCCTGTAGTCCAATTTTTGTAAACATTTACATACACCCACACCGCGCGCGGAATATTTCAGGAAGTTTTTGCCATACTTAATGCACATATTTTTTGCTATAAAAATAATGAAAAAAGTTCTATAAACATAGATCTATAAACACTTTATTTTCGAGTTATATTTAGCGAAAGATTATGTCCAGATATTTGATCTGAAAATTACTAAAACTCGGACACAAATCTGTAACCAAAATTAGTCATTTTATATGCAATATTATAAAAAAAAACTGAAATAACCGCATTACCTACCGGTAATATCCGATAAAATTGAAAAAAACCAAAAAGAAAAAAAAAATTAGAGTCGAAAAGCTTGTTATTTTAGATTTGCCTTAAATTTATTTTGTTAAATTCTTAATCAAATAAAACTTTAAGAAAAAGTTTGTAGAGAATTTTTAAAAGTCCATATTTTACATTAATACCTAACTGACATGAGTTCACTAAAATACTATTAAAACAATGTTTAAAAAGTTAACTTATTTAGCATGTCTTGAAATGAAAAACAGACCGTTAATATTTCTTAGATTAGCGCTATATTTCGTAGAAAGGCTGATACGCTACCACTTGCGCCTTTCATTCGGAGGTCCCGGATTCGAATTTCGGTCAGGCATGGCATTTTCACACGCTACTTGCTACTTGTCATTAATCTCATCCTCTAAAGCAATACCTATCGGTGATCCCGGAGATAAAAAAAAAGAAAAAAAAAAGATTAGCGCTCCTAGAGGTTAAACAATGTACTAAAAGATTAATAAAGAATGCAATATAATATAATAGTACAAAGAGTTTTTTTTCATTTGTAGTGCAAGATTTTTAGATTTTTTATCTGATTTTCAATAAAAATAAATTTTTAACAATTTTATTTGGTTTTTTATTGACTTTAATTACACCAATTATCTTAGAATTAAAATCTCTACTTAATAATTCTCTAATTAATTTTGTCTTGAAATTATAACAATGTCTATTATAAATATAACAATGTCTATTTTTATGTGAAACCTAAAAAACGACTATTATGATGTTTCTGATGAGAGAAATACGCTTATAAAGTTTGGTAGAAACTTCCAGAAAGGCTCTCTCTATATATATATATATATATTTCTAAATCGCTTCAGTATCGAAATTTGAAATTATTTCAAATGGAAAATTGAAAAATTCAATATAACTTTTTGATCCATTTAATGAAATTTATACATTTTTGGGGAAGGGATAGCGGTTGAAACACAAAATTTTTAAGTAGCAATACTCATCATGGTAGAAGCTTATTTTAAATTTATCATCAAGACGAGAAAGACTGTGCAAAGATCAATTCTCTACGATGTTCAAATCCAAAATAACGGATAGACAATATTCAAATTTTTCTGATTTTCAAAGTATTCAAAATCGATTTGATTATTCATTTATTTTGCGTATCTCTTTCTAAATGTGCTTTTTATCTCTATTGGAGTTTTTTTTAAAACAATTCTTTCCTGTGTTTCTGTAACATTTTTTTGAATATTTTTTTTTATAAATTTTTTTTTGGTAGTGTTTGGCAATAAATAATTTTTTCAAATTCTGAACTTTTTACGTGGCCACAAAAAAACTAACTCATTAGATAGATCAAGATGCCACTATTTTTTTAATAAAAATCTCAACCCCCTAAATTAAGTTAGTTTTTAGTATAATATACCTTTGTTTTTGAAACAAATATATTTTTGAAAATCATCTAATAGTGTACTACAGCCATAGCTATTTAGGACAGTTCTGCACCAAATTCAGGATCATCCTCTTTATTTCTGAACTTTCTTATTGGGTTTTAATTTTATCTTTTCTCCTGTTTTATCTTCGTTATCTTTTTCTACTTTTTTACCCTCAGTTCACTTATCTTTTGAAATCTGTGTAATATATTTTTATTACCATTTTATTCCCAATTTTTGATTCTTTCAAGATCAGCATGATTAAAAAAAAATATTGCATTATATATTACAATTAATAATGTTGTTTAGCTATAAACACAGAATTAGCAAAAGAATCTCAAATTAGTGAATTTTAACATTCGTTTGCGTATTTCGGTTTTTTACGAACATACTTTCTAAGCAATTTATTTGCAGAAAATTAATTAATATAAGTTACATTAATTTCATTACACTTCCTGTCAGTGCATTCTTATGGCTATAAGCAAATATACTTGCTAGAAGAAATAAAAGTCATATTTTTATCACACATTCAATCAAAAATTTAAAATTAAAAAAGTTGTATTGGAGGCTGGAAGTTATTTTCAACAATGTTTCACGAAATCGTATATTTGATGGGAAAAAATTCTTTAAGAATATTCATGTTTTCACCATGATAAATTACATTTTAAGATACTATTAAAAAACAATAAAAATAACAAAACCATGGTACTGTTTCTTCTTAAATTAAATTAAATCAAGTTATTCCAGATAACGTAAATGAAGAAATTTAAAAGTAGCAAGTTTTATGAATATATATTGCACTGTACTGGTGTAACGATAAGTGTAGAAAGAACTTATTCTGATATTTTATATAATTTTTTCATGAAACTTATAGATAAGAAAATTGTAGGTAAACATATGATACATTTTCCCATATTCCAGGCAATATTAGCTTACCTATATTGCTTTTGGATTTCTTGCAAATAGTTTTTTCTTTGATTTCTTTTGTTGCAATATTTCTCTTTTTTTTGGCTTGATGGTATCACCACATAAGATTGAAGCTTGTGTATGGGAGATGGAAGTGGAATTTTGCAGCTATGAATAATTCTATGCCTGTCCGGGATTCGAACCTGGGATCTCCGAGATCGGCGGAATATATATTAAATAAAAATAAAACCAAAAGATTTGATATGAACATTTAAAAAAATTCAATTTGTAAATTAAACTAATTTTAAAAGCTCATGTTATTTAATTCTTTAAATTTAGATATTTTAAAGTTGGATGGTTTGTTTTTAATTTAGCGCTAACCTCAAAAATTCACATTACTAAAAAATCTGATGTGGACACCACATGACTTCCTTGTACGCCTATTAAATTACATATACACATTTTTTTCAAATGAAAAATACAAAAAATTTTATTACATTAATAACTTTTGATATTTTTTTATAATTTTTTTTATTGTTATTGAATTATTATTTATCGTAAAAATCATTTTACAGAGTACCACTTATGATGCATCGTTGAGAAGCTCTCAGTGGGGGCTTGTTATTGCAGTTAAGAAAATGTCTAAAATTAATTTTTTGTTTTAGATTTTGGGCTTCTTTGGACATTTTTGGTTCAGTCGATTGCAGTCAAAAGGGGAGGTGGACAATTAGATGTTGCAACAGTTCTAAATCCAAAATTTCAATATCCTACGGCTAATTGTTTTTTGAGTTATGCGAGATACATACGTACTTACGTTCGTACAGACGTTTCGTCGAAAATAGTAAAAAGATTCAGGGGGGTAATCAAAATGAATATTTCCGTTGAAATCCGCAAATCGAAACTTTTCGCGATCACAATACTTCCTTTACTTCGTACAAGGAAGCAAAAATTGAACAGAGTTATTTAGATATAATTATTTTTATTTTTGATAAAAAATTAGTTTTAATAAAAAAAATTGTTTTAAATAAAAAATTATTTTTATTTTTGATATTATTTTTGTAAACGACTGCACAAAAAGAATTTTACTATATTTAGGGTGTATGTTTGTTTGTTCCACCATAGCAGCTCAACGGCTGAAACGATTTAGATATATGACCCCGCGTTAGAATCCTTAGGTTACCGTGATTGTCATAGGTTTTATATATATATGTACATTTAAATAAATTTAAAAAAATTGAAAACAAAACTACTGTATACAAAATTGTCACCCACACGCTGTTTAATTATCCTATATTAAAAAGCAATCACCCGCACGCCTAACGCACTCAGACTGTGCTCATTTGAAAATCAGATCCAAAAATAAAAAAAATTATAATCAAATTTTAAAAACCGTGCTCAGAAGTTTCTGATTTTGACCGCTCTGTGGTGAACTATACTTTTTTTTTTTAGCAGTAGTGTTTTTGAATTTTTAATAGATTTAGGTTAAATCCTGCTTGTATATAATCGAAAATAAAAAAACGCTCAACAAGTGTTAAAAAAAATTAAACAATATGTGCATTTCAGTATTGAAACAATCATCATAAACAGATAAAGAATAATTAGGTAAATATTAATATAAAAATCGAACTTAAATACAATGGTCTAAATATATATATATATATATAAACAAAAATTATACTTTTATAAATAAATATTTTATTCTGATCGATACATTAAAACAGATGGTGTCACATTCAAAATTGCTTTATGGAAAAAAGGAATTGCCCCAGAATGTACATGGATGGATCAAAGGAGACTGTTGGTAAAATCTTCATCGGAACTGCATCATAAATACACAATTATAAAACAAAAATAGATGTGATTAATATACATATTAATCGTTTAAAATTAATAATTCCTACAAAAAAAATATTATTACAAAATCGCACCCATTCCTCAAATATTAAGGTAAATACAAGAAGATTAAAAAAAAGATAATAATTACGAAATAAACGGCAATTCAAAAGACTAGTAAAAACGAATGTAGCACATATTTATATATACGGTAAACGGATACAGAAAAATCAGGATTAAAAAAAAATTTATAACTGAAAGTAAGATTTATGGATAGAGCAATATTATTTCTGTAAAAGAAAAACTTTTAATTGTATTTTAGATAAATTGGTTGAAAGATCTTTTAACTGGTTTGGTAATTTCTTGAAAATGGTAACGGTGGTATAGTAAGGCTAGTTTTTGTAAACCGTTGTATTATATCAAGTTACAAAAAACAGTTAAGTTGTGTTATTTGGTAGAGGTTAATACTGTTACTTTTATGTGTGGATATATATATATATATATATATATATATATATATATATATATTATATTTACTATAAATTAAACGCAAGAAATATCTAAAGTTTATAATTTTCTAGATATCGGTTTCCATATCTCAAAACTATGACCAACAAACAACTAATAGCCTATTTTTGTTTCTTAAAAAATCACTCAGATTTTCTGAGGAATTCCCGAGAAATGATATACTTCAAACAGGAATTATAAACGTAAAAATTATAAATATTATAAAGCTGGAAAAGTATTGTATCACTTTTCCGGTTATTATTAATAAAAATTAAAACAGTTAAAACTGAAATAAACAGAATATATATTTTTTAGAGGTGGGGAATAAATTTTAAGAAATATTTTTCTAAAAATATTCATCCATAGGTTAAGCTTAACAAATTTGCTTAAGTAAAATTTCCTCTGAACATTTCTCTTCATTATAGGCTAAAAATAAGAAAAATAAAAACTATTCTGTAATCAGGTTCGGGATCTATAATTTAAAAATATTGTAGACATTTCTTAATAGCTATATATATATATATATATATATATATATATATGAAGTATAAACTTTCAAAAATTGTTAAAAAAATCTTTAAACCGAAGGGAGATAGAGCAAAAGGATGAAAAACATATATTTCAATTTTAAGAGGTGGGAATTGATTTTTTGAAAATGTTTATTTTCTCGTATAGCACTATAGCAGAGCTACAGCTTTACAAAAATATATTGTAGTTGGTCCAATTTGGGCAACCGTTTTCCCCGGATCTTGACGTTTTCAACCTAAGGAACCCAAAAACCGGATGAAAATTTTCCCGATGTTCGTATGTATGTGTAATCGGTCTTGCAATCCTTATACCGCCAGAACAACTTAACCGATTTTGAACAAACTTGGTCCGATTACTTCTATGTGTGAAACATTAATGCCATTAAATTTTCAACTTAAAAGGTTAAGGGGGTGAGGCTGTATAACAAGGTCACCGTCAGTATCTCGAGGTTTCACCTAATTAAGGCCTTATTTTTCTTAGGCTTATTTGTTAACAATTAAAAAATAATAATATTTACAAAAAACAATTTTTCCAAAATGACACCCCTACCTCAAAAATTGATTTAAATAAACTAGCGGCTAAGTGGCTATTCTACCTCAATAGCACCCTCTCTCACCACAAGGAGCGCTAGTGTAACACAGACATACAGCTGTTTTGTAGTTTTTTTTTTGTTTTTTTTTTACCTCCGGGTCCGTATTCAAACAATTTATTTCGCAGAGGACGAGATGAATGTTTCTAGTTATCTGCTATGTTTTGACGTCACGGGTGAGCGGTAGAATTAAATAAATGAATAATATTTAAAGTTTAAAAAAATACTTAAAGTGGCCGCTAGAACCGCCACACCCGCGCAAATGAAATACGGTCTGCGCGCGCGCTTTAGTTAGAATCATTGAATTAAATAAAAATAAAAAATTATATTTAAATAAAATAAAATGATAAATAAATATTTTAAATGAAGTTGTGTGTGCATGAGTGTGTAAGCTGTGCATCAGAATAAAGCCGCGAGACGGAAAAATTCTACAACTCTGTTGTCAGTTTTTTTTATTATTTATATAGGTGACAAATTTGCTTTAATAAAGTTTTCTCTAAAATGTCTATGAAAAAAATCGAAATTGGTTTTTTCACGCTATCCTTCCAACCCATTAACAAATTAAAAAAAATATATATATGTGATCAATGCCCCATATATAGAAATATTTGCGACAAATTTCAAGAAAATCGGTTTGGTCAGTCCTGTAATGTTAAGTTAAAAAGCAGAACGATACACATACACATAATCGTATGTTTTTTTTTTTTGTCTAGATGAGTTCATCTAGATGAAAAACTTATGTATATAGGTTTGTGCGTATTAAACCCTAAAACGTAATAATTTACAAAAAACCCGATATCCCATTTTTGTCATCACCGTGTTGTATTGCATCCCTTTATATACTTATTATAACTATATTCGCCGGGAAAGTAAACCGACGACAAGCTTAGCTTTTTATGAAGCATTATAAAAATTTAGATTCGGAGTAACAGTACAAGGTGAAAAGATAAAGATGCTACGATTTGCTGATGATATAGTAATTCTAGCCGAGAGTAAAAAGGATTTAAAAGAAACAATGAACGGCATAGATGAAGTCCTACGCAAGAATTATAGCATGAAAATAAACAAGAACAAAACAAAAGTAATGAAATGTAGTAGAAATAACAAAGATGGAACACTGAATGTGAAAATAGGAGGAGAAAAGATTATGGAGGTAGAAGAATTTTGTTATTTGGGAAGTAGAATTACTAAAGATGGACGAAGCAGGAGTGATATAAAATACCGAATAGCACAAGCTAAACGAGCATTCAGTAAGAAATATAATTTGTTTACATAAAAAATTAATTTAAATGTCAGGAAAAGATTTTTGAAAGTGTATGTTTGGAGTGTCACTTTATGTGGAAGTGAAACTTGGACGATCGGAGTATCTGAGAAGAAAAGATTAGAAGCTTCTGAAATGTGGTGCTGTAGGAGAATGTTAAAAATCAGATGGGTGGATAAATTGACAAATGAAGAGGTATTGCGGCAAATAGATGAAGAAAGAAGCATTTGGAAAAATATAGTTAAAAGAAGAGACAGACTTATAGGCCACATACTAAGGCATCCTGGAATAGTCGCTTTAATATTGGAAGGACAGTTAAAAGGAAAAAATTGTGCAGGCAGGCCACGTTTGGAATATGAAAAACAAATTGTTAGGGATGTAGGATGTAGAGGGTATACTGAAATGAATCGACTAGTACTAGATAGGGAATCTTGGAGAGCTGCTCCAGTCAAATGACTGAAGACAAAAAAATAAAAATACAAATTCATTTATTGAATTTGTTCAAAAGAAATCAATTTGATCATCCCAAAATAGTTTTTAAACTAATAAAATACTAGAAATTTTGCTCTATAGTTAATATAAGTTCTATCTTTATCCTTAATGGAAATGCTATGGATGTGATCAACAGTCTTACATCTATCTGAAAATAAAAACGTAACAGTTTTATCTATATTTAGATAAACGTTTTATATACGTCTATAAAAACTCTGTTTAGTTTAAAATATTATTTAATAAAAAATATGTACTATAAAATTATGTTTATAATTTTTACTTAATACGCATTTCAACCTTAATAATCGTCAGATAAAAAATACAAGGTGAAAAATTACTTAAAATAATCAAAAAATTACTTTAGTTAAATAAAAATCTGATATGGACACAACACATGACTTCTTTGTACGCCTATTAAATTACACGTACAGATTTTTCTTCCAATCAGATGCTAATAATTATTAATAAATCAATATATTTAAATTTAAAAAAAAGTTAAAAAAAGGAATGAAGTCGGATTCAACTCATCGATTTGAATCCGACTTCATTTCCTTTTTTTAAAAACTTTTTTACTTTAAATATACAAACTTACTTACTGTAAATTTTTTTTACAATTAGAGATTAATAATTATTAATAAATCAATGTATTTAAATAATAATAAAAAAAGAAGGTATACGAGTATGTATATGAAAAGTCGGATTCGAACCGACGTGCCTTTCCTTTATGCGACCTAAATATTTCATTAATTAAAATTTTATTTGGCTATAACTCTGGAACCAATAAAAATAAGTACCATTTATGACATATCGCTGAAAACTCTCAATGAGAGCTTATTACTAAAGTGAAGAAAAAGTCGAAAATCCATATTTGTTGTGGATTTTGGACTTGTTTGAACACTTTTGGTCCAGTCGATTGCAATCAAAAGAGGAGGCGCACAACCAGATGTTATAACAGTTCTAAATCCAAAATTTCAACTTTCTACAGCTAATAGTTTTTGAGTTATGCGAGATACATACGTACGTGAAACTAGTCAAAATGGATTCAGGGATGGTCAAAATGGATATTTCCGTTGAAATTTGAAAACCGAAATTTTTCGCGATCACAGTACTTCCTTTACTTCGTACAAGGAAATAAAAAAGAGTTGTTTTGTTTAATTTGTATATAATAAACAATAATTAAAACATTAATACATTTTTTGAAAATTTATGTTCAGGTAAAATTTATTTCGAGAGAAAACTTTGTCATATAACTGTTTGATCGGAAATAATAATTTGTTCTGAATCACTCCGATCATTTCCAAAATAATTTTGTTCGTTTGTAACGTCTTAAGATTTACTTAGTTAATTTTGTTTTTCCTATATCCAGTTTTGCTCTAAAAAAAAACAAAAAAAAAAAAAAAAACGCTAAGTTGTCATCAATGTTAAATATTTATTATAGCTACATACATTCCGTATAAAGTATAATGTCATCACTTTGGGCTCTCTCAAAAAGTCAGAACCAGTTTTTAAGATACAGAAATGAGCAGTCAGATTATTATCTGGCACACATAAATATGAATCGTTTAGGACGATATATAGAAAATTAAATATGTTAATTTATATTTATGAATGTACAATATTTCTTAAAAAGAATGGTTACTTATTCTTACAAAATAATATCGCCTTTACCAAACGAGAAACGGAAACGTTTTCATATAACTAAATACAATACGAAAAAAGGTCTTATTTCGCTTCCGTTTCTATTTTTAATAAATTACAGAACCATTTGAAGAAACATTGCCCAATTTACTTAAAATAAAATTAAAAATTTTCTTTTATGGAAACAATATTACTTTTCGATGAATTTTTAAATAATATTAATTAACAAATAATAATAATCAAAAGATTGTATTAAAATAAAAACACGATTTATCTGTTTCCAGGTCAACATGTACATATAAATGTACTAAAATAATCTTCAATAGGGGCTTCGGAAATGCGAGTTATTTTCTAATATTTTTTTTATACTTAATGTACTTAGCTTAACATTATTCCATGTGTTTGTATTAAAATAATTAATAAGAAATTTTAACAAATGAAATTTTTATCCAAAAAATTGTTTTTATATTTATAATTTATCTTATAATGTCGTGATCCATATATTATTGTGTACTGATTAGGAAAAAAGCTTATATTTATTTATTTTTTTAATATTTTTTATCATAAATAAACGTAACATACAATAATAAAACTGTTTATTTTGTAGTTATATTAAAAAAGTAAAATAATAAATAAATTCAACATATATGAAATTTTTAAAAACAAATTTATTAAATAATTTTTATTTTTAAAAACAAATATTTTTTACTAATAGTAATAATAAAAAAAAATTGTTAAAGACCATAAGGAAGAGCAACAGTTCGGTACGTAAGATTGGTTGAAAGTTGCGGAAACAAAACTACAGGTAACTGTTTAGTGCTGCACCCTGGCGGAAGACCCAAAGAGTTCAGAGGTCGAAGGATGAGATGAGGCTTCATTGACAATATCGCTTTGCTCCGGCGCACATGTGTATTATGCTTGTCGATAGCACGCGAACCTAGGACTACGTAAATATTTGTGACGCAAAAATCACAGCATCAGACACGTCAATCCAGTGATCATAAACATTAAAATATATACAATTGTTAGTAAATATAAAAAAAACGGTTTTTAACAAAAAAAATTACTTCGGTTAATACAATTTTTTTATTTATTGAAAACGTTAAAGGAATAAATCAAATTAATTTGTTTTATTGTTTTAAAATTAATTTTATTAATATATTAATAAAACTTTATAGTGGGAAGAAAAATAAGTGAAAAAGATTATACCAACGCGAGTGCAATAAAACCAAAAAAAAACTATATTAAAATATTTTATTACAGTGAACGATAACTCGTTTTATTAGTGGTTGTGTAATTTATTACATGAACAAGAAATTTAAGCAAATATAAAACAAAATTTTAGTAAAGTCGTAATTTACTTATGCCAATATGATGAACAAGAAGAGGTGACTTGAATGGTGGTATAGAAAGAAAACGGGGGGCAATGGCGGCAGGGCCCCCCCCTGGAACACCCCGCTGGTGGGGCCCGCCCCCCGCCCCACACCCCCCACCCGCATCTGCGGACGTAGTAAGTACAATTTTTAAAAAATTATTATTATCGTAAAATTAAAAAAATATGTATATTATTTTTTAAAAAAATGGGGTTGGAGTTTAAAAAATGTTATATATGTGTATATACCATTAATAATGCTTGTTTTTGTAAAAACCATTTCTTGATATTCTAAACTTATGGATACTCATAAAAAGAAATATCATCCTTTTGAATTTAGCGGCGTTAATCATCCTATCCAATAATAAAAAATAAAAAAAAATAATGAGGAGTGTATGTATAAGATTCTTAAAAATAATTTGAATTATATTATTAATTACATCTACGAGAAAACCAATAAATAACGGTTTGAATTATATTTACCGGTTAAATAATTAAAAAAATATATATTAGTTTAATTAGTATTTCATAATTAATTAATACAAAGAAAACAAATAATGCTCAAATTAGTTAAATTCTGTTCAACTGTAAAATTTTAGGCAGTACAATTTGTATAAAAATATTAATTATAAAACAAAAAACACATTAAAATGGTATCAATAATACAATAATACATTTATAAAATTCCGAATAATATATCTTTCAGTAAACACTATCTTAGAATGGTATATTTTTAGTTATCTGAAGACAACTAATTAAAACTTTGTTCTGATTAATAAAAGAATTAGTTAAATATAAACAGATACGTTTGTTTTATCTACACGTAGCAATTAAAAAATTATATATTTATGAATACGGTAATTTTTATTAAAATTTATTACAATTAAATTTTATTTTAACATTCGAAAAAAGTTATTTCTTATTAATTTTTTGACCTACATAAATTAATTTTTCTGGAAATAAAGCTTTGAAAGTAATAATACTTTTAAAGGACTCATAGAAGATAAATGGTTGTATAAAATTTTGCAACGGGGAAAAAAAGGTTATTTAATACTCTTCTATTACAGACTTAACAGAATATAAATGTAAAAAGATACCATAAAAAGATTCTCTTTAAAAATAAATAGTCATATAAGTTTTATTTAAAACTAAACAATTTATAAAACAAGACACATCATAGCATTTCTTATAAAAGAAAACAGAATGTTGCAAAATGTATATATATAATTTTTTAAATCAATTTTTATTAAAAAGGATACAAATAATTATTGTTAAATTATTATTTCAAATTTAACTGAATTTAAAAGACGAATTTAAAATTAACATAATTCTAAAATAATAAATAAATATTTCAAATTAAAGTAAAGTTAATTAGATATCATATATATCACACCCAGAATATGTTTGCTATTTTAAAGATAAAAAGAAACTGGTTCAACATTTGCGTGGAAGAATTAAAGAAAATCATACATTTTCTTGTTTTGCTTAAAGGATCAAGATCAGTTTAGTAAAACGAAATTAAAAAAAAAATATATTTTTTTAGTTCATAATAATAGACATAAATTAAATAACAACGATACTACTATGTGCCTATAATGTCTTTTATAAAATCGGCACAGAATAAGAGTAGAAAAACAATTCTGAAGTCGTTCTTTGATTAATATATAAGTATTTAATTATTCCCGTTAAATGAATAAAGAAAAAAATCAGGTTTATATAATTAGTATTATTTAAGAGCTAATTATTATAAAACAATATTTGTACATGATGAAAAAATTTAGTTTAATTTTATATAAATTGGTTAGAGAATCACTTATTAAAAATTCAAAACATCTAAAACAAAATAAAAAATCTGTTTGGGAAAATCAACACTGTATCGTTAAGATATAAATTATCATTTTTTTGTAAATAAATATATATATTTATAGAAAATGTCCACATGATTTATATATACCGGAAAAATAATAAAAGATCTGTCAGATTAATTTTAGATTCTTAAAAACTAGTTTTGACTTTTAATAATAAATATCCCCAGTATTTAAATACCCCCAAGAAATAAAATTATACTTCCGAAAGTTTAAATAAGTATAATGATTTAATAATAAGCTTACAGTTTAATTAAGAATTTCGGAACAAAATAATATGATTTACTTTTTTATCAAACGAAATTAATTAGTCATTCTAAAAAAAATGTATTCTTTAATTAGATATCAAAAATATTACCCTTTGAGTAACAGAAATAGAAATATTATAATTAAAGCTAGTAATCATTAAGATAAAATATTTCTATCAAAATAAAAACGAACTATAATCTAATTATTTTAAAATTCTTATGGTTTTTATTATTAAAAATATTATTAAAAAAAACCTATGTTGATAAAAAAGAAGAAAAACCAGTTAATCACATATAACCACAGGAATAACTTATAATTCATTATTAAGTAGAAGCTATTCCAAAATTTATTTATTAAATTAAAAATTTGTATACTATACTTATAATCAAACAAAATTTAACCAAACCAATATTATTTAGATTATTCTGTTTATTTTATCACTAGATATGAAAAATCATAGTGAACAGAAATTAAGTAAAATAGAAAAAAAATATTTTAAAACACTCAAATTGTTAACAATTGGTAGCGTTCAAGAAAATAAATTAATATTCAAATTAAGTTTAATAATCTTAATCATGAAATAAACTAATAATACAAATTTATAAGTTAAATAAAAGAAAATATTTTAAATTGAAATTTTCAGCGCAGTAAAATTTCCATGGCTGAATACGTAGCGACTTAGCATTTTATGCGGAAGTCCCGGGTTCGAATCCCGGTCAGGCATGGCATTTTTTCATACGCTACTAATTTCTACTGAGCTAATGACCTTAGCTGTTTTATGCCGGCTCTTTTATTAAAAAAGGAAATGAACAGCTTTAATTTTTTATAATGGTGTAATTTCATAGATTTTCACTTTATGAAGTTTATTTATGTCTGAAAAATCTAAATATTTTTACCATTGGTAAAAAGAAGAAATTTTCTTTGAAAATCTCTCTAAAAATAAGAATATAAAAAAAAATCAAGAAAGTTTTTTAATTTTAGTTTTTATTGTTTAAAAAAAAAACAAAACATATATTTTAAAAGTTTTCATTCATTGGGATCTTTTTGAAATAATTTATTTATAATGAAATATTATTCTCATAATTAACTAAAAAAAAAAATGTATGTTAATTTTGTTTTTTAATATAGTTGTAAGTTATTTAAATTGGCTTTGATTTTCTTTCTATCCCATTGTTTTATATAAAAAAAAATTGTTTAAGTACATCTCAAAATTATGAAAGTGCATTTTTCTATAAGTTTCATTTTAATAATTGAACTCAAAAAAAAAAAATACAAAAATATATTTGATTACATATAAAAAAATTATATGTAAAGGAAACAAATTAGAAAAACCCGCTAAAAAGTAAAAAATAAGAGTTAAATCAAATTGAGAATTTTAAACAAAAAAATATAATATATTAACAAATATAAAAATGCACTGAAAAGTAAAAAATAAATTATATAAATATCTAATAAATAACCAATAAATAAATGTAATAATTATTAAATTTTAAAATTAAAAGTAATGAAAATATTTAGTTAAATAAAAGCGTGGCGCAGTTTGTTTATTAAGACTAAAAAGTAAAAATATTAATTTTTACACATCGAAGTTACATACGTGTACCAAATTTCAATCATTTTCATTTGATAGATCAAAAGATATAGCAGTTGCAAGATTTGATTATTCCTAAAGCGAGTTAAATAAAAGCTTTGTTTGTTTATTAAGACTAAAAAAAAGTAAAAATATTTATTTTTACACGTCGAAGTTACATACGAGTACCAAATTTCTATCATTTTCATACGATAGTTCATGAGAAATAAAAATCTTAAGCAACATGCATGAATTTAGCGTAGGGCTATCGCGAGGGTTGGTGGGGGTGGGTCATATCAAAATGCCGACAATGTAGCATTGTATTGTCATCGAAGTTACATATGTGAATCAAATTTCATTGATTTTCATACGATAGTTCATGAAAAATAAAAATTTTCAGCAACATGCATGAATTTAGCGTGGGGGGTTGGTAGTGGGTCATATCCAAATTTTAACACCATAGTATTGTATTGTCATCGAAGTTACATACGTGTACTAAATTTCATTGATTTTCATACGATAGATCAAAAGATATAGCAGTTGCAAGATTTGATTATAACTAAAGCAAGTTAAATAAAAGCTTATAAAAAATACGCTGTAAAACTATAAGAATTACATTTCTTTTATTATTCGTAGAAAAAATAATTTATATATAATACAATATTTTACCAAAGTAATATAAACTATTTTATACTGCCATTTATATCAAGATTTTATTTAAATGGACTTAAAAATTCTTCGTAAACAAATCAAAACATTATTTACTGGATGTATTTTAACCATTTTATTTTAAATGTGATTAAAACCGTTGCACTGTTCTTCTTAGATAGACGTAACAGTGTTAATCACGTGAACAGAATTCCTATTAAAGAGAACAATATCTCTACTGCTCATAAAGAAAGAACAATTTTTGTGTTTTATTAGATGACAAATTCTCATGGAACTATCAAATTGATTAGATTGCAACAAAATGAAACCGTTCTATTTTTTTAAGCTTATCAGTATAACGCTGTACGTGTCATCATTATAAAATATCTATTTTATGTATATCCTGTCTAAAATAATAATAATTTTATGTAGTTCCTCCTAATAAAGATAAGAAGAGAGTTTTCAAGATAGAAAAATGGATATAGATCATTAATTAAAATCATTATTTGGCTATCATAAGTATGAATTATCACACTATTAAAAAAAAAAAATGTGTTAATAAGCTGCGCTTTTATATAAAAAGAACAGTTATTTATTCTAAAAATATAACAAAATCTACCTGCATCAAGCTAGACAAGAGACCCGCTTTCATATAAAAAAAATCACAAAAATTCGACTTACGAAAGAGGGATCTTATTATTCTTCTGTTGTCGTTTTTAATAAATTACCGAACTATTTTAAATATCTTCCAACTAGTTTATTTAGATTACAATTAAAAGACAATCTTTTATAGAAAAAATATTATTCTGTTGATAAATTTCTAAATAATACTGATTAAGAAATATAAAAAAGAAAAACCCAGATTTTTCTACATCTTGTTACAGGTATACATAAATAATGTGTTCAAATAATTCTCATTATTATAAGATATTCTGCTCATCGGCAGGTCCCTGACATCGCTAACGCCTCCAGTTCTTTCTGTCCCAAGCCAGCTCTTTGATATCTTTAATTCCAATTTTTGATATCATCTATCATCTTCTGCCTTCAGAATTGTGATTTATTTTGTAGTTAACATTATATGTTTGTATTTTAAATAATTAATATGTACTTAGTTAAATTTATTATTTATTTTATAATTAATTAATTGATTATATTTTTTAATGTTTCTCTTATCAAGGTTTTGTCACCCGATTTTTCTTGATTTATCTAGGCAAATAATGGGTTAGTATTTTATATTTTGGTAAAAATATAAAAGAGGGTACTCTTTAGAATAGCATATCTAACTGTTCCTAATGCGATCAATGTAATTTATTAGATGTATCGTACAAAATAAAAGATTAATTTACATTTATTTCTTAATATTTTCATAAATAAATAATATGGTCATTACTAAAAATAAAAATATAATCTTGAACTCAGTTTCAGAATTTGCTAGATACAAATTTTTATTTTTGCTTTAATTAATGCGTAAAGTGAGTTATTAATTAAATAAAGCGATAGGTTCTTCAATGTATTTTAAATGATATATTACAGCTGATATAATCTTACGACATATCTGTGTCTAAGTGGTGATGATTTAGCCATCTTAGAAAAAATCCTGAATGTAGCGTGCAATGAAAATTAAATAATGGATCGGGCTAATTCATTAATTTATCTTTAAACTACCTGTATAATTTCAAATAAATGTTATATAAGCGGTCATGAAGGGCTAAATTTGAGATGTATTTTTTGTAAATCTATCTGTAATCTTACTACTTTATTTTCTGAAGGTTTTTTTATAAACGAATATGGCCATTACGGAGATACGATGTAACTTTGCATTTATAATTAATTGTTTCATGTGTAATACCTATTCATAGCGGCGTGGTTATTCCGTGATAATCTCCTGTCGAAGTACAAACTGAAGTAGCACATAAAGTCGAATTGTGACAAATGACTGTTATTTAAAATTATCAATGAATATAATTAATTATCTTTAAAAAATATTTATTTAATACATGTTTTAGATCGATTAATTTTTAAAATAAATTATAATAAATAAAATATCTTCTTAATATTCTGGGTTTTGTTAAAATTAATTCCACTACAAAAAAATATTCCCTTTTCCCTTCACTTAGGAACATTTTTTAATTCTTTTTTCAACAAATTTTTATACGCCTATGACCTTAAAAAAATAAGTAAAAATGTAAAATTACGCTATTTAAAATTTAAAATAAAATCATAGATATAATTAAAAAATTAAATATAAATTTCTAAAACTTTATGAAAACTGATTTAATTTTATCCTAAGTTGAAAGGTTAAATATAAATATATTATTTATAACTAAAGAATAAAGTTATTAAATTTATTCGATGGCTTCATTATATTTAATTTATTTTCGAATAAAGTATTACACTTTAATTAAAAATTTAACTAAAAATAATGGAATCCGATTAAAGATTAAACATAAAAGAGAATTTGGTAAGCTGAAGGATATTTATCTTTAAATGATACAATTTTTACAAGAAAATTAGCAGTTATATGGTTCATTATGAAATGTGAAATAAAAAGTTTACATAAAAAAAAAGTTTTTTTTCCTTAAAACAAAGCAATTAAGTCATTGAAAAGGATACAAAGATTGTATCGGCCTTTTTTCCTATTACAGTTTTTTATTTTTTTATTAAAGGAAATAAATTTTATATTTATACCAATCGATAAAAATAAAAATTTACATTACTATACTCGATATGTATAAAAAAATATGTCGAACATTCTTTGACGTGTTCCATAGAAATTCATCTCTCAAGCACAGGTTTAGTACTTAAATAAACTTGGGTTTCATTTTTAAACTAAAATTCTCAACGAAATAAACAAAAATAAAAAAAGAATTTTTATGTTAATTTAAAAAAAGACTGCTCCTTAATTGTCGAAAAATGATTTCAAATAACCAAACATTAGCGAATTATTAGAGTATTTCAACATTCATAATTTCAACAGAAAAATATTAATTTTGTTTTAATAAGTAATTTTTCTCTTTTGCAAGATTTCAATTAGACTCTTCCTCACAAAGATCTATTTTTTAATAATTCTCTGGAAAATTTTAAAGCTTAATAATAATCACAGTTAAATAATATCTTTCCTATATTTTCCATAAAAAAGGATGGTGCGTATTTTAGTTGTTATTGGCGCAGAGAGGACCAACGGTGGCGCGCCGGGCGACTGCGCGCAGCGCACGGACGATTTTTACTTTTCGAACGATTTATACTTCCTGATACGGACGATTTATCTAAAATTATATTTGTGTTATGTGGATAAAAAAAGGAAAACATTGCGGTTAGAGCTGTGTTAAAAAATCACAGTTCAAGAAACAACTAAAAATGTTCAGTATTTTGAAGCTTTTCGTTGCAAAAGTTTTTGTTGTTGTTAGTACACTAAATTCATGAACGTTATTTAGTTACAATTGGAAAAAAAATTAAAAAAATCAAGTGTAATGACACATAAACCATATAAAATTTTCGCGGCGGGTCAGGAAGCCCGCTTTTTTCCTAATTACAAAATAAATATAAGTTATGTAGCTCTTCAGCAGTAGTTCAACTGTTACATTAATCAATAATACGATTAATCGAGAATGATTTTATTTTATATAATTATTTTAACGTTATATTAAGTTTTTTGTTTTAACTAAAGAAAAAGTCTATTTATTTCTCCAAAAGATCTATGATTTGGTAAATATGAAGTGCTTAGGAAATTAAGTGATTAATTAATAAATTTTGTTTTTCTTAAAAGAGATGAGATCAGGGATAAAATTTCTTCCTGTTGAATTATTCTTTGTTTGGAAAAATTTTTTAAATTATTTGCTTTAAACATTTTTAACAATATTTCGTTTTTAAAAATCATATTTAAACCAAATATTGTGTCATTTTTTTAAATAAAATGTTGTCTAATTAAACATAATTTAAAAAAAAATAAATAAATTTTTATCTTGATAGAACATAATAATATATTACATCCATCACTTCAAGATTTGGTAGATATCATACTCTTTGGATAAAGAAAGGAACTACCCTAGCATTTACCTAAATGGATTAAGTAAGGGAAACTATGGTAAAACCTTAATCAAAGGATTAGAAGATACACAATTAATTATTAAATAAAAAATATATATATAATTAAAAATCATATTAATTATTAAAAATATAAACCCATGAAATAATGTTAATGATACATGAAGATATTAAATTTAAAAGAACTGAAAAATAATTCAAAATACAGAAGATTATTTCATTGTACTCATAACGGGATACAGAAAAACTAGAGCTTTTTTTCTTTTCCTTTTTTAATTTCTTAATTAGTATTATTTAAAAATTAATCGACAGTGAATATTCTTCTGTAAAGAGAAATCGTCTAATTGTATTTTAAATAAATCGGTTAAATGGTTCGGCAATTTATTAAAAATGTCAATAGAAGTCAAAGTTAAGCCAAAGTATCATGTTTAGTTATATGACAATCTGATGTCCAGTTTAATAGATATTATTATTTTTCAAAAATTTTTAACACAGAAACTTTACAATCTTCAGCAAGATAACTGGACAATAAGTAAATAAGATGTATTTGAACTAACATTAAGTTGCTACAGACCCAGCGGCTTGTGACTTAATAATGAAACAGAGGAGTACTCCGTACGGCCAGTCTAATTGAAACGATAAGGCAAACCAAAAATATTGTTGCTCAGCAATTTTGAAAAATCACTGATCGTGTTATCTAATAAATTGATCGCCAAACAATTCAGGTGCCGATCCAAACGATTTTGACCACGGACCAGAGAGATTTCCTACCGAACGGTACGCAACTTAAGATCATTATATATAAGGATATTACTTATGTACCAGGGTATGTTGAGCATTTTTCCGCAGTTTTTTGTTTGGTTACGTTCAAGTATGTCAATACTGGACTTGCACGCTGTACCCCTGCATTTTAAAAAAATAACTCATTCTTTTTATAGTCCAGTCAATAGGGGAAAAGAAGGTCAATTTTTGAAGGAAACTAGTAGAGTTTAGAGAGTACATGGGGTGGTAGGTTAGAGTAAGTATAAATTGTTTTTAAACAACTGGACAAAATGGCTGCCGTTCAAAGGTGGTGAAAATTGGTTTTTCAGTTTTGTAGGCCAAGGTAAACTTCCTAGGCGAGAATTTTCTGAATAAAAGTTGTAGGCATTTGCATTACCTATAATTTAAGCTCTTAAACGTTGAATTTTGTTAATAAGTTACAATAAAAAGACGAAAAACCGTTAAAAATGGCCGTTTTTTGCAAAGCATATATTTATTGCAAAAATAACTTTTTTAGTACTTTTATTATTTTAAAAGTTAGCTCTTGGAATTCCGAATTCAATGAGTGGTTATCTTGGTTGCTGAGATATTGTAATTTATTTATAAAAATACTTTTCAGGCAACTGTAATTGTTTTGGCTTTTAAGAATTTTTTCGTATCTATTTCAAGGGTAATCTATTCTTCAAGACTTGTACTATCAGATGGTGAAAGGTTTTAGACAAAAAAATTAATGTAAAAACTTGTTTAAACTTCTTCGAAAAAATGAGTGAAAAGTAGAGCTCGCGCGGTGGTTGTGAACAGGGAAGCGGTTCGCCGGAGTCTCGCACGAATAAAGCTGAGTACGTAACTTCAAATGGGCGGAGTGAGAAAAAATCGCGATTGCACATTCATAAATATAGGCACAAGAATAAGTTAACATTTTTAATATTTTTTAAATATCTACATAATTCATACTAATGGGAGATAAACAATGATATGTGATGGTCCATTTTTGTATCTTGAAAAATTCGTTCTGACTTTTTGATTGTGCCTTAAGAAATAATATAGTTAAAACAGAAAATATTATATTTAATCACAATAAATATTTAATAATAATACGTTTTATTAAATCGTTTCAAAGCAAAATATTACAATTGATTGTGTTGCAAAGTAAATTAGTTTATTATCCAAGAGAATTTTTTCTTTAATAAAACACTCAGAAATGTCATTTTACGCGCACAATAGTAATTTATAACAATACTTCCGCTATTTTGAGTATTGATGATGAGTATTGAAACGCACATTATTTTCATATTAGGTAGATTTCATAAGAAAGCTACTTATTGTAATGGGTACCATGATTCGATTTCCGGAAAATTTCGACAAATCTACGCGTTTCACATCACTCAGACCCCAAAACCACCGTCAGCTCAAAATAAAAATTTATTTTATTTTTTTCATTTTCTTGTAGATACGATAACTGCCGTAATTTTACGACAATCACTTTCAAATTATTCATTAAAAATAACTCGTTCCAAAATCTCGTTTGAGTTTGTTAACAGCAAAAATCAGCAATGGGAGTGGAAATGGGGGAGGGGCTTTTTCGAAAAACAAAAAATCGCTATAACTTTCTTATTAAGCAATATATCGAATTAGTTTAAAGTTCCTACTATTCTTTGGGCAAGGGCCTAAAACTTATATAAGTAAAGTTTTTTGATATCACCAACCATTAGCTCAGAGGGTGGAAAAAATGGGGTATCGAAGACAAAAAATCATACCTTTCTTATTAGGCACAGTATCGAATCGGTTTAAAGTAGGTCGTTAGTCCTCTAATCATTACCTAAAACTTTTGCCTGAAACAATTTTTGATAAAGCTAACCCTTTCGGCAAGGGATGACAAAAATATTGCTAGAATTGTAAGAAGATGAGGGCTTGTCGTATGCTAAACATATGAAACTTTTTTTCACATGCAACCATTGTCGTATTGAGTAAATTTGAAGTTTTTCTTAACTTTTTTTATCTCATCCTTAACACCGGTGAAATCTATCTCCGCCTTCTGGCGTGCCGAAAGGGATTTTTTTTCTTAGATATCTCAACTTAAAAAGGAATTTAATTAAAATATTCCAATCATTCTTCTGGATACAAAATCTATTTATAAAAGAAAAATAACATAAAAAAAATAAGCTTCGGCTAAGTTTATATGTATTATTTTTTTAAATTTGTGGAAGGAGTACTCTTCCTTATCGTTGTATAACATTTTTATATTCCTAGTAAACAAAATTTTTTCATTTTCAATAAATAAATACACAGGTGATGCTGAATACATAAAATGTTTAAACGTGTAAAGGTGTGCACACCTGTTAAACGTGTTAAATGTACACACGCTGTATTTTTGTACAGAATTTAATATATATTACTGATGCTTTAAGTGATTTTTCTAGTCTTTTAAAGCAAATTTTGTATAATTTATATTTAAAAAAAACAGATTTTTTTTTTGTATACAAACATTTAGTTTTTCGTTTATCTTTAATTGTTGAATAAAAAAGCAATTAGTTTTATTTTTCAATCCACAAGCGTCAGATTGGTGGAAGACCACGATACTGTATCTTAAAAATTTTCCTTCAATTATAGTATTACTTATTTTTTCAAATTTTTTTTTTCTTCAGTTATCTGTTTTTAAATATATTTTACATCTTCTTCTTTATACTTTTTTCTTGTAGTTTTCCTTCACTTATTAAAAGTCATAAATTTTCATGGTTTCTCTTTTATGCAAGAAGTATTCCTAATTAAGCGTCCTATCCATGTAATCTATTTCACATGTATTTTACCACAGAATATTTCCTTTTTTATAATAATTTTTCACGCTGTTTTTTGTAGTAGTCTGTAAAAATTTTTTTAAATTTATCAAATTTTAAGTTTTAGCAGATTTTAAGCGATATTTTTATCAGAATTATTTTGACAAGACCTTTATTTAAATTTGAAAAATCTGAATATTTTCTCATCATTATATTTTTAAAGATAATGTAGAGTTTTTATTTAAATTTATGGGATTTAGACCCACAATTTTTCCTGGTAAATCTTGAATATAGATTATAAAATATTAATTAAAATCGTTAAAGTTATTTATGAAAAAATTAAAGTTTTAGAAAGTTTTTCTTTAATAGAAAACGTTTTGTTTGTAATTAAATTCTATTGAAACATAAAGAGAATTGATTTCTAATACATCTTAACTAGATAAATAAATTAATGCAGTAATCTATCTACGGTAAAATCTCATGATCAGACTTGGAGATTGCGTGAATTAACAAAAACAAAGAAAAAGAAATTCTTTGATTCAGTTTTTTATAAAGTGCCTATTTCTTGATCTCATTATTTATTTAAAAAATAATATAAATCATATAAGTATATCTTTCATATAACAAAGTAGTAAACGCAATTTTTTTTTAAATTTATGAATAATGAAAACCCGTCAAGACAAGGTGATCTCAATAAGTTTTTAAAAGATTACCTGTGAAGATTCTTTTCCACGTAAATTAAAAAAAAAATGTTTCTTGAGAAATAATTGCATTACATGTTTGTTTGTTTTAATTTTTGAATTTCGAGTAACCCCAGATATAAGTTTCAAAAATATTTTCTGAAAATTACGTTCAATTTTATTTCTTTTAATTTAATACTGATTAAAATATTTTTTCTAAAATATAATCTGAATTGGTCACTAACAAAGTTTTACCAAAAGGAAAGAGAGTTTAGTTATTTTTCTATTATTATTAATATTTTTTTTTGTAAGTGCACCCTCAGGAAATTTATATCTCGTTATAACCAGTGGACTATCCATTAGTAAATGCGGTTTCTATTTTATTTTTTTATTATTAAGATGTAGCATGCACCGCTAAGTTATCAATCATGGGAATCGTTACGTCTTTGTTAAAATAAATTCGTTCACAAAGTTTTATTAAAATAAATTATATCGTTTATGCGTATTACAATCCGAATAAAAGAACAAATACAAATCAAGGTAACAGACAAAAATTATAATAAGCAAAGTCAACGAAGTAAAGACCCTTTTACTTTAATTGTTTTATGGAACGCAAGATAAAAAACGAGTATTAAACTTTTTTTACAACTAAATTTAATTATATACAAAAACATGAATATCTTCTGTTACGAAAAATTAGGTCGTTCGCCTATCGACAAAAATCGTGGTTCAATAAATATTTTCTAATAATTCGCTAATATCTTGAAAAATATTCATCAAAATTTTATAAAGAAATGCTAAATAAAATCCAGTCTTTTTTATAGATTTTATTTAAAGGAGCAAACTAAGAATATGATTTAAACAGCGATTCAAAATATTAATAGACAAAAAATTATGTTGAATAAGATGTCACACTCTTTAAGCTTTTCTGCTTGCTCAAAAATGAAGTTGTATGGATAAATTTACACCTAAAATCAACTTAACGTTTCAATAAAATCATTGTTAAAGGGAATACTCAGATCGGTCCAGTGGTTTTTGAATTTTAACTGAATAACAGTACAAAAGATTTAATTTATGTATAAGATAATGCAAAGATCACGTAGAAGTTTCTTTTTTTACAATTCGTAATCAGGTTGTCTTGAGCAACTCTAAAATGTATAGAAATAAAGGATTTCAAGTGGAATAACGTTTTCCTGCGTACGAAGAAAAATGATTACAATCATTCAGGGGAATTTTATTACAATCAAAAATATAAGAAAATTGAAAAATTTAACTGTTCTGTAAAACCAATACGGTTATAAAAAAATAATCCAAATCAAAAAGTATATTAAATTTATCAAAAATCCAGAATACAAAAACTTCCAACATTGCAGTCGATATTTTTTAAAAAATATTTTAAGATGAATAACGAAAATATTAAATAAATTAGTTATTAGTAAAAAAATAAAAATAAAAACTATGCTGTATTACGGAAAAATTCTTTAGCCGCAATTGGGTATGGGAGGTTACAAAAATACTGAAAAATGTTTTACATGTTTTATTTAAATTTGCCTGCACTGATAAATAATAGGAAAAAATGTTTACACCTTATCGACTAAAATTGACAATTTTTCAAAATTTCATTTTATTTAAACAATTTACTATAATTTTTAACTGAATTTGTAACATGTACTTTTTTCTTTACTGTTTTCGATACACTTTTCGAACTATTTTTTTTTGTGTTTTTTTTTTTACCTCTTATTTTAAAATAATTTATTTAAATCTTTTTACTTATCTAGATCCATAAAAAAAAAAAAAAAATAGTGCGTGGATTTGTTTGTTTGTGGTATGTGGTCACATTTTATTTTAGCTGCTATTGGTGCAGAGCGGACATGTGATACAGCGGGTAGCTGCTCGCACCGCACAAACGATTTATACTTCTTTATACGAACGATTTATCTAAAACTGTATTTATGTTTTGGGGATAAAAAAGGAAAACATTGGGGTTAGAGCAGTGATAAAAAATCACAACTCAAGAAACAGTTAAAAATGTTCAGAATTTTGAAGCTTTTCGTTGTAAAAGTTTTATTGTTGTTAGTAAACTAAATTCATGAACGTTATTTAGTTACTATTGGCAAAAAAAAATTAACAAAAAATCATGTATAATGAAACATAAACTGTGTAATATTTTCACTGCCGACCATAGACTACTTTCTTTTCTGTTTAGCCTTCGCAACCACCGTAAGTTATTACTTCAGAGGATAAATATGTATGAATGTAAATGAAATGTAAGTATATCTAGTATAGTCTCAGGTCGACCGTTTCTGAGATGTGTGGTTAATTGAAATCTAACCACCGCCAAAGAACACCGGTATCGACGAACTAATATTCAAATCCGTATGAAAGTAACTTTACTAGGATTTGAACCTTAGAACTCTGGACTTCGAAATCAACTGATTTGCGATGACGAGTTAATCACTAAACCAGCCTGATGGGCCATAGGCCGTTTCTTTTTCTTGTAAGCCTCCGGTAATTACCTTTCAGATAATACTTCAGAGGATGAATGAGGATGATATGTATGAGTGTAAATGAAGTGTAGTCTTGTTCATTCTCAGTTCAATGAAAGTCTTAACATTCTATTTAATAAAAAAGTATTTTAATAAAAAAAATTGATTACCGAGTTATAAAATATTAAAAAATTGATGCGGTTACTATTTTAAAATTTATGAATGAGTTTACACCGTAATTTTTTTATTTATTAGATCAAATTTTTGTAAACATGTTTACAAAAATATTATTCCTTAATCCGATTTTGAGATATAAATTCTTATTTTACAACAGTAAGTGGTGGACAGAAGAAGAGCAACGTGGAAATCGTCATTTTTTTTATGGAATCCTTTTTTTAATATAGGTGTAGTATATATCTTATATAAATTTATTATATATATATATATATATATATATATATATATATATATATATATATTTCTTTTCTTCCCCTTTTAGGTGTACGTATATATCTTATATAAATTTATTATATATATATATATATATATATATATATAATTGAAACCTAAGCACCGCCAAAAAACACCGATATCCACGATAGTATACAAATCCGTATGAAATTAACCTTTATCCTAGTAAAGGTTACTAGGATTTGAACCTTAGAAGTCTTGACTTCGAAATCAGCTGATTTGGGATGACTAGTTAACCACTAGATCAGCCTAAGGGCCATAGTCCCTTTCTTTTTATATATATATATTAATATAAAGTTAAATATTCAATTTTAATTGTTATTTTTCAAATAATTAAAAAAATAAATATTTTATTCCGATCGATATATAATACGCAATAAAGCCACATCAAAAATAAGTTGGCTGCTATGTCATGGGTAAAAAAGGAACAACCCAAAAAGTATTTTCTTTTACGTAACAATAAAAATTATGGTAAAATCTTAACTAGACCAACGTCATAAACACCATTAATTATATATATATATAAAGTAGATATTATTCATATATATACACAATAAGAATTGTAAAATTTATATTCATTATCTGAGAAACATTAATATTTAAACGTTTAAACATTTTCAAAAATACTCGTAATCAACCATAAACACTTGGATGATTTTATATTATAACCCATCAGAACATTCATATAATATAAAATTATATACATATAATTACAAAATTATGTATAGCTTGTGTAAAATAAGTTATATAATATTATATAATTCTATAATAAACCTAAAGCGAAGTAAAAAATAAACACAAAATATACATGAATTGTTATTGGAATTATATGAGCACATACTTTGAATACGTTAAATGGAAATATAGTAAATATGGAAAATATTTTTGTTAGTATTTAAACTAAAAAAAGTATTGTTTAAATAAAAGGAAATCTCTTAAATTCATTTTAGATAAATCGCGAAAAAGATCGTAATATGAGCGGTTATTTATTTAAAAAAAAAAAAGATAATGGAAATACAATAACGTACAGTCTTTCAAAAAATACAGTTCTTTTATTTTCTTTGTTGGAGGTAAATATATATAATTTTTTTTTTACTTAATGTAAGACATTGGTAAATATAAAAATGTGGATTAGTTTAGAATCTTTTAATTATTAAATATCGGTTTATATGATTTAGATTTGATTACCAAATAACGATCTGACAGTTCATTTAATTCCAATTTTTTTTTTTTAATGAACTTTTAAATTTTTTAAGGAGTTCAAAAATAATATTTCGAACGGGAATATACATATGTATATGTTACCGTGAAAAACAGAAAATAAAGAATGTCAAACACACTGCGTTGGTGAAAGACCGTAATATTTACTTATTCGCACCTTCTCCGGAATATGTCGAAAAACATAGATAAGCTTAGTGGGGGTAGAAACGATAAATAGAAATAAAAAAAAAATCACCCAGTGCCAATCTTTAAGGTAAATAGTTAATGGGAAACCCTTGTAAAAAAAGGAATTTTAAATTTAACCTAAATATATCCTGCATTCAATTCACTCGCTAACCTCGTCTAAATAATATTAAATATACAAATTATAACTGTTATTCCCTAACATTGGAGGTGATTAATTAAATTCACCGCGTTTATAAAAAATTTAATCAAATTTTCAGCATTTTATCAATTGAAATGACCAATCAGGATATGCAGAATACGATAACTTCATGGATGAACGATAACGATACAAATAAATGGTCAGATTGTCTGTTCATTGTTCAATTTTTTATAAAAATATTTTTATTTAAATTTCACCATTAGTGCGTGGTGAATGCGGTAAATTTGATTAATCGCCTCCAATTTTGGAAAATAACATATGTAATTTATATATTTAACGTTAATTAGTCGAGGTTAGTGAGCGAAGCGAGCGAAAATTATATTTTTTAAATTCAAATTTAAACTTCCTTTCTTTTACGAGGGTTTTTCGTAATCTATTTACCTTATGAATTGGTATCGGGTACCCCACCGGTTTGGTCTAATGGTGAACGTGTCTTCCCAAATCAGCTGATTTCGAAGTCCAGAGTTCCAGCGTTCAAGTCATAGTAAAGTCAGTTATTTTTATACGGATTTTAAATCGTGGAAACTGATATTCTTTGGTGGTTGGGTTTCAATTACCACACATCTCAGGAATGGTATTTATATTTTACTAATGAAGATTAATTTGCAAGTTTCGTTTTCACAAATTATGCTGTTCATGCGTAATCCTGTAGAAACAGAAAAAAACACATTTAAAGATAATGGGAAAAATTTGAAATAATGTGTTTTTACTTTAGATGTGTATGAAAATAAAACCCGCTCTCAGAAAATCATAAACATAATTTTAATTATATACCTAATCAGCTGATTTCGAAGTCGAGAGTTCCAATGTTAAAATTTACGTAAAGGCAGTTATTTTTATACGGATTTGAATACTATTCGTAAATACCGGTGTTCTTTGGTGGTTGGGTTTCAATTTTCCATACATCTCAGGAATGGTTGAACTGAGAGTGTACAAGACTGTACTTCATTTACACTCATACTTTATTTACATTTCATCCTCATTCATTCTTTGAAGTAATACTTGAACGGTAATTCCCGGAGGCTAAACAGGAAAATAAAAAGATTGGTATTGGGTAATTTTTCTTTAATTTCTAGTTATCGTTTTGAACCCCATCAGAGCTTTCTGTGTTTTTCGACATGGAACGACGAAGGTTCGAATAAGCAAATTTTTTTTTGGTCTTTCATTTACATATTTGGTATGTGTCGACATTCACCGGAGAATATTGAAATTCTCTAATTTTGGTTTTTCACGGTAACATATGTACAGATAGATAATAGTAATGGAATTATATTAAATATATACATGTGTATAATATATACACTTTTGAAAATCTGTTTTTTGTTCTTTTATTTTACAGAACATAATTTTGATGTTTAAAAGAAAAATTGTGTATTTATTTAGTCTGTCATTTTCCTTCTTTAAAATTATCGTATACTCAGAGTCATTCCGTGAAATAAATTGGGATGTATATTTCTAAACAGTTAATAACTGATAGCTATGCAATGGTATTAGTAGAGAGAGACCTTAGGTGTTATATAGGGACAAATAAATAAACATTCACTCAAAAATGATCTTTTGTAAACTTCTATGTAACACGAAAATCGACTAGTGTAGAATAGGTAATTTTTTATGAAGGAAATAAAACAGTTATCTTATAGTATTTCTAACTAGATTTTATAACTTGCAGCTGATTTAAAGAGTATAAAAAATTATAGTCGTAATTATTTTTATTTCAACATATGTATTGTTTAGAAGCTATAATTTATTTTAATAACATAAATATTAGTAAAATTTTTGCATATTATTTAATAATATTAATATATTATTAAAGTCTAGCTGCTAAACATATTTACGTTCTCAGAAATAAATTTTATGTATTTTATAGAAATAAAATATTCTGTGCAACGTAAAATAACAATAGTTTATGCATGCATGAAATGCAGCATAATTTAATATACTTAAAATTAATTCAATTAGCATGATGCATAAGAAGCCAACCAATTATTAGATTTCTCTAAAAAGTAATAAAATACAAATAAAAAAATAAAATACTCTATAATGTATATTTAACATAAAGAATACAATAAAATTAATATTAGTGGTTTCATTAGATAACTGCTTAATACACACACACACACACACACACACACACACACACACACACACACACACACACACACACACACACAAACACAAACAAACAAAAAACATATATATATATATATATATCCATGTTCTACTAAGGAACTATTATTCTATGATTTCAGAATAATAAGATTCTGTAAATGAGAGATAACAGCAAGGGGTTTAGAAGGAAACAAAGTGAGAGAGAGAGAGAAATAGAAAGAGAGAAAACACTCGTCTGCATAGATTTGGAAGAAACCAAATAGTAAAAAAATATGGTATTTTTCAATTGTTTTAAGTTTGTCTTATTGGATACACATCAGATTAAAAACGCCCAATATACACCTTACTTCATTTTTTCAGACTTAGAAAAATTGAAATTTATGAAAATTGAAAATACCATTTTTTTTATTTGTGTTTTTTTGTTGAGATGTAGGTTTTTTTTTTTTAAAAAACTTATTTTATTTTATTTATTATTCTTCAAAAGGTTTTTAATATTT
The DNA here is from genome assembly GCF_047948215.1 of Lycorma delicatula. NCBI lineage: Eukaryota > Metazoa > Arthropoda > Insecta > Hemiptera > Fulgoridae > Lycorma > Lycorma delicatula. The sequence goes on along the minus strand of NC_134460.1, from coordinate 35,828,986 downwards.
AATATTTCATTATATGTTAGCCAAGCAGGATGGCCTAATTGTTAACTCGTCTTCACAAATCAGATCAAGTAAAAAAAAATTAATGACTCGATACAACAAGTTAAATTATAGGCTTAGTAATAACTGTTTCTGACGAAAAATCTTCTTTTTAACAGTTTTATTTAAAAGAAAACTACTACGTGAAAAAACAACTAGTTTTAATAGAAAAAAAAAACATAAAAAGAATAATAGTATGACAATTCGCCTAAAACAAGAAACAAATTTTTGATAAATTAAAAGAAAAAAATATATATAATGTTTGAAAAAGAACCTTAATATACATTAGAATAAAAATAGATATATGTAGTTTTAGGTATTTCTGAATAAAACTTAGACGCAAGTCTAATAATATAATATAATAATAATATATAAACTTTAAATTGTGACAATTTAAAAAAATACTTTTTCACGTGGGATCGCTTTAAAAAATTATTAGATTAATAATTAATTAATCGCTTTAAAAAGCAAATTAACTTTTTTTTGTTTAATTTTCTGCTAATATTCTTTCATTTTTTGACTAATTCCACCTCTCTTTTTTTGAGAAAATTTTTTTCCCTTTTTCCAAGAGAAAAAAGGAATTTTCTAAAAATTCTGGAAAGTTTTTATTTCTGAAAATATTTCAGTCATAAGTTTTTTCTCTTTAATGTTTAATTCCTTTGGATCTTTTTCGATTACTCGAAGCCCAGTTATTAGTTTTAAATTATAGAAAAATAATTAAACAGTTTTTAGTTTCTCGTCTAACACTGTAGCACAGGTGTAGTTTTAGAAGGGAAAGTATTGTAATCGGTCCAATTTAGGCATTGGCGGTTTTCACCAGATCTTGACTTTTGATACCTAAGGAACCCAAAAAGTTAGATGGAAATTTTCCGGATATTTGTATGTACGTGTGTATGTTTGGTGTCGCTCTCTAATCATCTCAAGGCTTCAGAACTATTGAACCGATTTTGATCAAACTTGGTCAGATTACTTCTATATATAGGGCATTAAATTTTCTACTTAAAAGGTCTACTTAAAAGAGCATGGCCACAGTATCTCGAAATTTCGTCTAATTAATTTCTTATTTCTCTTAGGCAAATTTATTAACAATTAAAAAACAATATTTCCAAAAAAAAAAATTTTACAAAATCTCACACCTAACTCAAAAAATTCTCTAAATAAGCTTGTGGCTACGTGGGTATAGTGTGTCATTAGTACCCCCTTCTCACCACAAGGAGCGCTAGTGTAGCACTGATTTACAGGTGCTGAGTCGCCTGCTATGTTTTGACGTCACAATTAAGCGGTAGAATTAAACAAATGAATAATATTTACGCTGTAAAAAAGTATTTAAAGTGGCCGCTAGTACCGCCACACCCGCGCGAATGAAATATGGTATGCGCGCGCGCTTTAGCTAGAATCACTGAATTAAATAAACAAAAAATATTATATTTAAATACAGTAAATATTTTTAATTTTGTGTGTGTAAACCGTGCATCAGAAAAAAGTCGCGTGACGGAAAAGTCCCACAACTGAGTTCTCAACATTTTTTGTTAATTTGTTGTACTCAATTTTTTATATGACTGTGAAAGTCTATGTTTTATTTCTTATACCCTCCGTTGTTTTTTTTTTTAATTTCTGGTATATTTTTTTATTTGAATTTAAGATACGATTATTTTTATTTTTAGTTCCTAAAGTCTTATTTTAAAATTTTCCTTTCTTTTTTAATTATTTGTTCTGTTTTCGATTCTTTGACAATCATCATAGTTTCTGGAGCTTATACGAGTAAATATTCTGGTTTAATAGTTGTATTATAGTGAGTCAATTTTGAGTTAAAAGAACATGATTGGCTAGCTCTATTTTATTTGCTTTTATTTGTAAATGGATTTTTCCAGGAGATTATACCGTATTTATTTCTCTGAGATAGTAAAATTTTCCAGTTTCTTTAATTTTAAACAAGATAAGTGGTAGTTAGTTTTTAAAAATTTCGGTTTATTTTTTATGTTTGTCATAAATTCTATTTTTTTTCATTGAGAAATTTATTATTTCGTTTTTTCTGCAATTTCGTTAAACATTTCTATTTTAATTTTTGCAACTTTGAAATTTTTCACGATTAATCCCAGATCGTCCACAAAGACAAAACAATCTACGAGTATTTTCAGAATGTACTTTTTGTAATCTAATCTTGTTACAATTTATTTTAATTCTAATTCAATTCCTTATTTCAATTTTGCAACTTTTTTTACACAATGCTACCTCTATAAAAAACCCGTTTGTAGGAGACATGAAACGAAAAACCTATGTCTTAACAAAAATTAAACAAAAATCCAGCGAAATGAATAATGTAATGAAATTATTTATGTATAAAGAAATGTGGTTGAGAAGTAAAACACTGTTATTTTTTTGTCATCCAACCATTAATAGCTTCAAACTCATCGGGAAAGATAATTAGTGAATCAAGTAAAATAAATTAGTATATTATTTTATTTATTTTTCCTAATGTGTACGTTGCTGTAATCTGTCCAATTAGTGAAAAATAAGCAGCTCCCCTCTGCTCAACGAGATAAGAATGATATATATATCATCCTTATCTAGCGACATGTAAATAGAGTGTATTCTTGTACAGATTCAGGCCGACCATTCCTGAGTTATGTGGTTAATTGAATCACAACCAAAAATGTATACCGGTACCCACTGACTAGTATTCAAATCCGTATCTATTCAGTGTTTCTATGGAACAGATATTTAGTTGTGTTGAAGAAAAAAAATCCTTTTGATAAACTGAGAAAATGATTCTGCAAAACATTGTTATAAGTTATAAATTAATATGTTTTAGGCATATTTTTACACAGTTTAAAATTATTTTATTTTCGTCAAGCAAGTAAAAATAAATAAAATATATCGTTTATAATTTTTGAAGCCCCTCATAATCATTTACGAGGCTAGATATCTTGTCAGAAGAAATCTTACAGTTTTTTCTTTATCTTCTTTGTAAATAAAATAACTCATTTATTCTGTATATAGATGTTGAAATAATTTAATTAAAAAAAAAGATTGTAACTTGCTTTATATTTTCATACTTAGATTTTTAGATAAATGAAACTTAATTTAAACTAAATTAATTGTCGACCGATCTATTACGGAGGGAACGACTTGGAATAGAGATGTAAGATATGTCTAGTTAAAAAACACGTTCATTTATCTAAATTAATTAACATTTCAATCTCGTTAGGAAGTATTGTTAGGAGTGCACACTTCAAAGCCTTTTAAATCATTTTAATTGTTATATTTTATTTATTACATTAATAAATAAAATTTAATATTTTAAAACAGGTTATTTTTTTTATTAGTGTCTGGTACTTATTATTCTGTGATACCTATTTATAGTTTCCTATTGCAATTAATTGAATACCTGACAACATTTTCTACATTATAACGTACGTAATAAATTTTATAAAATAAATAAATTTATTAATTCAAATTTTTGTTCATAAATATGTATAATAAAAACGACCCATTAAACTAGTTTATATACATCATTTAATGCGTTTATTTAAAATGACAAAAAATCTGATGTGGACACCAGATGACTTCCTTCTACGCCTATTAAATTACAAATAAATTGTAGTTTTCATTATTATAAAGTTAGTATTAGTATTTTCATAAGTATTAGTTTTCATTTTATAAAATGAAAACTACATAAAATTTTATTCCATTAATAAATAACTTCTGATATTTTTTTATATTTTTTGTTATTGAATTATTATTCATCGTAAATTTTTTTTACAAATAATAAATAATTTAATAATTTAATAAATCAATTGATTTAAATTAAAAAAAGAAGTTAAAAAAAAAAGGAGATGAAGTCTGATTCGAACCGATGTGCCTTCCCCTTGTAAGATCTAAATATGTCATTAATTAACATTTTATTTGGCTATAACTCTGGAACCAATAAACATAAGTACCACTTATGATATATCGTTGAAAAGCTCTCAATGAGGACTTATTACCGCAGTTAAGAAAAAGTGCAAAATCCAAATTTTTTTGGATTTTGGGCTTTTTTGGATACTTTTGGTTCGGTCAATTGCAATCAAAAGGGGAAGTGCACAACTAGATGTTACAACAGTATCAAATTCAAAATTTCAATATGCTACGGCTAATCGTTTTTGAGTTATATGAGATACATACGTACGTGCAGACGTCACGTTGAAACTAGTCAAAATTGATTCAGGGATGGTCAAAATGGATATTTCCGTTGAAATCGAAAAACTGAAATTTTTCGCGATTACAGTACTTCCTTGTACTTTGTAAAAAGAATAAAAAAGAGTTAAAAAAAGGTTATATATGCTGTATATTCTGAAATACAGAAATGATAAATTTTTGGCTTGACGAAATATTCTCCATCTTGGTTTAGTTGTAATATGTTGGAACTTTTAAGATAAAACGAGTTGATGTTGAAAAAACTTCAATAATGAATTACTAATAATCCTAAAATATTATTAGACACTTATCATATGAAGAAATTCAAAATTATTTAAATTAAATATTATTTCAGAATTATTTAATGACTCACAATTTTTTTTTGTCGTATTCCTTTCATAGTTTAAAAGATAAAAAGAAAGAAAAGTGAAACAGTTATGAAAAACTAAACAAGTGAGTGAGCGTTATGGACTAAATTTTTGTTTATTTATTTATGTTTAATTACCAGAAAAAAAACAATTTGAGAACGGGTGATATTTTTATCAAGGTTACATTTACAATCATGTATAACAATAAACGTGCCTTTATATATATGTATGTATATGTCTTTTGTTTCTTTTATGGACGTTTGCTTAAAATTTAGGAAACATTAAGTTTATTTAAATCATTCAATCATTTATTTCACTCATTGTATTTAGGCAAGAAGGATTTTATCTGTAAAGTTATCCGTATAACTTCATTGTTGGATGAGCAGTAAAACTTAAACCGAAAGCGTATAGCACTTTACAGCGCCACTGAAAGTGCACTATTTTGTATAAGTGACTAAATCATGCCCGATAGGTTCTATTGAATGAAATTTAGAACGATTAAATTTATTTTTGCACTTAATTTATCAAAATTGGGTAAACTGTTCTTGAGATGTGTGAAATTTTATAGCAGGAAGTTTTATTTCACATTTTTTTTTAGATAGGTGAAGATATCGTATCTAGTCGGCAAATATTTTTCGTTATTAACTAACGAAATACAAAAAAACAATTTATACCTTGCTAAAATAAGTCTTACCGCGAGTATCATTTTAAAATTTTTTTAGTTCACTGTAATAAAAATTTAGTTATAGATTTAAAAAAACTCCAAAATTGATAAAAGAATTTGTTGGAATTTGCAGATTTATTTTTTGTATATCATATTTTGAGTCAACGAAGTATCGATCTGTTAAATGTAACTCCATGGTTCTTCTAAGTAAATTTTAGAAGACTGGATTTTCGTTTGATTTTTTTTTTTTTAATTTATGAAAGTCGAGTAATCCATTCGGTAGATATAATATTTTTTCAAATTTTTCGTAATAAGGGAAACTATAAAATATTCCTCAGCAAACGGTAACTATGTCTTACATATACAATTAATAGATTAATTATTAGGTATTATTAAATTGCTAATAATACGTTTTTAATTTCACTTTCATATTATATATATATATATAGAGAGATTTAACAAAAATCCAATATTTCAATTTCTGCCAATTATTACACATTAAAGGACATATCTGTCTATAATAGAAAACAGAACTGTTTTCATCTAATTCAACACACAATATTCCAACTTAAAAGAAATTGTATTATGTTTCTACTGCTATTTTTAATAAAGTAAAAAAAAAACAATATTTCTACCAATTTATTTAAAACTAGCAGTCGGGCCGGCTAGCCAGAGCCAGGAAGCGAGTTCCGCTTCCTGGTCCTCCGCAGTATTCATTATCCTCATGGCTGTACACGACCTTCAGATCGGCGCAGGTGAGCCCCGGGAACGACCTAAGAGACGGCGGAGGCTCCCCAGAGACGGCTCCGGAGTTCTCTCCTGGCACGGAGCCGACCCCAGGGACGTAGGGCTCCTTTCGCTCGCATTCCCATCTAACCAGGACCCCCGCAGTATTCGTTATCCTCATGGTTGTGAGAAAAACAAAAGTATTGTAATAATTAATGAATACAGGGTTTATAGAAACCTGAAAAAAGATATTAAATTACAAAAGACGGAATAGTAGTAAGTATAGTAAATAAAATTTACAATTTAGTTCTGTTGCCATAGTGACAGAAATTAATTTAACTTAGTTTTTTCTTCTTTAATGGATATTTTTATTGAAAACTTCAATCCAAAGAAGGCTAGGGCCTTGGTTTATGACTTAAAATATTTGTTGGGATAACACGAATGTATCCTGAAAATTTGAAAGTAATCGATCGGTTGGTTTCACTTGATGCGAAAAACGTAAGACAAACAAACTTTTGGCTTTATATACAAGATACAGTTAAAACATTTTATTTTACGGAAGCAATATTATTCTTTAGATAAATTATTAAGAAATATTAATTAAAAAAAATAAAAAAACCCCGATTTCTTACGTTTTTATTCAACATGTATGATGAAAAAATTTTCATTAGTACCTTCTGAATTATTATTTACTTTGTAGTAATTTTTTTTATACATATCATCTTTCACGTATTCATTTTAAATTATTTCATGTGTTTATATTTTAAATAATTAGTATGTATTTATTTAACCTACCGGGTTGATCTAGTGGTGAACGCGTCTTCCCAAATCAGCTGATGTGGAAGTCAAGAGTTCCAGCATTCAAGTCCTACTAAAGGCAGTTTGAATACTAAAATCGTGGAAACTGTTTTTCTTTGGTGGTTGGGTTTAATTAACCACACATCTCAGGAACGGTCGAACTGATACTGTCCAATACTACACTTCTTTACTCATACATATCATCCTCATATTACTTGAACGGTAATTCCCGGAGGCTAAACAGAAAAAAGAAAGAAAGTATATAATTATTTGATTACATATATATTTTTTTTATTTTATAATTAACTATATATTTTATGATGCAGTCTGATTACGGTTTTATTATGTCCTACCTTCATTCATCCAGGAAAATGCTAATGCAGATTCTTTTTTACCCATGAAGTAACATATCTACCCACTCGTGACTTGATTTATATTATTATTATTTTATATATATATATATATATATATATATATATATCACAATTAAAAAAATATTTATTGATTTAGATTTATTACAGTTTTTCTGATCGTACGTATTTATACATATAAATTAAAAACCTATTATGTTGAAACTTTTAGATTGACTCATTTTAGTCAAATATAGGAATTAAATTTATGTAATTGAAGTTTATACAAAGTGTGTATCACGAAGTCCTCCTGGGAACTTCATACCTTATTCTACTTGTGAAAATAATGGAAAAATTTCATATAAACATATGTTGTAAAATGTTTCGTTGGCGAGTTACGGCTATTGAACATTTTCGCTCAGATTTCAGCTAGTTATTGTATGTCAAACATAAAAAATAGGGTTTTTTACCCAAATTTATTGGTTTTCATCCCATATTTATCCAAAACTACTGCATATATAGGTCTGGGACCTATTTTATTAGATTTTTCAGATCAAAAACCATAAGAAATCAGTAATTCCTTAATTAACGTCTTAAAAATTTCGGTACGAACTTATTTCAGCGGGGTAGCTGAAATCTGAGCGAAATATTTCAATAGCCGTAACTCGCAACGAAAAATTATAGAACACAAGTTTATTTGAAATTTTTCCGTTGTTTTCACGAGTAGAATAAGCCATGAAATCCCCGTGAGGACTTCATGATACATTCTGCATATAACCCTATATTTATACAAAACGTTTATATAAGATTATATAATGGTTACTTGAAATAGTTTCTCGCTAACCGCTTCCTGTGAAGAAAAATAAACCTTTAATATTTATCTGTCAGAATGGCATTTTTAATTTCCTATTTTGATGAATTTTTATTTCCAAATTTATTATGATCAGAATGCATTTTATAAAACTGGCTAAGATAAAACTGAGGATCGTTATTTTCAAACAACAATACTTGAAAGTTTTTTTTATTTACCACAAGAACCTTTCTATTCATAAAACTTTTTTATGATTTTTATAAGAAAAGGTTGAATTTTAATGACAAATTTTGTAAGTAGTGAAAATAAAAGGATATTTAACGTTTAATAATTTTCATTAAAAAAATTAAGATATTTCAAACGTACGTTGAGACTTGATATTTCAAACATTTTATGAGACTTGAATTAAATTAATAAATTTCAAAAAATCTTCAAACAAAATTTTTTCTTTTCTTGAAATTTTGACTGAGGATTTTCTTGTGAGTAATACATTAGAAAAGATGTCCTAAAGAACATAGTAGTTAAATTTGCTCTGCATTAATATAAACTTTTAAAAAAATGTTGGCGAAATATAAGAATAAATTTCATAGAAAAATACTGCCTAAAGAAATAACGAGTTAACAATACTATTATTTGCATAGTTATATCGCAATTTTAAAAATGTGAAAGAAATATTAGTTACGGTAAAGTAATTAAAAAAAAAAAAAATGTTTAAATCAGCTTAACAACATTTGGAACTATTTAAAAATAAAATTAAAACCACCAAATATTAACAATAAGTACACTAATAAAGTAAATTTATAATTTTTTTCTGAAAAAAGGAAAAAATAACAAACAAAAAATATGTAAAAATATGCATACTTTAAACCGTAATATGCACGTTCAAGGAACGGATGTTTGCAATGTAGACGACATAAATTTGGGTCGGAAGTGACATCCTGTGCGCTATGTTAAACAATATAGTTCTATCATTCAATGTTCTACATAACAAATAGTGTTGATTGAAAAGAGAACCTATTATTTTATTAATAATGTAAAACAGCTGTAGTGTTCTAGTTACAAATATGTTCAATAAAGTAAAGCGATTTAAAAATACAGAGTAAATGTAATACAGTAGAAAATGTATAACGATTTTCCTTTTTCTGTTTCTAAAAAAATGCATATATTGTTGTATACTATAATTATAAGGCTCCAAGTATAATACTAATAATTCTAAAAAAAAAAAAATAAAAAAATAAAATCTAAGTTAATTACATATTTTTGAGAACGTAATTTTCTAATTATTTAAAAAAAACAGAGTTTTCACTTACTTTTAATTAAATTTATAAAAGATGATTATATAAAATTATTTATTTTATATTATATCGGTTTTTAACTTAAAACGAACAATATAAATTAAATTAATAAAGTTAAAGTTAATTTTAGAAAATAAAAATTATATAAATTTAAACTTAATTAAGTAGCTAAATGTATTATAAAATAAAGTTACCCATCCCACAAAATATATAAAAAATACTTTCTTTTGCTAAATACAATCTATCAAAGAAATTAAAACGTTTATGTTGAAAAAACATTAAATTGAAATATGTGTTAAAAGTTACTTAGTACTTAACGAATACTTAAATAACGAATACTTAATGAAAAATGCAACATTTCCAGGAATGCTATATTTTTTCTTTTTTTTTTAATCTCCGGGACCACCGTTAGACATTGCTGCTTCAGAGGATGAGATGAAATGACAATTTTTTTAGAGTGTGTAAATGTCATGCCTGGCCGGGATTCGAACCCGGGAACCCCGAATGAATAGCCGAGACGCTACCATTCGCGCCACGAAGACCGGCAGGCCTGCTCTACTTATTTTTCTAAAAATATCTACCAGTCTGCCATTTTTTTTCAATGTAAATAAAGATTTTGTTAGCCTATTACTAAATTTTTATACCAATTTCACTTTTCTACTTTACTTTTTGAAATATTCAAAAATAAAGTTGAGACATCAATCTGTATATCACAGCAACCGTGGACAACGAGACACCAATTTATGTCTCAGAATGTTTGACATATTTTAATTGGATTATAGTATCCTTTTATTTACTAACAACTGATTGTATTTATTTTTAATTTGTATAATATAGTATACATTTTTTAATTTATATATATATATATACATATTTATCTAGCCTCTGGTAACACCTCTGGTAACGTAAGGATTCCAACGCGGGGTCATAAATCTAAATCGGTTTAGTTGTTAAGCTGCTACGGTGGAACAAACATACATACATACACTCTAAATACATCACATTCTTTTTTGGGAAGTCCTGTAAAAGGCTAGAGTATGGCAGAAAACAACACACTCACGTCAGTCAAAATTATTGTTTTAATTGACAGTATTAATAAAATAAATAATATTTATTACATTATTTCTCAGTGTGTGCGGCCTAAAATATTTTTTTTATATTTTAAACGAGTCCCTCAGGGCCTGTGCTGGGCCCTGTGTTGTATTCCATATTCGCTGCGGACATTCCGGTCCTGGATGATCGTCTCTACGTTCGCGGATGACACTGCTATCCTGGCCGTTAACGAAAACCCTGGTCTAGCCTCGCAGAACCTACAAATAACGCTGGATTCTGTGTGCGTGTGGCAAAAGAAGTGGTTAATTAAGGTTAAGCAGAAATTAAGGTTAATCAAGGTAAGTCGAGGCACGTCACATTTGCCATGCGGAGAGGTGACTGTCCCGGTGTGTACTTTGATGGTGTTTTGATCCCGCAAACGGAGACTGTGCGGTATCTGGGACTTCACCTGGATCGGCGTTTGACCTGGAAGTGTCACGTGAGGATGAAGAGAAAACAGCTAAACGAAAGGTACTGGGAACTTCATTGCCTGCTACGGAGGAACTCAGGCCTCACCTTATCCAACAAGATCTTAATTTATAAGGCTATCCTGAGCCCGATTTGAACGTACGGTGTAGAATTGTGAGGAACGGCTACGACTAGTAATATGGAAATTATACAACGATTTCAGAACAAAGTAGCGAGGGTAATTGCCGAAGCTAGGTGGTTCACGCAGAATGATGAGATTCACGATTATCTAGAGCTTCAATCAGTTCGTGAGATTGCACAACAGCGCAATGTTAAATACCTGCAGAGGTTTGAGAATCATGTAAACCACTTTGTAATTAACCTACTCGATAACAGCTGAGACGTCCGACGGTTGAAACGAGCCCATGTAACTCGACTTAGGGTCTGCGTAACAGTTTGGAATCTAACACCGTCAAGTTTAGTGGTCTCGTATTTAATTTCTTGTTACTTATCTTTCTTTTTCTTTTTATTTGTTATTAATGTTTGTTTTTTGGACTATATGGTGTTGGAATTAATGGTTTGTGATTTATAACTGAGCTTGAAATTTCATATTTGACTTTAAGTTTGCTTGCAACTATCTATTGTGTTTTATTTATTTTGGGGGTTCCTTAAGGAACCATTCCTGAGATTTGTGAAACCCAACCACCAAAGAACATCGGTATCCACGATCTAGTATTCAAATCCGTATAAAAGTAACTGCCGTTTCTAGGACTTGAGCACTGGTACTGTCGACTTCCAAATCAGCCGATTTGGGAAGACGCGTTCGCCACTAGGCCAACCCAGAATTATAACAGATTTGTAATCAGATCTCTTATACAAGACTCTGCCTACAACAAATACAATATATTGCAGTAATAATTTAATTACTAAATTACTAATTTTTACCAATAAAAATTGGATCAATTCGTTGCTACACAACCTGTCCGCCATTCTTTCATATAGATGTACAAATGTAAAGCAATTTATACACTAGAAGTACCAATCACAGGTGCTTTCCATGAAATTATTAAAATATTTACCCCACAAAACAATCATTTTGGTGAAAGAAATGAAGTTGACACTTGTAATTCTACAATATCATCTGTATCTAAGAGGGTCGGTCAGTAATTAAAGAGACAGATGATAGTTTGTCTCTTTATCTTGTTTCATTAGCATTGAGAAAATCATTTTTTTTTCAATGCCAATGAAACTAACGCTACTTTTTAACGTAATCCGCGGCTACATTTTCGCAGTTTTTGAGACAAGTGCCTAATAAGAGAGTCCTTAGAAAGACAAGACTTTCTTTGAGCTTTCTTATTCCACTAATAAAGAATGTTTGAATCATTCTTGATCCGTTCATTATTGCCATACTTTGTACCACATAAACTCTCTGAAAGAATCAAACAAAAAAAAATTAGTAGTGTGAGATTTGGATGGTAAGATAGATGTAGCAATACCTTCCAACAAAAATTTTGAATAGTTTGACATAGATAATAAGCCCAATAAATTTCACTTTTATAATCCCAAAACACCGTTAGTATCACTTTATCGGCTAATGTGTAGGCTTTAAATTTTTTTCTGGTGGTCGATCTAGAATTTTTCCATTTTATACTGACATTAGATTCTGGTTCAAAAAGATGAATCCAGTTTCATCACGAGTTATTATGCGATCTAAATGGCATTATTATCTTCCGCAAAAAACCTTTGTTAAGAGATTTTTTGGGTGTCTTGTGATTTTGAATCGATCGTCTCAGATCCCATCTTGAATATGTTTTAGGGTAATTAAAATTATCATGTCTGATGAACAGACAGTACCAGTAGTTTCACTATAAATTTCAGCAATTTCCTAAATTTTTGTTTAAGCAATCAAGCATTGAATTCAATTAATGTATCGAAATCGTCTCTTGTGATTCGGATGGAATTTCTTATTCTACTTTTAATGGATTCAAATACCATATATTTTAATAGTTTATTATCAAATTTATCGATCAAACAGAATTGCTTCAGCCAGAATCGGCGGTTTCGTTTAATTTACAAAAAATTACAACATGAATTAAAATAAGCGGCTCTACGTCCATTAAAATGTACCTTGAATTATAAGGTGGATAGCTTGCCTTGCGCGGTAGCCGCGGGCAATTGATACCCACCTAAACACCCTTGATATTTTTATAAGTCAATACTAGACAAATTAAAAAAAATTATCTTCCGATAGACGTGTTAGCACATCCGTAGGTTATTTTTTTAATAATTTATGTATATTATTTCATACTGTATTTGTAAGTGGGAACTTTCAAGAAATAAAAACATCTAAACTTTTTTGACCGTATTCTATTACAGTAAATATTATTTTAATGGTTAAATTCATAAAGTGATAACAATAGGAAATAGACTAACCCATAAAATATAACAGAATCTCTATTATAATACAGAAATCAAACAATAAATCTTGTAAAAGTCAAAACACAAAGGAAAAGTGTAAGATAGGCACAATTGTAATTTTATTGTTCATTACTTTTAAAAATATTTATAGTATTGTAATTTTTATTTGTATTTTATTTTTAGTGATTCCAGGCAAAACTATAATACTCTTAGGATAGATTGCATAATATGCTTATGATTGTAAAACAATTCTTTTACGGATTATATTTTATTTATGTTAGTATTAAAAAGAAAAGTTTTTTGAGATATAAAAAAAAGATGATTTATAATTAGTCATGGATTTAGCAATAAAATTAAATGTAATCATTTTTACTTCCTTATATGAAGTAACGGAAGGATTGTGATAGCGAAAAATTTCGGTTCTCAGATTTCAAAGAAAATATCCATTTTGTCACTCCCTGAATCCATTTTGACTAGTTTCGGTGTGACGTCTTTACTTACGAATGTTTCTTGCATAACACAAAAACAAGTAGCCCTAGGATGTTGAAATTTTGGATTTAGACTGTGTAAGATCTAGCTGTGCACTTCCCCTTTTGATTACAATTTACTGGACCAAAAGTGTCCAAAATAGCCCAACGTAAAAAAAATTGGACATTGGACTTTTTCTTAACTGCAGTAATAAGCCCTCATTGAGAGATTTTCAACGATATATCTATCATAAGTGGCACTTATTTTCATTGGTTCCAGAGTTATAGTAAAATAAAATTTCAATTAATGAAATATTTAGATTACAAGGGGAAGGCAGATCAGTTCGAATCCGACTTCCGTGTACTTTCTTTTTTTTTTAACTTTTTTTTAAATTTAAATATATTGATTTATTAATAATTATTAACCCTTGATTGTAAAGAAAGTTTTAAAATAAATAATAATTCTATAATAACAATAAAATAAGAAAAGATATAAAAAATAAAAAAGAAGAAATTATTAATGAAATAAAATTTTCTGTACTTTTCAATTTAAAAAAAAAAAAGTGTATATGTAATTTAATCGGCGTACAAGGAAGTCAGGTGATGTCGACATCAGATTTTTGGTATCGTAATTACGAAACATTCACGGATATATTTAATCTCACTGCTTATCAAACGAAGGATAACAATACATATTCCGTCTGACGTATAATACCAATTCTAGTTCTACTTGTCACTTTTACGAAAGAGGTGTTTCAACGAGAAAAATGCGTTCCCCTACCGAAAGAATCATTTCATTTCTCGCAACAGCTGATTCCAGTAACGAAACGAAGCGCGTTCAATCACTACTCAACAACTGATGTCTTGGTTTATTACTGAGCAAAGTTCAACAAACTCTCAGGGAAACCGACCTAATGCCAAAAGAACAAAATGCATACGCTTTAGAATTATGTAGTGCATAAAGAAATCCGATCATGTATAAAGAAATAAACCAATTTATATTACACAAATAACATTGTTCTACGAATTTGCACAACAGTAATATTATTTTTTTATTATTTCTGGTTTTACTTACTTATTTCTTAATAAAATGAATTGCGTGACTTGACTGGCGTAGCTGGAAAAGTTATGAAATTATTGCTGGCTTTTTTAATTTTGCTCTTACTTGTCTTGCTATAACTTTCCTGGTGAATCTAAAATCTGTTTTATGATTATTTATTTGTTTATTAACAACAAGCTGTCGTTTCCAATAACAGCTGACGATGGATAATAATGAATTTTGTAGCGTGTGAAAAATATCATGCCTGACCGGGTTTTGATTCAGGAACCTCCAGATGAAAGATAGAGTCACTACCACTTCTCGGAGAACGGCGAAAATAACCATAACAAAAAAATCAACTTTTGTCTTACTTTATTTCCTTTTTTATATTAACCGAGGAATCTTATTTCACTAATGTTATTTGTCTTGTAAAAAAATTTAAAAACTTTTAAAGAAAGGTGTCTTTTTTACTATTTTTTGATATAATAACTATACTTTCGTTAAAAAAAAATTATTATAGACTATTGCAATGAATTAACTAATAAGTTAAGTTTTTTCTTACAATTTTAGACGTTTTTACGTATAAAATTGCTTACGTTTTTTCTAACGTACAAATTTAGAGCAGAGCAATGGGATTTTTGCCGTTTTCGGTAATTTTTAATGTTACACCTATTTTAATCAGGAATAGTTAGTTATTTATAAAAATTAACTAAATTTGTATTTACTTTGTTAACCTAAGTAAGAAAATACATATATTAATCAAAATTAATCTTATTACCAATGTGACGAAGTGACATTTGAAAAAATAAAACATCATGTTTTAAAATAACATCAACGTTAATTCTGTTGCAAAAATAAAAATGTTGTAATGGTAACAAAACTGTCGCCTTTAGATTACTAATCAAATAATAAAAAGCTCGATTCCCAAACGGCGTGAAGGATGGATTGATCTATCGGTGAGGAGACACGAGGAATATCAGCACAAACACGCGCTACACGCGTGCAAGCACGTATTAATGTCAAGAATGAGTACTGATAAATAATTTCTGTAAACTGTGAAGACGATATACGCAAAATTAATAACAGAGTTCATAAGGCGACCAGGTTTTTGTGACCTACGATGTCCTGACGTAGTACATTATCCTTTCCACTAGAATCTTAATAGGGTTAATACTACTATTTCGGACATTACAGCAGAACGCTACAGCTAGAACTATTGCTGCGTATCTTTGTGTTTACAGTTTTTAAAGATTAATGAGTATATCTTTGCATTATTGCTGAAGACTACAAGTAAGCTGAGAATACAATTTGTCTAATTACTCTTATGAATACGAAAGATAGCATATTTTTTTTGAAATAAATTTTAAACTTGCCATTTCAGATCGGAAAATCTTGAAATCTTGAAGATCTTGAAAAATTACCTAAAATTGGAAATTATTGATCCTAATACGCCCAGATTATGATTAATACAGAAGGAAAAAAGTTAATTAGTAGATGATATTTTTAGAATTTTTTGTGTACATTTCATAGGCTTAAATTCGAGTTACATTTATAAGCAATGAAATAAAATATAGTATTTCTATTTAAATAGAATTACGTAAAATATGTAAAAAAAAAGCTTAAGAGATAAGATAAGACCATCCTCGATTATTTTAGTTATTTTAAAACAGGTTAAAAATGCTTTAAACTTATCGACAAAGATTTAATACGACTAGTATAATCAGATTTTTAATAATACGTTTTTCCAAAAATTTCATCAATGTGATCAAATTAACGTTTTTTAAAAAATAAAACGAAAAAGTAAATTATTTTTTGTTGTAGATTATGAACGGCATTATTTGAGGTATTCATGGCAGATAATAAAAAAAAAAAAAAAATGAATGAAATAAAAGGCGTATTAGTTGGTGACAGGTATCAGAATTTTATTTTATAATATTTATTATATCTTAAAAAAATATATATATATATATATATATACATAAATATCTTATGAGGATATTTACAAAGTGAGACGAGAATGCGTGAGTACACGTTTAGCTTAGGTGGTATCAAGATTAAGTAGATAATACCGGAAACTAATTCCTATTTGATTTACAACATGGATTTGGGGAGAAACAATTAATTGAAGATGAGGAACACCAGAGTGCGCGTGGGCAGGTAACAAGTCGGATGACTATTGCTTATTAATTCTTTTGAACGTTGTAATTTATAAACCCAGCATGTCTCGACCGACGAACGATCGAATGTACGTCTCTCCTCTACGTGGGAGCGTGCAACCATCGAGTTATAATATCGGTCCCAACTCATATCGATATTGCATTTTTTACACTCTCATTTACATTTTATTATCTCAAAAAAAAAAACATTTTTGAAAAAAGTTATTTTACTATTTCTTTCTTTACGAACAAAAAAGTTTATTTTACATTTAAAAACTTTTTAAATTTAAAGTTAAAATTTATTCCTTAAAACAATTACTAGCCCTTAAAATAATTTTCAGGTAGTAAATAAAAATATTAGTGACTAAACAAACTTACCGGCTCTTGGTTTATTAATCCATACAAGAAAATTAATTAAAATATTAGATTCAAAAATAATTTTATGGTAAAACTAAATTAGAGTTCAGTTTCAGCTAATAAAATAGAGTATCTAATATAAAAATCATTACAAGAAAAAAAATTATTCGGTTAACAGATAAGGTAGTTTCCTCCATAAAATATACAACAGAAAAAAACAATTAATAAAACGACCGGGCATCATTTCCTCTATTTTTGCAATTTTTTTTCTAGTTAAAAATTAAAATTTTATTTTAGGAAAACAATTATTTTTTACTTCATTTCTTCTTATTTTTGTAATTTACGCTATAAAAATAATATAAAAGATGAATCTGAGAATGTACAATGAAAAATAATTTTAAAAGGCTTTGAGGAAATTACTACCTAGTGTCAGTATTCAAGCGAGGATTAAACGTTAATTAATTCAGGACGAACATATAACACTTATTTTATGTCAGTATTTTTTATTATATCTTAACTCTAATTTCACTCTTTGTATAGGATCAGTCGGTAAATCTAGTGTGTCGGTTGAGTTTACGATTTAATTTATCTATATGACGTAGACACATATTAAAATCTGTCGTTCACAAAATGAGATCTGTAAGTCTAAAAAAAAATGTAGCATTTATTATACAGAAACATACATCAGTTATTTGATTTAATATTTTCGATTAAAAAGTAATATTTTAAATATAATAGATAATGGTTTTGAACAATAATAAATTTGGCTATATTATACCCAAATGGGTTTTAAAAATGATAAATAAATCTGAAGTTTCAAATAAGGTTAAAGGGCTAAAATGGGTACTATTTTTAATAACTTTACAGTGGGGGATCCTTTTGTAGTTCTTCATTTGAGGCGTGGCGTCAAGACCGGAGTCCCGGTGAGGGAATCTCTACGAGATCTTCTACCTTCCGGTCGACGATCCACTAGCGGTACAAAATAGTACACGATAAAATAATGAATGATCAAATGTAATTTCTCATAGTGTTCTGTGTAATTTAATTCCACTTTTCATTAAATAAATTGTTACCTTGCATTACAGTCAAATCATATTCAAAAAGAGAGCAGCCTGCTACCATTCCTCCAGTAAAATTTTCTTTATTTTTACATCAGTGCTTTGTACAGCAAGTAAAGTGATCAATTTTTTTTTATGTTCATTCGTAACATGTTTGCAGCTTTTTAATTACATGTTTTTTTTAACTGATAACATCTAGTAAAAAACCATTCTACAGTGGAGTGTATAATAGATTTATACATAGGAACAGTGACATTAAAAAGAAACTCGCTAGAGCTTTTTTTTTTGAGTTCATCAGGTTTTATCCCCCCCTGGAGCCAGACCCGAAACAAAGCATGAACACAGCTCCAGGGGGTGCCATCGCCTCAAACTGCCTTGTCGAGAATTGACGTTCCCCCTAGACAGTCGGGACTCGGTCTTTAATTAATTAGTCGCCATGCCTCTAATAAGGGGACTGGACCTCGTAGAGATTCCCTCCGGTCTTGACGCCACGCCTCAAATGAGGAACTCCAAAAGGATCCCTCACCGAGATAACGGTCTTACTTTACCTCCCTCATCGAAATCCGATCGGAAAACTAAGAGAGTTCTTGTCCAAGCACTGGCAGAAAGACATCTAAGCGGGCCACCCCTTCCGCATAGGGCTGTTCCAACCCAGGTCTTCCCCAAAACACAGCAAAATCACCTCATAATTTGGTCTTGGTCCTGCAGCGGCGTCCTCCGAGAGAATACCCCCTAGAATTACAAAGGGTATATTTGGCCTTCTCCGTTGGCAAATCCTTTGTCGGATTGCGGGGCAATCCGACAGTTGAAACAATGTCCTCGCCTATCGGGACCGCCACAAAACCCAACCCCTTGTCCAGTTCCCCATGATCTATCGTAATGCTCCTTGGCTCACCTCCTCAAAACCCGGCAAGACACCCACCCAATGCTGATGCGGCCGTTCTTCAGCAATTTTTCCGCGAGCAGGGTAGGACGAACAGGATATATTCGGCAACACGGAGTCCTTTGCAGTGCGAAGGAGATCCGCATATGTGTGGCCTGCCGCCTTCACCCCCACTGTCATGGTTGGGGGCTCTGCCGGTTTCTTCACCAAGACCTTACCCACTGTGGTACCCAGTGATGACATATCTGTGTGCGTCCGGAGCTTACATGAGCACCGCAGAGCCACATACTCAGTCACTCGATAAAAAAGAAGCCCCACCCTCACGTTCACAAAAACAGGCATTGACATTCACACCCAACACCTTCCGAGCTGATTCCATCAAGCGATTGACCAAACGTTCTTTATCCTCCGATGGGTCCACTAACACCAAAAATTTCAGTCCACCTACGTCTACTGACCTACCGGCCAAATCCATCGCGCGGGTATTGCTAAGAACAACCTGATCAGCCCACAGTGATTCCAATCGAAGTATCGGACCCGGCCAGGGTATCTCCTCCAACAACGCCGAAGTAGCCCAATAATCCGCCCCTCGTGCCAGGTCGATCATCAGCTCCACTGACATTCTCCAGTATCACAATGGATGAAATCCCTCCTTGGGCCATCCATGGAGTTTCAAAAGTAGTGTACCGTACGACCAAGTTGTGATCCCATACCGAAAAATCGTTTTGAGATTGGAGCATTTCTTAATTTTCTTAAATTTGTAAACTCTGTCATACTTTGTTAACACACCTGCTTTATATATATATATATATATATATATATATATATATATACGAGGTGCGACAATAAAGTAATGAGACTAATGTGAAAAAAAATGTTGCTTACCGTTTTAGTCATGTTTAGTGTTGTCTCCTTCAAAGTAGTTCCCCTCTGATTGCACACACTTATTCCAGCGCTTCTGCCATTGATGGTAACATTTCTGGAACTCATCTTCTGTAATATCCTCCAAGACCCTCGTCACAGCTTTTTGGACATCTTGTGTTTGAAAATGGTGTTTCTTGACCGCCATTTTGACTCTTGGAAATAGAAAAAAGTCGGACGGAGTGATATCTGGTGAATAAGGTGGCTGTGGTACTACTGAAATTTGTTTTGAGGTTAAAAATTGCTGTACTGACAGAGCAGTATGGGATGGCGCATTATCGTGATGCAGAATCCAATTATCAGCAATGTTGGCACGGACACGAAGAACTCGTTTACGAAGTCTTTCTAAAATTTCTTTGTAGAAATATTGGTTAACTGTTTGTCCAGGAGGCACCCACTCTTTATGAACAATTCCCTTGGAATCGAAGAAGCACACAAGCATGCATTTTACTTTTGACTTTGACATGCGACCTTTTTTTGGTCTGGGTGATTCCTTTGAGCACCATTGCGAACACTGGCATTTTGTCTCTGGATCGTATTGAAAAAAACAACCTTCATCACCAGTGATAACATGGCTCAACACATCTGGATTGATTTCCGTTTGCTCTAACAGATCGGCTGCCACATTTTTCCGTGTTTCTCGCTGTTCTTGTATGAGATTTTTGGGGATCATTTTTGCACAAATCTTTCTCATACCAAGATCTTCAGTTAATATTAGACGAACCGTTTCTCGATTGATGTTGAGTTCTTCTGCAATCATTTTCACGGATAATCCTCGATCAGATCGTACGATTTCACGCACCCTGGTCAAGTTGACATCTGTCCGTGAGGTTGATGGTCGTCCACTGCGGTCTTCATCTTCATCATTCGTTCTGCCTTCACTAAAAATTTTATGCCACCGAAAAACTTGAGTTCTTGACATAACCTCCTCTCCAAAAGCCTTCTGAAGCTTACCATAAGTTGTCGTCGCGTTTTCACCCAATTTAACGCAAAAAGAAATGGCATACCGTTGCGCAATATTTTGCGGTTTCATTTCTGTGACGAGAGACACAAACACGTGTTCACTTATTACAGCACAACTCACGACTGAGCAGTTGCATCAATGTGCCGCTTGGACTAGAAGTAGCTTATAGACCAAGGTCAAAGATGGTGTGCCTACGCAAGCTGCAGGGTTGCCACATCTTGCAAAGAAAAATCAGTCTCATTACTTTATTGCCACACCTCGTATATATATATATATATATATATATAATATTCAGAAATTTATTGTTTTTAGATTTATTCTCATTCTTTAGAACCAGTATCCAAATGCTTAATATGCGTTACATTTTAACTGAATAAAATAGGAAATTGTACTATACAATGATCAATCTGATTTCTAAATGAAAACGATTAATAGAGGGCCAATTTTAGCCACTGAATTTTAAAAGACAGGCGAAAGAAAATATCTTCATAACATTTATAAATAAGAAGAAGGCATTTGATAAATCTTTAATCTAAACATAAGATTTCATTTTATAGAAACTAGAGTCAAAATTTGTGTATAAAAAACAGTTTTGTTATTTTCAGTTCGTATAAAAATCATATAATTTCAAAATGAAGCTTCGATTTAGAAAAGTGTAAAATCATGACATAATTTATTCCATTCCTTTTTAAAATTTTACATACAACAAAAAAAATTTGAGAACGAAACACCAATCCGAGGAAAAAATAAACTACATCGATAATAATATAATTTTAACAGAAGTTTAAAGAATTACTGAACTGGAAAAAATTCAGATTCGGAATAAAAATAAAAATGTAATAAACAAAAATAATAAAATATAACAGAATGATAATAAATTTTTTAATATTATGGCAGACATATTATGGTAGACGGTAACGTAATATAACACAATTTGAAGAATTTCATCATATTACTATAAAATTACTAAAAATTAAAAAGTTAAGGAAGATATCAAATGCACACTAGCGACTCTTGTAAACATGTCTGCTATCATCAAATATATATCTGAGACTTATAAAGACATTCTTGAAAGATACTTGTATGGAATGTAACGCTTTGTATCTTGAACCATAGACAGTAAGAAATCCAGATAAGAAGTTCTGAAAAGATGTAATAAAAAAGAATTTTAAAAATAAGATAGGTTAATAGAGTATTTAATGAAGAAGTTTTAGAGAGAATGCATTCTGTCACATAGTTGTCACAGAATGTTTTTAAAAAAAGAACAAGCTTTTTTAGAAAAATACATAACTAGAAAACTTAGAATTAACCTGTATTATTTTGGGTACCAGTTGTTATCCGTTATTTGGAAGGAACTCTTAATAAAAATTCCAAAAAAAAATCATACAAAAATTGTTTAAACTTCATTTTGTTTAATTCTTTTCTTCCCTGAAGTTTTTTACGAATATATAAATATCTAAAATATAAACGAATTAATGATAAGAAAAACTGTTTTGCTTAATTATAATCGTGATGTAATGAGATTTATTTATAAAACGCTTTAACTAGTAAATCTTAAAAAAAGTAAAATAAAAAATCGACAAAAAACCAGTTTTCCAACTGGTGGAAGAGATATTTTGCATTCAAAATTAAAAAGTGTAAATAGTTTTAAAAAAAATTATTTTAAATATTATTATTGTCTGTTGGTTTATACAGGATGTCCGAGCAAAGTTATCGAAAATTAACAAATTATATTAAGAGAACCAGTTAATATAACTTAGTAATTTTTTTCTCTTTAATAAACACAACTCACCAAGTTTTAATGTCGGTTAATTAAGATCAATTTGTGTACATTTTGCAGCTCAGTAGACGATAACCTAACTCTTGTTCGGAGTTTAGGAGTACCTGAAGTATTATTAGACCAATAATTTTCTATTTTAAATTGTGCATTTCTCGAATTTTTCATTGGTACACACAACTTTTAATAAATTCCCAAGGAAAAAGTCTAAAGGAGTGATATATGGAAATCTAGGTAGCAGTTCAGTTGGACCTCGTAGTCCGATCCAACATCCGGAGAAAATATTGTTCAAGAACATGTTAACATCTCGATGAAAATGTTTGGTGGAGCGTCATATATATATATATATATATATATATATATATATACGTATATATGGTCCCAAGATGTCTTGGCCACACGATGTCCCAAGAGATGTTGGCCAAACTTAGAGTCTGATCAAGGAAATTAAAATAAAAAAAAATGTTAATGTGGACAAATGCTCTACCTTGCTTTATTTCCCTCTGTCTGCCATTTTTTATTTTTTTATTTTTTAATAAAATATTATATTCTAAGAACAGATTGAGGTGTTTTAATAAAACTTGGTAACATGTGCCTAACAAGATCTACAAAATTTAGAAGTTTGAAAATTTTATCTATGAAAATTCCAAAATAGCGGTTATTAAACTCTTTTTTAATCATTAGTAGCTCCGTATTTATTAGTTTTATTTAATAATGTTTTATTTAAAATAAAATGTTATGCTTTTCATAGTAATCAAAAGCATTCATTTTAATCACATTAACAGCCGAGATAAAGCTGAAATCGTTAAAGTTTGTGAAATTTTTGTGCCTGTTTTCACTTCCTTCACTAATTTAATTAAAAATAATTTCGGTACTTACGTATTAACGCCACCGCAGCTACAGCTTTATTTAAAAACTAAGTAGTCAATCGGATTTCGGTGGAAAATGAACAGTCTCTTATTAATTTTAATAAATGGTTATTTATATTTATTTATTTTATAAATATAATTTAACCAAACTTAACCTACGCTTGCTTCGCTCGCTAACCTTGACTAATTACACCGTAATTTTTTGAGTATTTATTTAATAAACTCAGTAACTATTGCAATTATTTATTATTTAAATAATCAAAACACTCCTGTTAATTAGTCAAGGTTAGCGAGCGAAGCGAGCGTTGGTTAAGTTTGGTTAAATTATATTTATAAAATAAATAATTATAATTAACCATTTATTAAAATTAATAAAGAGACTGTTTTGAATCTATGTTAAACTCTATATCGGCCCATTTTCCAACGAAATCCGATTGACTACTTTGTTTTTAAATAAAGCTGTAGCTGCGGTGGCGTTAATACGTAAGTACCATAATTTCTATTATTAGTAATGATAGAATATGGCCAAAAAAGAAATACATAAAATAAATACAAAAATATCAGATTGGACAATTTTTGCGATTTGATTCTTAAAATGGGCGTTTTAAAAATTGTTTAATCGAAATGGTAGTCGGAAAAGTGATAAATAAGGTTAGATGAAGAGTGTGTTACAATACACACTGTTTGGGTACACACTGTTTAATTTTTCAAAAAAATTGTGATAACTTGTATTTTTTCTCTATTTTCACGCAAATAAAAAGAAAATTGTAAAAGATATAGAAGAGTAGTTTTATTCATTTTACCCATAAATTGATTATTGATTCTAATGAAATTATATTTTTTCTAGAATCTATTTTAAACAAATAATGAGGTAAAGTCATCCAGCAACTGATGTATATTCCTTAATATAATCATCGAATAATTCAATTTTGCTTCAATTTTCTACGAAATAATGAGAAAATTAAAAAAAAAAAATTAACATACACCTATATAAATAGTACTAATTACAGTATAATTGCTAATTAAAAAAATGTCATTCATCTACCTAAGAAAACTGTAAAATAAATAAAATAAAATTTGTAATTTGATCCACGATTTATTGAAAACAATTTAACTGATTTTGAAAAATAATAATGAGTCTATTTTATAATTTCTTTAGCGGTAATTATGTATATTTTTTTGAACATGGTTTATTTACGGACTCAAAATATTTTTACATAAACAAGGAAGTAAAAGTAACTAAAATATATCATTCTCATAATATAAGTCTTATTTGTGACACAATTATAAAATTAAAGAAATTTACGCTTCAAATGTTCCTAAAACTGTAATAAATACTGTAATATAAATAAATGTTGTTGTAAAATAATAAATCAGATCAGTTCAGCGATTATTAAATTTAAAGGGAAAATGATTAAAAACAAACAAATAGTATAATAAAAATAAACGTATGATAAGGAACTAATTTGGGGCATGATGAAACCTGGCAAATTTTCTTTTTAGCATATAATTTAAGGATCTAAAGAGTTCCCAGAGGCAGATTGGGGTGGCTTTTTTATTAAGGGTTGAAGGGGCAAATATTGGTTTATTGTGAATAACTCAAAAACTATTAATCCTTGGTAATCCGATTATTTTTAACTACATGGAATTCTCTACAAAAGATCTTTTGCAGCAACATTCTACGAACAAAATTGAGCTAGTTATAGCATTTTTAACAGTTATATTTATTATTCCATTAAAAAAAAACATTTTTTTTGAAAATAACGTTTTAGAAAGCCTGATTAAAAAATGTTACAAATATTTTTTTGAACTTTTAATTATTGACAATTTAATTTTTTTTTGACTCTGAACGACCAAGAATTGAAGTTCTAGTTTTTTGTTAAACTTATTTTTTTGGACATAGAAGAAAATGATAAAATATGTAAACGAGTATATTTGTAAGAAGACAGATTCTAACAGGAAACCCACGGGGTTGGTGTAGTGGTGAACTCGTCATCGCAAATCAGCTGATTTCGAAGTCGAGAATTCTAAAATTCAAATCCTAGTAAAGGCAGTTACTTTTATGCGGATTTGAATACTAGATCTTGGATAACGATATTCTTTGGTGATTGGATTTAAATTAACCTCACATCTCAGGAATGGTCGACCTGAGACTGTACAAGACTTCATTACATTTACATTCATACATATCCTCATTCATCCTGTGAAGTAATATTTTACGGTAGTTTCGGAGGCTAAACAGAAAGAGAGAGAGAGAATGAGTGAGAGAGATTGTAATAGGATATTTTCTGATTTATCGATTACTGTAAGCCTCATTAACTTTAAAGAGCTTATTCTAAAGTTATTAACAATTAAAATTATTTATTTATTTAGTTTTTTTTTTTTTTTAGAAAAATACGTATTTATCAGTTTCAAAATGCTGCAACTCATTTTCTGTTTCACAGTGAAATCGTCTTTTGAAAGACCTTTTGTTCAAGATCCAAATTAAAAATATTTTTTTATCTTTAAATTTCTATTTTTTCATATTTTTATTTCTCAGTCGTATAGGTAGACCAAAAAACAAATTATCAAGAAATAAAACTGTACATCTTTTATTTGAAACATTTTCTGATTTGATAATCATTTGCAAAAAAAAAAAAAAAATTACATGTAAATGTGACTTAACAAGATGTTAATATTTCAGTGGGCTAACATCCGGTCAATTTTGGTCGTACAATATCGATCTAAAAAAAATTTTGAAGGAATTTGAACTAGTTGAAAGCGAATTGCCTAGGAATGATAATTTTTTAGATATTAACCAAAAATAATTTTTGGTCCTTCAACTCTCAATAAAAACCCATCCCAATTTGACATTAGAGACTCTTCAGTATCTTAAATTACATGCTAAAACAAAAATTTCCCGAAAGTTTTATTATGCCTCCAATTAGTTCCTTATTACAGCACTTCTTTTTTTCTTATTTCATTATACTATAACAGGATTACAAGGTATGGCAACGTTAAAAAATTCGTATAGAATAACGAATTTTATTTTAACTCCGGTAAAAATATATTCTGGTCGGTACTTAGCATTACCCGACAAACCCCACTAGCATATGACCGTACTTCCATTCTAATTATTTTGAAAATGTTTTAATTACTTTTATTTTTTGTTTTTTAGTTAAGTAATTCCTTCGGTCGCACTTTCCGTTTAGCCAGAGAGCTCTGCCTCTTGAATTCTGCTGTGTTAATAAAACTCATGCTTGTGAGAATAATAATGATAAATAAAAGTCAAAACCTGTTTAATTTATCAGTGTATTGTAATTTCTTCAGCGCAACAATTTGGTCCAGTGCAGAATTCGAAACTCTGCGTGATTTAAGATTGTGGTTTCAAAACAGTCGAGCTCCATTTTAAAAAGTTATAACATTTTTTTTTTTTTTAACCTCCGGGTCCGCAGTTAAGCATTTTTCCGTAGAGGATGAGATGAATGCTTTGTAGCGTGTGTGAAAAATGCCATGCCCGACCGGGATTCGAACCCAGGACCCTCCGGGTGAAAGGCCGAGACGCAACTACTCGCGCCACGGAGGCCGGCAAAAAGTTATAACTGGTTACCCGTACTTCGTAAGGGTAAAAATGTATTTTGCTCGGTTCTTAGCGTTACCCGATAAAAATATCATTAGGAGGTGACCTTACTGAGTTTCTCATATTTTTTGTTAATGTTTTAATTATTTTTATTTTATGTTTTTTAAACATCAAATCGGAGGCAGGTGCATCCAGTCGCGTCGCACAGTAACAGTGACTGTGATGGTTGAGCGACCGCATCGTACACCGTCGCACCTTTTAAAAAATCGAAATTAAAAAAAAAACAAAAATGGTTTTTAGATATATATCTGAAGAGTATTTTCAAGCCCTAATGTACTGAATATACGTTTAGTATAGTAGGAAATGGGGAAAATTTGCAATTATTTAAAAAAAATTTTACCTTTATTCACCCCTTTCAAGGTCGAATTTCGACAAATGCATAAATTGGTTTTTTTGATATTTACATGTAAATCACACATACCAAAAATGAAAGTTGATATCTTCATTTGTTATCGAGAAATTAAAAAATTAATCGGTTTAAAAAAAAAATTTCAAAATCCATTTTAAACCTTTCAAAAAAATTCTTTCTCAGTATGTACTTCCACCGTAAGAACATGTATACAAATTTTCATCAATTTTATTTCAGTAGGTTTTGCTGGGCGTTGATGAATCAGGACAAGTTACTTTATAGATACATATATATATTATATATGTATTTTTACTTTCCCGCCTAGCGCTATAGCAGAGCTGCAGCTTCAGAAGGGAAAATTATGTGATTGGTCCAATTTGGGCACCGTATCTTTTCGTTTTGATATCTAAGTAACACAAAAAACACAAAAACCGGATGTTATTGTTCCCATATACGTGTGTTCGGTATTTCACACCTTATATCTTCAGAACTACTCGACCGATTTTGACCAAACTAGGTCAGATTACGTCTATATATATGGGACATTGAAACCATTAAATTTTCAACTTAAAAGCTCAAGCGGATAAGGCTGTAGATCAAGGACACCCTCAGTATCACGAGATTTCGCCTAATCAAGGTCTTATTTTTCTTAGGCACATTTGTTAACAATTAAAAACTAATATTTCCCAAAAACATTTTTTTCAATATTTAGCCCATCTCAAAAATTGCTCTAAATAAACTAGTGGCTAAGTGGGTATAATTCGTCATTAGTACCTTCTCTCACCACAAGAAGCGTTGGTGGAGCATTGACATACAGCTGCTGTAATCGTCAATGTTGTAACGTCACAGGTGAGCGGTAGAATTAAATAAATGAATAATATTTAAACTAAAACTTATTCTGTTATTTTTATACGTATTTATACGTATTTTGAATACTGGATCATGGATACCGGTGTTTTTTGGTGGTTGGGTTTCAATTAACCACACATCTCATAAATGGTCGAACTGGTACAAGACTACACTTCATTTATACTCATACATGTCATCCTCATTGATCCTCTGAAGTAATATCTGAATGGTAATTCCCGGAGGCTAAACAGGAAACAGAAAGTAGTACCGCCATATCCGTGCGAATGAAATACGGTATGCGCGCTCCCTTTAGTTAGAATCATTGAATTATATAAATAAAAAATATATTTAAATAAAATGATAAATATTTTATAATTGTATGTGTATGTGTAAGCCGTGTATCAGAAAAAAACCGCGTGACAGGAAAGTCCTACAACTGTGTTGTCAGATATATATATATATATATATATATATATATATATATATATATATATATATATATATATTTTTATAATCTGTATGAATTTAGTATACTCGGTGAAATCTTGCGTGTTAAATTTTTAGAAAAAAAATTTGTAAATAAAATTACTTTGGTTTAGCAATTTAAAATTCATTATTAGGAAAGTACATCAGACCAATTTGTTTATTTATTTTTTTTATCTACCGAAAAGAGTAGATAAGTTATTCTGGTATCTTAAATCGTTGTAAATATAATGAATATTCTACGTAATTATTCTGCTGTAATAATTAATTAATAATAAAACAAGTCGAACTTTTCATTTATATTAAATAAAATTAAGTTGCAGGTTCTTTTAGTATGATGGTTTTAAAGATAAAATAATCCTCTTATGCCACTGGAATATTTTATTTAAGTAGTTGTCAAAACGTATCTGATGATATTTTAAGATTAAACGTATCAAAATATTTGTGATCTTTTTCTTCATAATTTAACTACTTGCTATATTTTAAAACAGGTTATTACTCGTCGAATTCATTATAATAAAATGTCTTTAAAAAATTCATTTAATTGATTTGAAAATTTTTATATAAATGTGTAACAAATTAAATAAACAAATTTTTGTTACATGAAAAAGATTTGATTTCATGTTTTATATCTTTTTAAAAATCAATGTTTGTCAAATATATAACTATACGTTTATTAGTCGGTGAAAAAATGGAAATACATTAGAAATAGCTTCTGATAGTCAAAAAAAAAATATATATATAACAAAAATAAATATATATGTATACATGAAAAAAATCATAAAAAAAGGTTCGGTAATATTACGTTTTTGGTATGATTAGCAACGTATTCATCAAAATTTGTTCAGCAACTGAAAATATTCAAATCTGTATTTTATAAAAGATTAAAATATAAATTTCATCCGATAAACACTTCAGCAAATATGCTGTCAGTCCGTACAGGGAATGGAATCGATCTATAGCAACTCTTTTTATCAGATAAAACTGTCGATGCATTATCTCTATTCGTTTCGATTTATTTATATCGAAAACTTAGCAGAGTTAAATTTATTCCCATACAATTAATAATAAGGAAGAAAAATCAATTATAAGATAAAAGAATGGGTGATGAAAAATTAAGAATTATCTTTCAAGGAAACGCATTAAAAACAAACCAATCTCATGCAGAAGAAAACTCTAGGCTCCTTCTTCAGACAATAAATGCTCATCTGGCCTACAATTCTTGGAGAAATCCAAAAATATTTACACAAGACTTAAAAAATACATTACTGATCGTTCATTTTACACTGACCGTCTTAAATGTATGCTTTAAAAAATATTGTTTTTTTTTTACGTATTAAAGAACGGGGTAACTGGAACAGGATTCGTAAAAGTTCAACCTCATTCATCCCTGCAATTTTGTGATATCAGAAATATCCACGTAATCGGCAAACCATTCTAACAGACTTCCAATGGAAGTTAAATTAAGGCAAAATAGATCGCGTAAAAGTATATGCATAATT
Organism: Lycorma delicatula; assembly: GCF_047948215.1. NCBI lineage: Eukaryota > Metazoa > Arthropoda > Insecta > Hemiptera > Fulgoridae > Lycorma > Lycorma delicatula. The sequence continues at coordinate 35,798,551 of NC_134460.1, read as the reverse complement.
ATTATTAAAAAAAAACAACTTGGGGAATTGGATATTACGTTTCAATGTTTGTTTCTTCTAGAATAACATTTAATTAGTCCTGTTTCTAACATGTCTCATTTTTCCTTCTTATTTTTAAAAAAATCACATAATGCTACAGTGAACTATAAATACACCTAATATCATTTATGACTATATTTACTGTTTTCATAAATTAATTAGTTTACTAAAACAAAATTTATATGTTAATAAAAACTACTACGGGTTATCGGGATTATTCATTTAGCTATCTATTGATAAGCCCCATAACTATAAAAAATGTAAGCGACCCTGGTATTGGAAACTTCTCATTAGAATAACTATTTTCAAAATGGAGAAAGAGCGAATATATATAAATAAAAATGTAAATGTTCGTTTGTTCAAAATGTTAAATCTCCGAAACTTCTTCACCGATTACCTTCAAATTTTGACACAACGTTGCATTCGAATACGCGCGTGTTTTTATATAACTTTTTTTATTTTTTTAACTCCAGGACCACTGTTAGGTATTACTTCAGAGGATGAGATGAATGAATTTTTTGTAGCGTGTAAAAGTGCCATGCCTGACCGGGATTCGAATCCGGGACCTCCGGATGAAAGGCTGGGACGCTACCACTCACGTCATGGAAGCCAGCACTATTACTCGGATTGGCAACGCAGATTGATACTCCTTGTACTTAAGGTGTCTTACATTTGTGACAAACATAAGAAAGCTAGTGTAAAATAACAAATTATTGTACCATTCTGTTAAAAAACAATGTTTTAGCTGAAATAAATTTCTGACAAGAAGTCAGAAGGAATTTTCAATATACATAAATGGGCGATCAAATCGTTGTCTGGCGCCCATAATCATATATATAGATTTTCATATAGAAAATGAATAATGTTAACTTATTCTTGTAATTATATTTATGAAAGTACAGTCTTTGTTAATAAAATAATCACTTATTATTAAATATATGATTATCTACAGTACCCCTTCAAAACCAGACAACGGAATTGTTATCGTGCCAATCTATATAGTACTTCGGCTTATGAAAATGGGCCTTATTATGTTTCAGTTGCCACTGAACCGATTAAAAAATTTTCCTAACAGTTTATTTAAAATGTAATAAAATTAAAAGATTTTATTTAAAAAAATATTGATATTATTATATAATGAATTTTAAATAATACTAATTAAATAAATTTAAAATAATTATTAAAAAAAAAAAAAAAAAAAAAATGAAACGACATCAAGATCATATAATTTACTTATATAGAATTATAAGATTCTCACTGTCCCTACCGATGCTGTATACTATATATAAAACGTATATTGAGTCTGAAAGATTTAAGACGAGATCTCGATTTTTTATGATTTTGTTAGCGGTGATACATATCTTATGCAGAAACTCGCATTACTTGTCCGACCATATACCACCATCTAATGTGACGCATACATGTAAAACATCAGAATTCCCATTGTCCCTATCTTCAGGCCGGACGGCAAAAAAATTTCTTTTTTGTCAATTTTCAGACAGATTGTTTGTGTTTAAAAAATTTTCAACATCATGGTACCACCGCGAAAAGCAGCTGGATCGATTGCAACAAAATTTATTTCATACGGGTTAATTTAATATATACGGGTTGAATATATAACCTCCTTTTTCGAAGTCGGTTAAAAATACCCTAAATTTCTGAATCCCGTTTTATATGTGTTCATAAATATTATCCCTTCATAAATATAAGTTCATTTAATTTTCATTAATGGCTTCTGAATTGTGAATTGTTTTTTAATTATTTACCACATTTTTCATGTATTTATCTTATTATTATTACATGTATTTAAATTTGAAATAAATAATATGAATTTATATAACATCTGTTTTTATATTTTATAATTAATTGTGTATTTTGCAATGCTGCTTTGAACAAAGTTTTATCCTTTGATTTATCCAGGCAAAGTCAAAGGTAGGTTTTTTGTCTGTAAAATAACACATCTATTTATTCCTGACCGATTCATGTAATGTATTTTATTATTTACTGATCAGAATAAAATATTTATTTATTTATGTTACGTACCCTACTTCAATTTAGAATATCATAATTTATCTAAGTTAAAAGAACATAATTACGGGTACAGAAATGAAAAAAGTTGACAAAGCATTGGATGACTTTCTCGACTACGCCGGTGAAGTCGCACAATACCTTGTACAGATTTTTCATTACAAAATGTTTCCGGCTTTGCCGGAAATTCAGACATTAAAGGTTGACTTTTATTTAAAAAAGATAGTTAATTTAAAAGAGAATTATTTAAAGATATTGAAAAAATAAAGTATAACTTTTATGAAAAATAATGAAAAAGGTTTTTTCTCATTTGGAGTCTGGATAGGTGCCAAAGCTACTTTAAGTTTTAATAGCCTCTTAATTTGTAAAGAAAAATATAAAAATTAATTTTTTAACAATAAAAATTAATAGAGTAGAGCAAAAAAAAACACAAAGAATATATATTTGAAGAGGTGGAAAATAATTTAAAAATACGTTTTTCTAAACATATGCATGCGTAAGTTAAGCTTTACAAATTTCCTTAATTTTTTAATAAATCTAACACTCAAATGAAGGTTAAAATAAGAAAAATAACATTTTCAAAAAACTTTTCTGCATTTTAGATATGGTGTGTATAATTATATATATATATATATATATATATTAAATTACACACCCCACATCTAAAATATACAACAAAACAAAAATTAACTTAAAAATTCTTGATAACAAAATTCTTGATAACTTTATATACGAAGTTAAACTTCAAAATTTTTGAAAAATATTTAAACCGAAGGGTGATCAAGTAAAAGAGCAAAAAACACATATTTCAATTTTAAGGGGATTTTAACTTTTTGAAACAAAAAAGGAAACAGTCCTCGGGTAATTCCCGAGGCTAAACAGAAAAAAGGAAGAGTTTAGCTGACCTTAAGGAGAGAAATTTCCTAGCGATTTTTACTTTAGAGATATCCCTCGTATATTCATTGTATCTAGGTAACAAATTTGTTTTAATAAAGTTTGCTTTAAAATACCTCTTAAAAAAATCGAAACTAGTTTTTTTAGTGATATCAATTCGCTCCCTTTACAAATTTTGAAAAAAAAAAATTGTATGATCAAATGCCTTACATATAGAAATATTTGATCTAAATTTGAAGAAAAACGGTTCAGTCAATCCTGATATTTAACGCTAAAAGCAGTGAGATACACATGCATACGTATGTTTTTTGTTCTAGATTATCTAGCTGGACTCTAAAACGTAAAAATTTGCAAAAAGACATCCCATTTTTGACATACACTGTATTTTCCCTTTAGTATAGATGTTCTAGCAGTTTTTGGTGAGATAGTAAAATGATTATAAAAATAAAGAATGCAAAAGGAGAATGTAAAATAAGGTGAAAAATAATGTTATTTATTTGGGTGTGTTCGAGTCCATAACGTATATTGTATTTTGCACCAAAAAACAAATTTGGTTCTTTAGATTCCGGTTAACCCTATAGGTGTTACCCCCTGTTAACCCCCTGGGTGATAACCCTATAGTAATAGTTTAATAAAAAAGGGTATAAGCAATGTATAATACATTATCATGTAGGCCTATATATAATGTAGTTTTAGTTTATGCGATAAGGTATTTAAAAAGAAAAAAAACTGTTATATTGGTTGCTACTGAAAGAATAATCTTTTAATACATAAACCAATAAATAAGTGTTACATTTAAGAGGATATTGAATAGACAGTAGATAGTTTTGTAATCTCTAAAAATAGTTAATAGTGTTTTTTTTTTTTGTTATAAGATCATAAATTTTAATTTTAATTTAATATTTATACCTTCATTACAGAACAAATTACAGTATATTTAAATTAGTTTAATAGTTGTTCAGTATGTAACAGACTCTGAATTCTAATTTAAAGATTTTAATAATCATGTCTACAAATAACAAGAAAAAACCTCAAGTTTTATATAGATTTATTTTTTACATTTCGCTGCCAAGTTTAATTAGCAACTATGCAATTAAGTTTGCTAATTGAAGCAGTAATTGACAACTGGGTAGGTTTTAAACAATCGCATGTTTTGCTTTTTATTGAATGTTATAGGTGTGTGTGTGTGTGTGTGTGTGCATGCATACATATATATATATATTTCTGTAAGCGTTCAATTGATAGGTAATTAGAACCTTTTACGTGTCTGCTATAAAAATCTGTTTCTCTATTCTATTATAAAAATATTTTTATTATTCTAATTAGCTCTTTTAATTAATTGTAATTATACATAATCACACTAATTATTGAAAAAACAAAAATTAGAGTCAAATAAAATATTATCGATTTTTAATGAAACTTGTTATACAATATATTACAGATATTTAAAATAATGTTAACATTTAATAAACGAATAAAAATACTAAAACGTGTAAGAGAAAGTATTATCCAAGGAAATATAAAAATTTGAAATTTTTTCAGATATGAGAAAGATGTAGAACAATGCTTAATCGTAGTTCCATTTCAATTTTTTTTATTTTGACTACTGAATAAAGATTATGTGGCAGACCTCCGTGGCTGCGTCTCGGAATTTTGTGCGGAGGGCCTGGGTTTGAATCCCGGTCGTCATGGAATCTTTTCATACGCTACCAATTTCCACTGGGGTAACCGTAGCTGTTGATGCCCGCTCTTTGATAAGAAAAAAAGCTTTACAACTTTTTTTAATTATATTTTATAATAAAATTCGATAAAATTAATCAAATTTATTCATCATACTAAGTTATAAATTAAATACAAATGCTTTTAGTTACTCTTCTAAAGTTTCCTTACGATGTTCTTCTCAATGCAAGTAAAATGAAAACATAAAATAAAAATTTGGTATGGTTTAAATATTAAAAATCAATAACTTTTTTTAAGTTTTGTCATTAATAAAAAAGTATTCAATTTTGATCGTAAATAATATTAAATTATACAGATTACGTTATGACTAGATATGCTATACGTACTCCACGGATAAAGAAATGGAACTATCCCAGCATTTTCCTAAATGGATAAATCACAATATACACAATTAACTATAAAATAAGAAATAGATATAATTAAAGCCCATATTAATTTTATTAAATATAAATTCACAATGATAATAATAATAATAAAAATAAGGAAAATTTTGCTTGGCAGAACGCAAAAGATCGCTTCACACTCACAAGTTGCGCCTGCTCCTGCAGCTTCCTTTAAATCAGAGAATTTGTTCCTAGAATTTGCACCAGCATTGGCTAAGATGGTCAAACGTATCAACAGTGACAAACTGAAGAGGCGATCATCTAAGAAACGACAATAGTCCTAAACCAACAACAATGTAAAGAGAAGCTTCCCAAGAAAAATATTCTGTGCAATTTACCCATGAGTCTTCGAACAGTGGGGAAAAAAATAAAATGAGATTGAAATAAAGAAGAAAAGCGAATCAAAAGCAGTATATACAAAAGTGAAAATTAAGAAAATACCTATTAAGGAATCTGTGAAACCAGAAATTAAGCTTTTAGAAAAAGAGGACTTTGAAGTCCAACAATGGAGCCTCCGAAGACAAGGAGGCCTCTAAATGAAAGGGCGAGCCCAATATGCATTAACGGGAAATGCATCGAGTCTTGAGTCAGATGCACTGTTAACCACATCATCAGAACCGGTAACATCTGATGCCGGTAGTAAGGGATCTTCCGAAGTTTACTGCGGAGGATCGGATGATTCCATCTCCGAGGCCTCAGATACCTTGGAATTTGACATCGAGGTCTTTAGGAAGTTGTAAAAAAGAAGCAAAAAAGGATGGATTTTTAATATTATCGCCTAGGCTAAGCCTAGGCGATAATATTAAAAATGAGATTAAAGATATTTTATAACGGAAATATGATTTTTTAATATTCGTGTGATATTGTTGCAGCATTTGTAGATTCGACAATATTACATTAGAAATGGTTTATATTTTAAGTGTTTTTGAAGTGTTTTAGTATGTAAGTTTTAAATGTTTAAGTGGCAAGGATCACTTTCACCCTTGCCATATTGTGTTTATTTTTTGGATTTTAATTTCGTGACAAGTCTGATTAGTGGATGATTTTTATTGACAAGACTAATCTACTGACTACGTCACTAATATTTTGGCAGGGAGGAGAGAAATATTTTCCTTATTTTTTGAAATGGAAAGGGATAATGACCAAAGTAGTCGATTCCTATAAAAACCTTAAAAAATACATGAAGATACTAATTATAACAAATAACTTCAAAATAATTCACAATTCAGAAGGCAATAAAAAAAAACTATTTAAGCACATATTAATATACACATTAAACGGGGTAAAAAAAATTTAGAGGTAATTGGTAATTTTTTCATATTATTATTTAAAAATTCATCAACAGATTATTGCTTTTGTAAAAGGAAATCATTAATTTTATTTTAAATATATTGGTTGAAAGATTTAAAAAAAATATTTTTGTAATTTAATAAAAATGGCAACAGTAATATAATAAGATCCTTTCTTCTAAGCCGAAGTATAGTATTGAGTTTCACGGAAAGTTGTTCTTTCAATGATTGTACTTAAAATTTTGATGATAAAACTGAAAAAGTTATTACAGACTAAATAAAATTCAATTTATTAAGATGAAATTTATAAAAAAATTATCTTATTTTCTCTTGTAACTTGTTTTCGTTAAAGTTAAGACTTCTTCAGAAACTGCCGCTGGAAGCATTAATTATTGTTTGGTACAATATTTAAAGTTAAAGTAAAACGTTTTTCAAGTTTCAGCGCTTAAAATAAAAAAAACTTAGTGCGAACGCTAGCTCAGATAAAAAGTAACTTTTTATAAGTTTAATCTCAAAATAATGTTTATAACAGTCTATTTAAAAAAATATATATAGGAATAAGTATAGGACAAAGAAGAAAATTATAAATTTTGGTTCCCAATTCAATATATAAATGTTCTGATATCTCTAAAATGATGTCGTTTTTACATTATCACAGATGTATATTGTAACTGTAAAAGACACATTTTTTAGTCCGTTAAAGTATGTTCTCATGACGTTTGTTTAAAAAAACATGCATAATTAAAAAAAATAAATCGATAAATTGAGTTAAAGTAGATTAACATTTCACTGTTAAATCAAAAGAATATAAAATACTTTTATCGAAATGAATCTAGTATTATATATATAAAAGTTATTAAATAAATAAAAAATTGATTTCTATGTGGAACAGATCATAAGTTATATACATAAGTTATATACAAGGTTAATAATCGTGAAATAACAGAACCCAAACTTATGCGTTATTCAAATTAGCATTCAAGTTGTACAACAGTATAGATAGCACCCAGCTGTGTTAACTCGGCCGTTATCGTAACAACAAATTCAGCTTTTAAATTATCAAAATAGCCCTTGATGTGTTAAATTCTGTTCCAACTGCTTTCTCTGGTTTAAATCAGGTTATATAGGACCGATGGTGGGCGCAAAAGAATTATTCAAGTTTAACATTCTGCTACAGCACTGATTACAAATCGGTTTATTACCGGGGTTTAGAAAATACTACCTGTATTTTTATTTATGTTATAAATAAATATATAAATAATATTACTGCGCATTATAAATGTTTAGAACTAATTTATGTAGACATAAACATAAATATAAATACATAAAGAAGATATATTTTGTATTCTTTTCTTCTATTTTAGCGTTATTAGAATATTTATAATATCACTGAATTAATAAACAAGCCTTATTATTTTATAGTTAAAATGAAACACATAAAATTTATAAAGGTTAATTTAGAATAAATAGGCTATAAATGAAGTTTTATTACAAATTACTGCAACGCGCAATAGAGAACAGAAACTCTGTGATTAGTTGGTGTATTAATTTATATTTAATGTTTTTTTCTTTTTTCTTTTTATAAATGATTAATTCACCATATAAGCCTGAAGTTTGTTCGTGGGAATATGAAATTGAAATTTCATAAGTATATTAAAAAGTTTACGTTTGACCGGGATTTGAACCCGGAACTTTTCGGATGGAAGGTTCACACACGTTCACTAATAGTCGGATATAATAATTAAATTTAAACGGTTCTATTATATATACAGAGTGTTTGGAAAGTCGCTGTACAGTATGCTTTAGAATTATGTGGGGAATTTTGTTCTTTCGATGTTAGGTTGATTGCCCTTTGAATTCGTTGGGCGTTGCTCAGTAATATACATAAACCGAGACGACAGTTGTTGAGTTGCGATTGAAAATGCTTTGTTTCGTTTATAGGAATCAATAGTTACGAGAAACGTAATGGTTCTTTTGGTAGAGGAACGCATTTTTCTCGTTGAACACGTCTTTAGTGAAGATGAAAAGTATACTGATTTAATTAAGTAAAAATATTCTGAAAAGTTTCCTAATACTCCTGCTCCTCACCGCAATGTAGTTCAAACTCTTATCAAAAAATTTCGGGCAACAGGTTCTGTTGAAGATGCTGATCGAAGTGGAAAACTACCTAACGAACAGAAGCTGCTTGATATTTCGGATGCTGTGGACGAAAGTCCATCAAAGTAAATGCATAAATTAGCACAGCAGAAAGCTGTCCGCACATAAAGCTGCTACTACACATAAAGCTATCAGAAAAGAACTGAAACTTTTCCCTTACAAAGTAATGTGTGTTCAAGAACTGAAACCTACAGATCATTCCGAAAGTCTAAATTATTGTCAATAATTTAAACGTTTTATTGACCGAAATTCCGTAGGTATCCTTGACAATACGTTTTTTTTACAGATGGAGCGTGGTTTCATTTGGAAGGTTATATTTATTCACAAAATACAACTGCGGTCAACAATTAACCCCCATAAATTACTCGAATTACCTTTACACGAAGCAAAAATTGGACCCTGGGCCGGTATGAGTAGAACGCGCATTGTGGATCCAATCTTTTTTGAAACTACAGTTAATAGTGATTTAATGTGCTGTTTTAATAAACTCCATTAGGCAATTAACAGAACTGGAAATCAATCACGGTCGGTTCCAACAAGATAGCGCCACAGCGTACACAGCTAACAGTTCAATGACTTTTTTACGAATTGTCTTTGGTGAACGAATCATTTCGACTGTTTGTGGCCTGTGCAATCGACCGATCTGACTTCCCCAGATTGCTTTATATGAGGGGCAGTGAAACAAGCAGTGTATCGCAACAGACGCACGATTGACAAACCAAAAAACAGTAATAACTGGGTATACGTAATGGCCGGTTACCGTATCAGTTCGTGGTTAAAGTGTTTGTAAACAAATTGAAACGTGTGCAGTGTTGTATTGATGTCGAAGAATTTCATTTTCAACACTTTTTATAAACTATTTCAGTTATTATAACACTCGTTTCATTGAAATAATGAAATAAAAATACAAAGTAATAATTAAGTCTCATCATTACACTTCCATAATTCCAGTGTACAGCAACTTTCCGAACGTAATGTATTTTCTTCAGAATTTAATTTAAAGAGTCTTCTATTAAGAGGTATAATTTTACGCTAATAATAAAACATGTATTATTTGAAAAATTGTCGTTACATTTATTTCAATTTAAAATACAAATTTACAATTTAATATGAAAAAAATGGCAGCCTCCGCTTTTGTTACAAATATTAATCCTGTGAAGGAAGTTCTGCTGTTGGTTTTCACATAATTGTGGTGTTATTCAGCGAAAAATACAAGAATATAACTTAATTCTTGTATTTATACTAATAAATGTACAATCTTTGCTAAAAGAAATAAACCTTATTATTAAAAAATAGCAATACTCTCCTCCATTATCAAACAAGGTAATTTAACTATTTTGGTAATTCAATATATTTCAGCTTAGAAGAAAGGATACAAAGGCTCATTATGCTTCTGTTGTCCTCTTTAAATTACCGAACCATTTAAAAAAAAATCTTCCTAGTTATTTATTTAAAAAACAATTAAAAAATTCTCATTTACAGAGACAATATTACTCTGTCAATGAATTTTTGAATAATATTAATTAAAATGTAAAAAAACCTGCATGAATTTTCTACATCCCATTCAACGTGTGTACAAATATGTACACAAATACATTTCACTTAAACCTTATGAAATGTGAATTATTTTTTAGTTAATTAATATAAATATTTAACATATCCAATCTTTATTTTATAATAAATATATATTTTGTGATGCTGCTTTGATCAAGGATTCACTTCTACGTATTCTCATGATTCATCCAGGCAAATAAAGGAGCAGTTTCTTTTTTATCCATGGAATAATATATCTATCCATTCTTGATACGATTTATGTAATGTATTATTATATCGCAATCTTCTTTATCAGAATAAAAAAAAATATTTTTTAAAAACAGGTTTATTAAGTAGTATAATTTAATTTAAAAGAAGAAAAAACTCCTTCGTATACTTATATTAATTAATGAATTATAAAAATCTGTTCAATAATATATATAGATTTTTTTTTTACTGATGGATTAATTCACCAAAGAAGCTTACAAGAAAGCTTATACGTGGAAACATGAATATGAAAATTTGGAGGCTATGGAAAATGCCATGCCTAAGCGGGATTCAAACCCGGGATCACCGAATGAAGGGTCGAGATGCTACCACTCTTCCATTGAGATCAGAAAATATATTTCAATATAATTATAATTAAATTTAGATTATTTATAATTTTTTTTTACATTCTATTTTTGATTTACTTCATAAAATGGTTATCTAAGAGAGATTAACACGCCCCCCGGCTTTACCCGAATGGCTTTTCAACCATTACGCTTAATGTACAACCATCGGACTAGAAAGGGAGTCTACATGCAGTAAAAAATAGGGAAAAAGGGATCAAAGATAAGGAGCAGTATTGGAGAGGCCGGTCTCCGTGGTGTAAGTGGTAGCGTCTCTGTCTTTCATCCGGAGGCCTTAGGTTCGAATCCCAGTCCGGCGTTCACACGCTAAAGAATTATTATTTCATCTCATCCTTTGAAGCAATACCTGATGGTGGTTCCGGAGGCTAAAAAAATAAAAAAAGTATTGTAAGGAGATGTTCGGAAGAAGAAAAACAAAACAAGTATATCTGAAGGAAAACTCAACGTCCTCTCCAGGAAATGGAATTCCGTTCTACCCACTATCCTCGAGAGATCAATGGGATTTTTATCCAGATATACGCAACACATTACCAGTCAACAAATTTCCATAAAATAGATAAAATATAACCGCAAAAAATATATTTTCCTTCAGGAATTAAAAGCTAAATATATCGCTAAATTCAATTCTGGTAAACTCATCAATTACGTTCCGCATAAAAAAATAAAAAATGTCTTTTCTTTATTTGTATTCCAGGAAGTAGAATATCTTTAAAACCGGATAAACTGGGTTGTGATTTAATTTTTAAAGGCTCGTTTCATCAAAAGATTGATATTTAAAGTAGATATTATTATAACAAAATAAATAATTCTGTCAGGGCGTAATTTTTTCAAGATCTGATTTATACCTATTCTATTTTAATCTTTAAAACGCGGAACACGTAACGGTAACCGTTGAAATTTTTTATCATTTTTATTGCTCCCATAAGTAAACATAACTCACAACCCGAATGTCATTAATCATACTTGAGAGTTGATCTTTAAGTTACGATTATCTTAAACTGTTTTTTGCATTAACACAATTCTTATTACTCTTTAAATCTAAAGTCATCGCCTTTATTGCAGATATTTACATACTTCATTCTCAACGTATACATATAATATATACTTTAAACGGATTACCGCAATAATTCTTCTATAATCTGTTTGTTCATCTACAAACAATACTGTATTTAGAAGAATGTATGATATTTATTTTTTGAATAATATATACTTCAAAAAAGTATTCAATTCCTCTCTTTGGGATTTTTCATTGTCTTCCTGGTTTTTTGTTTAAATTAAAAATTCTACAAATTTAAATTTGAAGTTTTGATAATGATAATTTAAGGATTGTAATAAATGGTAATGAACAGATAATATCATAAACGGAAGGATTATAAGCTATTTGTTTTAGTAAAAAATATTTTTATAAGCAAACATATACTAAATGCCTAATATTTTTGCCGATGAGTTTGTAGTAGAATAACTCGCTTCATTTTTAATAGCGGAAAATTTTGTTTTATTTCCCAATCAATTTTCTGTAAATTCATGAAATTTATATTACTAAAAAAAAAATCCAAATAAACACTAAAGAAAAGTATTCTTTTCAACTATTTTTAACCTTAATTGAATTTACGCTAAAGTGAAATTCAAAAAAATATTCTACAAATGTTTTTAAATAATCTAACTAGTCCGTTATAATTAAACTTTTCTCGTTGCTCTCACTATTCGTCTGGCTGTGATTAAATAAACGATTTTCCAGTAATGATCTATTTTCAATTCTTGGTTTACAGTCGGAATATTTTTATTATTAAATATAAACCTTTATGATCTTTTAAATAAACTGAATAAGATAAATGTTTTTAATAATGGAAATAATGAAAACCAGTTATTGTTACGTCACGTATGAAATGATATTTATAAATAAAAATGTGTAAATTAAATACCGGTGATTCAAAAAGAGTTCAAAACTTTAAAAGCATATACAAATTTATTTATATAACTTACAGAATCGGTTGAGATCTCTGTTCATAGCAAAACACATCATGTTTTGACTCACGTAGTTTATTAGTGACGAATTTGGCTACGAGCGCTGTCACCAGTACTGCTTTTTTTCCTGTTTAGCCTCCGGTAACTACCGTTTAGATAATTCTTCAGAGGATAAATGAGAATGATATGTATGAGTGTAAATGAAGTGTAGTCTTGTACATTCTCAGTTCGACCATTCCTGAGATGTGTGGTTAATTGAAAAATCCTAACCACCAAAGAACACCGGTATCCACGATCTAGTATTCAAAACCGTGTAAAAATAACTGGCTTTACTAGGACTTGAACGCTGTAACTCTCGACTTCCAAATCAGCTGATTTGGGAAGACGCGTTAACCACTAGACCAACCCGGTGGGTCACCAGTGCTGCTAAAAATGGATAAATTTACTGCTGCGGAACGTGCTTTCTTTGTGTTTTCGTTTCACGATTTGCCGCCGGAAACTGTAGTTCAACGTAACTTTCGTAGAGAATACGGTAGAGAGCCACCGAGTAGGCACACAATTTTCTCTTGGCACCAAACCTTCGTTGAGATGATTGTGTTCTTTTAGACAGAACGGCCCGTTATTCTTCCAAGAGACAACCGTAAACGGTATCGTTTATTTAGACAAGGTTCAAAATTGTCTAATTCTCCGTTAGAGGATGATGCCAGAATGGACGCCATTACTATCAGCAAGATGGGGCACCATCTTGCTTCTAGGCTACCGCCTAGAAGTCCGAGATTTTCTTGATGTTCGATTCTTAGGTCGGTGTATTGATCGTGAAGGTCCGATTATATGACTACCTTTCTCCCCAGATTTGATCCCATTAAATTTTTTCTTGTGAGATTTCACTAAACAACAGGTTTATGCCTTTGCTTGCTGATCTCGTTGAAGGAAGATTTCGAATTAACGCCGCAGCTGCAGAGGTAAGGTCCGATTAGCTGGCTAGGTCTGGAATGAAATTGACTTCAGATGGGATGTTTATCGCATTACCAACATAGCCATATCGAACCAAAGTGAATGTTGGGTGACAAACTTGAGTTTTTCTATGAAATGAGACCTCAACTGAAGCTGTAAGTTATCTAAATAAATCTTTATATATTTTTAAAGTTGTGAAGTCGTTTTTGAATCACTCTATATGTTATGTCAGTACGAGTGATGCACTAAAATCTACCGGATTAGTCATTGTCATATGAACAGCAGTCCATGGCTTGGACTAATATAATTTTTTTCAAAAATCAGTTAATTACCCTCTTAATAATAGGTAATATTTTCTAACTAAACTAATCAAACTGAGAATATTCGCGACATTTAATGATTAAAAAATAGTAATTTTTGACACAAATAAATATTCAATTTCTTTAAAACGGCTAATTTCTTTAAAAACGGAAAACTATTTGTCAAAGTTATCTTACATCCAAATTGAATAAGGAAAACAAGAAAATATTAGGCAGTAATCCAACTATTAGGGGGTTAATCCATATTTTTAAAATAATTAATAGATGAAGCCGTTGCTTGATGAAAATCCATCTTAGCAAAAGAAAATAAACAAGTATGTTATTTAATCTCATTAATTATTTAAAAAAAAAATAAATAAATACTAGAAAAAAATAAAAATCAGTTTTTTGGTTTTTTCTTTAAATAATTCTGTGAAAATCAAATGACATATTTGTTTACTCGTATTTTTGTCACATTCTTTAATTTATTTTAGCGTTTCATATGACCGTAAAATCGAGTAAAGTTAAATAAAATTAACAAAGGAAACATTTTTGAAGATTTTTCTTTATTTCATTTGAAAATAAAATTTCAGTAATGACTACTATAAAACCCCCTCAGTTTTCCCACTTTTTAATAAAAAACGAATAGTTAAGCTTTAACTCATCAACAAAGATACAGCAGGAATATTAATATTATACAAGCCAAATATTAATTAATGTTTATGAAATTGTTTTTTTTAATTCAATAACTAAAAGAGCACAATATTGACTTTGTATTGTATAACAAATGTTTAGTTTGGGTTTATTTCTAAAAAATAAAATAAAATTATTACCTTGTAAAACTTGATCAGCTAAAGAACTTGTCACATGCGAGTATCAACGATCTTTTTGTGCGGGTGGATTTGTAAGATCTTTGGATTAAAATATAATTAATAACCTGAAAAAAGTTAATACAATAATTTAAGTAAATCATTGTTTTTTTTCAGAATGTAAGAATTTAAAGCTGACTGAAAATCTTAATGATTTTAAGTAATAAAATATACATATAGAAAAGATGCAAATACTTCTAAGAGCAATTCTGTTTTTTTCATAGCGCTGCACTCCTAGGTGGCTCAATCCTTCCTTCATAATGTACCTCTATTTTCATATATCTTTAAAATAAAAACAGCTATCTGTTACTCTAATGCCAACTTAAATATTTTAAAATTTATAGAAGAAAAAGAAAAATATTTTGTTTTTATTATGATTTTTTAAACGGTGTTAAATCTTATAAAAGTTAATTTTATTTTTCATTTTTACTTTCTCGTCTAGATAGCACTATAGCAAAGCTGTTGCTGTAGAAGGTAAATTATTGTAATCGGTCCAATTTGGACATACGTGATTTTCACCGGATTTTGGTGTTTTGACACCTAAGGAACCCAAAAAACCGGAGGTTTTTTCGGTTAATTTTTCCGGATGTTCGTATGTAGGTGTGTGTGTGTTTGTGTTCGGTGTGGTCTCTAAATCACCTTGTATCTCTAGAACTGCTGGACCGATTTTGATCAAGCTTGCTCTGTTTACTTCTATATATGGTGCATTGGCGTCATTAAATTTTCAACTTAAAAGGTCAAGAGGATGAGGCTGTAGAACAAGGTCTTCCCTAGTATCTTGAGATGTCGTCTAAGTCTAACCAAATAACACTTAGAGAAAAAAAATTCTTATCTGGACTTTTATAAGTGGAAATGATAAAGGGGCTTATAATAAACGTAAAAAAAATAATAAATGCATGAGCTGAGCTTGTGGAGGGGTGATTTGGGGGGTTGAAAAAAAAATTTCAATACAAAAGTTGTGGATTATGCAGAAATCTACAACTTTTGTAGAGGTAATTTTTTAACATAACCTCAAAATTTCCGAGAAAAATGCGAAAAATCTTTCTTTATTTCGTTTTTTTATTTTTCATTTCCGCAGAAATAATTTAATTTTGATGAAACTTGGTGGAATTGAAGAACATAAGAAAGAAACCGTAATAAGAAAGGGAGTCCGACAAGGATGTTCCCTATCTCCGTTACTTTTTAATCTTTACATGGATCTAGCAGTTAATGATGTTAAAGAACAATTTAGATTCGGAGTAACAGTACAAGGTGAAAAGATAAAGATGCTACGATTTGCTGATGATATAGTAATTCTAGCCGAGAGTAAAAAGGATTTAGAAGAAACAATGAACGGCATAGATGAAGTCCTACGCAAGAACTATCGCATGAAAATAAACAAGAAGAAAACAAAAGTAATGAAATGTAGTAGAAATAACAAAGATGGACCACTGAATGTGAAAATAGGAGGAGAAAAGATTATGGAGGTAGAAGAATTTTGTTATTTGGGAAGTAGAATTACTAAAGATGGACGAAGCAGAAGCGATATAAAATGCCGAATAGCAGAGGCGAAACGAGCCTTCAGCAAGAAATATAATTTGTTTACATCAAAAATTAATTTAAATGTCAGGAAAAGATTTTTGAAAGTGTATGAACAAGATTGAAGACAAAAAAAAACGAAACTTGGTGAAAGTATAACTTTCTGTGTCTGACTTAAATAATCACAAATTTTTTTGACGTCAACTTTCGCCGGAAATCACAATGATTCCATTTTCACCCCATTTCAGCCCCCCCAAATCAACCCTCCACTATGCTCTATGCCACTATGCTCACGCATTTATTTTTTTTCTGTTTATTATAAGCCCCTTTACTATTTCCACTTATAAAAGTCCAGGTAATAATTTTTTTCTCTATAAATGAGTTATTTCGATCGGTCTACTAATTAAGATCATATTTTTCCGTGAAAATTTATTAACAATTAAAAAATAACAATATTTGCAAAAAAACATTTTTGCAAAACCGTACCCCCCAAAAAATCTCTAAACTACTACTATGTTGTGACGTCATGGGTGAGCGGTAGAATTAAATAAATGAATAATATTTAAAGTGTAAAAATGTAACTAGGTTTGGTTGGGTCTCGAACTCTGGTGCGTTAAGCCTCGCGGTTACACCAGTCTGCTGACCTTAAGCGAAATTTGTTTTATGGAACAAATTAGTAAGTTGTGAAATTACATTACCGCTAGTATCGCCATATCCGCGCGAATTAAATGCGTCATGCGCGCGCACACACCATTTAGAACCATTGAACTCATTAAACGAAAAAAATATTATATTTAAAGAAAAAATTAAATATTTTATATTAAATTGTGTGTCTATGTGAATGTAAGCCGTGCATCAGAAACAACGCATAGTTGTAGGGCTTTCCAGGAACGCGGCTTTAGCTGCGTGACGGTAGCTGCAAAATAAACAGATATACAATAACGGTGAAGTATTAAAGAAAAAAATAAAATTGCGTTTCAATAAAAATAATCCTGAATTATAATGAATTAACGCTGAAAAAATCATACGGTTATCTGGAATTATAAAAATATGCGTTATTTTTTACCGTTAAGATGGAAATATTACAAAATTTTTTTTAATGGCCTTGAAAATATCTTTAATGTCAGAATAATATTGTGGTGTCTATCATTACGTTATAAAAATTCAAAACTAAGTGATGACTTTGAAAAACAAGAAAGAATCGTCTGTTAATTATTATAATATTTTGGCCAATTGGACAAAACTTATATCATATGAAAAACCATATATCTAACAAAAATAATAATAAAAATAAAAATAATATTCAGATATTTGTTCTACTTTTAATTCGTATTCTGTTTCTACAGAATAAAATTATTTCTGAAAAAACTTTCTATTGTATTTTAAATAAATTAATGGGAAGATGTTTTTAGAATTGTTCTACAAATGATTAAAAATAGGGAGGGAATTATAACAAGGATTTTTTCGTACACTGAAGTGTTGTGTAAGTTATAAGAAAAGCTTTTTGTTTCTGGTTTGACAGAATTGGATGTTATAATTAATTAAGTGTAATTGATTATAACTTTTCTACCATAATTGTACATGCATAAAGCTGTTTAATAGTACTATTCCACCACGTAAGCGTAAATAATAATAACAGGTTTAAAAAACATGGTGTTAACGGCCAGTATGAATGTTCAATTGACCTATGATACTATTTCAAGTTTCTTACTGGAAAAAGTGAATGTTTATCTGAGTCCAACAGCTGATAAAATAAGTAAAAAATTTAATGTTGATTGATTTAAGTATTAACTGATATTGCATAATCAAGTGCGTTAACACTTTCACACGATAGAATTTTCCTTAAGTAAAATCAGATATTTTATTGTTACAACGATCCTAGTAAATTAATTAACAAATGTTTAACGTGAAAAAAATTTAAAAAAGTTATATAGTTGATAATCCAGAGCGATTACCTATTTATAATAGAGTTTTGTTTCTTAAAATATTTGTATATATACATAATATTATAAATATATTATTTATAAATAATATACACATTATTTTTCATAATAAGGGTTGAAAACTTAAATAACGTATGTTTAAAATAACTATTTCAAAGAAAACATACTTCTTGATTTTTTTACGTACTAAATCTACCGTCAATTGGCGTCTAAAATAAGAATGGGCATTCTTTCATGTAATATTTATGTGTAAAACATCAAATTTTTACTTTTTCGCGGTAATTTCAAAAAAAAATATAGTGTATTTCAGAAAAGTAATACTTTAAACACAGACATATATATAACAAAGAGCCCAGGGAGTGTATCACAAAGTTCTCCAGGGACTTTCATAACCTATACTGTTTGTGAAAATAATGGAAGAAGTTCATATAAATATATGTCCTAAAATGCTTCATTTGCGAGTTATCGCTAGTGAAATTTCGCTCGGATTTCAGCTACCCTGGTGAAATGAGTTCGTACTGAAATTTTTACGTCGTTAATTAAGAAGCAAAATTAGTAATTTCTTATGGATGACCTGAAAAATCTATTAAAATAGGTTCTAGAACCGGATCTGCAGTAGTTTTTGAGAAATCTGGGATCAAAACCAATAAATCAAGGTAAATCATTAAATTCTTTACAAATTTATTTAAAAGTTTTATTTGTTTATTACTCATTTAACAACGCTATTGTACGTCAAACATAAAAGACAGGCTTTTTTAACTCAATTGATTGTTTTCACCCCAGAATTTTCTCAAAACATCTGCAGATACATTTTTGGGGACAGTTTTATTCAATTTTTCAGGTCAAAGACCATAATTATTCACTAATTCTGTCCCTTAATTAACGTCCTAAAATTTTAGTACGATCTTATTTCACCCGGGTAGCTGAAATCCGACTGAAATCTTTCACTAGCCATAACTTGTAAACGTAGCATCTTAGGACGTATGTTTATGTGAACTTTATCCATTATTTTCACGAGTAGAAAAGGTTATGAAAGTCCCAGAATATCTTCGAGATATACTCTATATAATTTACCTGTAAAATAATAGTGAGGTTTAAACAAAGCATAATAGAAACATGATGTATAATCAAAATGAAGAGAAGAATCTTACCTATTTAATCGATTTTGAAATGCGCTCATTTAGTTGCTTTTAAAACATCAAGACAATATAAAACTTCTTCTCAAACTCGACAAAGAACATCATATGATAGACGTTCAGTACCGATTATTATGCCATGTACACGTCCGAAATATTAAAAAAAAAAATCACTGAAAATTAGCTTCCCCTCATGATCTAACAGCTGTAGCGAATTCAAATCGTTTAATTTCATCTTTTTAATTGTAACGCCTGAATTTTATAACTGTAGGCGAGACGTTTTCGGGTTTTTTAATGTTCTATACAGTTGTTTTTGGGACATCTAACTCTACACAAGATTTCAACATTTATTTTTTTCGGGCTATGTAAATAATTTATTAGCAATGTTTAACAAAAACGTCAGATATTAATGGTTAACTTGGATGTGACCACTTCAGTAGGCTGCCCATTTTTGTGAGTCGTTTGTTCCATTGGGAAATGTAACTTTCATGTGATGGTTCTTCTTAAGTATACATACGACGGTATTCAGGCAAAACAAGTGTAACAGACTTAAACTTAGCGAGCCCAAAACATACTTAATCTTTTTATGCATTTTTGTCATGGTGAATAACGAGCTTCTTACGACTATTGTTCCCGTAATGTAGCGTGGATGCGCTGATCTAAAACATAGATAGTATCTCTTCATTTTGACGTATATACATATATTTGTAATGTTTTGTTACAAAACAATGTCTGTTTAAAACCCCACATTATTTTACTACAGACAACATTAATAAGAAAAATATAAATGATTAACCGGAAGTCGAAAGTGTTTCAAATGGATATATATATATGTTTTATATTGTATATTTATATAACATATAGTTATAAGTTATAGGCTCGACTGATAAATTTTGCACACTAGCGTGCTAGACGGAGACAAAAGGTACTATGGAGTTGGGCGCGGCAGCACGTGATAGCTAAAATCCCTCTCTAAAAACCTGCGATAATGCGTTGAAATCCATTTACCGGTTTATTTTCAGTAGCAGTTAAAATGGAGTCGAGTACGGCCAATATGCCATCATGGTTAAAATAGCGTACAGTGATAGAATTTTTAACAGCAGAAAATGTGAATTCTACGAATATTTTTCATCGTTTAAAATCTATTTACGGTAGAGAGACTTTTGACAGGAGTACTGTGAGTAGGTGGGCGTTGAAAGCGACAATTGAGGACGCACCTCGCAGCGGACGACCAGTTTCTGTGAATGACAAGAAACATGGAAAGGAGGTGGACGATTTACTTCAAATAGACTGGCAAATTACCCAGAAACGCATCGTTATTCAGTTGGACATATCTAAAGAACGAGTAGGCCATATTATTGAGCAATCGGGTTACCGTAAAATCTGTGCATGATGGGTACCACACAAACTCTCTGATGGCTCTCCGCTAGCTGAAGTTGAGCCTATTCCGCATCCGCCATAGTCGCCGGATGTGGCTCCGTGCGACTTCCACTTCTTCCCTCATCACAAGAGGAATCTCCACCGACGATGTGGTAAAGGAAGCTGTGGATCCGAGAAAGACAGCCAGAATTTTCAGTTTCAGAATGCAAAAACTTGTCACAGGTTGGGAATAGTGTATCAGTGTAAACCAGGATTATATTGAAAAATAAATACTGCAATTTATCGATAAGGTATTGTACTTTTATTATTTTTTTATTTCATTCCAATATCTCTTTTCATTCCCATGCTACACATATATCTGCAAAATTTATCAGCCAAGCCTTAATACGTAATATTTTTAAGTTATTTTAATTCTGTATTAAAACTGCTGCAGAAATTACGCTAACTTTTAAAATACTTTGTTATTACAACTAAGAATTGTGCAATGTAATATATTTATTTTTTAATGTCATTTATAAATTTCCAAGAAAAATCTGATTCATATCTAATTTAAAATAAAGCAAAAATATTTGCTATAAAATTGAAGCAATAAGTAAATAAAATAAATCGATAATTACATATAAACTTTACATAAATTATAAATTAAAATTTTTTTTAATACATGCAAAATTTGCTGTAATACAGTATAAGCTATTTCGGTTTAAAAAGATTGCGCTGTCACCATTTTTTAAATAAAGCATTTACTTTGTTTATTATCGTTTTCAAGTGCCTAGTTAACCAGTAAGGAATAATGCATAAACTAGCAACATCATCTGCTGCGTCATTTCAGTCATATATCTTTTCACACTTAATTTTATTGCAATTGTTTATGGAGGACACGATTGTTATCTATTACAACTATCAAAGCTTTGTCTTCCAGGAAAGGATTACAATTATATTGCCTTGTCTAGTAGAAAAGAAATATTTTTTTTATTTTATTAATTCAAAGGTTTTTTTTTTAGTTATGTAATTTCAATATACAGTAGGTAAACTATGATCATTTTTTCAAATAACTTAGTTTACTACATACTACATAAAAAAAAAATACGCATACACAAAAACATGAACGTAACTTACACATGTATTCCGAATTATTTATAAGACGAGATTAATCTATGATCAGATTAAGTGTAATATCTTTTTAAATAAGCATTCTTTGAATAATAATGGTAATTTTAACTCTTTTTAAAATAAAATCTTGATTCATTTTTATTCGTTTTTTTTAATATAAAATTGAAATTAATTAATAAAAAACAAAAACCTAATTTCTCAAATAATAAAGCTAAAAAAAAAAAAATAATTCAAATAAATATTTAAATGAAAAAAGAAAGACTAAATAAAATAAAATTAAATGTAAAATACAAACGACTAAAAAAAAAAACCTTAAAAAATGAAATTTAATACTTTTTTAAATTTCAAATTATTGAATTGGAGGTAACAAAATTTATAAATGATTAATTATCGATTTCTTTTACATCGATTTTAAATCATAAAAATTTAATGAGAAATTGAAAAGTTTTGTTTACTCTCTTGGCTGTATAACTACAATATAATGTTACACAATACTCGTCTTAATAATTTACATTATTTCGTACAATAACAAATACGTACGATTGTCGTTTTTTGTTTGATATCTCCAAACTGGATAGACCCATTTGGATGAAATTTGGAACGATAATTTCTATTTACAGGGCATTAATGCCATTTAATTTTAGTCACGATCGGTCAATGAGGTAGGGAGTACGTACGGACTTTATTGGTCCCGTAATTAACATTTTTTTACTCAAACAGTATGTAAATTTTTCACGTAATTTAGTGCTCCTTACGAAATTATGATACTTTCTAAAGGTTGTTAGATCTTATTCAAACCCCCATAAAAGACTAAATGGAAAAAAAAATTTTTATAGTTTGTGGACTCAACTTCACATTTTACTACTAATTAAATAATTCCCATTACATTATCACTTTGGTTATATGTATTTGGGAAATTTCATTCAAGCATGTGAGATGATAATAACCCTCCTTTTTTTCGACAGTTATCGTTTTGCTTGATATTTTCAAACTGGTTTAATTTTTTTTTTGACATTTTTTACGGTAATTTCTGAATATGTCATTGACGCCCTTGAATTTTGGTTTAAATTAATCTACGGGATTAGAATATATTCACAGCATATCGTGTATTTCAGAATACCACTCAAAGGGCAAAATATGTTTTTTACATAATTCAAATTCTTAGTAACCTTTTACACTTTTGAATTCTATTGTGTCTTATTATACCCAAAATTAATAGGAAAAACCTTTTTCTGTTTTTTTACGTAATTTACTGGCTGCGATTTGTCATTTCAAGCTGTTGAAAGCTGTAATAAAAATAAAGGTTTTAATACAACAGTCGATTCTTAAAAAACAGAATTATCATTAAAAATCAAATAGGGTTAAAAATACATTACTGTATGACTTGAGTTCTTCATGACATTTGACGATTTCCTCTTTTTGAACATAATGAAATATCAATGGAATAAATATCCATCTTAACTTTTCCAGCTTCAGCGGGAAAGTTATGGAAAGTTTTATCGGTTTTTGAATTTTGAAAATACAGTTAGGCTTAGAAAAAATGCTGCTAGTATGACAACAGCCATTCACAAGAAATGTGAATATTAGAAACCGGCTTCTTGGTAAAAATGACAAAAGTAGTTCAGAGAAACAATGTAAAGAGAATGATCTAACGCTGACTGGTATGCATGAGTATTTATTATTTTTTTTATTAGTCTAAATTTTTCGATTAATTTTCTAGAATTTTCATACGAAAGTAATTTAAATATCCGAATGACATCAGACTACATAACTTGGTTCTAAAATAACCCAGTGTGATAAAATACACACACACACACACACACACACACACACACACACACACACACACACACACACACACACACACACACACACACACACACACACACACACACACATATATATATATATATGTGTGTGTGTGTGTGAAACTACATGTGTGTGTGTGTGTGTACATTATATATATATAATATATATATATATATATTAAACTGTATAACATTACAGAGTTGAACCTTCTCTTCTGCAGTAGGAAGTACGCCACGCTTAAATAAACTTCTAGTTTTCCCTCACACCTCTAGTTAAAAAATAATAATTTTTTTTATGTAAGCTGTATAAATTTAAAATTACAACGCACGCATGATAATAAATTATTCTTGAAAATTTTTTTGAATTTCATTTTATGAAAATTTTAACGATACTTTTCATAATGGTTTAGGCTGTAGTAAAAGTTTACAAAAAAATTCTAAAAATAAAAAAAATAAAGGAAAACAAATTATTTTACAGAAAAATGAGGAAGAAAACGTAATAAAAACAATTTTTGATTGTTTAATAACTATTCGAAATGTTACAAAACTAAACGCTTAAAATTAATTTTTTTTTTATTTCATACATTTTTTTGATCATCAAAAATTGTATGGTGTTTAGACATTCAATTAATTATTAAATTGTATGTAGTGTAATCGGACTAAGAAATCTATCAAGCTAGAATAAGATATAAATTTTATATTAGATGTTTATTTCTGCGAAACTATGTCTGTTAAAAAAAGTTGGCAAAGACTTGGAAACTTTTCCCGGCGTTACCTCTGACAACTTTTTATTTCAAATAAACCATAAAATTTGTAAATATTAATGATCTAATTATGCAATATTTAGAGTTCAATGGCAAAAAAGATTAAAATGTTAGTAATAAAATTTGCATCTGATTTGACCCCATTTAACTGAATGAATTTTTTCTTAAAAACTATACAACATTTAATGTGAAATTGAGAAAAAAATAATAATTATCAGTAAAATATTTTGGATCCCAGTTAACTTTCTTTTCACTAAATGACGTTTTTAATCATTTAAAATTATACTATATTTAGATTATACGAGAAATTATTAAACAAAAAATCAGATATTTAGTAAAAATATTCGGATCTCATTTGACTCCGTTGAAGAATACCTCAAATATCATTTTTAATAACAGACATTACTTGAAAACAAAGTATCAGAAATTATAAAAAAACGTTCAAAGACTTTTTAAAATTCTTAAGCCGGGTTCCACGGGACCTCTTTTTTTGAAAAAGTTCCCACTTCGACTAAACTATCACTAGATAATGTCGGATTTTCAATATTAAAAATTGAAATAAAACAAATTGAATTTTTAAGTAACGGTTTCATTTAGCCCTTTGTTTTTTTTGGCTTAAAAGTTTATTTGTTTGAGTAATTTTTTACTTCAGTAAATCAACTCAATTTGATACAATGTTATTCAACAAGGCTAAAAGATATAATACATAATATTGTTTACTAAGAAATAAATGTGAGTAGCGTATTGTCTACTTGTCCTACCACAAAAGGAGGCAATCAAAAACTCAAGGGCCGAAGCCCTTGAATTAAAAAATCAATTAAAAATCAGGCCGAAGCTGGAACACACACACACACACACACACACACACACACACACAGACACACAACCCCTTACTTTTTAAAATTTCAACTCTTTTGGTCTACAAGTTTTCAAATTACGAGGCAAATCTCTTTAAATATAATATTGAATATCTCCCATTCCTAAGTTCGATGGTCTTAAAAACATTGGAATTTTAAATAACATAAGTACTTTAGATGCTAAGTACTACTCTAGGATGTCACATACTAAGGCATCCTGGAATAGTCGCTTTAATATTGGAAGGACAGGCAGAAATAAAAAATTGTGTAGGCAGGCCACGTTTGGAATATGTAAAACAAATTGTAAGGGATGCAGGATGTAGGGGGTATACCGAAATGAAACGACTAGCACTAGATAGGGAATCTTGGAGAGCTGCATCAAACCAGTCAAATCACTGAAGACAAAAAAAAAGTACTTTCATCATACTAAAGCTCCATTTTCTACGACCATTATAGATAAAGTAAAACGTTAAAAATGGCGGAAAATGCTAATCCCCTTCCTTAAATATATCCAAAATTTAATGCCATCATTGGAAATTTTTGAGCTATTTTGGAAAAACGTAAAACCACTCCGGAGGCATTAATCAAAATACCGGGAAACACACTTACGTACGTACGTACTTATCCCGAAAATTTCTATAAATCGGCGATATTTTCAAAAACCAGGAACCTAATATATTTTTTATTATAATTTCTCTTTATTGTTATGCTGCAACAATAATGAGAAACTAAAAACTCATAAAAATATGTAGCGTATGCAAAAATAAAAAACTCTCTCCCGTAGTTTTTAGATATGTTTAAGGAGATGAATAAAATCTGTTAAATCAACTTTAGTAAAATTTTTGAGATATATCTTTCTCCCTGCCTTGCCAGAATTGTTCATATAACTCTGCTTTGACGTCAGTAAAAATCAGAACATAAATTACATGAATTATATTTATTCTGGTCTGGTTTTGAAAGATTGACGATTAGAATATCGTGAACCTAGCGGTTAAAATCAAATTAAACATTTAAATATGCAAAACTGATTAAAAAAAAATGAATGTTTTATTTCGATAACCAAAATAAATACATACATTTTTGGTAAAAATAAAAAAATTAAAAATACACCTCAGAAATTAAGAATTATTTTAAAAGTTAAAAATTATTAATTGAATGGCCTCATTTTATTATTCTATTATTTTTAAAACCAATTTTTTTTAAGGATCTACTAATAAATATATACTTTAATATCTTATAGAAAGTTTAATTTATTTTTTAGTTATTTTACTAGTATAATACGAGTGTGTTGAGTTTGAACAAAAATCATTGTCAACAGATGAGAATATGTAAGATTTAAATAAATATACGAGAGGATTCATTAAAAAAAAAGTTAATTATAATAAATAGACACAAACATAAGTCGTACAAATATAACAGTTAAAAATGACGCGACAAGATTAAACGGTTACAGAATTTAAATATTTGTTGAAGTAGACTTATACAAATCGAAATGAAGAGAGGAAGAATAAAAATAAGAAAAGTCTCCTTTTAAAAACTCCAGTACAAAAAAAAGATTATAAGAAAAAAAATAACACAAAAATAATTATATTTTAATTTAGGTTTTATATTAATAACTACGTTCTAAGTTATGCATGTTGTTCGGTCCCAGGGCAGTCACGTATTTGTTTAACTGGCTGACAGCTCAATTCCGACATTGTGTAACGTCTTCATGCGATCCCACGTTACCAGGCACACTCCCATCATCTATTCCTTTCATCAACTGCGACTTACGTACTGGTGCTCTTCTATACGAGTACATCAACATCATTTCATTCTCTTTTCAAACTAATTTTTTGATCATGTTAACATATTTTAACTAATAGCCTACATAAATTGGATAAGATAAAAAAACAACTTAATGCGTAGGGCTTGTGCGAGAAGAATAGTAAGGATACCCCTACCTTTCATTAGTATGACTAACGAAAGAGGGAACTTGAATTTGTTATTAGTAACAGAAAGGGAGTAAAAATAGTGTTTTCTCGCCTTGATATTTAAATAAATTTTACGTTTTTCTGCTGTTTTAACGAATTCTTTAAAAAAAAAAAACATAAAGGAGGTTAGGCGATTGGTTTTTATATGCTACTTAGTTCTCTTGAACTAAATATGATTACAACAACATATAGATGTCTTATCTCACTATTCAGAATTTTGTAATAAATCTACTGCTATTTCAATAAGAACTAAAATTAACATTAAAAAAAGCAGAGTCACGTACACTATATTACTCTTATAACAGATAAAACCTCTTGGCATTCCTCCGTGACGTCAGGTAAATAAATTTGTTTTTATTTTTTATTGTTAATATCGCTCCATAAACTCGAATTTTGTGCGTGGGGGATATGGACTTTTTTAGCGTATGAAAAATGCAATACCTGACCGGGGGATTCGAACCCGAGACCTTTGGATGAAAGGCAGAGACTCTACTACTCTGCCACGGTGGGGTGAACGAACAAATTTTTTATTATAATTACAGATTCTTACATTTTTTTTTTTAAATTCTTTCTCAGCGTGTAAATAACGGAAAAAGATAATTTTCCTCTAAGAAAAGAATCTCAACAAATTTTACGTAAAATTGCTGTCATTAATTATTTAATTTAATTTAATCTAAAATTGTTTGATTAAATACATCATCAGTGAATAAATTATTAAAAAAAAAATAATAATTTGACTAAAAATTGTGAAACGCCATTTAAAAAAAAAAAAACAATAAAAACGTTCCCTAATTTTATTTATTAAGTTGATAATATAAATTGAAAAAAAAATGATTAAAATAATTTTCTCACGAAGGAGAAGTAAACCACACCAGAAAATAAAAAATGTCCTGAAAATATTTTTTAAACATTTTATCTAACTTTTTTATTCTCAAAGTATTTTGTAAGAATGTATGACCAAAAAAAAAATCCTTGACATTGTTTTCCATCATCATTGTATTCTCGGCTAGTATTTTAAAACATTTTAGCCTGTCTCTCCAGATATGTAACAAGCTATATTTAACTACCTACCCTAATAAGAAACTTAGCTACAGATCCACTATTCAACATAACAGTAACCCGCATCATAGTCCCATAACTGTTGAAGGCAAATACTTTTTTTTTCTTACTGGTAAAAATAATTATATCTTACTGAAATTATTAATACCTTCATATTTTAATATTTTCTAATATTATTTTCTTGTATTAAGTATGAAACTAAATGGGTTACAAAAGAATATTACCCTTTTTACGAACCGGTACTCTTCTGTATGAGTACATCAACATCATTTCATTCTCTTTTCAAACTAATTTTTTGATCATGTTAACATATTTTAACTAATAGCCTACATAAAATGGATAAGATAAAAAAAAACAACTTAATGTGTAGGGCTTCTGCGACAAGAATAGTAAGGATACCTTTCTTTACTATGTCTAACGAAACCCATCGGGTTGGTCTAGTGTTGAACGCGTCTTCCCAAATCAGCTGATTTGGAAGTCGAGATTTCCAGCGTTCAAGTTCTAGTAAAGCCATCTATTTTTACACGGACTTGAATACTAGATCGTGGATACCGGTGTTCTTTGGTGGTTGGGTTTCAATTAACCATACATCTCAGGTATGGTCGAACTGAGAATGTACAAGACTTCATTCATACTCATACATATCATCCTCATTCATCCTCTGAAGTATTATCTAAACGGTAGTTACCGGAGGCTAAACAGGAAAAAAAAAGTATGCCTAACGAAAGAAGAAACTTGAATTTGTTATTACTAACAGAAAGGGCGTAAAAATTTGGAATACGAAGTTGATGCAAGGTGAAGTATCAAAAATTACCATCAACTGATATAAAATTTAATTAAAGGCCTATACAATGTGTTTTACGAAGTTCTCACGGGACTTTGATAATCCATTCTACTCGTGAAACATATGTCCTAATATGCTTCGTTGCGAGTTACGGCTAGTGAAAGATTTCACTCGGATTTTAGATACCTCGGTGAAATGAGGTCGTACTGAAATTTTTATGACGTTAATTAAGGTGCAAAATTAGTGATTTCCTGTAGGTTTTGATCTCACAAATCAAATAAAGTAGGTTCTAGAACCGTACCTGCAGTATGTTTTGAGAAATCTGTGGTGAAAACCAATAAATTGGGGTAAAACCCCAGTTTTTTTATGTTTGACGTACAATAACTATGTTAAATGCGTAATAAACACGAAAACGTTTTAACAGACTTGTGGGTAATTAAATTCTGAACAAAATAGTGGGAGATAAGCTGAATATAGCAAAAAAAAATTCGAAAACTTCGAAAAAAAGCTTATTTTAATTTTAATTTAGAATAAAGGTTTTACGTGTATTTTACCCATTAAACACTATTTGGGCTGATCTAGTGGTCATCTCGTCGTCGCAATTCAATTTTTTAACAGCTGATTTTCGAAGTCGAAGGTTCTGTAGTTCAAATCCTAGTAAATGTTAATTGCATTTATACGGATTTCAATACTAGACTGTGGATACCGGTGTACTTTGGGGTTTAATTAACCACTTAGCAGGAATGGTCGGCTTGAGTCTGTAAAGAACCTCATTTAAATATCATATATATCATCCTCATCTTATTGGGCTCTGGAGTGTTTGTTCGTTATTTGAAAAAATTGCAATGTACAAATTAGAAAAATAAAATAAATGCGATATTTAGATCATATAATTATTATCCAAAAAAAGAAACTAAAAATAATTTCAATAAAAAAAAAATTAACTATCTTCATTTTGAAGGTAATTATACAATTGAATCATTAAATTTTTCTATTAATATTAATTAATTAATAAATAAATACAAAAAAGAAGTAATTGTAACAATTATAATAGTAACAATAATGGTTTTTAATTCCAAAAATATAATACAACGTGAAAGAATTTCTTCTTCATGTTTATTAAAAAAGTAATAATTTATAAATAACAAACAAAAATTCAGTACTTTTTTTGGAAAACTAACCTCATCTATAGTAATTCTAGCTGAGAGTAAAAAGGATTTAGAAGAAACAATGAACGACATGGAAGTCCTACGCAAGAAATACAGCATGAAAATAACCAAGAACAAAATGAAAGTAATGAAATAGTAGTAGAAATAATGAAGATGGACCACTGAATGTGAAAATAGGAGGAGAAAAGATTATGGAGGTAGAAGAATTATGTTATTTGGGAAGTAGAATTACTAAAGATGGACGAAGCAGGAGCGACATAAAATGCCGAATAGCACAGGCGAAACGAGCTTTCAGTAAGAAATATAATTTGTTTACATCAAAAATTAATTTAAATGTCAGGAAAAGATTTTTGAAAGTAAATGTTTGGAGCGTCGCTTTATATAAAAGTGAAACTTGGACGATCGGAGTATCTGAGAAGAAAAGATTAGAAGATTTTGAAATACGGTGCTATAGGAGAATGCTAAAAATCAGGTGGGTGGATAAAGTGACAAATGAAGAAGTGTTGCGGCAAATCGAAGAAAGAAGCATTAGGAAAAATATAGTTAGACTTTAGCAGCATTAGGAAAAATATAGTTAGAGACAGACTTATAGGTCACATATTAAGGCATCCTGGAATAGTCGCTTTTATATTAGAGGGTCAGGTAGAAGGAAAATATTGTGTAGGCAGCAACGTTTGGAATATGTAAAACAAATTGTTAGGGATTTAGGATGTAGGGGATATACCGAAATGAAACGATTAGCACTAGATAGAGAATCTTGGAGAGCTGCATCAAACCAGTCAAATGACTGAAGACAAAAAAAAATACAAAAAAAAAATTGATCACATGTTTATGCACTAATGCACCCAATATAGAAAATAAAAAATAATTATTAACAGATTAATATTGTTTCTGTAAAAGAAAACTTGTATTTTAAATAAATTTGTGAAAGATTTTTTAAATACTTCAGTAATTTATTAAAAGTGGCAATAAAATAAGCCCTTTTTTTGTAAGCCAGCCAATAAAACGCCTCCAATATGTTCTTCGGCGTTTTATTCTGAAACGTTTATATGATATTGTTGCTACTGCTTTCCGTACCCCAAATTTGTATCTCGTAGTCCCATATTGTCTTTAAAAACGCCTTAAACAAAAACAGTTTGTTGCTTAACGATAAGAAACCAGTTCAAATGTCTAAGGTTGATATTTAATTGTTTTCTCTTTTCTCTCGCGTGATTTTTCCATGTTATTCGGCGGTCCAAATGAAATCCTAGGTATCGTATGTTGTCCGAATGAGCTATGTAAACTCCATTTAGGCAGACTCGTGGACAAACTCTCCTGCTAATCACAAACGTCATGTGACTCGAGTCGAAAATTATTTGAGCACATATTTATGTTGAATGGGATGCAGAAAATTCCGTCTTTTTATTTTTATTAATATAGTTTAAAAAAAGATTTCTGTAAAACGAAGTTCTTTAATTACATTTTAAATAAACAGGTGGGAAGATTTTTAAAAACAGTTCAGTAATTTATTAAAATCGGAAGCATAATATGGTTCTACATCGAAAGCCACAGTATTGTGTTGTTACACACTGAAACGTTCTGTTGTCTGGTTTGAAAGAACTCGATACTGTAGTTTTTACTTCCTTGTAAAAAGTAAAAAAGTATTGTGATCGCGAAAAATACCGGTTTTCATATTTCAACGGAAATATCCATTTTGATCATCCCTGAATTCATTTTGACTAGTTTAGGAGTGACGTCTGTACGTACGTACGCATGTATAAGCGTACGTATTTCTCTCGTATAACTCAAAAACGATTAGCCGTAGGATGCTGAAATTTTGGATTTAGGACTGTTGTAACATCTAGTTGTGCACCTCACCTTTTGATTGCAACAGATATGGATCAAAAGTATCCAAAAAAGCTCAAAACCCAAAACATTTTGATTTCGGACTTTTTCTTAATTACAGTTAAGCCCTCATTGAAAGCTTTTGAACGATATATCATAAGTGGTACTTATTTTCGTTGGTTCTAATGTTATAGCTAAAAAAAGTTTTAATTACTGAAATATTTGGAGCTTACAAGGGGTTGGCATATCGGTTAGAATCCGACTTCATTTCCTTTTTTTTTTTTAACTTTCTTTTAATTTAAATGTATTGATTTATTAATAATTATTAATCTCTGATTGTAAAAATATTGTTTACAATAAATAATAATTCAATATTAACAATAAAAAAGAAAAAAAAACAAAAATGATTAATAAAAAAATCAGAAGTTATTAGTGAAATAAAAATTTATATACTTTTAAAAATATGTATATGTAATTTAATTGGCATACAGGGAAGTCAGATTTAGTGGCCACGTCAGATTTGGTGAAACATCTGATTGCTTAATATTAAATGAAAATTATAATTTAAAATCGTATTATTTTTATTTACGCATTTTTTTCAGTCTGCTTGATAATAAATATCACTATAAAATTTAGTAACTTCTTCTGTTTCGTTTATCTTTTTATTTTTTTTATGGTTATGATGGTAATAATAATAATTTAAAAATAAATTAAAAAACCTAATATTAAATAGACATAAGACTTACATATATTTAAAGGTAATAAAGGGACTTTTCCTCATATATATCGGATACGATAGTTGAATTAATAATTGTTTAAATATTTGATGGCAATAAAAACTAATGTTTTAGCAATTGTGTAACTATCCACTTTATTAAAGAATTGGAAGATCGTATCTCACCTTCAAATAAAATAAGTTGAAATGCAAAAAATGCAAATATTAATGTGTCTGTGTAATTTAATAGGCGTACAAGAAAGTTATGTGGTGTCCACATCAGATTTTTTTTGTAAAGTAAATAATTATTCTGTTTTGCAATAATTTTACTTATAATAAAATATAATGTTTACCAAATTACAGTCATATTAGGAGATAGAGAATTATTTTATTAAGTCAGTTGTGTCCATCTAACAATTACAAGTAATTAACAGATTACGACGTAACTGGAATCGAAATTTTCTATAAAAATTTCTTCCAATCAAAATTTCAGATTTTTATTAATCTTTATAAATCAGCATATAAAATTCATCTAAATCAATATATCTTTTTTCATCTAAATTAAAATCTTCACACATGAAAATTTAATTCAATTAAAGTTTTAACATCATATTCCACGTTCTCAAATAAATGAAATCGTCTCATTGATTTGAAAAAGGGTGTAGATAACCTTCATGTTTTAAAATTTCACCTATTTGTATTGCAATTTCATGTGTTGTTTATAATTTAGATGAGAACTGATTACGGATTAATGGAATTGGGAGGTACCTATGAATCAAACATAGAACCAAAAATTGCTAAAAAATATTAATTTTTTTTTATACTAATTATGAAAGGAGAGAATATGGAATCATTTCAGGGTTTACTTTTATGCAAACAAATATTTTTATTAAACTACATATTTGTGTAAGTAAGTGAGTGTGACCCTAAAGCTATTTTACAATTGGAATAGTAACATATGTAATCAGAGAAAGGAGTACAGAGAGGTTCGCTTCGTAATACTAATTATTTTCCTGTAGCTAGGCCAGACAAGTGCTACACGAATGTTATGGCTTTTTGTATCTAAATTTTAGAATAACTTCTAAATGGAATAAGAAAAGCAAGAAATTTTAATTAAAAAATGTAGAACGTGGCTTTTATCGTTAGAAATTGTAGAATTTTGACAAAAATAATTGCATAGAATAATTTTTACAGTAATCTTTGGAGATGGGTCACGTAAATTAAATTAGGCTACAGATAATGCTCTTCATGTATTCGCATGTTTATGGTATATGAGTACATGGACTCTCCAAAGTCATAGTTTTAGTTGTGTAATGAGATTAATTTTGGATATCATATGTATCTACCTGAATATGTGTATGTGTGCCTGCGTGCCTACTTTAATAATCAATGTCTTTTAATGAACATAGAATCAATAAACATGCTCTGTCATAGAGGCCCTAATATTTTCTCGAAATTTTGAATTATGTGTAACTATCTAGATCATTGAATGTTATGAATAAGTTTAAAAATGATAATTATATTTAATTATTAATAAATTGTAAACTGTTTATTACTGTAAATAAATTAAAAACAAATATTGTGTTTGTTGTAAGTTATGTCCAACAAAACAGTCACAGGACGATATTAGTATATCTAACTATGTGTATTTTTCATAATAATATATTTTCTTTAATTCTTAATTTTAAATCTGGGTAATATATGTAATTTAAAAAAAAAACAAAAACAAACTTAAATCAAAATACAAAAAAAAAGGTTTGTAAGATACACATTAGACAATCTAGGAAAATCACAGTCACATTTGTCGACTTTAAAAAAGCCTACGACTCTGTCGACAGACGAATCTCGTTTAATACCCTACAAGAATTTGGAGTCGATAGAAAGACCAGAGCCATCATCCAGGAAACGTTATCAGGAACCACCTCAAAGGTCAAATTCATGGTCAAATTTCAAACTCATTAGAAGTTCACACAGGAATCCGACAAGGAGACGGCTTATCACCACTTTTGTTCAGCATCGTCTTGGAGAAAGTAATCAGAGGATGGGAGAAGCAACACAAAGAAATCCAAATCGGAAAACAGAAAGGAAATAGAATTACCGTGAAATACTTGGTCTTTGTAGATGACCTGGCTATATTAACAAACAACAAAGATGAAGCCGTTTTCGCATTGGAGAAACTGCATGAAATATCCTGTAAAACCAGAATCAAAATTTCTTATGAAGAAAAGACACAATATATGGACACCAAATGAACTGAAAGATTACCACTGCTAATACAATTTGTGTTATGCTAACACAAATCTCACAAGCACCCCACTTCAAGTACTTGGGAGAAACCATCCGACCCACGGGACTGAATATAATATCCAAACAGAAAGAATATTCAAACTCAAAAAGGCGCACAGGCTTATTTGGAATCATTATAACAAAAGGGCAGTGTCTCACAGTACGAAACTACATTACAACACACTAATCTTGCCGGAGGCCTTATATGCAGCAGAAATCACATTAATCAGAGGAAAGACCAAAATTCATGAAATCGTGAAGCAAGAACGGAAAATCCACGGTGCGGTCCTCAGAAACGGAACGTGGATCAAGCAACTCACAAAGGAATTACATGAAAACACAGACTCCATCACCGAAAACTTTAGGAAAAGATGTCTACAATTCTACGGACACTTATGCAGGACGGGTGACTCACTAAAAAAAAAATTTCAACATCGTCAAGGCAGGTAGATTAAAGTTGAATGCTAGATCGTGGATACCGGTGTTCTTTGGTGGTTGGGTTTCAATTAACCACACATCTCAGGATTGGTCGAACTGAGAATGTACAAGACTACACTTCATTTACACTCATACAATATCATCCTCATTCATCCTCTGAAGTATTATCTAAACGGTAGTTACCGGAGGCTAAACAGGAAACAGAAAAAGGTAGATTAAAGTTGATTTTGATGAAAGATTCACAAGACGACCTGGAACGACTGAACATCTCAGAAGAAGAAATCATGGACAGAAGGAAGTTTAGAGATAAAATTAGAAATAAGAAAATTGAACAAGAGCGAAAAAGAGAAACGATAGGAAGAAGATGAACGGAGAATAGGAAAAAGAAACATAGTGAACAGATGAAGAGGTTTTGGGAAGAAAAGAAAAGAGAAGGAAGTAAAGCCATGACTGGTTCAAGTTCACGCGCTTTTCTGAAGGTGAATAATCGGAAATAATAATAATATGTTAGCGATTTAAATATTAATTTCTACTGTGAATAAATCATAATTAAAAGGATATACCAGATTTTTTAAAATTATTTTTTAATATTTCACACTGAGCTGGTCTAGTGGTTAACTCTTCCTAGCAAATCAGTTGTTTAACAGCTGATTTTCGAAGTCGAAGGATCTGAGATTTAAATCCTCTTAAAATTTAGTTGCTTTTATACGGATTTCAATACTAGACTGTGGATACCGGTATACTTTCATGGCTGGGATTCAATTAAATATACAACTCAGGAACGGTAGGCCTTAGTCTCTACAAGATTAAATCTCATTTACATGTTATACATATCATCCTCGTCTCATTGAGCCCAGGAGATTGCTTATTGTTCACTAGTTGAACAGATTGCAACGTATACATTACGAATAAGAAAATAATTCTCATTATTACTGTAATAATTAATATATTACTAATATACATATTTTTATTTTTATTTTAATGACGAATATTTATAGAGGTTTAGTCTCATTTTGTAAACTAATAAAAATAAAATTAAATAGATAAATAAATTCTTTCAGATAGTAAAACTTCACAACAGTAGAAAATTTCATTCAGTTAGGATCAGTAGTTCTTATTAGACAAATAAATAATTTTTTAATTTTATAAATTATATTTTATAACAATATTATAAAAAATCAACTTTAAAAATCTCAAACATTTTCAACGTACATATAAGGAGATACTAAATTTTACTTGCGTAGTTGCAAAAAAAACAAGTAAAAAACGAAAGAAAAATTATACAAATTAGAATATAAAATACCCTACTATAATAGAAAATATTAGGAATGAAAGAAAATATTTTTGTTATTGCTATATTAAGGACTATGATATTTTAATTTTAAAATTATTAATTAAAATTAAATTTGAGTGAAATAGACTATATAAAAAATATTTTTTAAATATATTAAAAAGTTTTAATTAAAACACATATTAGAGGATGCGCATATTAATAAAAGATAAAAAGGACTATATATGTTCTGAAATTACCATTACAATTGTCTGTATGAAAGTAGGCTAGGTAACAAAGTCTCAAAATTGTAACAGGATCTATCTATTCATGTCATTTATGTAAAAATAAGAAAACATTTATTTTCATTGTAAGATATAAAAAAAAAAAAAAAAAAAAAAAAAAAAATAGAGTGATAAAAGTGATACGGTATAAGGATAAAGGAATCAAGTAGAACAAGAGTAGAAGAGGAAGTGGAGGAATTATAAAAGGAGTGAAGGGAAGTAACCTGTAAACGGTTTGATAGCGATGTGGATGATCGATGCGTTCGCTTTGAGTTGAAGACAGGACATTTCCACTAGTTATCGCCTATACTACGGCTATAATAGAACACTCCACGATAAAAATAGTAAAATAAAATAAAATAAAGCTTCGAGTGAAAAATGATAATTTTTCGAACGGTATTAGCAGTCGGTACTCGATCATAGACGACCAAATTTGAGGGGTTCGCAGTTGGAAATGAACTGCGACCCCTTAGTACGTGATCTCGCGGCCGGCTGATTATAGAGTCGCGTTGACACATCGGTCAGACGTGCGCCGTGCGCGCCAATACGAACGTTCAAATTTGAGCGAAGTTGGCGCGAGCCGCTATTATTAGCTGTGTGTCCTGGTGCCTATTCCCACAGCTCACTCACGCGCAGCGCAATACGCGATCACTCATATCGTACTCTGCATATATATATATATATCTTCCTCCTCGTTCTCTTACGAAGAGTACATAATTCCATCACCTGTTGTGTACTTACACGAATAACAACAGATTGATCTGACATACTAACACGGCGTCAAAAGTATACATTATAAAATACATCCCACTTCTGATAAAAATAATAATTTATCATTAAAAATAATAATAATATTGCCATTATTATCATCATTACTGACATTTTTTTGACCGATCAAGAAAGCGCACAAATAAAATATAATTAATATATTATTTAAAATTTTATTTTGAAGATTCATTAAAACTATTATTATTTTAAAATATTTATCAATTTATTTATCTAATAAATATCGTTTTACTAAAATATAATTTGTAGTAGGGAAAAGCTTATGTTGAAATGATGGGAAAATATCCATATTTTTTTTTATTAATTTTATTTTGAGATTATAAAAATAAATAAATTAATCATTTTTTCTGATCAGCTGACAATAATATATTATATAGGTTACGTTAAGATAAGTACGTCAGTACATGTGCTACTCAACGGATAAAAAAAAACAAAAAAAAAAAAACAGAACTGCCCTACCAAGCACTTCCTAGATGAATTAAGTAAAACCGTTGTAAAAGAAAGCAGGATTACAAAATTACAAAATAGAAAATTTATTTAATTTAAAATAAAATTAAACTAAATAACTTAAAAACTTATTAGAATCCTATCACGGATTCGCCCGCGCTATATTTGTATAGATCTACAAAAACTCGAAATAATTTTTTAATAATTATGTGAGGGCAGTTGCTCTCAGATTTATCGCAATTCATAGTTTACCGGATAAAACAAAATTTTTAGATAAATAATGTGTCTCCAAAGTCAAATTTTTAACGATATCAGGAGAATGTTGAAATCGTTCAAGAAAAAAATTTGCCTCAAGCTTAGAAAATTTGTGGTTTCATCATTCAATTTTTTGGCATTACAATGATTACATATCTTAATCGTGTTATCTGTATGAATATTTTTTAACTTCAGATAATAAATATCAAAGAGATAATCAAAAGCTGTTTTCGAAAATATTTCTCGAAGGTTGAACTCCATTTTGAACGGAGAATATAAGTTGCTCTTTAAGTTGTCGAAATCGTTCTGGAATAGATTCATGTTGTCTAAGCTCATCAATTCTAGTAGCCGTAAAAGTTCTTCCTACCCTCGCCTAAGTAGGTGTTATGAAAATATTAATACCAAATTTAAAGTCGAGTTTATACCAATTATGTGTTTGGCTTGACCTAGTGGAATATTCAGGATATAAAAATATACTGAGTGCTACTTTGCTCACGTGAGAATGAGGTGTCGCGGGTCGCCGCCAGGTTAAACAATGACATTAAATTTAGTAAAATACATAATAACTTTCTGAAGAAATCTACACTCTTATCCTCAGAACATCAGAAATGTTTTAAATATGCTTAGAAGCCCTGTAGCGTCTCTTGTTCCAATCTCTTCTAAACCCATACTATTCTTTCTCAATACTGCCATCTAATTTATTGTATATCCTCTTATTTAGAACCCTTAACAGTTCCTTAACTGCGTGTGATATTTTTTCATTTTCCTGTTTAGCCTCCGGTAATTACCGTTTAGATAATACTTCAGAGGATGATATTATGAGTGTAAATGAAGTGTACTCTTGTACAGTCTACGTTCGACCGTTCCTGAGATGTGTGGTTAATTGAAACCCAATCACCAAAGAACACCGGTATCCACGATCTAGTATTCAAATCCGTGTATAAATAACTGATTTACTAGTACTTGAACGCTGAACTCTCGACTTCCAATTCTGATTTGGGAAGACCCGTTCACCACTAGATCAACTCTGCGGTTTAGCTGCGTGTGATATTAGGCAAATCGTTCTATTTTCTTCACACTTCTTTGTTTACCTTTTCTTTTCTATTAGTACCATTATTGTATCCCGGAAGTCCTCTGGACACTTTCCTTCTTTAAGTATTCTATTACATAAATCTAATAACAAAAATTCTAAATATAAAATATATCTATTGATATAGACAAAATTAAGGATTTTTGTTTCAAATTTTTATTTACAGTCGGTTACATTTTTGTTGGAACCTTAAGAAAATTATATCTCTATATTCACATTATAAAAGAATCCCCGTTGAAATTTCTCAAAAATTACACAATAGCATAATATAGAACTTCTGAGGGTGGAACGTAGAACTTACACAAGGCAGTTTTGAAGAACTGTAATATCAGTAGTATAATAGAAAACAATTATAAGAATCAACAAGAAAACAATCAAAATACAATAATAATTACATAAGAAACAATCAAAAGAATAACAGATTTTAAAACACTTAGAAAAAAGAAAAACAAACTAAAAATGAATGTGAAAACAGAGAGGAAGGAAATGAAGGATTGATTAATGCACAACTCCCAGCGGGTGTAATTACACTATACAATTATTAAGGTCCAGAATATGTAGCCGCTTAAGTCTTCTAACATCCTCACCACTGTCATAAGTTTAAGGCCAAGTGATTAACCTGGTCATTTAGCCGAATTTTATATTTCAAACTGAAACATTGTATTTCTACCATGACATATTGTTGACCCAGATATTTGTGAATTTCATTGTTTTTAGCAAACCAAGAGCTCCTCAACTATACGTGTCGCTTGTTTGTTCTGAAACCATTGTATGATTTGAACATTTCTCTTGCTTGTCGTGACCCATATTTGGACACCATACACATGTCCATATTGATTTTAAAATTGCTGAATAAAAAAATTAAATTATTAGGTAAAGATAACTCAGACCTCCTGCTCAGCAACCAGTACATTTCCTTGAACTTCATGTTAAATGGCTTTCTCTTCTCATTTGAACCTTCCACGTCAAAAGACGATCCAGGTAAAGCAGATGACCCAGGCACCTTACACTTTAATTATACGGAATTAAAATGAACAGTCTCCTGTCCTCATTGCGAATGTAACATAGCTCGACTTAGCATCATCATTAACACTTATCTTCCAAGTACCCAACCACCTGTTGATTAGATTTAATTCAGATTGTAGATTAGTAAGGCCACGGTTGGTTTGTCATCAATAGCTAGAATAGCCGTGTCATCGACAAAAGAAGTGACAGTGGACTCTGTGTTCAACCCGAAGTTCAACAATGGAAATATAGTATAAAACAGGACCCAAAACTGAGCCTGTGGAACCCCCGACTTATTGTCAAAGAGCGCAGATAATTCTTCATTATTTTTTACTCTTTGTATAGTAATAAGATGAAATATTATTAAGGTAAATCGGTTAATATGCTGTGTGTATAAAAATATCTGTAAGATAAATCACAATCCAGAAGATTTTAATGAAAATTATTTGAACACATATTTATGTAAACATTGAATAGAACGTAGAAAATTCAGTTTTCTAAAATGCTTTAATTAGTATTATTTAAATACCGGTTCAAAATGCGATTTAAGTCTATTTTTACAGTTCCGAAGTTAATATTCTTTAGTCTAATATCGATCATTTCTGAATTAATAGCATTAATTGAACCGAAATAACGAAAATATCTAAATAAAAGTTCAACTGAAGTAATTACACCCCAAAAAACTGATTAATATTTCATAACTATAAAATAATTTATTACAGAAATTAAGATCTATAATTATGATCTACTTAAGCTGTGCTCAAAATATGAATATAATTTTATATTTACTTTTCTAAAACCTCAGCATAATCAAAATATAACAAACAAAATGTTTTTATTCAGGGGCAAGCCATTCCCCAGTAATGGAATTAAGGAAGGGCCAAAGTGTAAAACCTGTAGAACTTCGGATATCCGAAGAATGTTTAGAAATACGATTTGATATGGAAAGGTATTAGTGTACGAGTTGCTGAATAATTTCTCTAAAAATTTATTGAACTGTAGATAAAATCAAAGCAGTCCATTCTGTTTAATGAAATGGAATTGAAAGTGATTTTATTTCATAAAATATCTGCTTTTTGATATTTTTAGCCCAAATTTCGAGCTATTTTATTTAAAACATTCAGTTTGAATTAAATCTTTTTCATGTAAATATTTTCATTATTATTTTAAAATTACGAGTTTTTACTTCTTATACGAAGTAAAGGAAGTATTGTGATCGCGAAAAAAATTTCGGTTTTCAGATTTCAAAGGTAATATCAATTTTCACCGTCCCTGAATCCATTTTGACTAGTTTCGGTGTGACGTCTGTACGTACGTATGTATCTCGCATAACTCAAAAACAATTAGCCGTAGGGTGTTGAAATATTTGATTTAAGACTGTTGTAACATCTAGTTGTGCACCTTCTCTTATGATTGCAATCGTCTGGACAAAACGTGCCAAAAAAGCCCAAAACCCAAAACATTTGGATTTTGGACTTTTTCTTAACTGCAGTAATAAGTCCTTATTGAGAGCTTTTCAAAGATAAGTGGTACTTATTTTCATTTGTTTCAGTTTTATAGCAAAATAAAATTTTAATTAATGAAATATTTGTATTTGGAAGGGGAAGGCACATCGGTTCGATTCCGAGTTCATTTCCTTTTTTTAACTCCTTTTTTTATTTTAAATATATTGATTTATTAATAATTATTAACCTCTGATAGTAAAAAAAATTTACAATAAATAATAATTCACAATTAAAAAAATTAAAAAAAGAAAAAAATCAGAAGTCATTAGTGAAATAAGATTTTATGTACTTTTAAAAATGTGTATATGTAGTTTAATAGGTATACAGGCAAGTCATGTAGTGTCCACATACATTTTTCCAACATTGTTTAATTTACAATCGGTTGCAATTTACAGG
Source organism: Lycorma delicatula (assembly GCF_047948215.1). Classification (NCBI taxonomy): domain Eukaryota; kingdom Metazoa; phylum Arthropoda; class Insecta; order Hemiptera; family Fulgoridae; genus Lycorma; species Lycorma delicatula. Next base: position 35,755,967 of record NC_134460.1, on the reverse strand, counting down.
AACCATAACTTAATTTGATTACAAAAAAATGAAAATGACATGCAGAGAAAGGGTTTCCTTTGTAATATCTCAAAGAACTGCATATGTATTATACATATCTTATACAGTATGCACAAATGTATAATAAACGTAATAAGAACGTAATAAGAACATTAATCAAGCTCAGAACATAAAAAGCAAAGAAAACACCAAAAAAAATCTTCAATCACACAAAGAATAACTAATCAAAAAAAGAAACAGTGAAACAAATAAAAAAACCAACAAAACTAAGTGGTGAAATGAAACGAAGAATTTTGACGATGCAAAACATTCTAGGGTAGGTGATTCACCTTACATCTCGGAGAACTTACAGATCTAATATATGCAATAACTTCAGGCGCTTAAGGTCCTCGCTGTTATCTAGGAAGTTAACCACGAATTAGTTAACATGTTTGTTCAAATTATGAGTTTAAACACAGAACATTACGAAACAAATTTTAAAGAAATCTTAATGAAAGCAAAGAGTGTTTAAGAATTTATCTCTGGTAAGAATTCTACTGAATATTCACTTTAGGTAAAATAACCGCAATTAAATATGATTTTTAGAGATCTGACGGAAGACAACGTCGACGACGGAACACAACGTTATTAGACAAAATGGTATACCTATTCTTAAAAAATATAAAACTTACAAGCCAAGCTTACCAGGGAAAATAAGGATGCTTAGGTTTTCTTCGCCCTTTTCAATGATTTGAATATACGTTTCATATCTGTATACCATACCCTCGAACAAATACAGTTGATATTCAGCCCTGCATCAATTAGAAATTCACTCTATTCTACAACAGATAGGCTGGCTATATAATAAAACAAATTACTTTTAGAGAAAGCAAATCTGATTTTTGTTACTTAAAATTAGATACTTTATAATAATTACATCCGTTAGGAAAGTGTGATAAACAGGATAAAACAATAAATCATTCTTTCTATGGAAAATAATAGATTATATACACTGTCTCTAATCAATAAAGAAAGAAATATTAACAAAATAGACTAACTTATGAAGAACTCTATAGAATTACCGGGAAACAAAATCCATGCCTTATTATGCGTTATCCATTTTCTTTATAAATTGATATACATAGACAAATTATTTTATTTAAAAATAAATCTCCTTCATAATAACAGTTCCTTTTTATATAATGTTTTAAATATAAAATTCATAAAATATAATGATTTAGAAGTAATTATAAAAAAAATTAAATATGGCTTAATAAATTGTAATAAAATATTTTACGACAATAAAATCTGATTACTGATTTTATTGTAACATTAACTGTATTAAATCTATTTTAATAACATATAAAAACACATTAAAACTAGATTTACTAGAAAATGAAAACTAAAATCAAATTAAAATGCAATAAACATAAAATTATTTGCCCTAACTATAAGGTATAAAATATGATAACTCAATATACATAACCTAATCAGTAAGTATAAAATTAATATCTTATACATTACTAATTATTTGTACGAATATTAGTTTAAACACAGGATGAAATATGAAGAATTTACAATAATTATTGGAATAATGTAAGTATTTAAATACTATATTCTCTATTTTATTATTATAATTATTTTGTTATACATATAATCAAGAAAAAAAGTCTGTTTTTAAAATCTGATCTGTCGCTCGAAGCAAAAAAAAAAAAAAAAATCACAAAACATAATACAAATTATGTAACGTATATTATTAAAGTTTTTAAATAAAATTTGTGAAGAATGATATTAATATTTCTTAACTATAGATCTATATAGCTAATCCGTATTCTTATTTAAGGTAATCAAAATTTTATTTTATGAAATATCTTTTTAATACTAATTAGAAATGAACGAAAGAAACGTATCTGCTGAAGTAGACGCCTACATTTCTAAAATAAAACCTACCAAACACTAACTTTTTTTCTGTTTAGCCTCCGGAACCACCGTAAGATATTAGTTCAGAGAATGATATGTATGAATGTAAATGAAGGTAGCCTTGTACAGTCTCAGGTCGACGATTCTTGAGATGTGTAGTTAATTGAACCCCAACCACCAAAGAACACGGTGTCCACGAGCTGATCTAGTGGTTTACTCTCTCATCGCAAATCAGCTGATTTCGAAGTCGAGAGTTCTAAGGTTCAAATCCTAGTAAAGGCGGTTACTTTTACAAGGATTTGAATACTAGACGGTGGATACCGGTGTTCTTTGGTGGTTGGGTTTCAATTAACCACACATCTCAGGAATGGTCGAACTGAGAATGTACAAGACTACACTTCATTTACACTCACATACATATCATCCTCATTCATCCTCTGAAGAATTATCTAAACGGTAGTTACCGGAGGCTAAACAAGAAAAAGAAAGAATACTAGACGGTGGATACCGGTGTTCTTTGGTGGTTGGGTTTCAATTAACCATACATCTCAGGAATGGCCGACCTGAAGCTGAATAAGACTACACTTCACTTACATTCATACACATCATCCTCTGAAGTAGTACCTTACGGTGGTTTCGAAGGCTACACAGAAAAATAAAGAAAGAGAGAGAGAGAGTGAGTACTACTCATTCCTGAGTAATATAAAATGTATATTATTATTCGTATATATCGATGAGAACTTTTATTCTAATAGGTATATATACGATTGTTCTATATCGGTTATTCTGATATATTCATTTATTGTATCTATTAAAAGTGAGTCGCTTTTACTTTTCCAGTTAATTGAATGTATAGTATATATAAAAATAAGATTATGTATTCTAATTCTCAAAATTCTTATTACCCGGGTTTTTGTCTGGATGTATTTGAGACCTAAATTAAAAAAAAAAACAAAAAAAACAAAGGAATGAATTCGTAGGTATGAATAAACGTATTTTGTGTACGTGCTCTGTTATTTACTTTGTGCTTAATATCGCCGGTAAAGTTTCACAGATTTTTAGAAAAATGTTTAAATTTTGTTTCAAAAATTAGTTTGGTCACATATCGTATTCTAAATTGTAATGTTATTACCGGGTTTGAGTCCCAGTCAGGCATGGTATTTTTCATGCGCTACAAAATTTTCATTTCATCTCATCCTCTGGAGCACTACCTAACCGTGAACCCGGAGGCAAAAAAAAATTATAATGCTATCAATCACTTTTCGTTATTACCTTTGGGTTTCGACTTTAATTTTTGTATTTCTATTAAAAATATAATTTGATTTAGTGAATCTAGTTTCTAATATATAGTACATGTAAATTATCATTATTATTTTTTACGAACAAGGGATGCAGCTACCTGCTGATACAAACTAAATAAAGCTACATCATATCAATGAAGATTTAGGTTATATTATAATTCTTTATGTCTAGGAATGGTACAGATGGTTAGAGCATTGAGTAGCATATATCGTTAGTGGTAGATCAAATAAAGATCAATAAAGTGAGATCCATATGATAAGATTTATTTTAACTACATAGAATTATTTACACCCTATCCGACCATATTTCTTTTGTTGGGTTCTAACAGCAAACAACAGATTATAATCTACTGTTTCACCGGCCACCATGGCGCGAGTGGCAACGTCTTGGCCTTTCATCCGGAGGTCCCGGGTTTGAATTGAATCGGAAATCTCCGGATTTCAGCGTTTTTGAACGCTGAAAAATTGTCATTTTATCTCATCCTCTGAAGCAATACCTAATGGTGGTCACGGAGGCAAAAAAAAGAAAAAAGTATCTACTGTTCCATGGATGTAAGTTAAGTACTGGTACTATCATTAGATGAAAAAGGCATTCAGCTGCCTGGTGTCATTAATAAAAAAAGACCTGCACTAGAAATCTGTAATATCATAAGAATTAATAAAAAAGAAAAGAAAAATCATTCACTCATCCCCTAATTTATAAGTAGAATAAAAATATATAAATTTTCAGTTGATTGCTACCTTCATTTCAATAAAGTTTATATATGAAAAATAGCCAACTGTATACAGATGACTGAACTAGACAAAGGAAATACTGTCTCGCTTTTTTTTTTTGGTATACCGGACATTGTAACCTTGTTCTTTTTTATTACATTTTTTCTTATTTATGGTGATTCTGAACTTCGTGGTGTAATCTCTAATTTTCATTCGAAAGGTTCCGGCTTCGAATCTCGTCAGAATAACATTTATTCATACACTACTAAAGTATTTTTGCTCATCATTTTTACCTGTAATTAGATATCGGTTTCTACTGTTATTTAAAGAAAAAGGATTACGCTTCGAGCCAGATCACTGATAAACGGCACGATTATAGTACTAAAAAAATCTGATGTGGAAATTACATGACTTCCTTGGACGCCTATTAAATTATACACACACTTTTTTTTACAATCAGAGGTTAATATTTATTAATAAATCAATATATTTGAATTTAAAAAAAGTAAAAAAAATTTATTTGCAATCATCAGAGATTAATAATTATTTATAAATCAATATATTTACATTAAAATAAATTACAAAAAAAAAGAAATGAAGTGGGATTCGAACCGATATGCCTTCCCCTTTGTGCGATCCAAATATTTCATAATTAAAATTTTATTTGGCTATAACTCTGGAACCAATGAAAATAAGTACTACTTATCATTTATCGTTGAAATGCTCTCAATGAGGGCTAGTTAATGTAGTTATGAAAAAGTCCAAAATCCAAATCTTTTTTTGATTTTGAAACCTATTCCTCAAAAAAATTTCAATATTTCAAGCTATACACACATCGAAAAGGAAAACCAAAGAGAATGCTGAAAGTTCAAAAACTTATAGTATGAAATTCTAAAATCAATTGTATAAAAAAAAAAATAATAAAATCGCAAATCGGTCGTCAAAATATAAATAAAATAATTATGGATGAGAATTTGAAGTCGAAAAGAAAAATAGTAAAAAGTTGTTTAAAAAAAAAGCTTAAAACTGAGTGCGAATTTTGTTCGTTAAACAATCATCAGTAGTCACAAGAATATTAATTAAATTAAATATTTAAATATAATAAATTTAAAATAGTATTACATATATAATTGTGCAATAGAAACCTAACTGATGCATCAAACCTAGTGTTGGCACATTTAATAATATATTGCAGAGGATATTTTACCACGGTAAGACATCACAGATAGCAAGGAACCAACCCACCGGGTTGGTCTAGTGGTGAACGCGTCTTCCCAAATAGCTGATTTCGATGTCGAGAGTTACAGTGTTCAAATCCTAGTAAAGGCAGTTACTTTTATACGGATTTGAATACTAAATCATGGATACATGAGTTTCTTGGTGGTTGGGTTTCAATTACACATCTCAGGAATGGTCGAACTGAAACTGTACAAGACTACACCTCATTTACAGTCATACATATCAACCTCATTCATCCTCTGAAGTAATAACTGAACGGTAATTCCTGGAGGCTAAACAGGAAAAGAAAGGTAGCAAGAAACCAATCATAATCTATTCCCCAATCTGCACTTTAACTAGGTTTCTTAAACTTTGACGAGTCACACCGAACTAGAAAATTTCATAAAAGTTTGAAAAAATGGTTGGCCATAACAGCATCACAAATTCAAAATAAATACCAAATAATATAATATAGAGTTAAAAACAGTATGAGATTTCTCTAAATTTGAAAGAATTCTACTTCGGTTTATATGCATTTCAAAAAAACCTAAAACTAAAAATTATAAGATTATATGAGTCATTTTTTTTCCACCGGATTAGAAACAGTTCTCGAATTGCCCTACAGAGAGCATCAATTATTAGTTTTACAGTATTCAACATGGATTTAAAATGTTCAGATATACACGTAAATAATAGAATTTTGAAAAAAGAATAAAAAAAGATAATGAAAAAGGGCTGAATGTGAAAGGTGAAGGCGAACTATGAAGAAAAACAAGATGAGTCAAAAAACCCATCTAGAATATGTCTTTAAGATTTCTCTAGGCAATCGAAGCATATACCGCCCAAATAATTTGAGAAAATAAAAAAAATTATTCAGACATTAATTGAACAATGTAAATGGGTTAATCCATATATAAATAAAATCACCTTTTTTGATTTTAAAAAAGGTGATGATGAAAAACGGAAAGCGAAATAAAATCGTCTAAAAAATTAATAATAACAAGTAAATCAAAACAAATTCGTTTAAACAGTTTATTGTTACGATATAATAATTTAAAATAAACTGGTTTAATAATTTCAAACCAGAGTACCTTGGTACGATTCCCCGATTTTTATTTTACCTCGGTAAAATTATAACCTAACACTATTGTATCAGTAATAATTTAATTTATAATTAATTTACATTTGATTTCTTCATGGTAATGCATTATATATAATAATAATATATATTAAAATTATTAATTATTACTATTCTAAAAGAAACAAAAGGGCTTCGTCACTACTGTCACGTAAGATAATAAATTATAAACTAATATCCGTAGTTAATTGGTATAAATGTAAAATTTATTAATAAAAAAACTTAATTTAATCTTACTGACTATTAGGAAAACCTTTTACCTTGTCATTTTCAAGGTAAATGCGATGAACGTTGCACTAATAAAATTATTTATTTATTTGAGTCTTGTTATTTTTTACGGAACTTATACAGTAATAAAATTCAAATAAAATATCGTTCGATAAATTATTTATTTTTAGTAACCTTATACATACCTTTTTTTTATTTTTAATATTGGTGCATATTTTATTTATTTTTTAATTTAATTTTATAATATTTATCACAATATAATTATTATTAATCTTATCAAAACATTTTACAGTCGTCCATTTTAGACGACGGCTGAACGGCTGAACCGATTTAGATGCATTACCCCGCGTTGGAATGTTTACGTTACCGGAAGTGTTATAAGTTATATAAATGTGTGTGTGTGTGTGTGTGTGTGTGTGTGTGTGTGTGTGTGTGTGTGTGTGTGTGTGTATATATATATATATATATTTAAATAAATTATAGATTTTAAATAAAATACACTATACACAAATACTATAAACAAAATTGTCACCCGCACGCCCTTATTAGTAATTATGTATTAAACTGCACTATTTTTTTTTTGGCTGTCTTGTTTTTTAATATTTATCTCGTGTTTATAAATAATCTATTCCAAGTTTTTTTTATCTTAAAATTTTAAAAGTAAATTTAGTCTACCGAATAACGATATTTCTTTTACATTCAAATAATTCAAATATATAAAACTAATAAAAGTATAAATCTGAAACTCAGAAACGTGTCTAATCTTCAGAGAATCAAAGAAAGTTAAGCAATTCTGATTACCGAGACGGCTACTATTTAGTAAGAAAAGTAGTACAACATTAAAGTAAAGAATTATATAAAAAAACTGTTCTATTTTTTAATAAATTTTTGAGGTAAGGGAACCATGGTGACTGTTTTATGTAAATCATATTATAATTGAATTTAATTAATACAAGAATGTGATTTTGAGAAAAGAAACAACAAAATAATGGGTTTTTGTCTTCCACCCTTTTATGGAGGTTTTAATACGCCTAAATGACATATTGAATATGTTATTATTAAATTATATGTAACGGTTATTGAATTACGTGTAAAACCTATCTTTCAGTAAAATTTTGAGATACGGAATCCATAAGATCTTTCTGCCACTTAGACCGATTGTGACAAAAACTGTATGGAATCAATGCTCTGTATCCAGATATCATCGAATCAAATTTCATAGTATTATTCCATCCCTTCTGGAAAAATCAAGCAAAAAATCAGTCAACACATATTACGAGGTGTATGTGAAAAGTAATGAACTGACTTTTTACTTACCAAAGTTTTTATTTTTTCAAACAACAATATTACCCCCTTCAAAGTAGTTCTCTTAGGCAGCTATACACCGGCGGAGTCGTTGTTCCCATTCCTGGTAGCAGCGCTGGAAGACATCAACTGGTAGGGCTTTTAACTGGTCGGTCACAGGCTTTTGAATGTTCTCCAGAGTTCCAAAAAGACGTTCTTTTAAAACATGTTTCATTTCGGGAAAAGGAAAAAGTCACAAGGACTCAAATCTTCTGTTCCATTGTGAGGTTTTTCGGCACCAATTTCGCACAAACCTTTCGCATGTCCAAATCGTCTGTCAAAATTTTATGTACGGTGAAAGCATTTAAATTTAACTGTTTACTCATCATTCTTATTGTTAAACGACGGTCTTATCTCACAAAAAGGAAAGGATGAACAAACCGGTCTAGCACAGACCGGTAGACACAGCGTTGCCAGATCGCTCGCAATGTTACCAATCTCATTACTTTTCTCACACACCTCGTATAACAAATGTATATGAATAATTACCTAAGACATCTCTCTGGAATTTTCCTATGTTAAAATTGTGTTTTTTTTTTTCATTTTCTTGTACGAAGTAATAAATGTATTGTGATCGCGAAAAATTTCGGTTTCTAAATTTCAACGGAAATATCCATTTTGACAATTACTGAATCCATTTTGACTAGTTTCGGCGTGACGTCTGTACGTAAGTATGTATCTCGCATAACTCAAAAACAATTAGCCGTAGGATGTTGAAATTTTGTAGGAATATTGCAACATCTAGTTGTGCACCTACCCTTTTGATTGCAATCGACTGGGCTAAAAATGTTTATACAGTCAGACCTCTAAATAAATTTGGAGTTTTCTTAACTGCAGTAATAAGCAGTTAAGAAGTAAGCTCTCATTGAGAGCTTTTCAAGTATATATCATACTTATTTTCATTCGTTTCAGAGTTATAGCCACATAAATCGGATCTTACCAATATAAATTAAGGGGAAGACACATTGGTTCGGATCCTACTTTATCTTCTTTTTTTAACTTATCTTTTAATTTAAATATATTGATTTATTAACTCTCTTTTTGTAAAAAAAAGTTTTACAATAAACAATAATTCAATATTAACAATATAAAATATATATATGAAAAATATCAAAAATTTAAATATATATATATATATATATATATATATATATATGAAATAAAATTTTATGTATTTTTCATTTAAAAAAATGTGTGTATGTAATTTAACAGACGCACAAAGAAGAAGTCATGTTGTGTCCACATCAGATTTTTTCAGTGTTAACTCAATAAAAAACAATAAAAATTCTTTTTTTTTATCTCAAGAGATAATTTACAGTTCTTACAAACGGGATGAGTTGAAGGATTGATAAAGTAATGCTTACAACATGAACACCGCTTGTTATTTCTTAATTAAATTCATTAATCGATCCTACGAGTTTGTTAATTTCTTCTATTTTATAGTGAATCGGACAGACTAGTTGTAGTAATTTTTTATCAATGAGGAGTATGGTGATAAAAGCTTACCATCTTTTGTAATGGATTAGGAAATGTAATCTTTAAGTGTTATACGTTAAATATAAATAAAAGATTAAATTAATAAATGATTTAGATATTATCGTATTTTATCTATTAAATTTAATTATTCTGGATCGTAACGTAAATTATTTTGGTTATAGTTGTCTTGCCCACCGGACTGGTGTAGAGCTTAAGTTGTCGTCGGAAACCAGTTGTTTAACAGCTGGTTTTTGAAGTCGAGGATTCTGAGGTCCTAATTCTAATAAAAGTTAGTTGATTTATGCGGATTTAAATACTAGACAGTGAATATCGGTGTACTTTGGTGGTTCGGGTTCAATTAACCACACGTCTTAGGAATGGTCGGCCTGAATCTATGCAAGACTACAATTCATTTACATTCATATATATATATATATATATATATATATATATATATATCATCCTCATCTCATTACGCCAAGAGGGGGATAGTTATTGTTCATTAATTGAACAGATTGCAACCTAGATATTAGGAAAATAAGAAAAGTCTTAGAAATGGCCTTTCATTATTAATATTAGGTAAAGAACATTAGAATTCTCTATGACTTTATAAATATATTTATTTATTTATTTATATTGTTACCACATATATGCCTAATTTAATATCGGCGGGCGAACACGGTAGGAACAATGTGAGCTCACAGTATACGTATGCGCTGATACAAGCATCACTCTCACCGCGCAGTTCTCCCACCATAGCGGCGCTGCAGCCCCACCAATCTCAGGCTCCAATAAAAGACCGTGCACGAGAGTGAATTTTCAATTCATCGTCGACCACCACATGGAGAAGATCAAGAAGAAGAAAATGGAAGAAGAAAGAAGTTCCCTGGCCGGCTCAACGTGGGAACTCCCGGCGGATGCCAATATCCCCGCCGGAGCAGCTGGCCTGGCCGGCCCGCCGAGAGAGCTGCTAGACGCGGACACTACCTTCCCGCTCCAGCTTCAGCTCGCCGGACTTCAATCGCGTGGGATCGCTTGGAGAGAACCGCCTCGGCCGCGCCGGCGAAGAACGATCGACGCCGACCCGACACTGCGGGGTTCTGGGGGCCACCCAGAACCACGCTGTAGTGGGGTCTCAACTACTCCTGAGGGAAAGCCCGGTCGGACTTCAATGGACGAGCCGCAACTCCCCGATTTCGCCGGAGACCAGCTTCCGTATCCAACAAATCTTCTCAGAGCTAACGCAAAAAACGGTCCTTTTCGGAGTCACCACAAAGTTATGAATTACGAACCGTCGAAGCCATTCGACGACAACAGCCCTTCTCAGGGCTATCATAAAGTTAGTAAGTGCCACATGACGATGAAGCCATTGGCCGACAAAGCTGAGTTTGAGTATTATAAATTGGATGAATTTAAATTTGCATAATTTGTATTTTTTAGCTTTTCTTAAATTCGAAATTACATAACAAATCACTTTTGCTGTACACCCGAATCTTTTCTGCAAGGATTTGTAAAATCTTTATATCTTTTTAAACGATTTATTGAAATTAAATAGCCGTATTAAAGATCCTGTAAAGTACATATTAATATTAATTTTATCGGCAATTAAATAACAGATAAACATTTGTAAATTTAATTATCAGCTCTGTTAATAAAATGGAAACTGATTTTTATTTGTTTTGTTATATAAATTAAATTTTTTATTACATTAGACGTCGGTTATTATACATATTTATTAATGAAAAATAAATGCATATTAAGACGTATGTATTTATAGCGAACCTATATTAATTTTAGTTAGGTAAATTGTAGCAGTGGTATACGAATTACTATAAATATACTCATATTTCATTTAAGTTATAGCCGAAATAAAATAAGACATGGTGAAAATGTACTCAGAAGTGGAAGACATATCTTTAAATATTATAATTTATAAATTATAATTATAATCAAGATATATCTTTAAATATTATAATTTCCGTAAAAATATCCATCCGGCAATAACGTTGCTTTTAGAAACTCTACAGAATAACAACGTTAAGAGACTATTACTAGGTGTAAACTAAGGCTCTATTTGAATGCCAAAATATTTGCTATTTCTTACCTAAGTTTCCAAATCGTTTATTTTGAATTTTCAAGCAAAAATACTCTGAATATGAAAATCCAATACTATCTTACACTAAAATAATCCAATAATACGAGTAAGTATTGATGATTAAACAAATGAAAAATATCAACTGGAAAATGATACTAGACATTTTCGTTTTCTTATAGACTTGATTAATACCTTTGTTTAAATCGATAGATAAACGGTTGGGATGTAGCTAAAATTGCTAAAGTAAATCAGAAAAATTATGCGCGAAAAGAGGTACAAAACTGTTAGATTACATTCTGATGCCCGAAATAATTCCATTAACATTGGGCAACACAACCCGGAATAATGTATACAAAAGTTGGTAGTATACTTGAAACGTAATTTTATATAATTATTAAATGAAACTCAGATTTACATATGCAAAATATATTATCTTGGTCGACTAGTATTTTGTTCCTTCTAAACATTATCTATTAAGATGATTTTATTCTTGGCAGTATATTTTATCTTTAATTGTCTTTATTTTAACACTTTTTAAAGATTAAAGCTAGTACAGTATGCGACAAAAGAAAATTTTCACTCGATTAAGGTTACATTTTTCTTCGGCACATTTGTTTACAATTAAAAAAAAACAATATTTGTAAAACAAAATTTGCAAAATTGCACCCTCACCCCAAAAAAATGCTTTGAACTAGTGGCCAAGTGGACATACTGCGTCAATGGTACCCTCTGTCACCAAAAGGAGCTCTAGTATCGCAGTTCGCTATCTTGGAATTTCCCTTTTTCTTTGCGAGAAACTCCCTTTTTCCTCTTCCTCTTGGAGTAGAAATTTGAAATTCCATAGGGTTGGACCCTGTCGAATTTCCAACCAAATTTTTTTTTACAATTTAAATATTAATTATTTTATTTATTTAATATTTCAAAGATTGGTAGCACTGACGTACAGCTGTTGTAGTCGCCTGCTATATTGTGACGTCAAATGTGAACGGTAGAATTAAATAAATGTATAATATTTAAAATGTAGAAAAGTAACTCGGTCCACCTGGGTGTCGAATTTGATCGCCTGATTGACTCGGTACCTAATGCCTTAAGCCTCGCAGTTAACCAGTCTGCCGACTAAACAAAACGTTTTTTCTATGCAAGTCGGGAAATTACAGTGTAGTTTAGTTAGTGCCGGATGTCGCTGCTATACCGCCACACCCGCGCGAATTAAATACGGTATGCGCGCGCGCTCTAGTTAGAATCATTGAATTAAATGAACGAAAAATATTTAAATTAAATGATAAATATTTTTAACTAATGTGTGTTTGAGTGTGTGTGTGTGTGTGTGTGTTTAAGCGGCGCATCAGAAACAACCCACAATTGTCAGCTTTATATGTGCTCGTTGTCACACGGTAAAGGAAAATATTTTAATACATATATATATATTTCATATTGATGCAACCGTTCTGGAGTTAAAGGAGAACAAACAAAGAAAGAACTTTAAAAAAAAAACATCCTGACTTATTACCCTTCACTTTCGGTAATCATGTAAATAACTGAATCGTAAAATCCCTATTTTAAATGTTTACTGTAATTTATTAAATTTTTTACATAATGAATCAGTCGATATGATGAAGTATTCATGATTATAAAAATAATAAAAGTGTATACAGTTTGAAGTTCATTCGCAAAAAAATAAATAAATAAATAAAAACAGTTAATTATTATATAATGAAAACATAATTATTTTTAAATAGATATAATTTAATTGTATCCTTGATAGAAAGTAATAATAATTAAAATGGTGTTACTATTTATTATTAATTGTAATATACAGTGGTTTAAAATAAAAATAAACATTTATATTAATTTTAATTACTTTTATCTAAATATAGATTTACGATAACTATATATTTAGTTATAATTTTTAGGTTTAACACATAAGAATTATTTAGTCTGTTAATAGGTTATAAAATTTATGAACTGCTTAAGTTATTATTATTTTAAGATCCTTCTTTAAAGCAGTACTTATATACCATCTATATTAAGCAGTAAAGAAAATTATTATCGAAGTACATTTCAGTTGTTTAGTTAATGATTGATAACATATTCCGACAAATCAGTCCTTATACAGAATACAATTTATGAAACTTGTTAATTAAGATTCTAATAATAATAATAATAATAAAAATCACACTGTCAACGCTTTTCTAATATCGTGTTCTTTATTCAAACTTCCCTTTCATCACTCAAAGATTAATTTTAATGACTTAAATTTAGTAACATTAATTATATTGGTTAATTTATTCATGAGTCATAATTTATGAACTAATTTTTCCGTCATTGTTAAGTATTTTTAGTTGGCAAAATCTAGTGGCAAAGCGATCGTTTGGTGAATTTATATGAATTGATGGCATATAATATTTGCCATTAATATAATAATTAGACTATTGCAAAATATTTAATATGAGATGTGGTATTTTTATGTACTATTAAATAATTTTTAATTTAATTATCTTTTAACCAATATTTATTGATATTTAAAAAGATAATATATATTAGTTATACATAATTTTATTTATTGATGTTTTTAATGTTAACACAATAGTAAGGTATTATTTTAAAAATCGTTTAATTTATAAAACATGTATTTTTATTATTAAAAGAATTAATAAAGGATTCATTTTATTGATCATAAATTTAATTAAATAGATAAATTAATAAAAAACTGATTTAAAAAAAATCTATTGTGTGCGGAATGAAAATCAACCTGGGGTAAAAACCAATAAATTGGGGTAAAAAACCCTCTTTTTTATGATTGATGAGCAATTTTGTTAAATGGGTAATAGACACATAAAAATTTTAAACAAAACTTGTAGAGACTTTAATATTATACAATAGGTTGAATAAAACAAAGAAAAGTTAAAATTTTATTTAGAAATAATAGAATAATACTAAATTTATCAGAAAAGTATGTAAAAAAAAAAAAAAAAATTATTTTTTGGCGGTATGAAAAATTTGTAAAAACAAAGTTTTATTATTAATGACCAAAATACAATAAATTATTTGAAAAATTATTATTTCAAAGTTGGCAATAAAATAACAGCTGATCGCTTGCTACAATGCGCAATACTATATTAGTGTTAAAATCATTCTGTAAGGTACATTAACTAGTCGTAACTCACAAACGAAGCATTTCAGAACGTATTTTTATATGATTTTTTTTTTCCACGAGTTAAATAGGTTGTGAAAGTCCCGGGAGAATTACGTGTACCCTCTGTTCATATATATATATATATCAAAGCCGATATAAAAATGATAATCATATTTTCGAGCGAAAAGTTAAGGAGATTATAAAAACAATTAAATATAAAATAAAATATTTTTTTATTATATTATTATTATATTTTTACATATTTTTGCATTTTAGTAGCAAATAGTTCACGTTTAGGAACGAGTTTTTTTATATTTTTTTATTAGGATGCAGTTCTATTCTTGTTTCTGTGTTCCTTTCAAAACAGCTTATTTTCATATAGTTTGAGGGCTTTTTTAAAATATTCCTTATTTTTAATTATAAATAAAATTTAATAAAGGAAAGCAAATAAAAAAAACAAAAACAAAAAAGACTTCGAAAGAAAAACAAAAGGATCAACAATTTAAAAAAAAAAAGAATAAATATTTTTTTTATTTTTAATACTTTTATTTATAGTCAACAATTAAAAATTATATATAATCAACAATTAAAGTCATTAGCGACTTATCAGTGTAATGTACTGTACCGGTAAATTTGTAGTCTTAAGAAACTTAGGTCGACTACTCCTGAGACCTAGGTGGTTAATTGAAACCCAATCACCAAAGAATGCTGGTATCCACGATCTATTATTCAAATCGAAATAAAAGTTATTTAGGATTTGAACCTGAGAACATTGATTTCGAAATCATCTGATTTATGACGACGAGCTTACCACTAGACCAACCCGGTGGGTTTAATTCATTTTAATCTCCACTGAATTTAAAAAAAAAAAAAATTGAAATAAGATATAAATTTTTTATTGCTTTAGTAAGTTAATTTTTAAATCGATTTCTGTTAAAAAAACAATAAGAAAACATAATAACTTTCCTTTCCTAATTTTTCACAGTATTTATCAGAAAAATGTTTTCTTTTTATTCAATATTAATAAATAAATGCATTTTCAACATTACATCCCAACCCCTAATGGAAGACACTTGTGTCGTTTCCCCCCTCAACCCGACTTTCGCCCCCGCCATGATGAGCGTTAACGAGTCGTCTTTCGTCCTCTAACTTATCTCACAGTAATAAGCCAGGCCTCGTTGGGATGCCACCGATGTAAATGCCTCGGTAGACATTTACATCGATGATTTTTAAACTCAGCTTTTGCCTTCACTGTGGCCTCGCCCGGACATCTTGACTGTCCTACATCGTTGCTCTCTGAACTAGCTAACCAAGTTCGTGGAAGCACGAACCCCGCGCCTAGTTCTACTTTTACTGAGCCACTTTATTGTAAATGTCTCATAGATTCGAGGCAATTGAAAAACAATGTACCACTAAAAATGTTGTTTGTAACAACGAAAATTTAGGCTAGTTCTCTTAGTGAACTCAACTTCAGTTCGTACTCCTTACTTGGTTAATTTACACACTCCGGTGTGGTCTACAAGAGAGAGACGGACAGATCTCCTACTCCCACTCATTTTAACATTTACAGTTGGTATATGGTTTATTTATTTTTTAGCAACAACAAGCTAATAGCCCAAATAGAATTATAAATGAAAGATGAAGTTTTAAGCATATGAAGTTTGTCAAGTCTGACTGGGATTCAAATCTTGCAGATGTAAGAAGAGAAGCTTCTAAGATTTTACGGTTTTTTTTACCCCTCTACCTTTAATTTAAAATTAAAATTATTTTTAGTGAGAGCTTTTTACATTCTCATTTTATTTGTGTAATTAATTTACCACGTAAGCTTGTGCGTGGGATTTGTAGAGTATAAAATTTTGTCTGACAGAATTCGAACTTGGGATCTTTTGGATACAAAGCTAAGGCATTACTGAACCGTCACGGAGGTCGGATGAATTAACCCTTGTTAATAATTTGGATACATAAGATGTCAAACCGATCAGTTGTCGCTTTATAGGAATACTGATATTATTAAATAGTATTGCTTATTATGGCTTGAAAACAATGGCCTTACAGAACTTATAAATATACAGCTATCGGTCAGGAATGTGTAAATAATAAATATAAAATTAATTTTGTTCGTTAAGAGTATTTAAACAAATATGGTAACAGAATAAAATATTACAGCACATAAAAGAAGTTAAATCTATGATGGTATTTAATATTAAAAAAAAAAAAAAAAACAACAAAAAATGTGCTTCAACTTATTTAAAGTTTAAAGTCAAGAACTATCATAATATAGTAAGTCGATATTACACTCAGTCTTGAAATATTTAATTAAAAACTAAAAATAAAATAAAACAGGATTCATGCTTTTCATTTTTGTTATATAACACGTATTTTTTTCAAATAATGATACGGTTTCTAGGTTATAACTGGCCTTATAGCCTTCATATTGCCTACAATGACGTGTTGTCTAGTATACGACGTACCTTACAATCCTGTACGGGTCGTCTTGCTGAACATGTCTGTTTCATCACGAACTGCCAACTCGCCACTCGTCTCTTTCATATTATTAAAATAATTTTTTGGTTAAAACTTAACTTCTTTTACTATATAGTTGTATTTCAACCGTTCTATTTCACGATTTTTGAGCGTGGTAAGATACCCTTCTTACATTTCGTGACGTAAATGTAATAACAAACGTGGTAACGTAAATTAAACCAACTACGTATGTATATATACGTGCGTTTCTGTTTGTGTTTCATATATATATATATATTTAATTTATTATTAAAATATTCATGGAAGAAAAAACATTACAAGAAGTTTTATTTTTAATATCTACCCACATTTATACTGCTTGTTGCAAAATTTAAACTAAATAAAAAATTGTATTGCACAATAGTAGAACTAAATTTGAAATTTGATTTCTAATTTATGAAAGAAATATTTTTTATCAACTAAGAATACGCTGCATAAGATCTGTTTGTACCCGAAAGTAAAAATAGAGAACTAAATTTGCATTTCTTTGTTTTAATATATTAATCAATATTTAGAAAGGAACTAGTAAAGGCAAAGGCACTTAAAAATTACAAAATGAATTTTTCTATTTTTTTTTTTTTAATAAAAGGTTTATTGGTTTAAGGTTTATTTTAATAAAAGGTCTATTGTTATAGAGTATATACAGAAGTAAAAGATAACAGTCACAGAATAATGTAATTTTGTATATATGTTTTTGGGAAAATGAGTAATTTATTCCAATTTCATACTTTATTGTTTCGGTGGCTTATACACTAGCACACTAAATCCTAGACTGAAAGTCGCGGTGCAATTCTCGGAAAGAGTCAGGATTTTTACCTCAAAGTAGAACTACTTGTAATCCTACATCAGTAAAACGATGGGCTTAAAAAATACTTCCGCTACAATTTAATTTGTGCCCGAATTTTAATTTTGGTGATGTTCTAACTGCTTTTAACCTTATTACAATTTAAATCTTTGTGAAATGATAAAGCATTTTCTTTCAATCAATTATTGGAACTTTTCAAATTTAATAAATATTGTTTGTTTAAAAAAAAATTGTAGAATTGTTATTGTTTAAAATAAAATTCGATTTGATAAGTTGAGTAATGAAAAACAATCAGTAAGTATGATGAAAATATTTATAACTGATTTTACTATTTTTCAAACGAATTATTAAGTTTTAAAATCACTGGTAATGATAAAAATCGTCTAACATCAAACAAAACTTTAAAGAAACATAACAAAGTCGTCTTTAATGGCTCGTAGAATGCGGTGGGAATATCCAGTAAAGCCAGTTGTAAACAATTCCAGGTAATTCAAAACAGGTTAACAGGTACTTGCCGGCCTCCGTGGCTCGAGTGGTGCGTTTCGGTCTTTCATACAGAGGTCCCGGGTTCGAATCCTGAACAGGCATGGCATTTTTACACGCTACAAAAATAGTCGTTCATCTCATCCTTTGAAGTAATACCTAATGGTGGTCCCGGAGGTTAATAAAAAAAACTAAAGTTAACAGGTACGTGGAAATGGGACGTGGTAGTAGGACATTTCTGCAAATAGAGATTTTAACTAGTAAAATGAAACACAAATCAGCGTTTTCATTAATGTTACAAAATCACGTCAACCCAGAGTTATCATTGTGTTTTTAGTAATTTTTTTAAACATCAGCTGATTAAAATCCATCCAAAAGAATGCTGGAAATATCAACAGTTTGCCAATAACATTTTTTTTCTGTTTAGCTCCCGGAACCACGGTAAGGTATTACTACAGGGGATTGATGAGGATGATATGTATGAATGTAAAGGATGCCGTAGTCTTTTACAGTTTCAGGTTGACCATTCCTGAGATGTGTGGTTAATTGAAACCCAATCATCCAATGAACACCGGTATCCAGGATCTAGTATTCAAATCAGTATAAAAGTACTAGGATTTGAACCTTAGAATTCTTGACTTCGAAATCAGCTGATTTGCGATGACGAGTTCACCACAAGACCAACCCAGTGGGTTTCATTTCGTAATTATTAGTATTACTTTTATTAGTAAGAATTTGACAGGCCAACATTTTTTTTACGGTTCAATTTTTAGAGTTCCAGTACTCATAATCTTTTATTTTATTTAAATTGAATTTAAAAACATTACTATATGTCTTCTCTTTGCGGCCTTTTGAGAATTCCAAGAGGTTTGAATATCGGGTAAAAAACTTAATAAGATTTTAAGAACTAAAATTCTACGTTTAACGTGGAGGGGGATAAGGAACTTCTTGAACAGCGTTTATTTATTTAATAAAACACGGTACGTAAGATTAATTGTTGACTAATAAAATCGATGGATGGTCGGGAATCTGAATTAGAAAAGTACTGGGAACATTCATGAAGACAGCCAACTGTTGCCTTATTTGCTGAAAATACATATATCTATATTCAACATACTTGAGGTTGTCTCTACATATTATCTTAAAAAAACATACGCTCACAAACTATTCATGCTAAGATGTAAAAGTTGTCGTACAGTTCTATCTCTGATTAATTTAAAAAATAAAATAAATTATACACATTAAAATATGATTCACTTGAATATTCAGTAATATCTAAATACTCATTCGGTATTAAATAAATTTAGTTAAATAAAAGAATATAAATAGCCTAAATATGTATTTAAATATTTACTGTAAAATTATTCTTAGTGATGTCATAGGTCATTTTTTTTTAGTCACAGTTAAACTAAGTATTCATTTTTTAAATGTTATTGAAAAAAAATTGTCATTATATTATTGAAATTTCTTTTTTAACTACTAAAAAAGGCATTATTTATTGACCAAAAATATATGTTGGTTACGAAAAGAATAAAATGAAGTACATAATTCGATTGTATTATATATATATATATATATATATATATATATATATATGTACACTCATATATCTTAGAATAAATAAGTCTGATGTAACTCAACAAAGAAGTAAAATATTTACATATTAAACTTAAAAAAAAAGAAGCAGTAATCTTAAATCGTAACTGAACAATACAGGATTCAGACTAAATGTCCGATTTTATTTTGAGGTTTAATAGTTTAAGAGTTTTAAAGAAACAATGAAATGTGTTCGGTCCCCCAAGTTGCAGCTACTACTTCGGAACGTAAGATTTACATATATTACACATAACCCACACCACAACCCACACAAAAGATGGGTATTATATTAACAATTCTCTATTGTTAGTGTCATAAGTAGCAGATATGAGTTATTGCAGCGTAAAGCACTTGTAACCAACCTACACGCAACGGTATCACGGTATTAGGATATATTAAAAATGGTCCTCGCACATCTTTTTCCGTTATTGCTTGTAAATTGAAATAAATTATTTACCGATAAGCAATTATCCGTTAAATTTTCTTTAAATAAAAATTAATTTTTTCTAAAACTTATTTTCTCTAATCTTTTAATAATATGAAAATTATGAACGTCTTAAATTATATATATACTAGTATCCCCGTCACGGCTTCGCCCGCGCTATATGTTTTCCACCACGGTCAGGGGATGTCTAGCGAGTGGGGTCTGCCCCCTGGATCCTTATGCGTTCTTTAAACTCAAACTTATGAGAAACATACTGATAAATAATAAATTAAAGGCTATCCAATTTATAAAAAATTATCACTGTACTGTAATTTCTTCAAAACAATTGTTTGGCTAGTAAAGGATCACTAACTGGTTTTTAGATTTCCCGCCGCTGCTTCGCATGCGAAATAGAAATCAGAATTATAAACATAAATTGCCATCACAATGTTAACAAATTTCATAAAAATTGATTCAATAATGCTAGCATAAAACGGTATAATTTAAAAAAAAAAAATTTATATTTTTTTTACCCCTTAAATATTAAAATTGAAAAACTCAATAATGATTTTTAGGTATTTATATAAAGAGTATTTGCAAGCCAAAATCGAGTAAATAACTCATTTAGTACAGGAGAAATGGGAAAATTTGCGATCATAGTTCGAAATTTTTTAACAACTTTCTTCATCCCTTTCAAGATCGAATTTCAAAGAACCTAGAAATTAGTTTTTAGATATTCACATGAAAATTAGAGACACCAAAATTCAAGTTGATGTCTTCATTTATTACAGAGAAATTAAAAATACAGTAAATTTAGCTTTTATTCCACTTTAACCCTTTAAACTCGAAATTTAAAAATAAATCCTTTTTTAGTGTGCACTTTCACCGTAAGAAGAACGTGTATACAAATCTTCATCAATTTATTTTCACTTTCTTTTGCGGGCGTTGATTATGACACATTGTTTTATATATATATAAATATAACGATAGCGTTCAAATCCTAGTAAAGGCAGTTACTTTTACACGGATTCGAATACTAGATCGTGGGTACCGGTGTTCTTTGGTGGTTGGGTTTCAATTAACCACACATGTCAGAAATGGTCGAACTGAGACTGTTCAAGAATAAACTTCATTTACACTTACACACATCATTCGCATTCATCCTTTGAAGTAATACCTGAACGGTAATTCCCGGAGGCTAAACAGGAAAAAGAAAGAAGAAAAGATATACAAAACGAAAAAAATAAGGTTTTCTTTAATGATTAAAAAAAGAAGTAATTGAACTAGCTAAATACCCGTGCTTCTCAAATTATCATTTTTCGCGAAGGATAATTTTCAGAATTTGAACGCAAATTAGGAGGCCTACATTTTTAAAGTTTATTTATTAACTGATGATAAATACATTATTTCTATTATTACAATAAAAAATATTCACTTATTTGTAATATATTAACAACATTCTTGATTTAAATACCGGAAAAAAAAGAATTAATTCTGTATATTTGTAAATAATAACTAATAATTTACAAAGATTTTAAATCTATAATTATATTAGAAAAGTAATAAGTACAACTTTGTGTGGTGTACAATCATTATTACTAAAAATTTTAATTTTTATATTTAAATAAGTACAATTTTTTTTTTAAATATTGATTTAAACAAAACATAAGGCTAGTTACTTGAACAACAATGAATATAATTGTATAGTGGAATCCTTTAAAGCTTCAAAGTTAAAGCAAATAACTCAAATAAAAAGAAAAAAAACAATTATGAAAAAGCTATTTAATCACTTGATAAAACTAGTTAAATTATAGGCTTAGTAGTCCCTGTTAACGGTGAAAAATACCATCTTTTAATAGATATATTTTTAAAAAAAAACATGGATGAAAGAACCTAGTTAACAGGACTACACTTTAATACAATTAAAATTTGTTCTTTTTTGTTTTTATTATGATGTCAATATGTTTGAAGAAAATCAATAAAAGTTACCTTTTATTACTAATTAAAAAAATAACAATATTATCAGATTCATTTAAGAAGTCTAAAACCCGCCGGGTTTGTCTATTGGTCTATTTCGTCATCACAAAATCACCTGAATTTCGAAGTCCAGAGTTCTAAGATTCGAGTTTTCATAGAGGCAGTTGATTTTATTTGGATTTGAATGCCAGACTGTGGATACTGTTGTTCTTCTTTGGTGGTTGAATTTCAATTAAAGATACAACTCCGGAGTGATCTACCTGAGTCTGTTCCAGATTACAATTTCACCGGTACATTTACACTTACATTGCACTACAACTGCAGCTACGTCAGGCCTGGCAAGCCGATAGTAGTATTTGTATTTGTCTATACACACACCGACTCAGAAATAGTTGGAAAACTGGTTGGAGAAAAACCTAAGAGATTTATAAAAATGTTAGTGTTTAAATATGTTTAAACTCGTTATATTTAAATATTTGCCCATCGGGCTGGTTAAGTGGTTAACACGTCGTCAAAAATTACTTATTTAACAGCTGATTTTCGAAGTCGAAGGTTCTCAGGTTCAAATTCTAGACTTTTATGCAGGTTTGAATACTAGTGGATACCGGTGTACTTTGGTGGTTAGAGTTCAATTAACTATATATCTCAGGAATGGTCGGTCTGAGACTATACAAGAGGACACCTCATTTACATGTCGTACATGTCATTTTTATCTCATTGAGCTGCGGGAAGGGATTGCTTATTGTTATCTATCGGAACAAATTGGAAAGTACAAATTAGGGGAAAAAATGTTTAAGATTGTACTTTTAAAACACTGCACACTAAATATGCCTTAGAAAAGTACGAGGTCAGTACTGTATTTCTCAAAAACTTTGGTTTCCTTTGCGTCTTTTTATTAAAAGGACGAACTTTATATTTTGTTAAAAAAAGGACTTTTAAATTAAAATTTTCACTTTTTTTCTTACTCTTATTATTTGAATCGGTCTAATGCCCTATTTTTAGTTAGTCTTGTAAAACGAAAAGTAGTCTTGTTTATAAAACGAAAAAAAGACTTTTATTTATTTAAATGAACCTGGAATAATAAAATATTTAAAATAATTAAACCTAACCGAGGTACTGAACCAAGGCGGCATATTATTCAATAGTATTAACTAAGGCAAATATACTCTTTATTAATAGACAACCTAGGCCCCACCAGTTTAAAAGAAAATTCTTCTTCCTTACAGCATTTTTCTCATTATTATCAAAAATTATTAAAATATGTATGTACGTAATAGTGTCGTTAAAAATCAATGTTCAACGGGGAAAAAGTTCCTACCTTCACTAAGAGCTGAAATATCAATTTAAAAAACTGTCAAATTAAAACTAAACATTGGGAAAACTTTTTATCTGCTAAAACGATATATAAAATATATAATTTGTAAAATATACATATTTTTTTTTTTTTAGTTTTATTATTTATTATCAAAATTATAAAATGCTGAAATTTACACTAACTAAAAAACAGGAGGAAAACCAGGTACTTTTATATGTGAATTATTTTTTTCAATTTTCAATTGTTTCGTAAGGTACAACTTACGAACAAATATACGTATAATTCTTTGAAAACAAACAGCTTTTTTCATGATACATATTATAATTTAAGAGCACTTAAGTGTTAATATATTGTTTCTAATGTAAAGAAATTATTTATTTATATATAGTGTTTCAAAAAGTTTCTGCCATAAATTTATGCAAAAGTTCATGTAAAAAAAACCCCTAGATATGAAAATATTTACTAGATTTCCTAGATATGGAAATATCTTCTTTTGAGTTACTGCTAACAAAAGATTTCTTCAAGATTTTTGTTTTAGATTTGTTTCTGTTCTAGATTTCTAGTCAAATAATGCTAATCAAAACTTCAAGGACACGAATTACTGGATAAAATTAGTGGTTTTATCTACAACCTTACGAAAAAAACAAAAAAAAAAAAAAAAATGGTACTACAAGTAGTACCTTCAGTAGTTTGCGAAAAAATTATAGTAAAACCCAAATAATTAAAGTTATAAAAACTCTCTTTTATATTTGACGTTAGTTAATTAATTTAATTGTTAATTATTAAATAAAACTATAAAATACATTTTTGAGAGAATTAAATTATGAAATAAGGTCAATTAAACCGAATAAAGAAAAAAAAATGTATATATATATATATATATATATATATATATATATATATATATAATATAGCTTTTCTCTAAAATAACTTTTCATTCATTAAAGATAGAAAAATGAAATTTATCAAAGATAAATTTACCTGATTAAATTTGTCTATCGTTTCTACCTGAGACTATATCTATTTTGCTGTATGAAATCGCAAAATTAAATATTTTAACGTAAAAAAAAACAGACTGTGATATTCCAAGAAAAATGACGGCCAGTTAATATTTTTAACCGGTTAGTTTCAAAAAATGTCTACAGTATCAATTAAATAAGCCGATCTCCGGGGCGGAGTGGTAGTATCTCGGCCTTTCATCCAGGGGCCCCGGGCTTGAATCCCGGTCAGTCATGGCGTTTTTCTTTCGCTAAAAATTTCCATTTCCATATTCCTACGTATAAGCTTTTTAAAGATTTTGTGATGAATTAATGAATTAATTCATTAAGAAAAAAAATAAATGCTCAATTGTAAATCACTAAAAATAATAGAAAAGTAGTTTCGGTAGTGTAGCCTGAAATGACTTTAGTCATTTCAAAAATGTCTAACAAAATTAGTGGTCATTTAGTGTTTAGTTGCAATTCAAAATTTATCAAATAATAAATTTGCTAATTGTAATATATTATTGGTTTAAGGAAAAAAGCACTTTTATTTTCCATTTGAAAAATGTCAAAAATATTTATGTGTATGTTCACATATTACAAACATATTTAACGAAAAATTTAACTTGCATTACAAGCTAGTTTAAAAATATATTCTTTCCTGAACTGAATCATTTATTACTCGTCAAAAATTAGAAAGATCAATTCATGGGTAGCAATATGCATTGCTGGAACGGCAACTGGTTTCTTGTTATCTACGATGTCCTATCACGGAACACTTTTCTTTCCACTGCATTAAGTAATCAACACTACTTCTACTGCCGCAGGTAGAACTACTCCGCTATATGTTAATACTTTCTTAACTTTGTAATAGAATAAGGATAATAAAAATTATTAGGACCATTAATTCTAGTAAACGTTGCTATATCATTTTAGGGTTATATTTCAGCAAAGGTAAGGCACTTATTATATTTTTTTTTAAGTAAGTTTTTCATAATTATTCTGTATAACTAAAACTACCTTACATGTCAGGAAAGTAAGATATACAGAGTGTATCACGAAGTTCTCCCCAAACTTTCATAACACATTCTACTAGTGAAAAAAATGGAAAAAGTTCATACAAACATGTATCCCAAAATTCTTCTTTGCGAGTTACGACTAATGAAAGATTTCGCTCGAATTTTTAAGCTACCCCGGGGAAATAAGGTTGTATTGACATTTTTAGGGCGTTAAACATCATTTCCTTGAGATCACTAATTCTGTATCTTAATTAACGTCCTTTTACAACCTCATTTTACTGGTATAACTGAAATCCGAGCGAAATCATTCACTAGCCGGAACTCGCAAACGAAGTATTTTAGGATATATATTTATATGAATTTTTTCCATTATTTTCACGATTAGAGTAGGTTATGAAAATCCCGGGAGAACTTCATGATACACTCTATATATTTCAAAGAAAATAAGGTGGTAGTTTTTTTTCTTTTTTTTTTCAAAAAACGCATTCAAAATTTCTTTATAGGCTTCTGTAGCAGTAAAACAACATTATTTGCTTAAAAGCAGATTAGAAAAAAATCTCTACGAAATCATGAACTCGGTCATTTAAATCAAAATATTAGCCATTAGTCATAGAACCAGTTAATTTAACCTTTCAGTTTCTATGAATGGTTTAATAGAAATTTCATAGAATTTGATACTTAATATACATGGAAATCTCTAGAGCTTTCATTTAACGGATTGTATCTATCACTGAAATTCTTCTAATCTTTCTATTTTATAAATTTATTTCTTAAGGGTAAAATCCAGGTCAATAATTAAGTTTAAAGAATTTCGATTTGTAATGGCCGTTGATAAATCATTAAGTTACTTTTTATATAATAAAATGTTTAGTTGTGTTCGAATTTCATAGGAATAACTATAAACATAAATCAAGGAATAATTACAATAAAATATATTTGCATCTCTGTTTGTAATTAGTACTTAATAGGAGAAAAACAAACAAATTCAAAGCATATATATAGTCTATTATAGTTTCTATTGTATTCAACTCGGTAGAAGATTCAAATGAATTACTGGGCTTAATTAGGAATGGTCGGATAAAGACACAAATCCTTAGGTGGGATTAATCGTAAAGCCTAATGAGGTGGAATGCTTCTCGTGAAACATTCCTTCTTTACTTTTATTTTTTCTATCGTCTTCACCAGTTACTTCATTTTCTTCCACACGGTATAGCTTACAGAATTGTTATATAGTAGTTACCTATCAAAGAAATTAAACAGACATTCTTTGTTTTACCTCTACAAGCTTTTGTGATAGTGCAATACCTAACGACAATAGAATATTCAACAGTCTTTTTTTTATTTTTCTATTTAACTATTTAAGAAGAGAACATTTTATTTTTTCAATTTAAAAAAAATAAAAAAAAAAACCATTTCTCGTAAATTCAATTAAGATAAAGTTATTAATTAAAATAATGTAATCAAACTGTAATACTTTGATGAATTATCTTTCCCTTTTTTTATTCCATATATATAAAGATATACTATGCAAGGTATTAATAATGTTCAGGAACCATCGAATTACTTTCAACCATAAAAAATTCAAAGATGAAATTTAAAAGATGATCTTACACATTAAAACGATCTATTTTTCAGTAAGAGACGATCACACCCCAAGCCTTCATGAGAGACAAATAGAAAATTTTAAATAGACCATGTTATAATACCATACTGAAGTATAAAAACATCGTCTACGTAAAAAAATTCGGGCTACGATAACCTTAACAAAAATGATGGCCATTTAATACAGAGTGTTCAAAAAGTGATGTAACTATATGAGAAAATGAGTAAATTAAAATAGTTGTTGGAAGTGGCCTCCATTATGCGATTCACATAATTGAATACGACGTAGCATGCTCTTAAACATATGTTTTAAAGTTTGTTGAGGAATTGCAGTGACAAATCGTTCAATTTCGCTCTGCAATTCGAGAATAGTGAGAGGATGAGCTTTGTACGTAGCATCCTTAAGGTAACCCCACAAGAAAAATTCAGAAGGGAGTAAATCGGGAGACCGAGAGGGCCTTAGCCCCTCTAAGATCACTTATCCATGAAAACAATGATCCAAGAAAGTCCAAGAAACCGTAGTATTGTCTTGCTGAAACCACGTCTATTCTAGCCGGTCTGCAGGTATAGAGTTTACAAATTGTTGTACCATCTGTATATAACGCTCATTATTCACTGTACCGTGAAAGAATGTCATGAAAATTCACCTACTTGAAATTGCACAGCACACACCGACTTTTTGTCACTGCAGAGGAGACTCGTGCAGCTGATGTGGATTTTCCGTACACCAAATGCGTGAATTCTGTGCATTCACGTATTCGTCAAGGTGGAACCATGCCTCGTCAGACCAAAACCGATCATCGAGTTCTTCCCCATCAGGCTTTACAGTTGACATGACTGACATAAACCTACACGTTTTCCAGTGTCTGTAAGTAATAACTCGTGATCAACATGAATTCTTTACGGATTCATCTTCAAACACTTGCATAATGCCTTGTGAGCACTACCGACGGAGAAATCAGACTGGCTATAATGGCGTCGCACAGACTTCTTGGGATTAAGAGAATTTGCAGCTTGCACAAGGATCAACTTTTCTGGTGTTAGCACTTTTGATAGACCACTTTTGGCTGTACATGCAACATTATCAGTCTATTAGAATTTGTCGTACAGCCCTTTGATGAAGGACTTGTTTGGTAATCCACAACGTACTTTTCTGTAAAGGCATTCCAGGTTTGGGCATAACTGACACATGTAGTATATTGGGAGACAATGAATATTCTCTGCTGTATTGTGTAACCCATTTTCCTCAATTAAACCTGTCACAAAAGAAGGAGACATTATTCCACAAGTTGTATCACATTTTGAACACTATATATTTTTACAGCTGGTTTCAAAATTAACCTACAATACACCCAAAAATAGATTGGATTAAGGTAAGAGCATTTTTATAATAACATTTTTTAACTTTTTGCTGTTGAGCAGCTGTTAAATAAGCTAATAAATACTGTTTACACTTTTGAAACTAGCCACTCGTGAAAAAAATGGACACAATTTTCGTTAGGCAAAGAAATTTGCAAGTTTTAATGCTGAAAAGTTTTAATACTGATGGTATGTTTCAGGAAGTTTCTATTATACTGTATAGAATATTTCTGTCATCAAAACCTGAAAAAAATTTGAATCAGTTTAGTTCTGGAAACGCTTTCTTTTCGAGATTCGGTTAAAGAAAGATTCGGTTGCAATCTATTCAACTTGTAAACATTTAAGCGGTAAGCGGAGCCTCATGGATCAAGAGGTGAAATGATATGTAAATGAAGCAGTCCTACGCTGACTAAGGCTGACCATTACTAAGGTGTGTGGTTAACTGAATCCTAACCACCAAAGTATCCAATATCTAGTATTCAAATCTGTGTAAAAGTAACTCATCTATCTTTACTAGGATTTGAACCTGAAAATTTGAATTCGAAGATTAGCTGTTAAACAGTTGATATGGGACAAGGATTTTACCATTCCACCAATCCGGCGGTATACGATTTAAGAGAAAGAATTTTTACTCAGTTGCAGTGCAATCTTTTCAGATTTTTTTTTTTGTTGCATTCTGTTTTCAAAAAAAAAATAATTTTTATCATTTAATTTGGTTTTCATTGAATTTAATTGCATCAGATTTTTTTTGAATAAATTTTTTATAAATTTCCTCTTGAATTTTTATTTGGCTATTGAAAATTTAACAAATACATTTATGCAAAACATAAAATAGCTTGATTTTTGACTCGAATATTTTTTTGGGTTTTACAACAATTTTTACGGACAAAAGACAAAGTACTTAGACTTATTGTTTTCATGTAAGATTACTTATTAACCACTAATATTACTCAATAATTTGAGTCTGTAGAGTTTTATTGTAACATTATTTGATTTTTAAGCAGAAATCTAGACAATATATTTTGCAAGCCGTAACTCAAAAACAAGCGTTACAATCATACGTTTATTATTAGTTTTTTTTTTTTAATTATTTTGATGAGATGAATACTTCTATAAAATGCAGTATAAAATTTTTGAAACCCTTGTATAAAATCATTTCAATATTACTTCTGTGAAACTTTAACAAAAATAAAATTTGAATATCAGAATAACATCATTCTGATATTCAAATTTTATTTTTGTTAAAGTTTTATATTATTATGCATAAAGAAATATACATTTCTAGATTAATATATTTTTTTTTTTTTGTCTTCAGTCATTTGACTGGTTTGATGCAGCTCTCCAAGATTCCCTATCTAGTGCTAGTCGTTTCATTTCAGTATACCCTCTACATTCTACATCCCTAACAATTTGTTTTACATATTCCAAACGTGGCCTGCCTACACAATTTTTCCCTTCTACCTGTCCTTCCAATATTAAAGCGACTATTCCAGGATGCCTTAGTATGTGGCCTTTAAGTTTGTCTCTTCTTTTTTTTTGTACTGTATTGTATACCTGCCATATTGGTTGAATTGTAAATTTCTCGTCTTAAATCAACTATTTAAAGCTAATTTTCGAAGTCAAAATTTCTGAAGAAATCATCTGTACAGGAAATATAATTTCAATAAATAATCATTCATTAAATTAATTTGAAAAATTACAGCGGGGTAAAAATTCACTTATAAAGAAAAAAATAAAAATAAATCGGGGCATTTTGGTTAAGGTAAGGTAAAACAATTTACTGAAAAAAAGAACAATGGAAAAAATTAAATCATATAGGCCGATTTAAGAATCTCCTTTTGTGAAGGTTTTGCATTGTAAAAAAATCAATAGTAATTCTTAATACACAAAGTATTCTTTATTAGCTCTTTAATATGTTTTTTGTCTGTTGAATTTAAACGGAGATAAAATATGTAAAGTGTAAAATAATAATAATAATAATGGATAAAAAAAATTATAACGCTACAAAAGCGACTATTATTAAAAAAAAAACAAAAAAAAAAATAGAAATCACATATGAAAATATATAACGGATTTACATTTAGTGGTAATAACAATAAAACAGACAGCTTTAATAATTTGTTAGAGTCATTTGTACGGTGGTCGATTGAATTACATTGAAGAAAATCACGTTTAATTTGATGGAGAATTGACTTTATGGGGTTAGTTCGTGGGAAAGCAGACTTCTTAACTGTCGCTTCGCGTCAAGCTCCAGGCTTCACTCTACAGTCAGTCGTTAAACCGATATATCACAGGAGTAATTACTTGGTGGTGTACGATTCAATAGATAAAATAATAATAATAATAATTATTATTATTATTATTGCATTACCAAGTTATTTCTACTAACCTCAATAATTTAAAGATATCGCAATCAATTTAACTTGTATTTAAAAATAAATTTTATAGACGAATCTCGCAGATTAAATAAAGTAATTATCGAATTTTCGTTTATTAAAGACAATAGCTTAATTATAATAGAGCATTATCAATTTATTTTTTAACATTATTTATTTTTATTAATTGAACATTTTTACAGAAGTATCAATACATAAACAGAATATTTCTTTGAGTATATTTTAAAACAGCTTCAAAGAAATGATTGAAAAAAAGAAAATAAATACTTATCCTTTATCTATCTATACTCACATAATATTAATTACGTTAATTAATATTATATATATTAAACATGGTCGTTTTACTTATGAAAGTATTTCTCAAATTCGTTTTCTTAGAAAATTTTCCTTGAGTCCAAGATATGCACTTTTTAAAAATTCCAACCCCCTAAAGAGTAAAAATAATTAAAGATTAAAATGGTTGAGCGGATAGACTCAATGAAAACGATATACAAAAATGATAATTGATTTCTTTAAATTTCAAATTTCAAACGTAGTTCAACCTTTCACTAAAAAATTTCGAATTCGTTAAAATTTATTTAATAATGAATTAATGTGGAATTTCTACATAAACTATCTCTGATATACCGGATGTTAACAAGATGAGGGAACCGTTAAATAATTTTTCAATATTTAAAAGTAGACAAATGAAATTCTTTTTAATGGTCCTATTTCACAAAGATGTATTTTTCGACGTGAGGCCTGCACACCCCGAGCGTCAATGAAGAGGAACTCAAGAATTTTAAATAGAAAGAACTCTGGGTTGTGAAACATATTTTAAAGACATTGAAAAAACTGAAATTTTTATACAAAACCTTTCAGTTACAACTCTAACGAAAAATGGAGGCCGTTTAATATCATTACAACTAGTTCCAAAAATTATCTATAGAACTTCTTACGTAACTATTCAATAGTGAAACACTAAAAATAAAATTTAGCAAATCCTGACCCGTAGGAGAAGACAGCCACCACCAGCCTCTCGGTACCTTACCCTTATGAGTTTTACCGAAGATCAACTTTCAAAACCTCGCATTTGACATATTTCATGCCGCAAATAACATTTCCATCGATGTACTACTATCTATCAAGAACTCATCACACAACACACATCAACCAAATTTTAAACAAGACTGAATGGACTAAATGTTTTTTCTTGTTTAGCCTCCGGTAATTACCTTTTAGATAATACTTCAGACGATGAATGGGGATGATATATATGAGTTTAAATGAAGTGTAGTCTTGTACAGTCTCAGTTCGTCCGTTCCTGAGATGTGGTTAATTGAAACCCAACCACCAAAGAACACCGGAATCCAAGATCTAGTATTCAAATCCGTGTAAAAATAACTGACTTTACTAGGACTTGAACGCTGGAACTCTCGACTTCCAAATAAGCTGATTTGAGTAGACGTGATCATCACTAGACCAACCCGGTGGGTGTGAATGGACTAAATTACATCGAAGGAACTGAACTACCTACCCGAAATAGATAAAGTTGGGTTTATCACGCATTGTCAACACACAATAAAAACAAAAATATCAAATACGTAAAAACATAAAACAAAATTAAAAAAAAATCCATAAACCTTAAATCAAAACAACAAAAATACAAGAAAGGAAAACCCGAGCAGGACCATAAATTCCTTCAGTAATTCTCTCTTTTACTAAATAGACTGTAAAGTTTTCCACAATTGTGCACTCGGTCTGGACCCTCCAATTTACATGGAGATACCCAATAATAACGAGCCGACACGTAGTTTCCATGCGCATTAACTCATACTAAGAACATTCGGACAGTGCATGGTAGGAATCAACCAACCTTTACTGTGGATATGCTTCCTCCTCAAAACAGTCTATTTTGAGGAATGAAACCACTACTTGGGGTGTACTGAAACTAGCTATGAAAAATATTAAATGGCCGCCATTTTGGTTACAATTTTCTTACCCCCCCCATGTTTTCTATTTCAAAATTTTGTTTTTTAATGTCCTTTAAAATGATTTCTTACAATCCTACTCTTTCCAATATTTGAGCTACTCTACCCCCATGGAAGCTCCTGCGTGTTTGGAATGCGGTAACTTTTATTGAAAAATTAATAGTTTCTAGACAGAAATATCTACTAAATTTAAGTCTTACAAGATCACCAGTTAAAAAAAAGGGTTGATTTAATTTTTATAAAACACACACACACACACACACACACACACATATATATATATATATATATATATATATATATATATATATATATATAGATGAGAGAATATCTGGTTAACTAGACTGAATTTTATTTATAAAAATCAGGTATTATTTTCTCGAAATGTCAGCACTATTTAATAAAAGTGTTTTTGTACCACAATTTTCGTAGATAGGTAAATAACATACTTTTTGTAGTAAGCGTTATCTTTGTACTGTACACAAATTCAGTTTCAATATTAATAAGACTAAAATAAAGTAAAAAAAAAAAAATACGATAAGTATACTGGTCTTCTTGAGGGAGTGGTAGCGTCTGTAACTCTTGAACCTCAGAAGTGAATGACTGTTGAATCTCAGATATTTAACTCATGAAAGACTTTGTACAATGAAAACAGAGAAAAACTGAGAAAAGTAACAAATTAATTTTAATCGACAACTAATAAATTATACATCTTACTTTATTTAGTAAGGGACTTCAACAGACTGTAAGGGAAACAGATAAATAATTTTAATACTTTGAACACAATCAATATTTGAAAAAAAATGTAAAAGAATTGTTGGATAGTTTCTGTATTTGAATCTGGAAGACAAAAATACATAGATAACAAAATCCAATTAAAATTAGTTAATTAATTAGATTTTAACTAGTTCCTACAGAATTACAGCTAATTGTGATATTAAAAAGTCAACCATTCAGCAGATATTAAAAATGGATAAGTCCAGTCTCGTTATTTGTTTTTTGAATGGTACGGAAATCATAATAATAATTTAAAATTGATAATTAGTGCTACATTTTTAGAAAGTAAACATTCTTAAATCCCTATAAAAGAATAATAAAACTTAAAAAACCAAATAATTACATCAAAATTATAATTTATGTGTGTGCACGCGCACGCGCGTGTACATGTTTATGTATATACATAAATGTATGATTGTTTCTCATGAATACAACAATAATTCATAATTAAATTTCTTACCTAAATTAAGTAATTTGTGTTTCACAAATTTCCCACGGTATACAAGGTACATAAATCATTTTGTAACAATTAAAATAATTATTCAATATGTATTATATATATATATATCATAAAATATTATCCCAATCATAAAATTATGATTAACCTTCAATTACATCGATTAAGTGAATGTACTCGGATAATAAACAAAAACCCCTTACGTAATAATTGCAATTTAGGAGCAGACAACAACAATCTAGCGAGATCGTAAACCAGAAAGATCGCTACTGGTAATGAACGGTACCGAACTCATTGCAATGAACACTCCTCGCTGCAATTATCTTTTATAATATAGAATGTAACTACAATAGTTTATTATTATTTAGTTTTATTCTGATAGAATTAAAACATTTCTTTCCCGCGCAAATTAAAACAGACATATAAATTCACAAAAAAATAATGGATATACGAGTATATATATATATATCAACTAAAACAAACAAGTGTAATATTTTTAATGTATTAATTTTTGCTTTTTGGTTTAAATACTACAAAATACAAGCAATAAATTTATTTATTAAGCGATTCACTGGCTCATCGACCATCTTACGCCAAAAAACTTGAAAACCAGAAACTTTTCAGAGGAATTTTCCTTAGGTAAAAAACTAATAATAAAAACTGAAAATTTTTCTATAATTTCAAAAACTTTATAACAGGATGAAAATTTAATTTCAAAGCTTAGATGGAAGCAAGAATACGTTACACTCCTACATTTATACCCTAAAAAGTAGTTTATATTTACAATATATATTTACAATTTTTATAAAAATCAGATGACAATTATAAGAATCAGATGTATTATAAGATGAAGGAAAACGAGCTCTGATGTAAAAATGAGTTGGACAAGAATATACTGTTTCTGCGTTTTTCAGCAATGTAAAAAAAGCAATATAGAAACTGAAAGAAAAATTTAATATTGGAAATTAGCCAAGAAGAGAAAAGATTATAATTCGATGAGAATTTTTTTTCAAAATACGATTGAGAAAATACTGCAATGTATTTACTACTTAAAGAAAAATTCAGTTTCAATATAAATAATACTAAAATAAATTTAAAAAAATATGATAGATCTATCGGCCTTCGTAGTGGAATGGTAACGTCTCTGACTTGCACTTGGAAGGTTCTCAGTTCGAATCCCGGTTAGGCTTTGAACTTTTTTATCCATTATGAATTTAACTACATCTCATCCGGCAATATTAATTGGGCGTAATTCTGCAGTTTTGAGCATAAATAAATAAATAATGAGGAATAAAATTCTTAAATAGAGAAGAACAATGATAAAAAATTAATGAATAGTTATAATTAAGGTGGTAAAATTACTAAAGATGAATGAAGACAGGAAGAGAAAAAACTGATTTGTAGTAATTTTTCATACAAAATATAAGAGAGCTAGTGTCAAATATAGATATAATTAGAACAAATTTCTTGAATATACGTGCACGCGCGCGTGTGTGGGCAGGGTAGCCCTTTATGAAATTGGAATGTGGACAATTGAAAATGAGAAAGAAATAATAGAGGCTTTTATATATAGTGTTAGAGGAAGATGTTGAAAATTAGCTGGATCGATAAGATTGAAAATGAGGTCGTCTTAAGACAATTATTAGAGAAGAGAAAATTGTGGTCAAATCTTACAAGTTAACGGAAATACTGTAAAGAACTAAATTTGGATAAAAAGAGTCTCTTTTTGACCAATAAAAATTCATCTTACTTTTTTTATAATAAACTGAAGGTATGTCAGTGAATTTAAATAAATTTTTTTTTTTGAGCTTTTGATTAACAGGGAAAAAATCTATATCAAACACTGTGATTATGCGTAGTTACTTTAATAAATTATATCTAAAAATAATAAAATAATAATAATAAAATATAAATTATATCTTATAAATTATATCTTTTACAAAAAAAATTGTAAATTTTTACAAAAAAAAAAATAATAATAACTAAATATGTGTATACATTTCTTTTACAGATGAACCAGTTATGTCGTGTGTGTGGTGAACCTGCTGCAGGTTTCCATTTTGGAGCATTCACATGCGAGGGTTGCAAGGTAAATTTTTTTTGTTTAAAATTATTAATAAAAAAAAAAACTGCTATTATTAAGACTTATAACGAAAAAATTCTTACTGACGTTGACAATAAGTTAACTATGACGTTAATTATAATTAATTGTTTATTTTTAATTTACGAAAATAATAATCATTTTTAAAACATTTTTTCATTCTGACGTAGTTTAGAAGCATAGTAAATCTCTATCAAGGTTTCATTGGAGATCTTTAATCCCTGTAACTTGTACGTTAATATCAAGAGGTAGGAAATACAGAAAAATTCTCCGTAATTGAAAAGTGGAGTTTTCTACAGTTGAAAAAATATTGACAAATTTCAATTTAGGAACTAAAATCAGAGTCATAATCAAATTCTGTTTCCTAATCGTTAAAAGACACACATTTTCTTTGTTACTGCTCGCTATATTGCGTAAAATAGGATAAGTTGTTTTTATTAAGGGCTAGGATAACAGCAAATAATTTATTTTATCTAATTTCTTTTAATTTTTTTTTAAAATTACATTATGATTTATTTTTTAATAACTTTATTTAGATAGTTTAAAGTTTGAACATTTCTTCGTAAACAAAAAGCAAACAAAATGACCTTAGGATGACAATATTAACTTCTAAATATTTCAATTCCCTATTCATTAAGCATTTTATGGTTAATCACTTTCATTACAACAGTTCTCGAAACAGTAAAGAAATAAAAATATACCATATTGTTAACCAGGAAGTAAAAATATGATTAATATTTAATATAAAGCTAGTCAAAGTGTAGAAAGTGGGAACACGCAGATGAGCAGTGTGCAACAAATTTGCATTCCATTTTCAAATGAGCGCATTCTGAGCGCGTTAGTCGTGCGGGTGACAAATATCGCTCTTTAATGTAGGATATTTAAGAAGAGTGCTGGTGACAATTTTGTACACAGTGTTTGTATATAGTATATTTTTCAAATTTCCACATTTGTTTACACATGTATATAGCTTATGCACCCGCGGTAACGTAAGGATTCCAACGGGAGTTCATACATTTAAATCGGTTCAGTCGTTGAGCTGCTATGGTGGAACAAACATACATATACCGTAAATACATTGAACTCTTTTTTTTGGGCAGTCATGTAAAAATGTGATTAAATATTTTGTGTCATAAAAGATAATATACAGTAATTCGCAAAAACTAGATAACTGTTTATTGTTTAATTAGCAGCGGTCGATAGTGTAATCCAGCCTAATTGCGCCCTTAACACCTATTTGTTACTAAATTTTTCGTTTTTTATACGTTAACCGTAGTAATAGTGGGTTACTTTTAGTTACTATTCAGTAGTCATGCACAAACTGTCTCTATTATTCAAATGAACATACG
This sequence comes from Lycorma delicatula, assembly GCF_047948215.1. Classification (NCBI taxonomy): domain Eukaryota; kingdom Metazoa; phylum Arthropoda; class Insecta; order Hemiptera; family Fulgoridae; genus Lycorma; species Lycorma delicatula. The sequence continues at coordinate 35,718,285 of NC_134460.1, read as the reverse complement.
TATTTTTAATCTTTTTAAATAATTATTCTGATTGGAACAGCTATTTAGCTGAGATATGTCGGATGTAAAACCGTTTCACTTTAAATTACCAGATACAGTAAAAAGTAAATTTAAAGGCTGATTAAAAGCTATTTTTTAATTAGCTTTTAAAACCTATTTTTATATTAAAGCACGATGAAGATAGTCAAAGAATGGAGACTGGAAAATATAACTAAAAAAAGGAAATTTTAAGAATGATTCTAGGACTTAAATCTTAAAATAACCAAAATATATTTTAAGGATAAATTATGAAATTTACCCAATATTTAAAAAAATAATGTAATCTATTAGAAAAAGAAGATTAGGCTTTTACGAAAACTTAAAAAGAATGGAGGACAAAAATTTACAAAAAGAATTTTTAATTATGTTTCCAAATTAAAAATTACAGATAAATGATTTTGAAAAATCGAAAAAGACGTAAAAGACTTAAATATTAAAGTAGAAGAAAAAAATTTTCAATTGAAATAGTTTCAGAAATAAAATAACAGTTTTCACGAGTTTTCAAGGAAAACAAAAAGGAAAAAAGGGGAAAAAATTTGCCAAAGAGAGAGAGAGAGAGAGACGAAGTTATTCAAAGAATGAAAGAGTATAAGCAGTAAAGGAAAGAAAATGTAAAGTTGATTTTTAATGCAATGCATAGCGGTCAAAACAAAATTTAAAAAAAAAAAATTAAAAACAAACAAAAAGAAACACTTTTCTTTTTAGTTTCTTGTACGAAATAAAGGAAGTATTGTGATCACGAAAAATTCCAGATTTCAACGAAAATATCCATTTTGACCTGAATTTATTTTGACTAGTTTCATCTGTAGTTTTTAGTCTGTACGTACGTATGTATGGATGTACGTACGTATGTATTTCATATAACTCAAAAACGATTAGCCGTAGAATGTTGAAATTTTGGATTCAGGATTTTGTAACATCTAGTTGTGCACTTTCCCTTTTGATTACAATCGACTGGACCAAAAGTATCCAAAAAAGACCAAAATCAAAAAAGAAATTGGATTTTGGAGGATTTCTTAACTGCAGTAACAAGCTCTCATTGAGAGCTTTTCAACTATGTATAATAAGTGATACTTATTTTCATTGGTTCCAGACTTATAGCCATATAAAATTTTAATTAATGAAATTTAGATCTTGCAGGGGAAGGCACATCGGTTCAAATCCGACTTCATCTCCTTTTATAATTTTTTTTTTTTTTTTTTTTTTAATTTAAATGCATTGATTTATTAACCTATGTTTAAAAAAAAAAAATACAGTTAATACTTCAATAATAACAAAAAAAGAGAAAATATCAAAAGTTATTAATGAAACAAAATTTTACGTACTTTTCACTTTAAAAAAATGTGTATATGTAATTTAATAGGCGAACAAGGAAGTCATGTAGTGTCCACATCTGATTATTTATACAGGAATATAAAAGCTGGGAAAATAAAAATAACAATGTATTAACAAAATGAGAGATACACAATAATGAAATAACAATTCAGATTCTAAAATACGATTACTCCTTTTTTTTAAAGCAACCCATAAATAATATTTAATGTTTAAATAATCAGTTAAAATTTCCTAAAGTTAATTTATTTATATTTTTAACGACTTATAACAATGGATTATAATTATACTTGCACAATAACGTATAACGACATTTTTAGATTAGAATTGTTAGTCATAAATAAGAATTTGGCTAAAATACTGTAACATAACCTTTTTAAAAGTGAGCTAGATACAATTACTGACCGTTGACCTCCACTTTTAATTTTATGATATTGTCCATAAAATAAATCCTACATAATAAAGTTGCGTCGGATTTAATATTATTTTCCTATTATATTATCTTTAATTATTTATTACTAAATAAACGTATATTTAATATCAGGAATTACCAATAATAATTTTACATCACCTGGAAAGAGAGCATTTTAAAATTAACTGCATTGATTATTTTGTATTCTTTTCGATTTCGCATAAGTTAATTATTATAATTTAAAAAAAAAAAAAAACATTTAAAAATTTAATTGATTAATGCTGCTATCTCCGAGATGGTCAGGAATGATGAAGTAATTTAATTTCTTGGTACACGGTTAATTAATGAATCAATCATTCGTTATCTGATTGTCCATATATATGAGGGAGAATGAACGAGTCTTCGTATGTACTAAGTCCTATAATACTTGGCGGATGATTTTTGTTGTAAAAAAAAAAGAATTAAACCATTAGAATCAACGATTTTTTTGGTAAAATTTATAAACCAAGTCTTGAATATTTTTATTAATGTGAAAATAGAAAAAAAACATTACTTAAGAGATTTTACGAAATGTAAAATTTGGACGATTATTAAAACAATTTAAGTTAGATTAAAATGTGTTGTAAACATTTTTTTAATATTCCTCCATGTTTTTCGGAAAAAAAATTCAGTAATGAAATGTAATTGCATAAATTAACAGAATAGTGGTTAGGGAATATGAGTTAAATAAAATTATCCTCAATTATTACTTTCCCCTCTAAACAGTTGAAGCAGAGTTTTAGCCCTAGAAAGGATAGTATTGTATTCGGTCCAATTTGGGCATATATGGTTTTCACCGCACGTTTTGACACCTATTTTTTGGTCTTCAATCAATTGACTGGTTTGTTGCAGTTCTCCAAGATTCCCTATCTAGTGCTAGTCGTTTCATTTCGGTATACCCCCTTCATCCTACATCCCTAACAATTTGTTTTACATATTCCAAACGTTGCCTGCCTGCATAATTATTTCCTTCTACATGTCCCTCCAATATTAAAATGACTATTCCAGGATGCCTTAATAAGTGGCCTATAAGTCTGTGTCTTCTTTTAAGTATATTTTTCCAAATGCTTCTTTCTTCGTCGATTTGTTGCAATACCTCTTCATTTGTCACTCTATCCAGCCATCTGATTTTTAACATTCTCTTGCAGAACCACATTTTAAAAGCTTTTTTTAAAATTCTTTTCTTCTCGGGTACTCCGTTCGTCTAAATTTCACTTCCATGTAAAGCTACGCTCCAAACATACTTTAAAAAATTTTTTCCTGGCGTTTAAAATAATTTTTGATCTAAACAAATTATATTTCTGATTGAAGGCTCGTTTCGCCTGTGCTATTTGGCATTTTATATCGCTCCGGCTTCGTCCATTTTTAGTAATTCTACTTCCGAAATAACAAAATTCTCTACCTCCATAATCTTTTCCTTCCTATTTTCACATTCAGTGGTCCATCTTCGTTATTTCTACTACATTTAATTACTTTCGTTTCGTTGTTGTTTATTTTCGTGCGGTAGTTCTTGCGTAGGACTTCATCCATTCCATTGATTGTTTCTTCTAAATCTTTTTTACTCTCAGTTAGAATTACTATATAATCATCAAATCGTAGCACCGTTTGACATCTAAGGAAACCAAAAAACCGGATGGAAATTTTCTGGATGTTAATGTTCGTATGTACGTGTGTGTGTAAGTGTTGGCCTCTAAATCACCTTATATCTCCAGAACTACTAAACCGATTTTGACGAAAGTTGGTCAAATTACTTTTATATATGGGGCATTGATGTCATTAAATTTTCAACGTAAATGGTGAAGGAGATGAGGCTGTAGAGAAAGGTCACACTCAGTATCTCGTGATTTCACCTAATTAAGGTCATATGTTTCTTAAGCACATTTGTTAACAACTAAAAAATAGCAATATTTGAGAAAAAATTCTGCAAAATCGCTCGCCCACCCTAAAAAATGCTCTTAACTACTGTATTGTTGTGACGTCACATGTGAGCGTTAGCGTTAAATGAATGATATTCAAAATTTAAAAAGTAACTCGGTCTGGCTGGGTCTCAAACTCAATCGCTGATTCGGTACTTGGTGCATTAAGCCTCGTGAATAAACCAGTCTGCCGACCGTAAAAGCGAAATTTGTTGTATGTAAGTTGTGAAATTATATTAGTTTAGTTAATGCCGACCGTCACCGCTAATACCGCCACACTTGTCCGAATTAAATACGGTTTGCGCGCATGCTTTAATTTGAATCATTGATTTAAATAAACGAAAACATATTACATTTAAAATTATAAATATTTTAAATTTAGTTATATGTGAAAGCCGTGCATAAAAAACAACGTAAAGTTGTAAGATTTTCCCACAACGCGACTAGCCGCTTGACGGGAACTGTACAACTGTCAGTTTTTTTTAATATTATTATGTAGCGAGTTATTAAACTACAAACATATTGTTAAAAATATATTAATACAGGATTTAAGTATTGAAAAAAAATCATAGTTATTTATGAATGAACATTTATACGTACAGTAAAAGTACATTTATATCAATGCACTTTTACTTTAAACTTAAAAAGGGTATATTTTAATAAAACCAAAACTTTCGATTAAAATATACAATAAACTTAATACATAAATTTATTTAATGTCATATGTATTGTGAATTAATAATTTTCAAATTTATGAAAAGTGCCTTTTGTATTTATTTATTTCGTTTACTTAACGAAAAGCAATGCGTCTGTCCTAATTATTATTTTTCATTTATTTCTAGTATGGATGTTTCAATCTGTTCAAATAGTGGCCCAATGAGATAAGGGTGATATGTCTGACATGTAGTCTTAAACAGACTCTGGCCGATCGTTCCTGAGCTATGCGGTTAATTGAACCACAACCACCAAAGTATCCAATGCCTATTATTCAAATCCGTATAAAAGTAACTAACTTTTATTAGGATTTAAATCTGAGAATCTTCGACTTCGAAAATCAGCTGTTAAATAAGTGATTTCTGACGACGAGTTTACCACTTCACCAGTCCGGTGGGCTAATTATTGTCCTGATTATAGATCAAGTATCACATTATATCATACTATAAAAATTTTATAATGCAATTTATTGTTTCTCTACCTTTATTTATTCATTCTTATATTTAAAACGTCCACGAGTTTTTTTTTAGTAAACAATCACATTCCATCGTTTGAGGGGCGTTTTGCAATAAATTTGGTATCGTTGGAATTATCAGTGAAACAAGAAATCTGTTATAATAATTTGAAATTGAATTAACTGTTGGTTACTTTTTGGAAAACTTTAAGAAAACACTAGGGGACCCGTGTTGCACCGCAGCATGAGTAAATAATAAAATTATAATAGATAATAATTTACTTTGTGGTTCATAAGACTTCTCTCCGGGCAACATTAGCTTTTCGTCAACACTTATGTTTCATCTCCACTTTCACATTTTTAAAAGATTTTGCGCGAGACAGGGCTATGTACAATGTCTATGGATAAAAAGTGGTTCACGTTGGTAGATTCCTTCTCGGTCAAAAGTTTGTCCTTGAGCCCTCTTGATGATCATGAAAATTGCTAACCATGTAGGAAATTGTCTTTGTTTAAAAGAAAATGGGAAGTAGTGTAAGATGGCGTCAAGTCAATTCGAGAAAGAAATACCCATTGCCCAACATTCACACCTGTTATAATTTCAATGACCAAACTGCTGTCATATATTTTTCTGATTATCGATCCCGTGGGCTCGTTGTGATCAAGTTGGGACTAATTTGATAGGGTGACATAGGGAGTCCCAAGATATTAGTGAAGATCCAAAAGAATTCTGCATTGTTTATCTTGATTGAGGTATTGCTTGAGTAAGAGGCACCCTTAAAGTAATAAGAGTTCTGCCCAAAGGCAGGTTTTCACCTGGCTGCCCTCCATTCTGCTCGATTCTGTTTCACCCGTTTCATTTTATAATAACTTCCGTTCCTTTTTATATTGTCTACCATTTTCATTCGTCGCCGACCTCTTGCTTTCCTCCCGTTACAAATCCTTCAAATACCGTCACCAACAGGTAGTCACGTCTCAGCCAATGTCTCAACCAACTGCATTTTCTTCTTTTTATTATTTCAATAATCGCCCTCTCTTCTCCCACTCTACGAAACACCTCCTTATTCCAAACTCTCTCCGTCCAGCTGATCTTTCCCATCCTCCTCCAAACCCACATTTCAAAGGTCTCAATCTTGTCTCCTCTTCCTTCCTAATAGTCCATGTCTCTGCCCCATAAAGGACCACACTCCACACAAAACTTTTTGCAAGTCTTTACCTTAGCCGCAAATCTAGTTTTCTACATAGCACTCTCCTCATTCTGCTAAATGTTTCCTTTGCCCTAGCAATTCGTTTTTTAACTTCCTGACCACATTTCATATCTTCCTTAATGATGCATCGCAGGCACTTGAAGGATGCCACTTGCTCAACTTTATTTCTCCCATTCATAATTGTTGCCCTTTTGGTTGATTTGCTAATTATTATGCTTTAAAACTCCTGTCATAATTGAGTGAGCGTAGTGCATGCTGATTATCTGTGGACTAATGTAATGGATGTTTTATGATCCTAACGAAATCTTTAACTAAATTTGTTATTGAAAAATTGCAGAAAAACTAAACTTGTTTAGTTTTCTGACCAATTTTTTAATATATAGATATGTTTTTTTCTGTTTTTACGCTAATAAAAATAAAATAAAAAACTATACCCAAGTGATATTTTATCCAGAAAAGATTATTCTAAAGTTTAATTATGTTTTTTCAAAAATGTTTTTTTTTTCATGACATAGCAAAACAGCAAAATCACCCTGGAAGTTATATGCTTAGTGTAGCATGAAATATTAGCTACAATTCTTTGCTACTGTTTTGCATATAATTATAGCGTTGTAGAAAATAATATAATCTTTCAAACTATCTTATAATTTTATATTTACCCAGCTCGAAAGAATGGCAACAGTAATAACAGCTTACATGTAGAATAAGAGGCAACTAATTCATGTAGATATTAGGAACTGAGGATGTTCTTATTCACTTTTTAAATACAATTTCTCATAACTTAAATAAGAACAACAAATTGCTATCAGACTTTCTGATGTAATTAGAGCTTCTGATATTATATTATACGAAATTACTCAATAAACTCACAAATTACGGTATGAGAAGTACTGCTTTAAAATTATTTCATGACTCTTCAAAATAGTTCACAGAATCTTGAAAATAAATTAATACACATTCCTGTTAAATGACGTTATTATATTAAATATGATTTATCTATCTAGATTAAGGTATTAAATTTTATTTATTACTAAATTATTTTTAATTGAAACTTTATTTTATGTTTCATTTATTTATTTTACGTACATGCTATCTATGGATCACGGTTGGATATTTTTAGAATTTTACTTTTCCTAAAATGTTGTTCTTCGTTTCTTCCGTCCATTTTCTTTCAGTTTTACGTTGTTTTTACTTTCCTGGAAACGTACTTTAATGAATTAACTTTTTAAATTTGTCTCTTATCTGCTATTTTATTTGTGTATTTTATTGTGTTGTTGTTTGTCCTAAACTTCTAAAATCTTTTGCAATTTCTGAAAAAGTATACTAATAATTCAAAATTATTAAGGCTTTGCGTAAGAGCCTGGTTTGGTTTTTCTTTTATCAAGGTAGTTGAATATTTGTTTAATCACTCTGTATTACCTTCCCTTTTACAGATATGACCATACCATCTTAGCCTTCTTTTCTTTATGGTTTGTAATATTTTTCTAGATTTTCATAAATTTCTGTGGTACTTTCCAAGTTCGTATTTTTGATCTTCTGTAATCGTTGAATGGTATATTTTTCTATTGATTTTCTTTAGTAATCTAAATATTTCTTTACTGGAGAAAATTTGTAAATATTCAGATCTATATAAGGCTTAGGATAGAGTTACCGTTTTATAATGTTTGGTTTAAAAATTTTTTTTTATATACATTCTGTGTTATAAATGTTACGGATCTTGAAAACGGCTGTTCAAACGAGATTTGTAGACCATTTATATTTGCGTATTTTTCTAATTCCAAAATTTTGTTTCTAGCTTCTTCTCTGTCTTTTGATAATATTACCAAATCGTCTGCTAACGCAAGAACATTTATATTAAAGTTAACTCCTACTTTAATATTTTGATCAATTTCTAATTCCCTTAGGTTTATTCGGTTTATTCCATTCACTTATACATTTTTTAAAAGACGCAATTAAATAAACAATAAAATATTCAATCTCTTTGCTTGACTCCCGTCTTTATTTTAAAGAGCTCAGACAATACTCCCATAAATTTAATTTTAGAATACGTCTCAGTTAATGTTTCCTTTATGGTATCTATAGTTTTGGAATCAGTTTTAAATTCTTTTAATATTTCAAATACTTATTCTCTATGAATTGAATCATACGATTTTTACTTCCTTGTACGAAATAAAGAAATTATTGTGACCGCGAAAAACTTCAATTTTCAGATTTCAACGGAAATATCCATTTTGACAATCGCTGAATACATTTTGACTAGTTTCGACGTGACGTCTGTACGTACGTATGTATGTTCTCGCGTAACTCAACGACGATTTGCCATAGGATGTTTAAATCTTTGATTTAAGACTGTTGTAACATCTAGTTGTGCCCCTTCCCTTTTGATTGCAATCTACTAGACCAAAAGTGTCCACAAAAGCCCAAAATCCAAAAAAAATTAATTTTCGACTTTTTCTTAACTGTAATAATAAGCCCTCATTGAAAACTTTTCAACGATATGTCATAAATGGTACTTATTTTGATTGGTTTCTGAGTTATAGCCAAATAAAATTTTAATTAATGAAATATTTGGATCTTACAAGGGGAAGGCACATCGGTTCGAATCAGACTTCATCTCTTTTTTTTCAACTTTTTTTTAATTTTAATTTATTTATTTATTAATAATTATTAACCATTGATTGTAAATATATTTTTATGATAAATAATAATTCAATAGTAACAATAAAAAAAAGAAAAATATGGAAAAATATCGATCTTGATTGAGGTACTGCTTGAGTATGAGGAAAGCTATGTTCCCTTAAAATAATAATTATAAGTGTTCTGCACAAAGGCAGGTTTTCACATGGCCGCCCTCCATCCTGCTCGACTCTGTGCCATCCGTTTCATTTTATAATAACTTCCTTTCCTTTTTATATTATCTACCATTTTCATTCGTCTTCGACCTCTTGCTTTTCTCCCGTTACAAATCCTTCCAATGCCGTCACCAACGGGCAGTCACGTCTCAGCCAATGTTTCAACCAATTGCATTTTCTTCTTTTTATTATTTCAATAATCGCCCTCTCTTCTTCCGCTCTAAAAAGCACCTCCTCATTCCGAACTCTGTCTATTCAGCTGATCTTTTCCATCCTCCTCCAAACCTTAAGTTAATAACTTTAACCTTTATTAAGTTAACCTTATTAATAACCTTAAGTTATTGATGAAATAACATTTTATATACTTTTCATTAAAAAAAAAAGTCTATATGTAATTTAATAGGTGCACAAGGAAGTTACGTGTTTTTAAAGTTACAGTATTTTTAAAGTCTATCCTTATGTCTAAATATTTAAAAACTCTATTTGTATTAATAACTATATTTATTTTGTTTTGCTTGTTACAGTCTTTCTTTGGACGGACATACAACAATATCAACTCGATATCAGAATGCAAAAATAATGGAGAGTGTGTTATTAATAAAAAGAATAGGACTTCATGTAAAGCATGTCGACTAAGAAAATGTTTACTGGTCGGTATGTCAAAAAGCGGTTCAAGATACGGAAGACGATCAAATTGGTTCAAAATACATTGTTTATTACAAGAACAACAACAAAATCAACACACGGCTGTTAAACCGGGTAAAGGATGGGACGGTGTTGCATTCCATGGTAAACATATATTAGATATAGATAATAATAATACTCCTAATACGAAAGATAGCAGTAAAGATCGTTCGTTGTCACCGATGTTATTGACGCCGGGTAGTTATAATCATTCGTCCGGTGAGGCGGCAGCAGCTCTTTGGGCAGCACGCAGCAGTATGCTGCCGGTACCTCATCATCCAGGACTTCCTTTCTTCGCTCCGTCGTTTTTACATAATACATCTTTTCATCAACCACCGCCTTCACCGAATTTTCTACTACCATTTTTACCGACGAGACAACCACAACAACCGGAAGTACCAATACTTTCTACGTCCTCATCGACATCATCGTCTCCATCACCGGAAGTTCAAAATAAAGCGGATAAATCGACGACGACTGATCTCCTTAATTATGATAAATGTTTATCTGTATTGCGTTCTTTAGGGCCTGTACAGGAAACTCCGATGGATTTATCATTGAGAACGATGGACAAGCATCGCGACAGTGATCGTGAAAGTTCTAACGGTGACAGTGATACTTCATCTAAAAGGAAAAGAAATAGCGGCGAAAATAGTAACAGTAATAAGAATGATGACGAAGATGTCGTCAAGGATGTTAAACCAGACGATGAACTAGAAAAAAAAGTTATAACAACACCATTGGATTTAACATGTACAAAATCTTGACTATAAAAATTATGGTGTTACCAGTGATTAGATGTGTACAAGCCTGCTGGACTTTTAAGACTACATATTTTTAATTTAAAAGAAAAAAAAATTTAAATCCATAAAACTTTATGTTTTTCCTGGCCGAAGAAACTTAGAGTTTCCTCAACAATTTGAATGAGTGAAACCGGTAGATGTTTAGAAATAGAAGAGTTTGAATCGTATCTATATTGATTTATTCGCCCACTATAACTGATCTTTTCTACAAACAACTGCCACCAACAATACATTGTAAGAATTGTTTGTTTCATACAGAAATCTAGTTTTCAGTTTGATATTTTTTTTTAAATTACGTACTTAACTCTAAAAAAAATATATTTTAATATCATATATTAGTATACTTTAAAAAAAAAATCCCTTAAGTTTAGATGATATAACTATTTTAAAATAAATTGTTAATTGTAAAAATTTTATTTTAATTCCAGGAAACCTCTCTTCTAAGCGTTTCTAATCTACTTTAAGTTTTAAATTAAAAAAATTAATGGTTTGGTATACTAATCACATTATACCTTAGCAAATGTGTTAAGAGTTTTAATAATTAACTTCGTAATAAATATGAAAAAATAATAACGGCTTTATTTTATCCATCAAATCATTTTTGTGTTAATAAATTCCCAATCCATTGAGATAAGCATCTCAATATTTCATCCAGATGGTCTCGGATCTGGCATAAAATTCTAATACGCTGAAAAAAATCCCTTTTCATATTTTCATGCAAAAACTTTAAGCTTATGTAATGAATTTCATAAATTAAAAAAGAGTGAAATTTCATTTCATTACTGAATTTTTTTCAAAAAACTTATGATGAATAAAATAAAAATCCCCTTTTTTGTTAATTATTTTAAACTTAACTGACTACATAATCTGAAGCTGGAAAACAATACACCCAATAAACTATTTATATCTACTATTTTTTCCGTTGCCCCTCGCTCTATTTGGGTGTTTTTTGACAACCAGTTTTATAGTTTGATTATGTATCATATAATAGTTATATCAGTTAGCATGATTAGTTTTTTTTTAAACCTGTACTATGGTATTTATTTTTAATACCATAATCTATAAAAAAATAAATAAATAAAAATGGTAAGTTTGTTTTGATAAGTTGAGGAAAAAACTGATAAATTATTTAAAATAATCAGTATAATTATGGGGATGAAAACAGATATTTTAAAAATAAAAAAATAATTAAATATTTTATATTACTGCAAAGAATAGTATCTCTTAAAATAAATGATTATGAGCTGGTGCATTGTAGTATGAGAAATAGTTCAAAACAAAATTTCGTGATATATGATATTACATATTCAATATAGAGTAAATTTTTCTCCCTTGTAAGGCCATAGACACACAGTAGTTTTGGTCCAATATAGTCGTTCTATATTGGGATATATTTATCGTTTATAATTACGTTTATCATGTCGTTATCTGTTATTGTAATCCTTTAAGTAGAAGGAAATGTGTTTAAGTTCAGGAAAAAATATTAAGAACTTCCGTTGTCATTACTGTATTATCAGTGGACAAAAGAACGAAGAATGTGGATACGCCCATTTTTGAAGATAAGACTAGAGGAAGAAATTGTAATAATTTATTCTCCGATATAAGAAGAAATACAAAATTTTATAAATTATTAGGATGTCAGCACGAATTTTTCAGGAATTATTAAAAATATTTTTAATAATTAATTTTTTCACGTTAAATTGTTTTCATTCTTTCAATAATCATAATTATTTTAATTAAATTAATAAAAGGAAAAAAAAAATAGTTAAAAGAGTATAAACAAAGGAAATAATGCAAATTAAAAAAAAAGTAATTAAAAGGTAAAGGTAAAAAATTATATAAAGATGTAAACTAAAAAGATAAAAAAAAGCCAAAAAACCTCTGTGTCTGACGGGACAAATCTACAACACTGCAACCACGAATGGCAGACAACTTCTCTACCCATCGATTCGGATTAAAAACAGCTAGGAAACGCTTTTTACCGGTGTTTTTATCTTGGTAAACGCGTCAACCAATTCGATATATTACGAAACAAATTAATAATGTAGTGGCTCGATAATCAATTCGATAAACGCTATAGTTGTGTGTGTGTGTGTGTTTTGAGAGAATGATCTAACTGTTCTGTTAATTTTTTTATAAATCATCGCATTGTAGTAATAGTTATTTTTTTATTTTTGTACACATTTTTTATTCAGGTTTTGTTTTATGAGTTTTTCATAAAATAAAAAAACCCTTATTGAAATAGCTATTACTTCGAAAAGTCAACTAAACTAGAAAACTGGTAATCGAAAAACACCTGAAAAGGTAGACAGATAATGAAAAAGAAAATAGTAATTAATAGTTTTAATTAATATGTTATTTTTAAAAATCATTTTTGAGCGTTTCACATTGAATTAAAGTATGGAATGATGGTAAACATGTTAACAGAAAATACATCCCTTTTTTAACATTATTAATATAAAGCATATTATAAAAGGTCAAACTCATTGAAAAAGATGTAATGTGACTAGTATATGTTTAATCTATCAACATATAATTTTTTTTAACTTTTAATGTAAAAATTAGAGTTTAATTCTAATACTACAACTGTAGATAATGTGTGTACAATATATCAAAATATATAAACAATAACACAGGTTTGAGTTAGTCACATGCTTTAAATTATGTAATAGAAGAAACAGCGTAAAAATTTATAAATAAATTTATTTCATACTTACTGAAAAATAGAAGATTTAATTAATTGTAGTAACGTATCTACATCAATGATTCATTAAAACTGCCGGTAGGCGCTCAGGCAACAACAGTTCTGACTGTACAAATGTAACTGCCTTGTTTTTCCCTCACCACCTTCAGAAGTTCTACAGTCTACATCAAATGTTTTCTTCCCTTCACCTAGACAAATAAAATTTATTAATATTCTAAGAAAAAAAATTGTTTTAGTTGCGTTTATTATACATATGATACAAGTTAAATGAGTAATGTAATTTTTTTTTGACACCAGTTTTGTAGCAATTAATTGATTAATTATAATAAAAATCCAAGCTTCTTTAGCCGGGAAAAACATTGTTAATAATTAATTGGGCATTTTAATTGTAGGACTTATCCACTGATATTTAATGATTATATATAGAAATATATATATAGCTATTAATTTATAAGAAATAATATTTTGTACAGAAAAAGAACAGACGAAATTATTAATAGTTTTATATTTTTTTTTTTTTTGTAAATAATAGAAAATTAAATTATTGTAAATAGTTTTATATTAAAGGATGGAAAAAATTATATAAATGTTCCATACTAGAATAGTGTTAAGAGATAAATAATTATATACATTAAATTAAATTAATAAATTGTGATTTATTATGGTTTTTAAAATAAGCGTATTAGATTTATTCAATTATATTGTGGATAACTTATTATTAAAATTAATCCGAACATAGTATTTTATTTTTCAAATTTAACGAATAAAAGTAAAAATAATAATGCACTTCAAATATTTTTAAAATTTGTATTCTGTACAGCGTCAGTATTGTTAATTTATTGTGTAGCTATGCTCAACTAAGAAATAAAGTGCCATTATTTTTTAATGTAATTGTTCACATAAACAAAAATATTCATAATAAATTTTTTATGTTTAGTTATTCCTGTTTTTTCATTTTTATTATTTGTAGATTACAAGAAGAAAGTGTCATTATTTTGAATTTATTAGAATTTTATTAATACTGATACTTGGATAAGTACAATATACACGTAAAAGGAAGTCATACATTATCCAATTAGTCCCACTGTTCCAGGATGGATTATTTATACAGGTATAAGATAGAAAATAAGATACTTTATATAATTTCATAAACAGAGCTACTCTATTAAACGATATGCAATAAACACGAAGGATACAGGAAGTCAGGATCACTAAATCTGGAGCATGGATTGAGAAAGGAGCCAGCTAAAACCAATAGCTAGATCACAAAGGAAAAAAGGGGAAAAAGATCACCTCCTGGGTAAAGAAAAGGGTCGAATACTGAGAAAATGGCGTTATTCAGGCTGAGATATCGCAGAACAACATAAAAACTAACCCTGGGAAAAACAGCAATTTATAATTCAAAGAATTTAATATTAATTACCCATAAATTGAAAGTAAAATTAAAATTTGTTTAAATTAATAAACCTCAGATAACTAAATATCAAATTAAGGAGACCAATTAAAATAATTAGATATAGAATACACAATTATCAAAAGAATTTTCGATATATTTTTCTTTTTAATGTGTAGTTACAATTTTTTTCAACCTATAAACAATAAGCAACCTCCCTACGGTCCAATGAGATGAGAATGATATATTTTCTTTTTGTCTTTTTTTTGTATTTTTTTTGTGTTCAGTCATTTGACTGGTTTGAAGCAGCTCCAAAATTCCCTATCTAGTGCTAGTCGTTTCATTTCAGTATACCCTCTACATCCTACATCCCTAACAATTTGTTTTACATATTCCAAACGTGGCCTACCTACACAATTTTTTCCTTCTACCTGTCCTTCCAATATTAAAGCGACTATTCCAGGATGCCTTAGTATGTGGCCTATAAGTCTGTCTCTTCTTTTAACTATATTTTTCCAAATGCTTCTTTCTTCATCTATTTGCCGCAATACCTCTTCATTTGTCACTTTATCCAACCATCTGATTTTTAACATTCTCCTATAGCACCAAATTTCAAAAGCTTCTAACCTTTTCTTCTCAGATACTCCGATCGTCCAAGTTTCATTTCCATATAAAGCGACACTCCAAACATACAATTTCAAAAATCTTTTCCTGACATTTAAATTAATTTTTGATGTAAACAAATTATATTTCTTACTGAAGGCTCGTTTAGCTTGTGCTATTCGGCATTTTATATCGCTCCTGCTTCGTCCATCTTTAGTAATAATATTTATAATAAATAATTATAAATATTTATAATATTTAGCAATAAAGAACGTGCTTACATGATCGAACATATTCGTACAGCCCGTCAAAAAATCATAAAATTCGTTCTTCAATGTTTATGAACAGTAGATAACAACAGTAATAATAATTATAAAATAAATTAATAAATTTTACCACCGTTATTACTGAATAACGGTATAGTTTCAGATCTTAAAACACAATTATTTCTGACACAAGTAAATCGATACTGAAAATACTAGTGATTATCCATTTAGAATCGTATATTTGAGTTTTTCTGGTCTTTTAGTTACAGTTAACATACATATTTATATAGTCTATGACACTCCTGAAAACAAAAGAATTCCAACGCGGGATCATTCGTTTAAATCGATTTGGTCGTTGAGCTACACGGTGGAACAAACATACATACGTACGCCCAAAAAAAACATTACACTCCTTTTTTGGCAGATATATAATAAAATTTGTGCTAAGTAAATTTTTAATTTACTATTATTGCAAGTGGTTTTGCCAGTTTATCAGATGTATTACGAAATTGAAATCTAATAGCTACAGATCCATCTATAAATTTTAATCTACGTTTTCTTTGCACATTATACAGAATGGACCAAGTAAAACCGGCCCCAGGAAATAAAAATTAAAAACAAAAAGCAATACTAAATTTCTTACATTTATTGATTCTTAATTACAGTTCTTTTGAAAAAAGGGATGCTTACAATGTTGCAATGTAATTTTAAAGTCTCTATTCAAAATGCTCATCACCAGCCGTTATACAAAGATAAGCGTGGTCAATCATATTCAGCAGAAAATTCTGCAATTTTCCAACTGGAATCCTGTAAATCTCTTGGTTTTGGTTTGCTTGGTTTTAGTTAAGTGGTTCTCCCGCCACCATCCCATTCAGTCGCCCTAAAAGCATAAGATCGAATGTCTGTGTCACAAACGGCTACTGAGCCTCGAAGCAGTTTACCAACCAGTGTCCTAAATAGCTCTTACAGCTTACGTAATAGCGTGAGAGGACTAAGCGCGGTGCCATACACCACGCTTACATGGTCCAACCGCTCACTTGTCATATATTTACTAAAATGAGTAGGCGCACCCCGTCAACTACTAAAAATAAATATGACATCCATAAATTGAAATTTACTTCGTCTAGACAGCAATTCGCTGCCACGCCGAGGTCGCTGAATGCCAGCAAGTACCTGTCCACCAGATTAAAGCGCTTGGAGCTTTAATTAGCTGGTAGTCAGCCATATATTTCTAGATTAGCTTCCCACAGCAGTGTGGTAGAAATCTTTCCCTTAAGTAAATTACTGATGTTGGTTGAACAAAGCAACCCCATCAAGGAACTACCACACGGTCTGACAATGTAGCTCTCGCCTCATTGACTCGCCGCTTATGAGTGGCCAATTTTTCCTTTGACGTCGTCTAAGTTCCAGGGTGGCCCGGTCTCTGGCTCTCCTCAAGAGCAGAACAGTCAAACATCAGGTGTTCATTTGACTGGATCTTCCCACAGACGCACAGCTCTGCGAAACTGCCATGCGGAACCGAAACAAATATTGGTTCAAATTAACACGGTTGTTGCACCCGTTGCCCTTAAAAACGAACTCGAGGCATACCATCCCTCCAGATACCGTATAAACGTGTTTCCTTAGTCGTGGTGTCCCATTCCAGCTGTCAATCTCTTGTCTATGTTGTCTTTCAACTCTTCCAACATCTGTGGGTTGTTCCTGTATATTGTTCCTTTCAAATAGGCGCAGAGGTAAAAATTTCACGACGATAAGTATGAAGATCGGGATGGCCACAAGCTCTTACCGGTTGTTCTATCCTTCATGATACCTCGGTGGATTCAAGTGAGAGACTGATCAAAATTGTTGCAAATATCTCTGTATCGTTGGAAGTATCCAAGAAAGTTCTTCGGAGTCGAGTTAGGCGTAAATCCTTCGAACAGTTGTAAGTAGAGGTCGGTATTAACAGGCTCCTCAAAGAATATCGGTTCGATGATCCGGCTTTCAGAAACACCAATTTTTAAATCATGGACTGATTTATCTGGAAAAATTGGCCCATCCTTTTAGTAAAATTTTGAGATACAGGACACACATGGTCGAGAAACCCTGGCCTCTTGTCATTGTAATCAAAATTAAATGGCATCAGTGCACAATATACAGAAGTCATCGTTCCAAATTTCATCCAAATCGGGTCATCAAGTTTCGGAGATATGAAGCAAAAAAGAGGTTAACATACTCATATACATATATCCTTTCGGAAGTTTTCATCCATTTCAGCTAAATTGTAAATTGTATGGGGGTTTTTGGTTAGAAGATCATAAAATGTCACAGTGTGGAAAAATACCGACATGCAAAATTTTATCAGATTAGCATATTTTACTTTATCGTACAGCTATTCAAAACAACAATATAGCCGGGATATTAAAAACAAAATTGATAAAGTATTTCTGATAAAAGATGTAAATTTTAAAAAAAAATTACATTTTCGGAAAATACAATACATACCTACGCCGTTATAACAAAATAAAACTCCAATTCCGTGTGAATGAATGAATAAAATAATAAGTTTTTACTTCCTTGTACGAAGTAAAGGAAGTATTGCGATCACGAAAAATTTCGGTTTTCAGATTTCAACGGAAATATCCATTTTGGCCATCCATGAATCCATTTTGATTAGTTTCGGCGTGACGTCTGTACGTACGTACGGATGTATGTGCGTATTTATCTCGCAAAACTCAAAAACGATTAGCCGTAGGGTGTTGAAATTTGGATTTACGACTATCTAGTTCTCCACTTTCCCTTTTCATTGCAATCGATGAACCAAAATTGTCCAAAAATTCCCCCCCCAAAAAAAATTGGATTTTGAAATTTTTCTTAACTGCAATAATAAGCCCTCACTGAAAGGTTTTCAACAATATATCATAGTAGTACTTATTTTTATTGATTCCAGAGTAGCCAAATAAAATTTTAATTAATGAAATGTTTGGATTTTACAAGGAGAACGTACGTCGGTTCAAATCCGACTTCATCTCCTTTTATTTCATTGTTTAGATTTATTTTTAATTTAAATATATTGATTTATTAATAATTATTAAGTTCTGATTGTAAAAAAAACGTCTTAAAATAAATCATAATTCAATAATAACAGTAAAAAAAATATATGAAAAAAAACCAGAAGTTAATGAAATAAAATTTTATGTAGTTTTCATTTTAAAAATAAAATGCGTATATGTAATTTAACAGGCGTACAAGGAAATCATGTGGTGTCCACATCAGATTTTTTATTTTGATAAGTACAATATATTGCACACATCAAGTCAGGAATGCGTATATACACTACGACACGAATAAAAAAAAGGGTACTGATTCAGCATTTCTCTGGATAGATCAACGGAAACAACGGTTAATCTCACTGCTGCTCTTTATTGCATATTAAAAAATAAATTTAACGAGATTCCATGTAAATTATTTAAAATATATGCAAATGAAATAATATCAACGTAAATACAGAAATTACTAAAAAAAGTAATATAAAATAATTCACAATTCAGCAGGTGTTAATGAAAATTATGAGACCACATATAAAATACACGTTTTATTTACGATCGTTTTTTTCAGAGACGATTATTAGATCTTTCGATTGTAATAAGACCTCCTCAAGTAAATAAATATACAGAATGTACCACGAAGTTCTCTCAAGATTTTCATAATCTATTTTACTGGTGAAAATAGTGGAAAAATTCGCATAAACATATATTTAAAAAACGTAGTTTGCGAGTTACGGCAAGTGAAAATTTTCGCTCGGATTTAACTATCCCGGTGAAATGAAATCGGACTGAAATTTTTACATCGTTAATTAAGGGGCAAAATTAGTGATCTCTTATGGTTTTTGACCTGAACCCTGAAAATCAAGTAAAATAGGTTGAGAAATCTTGAGAGAAAACCAAAAAACTGGGATAAAAACCCCTTTTTTATGTTCGATATAATAACTTTGTTAAACGGGAAATAAATAAATAACAATTTTAAATAAAGCTTGTAGAATATTTATTCTGAAGAAAATGGCGTTTGATAAATTAAATAAAACGAACGGATTTGAACGAAGTTTATTTGAATTTTCTTCCTTCATTGCGATCAACTGACGTTCATAAATAAAATGAAATATGACTAAATCACGATTTTAATCCACCCAAAACAAAGCCGATAAAAAATAATCCAATGACAATACAGATTTCTCCTCGCACATCCAAGATTACACCTAAGTTTCACCGCCCCCACAGATTACTTCAGTAAGTAACTAATCAAACTACCGTGTTTTCCTAATCAATCACAAATACGAATACGATTCGTCAATGAAAAAGTCGCTATCTCACACCAATCACAACTATAAAATGTCGACCAATTATTAGGCAGTAAATTCCAACCAATCATAATCCTTGTTTTTTAACCAGTCATAAGATGTGAATAAAACTTATTAATTGGAACATAAAAAAAATTTATCTATAAACACCTAATTTTGACCAAACACAAGAGACAGAATTATCATCACCATTATTTTATCAGTTAAATATAACAAAAATATTTGTTAAGCAATCCAAATCCATTTATGATTCAATATTTATATATGTATATACAACTCACTGTATATATTTATTTTATGATTTAAATTTAATAGTTTTAACTGTGTATTTTTATAGATTAGTCATTTTTGACGGGTGCAAACAAGAACCTGATTGAAGGCGGTAAATTGACATATAAGCAGTTTAATTTTTAAGTACTTTTAAAAACAATGATATCTTTGGTACTCCAGAGAATAGGATATATTTTTTTGGATATTTTAATTAAATTTAAAAATGTATAGGCCTATCATATATTTATTTTACGAGTCGAAAAACCTAGTGGCATACAACGGTATATAATTTGTATTTTTCTCCGAAAAGGGAAGTTGATCTATATACGAAGTCATGTCACAAAATAGTAAATGTCGCAGATTTAACACAAAGAAACGCCGGAGTATTTAGGTTTTACTAAAGAATCGCGAGGTACAAAATGGATCCTGGAAATTTAACATCAGACCGCAAAAATAGCCCGATTTAGTGATCACTATTTTCGGTACGTTTATAAAACAGGACCAAGAGGATTGAGATTTATATTCTTACTTGGTGCTCGATCGGTAAAAATTCAAATATAATAGCGAAACTAATTATATATTATTAGAAAGCTTGTTTTATAACATTTTGAAATTGTTACTAAGAGAAAGTTTTGAAAATCAGTTTACACAAAGTAAGAAAGAATGCCTTAAGAAATTAACAAAAGAACACCTAAAATGCGTTACAAACTTCAATAACAAAATACTGCCCTACCTTTTCCATTTTAAAATAAGAATTTGTCATTTTTCCTTTTGATGCATCTGTTGAGATCAACGTACAAAATGCCACTGTGAAAAAATGAAATGAAAAAAAATGAATTTTTAAACTTGTCATGTGATTTTGCCAAGGCAACAAAATTTCTAGGTACAGTCCTTTTGGATTTATGCGCAATGTCAGTGTACCACAACCGCAAAAAGGCCCATAAAAGTATTGCTGCTGTTTTTAACGTCGTACTTGTTCGAATCAGCATTTTCTACAATGGAAATAATGAAATCTAAAAAAAAGAATAGACTGGTACATCTTGAAGATAATTTGCGGTTTGGCAGGTAAACCACAAGGCTATGTGTTGACAAATTCTGTGGAATACACCGAGCGCATACTTCACATTAATTATTTTAGTGGTGAGTTTAAATAAAAAAAACTATAATATAAATTTGTTTAATCAGCTTCTGGTATAGACAGGATAGTACTTGCACACACACTTGCATACTTTGCTTCACTTAACTTTGTCTTTTCCTAACGCCGCTCGACGTACTGCTTGTATTTAGAAGGATGCGTCCGCTTGCATGTTTTTTCGGTGTACATTCAATGAATGATGGTTAGAATTAGATAATGCATATTATTATTACTACCATCATTATTATTAATCAAAAATAAATGGGTCGAGATCATGAGAGTTCAATGGTGTGTCTTTGTCAAAAAAGGTTAAGAATCAGTATAGTTACTAAAAAACAAATCAAAATTTTCAGAAAAAACAGCGTTCCATTTGGTTTCTATTCTCAACAGTTATATACGACAACTTGGAAAACAAAGAAAAATAAATTATAAAAAATTAAAAAACGAAAGCATAAATTAATTATAAGTAACATAAAATAAGTTAATCCCATTAAAGCCACCATTTTTTTTAAAGTTCCCTTGTCATCTACATTAATACTAGATGCAGTTGGATTTTCAATATTGGAAATTAAAATTTAAAAGAATGAACTTGAAGTAATATCTTTGCTTCAGTAAATCTGACCAATTTGGTGCTATGTTATTTAGCAAGGGCAAAAAAATTATAGTTTAAGGAAAAAAGTGGGTACAATAGTACAAAAGGATGCGTCACAAGGATTCTTAAGACTAAGCTCTCCACTATAAATATGGTTAAGGTGAATAAACAGATAAACACTCATGTCATCACGATACTAACTTCCCATTCAGAATCCTCAAATAGACGTATACGGAACTCGCCGATCTTAATCGTGAACTTCTTGTGATGTTCATGGAATACAGGAGTTCCATGGAGAGGTACTATCTGCCAAGGAATAAAGGAGGTAGAGGAGTGATGAACATTGATAAACTTCAGTACGAGCAAGTCAACACACTAAGAGAATACTTAAAAAAAAACGATTTGAAACCACTGCTTTGCATACCCACATTAGTAACGCAGACAACATCATTCAATAACATGGAATACCGACAATTTATTCCGACCGAAAACATACATCTACGAAGAAAACGACAAAGTTGTACCGGAATAGTAAAGCAATTCATGGAAGACATTTGGTGTGTGGGTATTAACTTTAAGGCCGCATGCAAGTAGGAAACATATCAGAATATTGAGGCAGAGAGATTCAAGATAAATATTCACGAACAGTTGATAGCTACCAAGAATTATAAGAAATATATTATCAAAGATCCGAACATGAACTGATATCTCTGCAGACTGTGCAACGAAGGTCAAGAAAACATTGATCGAATCAGTGAAGGCTCAATTTTAGCTTCGGTCGAGTACCTCCAACGACAAGACATGTTGCGAAGGTAGCTCAGCAGCGTATATGCAAACAAAAGTGTGTAATTAACAACACTGAATCCTACTGCAAGTACTGACCACCAGCTGAACGTGACTACGAATAAGGGAAGCTTTACTGGTACCGAAAACTGAGAACTGTCTGGACCACTTATCACAACCAACCCGATGTTGTTCTAGCAGACATCACAGTGCCAACTCACGCTATCGTAAAAATAAAAATCAGGAAAAAAATAAACAAGAACCGACCTCTATCCAACGATATCAAAGACCTCTGGCATCAGAATAATGTAGTTGTGTCTATAGTGATCTGTGGACTAGGAACAATACCTCGTGCCTTATGCCTCGTGTCGTGCCTTATACCATCCCAATTCCATAGGGGGAAGACATCCACCTTGTGACATTACCGGCCGCCACACCCCCCCATACGTTCCGAGTCCTGAGGGGCTTTACCGGAAGTCGTCTTTAGGCCCTCTAACTGATTACACCTTACAGTCATCAGCCAGGCCTTGTTCGGGATGCCACCGATGTAGATGCCTCGACAGACATTTGCATCAGTAAAATAAAAATCAAATTTTGTCTTTACGTAGCCCTCAAACGGACATATTTACATCTAACCTAACATGATTTCCTCAAACTTATCAAAATTATGTTTTACGCAACATAGAAATACCTTACACCAACTAGGTCTCAATAAGAACTTCTACACACAACTAAGGACAGTTTTTTTTCTCTATAAACATGTAGCATGTTTCGCTACCAAGAAATTTCTTGGCAGCGAAGTCAGTCCTGCATTAGACTTGGGATCACCTAGCCTATCGACGATCAAAATTAGCATGAGACTGGAAAAATAATAATAACTCAAAACATTGCACCAGAATCTTAATATCACGAAAAAATAAAAACATTTGTACTATCGATAATTTTTAAACTGATAGCAAGAATACAAACATAAATAAAAAAATAATTGCATATTTACGAAATTAAAATTTGCTTTTCATAATTGTCGCATGATTTTTCTTTATTTTGTATAATATTAAGATTGAAAATAGTTTTTAAATCAAAGGTTTGAGAGCTACATAAAGAATTAAAAATTGTGATAATTTTGAATTTTATATTTTACTTAGGTAAAATATAAAATTCATTTACACACATATGTATCCTATATTGCAAAGTTTTAATTTTAAAATTATGAAACAAGTTTACTTATCACTGAAAGTTAAAATTCAACATATTTAAGTGTTTTAAATAAATTTCTCTACGTTTTAATTCTTAAAACTGATTTATACATTATGTAGCATAATTTTATTGCTATTTTACAAACTTCTATGTTTTATTAGTAAAGATAATTAAACATAAAATTGTAAGCAGATTAAAACAGACAAAGGCCTAAAAAATATATATGTCAATCAAAATGTAAAAAAAAAAAAAAACTCCTGATGAAAAATGTTAGAGCTTAGAAAGGAGTATAAAAAAAACGACAATGAATATGACAAGATGTATACATATGAGATTGAAAAAAAATAATCGACAAGAAGGAAAATAAAGAATAATGAGATTGAAGCAACCGGGATGACAGGTCTCAGCTGTTGAATGACTGATTTCGCTTTATTTGTTTTAATCTCTTTGGTGTTAATTGGCCTGTTGTTCTGACTTTGATTTCTAATTTGGTTGCCGATGAACAAAACAGAATTACAGTACTGTATTATATGGAATGACTAGCCAGTTTAATATTTAGTAGTCGATCAAAACATACCCGCCCCTTGTAATAAGCTGTATTAATTTTAATAATGTAAATTAAAATGAGATATCGCAATTCAAATTTAAATTATAATTTCAAAACAAAAAAAAGTTATTTGTTGAATGAGTTAATAAATCCGTTCATATAAGTCTGGGCTGCTATGTACCTGATGTTTATAAAAGTGTAACCCTTAAAAATGTTTTCAACCGATAAACTTAAAATAATGAAATTTAGTAAATCCATCTACCTCGAAACGATCTATTTTTTGTATTGACTATCACACTTTAAGCTCCCAGGAAAGCCCTAGCAAAAGCCATTAAAAAATGTTAAATATAAAAAGGGTAGAATGGTGACTTATCAAAGTGGTGGCCATTTAATGTGTTTTACGGCTAATTCAAAAGTAGTCTACAGTACTCTTAAATAGATAAACAAAAGAAAAAACTAAATAAATAAAATTTTAACACATTCTTCTACATCGAAACGATCTAATTTTGGTTATGAGACCGGTAAGCTCTACAAAGAAGAACGAAGATTGACCAGCTAGTACAAATTGAACTCGGCCCAGAAACGGATTGCACAGAATCGAGCAGAATGGCGGGCGGGCAGGTAAAAACCTACCTTTGGCCAGAACACTTATTACAGCTAGGACCCCCAAGAGGCGCATTTCTGTAAGCCGGAAAGCTTTAGCACAGAAAGGATTTCAAGGGACGGAATGAAAGGGAATAACGCCGAGAAAACGAAGAAAATACGCGGCTAGTCTCCCAAGGTCAGCCCCGGTAAATATTTCAATCCAATCTAAAGGATTGGAACGAAATCCAAAATTCCGTCCATAAATAAAACGAATTAGAATATGACCGCAAAATAAATTAAATAACATTCCGATTAAAAGAAAGACACAGCAGCAGGGACTTTTTTCGAGGTTCTGCGATGAGTAAGGAGATACATTATGAATAATTTCGATTGGCTAAGCTCCATAAAAATATTTAAAAAAATATATTCTGTTTGTGAAAAAAGAACAAAAACTATTTAATTCTCTTGATTTCCTTTAACATCTAGTATGAAATAATAGTTATTATTCAACATGATTCCATTTTCAGAAGCGAATTGTATCTCAATTTATCGTCAATCGTAAGGGTAGTTGATAGACTTTGGTGATCTGCCAATTTTATTGGAATCCATATTGTTTTTCATCTTGTTTTTCAGTGCTTGAGCTTGTTGGTAATGTTATGGAACTGTATCAAAAATTTGGAGAGGGTTTGTAAATAAAAAAATTGTAAATTTCAATCGCTAGAGTTGGAACTCCTGTTGGGTATTCAGAACGGTGCTCTAGCAACTTTGCTGTATAAAAGCGGTTAACATTTACGATAGTAAATGTTAACTGGTTTTTACCTTCGGAAAGCAAAAACCGGATCATTGCACGCTGTTCAAATAATTTGCAAATTTCGGCATAATAAAATGAGGTTATAAACAAAACAACTTTTCACAAACAGCTGATCAAAATTCATATTCATCACAAGGTTACCGACTTACTGTTCTGAATGTATTATAATAATCTTGCCGACGATTTTGCCTCACAGCTATTTGTGGTTTTCGAAAATGACTGAAACGCTCCTACATAAATCTACGACAGGGGTAATTAGGATAAATGAAGGTATACATTGTGTTGGTATCTTCCCCTACAAACCTCAAAATCGAGGTGTAATACTAACGACAAGATAATAGAGAATTAGCAAAGCGAAATTATATATTACAAATGTAGCAGTCGTTCTTCTATGCTGATATTTATAAACATACGAGTATTTAACAAAAAAAAAAAAAAAAAAAAAAACACAAATATTGAACCCATAGGTTAGAATAATTCACAATTGTTAATCGGTAATAAATCTTTGTTACATGAAACAAATTATTAGAGGTACTTGAAAAGAACTTGATATGAAAGTGTAACTTAATATGAGGGTCTTTCAATAAATAAAGACACAAATAGCTGTGGAGGCAGCAAAGTTGGTAAGAGAGTATGATACTTTCAGAACAGGATGTCGATACCCTGTGATGACTTCTGATCAGCTTTTTTGTGCAAAATTGTTTTGTTTATAACATCAAAATTTCATCCTACGATGACTAATCCTCTTTATGTTTGCAAAGTAGTTGAATAGCATACAGTGATCTGGTTTTTGCTTACTTAAAGTGAAAATCCGGTTAAAAGTTTAATCTCATTTTAACCACTTTTAAATAACAAAGTTGCTATGGCACCGTTTTTGACAACCAATTGAAGTTTCAACTGCAGCGCTTGTAATTCACATGGATCCTTCATCTGAGAAGACCGACGAATGAGAGTTGAGATTATAGCTGAAAAATTACAAGTAAGAATTGGTACAGTTCATAAGATTATTACCAACCAGCCCAAGTACTGTAAAACAAACGCAAGATTAATTTCAAGAGAGTTGGCAGATCACCATAAGAAGGAGACAAGGCTTTGCGTGTGTACAGAACAGAAACAACGTTATCAGGTGATGCTTTTTTGTACAGTATTTTAACTTGCGATGAGACATGTATTCATCATTATAAACCGGGATCAAAAAGACAGAGCATGAAATGGAAGGAGTTCACATAACAAGAAAAAATTCTGAACCCGAGAAAGGGAAAATCAGCAGGGAAAAAGATGAAAGTTTTTTGGGATGACAAAGGTCAGTTTTTGTTGATTTTATAGAAGATCAACGAAGAATAAACAGCGTATACTACTATAACACACTTATGAACAAGATGAAGCCAACAGTGTTGATAAAACACTGGATCTTAGCAAAAAAGTCCACCGGGATGGTCTAGTGGTTAACTCGTTATCGCACATCAGCTGATTTCGAAGTCGAGAATTCTACGGCTCAAAAAATAGAAAACGCAGTTACTTTTATACGGATTTGAATGTTATGTCGTGGATCCCGCTGTTCTTTGGTGGCTGGGTTAATTAACCACACATCTCAGGATTGATTAACCTGAGACTGTAGAATACATTTACATTCACTACAGAGACTACAATACATTTACATTCATTCATCCTCTGAAGTAATATCTTAAGTGGTTCCGGAGGCTAAACAGAAAAAAAGAGGATCTCAGCGGAAAGACATTATTCAGCTTCACGAAAACGTCCGGCCTCACACAGCTCAAGTACCTCGAAAAACCATCAACAAATTGCATCGGGAAGTATTTCCTCACTCTCACATAGTTTTCACTTGATTCCATCGGATTTCCACTTGTTCGGTTCACTCAAAGAAGCGCTACGTGTTAAGAAGTTTAATGGTAATGAGGACATCAATGAAAATGTATTAAACTACTCTGATATCAGGACAAAGATTACTTTGTAGCAAGTAAAAATAAGCTGATTCATAGATGGAACAAGTAAATTAATATTGCTAGAAATTATGTTGAAAAGTGATAAAACTGTCACATTACTTAAATAAACCGATTTAGCTCCAGATTAATCTGTATCTTCAGTTACTGAATGACCTCATCTCATTTCTTATAAGTTTGAGATTTAATAACAAGTTTCATTATAATAATGAAAAATTAAGGGTGTTCTTATTTTAATTTAAAATTCATTTTTTATTAAATTTTACAATTTTATTACATTTCTGACATTTGTCTTCATAAAAATCCTGAACAAAAAATTAAAGAAGTGTTTTTTTTATTAATTCTTTTTCTGATAAATTAATTCTTTATTAGTTGTTTTCTTGTCATACTCGCTGTTTCTTATACAGAAAAAGTTACAAAAATATCCGAAATTAATTGCTTAATTACTAATTTTTTCTCATTATACTACCTGATTTTGTGTTTGTATTGATTAAGGATTTCATAATTATAGTCTATATTCCATTAAAATAGCTATTGAAAATGGTTAAGGTATATATTTATGTTAATAAGTAAATTTTAAAATAGATAAAAGTACTCATTACAGTTCTAAAACAAAATTCAATTTTTTTTTAGCTACACCTGATCCTGTAGGTTAAGACACTCGCCTTGAGACGATCCCGGTCGCTACACCACCCCTCCGTTCATAGCCTTAATGGGCTTTACCGGAGGTCGTCCTTAAGACCCTCTAAACTTGATAACATAATATAGTCATCAGTTTGGTCTCTGTCAGGATGCCACCGATACAAATGGCTCGGCAGAGCCATTTGTATCGGTGTATTTTCATAACCTTCTATTGCCTTCGTATGGCCTCTTTCATCCAAGACTACTTATCATTATTTAAACTCTTAACTATCAAATTAATCGATTCGTGGAAGCTCGATTCCTACCCCTTCCTCTAACACCGAATGTTTCACACAAACCCTCTTCCTACGTCTAACTCAATTAGACTATGCACTAAGATCATTACTTGATCGAGTCTTTAAACACCAAAAATATTATCCTCAACCTATAAAACAAGTGTTGAACGCAACAACAACAATTTTGTCTTACAATTCAATTTACTCAAAGTTCTCTTGATTTGCGTAAAAATCGAGAAACAGATTCACAGATTTAATAAGCCTGTAAGAAAAATGTAATCTATCTCTCTCTGCTGTGGTTCGCTTCCGGGAGCGAGGTCAATACCTATACTCTCCCCACCGCAACCCTATTACAAAGTTCGCCACACGTCCATTCTAATCCTAACAGCGAATATCTCAGTTAACCGGGGTCGTTGCCAAATCGTCTATCTTGGCGAAGTAAGCACCCAGGCCGGCTCCTAGCCACCAACGTAGGGTTAAGAATCTAAGGAAGCCAGCAAGTACGTTCCATTCCCTTTCGGTTTTTCAATTAACTTGGAAATCAAAACCAGAATTGATCCTCGCAAGCTCTCTAGCTACTTCGGTACGTTCAAATTCGTACGTGATACGAACATATAAGACATGGCGCACATGTGGCTCTACACTCCGGACACAAGAATGAATTAACCGAACCAAATCTGGCCAACTATCTCGAAAAACAACATGCCCAGAAATTTTCAGCTACTATAGAGAGGAAACAAATACTATAACGATTATGCCATAACTATTAATACAAACTCTTCTAGTGGAACGGTGTTCATAAAAAAAGGTGCCGTTTTATTATTTTCTTGTTAAAGTTTCCTTGTATCATCTATATTATGGTGAAATATATTATTTTAAAATATCTAGTGGATCCATGACATGGTATAGTTATTTTAATAGGATTAGTTGTACACATTTTCTTACTTTATCAAAAAGACAAAAAAATAAAAATTAGACGTAAGAAATTTATCATGGCATTTTTAAAAAAAACTGTAGTTTTAGTTTAAAAAAAGGCTTTTAAAAAATTCTCTTTCACATTTTTGTTCTTCCTAAGAAACGAATTATTAAGCTTCAAACTTGTTGAAACTTTACTAGAAATTTTAATAACAACATTAACAACATCTTATCTCTCAACATCTCTCTCACTCACTCTCGCTCTCTTTTTTTACATTTGGTCCTTGATATAATCTTTGTCTTTCTTGTCAGCAATATTTTATACCGATATTCTTTTGAATATCTTTTAACATTATGTGTTTTGTCACATATTGTATAAGTTTTTTGATTTTTCCTTGAGGAGAGTAAAAATTCATTAAGATTAATGTATGTTAAAAATTTAAGATTTTTTTAATTTTTGTTTTTCCAGGGACAAACACAATTAATAAATTTAAAATTAAGGTTAGAATTAAGGTTAACAGCTGTTAACTATAAACAGCTGTAGGAATCTAGTGCAGTGGTTCCCAAACTTTCCCGACTCGCGGCTCCCTTTTTCAATTAAACTTTTTTCCATGGCACCCTACCATAAGTAAAAGTATGACTACTCGTAAGTAAGAGATAAAAATAAATAAAACTCGTGTATCTTCATTATTTTTTTATTTTATTAACATTAAATTAATAATTATAAATGTCTTGATTCAAATAATTATAAAGCTTTTACAATATTTCGCGGCCCCTGTAAAGAGGCGCAGAGTTTAGTAATCACTGATCTAATGAAATTTTGGAACCACTCCCGATTTTTTTAATAATTTTTATGCAGAGTATTATTCATTTTCAAAGTGAATGGTAAAATGTAAGTGACTAATATAAACTATTATGTTAATTTGATAGCAACTTTTAAATAATAAGAATACTATTTATTACCACATATCTAGATCATTTCAATCGTACGTATTTTCTTTTATTTCTAATTATAGAAAATAATTCTCAAGCAAATTGTTAATAAAAAATATATGTAAATAACGTATTATATATACATATATTTATGTTAACTTTTAAATTATGTTATATTGAAACAGCTATATCGAGTAACATGACATTTTTATAGAGCACATTCCGTATTTAATTTGTAACCTCTTTTATATGGGGCAAGAAAAATAACAATTTTAATAAGTTTTGCTGTGTAGAATTGTATTATTGCCAACATTACAGACACAATTTACACTAACAATAGATCGTGCATCATGTCTGTTGCGCTTAGACAGGGACATTTACGAGCGAAACTGAAATGTGAATTATGATCAGAGAGTGTTTGTTAGACGCATACAGACCGACTGTTCATCGTATATGATGGTCTTCGACCCTCCTCTGTATAAGCCTATTCCTTGATAGGACGGTCTTATAACACTGTGTTGAAGAAAGAACATAGAACATAGTTACGAATTATGCGCGAGCATATTACGGGAACTGGCTGCATACAAATATATAAAGTACTTCTGCTTACGTTACAAATCCATATTATATAAGCTATCACAAACTATTACGGTTATAGTATTGAAAATTTTGCTACTGTAGTTAGAAATAAAAAACTCTATTGGATAGTAAATTACTTAGAAGATTAATTAGAGTTAATACTATATTCGTATCTATTTTTATTAGAATAGAGTTTTCGTAAATTCTAGAAAACTAGTAACGAAGTCATCATTATAACGTTCCAAAAACCAAGTATTTAAGTACAATTTGGACTTCAAGGTGTATTTTGCATTCAAGACAATGACCAAACGGAACTACTACTTTGACATTACATTACGAACTTTGATTATAAATAACTATTTCGGTAATAAAAAAAAATAATTTTAAGATAAAAATTATTAGTTTTTTAAAATTTTAATATTTTCTGTCGAATTGTATGAACTCCCGTACTGTTCTTTATCCTCATTGTTGAGAGAATAATACTGATAAATATAAATTGAAGTACTCAGGCTTTATAGAAACCTGAAAAAGAAACTAAATTACAAAAGACAGAATAGTAGTAACTTTTTCTTTCATTTTCCTGTTTAGCCTCCGGTAACTACCGTTTAGATAATTCTTTAGAGGCTGAATGAGGATGATATGTATGGGAACACCGGTATCCAAGATCTAGTATTCAAATCCATGTAAAAATATCTGGCTTTACTAGAACTTGAACGCAGTAACTCTCGACTTCCAAATCAGCTGATTTGGGAAGACGCGTTAACCACTAGACCAACCCGGTGGGTCAGAATAGTAGTAACTACGGTAGCTAAAGTACACACACCTTTGATGACGAAAAAAATTCATAATTTTTTTTTTTTTTGTTGCCAAAGTGTTAGAAATAAAATAATGAAGTAAAAAGATTAATCTTTTTTTTTATTAATCAATATCTTTTTTCACAAATTTATCTCCTTTGGGAATGAAGAAATAATGAATATTTTAATTTCATAACTTTCAGGGAGCTAGGGCCTTGGTCTACAGCTTAAAAACTTCGCAGAGAAAACACGAATGTATCTTGCAGATTTGAATGTATCGTGCAGATTTGTCTGTTTGTCTGTTCAACAGACAAACAGACAGACAGACAGACAGACAGACAGACAGACAGACAGACAGACGGACGGACGGACGGACGGACGGACGGACAGACAGACAGACAGACAGACAGACTTTATATATATTAAAAACTTTATATATATATATATATATATATATCCAATTCGAAATAACCCGTTTAAATTTTGAAAATCACACCATTGTTTGCATAAATATTATAAGAGGACCCCATTGAAACTCCCAAAACAGCGCTTCAGGGAAAGCCCATTTGGTACCAGTTGATGGTGATCGGTGAGCCTCGTGGAATTCCCAACGGGAAGTCGATTATTTTTAAATATACTTTTTTTTAACTTATGTAATATTATTTTATTTAACATAAATTTAATTCTATTATTTTTGTATTCATTCTACTGATTCGAGTCAAACCCAGTTCACACAGTGACAGAGACTCACAGTTCACAGATCATTAATTCAATTCATTAAAGTTTGTGCTTCAACCGGAAAATCTCCACTACTATGTGTATTTTCGAGATGAAATATATTTAAAAACCTTTTCAGTTATGCCAAGAAACAAAGGAAAAATTTGGTTGCGATTGATTGAGTAGTTTTTTATTTGTCTCAAACAAACAAATACCCTCTTCCTCTCTTTATAAAATATTATAAATTATTTATTTTAATAAAATATTTTATCCGTAGAACTCATAAATTGTAATACATTACAAAATTAGAGTAAAATTGCATTTTTTGAATAGTACAATAATACCTGAATTAAAAATGTAAAAGAAATTTATTCTTTTTGAAAAGTTGCGAAGAAATAGAACGTGTTGTAAAACTTCTCAAAAATTAAAAAAAAATATCCAACGTAATATGACATTCATCTGTTTTGAAAAAAAAAAAAACAATACTCTATCATTATTATTTAAATAGATAGAGATGTATTTACCTACATGATATAATGCAAATATAAATTGAGTTTGATGATAATTTTTCATGATATTTTAATATAAATGAAAATAATAAAAGGGTTTGTCGTTTGATTTATTTAAATAAATCCTAACGTTTAGCACTTGATTTAGTTTTTTAAGTAGTTATGAAGCTACAGCAGTACTAAAATGGCATTCAATAATTTGCAGTATATGACAAATGCTCTACTAGCCGTAATACACCTATAAATAATTTGATTAATCATGCTACCACATGATAGAGTTAAATATATAATGGATAAATATCACAACAAGTATTACTAATATTCTTTTTAAATGCTATAGAAATTTTAAAGAAGAGTAAGACAAGCAGTATCACACGATTATTTATTTTTATATATAAAATAAAATATAAGTGCACAGAAATGACCAAGAATGCATGAGAAGGATAAATATAGGCGCTCATAAGTTATCCTTAATGGTGTTAGATAGCGTTCTGCACTGTAATATGAAATGCATTTTATACCGCTCATAAATAACAACTACTTCGGGTTACATGAATCTTTAATACTTAACATAACGTCCAAGCAATGGTGTTTTGCGTGAGGTCTCTTATCTTTATTTAATTTATTTTAAATTTAATATGACCTTAAATAGAACAAATATACTATCATCTTGTTAAAGATAAATTATATATATATATATATATACATACATATATATATATATATATATATATATATATAAATTAATTTATTACAGATTGTTACAATATTTAATACATTTTTCTATTAAACAAAACAAAAATAAATGGATAAATTAATTAATACTGAACTGTTATAAATTCCTTGCTATTCATCTGCTTTCTCTCCTATAAAAAATAAAATAAATTTAACAAATATTAATTATATAGAAAAAAAAGATTCTATTGTGATCTTACTTACGTTATCAAAATAAATCACTTTTTTTTTAAAAGTAAAAATAACTTTACCTAGCTCTACTTATTTAAGCTATAATTGTTTTCTTATTTTTTTCATTGGATTAAGGTTTCTTTAATCTCTAGATAAAATATCGTATTAAAAGAAATTATATATAATGATATAAATTTCATACTTTGAATTAATTTTATTTGTTTAATACATTTTAATTAATTTTGATTCTTTTTTTCTTACCGGCTACATAATGTGTCCGTAAAATAATGGTGAGGTTTTAAATGTCTATAACTTCGGAACGAAGCATTATAGAGATATGAACTTAATCTAAATGAAAGAGAAACACTCAAGTTCATATCTGCAAAAGTTAGCTCAAGGAAGTCGTGTTTCAGTACACACAAGCGCACGTGCGCCTTATTCATCATGTTCGCGGTGGACAAGAAAAATCAATGTGTGCTGTGGCTGGCTATGTTTGAGTCAATTACACGTGTTTGGCGTAATTAACGTCTTATGTACGATGAAGACCTCCGCTTGAAAATAATATTCGGCGATGGGACAAACAACTCAAAGAAAGAGGCAGCCTACTGAAGGAAACACGTCCAGGACGGCTATCCGTGACTGATGAAACGATTGAAGAAATGCAAACAAGTTCCTTGCGTGGCCCGAAGAAATCCGTGTGGAAGTGTTCTAGACAGTTAGGCATTCCTAAAACAACTGTCACAATGTGTTAAAAAGACGGTTACGGTGCGAACAAAATTTAGGTGTTACAACAACTTTATCTACAGGAAAAAGTGAAAAGATTTGATTTTGCTGCAGCCATTCTGGGTAGATTAGAGCAGGATGATCATTTTTCAACAAGTTCATTTTCAGTGGTGAAACAATGTTTCTAGTAAACAGTGCTTGCTTGTAAACAGTACAGTTTCTTCAGTGGTGAAGCGATTTCATGTTTCTGGACGAGTACATCAACGTAATGTTTGTACATTTGGTACTAAACCTCCACATGCTGTTATTGAACATCAGCGTAACAGTGCAAAGTTAATGTGTGCGTGCTATTGGTTTATATAGAGTTATTGCTGAAAAAACAATAACGGGAAAAATCTTTCTGATTATATTAGAAGGATATACAGCGCCCCAAATACCGAAAATTTCATTTTCCAGTTAGACGGACCAGGAAAATCCAAGAGTGGTTTGCCTGGTCCCCACAGTCACCAGATCTTACCAATATGGATCGTTCAAGTACGAAGTGAGGACCATTTAAAAGAAAGGATCACTGAAGATGTTTTTTCTGCCACGCCGGATGTTCTCTGCCTATGTTCTCTGAATGTTATTTTATGTTATGGATGTTCTCTGTGAATATCACCTTGACGTCTGTAGGGAAACTAAGGGATTACATATCGAAATGTACTGAACGGATAAGAAATTTGGAGTATTTCTCTTTCATCTGACGTATTATTCATCTCCCTATAATGCTTCATTCCGAATCAATAACTATTTAAATCCCCACTATTATTTTACGTACACACTACCATTTACAGTACACCTAGCTGAACTATAATAATAGAATGGCCTCCGTAATCGATCGTTATCTTTATTAATTTGTTGAACAACCTACAAATTTAACTTTCATAAATAAATTAAAAAATTAAAAAAATTTAATTTACCTTTCGCTGCCACCTACCATTTTCTCGCTATCCATAGTTCCAATCCTGATCTGAGGCACATCGTTTGGTTCGTAGAAGTTTTCTTTCCAAGAGTGGAGTTGCTAACACCACCAACGGAGTAGTGGATTTTCTTCTAAGAGTTCCAATCTCCTAGACAGACTGCTTCTTCTTCTCCACCTACAAGGCTCTACCTAAAATGAATTAATAATTTTGTTTGTTTTCATGTCCTCCACTTTATGTTCGATTCGATTAAGTATTAATTATTTTTATTTATTTTCAATTCTAATACTGTAAATTAGTATCAAATAAGTAATAATTTTTTCACAATAATTAAAAAAAAGTAAAACGATGTATGATAATCTTACGGTATTTATTATCAAACATTAGGTGTACTGTTTTTTTAAATAAACGCTTAACAATTGTTGAAAATTATAAGAGATGTTCAAAGCGTCCACCATTAGACTTTACACAAGTCTCCAGTCTTTTTCTGAGAGATTTTCTTAACAATTTAAAAATTCTGGGAGTATTCCTAATTTCTTAAAATCCATTTTGGATCCTTTATTGAGGATCCTCAATGTTGAGTATTGGAGTTGAATAAACAATATGTTTCAACTGGGACCACAGGTAGAAGTCAAGAAGGTTTAAGTCAGGTGATTGGGCAGGCCAGGGCACCGGCCCTCCGCGACCTATCAATTTTTTCATGAAAAGTTTCATGCAGGAAATCTGATACTAACTGACTGTAATGTGCTGGAGCTCCATCGTGGTGAAATCACATATTTCATCTTAATTGTAGAGGTAGGTCTTCCAAAAAATGTGGAAGATTTTCGGTCAAATGAGGAAGATAATTTTCTCTATTTAAATGATTTGTTAGAATGACAGGATCCAAAAGATAGTCATTAAAAATATCTGTCCATATGTTCAGGAAAAATCTTTACTGATGCTATTTTGGAAGGTACCATGAGAATTCTTGTCGCTCCAGATACGCTGGTTGTGTTAGATTTGAACACCATTCCTTTTGACTGCAGCTTATTTTTTACATTAGTAACATGATCAGCAGTAATAGTCGCTGTATAAAATTATTCAAAAGTAAAAAGTTAATATCGATTGTTTTATTATTATATAAGATTCGATTTTATTGTGAGCAAATTATTACTTAATTTAACTATTATAATTACATTAGTTTTCTAAGAATTAAATCTTATACAAATTTTTTTATATTAATTGGTAATTTAACGAAGATTTTGTAAAAGCTCATTTAGATTGTGTTTTTCAAAATAAATCTTTCCTGCTTTTTTTCGAAATAATTTTTTCCTAGGATCACTGCTCTATAGCTATACTGCAAAATGCGATGCATGATAATCAGTCAAAAAGGTTTTTTTTTTGTATTTTTCGACGTTTCATGACACAGAAACTACAAAATACAAAAAAGTGGAAGATAATGTTCGTACGTACGGATGTACCAATGTACTTGTGTTGACGTGATTGAAGTTTAATAACTTTTGACGGAAAAACCAATTTCGATGAAATTTTGTACAGACTGGAATTTATAGGCAATTTGTTTATAAAATTTTGGGGTCCTTATCTCCACGGAAGATAGGTTCTTGAAATAAATTTTTTTCAAAATTTTACTAACATATCTCCACATTATACAACGCTCAATTCATGCGTGTGTACTTATATTAGCATTTAAAATAAAAAAATTGGGATACTTTTTAAGAATTTCCCCTCCAAAATTTGACTATTTTTTTTTTTAACGATATATAGCCCTCCTTGTAATATTGTGCATTTTAATTTTGCAAAAGTACCTGAAAATATTGTATATAATTTGTATATTTAACGTTAATTAGACCAGATAAACGAGCGAAGCGAGCGTAGGTTATATTTGGTTAGATTATGTTCGTATACGTACAATTTGTCAATACACGGAATCAATGTAATGTAACCAAATATAACCTAGACTCGCTAAACCCGTCTAATTAACGTTAAATATACAAATTATAGATACTTTTTGATTTAGATCGTGGGTACCGGTGTTCTTTGGTGGTTGGGTTTCAATTAACCACACATCTCAGGAATGGTCGAACTCAGAATGTACAAGACTACACTTCATGTACACTCATACATATCATCCCCTCATTCATCCTCTGAAGAATTATCTAAACGGTAGTAACCGGAGGCTAAACAGGAAAGAGAAAAAAGATACTTTTTGATATTGCATAATATTACAAGTATACTAAAATAAAAATCGTTAAAAATAAAAATAAAAATTTGGGGGAAAATTCCGAAAAAGTGCCATATTTGGACCTAAAATTCCCCCAAAAATCACCAAAAGCTATTTCTATTTATTACACATTTTACCCAATTTATTTACAACTTCCTAGACATAGTAATAGAGAAAAAGACCCTGAAAAAATACTTTGGGGGAATATTAGGGATGGGAAGGTTGATCATAGTTTAAAAATATAGATTTTTTTAATTTTTTAAACTTTTTTTGGTTATTTAACTTTTAATATTATTTAAAGTTTTATAAAATTTCATGCAATTATTAATTTTCATCATAATTCACTCTCAACTCCCCTCCTCCCAAGAAAAGAAATCTTTCGTAACTTTTTATTGTTGTGATTTTTCAGTGAAATACCGATTTTTTTCTACAGAAAAATTCTACGGACAAAAATTATTAAACAAAAATTAATAATTTTATATGGAATCTTACATGAAAAAATTGTGTATCAGAATTGTATGTTTAAGAGTTTCCGAAAAAATTGTTGTAAAATCAAACATATTTTTGATTAAAAAAAAGGTTTATTTTGAGGGTCGGTGTAAATATACTCTCTCTTTTTCCGTTTATCCTCCGGAACCACTGTATAGTATTATTTCAGACGATGAATGAGGATGGTATGTATGAATGTAAATGACTGCAGTCTTGTACAGTCTTAAGTCGACCATTCCTGAGATGTGTGGTTAATTGAAACCCAACCACCAAAGAACACCGATATCCACGATCTAGTATTCAAATCCGTATAAGAGAGTTTTAAAAGTTTTTAGTAATGAAAGAGTATAAGAGTATAAATCCATATAAATATGTAAATAAACTATGTTAAATTGAAAATAAAATAAAACAAATTTGTAGAGAATTTAAGTCTGAAAATAATTGATGCAATAAAAATTAATTAAAACTTTTTAAAAATCTATTAAAAAAATGAAAATCTTCCATTATAATGAGCAAAAAATTCTTTTAAAAATTTTTATGAAATTAATACTCGTATAAGAAACGAGTTTAAAACTACATCCTGTAAAGTTAAAAAAAAAAAAAAATATGAAAAAATCAGCAGTTATTAGTGAAATAAAATTTTATGTACTTTTCATTTAAAAAAAAAAATATGTGTATGTAATTTAATAGGCGTAAAAGGAACTCACGTGGTGTTCACATCAGATTTTTACTTTCTTGTACAAAATAAAGGAAGTGTTGTGTACGCGAAAAATTTCGGTTTCCAGATTTCAACGGAAATATCCATTTTGACCATCCCTGAATCCATTTTGACTAGTTTCGCCATGACGTCTGCACGTAAGTATGTATGATGTATGTATGTATGTACGTATGTATTTTGTGCATAACTCAAAAACGATTAGTCGTAGGATGTTGAAATTTTGGATTTAGAACGGTTATAACATCTAGTTCTGCACCTCTCATTTTCATTGCAATCGAGTGAACCAAAAGTGTCCAAAAAAGTCTAAAATCCCCAAAAAATTGAGTTTTGGACTTTTTCTTAACTGCAGTAATAAGCTCTCATTGAGAGCTTTTTATCAATATATATATGATATATATCATAATATATGAAAATAAGTACTATGGTACTTATTTTCCATAGTTCCAGAGTTACAACCAAATAAAAGTTTAATTAATAAAATATTTGGATCTTTGGGGAAGATACATCGGTTCGAATCAGACTTCATCTTTTTCTTTAATTTAATAATATTGATTTATTAATAATTGTATAACAAAAAAAAAGTAATAATAAATAAATAAATGAAAAAATATCAGAATTTTTAATGTAATAAAACTTTATATACTTTTCATTAAAAAAAAAAAATGTGTAAATATAATTTAACAGTCGTACATGGAAGTCATGTGATATCCACTTCAGATTTTTGTACATAACATTTATTAAAATTAATTAATTTTTATTTTATGCTTATTATGCTTCTTGTTGTCATTTTTAAAAATTACAAAACCATTTAAAAAAGAAATCTTCAAAATCTAAAAAAAATATTTTTTTTTTACTGAAACAATGTTATTTTCTGAAAAAAATTAAATTATACAAATTAAATAACTTTTCAAAACCCCGAATTTTCTCCATTCCGTTTAACACGTACATAAATAAATTATTTGCTTAAAACAATTTAACTTCTTCTGAATTGTAAATTATTTTCTAGTTATATTTATATTTAATACCTTCTTGAATTTATCATACTCTTCTTCTGTTTAGCCTCCGAAACCACTGTAAGCTATTACTTCAGAGGATGATATGTATGAACGTATATTTATCTTAAAAACTAACACAATAAAAAAGTAAAAATTTTCATGTGTTTCTAATTTAAATAACTAAAATGGATTTTGATGTTATCTATTTTTCATACTGTTTTAATAAAAGTTTTACAAAGGTTTCCCTTGAACCACACATTCCTTTTTTTATCTGTAAAGTAGCATATTTATAGATTACTGACGCGATGCATATAATTTTTTTGGATGATTCATTCTCTGTATAAGCTTTGAATCTTGCACATGGGAAAATGAAACGGAAATTTGTTGCATATAAAAATACCATATGCCTGACCTTCATATCAGTTAGAATAAAGAATTATTTATTGTTGTTTGTTATATTTAAAAAAAAATGGTTTAAAATTATACAAATTAAAAAATGGATTACAAAAACTAATTTTTTAATGAAAATAATTTTTTTTTCAGTTTTAATTTTATTTTACTAATCGATATTAATTTTTTTTTTCGATTATAATTTTTGTAATTATTTATTAGATGTATGATTGATTACGTGTGAGAATTTTCGCTGACACCGCATTAATACCAAACCAATATATCATCCGTAATTCATTAGGATAAATAAATACTAATATTATATATAAATAACTTGTAAGTTTAACATTTTAAGAGGATATGCTTATATGGTAAATAACATTTATTTATTATTAAATAAGAATTGTGTATATGTTACCGTACATATAATATAGTGATATGCTATCATTTGCATGCATCATGTCCGAAGACTAAAGTAATATTTGCAATCACGATTATACCACAAGTATTTGCATATATTATATACAGTTTCTTTACTACGTACTAACAGTTTACACGGGACTTATTCTTCTTCCTTCCATTGTAGGATATCGGATTGAGGGAACGTCACAAATTGTGCTCATAATAGCGTATGTGACTCGCATAGTTTATTGGTTCATTAAAAGCTATACAGTGGGCTTTCATACTAACAAAGAGTCATAGGTCAAAATGGCGCGATGGGTGTCCGTGCGGTTTATCAAATATCGCGGTATAGAAAGACCAGTAATATCTGAGGAACTGTCCAAGTTCTTCTCTATGTAAACGTTTGCCGCTAGTGTTTTATAAATATTCCTAATTTTTCTTCGTTTTATTTAATTTATTTTTTCGAATATATAATGAAAATAAACGATAAAGTTGAATTTTCTTTTTCAGTATTAATTCTTAGAAATTCTTCGTAAACACAGATGGACGATCTCAAGAGAATTCAAATCGTTTGATCTATTATGTTCTGTAATAAGATACGAGTAATAATAATCTATTGTTGATATTTCTTAAAATTATTATTATTGTAAACATAATAAATTATTCTTAATTTTTTCTTTGGATTTATTTTTAACCTATATACAGTAAATAATTACGTCAATTTGAAATACATTAAAAAAAATCTAGTGAATATCTTATTTTGTATAGTCGAAAATGGGGACAATTTGCAATCATTTTCGAAATTTTTTTACCTTTCTTTACCCCTTTCAAGAATGAATTTCAAAAAAAATTAAAAATTGATTTTTAATATTCACATTATATTACACAATCCAAAATTAAGTCGATATCTTCATTTGTAAAAAAAAAGAAAAAAGAAAAATTTAATGTTACTCCATTTTAACCCTTTAAACTTGCAATTTCAAAATTCCTTTCTTAGTATGCACTTACACTGTAAGAAAAACGTGTACAGAAATTTTCATCAATTTATGTTCGTTAGTTTTTGCAGGGCGTTGATTATGAATCTCTCATATGTTCCTTTAATATATATATATATATATATATGCTTTTATGTTACAATCTTTTTTTTTGTTAACACCCACACACACACGTCAATAATATGCATAACATTTTTAAATCCTTAAACGTCATTATTTAACTTTTAAATTTGTAATTGTTTTAAATAACCTCTAAATGACAACTATACAAATTTCAGCATATAACTAATTAAACATTTCTTAATTAAAATTTTCTCAGCGTGCTTGTCTAAACCTTAAGGGGATTCTCTGAAAATGTTCAATTCCTTAGGTGCAATATTATATATAGTTTGAGTTTTATAAAAGTATTGAAACATTTCTAAAGATATTAGCTATTTACTAAAAATTTTGTGTTTAAATCCAATTATGCAAGTCCTAAGGTAAACTATTATGTAGCAATTTAAATACTGAATATTTAACAACGGAGAAAAATATAGATTAGGTGATTTGCAGCCTCAAAACCATCTATTTTTGGGTTGAGATCACTATGTCTCATGCGGGAAAATTCAAAACCTTTATATAAAAAAAAATAGGATTGTGACAAACCACTTTAACGGACACTGAAAGACAAAATAATTGACATAAAAACCTTCGGACTATGACAATACTAATCAAAATGATAGCCATTTAATTTTTTTTTATATCTAGCTTAACACGTGGTCTACAGAACCTTTCAAATCTGTCAAACCCTGAAATACTAAAAAAAAATAAATTATCATACTCCTACGTCAAAAAAATCAGTTTTTCGGTATGAGACCACAACACTTACAGGTTCTCATGGAGAAGCAAATCAAAAACTTTAAAGGAAGGTCAACGATTGTGACAATCATTTTAAAAAGCATTGAAAAAAAAGTTTGACGTAAAAACCTTCGAGCTATGGCAAAACATAGCTCGAAGTATTTTACATTTTCTTAATCAAAATGGCGGCCGTTTAATCTTATTTTCCTCGGAAATGTGATGTTTTATTTGACCTGATTTCCAACTTCAGGTCACTACGTTGGATTGAATTTTTTCGGCCACCTGCAGATCATGCTAACTGAAAATGATTCGGAAATGGACTTATACCACATTTAGAGCTGGCAACGTGGCGGCCAGCGTCGATGTTATTGCAGGTGTAATGGAGACCCGTCAGTTGTCCACATGCCCCTTGCGATGGCAAGCATGTAACGAAGGTGTCCATGTATTTCGGTGCATGGTAACCCTGAAAGCTTCGGTGGGTCCCGACCTGGAGTAAGTGCCGAGATTGCGCATCCGCTTTCTGCCAGGACATATACCGGTTCCAGCGGAATACCGAATCGGACCTCCAAGGTTAGTAGCTCTGGAGTGTACCTCGGCGGCTAGCCTTTCTACAGAAGGGACATATGTAATTCAGAATCTCCAACAACAAAACGTGGTAGAAGGTACACATAAACACCCTCGTTTAGAAACAGCCGGTTCGTCAGAAGCGAAGAAGAAATGCAGTAAAGAGTAAGAGAGAATTAGAAAAGATACTGACAGAATCAGAAAGGATTTGAGGAAAGATTTGTTTAGTAACAATGCGTCCAAACCAAGCCATAGTTTAGTTTAGTTCAGTTATTACTGGGGAGAATAGAAACTTCCAGAAAGTCAGAACTATTCTTAATTGCTCGAGAGATTACAAATTGTACTGATGGTCCTGTCAGAGATATTCGCAAGACTTTTAATTGTTTATACATCGAAATCGTAAACGACAGTCAA
Organism: Lycorma delicatula; assembly: GCF_047948215.1. Lineage (NCBI taxonomy): Eukaryota > Metazoa > Arthropoda > Insecta > Hemiptera > Fulgoridae > Lycorma > Lycorma delicatula. The sequence continues at coordinate 35,674,675 of NC_134460.1, read as the reverse complement.
AGCATAAAGTTTCAAACTTTAAACAAGATCGGTGAGTTCCCTGTGTCTGTTCAACCACACAGTACCCTTAACTCATCGAAAGGAGCGTTGTCTGCCGTGATCTTCATAACTGCACCAAAGAAGAAATAGTGGAGGAAATGTCGAGTTAAGGAGTGATTCAATGCCGCAATTTAACCATGAGGAGAAATAATGAGGTTATTCCACCAGCAGCGTCGCATGTGTTGACCTTCAATAAACCTAATCTGCCTGATAAAGTACGTGCTACATCGTACGTAGTATACATCGCTTAGACGTACGCACTTTCATCCCACAACCTATGTGACGTTTTAAGTGCCAACGTTTTGGACATACTGCGGTTGGATGTGAAAGGCGAGGAATCTGCGTGTGCGTAATGGAAACTCATGAAGGCGATCCGTGTCAAGATCTTCCAGCTTACATTAACTGTAAAGGGCACCATAACTGTCGATCAAGAAACTGCCCGGTGTACAAATTGGAAACGGCCATTCAGGAAGTTAAAACGCTGCAAAAAATAAGTTACTCTGAAGCGAGGAAAATTGTTAGTAAGAGAACACTTCGATCGACGACTTATGCGGAAGCAGCTGCTGTCCCTTCGTCATTTAAAGTTAACGAGGAGCAGTTGCATACTACGCTTACACCAAGTGTTTCTACTATGAAAGAGAAAATTACTGACTAAGATTGAATCAAGTCAGCGAAAGAAATCATTAAAACCCGTGAAGACTCATGCCCAGATGGATATTAGAATCGAATCTTCTCAGCAAAAAGAAGCAGCAATTAGATGACACCACCAATCGATGTATGTAAAGATAAGGAGACATCTGACCAAGCCAAAAACATCACTCCTTTGATCTGGCATAAGACGAAAGAGGGTGTGGCAAGGGTACAGAAAAAGTCGGAGATTAGTGCAATACAGGTACAAGTAATAAATAGTGAAAGCACCGGATATAGACGCTATAGACCTCACCTAGGTAACCACCAAAAGCCCAGAGGACTCCTAAGGAGAGTACTTCAGCCACCCCAAGTCTACCTTTCGAGATTGAATCGAGTACTTCAGCCGCCGAAATATTCCGTTGGAGATCGTATCAAGTTTAGATTCAACAGCAGAAGTAGAGAAGGTAAGGAGAATGGAAAAAAATATGCAAGAAAGGATGGCCGAAAGGGAAACCTAAGAGATAAACAATTGTGATATGTTTAAGAATCAAAATTATTAATGATTGTATTTCAATATTTGAGTTTAAAATCAAGAATGGATTATTTCTTTGGAAGTGTGAAATAACTTAATGTTATTTTCTTTCTTTTTTCTCTCTTTTTCAAGTAGAAAGGGGCTAATACCTAAAGTAGTCGATGCCCCTAAAACCTCAAAAGAAAGAAAAAATAAGGTAAGATAATACTAATTTTTACTTACATATGAAACTGCACACGTTTTTTTTACACAAACTTGCTTATAGTACTTATTTCCTTCTAATATGATTCAAGTTGAACTTCAAAACTAAAAAAAAAAAAAATAAAAAAAATAAAAAAAATAAAAAAAACAAAAAAAACAAAAATCTAGTTTTTATGACTGCTATAAACTGTTAATAATGGAAACAATTTATTAAAAAACAAAGGAACATAATTTCTTTTATTACGTACTGTATCTTTACGAATTCGCGGGAGGTATCCCCATTTTTTTAATTATTATTAACAAGGTCAATAAAATATTTTTTATAATACGTTAGCTTTGAGGGAGGTAAACGTTTTAAGATGATTCAACTTGATAAATAAATATATAAATAGTGATAAAATAAAAGTAAAACAACATTTAGTAGCATCAAGGAGATGTATTTACCAAGTCGTATCTTCGGCGTTACACAACTGCGTTTAGGGTAATGAGGGGGAGGGTGGTGGTGAAAAAGTGGAAAGAATTCCACAGTCGTATAAGGAAGGATAATAATCATTAATCGCTAGCGTTAATTACTTTAACCGGACTCATATCGCAGATCAAATTTTGAATATTCTTGTCTAGACGGTAAGATTAGGAGTCAAAATAGAGACACTGCAGTTGGACGGTCGTCTCTATGTAGACATCGGTAATATAATCGTTTGTTTACTGGCGTAGCAACGTTATCTAGTTATGTTAGTCAGTAGTTCGTGCACCCCACTCGGCGCTGTACCGTCTAAGACAACGTCACTTTTCATAATAAAATTGTCTAAGCACGCTAGTGGACACGTTTTAAACACTCGGTAATGATTGTATTTCACATAAATGAAACTATATAAAACGGATTCTATGTTGTAGAAACAGGACACTCATTCGCTTGCTATTTGCAAGAATTTCCTCTACTTTAAAATATAATTACCCCTATTAAATTTATTAGAGTTATCACTTGAAAATTATATATATATATACATATATTACTTTAAACGAAGATTATTAAAGACGGTGTTGTTTACAGCTAAACAAATGTCCAATTACTTTTATTACATTTCAAGCCATTTAACGAGAATAATAAGAATAGATAATTATGAATAGCTAAATTTTATTAAACAAAAAAAAAAATCAAGAGCTCTTCTATTTTGGGATTTATTAGAATATTTAAATAATTAATATTTATAATAACACAACCACAACTTTTACATCCTTTAAATATTCTGGGGGATTAATGTGCTTCTTTTAAAATAAAAAGACAACAGTTTGTTGTTGACGACAGTGATAATGACAGTGCTATCCTGGCCGTTAACGAAAACCCTGGCCTAGCCTTACAGAACCTACAAATGGCGCTAGATCGTGTCTGCGTGTGGCAGAAAAAGTGGAGGATTAAGGTTAATCAAGGTAAGTCGAGGCACGTCACATTTGCCATGCGGAGAGGTGACTGTTCCGGTATGTACTTTGATGGTGTTTTGATCCCGCAAACGGAGATTGTGCGGTATCTGGGACTTCATCTCTAAGTGTCATGTGAGGATGAAGAGGAAACAGCTAAACACAACGTACAGGGAACTTCATTGGCTGCTACGGAGGAACTCAGGCCTCACGTCATCCAATAAGATGCGCCCAATCTGGACGTACGGTGTAGAATTGTGGGGAACGGCTAGTACTAGTAATGTGGAAATTATACAACGATTTCAGAACAAAGTAGCGAGGGTAATTGCCGAAGCACCGTCGTTCATGCGGAATGATGAGATTCAGGATTATCTGGAGCTTCCATCGGTTCGTGAGATTGCACAATAGCGCAATGTCAAATAACTGCAGAGGCTTGAGAATCATAAGAATCTCTTTGCAATTAATCTACTTGATAACAGCAGAGAGATGTCCGATGGTTGAAATGTGCCCATTTACTCGACTTAGGGTCTGCGTAACAGTTTTGAATTTATCACCGTCAAGTTTAGTGGTGTCGTTTCTAATTTCTTGTTACTTCTCTATCTTTTTCTTTTTATTTGTTATTAATGTTTGTTTTATGGACTATGTGGTGCTGAAATTACTGGTTTGTGATTTATGACTGAGCTTGAAATTTCATATTGGACTTAAGTTTATTTGCAACTATTTATTGTGTATTATTTATTTTAGGGGTTCCTTAAGGACCTCCTTATCACATGATTTTGTCAGGAAACATACTTATAGCTCCGCAGGAGAGCTGATTGTAATTATAATCGTTATTAAGCAAAAAAATTGTTGGAATTAAAAATGGACTGGAATTAAAATGAGTACGCGGGACAGTATATGAAGATTGCTTAATAAGAAAATACAATTTATTATATGCGCACCTAGACAAAAAAAAATCCTCCAAGTTGATTTAAAAAAAGAAGATTTTGACGAATTGTGCAATTGTTCATACTTTCCTTTCATAAAGTGAGTCAAAAGTATGGAATCCTCTCAACAAACTTTTAAAACCGTTCCAGATAGACTACTGTAACTTTCAGGATAAGGTATCTGTCAACTTCTTTTACCTTTTGATGAGAAACAGAATTTCAACACCTTCTTGGGAAGTGGCCCCAGGGGTTGTAAGTCAATTATCTTAAACGGTAAGACCCTATATATGATATATCATTTTAAAGATCTCTTTAAAAACAAAAAAAAATTATAAATAAACGTTGGTACGATGTCTTTTCCTAAAATAGTGGCAGGATGAAATTTGGATTTTGAAACAAATTACACTAATAATTTAAATTTAAGTAACTGCTATCGCAGATAAATAAATTTATAAAAAATTGATATTATATATATATATATATATATGTATATATATTTATTTTATAAATAAAATTTCTTTTAAAAAAATTATTTTTTAAGGATAACGTTTGCTTATTTACTTACATTTCATTTTAACAAATGTTCGAAATATCTTCTGTTTTTTGACTGTGTGCCAGTCGGTTGTAAAAAGATGTTACTGCACTATTCAATGCTCCCTAGTAATATTTTGAGCTGTTTGTTGAATTCTATTCTGTAAATTATTGATATCATTGAGCTTATTGTTATGTACAATACGTTTTAAGTGGCCCTATAGAAAGAAAATCCAACGGTCGGGTGATATCGCTGGCAATTTTATTTAACCTCTTCGCCAATCTATCTTCCAGGAAAAAATGCATTTAAAATTTCTCTTATCTGAAAACCGAAATGGACACCCATCTTGTTGAAACTAAATGTTGGGGGGCCAACAATGTTTTTGAATGTTTGGAATGAAATGGTCGAAAAGCAAAGCCTCGTGTTTCACTGCGTTTAAATTTCCATTAATAAATATACGCCCTCTCAATCATCCACCAAAAATAACTTCCCATAGATTTACTTTGAATAGATACTCTGTGTATGTGGGTGTGAGTCTCACGATATCAGTGTAAATTATCAGTCCGGTATCGACAATTATGGCGATTTACATTGCCAATTAAAAAAAAATTGGTCTATTACTAAAAAACTATGTTGTTTAATAAATTAGGGTCTGTACGAATGTTGTTCATGATAATTTCGCAGAACTCAAGTAATCAATCGGAATCGTCTTCAATAAGTTCTTGCACAAAACGATTTGTTTAGGGTTTGAAATTTTCACTTTTCAATGTTCGAATCATTCAATGTCGGCTAAAGTTATGTTTTCGTGCTGCTATTCGAGTCAAGAAATGAGGATTCTCAATAAAATCTTACATAATTTCTAACGATTTGTTATTATTTGTTACATATTTAGGCCTCCCTGGTTTCCCCCTATTATTAATGCGCTCTGTTTCTTCAAATCGTTTGATGATTTTTAACGCTGTACCTTTTGAAATAGGGTTACGTATATTAAATATCAATTGAACAACACTGACCTATTCTTGGTAAATAGTGACCAAACTTCAACATCATCAATGCCGCATAAACAGAAATTAACTTGTAAATTACTCCCATCCAGTTTGAAAATATCAAACAAAAGGCAAGGCAGCTTAATATACGAGGTGTGTGAGAAAAGTAATGGAGATTGGTAACAATGCGAGCGATCTGGCAACGCTGTATCTACCGGCCTGTGCTAGACCGGTTTGTTCGTCTCTTCCACATGCTCAGTACGAGTTTCAACTCCGTTCAGCTAACACATTATTTCTGACAGCACCATCAGTGAACATGTGTTTTTGTTGTGTGTTACGAAAATGGAGCATCGGAATTTAGAGTGACGTTGTGCAATCAAGTTTTGTGTTAAACTTGGGAAATCCGCGAGTATGACCTTTGAAAAGTTGAAACAGGCCTATGGGAAACATTGCTTATCAAGAGCCCAAGTTTTCCGCTGGTACCAATCTTTTATGGAAGGCCGAGAACACGTTGAAGATCAACCTCGCTTAGGAAGACCTTCAACTTCAAAATCTTAAGAAAACGTTGAGCGTGTGAGGGTTCCTGTGAGATCAGACCGTTGTTTAACAATAAGGATGATGAGTGAACAGTGACATTTAAACGCTTTCACCGCACATCAAATTTTGACAGACGATTTGGACATGCGAAAGATTTGTGCGAAATTGGTGCCGAAAAACCTTACAACGGAACAACAGAAGGACAATCGAAGAAACGTGTGCGAAGATCTTCTTGAGAGAATTGACAATGACTAAGAATTCTTTAATCGTGTGATCACAGGTGATGAATCCTGGATATTTGATTACGTTCATGAAACAAATCGGCAAAGCCAAGAGTGGCACAATCCGTCATCTTCTCGACCAAAAAAATGTCGAATGAGCAAATCAAAGATCAAAATCGTGCTGATTGGTTTTTTTGACAGTAGAGGTATCGTGCATAAAGTATTTGTTCCTCCAGGAAAAATTGTCAACCAAGTGTTTCACAAAGGTGTCCTTGAAAGGCTCAGGAAAAGAGTGATTCGCGTGAGACCAGACATTGTAGATAAGTGGATGCTTCATCATGCCAATGCCCCGTGTCACACGACCATTTCCATCAGGGAATTTTTTACCTCAAAACGCATTCCTACTGTTCCTCAACCCCCCCTATTCACCTGATTTGAGTCCTTGTGACTTTTTCCTTTTCCTGAAATTGAAACATGTCTTAAAAGGACGTCATTGGAACTCTGGAGAACATTCAAAAGACTGTGACCGACCAGTTAAAAGCCCAACCAGTTGAAGCCTTCCAGCGCTGCTAACAGGAGTGGGAACAACAACTCCACCGGTGTATAGTTGCCCAAGGGAACTACTTTGAAGGGGATAATATTGTTGTTTGAAAAAAATAAAAACTTTGGTCAGTAAAAATTCAGTCTCATTACTTTTCTCACACACCTCGTATATAAGGTAATAATAATAACAACAGTAATAATAATTTTATCTCCTTTTCAATTAAACTCAAATTAATTGAAATTATACTTATTGAAATTCAAATTAATCAATTCAGTTAACCTCAATTACAAACTCTAATTATAATTCTATTTTACAATCAAAATTAATACATATATACGATAAGTACATATATCGTTCCGGAATTTTGCAGTGCATGTGTTTTTTAGTTAAAGGTGGTCATGAAATGTCAAGATCTACAAAAATCCTGACGTGCAAAATTAAATAGTGTTTATTCGATTAACATACCTTTCCTTTTTTCAGAGAATGAGAGGAAATGGAAATTTTGTAGCGTGTGAAAATGCCATGCCTGACCGGGATTCGAACTAGGGACCTCTGGATGAAAGAGCAAGACGCTACACCATTTGTGTCAGGGAGGCCGGATCCCTTATATACACCTATATAATATAAATTTATACCGGGGAAAATAATAAGCGGTAAATAAGGTTAAAAAAAAATTCTATAAAAAAAAATTGTCAACTGTGTAGCTGAACATTCCCGATATTTTTATAAAACTTAAAATTTAAATTTTCCAAGATTTAAGAAACTGAAAACATTATTATTATTATTATTATTACTCATTCAGTCTATTTGCTTTATTATTTGTGAGCTTATTTCTTGTAGAAAGAAAAGCAAGTCCTAGAATTATTTGTTATTAATTAACAAAAATTTAATTAAATAATAAGGTACTTTTTCTGAAGGTATAAAAACACGGAGTAAAAACATCAGTTCAAGTTATGTTGGACAATTTATAGGAATATTTTGTAAATTGAGTGCGATCTTGTGAACTATAAAATCTACGAAAAACTTTAAATGGGAAACTTTTCCTCGAATTTTGTGTGTAAGAAAACATCCTTTTTGGCATGTTTGAAATCTCCGCAATTTTTCCGATTTAGCGGAAAACTTTATTTTTAAAAGTGGAAACTCCCAATTTTATAACATTATTAAATACAACACATAGTTTTATGACAATTTTTCTTTGACATTTTCTCCTTAACAGCAACCTTTCAGGAGATACACGTATCATATCTAATTGTATCTGCTGACAATGTGTAACACTATATAACGTATTTTTCAAAGAAAGGCTTACCTAGATTTCCAAAGATGGTTGTAGATTTACTTTAATAAGTTTTAATTGTGTATAAATTGAATTATTTGTCAATATGACTAAATTTTTTTTAATATGTTTTATCTTAAATTTTAATAAAAGATTATTTGCTAACAATTTTTTTTTTTGTATTGCTTTAAATAATAATATGTTTTTGTAAATGTTAATGAAATATTATTGGTCAGTTTCATTAAATTAATTATTTTCATAAATTGAGTAAAGCGTAACCATTTTCTCAGTTTTGTGCTTTTTTTTAAATTTATTTACTAGAATAACAAGAATAATGGATAATTTAGACCACTAGTTTATAACATTGTAAATTGTTAAGATGAAAAAGTGTACAGTTTTCAAAATTAACCGAAATCACAAAATATTTCAAAAATACAATCGAACTGAAACAATAACAAAAGACTAAAATTACAAAACTGAGGACTTAGATTCAACTTATAAAGTACATATTGTCGATTTGTACAACTGGAGATGAGATGTACCTCCTTAACTATTGCGTTTAGGAAAACTTGGCAAAAAATAAAAATGTCTCTGACATAAATTGGAGATGTCCATTTTAAAAGACGAAGTTGGCCGAAGGATTGGAAAAATAGGGGAAGTTTCAAACATAATGTTAAGGCGTTTTTAAGGTAATATATATATATATATATATATATATATATAACTTTCTACTTACATGATGACATTTAAAAATATTTTTATTCCTGTCGCAAACAAGAAAAATATTTTTTCGTCAAAAGTTTTTCAATATTATTTACCTTAATATTTTACTTTCCTTGCAGTTATAGAATAAAAGCCTACTATAACAAGTGTGCAAAAAACATTTTTCCATTTTTTAATTAATTAATTTTTTTTTGACTCACGGGAAACGACGAGAAATGAAAAAAAAGAAAATAAATTTTGTATTCAATTATATGTATATACACATATGGTTCATATGTGTGTGTGTGTGTGTGTGTGTTGGACGCGCTAGGTGGGGTTTTTTTTTGTTAATAACTCAGGATTGGCTAAACGAAAGATTTTCGAACTTCGAATGATGCCTTTTATAAATGGGATATTAAAATCTAGATTGGGTTGACAGAGGTCAAGAAAAACATTTTGAATAGGGAGGGGCCTAGACTTAACGAAAACTTTACTTGAACAAAATTTTATATCTGTTTAAAGATTAAAAAAAAAATGTTGTCTTATAAAACTTTTCCAAAATAACTCTGAAATTCAATTCAAAAATTAATTTTTGAATCAAAATTTTCATCCTCATTTAGATTAGATGTTTCTCGTTTAAAATTGACGCTGTAAATTTATTAGGAAATTTAGCCAGCCTGTTACCTCTTTTCATAATTACGAGTAAAAAAAAGAAAAAAACTAAATCGCTAAGTTTTTAAGATTAAATGAAATCAATCCTCTATCAAATAACTACTCCAACAATTTAATCCTGAGTTTCATGCAAATATATATAATACTTGTAAAACTAAACAAAAAAAAATCCTTAGGAAAAATGGCAATTTCTCCGTTCTCCCACTGTCCGCCATTTTGTTATTTTTGTATAAAAATTTATTTCTCAACTTCGGCTAGAGGAACTACATTGATGTTTGGTAAGCGTCTTTGTAATAAAGTTGTAAACTTAGCAAAAAATCAGTACTTAAATAACTTCGCAAATTACAAAATAGCGGCCATGTTTATTTTTCAATCCGTTGTATATCCATAAATATAAGTTTTATCAAAATGTATGTTATTAGAAAAAAAAAAAATTAAGCCTTTTATTTTGAACAAAATAAAAATTTTATTTTTTTTAAATCTGTTAAAATATAGCCAAGTTATGGTAAAAAATATTTTAATTTATGTCTATATTTATATCCTCCACTTGACATTCAATTCGATTAAATATTAATTGTTTTTATTTATTGCTAATTCTAGTACTGTAAACTTACCCACCGGGTTGGTCTAGTAGTAAACGCGTCTTCCCAAATCAGCTTATTTGGAAGCCGAGAGTTCCAGCGTTCAAGTCCTAGTAAAGCCAGTTATTTTTACATGGATTTGAATACTAGATTTTGGATACTGGTGTTCTTTGGTGGTTGGGTTTCAATTAACCACACATCTCAGGATTGGTCGAACTGAGAATGTACAAGACTACACTTCATTTACACTCATACATATCATCCTCATTCATCCTCTGAAGTATTATCTAAACGGTAGTTACCGGAGGCTAAACAGGAAAAAGAAAGTACTGTAAATTAGTATCAAGTTAAATAATAATTTGCTCACAATAAAATCTAATATTATATAATAATAGAACAATCGATATTAACTTTCTATTTTTGAATAGTTTTATACAGTGACTATTACTGTTGTTGATCATTTAACAATGTAAAAATGCAGCTTCGGTCAAAAGGAATGGTGTTCAAAACTATCACAACCAGCGTATCTGGAGCGACAAAAATTCTCTTGGTACCTTTCAAAGTAGCATCAATAAAGATATCTCATACCGAAAAATAGATCTTTTTGAGGTAGGAGTATTCAATAAATTTTATTTTTGTTTCTATATATTCAGTATATGAATTATTAACTTCCTATTTTAGGACTTGTATAATTGGACTGAAAAATAAAATTTTCTATTAAATAGCTGATATCTTAAGAAAGCATTTACCTAAATTTTTTAACTGTAATATAAAAATAAAAAATTATTTTGCAGATTGTCATATAAAAAGTAATTTAGTAGCAGCTAAAAAATGTTACTACATGAAAAATGATTTTGTAAAATATGAAATTTTTTGTATAATTTTCCTTCTTAATAAAAAATACAGTTACCTGGAAAAATTAATGCCTGAAACATCCTAAAAGTTTAATAAATACAATTGTAGAATAATTACTAAGATCGTTTGAGATGTTTCTGAGGTTTTACACGCACGAAAGACTAATTTTATATAAAGAATAATTTATTTATAAAATAAATATTAAATAAATAACGCTCAGCCTAATAGATATGTTTATAACCACATAATATTTATAATTAAGCGATAACTTAAGTTAAATAAAATTTAATGTAAAAAATAATATATATATATATATATGCAGGTTAAATTGTTAGCGTAATCTTATGATTCAATCTTGAAAACATTATTTTAAAGTAAATAAAATCGATATTGATGTAAGTAATACGGTAGGAAGCAATTCAGTAACAAATAACTAGCGTATTATATGAATTTTCCCAGCCCTAGAGGCCAGTCTTGCCAACTTATACGATGCCATTAACAGGGGAGATATCAGTTAATATTGTGGGATCGTACACATGAGATCTGTTCAGCTTCTGTAGACTACTCGTTCAATTCACCCACACTTAAGGCGATATAGACTCTGACCATGCTATCTCAATGTTATTAAGAAAATCAAATTGCTACCATTAACCGATACAAATATCTGCATGGTCGTCAGTCAAAAGCACGAAACTCACACCAGAAATCGCAGTTTTGCAACAGCTACTATTTGATAATAGCTGTCTACAGTTACATTCACACGAACGTAATGAACTGCCGTAGCCGATTGTAATCGACAATTCAAATAATTATAATACTATTACAGAATCTTTCGTAATACATTGTAATTATTTTTTTATTTTTATAACGCGTATCTAAATTTATAATCTGAAACGAAATTTATGAATTAAAAAGAAAAAAAGGAAGAAATATTACAATGTTAGTGAATATTAGACAATGTGAAAATTAATGATTCTACGGTGATGACATTATTCAATTAAAAACTTTTCGGCAAATAATTAATTTGTAAAAAACAGTAATTCAATTTGCATTCAATTAAACGTTAGTAAACAGTATATATAAACTTCTTAATAAATCCATCTGTTAGCATATTAGTAAAAATATTATTGAATATTAACTTTATAATGATTCAAAACACACATATCATACCACGCCACACACGAAGTGAAACGCTTTTTAAATAAATTACATAAATAGCTTTACTAAACCTTCATTAAGACAATAAAAAATGAATTAAAATAATAGAATCTATTCTATCAAAAAAGAAAAGAAAAAAATTGTGAATAAGTAAAAAATACGTCTACTTAGTATCCAAGTTGATAAGATGGTACAAACATTTTTTTGTCATCCATGATCCAGGTCAAAGTCAAATCCAGGTCAAGTTAAAGCTATACATACACATATACATATATGTATATATTAAAGTGGCCTTAAATTATGCCAAGTCCTTGGGCAGAATCGTTGAAGAATTTAAGATGCGTGATTTCTTTACAGAGGAGGATAGCGATCAAAATGGCTGTCGTATTCAGAACCGTGTAAGGTGTAGCGGTAGAGGTGATAACGGGTGTACCACCTATTCATCATAGGGTAGAGAAAATAAAAATAACATATGAGGGTATGAATAAGTCTGAAGCTAGGAGCTACTGACATGGGAATGGCAGATTTACTGGGAGGTATCCCATAAGGGGACCTGGACTTGAAAGCTCATCCCGAATATAGAACCGTGGATAAGGAGGAGACACAGGGAAGTAGGGTTCTTCATAACGCAGATGCCTTCAGCATACGGTGAATTTTGTGCTTACTTAGAGAAATTTTGAAGGAGAAACTTCCCACAGTGTATTTACTGTGGGGAGTTGGATACAGTTGAGAATACATTCTATGATTGTGTTAGGTGGAAGAACACCAAAGAGAGAATAGGTCTGGGATGGCACATACCGGAAAACACGGTAAGCTTTATGCTCCGCGGAACGAATGGATGGCAGGTAGTGGAACAACTTGCTACGCAGATAATAAAGAGAAAGGGAGAATATTATCGGGAATAGGGTGCTGACTGATAATGTACTGACTGGTAAGAATAGGACTACCTGGGAGGATCAGATCATCAAGGATAAACCCTGAGTTCAGTTGAAGTCATGGACCGGTGAGCGAGGTGGTGAGGAACAGCCTCCTGCGGAGCAGCCGTTCATCCGCGCTTGTGTGGATTGGAGACGGTGATGAAACACGGGTACTCTGAATCCTCCAGGCTCGAAGGCACCTCCCGAGGATGTGTAATGCTTAATTGCAGGTCCAGTCTCGAGAGAGGAGTTAGTGAGGTGGAGGTTTAGTCGGTAGGGCGCAGGCATACATACGCAATTTAGCAACACCTTGCGGAACCTGTTAGCGAGCTCGACACGTACTGCGTAAATGGGCATTCCTCCCCTCACCAAAAAAAAGAAAAAGTTCTTGGAATGATCCGAATACTGATTGAGGTTGCCTCAGCCGAAGTCAAGATGGCTATGGGATGGATCTCATAGCCGTCTCTTGGTATCACTTATTTTTACTATTTGTCGATATAAAATAAAATTCAGTAGTGCAAGATCAGTGTTTCTACCCTTTCAAAAACCATACTGATTCTACTGAAAAAGTTTGTTTTAAAAATCAAACTTTGAAAATCAAACAATCTAGTTTTGACTATTTTTTCTAAACTTTTAACATTTTTTTTTTTAAATGTTATTAATGTTACCAAAGTTTCGGGTCCTAAAGCCATCTACTGATACGAGAAAATTAGAATACGAGGGAATTTTTTCCCACAACTCTAATAGATAGAAGATTAGCGGTTTAAGTTTTCTACGATTTGACCAAATATTTTCTGTAAAGTTTTCGTCGATAAACTGATAAATATATGAATGTTAATTATTTTATTCATCTTCATATTTAAGCGAAAATTATTCACTCAATTTCAATTCGGTGATCCCACACTTCGTATAAAACTTTAAATAATTGTAAATGGTTGTTAGAAGCTGTGTTTCAGTTTCCATATTTATTTTAAATTAGATGTAAAAGAAATTGCGCAGACCTCCGTGGCGGAATGGCAGCGTCTCAGCCATTCATCAGATCCCAGGTTCGAATTCCTTTCAGGCATTGTATTTTTCATACTATAAAAAAGTTCATTCTCATAGGATAAAATGACCAAAGAAGTCAATGTCAATCACCTCAAAAAAAAAAAAAAAAATTAAAAACTAAATTGTAAAGGGTACATAACTACTAGCCCCACAAAAAAAAATAAGCAAGGACTAGACAAATAAATCACGTAATTTAGGATATATTAAAAAGAAGATATATTAAGATTAAATGATTTTAAAACTGAAAATACAGGAATGGAATAGTTTATCAAACCAAAGAAGTATGTAATGAATGAACAAGCTTAAAATATTATTTACGGTACAGTATGAATAATGATAATAGGAAAAAGGCTAATAGTATTGCACGTAGAAAATAAACAATAAAAACTATATATAATAAAGGATTGGCTAGTAAATTATCACACTGAAAAAAGAGAAAGTAAATATAAAAATAAGAATAATTTGTGGAAAAAAATATTTACCATTAAACACGGTTAAAGATATGAAACGTAACCGTAGATAAATTCTGAAATAGGTACAACCTACGCAAATGAAAAACGAGAGCGAAATAAACAAAAAAAAAAGACATAAATATTTATACTTTAAGTACAGATTCATGTTAAATCTGTGTTATTTTTTTTTTTCGTTTAATGTACAGTCAAAGCTCATGCATAACTGTCGTATTTCAAGCTATCTTTAATTAAGTGACACCCACATGATGTCAGTAATACATAAATGTCAAATAAAGTAATAGAATATGTATTAAAAAAAAAGAAAAAAAATAAGATTTTAAAGTGATAAAAACCTACTAACATTCGAATTACGTAAAAATTCCTCACACAAAAAATCTAATAAATAATAAATATGACTTTTAAAAGTGCTAAAAAGTAAAAAAGAAAAAATATATTCTTTCAGTTCCCAAAAGTTGAAATTTAAAAAAAATAAAAAATTTTTTTTACATTTTAATTTTTTTTTAGAGGACAATTGCAATATTATTTTGCCACCTTCCTGATGGAGTGGAAAGTTTCTGTTTTTTTCACTCGAGAAGATTGATATTGAATTCCAGTCCGGTTTGAGATTTTTCATACGCTAGAAACTTCATCTTTTATTAGAAACATTAATTGGTTTGTCAGAAGTTGATAAAAAAATAATTATTTTAAAATTTATGTTACTTTACATTTGTAAATTTTATTTTTATATAGACGTTAAAAAATCTCGTCCTTTAAAACGTTCTCAAGAAATGCTTAGGGAAGAAATCTATGAACTGATTAAAAAATAAATAAAATAAAGAAAGAAAAGGAGAGAAAAACGAAAAACGTTTGCTAATGAAAATGAGTTAAGAATTTTCGAATTGTATTACTTTTAGTTAACCCACCGGGTTGGTCTAGTGGTTAACGCGTCTTTCCAAATCAGCTGATTTGGAAGTCGAGAGTTACAGCGTTCAAGTCCTAGTAAAGCCAGCTATTTTTACACGGACTTGAATACTAGATCGTGGATACCGGTGTTCTTTGGTGGTTGGGTTTCAATTAACCACACATCTCAGGTATGGTCGAACTGAGAATGTACAAGACTACACTTCATTTACACTCATACATATCATCCTCATTCATCCTCTGAAGTATTATCTAAACGGTAGTTACCGGAGGCTAAACAGGAAAAGAAAAAAAAAAGTATTACTTTTAGTTAGAATTCATAAGAAAGCTACCTATTGAAATGGATACCATGATTCGACTTCCGGAAAATTTCGACATATCTTTGCGTTTCACATCTCTCCAGACTCCAAAACCACCGTCAGCTCAAAATTTTATGTATACATTTATATATATATATATATATTTCACTTTCTTGTGGACACGATAACTCCGTAATTTTGCGCCAATCACTTTAAAATTATTCTTTAAAAATAACTCGTCTAAAATCTCAGTCTAGTTTGTTAACGGCCAAAATCGGACCATGGAGATGAAAATGGGGGGCTTTTTCGAAGAAACTATATATCGCTATAACTTTCTTATTAAATAAAATATCGAATTTTTTTAAAGTTCTACTATTCTTTGGATAAGGGCCTAAAACTTATATAAGTAAAGTTTTTTGATATCACCATACATTAGCCCAGGGGATGGAAAAATGGGGTTTCCAAGACAAAACAAATCATACCTCCCTTAATAAGCATAGTATCTAATCGGTTTAAAATGGTCGTTAGTCCTCTAAGCATTACCTAAAACTTTTTTTCTGAAACAATTTTTGATATTACTTATCCTTACGGCAAGGATGACGAAAATTTTACTGGAATTGTAAGAAGATGGGGCTTTTCGTATGCGAAACATGTGAAACTTTTTTCACCTGCAACCATTGTCGTATTGAGTAAATCTGAAGTCTTTCTTAACTTTAAGGTGGAAATCTTTTCTATTCCGTACTCACAGATGAAATCTACCTACGCCTTCCGACTTGTCAAAAGGAATTGTTTTTAGTTCAAATTTTCTAACTAATTTTCTTGTAAAAATTCTTAGAACAGTAGATTGATGTGCAAATATCATTACGTTATAACAGTCCAGTACTAAGTAATAATAACAACAAGAAAAAATCGGTAGAGTTGTTAAACTTTCCCAGTTTCCTCAGGTGGGTTATTCTGTTTTCCTTATAAGTAATAGAAGCATAATATATATTATTTTTCCTAATGTGTACTTTGTTGCAATCTGATCAACTAGTGAACAATAACCAACCCCATCCCTCAAGGCCCAGTGAGATGAGGATGATGTAAATAAGGTGTAATCTTGTACAGACTCAGGCCAACTATTTCTGATACGTTAATTGAACCCCAATTACCAAAGTATACCGGTATCTACTGTTTAGATTCAAATCCGTATAAAAGCCACTAAAATTTAATAGGAGCTGAAACTCAGAACCTTCGAATTTGAAAATCAGTTGTTTTGCGACGACGAGTTAATAACTAGACCAGCCTGATGGGCTAACGATAATGTTTGAATGAAAAATAGTCGATGACACGGGATTTAAATTAATAGTCTAATTTATTAACTACGTAAACAGTCCTGCTGCTTTAAAAACGTTTATTTTAAAAATATGATTTAAAATGTAAGTAATTCAAAAAAGTGTTTTTTGCCCCTATCCATTTATGGAGGTTTGAATAGATCATGTACAACAAGAAAATATCTTCTTAAGGGGAGTTAAATGTTGTGAAAAAAATGAACTAGCCTTTGAGTAAAATTTTGAAATTTGAGGTTTATTACATTCCTACCCCGTTGATTGTTTATAATCAAAATTAAATAGTATTAATGGCCCAATATAAAGAAAATTTTGAAAATTTCTTCCGATGCAGTCTATCTAGTAACAAACAAAAAACAGGTCAATGTACATACGTACCTACTTATACCTTCCAAAACTTTTTAATCCAGAAATTATGTTTTTTGGTTAGAAAAAGTCATGAAATTTTCTAATGCTAAATTAAGTTTCTTGGTCATGAAACGTCAAGATCTGCAAAAATCCTGACATTCAAAATTTGATTCAATTAGCATACTTTCCCTTATATAGTATAATGTGTACCTATTTAGCTAAAGAAGTAAGAAATAAATAAATGAAAAATATAGCATGTCTACCAATATATATTTATATATAGAGTGTACGTAAATCATTCAGCGAATTTTAGAAATTAATAAAAAAATGAACAAAGCGATGTAGTGCGCGTTGATTTTATTCAAAAATTTGTGTAGGTAATAAAGTTACTGATGACGTTTAATGAACAAGCCTGGGGGATGTAACGACAGGGGGGATCATCAGTTGAGGAATGGCTACCGAGCAGGAGAAAGCAATGTGCATGCCATGGCTTCATGAAGCGGATCTGTTATTACTGTTGTAAACAGTTTCATTTAGAGTACAACCGTAAACCATCAAATATAAACTCTATTAATCGCTGGTATCAGCAGGATAAGGATACAGGAAATGTAGTCCAGAGAAAAGGTGTTGGCAGACCTCCCGTCTCCGAGGAAATTGTGGATCGAGTAAGAGAAACTTTTCAGAGAAGTCCGCGTAAATCGACTCTTCGTGAGATTATAACTGGGAATACCGCAATCGACACTTGTGACGGTTCTACGCATGTTTTTAAAGTAAGTACCTTTTTGAAATTTCGCCGCTGCTACGCTGCGGTCGGCATTCCACACATGCACACTGTACACCCTCATCTGTTGGCAAGCCACAGATAGTATTATATTCGACTTTGTTTACGTTTGTTTGTGAATATTTAAAATTCCTCCGCTGATCGAGAATCCCGCCGATGTGAAATACATGGGGTGATTCGTTTTCTTAGTGTTAAAGTCTTGAAAGCGGCAGAAATTCATCGTCAGATCAATGAAGTGTATAAAGAAAACGTTATGAGCGATGGAATGGTACGAAAATGGGTTAGAGCTTTAAAGATGGCCGCTAGAATGTTGATGATGAAGAACAGAATGGACAATCTTTTGTCATTACTGAAGACCTGATACAGAAATTTGACGAAAAAGCGAGTGAGAACAGGCGCTTTTCGATTTCTTCGCTATCTAAAGAGTATCCTCAAGTTTGAAGAGGTGTTGTCTTCTTTTTTCCTGTTTAGCCTCCGGTAACTACCGTTCAGATAATAGTTCAGAGGATGAATGAGGATGATATGTATGAGTGTAAGTGAAGTGTAGTCTTGTACAGTCTCAGTTCGACCATTCCTGAGACGTATGGTTAATTGAAACCCAACCACCAAAGAACACCGGTATCCACGATCTAGTATTCAAATCCGTGTAAAAATAACTAACTTTACTAGGACTTGAACGCTGGAATTCTCGACTTCCAAATCAGCTGATTTGGGAAGACGCGTTCACCACTAGACCAACCCGGTGGGTTGAAGAGGTGTTGTCTATAAAATTGTGACCGAACGCATAAATTATCGTCGATAAATGTGTAAAAGCGACCTTGTTGCAGTGATTATTAAGTCAGGCGGCACACTTCTATAATGATGGTGTTCAAAAGCTGGTTGCACGAAATAAGTACCTTAATACTGGTGACAATTATGCAAAAAAAAAGTAACTTAAAATACAGGCTTTCACGTAAAAATAAAATTGTTAAGAATAGTGTACGTGTTTTTTTTTTTTTTTTTTTTTTTTTTTACTTACTTTAAAAACATGCATTGTATTTAAACATGCAAAAATAAATCGGTGTATACAATTGAAGATGACGATAAACCACGCCGTTCCAATTTTGCCGTGAACATTTTAAATACCTTCCATCTAAGTTATCAATTAAAACCTTTCAAAGGGACAAATAAAAGGATTTTATTCACAAAATAATTTTTTAAAATTCTATCAAAATTGGTCATCTAGAAAAGTATTACAAATATAAAAAGATTTACAGGTCGAATTGATAACCTCTTCCTTATATAAATAAAAAATACTGAAACATTTAATTACAATTAGTTAATTATACACACTGCACACATAATTATAGTAATAATAATAATAATAATATGATAGTAAGATTCTGTACTTATAAACTGGAACTTGTTTAAAAGTTTACAGAACTAGTAAATATACGACAAGCTCTTATTAAGTTGTTAAGAAAGTGTGAGTTAGGTTTATATCCCAGTTATTATTTCTGATTAGATTGTGGAGTCACTTTCGTTCAAATCGCCGACTGATGAAAATTACATCATCCAAGGTAATTATGATTGTTTCAGAGTACTGAGACCTACATATATATTTATAATTACGTTCTTTAATTGTCTAATATTTTACCCGTTTAAAAAATATATATTTTTTTAAATTACTGATTCTTATTCAAACGTTTTACCTAATATTAATAATTTTGTTTTTCCAATTTCATTTATGTTCTTTTATTTCATATTAATTCAATTTAAATTAATATTTTAATTTAATATTAAAAGTAGAATTTATTAAGTAGAATTATACTTCAAAGAATGCTAATTTGTGTTATGTTTTTTTTTCAACCGTGTACGACTGAAAATATTCAGAATAATAATATTTCAGAATAATATTGACTACTTAAGAGATAATAACAAAATTTAATTTATTCTAAAATTATTTTATAAAATTAGATTTTTACTAAAAAAAAAATTATCATACTTTCATTAAGAGTATGATTAGTTCTACTCGTTAATAATCGAGTTATTCATTCTCTTTTCCGTCCGTACGAAACGAAGCATTATTGTTCTGTAGGCCTACATTTCAAATGAATCAATTCTTCTCCGGTCTTCCAGCTAAGTGTCTAGGTCTCAACGTCATACAACTACTGGGAAAACTAGTATCTGAAGCAGTTTCAACTTTGTATTCCTTATGATTGCTCTATCTTTCCAAATATCTGTCAATTTCATCTTTAAATTAGAAGAACTGTTTATCAGATTTTTATAAACGGAATATCAAAATAATATTCAGTATAATTTCTATATTTATTCATTACATAATACTATTTCATCAGGGATTCAAAATGAAAAGCTATACTCTAAAATACAACACGCTCTCCAATTAATCCTTACTGCTCTCCTCGATAACAAATTAATCCAAATAGATTTACATCTATATCAATCCTCAAAATTTAATAAAAACATTGATAAAATAATCATTGAAATTGGTCCTGAAAATCCTGAATTATAAGTGAACATTGGTTCGTTTAAGCATACATAATAATATTGTAATTTATCTTTATGACGGTTAAGTATTTATTTTAAATAATATACGTTTATTAAAATTTACGAAATTTTATTTTATTAATATTAAAAAAGTAAAATAAAAACGTTATTAGCCTAGTTATACTATAATAATAGATAATGTACACATAAAACACTCGCAAAAATGAATTTTAAAATATAATTTGAAAAATTCCTAATACGCATTACGTAACTCTTGCGTAATATTGTTTAAAAAAAACTAATACTACAAACATAACCTTTATTAAAGCGAATAAATTCTTTTTTTTTTTTTAAATATCTATTTAAAATCCAAACTTCTTTACGACATATTACTTATATAAATTATCATAACATTTTTGTATAATTTGTAAATGTCTTACTTGTATTTCAGAACACTATTTTTGCATATAATTTTCAGACCATTCTTTTGTCAACAAACATATCTGTATTTATTTATTTTTAATACATAAGTTATAAATAATTCATAAAAAAATTATATATTAATAATGTGTACTTTCTCTTTAAAAAAATTAGTGTTTTATACCACACATTTTTGTCTTGTACCAATATATGTGTGTACATGAGTTTATACTCTTCTTATATGATTTTACATACACACACATACACACACATGTGTGTGTGTGTGTGTGTACGACGAGTTTTATATATATATATATATATATATAATTTATTAATTTTTAAATAGTAGTGAAATTACAAAATATGTATATTAATTATTGATTTCACCAATATTCTTATGTTATGATATTACGTAAAAAAAGAATGAAAATATACAAATAAAATGTGATGACAGGTATCTTTTTTTGCAAATATTATTGCTGCTATATAACACTTTTTATTAAATTTAAATAATTCAAAAACAAATTAATACGAAATATCTTTTTAAATTATTACATATGTTTCTAAGAATGGTAAACTATAAGAAATGGTATACGTAAAATAAATAAATAAATACACAGTCCCATGATAAAAATTGTTACCTATGTTGTCGTATTTGTCTCGAAAGATTAAATCTTATGTCTGAAAATTCATATTTTATGAACCACGTGTTGGGAAAAAATTTGAGTTTTATACTTTTTAAAACACGTTCATTTTAGTATCTTTGTTGAAAGTTACATTTTTTTTTTAAAGAAAATTCAATTAAATTATGGATTAATTAAAAGATGCGACATTACAGAGGCCATTCAACCACTGAGAAAACTCGCAGAACTGCTAATATCATTTACGACTGTTTGGAAAGAAAAAATATTGTTGAAAAAGCTAGGCTTTTTCAAAGCTTTTTTTTAAAAAGTCTTAACTACTTGGCCTCCACTACAAATTAAAACTGAGCCTGCCCCAAAACCTTTATCAGGTAATGCCAAATTACCTACTTGGTCGTTTTTTCCATGTAATGTGTAACCAAGAGCTGTGCTTCTTTTTCAAAATTCAGTCAGGCGTTCCTCAAGGTTCATTCCTGACTCCAATATTGTATTTAACCTTCACTGTGGACCTTCCCAGCCCATATTATGTCATAGTTACGATATAAAAATCTTTTTGGTTGACAACAACGCGGCCCTGATATCCCGAAAGTTACAGTCTGCTATGAACCTCATCGATAAATGACTGAGCGGGTGGGAAAGCTGGATGAATCCAGCTACATTGAACCACGTAACATTCACCATGAGGAAAGACAATTGCCTTCAAGTCCATCTAGACAACATCGATATCCCTGCAGTGAGCACAGTGCGGTATCTAGGTATGCACTTTGATCGCCGTTAATCCTAGAGAATTCATATGAAAGAGAAAAATTAACAATTAAAACTTAGGTTTTGGCGCTTTCACTGGCTGCTGGGTAGGAATTCAAAGCTTGTCTTTTGCAAATAAATTATTGATATACTAGATGTTAAAATCAATTTGGACTTACGATATACAACTACGAGGAACAAGTTGTGTCAATAACATTAAGGTGATCCAAAAATTTCAAAACAATCTATTGAGGATTATGAAACAACGACACCATGGTTTGCAACAAACAACGAGATTCATCCCACGTACAGGAGGAAATATGGTGACTATGCAGAAATTACTTATCACGGCTAAATACACGTGATAACTATTTAGCTATAGACCTATTGGATAACAACAGGAGATGTTGGACAGCTTAAAAGACTTCATGCGCTGGACCTAAGTGATAATTGATGAGACTCACGTATAAATTATCTTTGATAGTACAAGTGGTGCTCACTTGTATATATATAGTGTATATATATATATATATATATATATATATATACACTAGCCGGTCAGAGCTCGTTTCGTTCATCCTTCCCGTCTTGTCAGGGGGCTCCCACTGTATTTTTTATCCTCATGGCTGTGAGAATAATACAATTAAAGTAAACACACTTTAAAAAAACCTGAAAAAGAAATTAAATTACAAAAGACAGAGTATTAGTAAGGGTAGTAATTAAATTAGACAGAATTGACGAGGAAAGTCTCACAGCTTCATCCGAAAGGGAGTTAGGGTCTCAATTTATGACTTAAAACTTTCCCTGGGATAATACGAATGATTCCCGAAAATTTTAAATCAGTTCGTCAATTGATTCTCGCATGATGCCGTTGCAAACTGAGAGACAACAAACTTTCACATTATATATATATATATATATATATATATATATATATATATATATATATATATATATATATATATTAACTCGTGTATAATATTAGTAGAAGACAAAAATATATGTTACTAAATACTTATTTTTTATTAAGAGAAAGTTCACATTATTAATATATAATGTTATTTTTATGAATTTATAGCTTAGGTATTAAAAACAAATAAATACAAATATATTGACAAAAGAATGGACTGAAAAAAAATTATATGCAAAAATAATGTTCCGAAATACAAATAAGACAACTACAAATTATAAAAAAATATTGTGATAATTTATCCAAATAATATGTCCTAAATGCTACTTAGAACTTTGGTTTTTAAATAGGTATGACCTGAATTAATGAATTTAGAAATAAATAGTTTTACTTCTAAAAGTCTAGCTCTGATGTGCTTCATGTGAAAAAAAGAAAAGGTATAGAAAATTTTGAATCTTCGCTTTCTTGTAAGAAGATAGATGTGAGCAGATAAATATGAAACATAAACTAGAAATAGATGCAGTAAACTAGGAATTGTAATAAACTAGAAATATATATACATCAAGTTTTTAGAAAAAAGTAAGGGAAACCGAGAGAAATAATAGTTCTGTAGAATAAATTTTAAAATAAGTTAGAAGAAAACCCAAGCTACCAACAAAATTTGTTTATAGATACGAAATAAAAACCTTGAATAAGAAAACTGGATTATATGTAGATTTTAAGAAAAATAGTTTGGAAACGCACAGAAAGTTGAGTTATTTAAAATTTTTTATTACTTATCTTGTAACAGAAATGGAAAATTAAGAAAATCAAGTTACGTTCTAGAAAGTTGTGAAACAAGAATGTATTTGATCTCCATTATTTTTTTAACTTTTTGTGTAGAAGAACTATAAAAGATATGGGAAAAAAATTTTGAGAATCGAGTCTTTTTCAGTAAAAAAAAATAAACACATTAAGTTTCGCTAAAGAAGGAAACATTCACCTTCTTTTTTTAAATTAACAACTATTTAAATTGTCCTTGACCTTAGTCGTCTCAACGCTTTCTTCATACGGGTAATAATGATACAAATATAAAGCGTAACAAAAGGTATTAAATTCATTTTAATAGTGTTTAGGTAGAAAGTATGCTTTAATACCTATGAGAAAATTTCCTATACAGATCCATGATTTTTCAAAAACTTATGTTGCTGGTCAGAATAGTGAGCTCTCTGAAGGTTGGTTGTTCCACCTCCAATAAGACTAGGGATCCACTTCTGGATTATTGGAATTCAGGCAATGAACGCGCTGAGGCGCGATCATTGAGGCAAAAGAGGCATGAGGCTCTTTTCAGTATCTCATTGTTTCGAACGATTTTGTCTGTTTCCGAAGAGAGTGAGTTGCAAAGTGAATGGTACTTAACGATAAACTTCATTCAGTTAACTTCATCCACTGTGTCTCTGTGGAGCTCTTCATGCAGGAATAACGTCGAGTGGAGATTATTATTTACAGTTTGCTAACAGGACACACTAAACTTACTCTTGCACACCTCATGAATCAGATCGATGCATCCGTCTGTGTTCGCTGCAACTGCCTACTAACGGTCATCAATCCTTGTGGACTGTGTTTGTTATACGGCATTGCGTCGAAAGTTTAAACTAGGGGCTAACATTCGGAATATCTTAGGCAAGATCCTGACCCCCGTAGGGAAAGACACCCTCCATTCCTAGCCTTTATGAGCTTTACCGGAGGTCATCTTCGAAACCTCAGCTTCTGACATATTCCAGCCCGCCTCGGCCAGGATGCCACCGATGAGAATGCTACGAATGGCATTCCCATCGGTGTACTACTATTTAATGAACTCAACGAGTATTAAGTAAGACTGAAAGGACTTAAGTAAACAAAGGAATTGAACTACCTATCTGTATAAGGTAAAAGTGAGTTCAACACACAACACGAAACAAAAATATTACACGGAACAATAACAACACTGAAACAAAACAAAACAAAGGACAAAAACATAATTTATAGAACAAAAACAGAATAAAAAAAAATTACAAAAACAGAATATAAGAGAAATCAAAGCAGTGTATCGATGTTATCTAATGTGTTACAATTTTTTAAGGCCGTGCATCTGGGTTTAAATATTTGTTTAAACTGTACTATGTTTTTGCATTTTGATGTACGGGAATTTTGTTGTTTTGTGTTACATTTATAATATTGTTTTTATTTCTCTTTTAGTACACTGCATAGGAGTTTTACGACCTTTCATTTTTTACGGTAAATTTTAATTAACTTTTAATTATTTACTGCAGTTATTTTGTTCCGGACGCTGATAAAGACACCTCATTGTGCGCCCAGAAGAAAAAATCCACTTTAAAGTCAACGATTACTTTTATGAAATTGCCTAATGTTTACGTAAATATATATAAACGTAAACAGAGTCCCTGGTGCTCAGAGGAAATAATTTGAGACTCACTACATAGAGACACCCACCCATCGGCACGATAGTTTCCACCTTGGGTTACAGTTGCGTTTCGTAAGGTGTCGCAACATCACTGAGTGTATGTGTAAGAAGAGATAGTGTAAGATATTCTTGTGTTGCTGTGTAAGGTTATATGATGTAATCTGTGTCGTGTTTTTTATGTAATATATATGTGTACGGTGTAAAACTTTCTGCAGCCCAAAGTGTAGTAAAAAAAACAAACTGTAGAGGCTAGGGCCGTGGGGATGCCGGCCCCCAAATTCTTAAAGAATAAGACTCCACGTCGGGTACTTTACAGTTGAATTTGAATTAAAAATAAAAATTATTTAAAAAATTTTCTTGAGATAGGTCTTTTATGATAAATAAATACATTTATTTTAAACATTTGAGTTAAAATTTTCCAAGCGTGATATCATTACTCTTGAAATTATTTCAAGGGTAAATAAAAAATTTTATTTTTAAGGATAACTTTTCCCTTGAAATAAAAATTAAGTAATGAATATTAATGTTTCTTAAATAATAAAAATTCAAGGAAGTAGAAAAAATAGCAAAACAATTCATTGTTATTTTTTTTTTTTTTGCTTGATATTGCGTCCTACGTGAGATACGGAAATGGAAATTTGTAGCATATGAAAAATGCCATTCCTGACTGGGATTCGAATTGGGTCCTCCGGATGAAAGGCCGAGACGCTACCACTCCATCACGGAGATCGTCACTATAATATTTAGTAACGAATTATTCAGTGATATATGAAATCTATTTTTAAATTATAAATGTCGACAAACAAAATATCAATAGAGTAATTTTTAAGGTTTTTGTATAACGATAATTGTGTAAATGTTAGAATATTGAAAAATTTTATACAATTATACCAATATTAGAATTTGTGGAAATATGTTACAATAGATTCCAAGTTTAGTGGTTAAAAAATCATAAATAATACACTCTGACTGAATGATTGCGTTTAGTTAAATTACAGGTGTTTAATATATATAACGGTACAATTATATATAATGACAACATTACAAATGGAGTTATTTCATGATTCAATGGGAATGTATATTTAACCCACCGGGTTGGCCTAGTAATTAAACTCGTCATCACAAATCAGCTGATTTTGAAGTCGAGAGTTCTAAGGTTGAAATACTAATGAAGGCAGTTACGTTTATACGGATTTGAATACTAGATCGTGGAAAAAGGTATTCTTTGGTGGTTGGGTTTCAATTAACCACACATCTCAGGAATGGTCTGCCTGAGATTGTACAAGACTACACTTCATTTGAATTCATACATATCATCTGAAGTACATATTATCTGAAGTAATACCTTACGGTAGTTCCAGAGGCTAAACAGAAAAAGAGAGAAAAAAGAGGGAATATATATTTGTTTGTATATAATTTTTGTAAGTTAGTTAATTGTTCAGTTATTAAGTGCCAAGAGTTAAACTTTTCATAAAACTTTAAAACTATCTCGATCTGAAGCTAGGGGTTTTAAATTATTTTTCTCAAAAATAAAAGCAAAATTTAGATGAGTATACGATCAAACAATTACACTGTCCTATTCGGTTAAGTGAGTGGATTATCTGAATATGTTTCTAGGTAAATTTCCCTACAGGCCACTCGACTTCACTTCTTTTAATGTATTAATAATCGATATTTTATTTGATATTTGTTTCACTAAAAGTGAAAGAAAATAATACAAGATATTTTCACAGTAGCTATTTAAAACGTTTTATGTATATGCTAATAGTGTCTATTATTTCGAACGTCAAATCTCGAGACATAGCAATCATTTACATTAATAAAGAATTTAATTAATTCAAAATGTAATAGTTATATTAAATTTTCTACGTATCGCACATATATTTATTTAAACATGGATTCGTAACAGCTACGTTGTATGTTTTATTTAAGTTATTGGTAACGAAATACAATTTACTAAAATCGATGTATTGCTTCAGCAATAATCTGTTTTGAAATTCAGATTTGCTTCTTGTAAAAAAGTCAAGTTGTGATTTAGATAGGGTTGCATTCGTATATTTGTATATATGTGTACGGATGTTTATATGGGTGTGGATATACGCGAGTGTATACGTGTGTGTGAAAGTTCGGTGCAATGCGTGGGTTAGCAAATCCAGATAAATGAATAGCAGGCCAACTATTAAGGAAGACTGTCATTATTAACCGAATACGACATGATGTTTTCCTAGTCATTATTGTGTAACCGTGACAGTATTTTGGTTACCAGCGATTAAAATTATTGCTAAACCTTTCTTTATAATATACAACTACTTTACAGTACCGTGTGTCTGCTATTTAATGTGTCCTCAAAAAATATTAATGGCGTTTTAAACTCCCATTAATTTTTTTTTTTCTTTAGTAACGGATACTTCCTATTTATTTACAATCAAATGTGTGTGGCCTGCTAACCTATCAGATCGTATATTTTAAAAAGAAGAATTATACTAAAGCAATACATTGCATGAAATAAAAAATAAACTTTTTTTTATCAAGTTAATTTAAAGCAACTTTAACCGAAATACATATCAAATAAAGACGCTAAGCTTAGGTGACGTGAGAATATTTTTTTATCATAATCTAAATGTTGGTAATATGTAAAACAGCATATTTATAACTCAGCAGCAAACCAAATATAAATTTTCATTTCATGATTTTGTGAATACGCGTTTAAAAAAGAATCTTAAAAAATTGCTCCGAATTAATTAGATTTTTTTTTTTTTTCTGAAATTGAATTACCAGATATTTTGAAGAATTTTAGCTACGTTTGGAATTTAAGCTTATAAGATAATGTGCAAATAACTTTTACACGGAAAAATCTCTTGTACAGAATACAAATTTGAAAGTAGATTTCATCTACTTTCAAATCTACTCCTCTACTCTACTCCTCGGGATCACTCGTCTGCGAACCGCTTCAGAGGCGCTTCGAGGGCTTTCAAGAATCTCCAACAATTGCTCACATTTTCCCTCAAAATATGCTACTAGAGGAACGGAAATACCAGTCCTGCCAACAGCCATAACATCATCCCTATTTAAACTAATTTTTGTTTCTTGGATCTTCTCTTCCGATGACAAAAGCCAAGATAGTCAGGCAGGTACGTCCACCCAAGATTTTCCAAGAAGGATGTCCAGGAAACATCTTCCACTTCCCTTCCGACAATCTCATTATTTCTAACCCGCTTAGATTTTCACTTAGACTCTCCAGACTCTACAATCAACATCTTCGCCAACGATAAGGTAAGATAATTTACCTACTTACTCGCTGATTACTACTTTGTTGGGCAAGCTCACAAATGTGAAAACCGCACGGAGCGAGATACGAGCAGCCGGAGGCCTGATTACTGCTAAGGCCAGGTGTCCCTGGGCTTAGCGGTTAGAGGCAGAGGCAAAATGCAAATAAGGAAAAGATCCGGAAGCGGTGGGCCGACTTGCCGTGCCGGTAGGTGGGGAGGCTCATTAGAGTCGAAAGGAACCTCTCCTGGGCTGAGTAATACTTGATTGTTGAACCGGCCCAGGGGAGCAGGAGAACAAACACAAAAAAAACCAGTTACGAAAACACTGACCCACCGGGTTGGTCTAGTGGTGAACGCGTCTTCCCAAATCAGCTGATTTGGAAAGCCGAGAGTTCCAGCGTTCAAGTCCTAGTAAAGCCAGTTATTTTTACATGGATTTGAATACTAGATCGTGGATATCGTCGGTGTTCTTTGGTGGTTGGGTTTCAATTAATCACACATCTCAGGAATGGTCGAACTGAGAATGTAAAGACTACACTTCATTTACACTCATATATATCATCCTCATTCATCATCTGAAGTATTATCTAAACGGTAGTTACCGTAGGCTAGACAGGAAAAGAGAGTTACGAAAACACTGATTGTAGGCCTCACTCTGAAAAGAGCGCAAACAAGATTCAGGTGAACTATTGCTTGTTACAGGGTACTTACACCAATAGTCTTCGACACCGCATGTCTAGTAGAACAAAAACTCGATCGTTTTATAAGATCCTCTATGAGTCGGATGCACGTCTAAATAAAACACCAAATACCAAAAAAAAAGAAGGATTTTCTCGGCAAAAACGGACAAATGATGAACGGTCTAAGCTTTTGTTACAGATGCTGATAAAGCCAAAAACGTTTTTGATGCCATTTAGGAAACCATATTTGTTACAAAAAAATCCTACCTTAGTTAAATTAAAATGTTAAGCGAATTAATGATGTAATATTTATTATCATATTTAATATTAAAATTTTTATATACGATCAAAAAGAAATACTGATTATATTTGAAATAAAATATTTATAAAAGAAAAATAATGACTTGTTTAATAAATTAATAATACATTTTGATTTTTGAATTTTTCAATATTTCTAAGGTGATCTGTATTTATATTAGCTATGAGGCATAAATAAATATTGTTTTGCTGTTACGACCTTTGACATGTATTTACATACATATATTCTACGATATTTTAACGAGGAAGATTAGACGAATCAGATAACTGGTGAAAAAATAAATAAATAAGAAATGAAAAAACTTTTTAACATGAATATTTATGTGGAAAAATACATTCACACCTAAAATAGTCAATTTTAACACAAGTCGTTGTTAAAGTTGATTTTCACTAATGTACGAGTTTGTTTATGGTATTATTTAATGTTTGAGAATTGTCCTTAATAAACTGTACATATATGTAAATATATAGGAAAAATAAAACTAAAAAGCTAATTATTGAAGGAGAGTGTATAAAAAAAGATTTAGGGGGTCAAATTGCCCCCCCGTGGTGAACAACACCAGGAGTGCGGGTGTAGTGCGAGTGTGACTAGCACGTTTTAAACTACCTTTTAGTTTATGCTTTATTTAATGAGAAAAATAAATGAATCTTCTCTCATGAAAATATCAGACTTGTTAGAAAATTTATGATCGGCCGACTTTCACGTATATAAAATATATTAGGAACAACATAGATATGTCCAAGAGCGTGGCTCACTTTTCGCTGCATGAAACACTGTTTCTAGTCAGTTCGATGAGGTGGTCCCATCGTAAAGTATGATTTACTAGATTTTTAAAGGAACTCAACACAGAATTTTACCTCTCTTTGTATCATCCCAATTTTTTATTTATATTTTTTTTAATACAAATGGACCGATAAAACTGAATGCATTTTATTGCTTGCTCGACTTAAAATAATCATAAATATAGATTTTCCTTCTAAGTATCCTTCCATAATTTTAAATCAGTGTAATTTTAGTCTAACTATAAATATAAAGAAACAAGTTTTTGTATTATATTGTAAGAAAGTAAAAGTTTATAAATGTTTTTAACAACCCTGCAAGTAAATAAGTTTTACTGTTTTCCATTTATTTCCTGAAGTAAAAAATTTAGAGTGATAATTTATTTTCTTAATTAAAGTAGAAGATAACACATTAAGAAACCATTATTTGAAAAGGCAAAAATATGAAATTAGTAACGAAATCGTGTAAAAGATATTCCACAAAATCTGGCTTTCTATTCTAAAGAAGTATAGTTTTATCGTTTGTAAGTGAAATGAATGTAACAATTTGCGTATGATACATCTCAAGTTTGGCAAATCATGTGGATAGTTAAAAAAAATCTAACAAAAAAATTATGGCAGATAAAGTAGCTCAATTAAATAATGTTAAAATTTAACAGGATACAAGGGCGATAAAGTATTAGTTTATCTCTTATTATTGATATATATGAGATGATAGGTAATCTATAAATGTACATTATAAAATGAAACAGCTAAACTATCTATGATCGTTAAAAAGTAAATAAATTATCATCTATTAGACAGTCACGCTAATATCTTTTATACAGACTGTTCCCGGACGTATTAGCCGAATTTCAGGAACTTATTCAGGACACCAAAATGAGCAAAAAACCTCATATCGACATAGTTCTATTCTCTATTCATAGTTCATAGTTCTATTCTCTTTGTTATCCTTCTGGACGCCATTTTATGATTTGCAACAAAAAGATTATTTCTCAGGAACGGGTAAACCTACTTTACTTAAATTTGGCAAATCTAAGACTTGTATAGTGTTCTACAAAATAATAAATTTTGACAAAAAGTGTGATAATTTATTAATTTATGATAAAATTTATTAATTTACTATTACTATTTTTATTTTTAGAAGAAGAGGAAGTTGAAGAGGATGAAATGGGAGAAACGATACTGAGATATGAATTTAAAAGAGCATTAAACGATTTGAATGGCAGAAAAGCTCCTGGAATAGACGGAATACCTGTAAAATTACTGCGCACTGCAGGTGAGGGAGAGATTGATAGATTATACGTACAAACTGGTGTGTAACATTTACGAAAAAGGGAAAGTTCCGTTAGACTTCAAAAAAAGTGTTATAGTCATGATACCAAAGAAACAGGAGCAGATAAACGTGAAGAATAGACAATTAGTTTAACTAGTCATGCATCAAAAATCTTAACTAAAATTCTATACAGAAGAATTGAGAGGAGAGTGGAAGAAGTTTTAGGAGAAGACCAATTTGGTTTCAGGAAAAGTATAGGGATAAGGGAAGCAATGTTAGGCCTCAGATTAATAGTAGAAGGAAAATTAAAGAAAAACAAATCAACATACTTGGCATTTATAGACTTAGAAAAGGGATTCGATAACGTAGACTGGAATAAAATGTTCTGCATTTAAAAAAAAAATAGGGTTCAAATACAGATGTAGAAGAACAATTGCTAACATTTACAGGAACCAAACAGCAGCAGTAATAATTGAAGAACATAAGAAAGAAGCCGTAATAAGAAAGGGAGTCTGACAAGGATATTCCCTATCTCCGTTACTTTTTAATCTTTACACAGAACTAGCAGTTAATGATGTTAAAGAATAATTTAGATTCGGAGTAACAGTACAAGGTGAAAAGATAAAGATGCTACGATTTGCTGATGATATGGTAATTCTAGCTGAGAGTAAAAAGGATTTAGAAGAAACAATGAATGGCATGGATGAAGTCCTACGCAAGAACTACCGCATGAAAATGAACAAGAACAAAACTAAAGTATTGAAATGTAATAGAAACAACAAAGATGAACCACTGAATTTGAAAAGAGGAGGAGAAAACATTATGGAGGTAGAAGAATTTTGTTATTTGGGAAGTAGAATTACTAAAGATGGACGAAGCAGGAGCGATATAAAATGCCGAATAGCACAGGCGTAACGTGCCTTCAGTCAGAAATATAATTTGTTTACATCAAAATTTAATTTAAATGTCAGGAAAAGATTTATGAAAGTATATGTTTGGAGTGTCGCTTTATATGGAAATGAAACTTGGACGATCGGAGTATCTGAGAAGAAAAGATGCAGAAAGAAGTATTTGGAAAAATATTGCTAAAAGAATAGACAGACTTATAGGCTACATATTAAGGAATCCTGGAATAGTCGCTTTTATATTGGAGGGACAGGTAGAAGGAAAAAATTGTGTAGCAGGCAACGTTTGGAATATGTAAAACAACTTGTTAGGGATGTAGGGGGTATACCGAAATGAAACGACTAGCACTAGATAGGGAATCTTGAAGAACTGTTTCAAACCAGTCAAATGACTGAAGAAAAAAAAAGAATTTTAATAATTTTTAATACATTTAATGGAGGAAATAAGATTATAATTGACGTAGGTATCCGTTCTTGAGAAATAATTTTTTTGTTGAGAATCACAAAATGGCGTCCAGAAGGAACAGGAACAGAAGGAAATGAACTTTTTTTCCTCATTTTTGTGTTCTGAATCAGTTCCTGATATTCAGCTAATACGTCCCAGAACACTCCGTATAAGGCATTGTTTAACAAGATATAAACATGGATGGAAAAGAACCACTAGTGTGTAAAAAATATTGACACTAAAGCAATGGTTTATGGATTTAGAATAAAATACTTTTGCTATTAGGGAATAACTAACTGGAATGTGTAGCTCACGTATTTTGTGTTACAGGATGTAAATAAAAATTATGAATGCAAATTCTTCATTTGAAAACTGAAAAGTTATTTTACATGGTAATACACAACCATTAAAATTTTCTCAATTTTAAAAGCATACAAAGCCATTCAAATGATTCAAATGCGATAAACAAATTTTAATCATTAATCAGCAGTTAATAATACGGCTTACAGAAAAAAAATACCTCTATTTTTCAAAAATATTTCTAAATAATTAATTTTTGTTTCTTAATGTTTTTAAACAAGACAATTAGATTGTCTTACTATCTAATTTTATTTTTTATTAATAATTGTTTTCGTTTCTAGATGTTTTTCAAATCTGAAATGACTCTTATTTCTGTTTGACATTATAAAACAGTATTTTTCTGTCATGTTTCAGTCTGTTTTTTTCTTCTTTTTTTTATATATATTAAAAAGCCAAATTTCTTATTCTCTTCTTCTGTCCCGTTGACGTTACTTACACAGATTTTCTCAGTATTAGATTCTCTGCAAAACTTATTTGTTTACAGGCAATGTAATAAAGTTATTGTAAGTCAAACATAAAAAAATATGTATTTTAATACCAATGTCTTTTGTTTTACAATAGTTTTCCCAAAAGTTATAAGAGATACACTTTTGAAAACTAATTTATCCATTTTATCAATTCTTCAAACCCATATGAAAGTCATACGGAGGCCATAGTATAGTGCGTAATTTCAGTATTTACAATCATATTTCTTTGAAGAAGATGATGATGATAATTGCAGATCATTCCTGTTAGATGTTTACAGAATTAACAATATCAGTTTGAAGGAATCTTCAAGATCTGTCTAGATCTATCAATATCTGTGATTTCAACAAGATCCACGTATATTTCTCTACAAGCCCCGCTGCTCAACAGAGCATACTTATTGTAGATAACCTGTTTTCAGGTCTTATCTCCTGTTTTGGTATAAATTGTGAAAATATCGCTCCACAGATCTCTAAGTCAACACACCAGGTTGGTATAGTGGTGAAATTTTCATCACAAATCAGCTGAAGTCGAGAGTTGAAAGGTTCACATCCTTGTAAAGGCAGTTACTTTTTTACGGATTTGATTACTAAATCGTGAATAATGGTGTTCTTAGTGGTTGGGTTTTTCAATTAACCACACATTTCAGGAACGGTCGACACGAGACTGTAGAGATTAACTTCATTTACATCCATACATATCATCCTCATTCATCCTCTGAAGTAATAACTTACGGTGGTTTCGGAGGAAAAAATAGAAAAAGAGAGATATCTGTAAGTCAATGACATTTTTCTGTGAGGAATCCTATAACTGAACTTTTTCCATAGAAAATCAACTGAAGTTAGAAAATCCGCCACGAAATTAACATTATTTCACACGATATTCTTCAGACTATCATGGACAATTTTTTTTGGATCGTCTCAAAGAATGCATCGACGTAGAAACAGGGCAATTGGAGCGTGCAACTATTAAATCATAGGTAACAAAATCTCCCTGGTTTGCACTTTCAAGTTATGTATATATAAATACTATTGTCCATTATAGAAGTGAAAAAACCATTACTTTTTAAATTGTCAGTTTTGTTGCTTATATATATATATATATATAATAATAATAATAATAATATTAAATTATCTCAATAACTGAAATTTCGAAATAGACGAAAATATATTGACATTTTTATAAAACATTATTTTTGCAATTGCATTATCGATAGAAAAGTTAAAAAAAAAATTCCGTAATTAAAGAAGCAATAAAAAATTTATGATGTGACACTACATGACTTCCACGTTTATTAAATTACATGTATTTTTTATTAAACTTTTTTTCATTTTTTTTTTATTATTGAATTATTATTTATTGTAAAACTGTTTTTACAATCTATATATTTAAATTTAAAAAAAAGTTAAAGAAAAAAAGGAAGTGAAGTCGTATTCGTACCGATATGCCTTCCCCTTGTAAGATCCATACATTTCATTAATTAAAATTTTATTTGGCTATAACTCTGGAACCAATGAAAATAAGTACCACTTATGATATATCGTTGAAAATCTCTCAATGAGGGCTTATGATTGCAGTTAAGAAAAAGTCCAAAATCCAAATATTTTTGGATTTTGAGCTTTTTTGGACACTTTTGGTCTAGTTGATTGCAATCAAAACGGAAGGTGCACAACTAGATGTTACAACTGTTGTAAATCCAAAATTTCCGCATTATACATCCAGTCATTTTTGAGTTATGCGAGATACATACGTACGTACAGACGTCATGCCGAAACTAGATAAAATGGATTCAGGGATGGAGAAAATGGATATTTCCGTTGAAATCTGAAAACCGATTTTTCGCGATTACAATTCTTCCTTGTGTTTCGTACAAGGAAATAATAAGTATATAAAAATATTTATATTTATTTAATATATCACAACTTTTCACACTTTTATTCTAAGTTTGGAAGTTAAAGAAGGGGGTGTAAATAATACAAAAATAATAATTTTTTATTTTTACTTTTAAGGCTGTAACTAATTGAGTAGATTTTACACTTTTAAAATATAACTAATTTAAATTTATACCAAATTTTCCAATATATCTCTTTAGTTTGAATATTTTATGTGTGTCAACCATCTTTCTAATAAGTAATGAGCCTAATCCTACAACTGTTTTATAGCAAGTAGTTCTGTTAAAGAAAAAAATAACATTTGTTTTGTTATATCTAATATATAACTGTTAACATAAAACATGTGACAAAATTATATTCAACTGTTAGTTTACCTAAACATCGACTTTGTATTTTACATTAAAATATCAAATTTTAACCATAAATATCCCATTAAAACGTATTAATTTACATATAAAAGTTATTTGCGTCAAATCAACTTATAAGTGAATTTTAAATTTAAAGAATTATACGTATAATTTTATAAGTAATAAATTTTTTATATTCAGCGGTTCAAAAAGTATAAAATACGAAAATTTAAAAATATATTCCAAATAAAGGTTATTTTCAAATTACGAATTTAATAATTCACCAACTTCTACTCTACCAACCACTGAATGTCTAGTCTATTCCTACAAATATTCCATCCAAATATTCCTCCTCCACCAAGAGAAATTTTTTAAAACCGATCTACAATAAAAAAGCTAATAACACTGTCGTAGGACTTTCCCTTGACGTCCAAGTCCTACAACTGTGGGTTATTTCTGATGCACGGCTTACATACACATACACACACAAATAAATTAAAAATATTTATCATTTTATTTAAATATAATATTTTTTCATTTATTTAATTCAATGATTTCTAACTAAAGAGCGTGCGCATGCCGTATTAAGTGGCTTGTGTGTGTGTGTGTGTTATTGCTTGAGTGTGGCGTTACTAGCGGTGACCTTCGGTAC
The DNA here is from genome assembly GCF_047948215.1 of Lycorma delicatula. Lineage (NCBI taxonomy): Eukaryota > Metazoa > Arthropoda > Insecta > Hemiptera > Fulgoridae > Lycorma > Lycorma delicatula. The sequence continues at coordinate 35,637,743 of NC_134460.1, read as the reverse complement.
TAATTAAACTAATATAATTTCACAACTTGCATAGAACAAATTTTACTTGCACGGTCGCAAACTGGTGTAGCCGCGAGTCTTAACGCACCAGGAACGGAGTCAACCAGACGATCGAGTTTGATACCCAGATAGACCAAGTTAATTTTTTACTCTTTAAAAATTATTTAACTCAACCGCTCACCTGTGACATCACAACATAGCAGACTACTACAACAGCATATTTTGGGGTGAGGTGCGAGTGTACAAATTTTTTTTTGTAAATATTGTTATTTTTTAATTGCTAATAAATGTACCTAAAAAATATGACCTTAATTAGGTGAAATTTCGAGAAACTAACGGTGGTGACCTTGCTCTACAGCCACCCCCCTCGACCCATTAAGTTGAAAATTTAATGGCATCAGTGTCCCATGCATAGAAGTGATCCCAAGTTTGGCCAAAATCGGTTCAGTAGTTTTGGTGATATACGGTGATTTAGAGGCCAACACCGAACACAAACACAAATATACTGACATTAACATTCTGAAAATTTCCATCCGGTTTTTTTTTTGTTTTTAGGGTTCCTTAGGTGTCAAAATATCAAGATCCGGTGAAAACCGCATATGCCCAAACTGGACCGACTACAATACTTTTCCTTCTAGAGCTGTAGCTCTGCTATAGCGTTAGACGAGAATTTAAAATTGTTTAAATAGCTAAATAAGTTTTCATAAAATAAGTCTTATACTTGTTTTATGAAAAAAAAAAAAATGTTTTTCGTGATTTTAAATTATATATCTTAGTTTTTCTTGTGGTTGTTATACAACTAAGATACCTGATCTGCAAGAGGCAGAAAATCATGAGCGTTCAGATATCATCGTCGGACAATTGATAGACTCAAACGAAATATTCAGCACCCATACAGCACTGTAACCATTAAAAAAAGTGGTTGCTAACACGAAGAAACGAGTTGATTCCTTTACAGCTGCGAATGAAGGATATTTGGAACATTCAGTATAACAGAATTAATGATTGTTAAGAAATTACTAGCTTCTACCCGCGGCTTCGCACGTATATTTATAACAACGTGACGGAGAAGAGGAAGCTGTGAAGTCTCTTTCCTCCAATGTTTTCTTTGTTCTTGACGAGGAAGCTCTGATACGTTCCTATGTTTCAGACGCATGGAGGGCTTGTTTTTGAGTTGCAAGAGTTATCTGACCGGTAGTATTCTTCCTTTACAACAGTGGTGTGTCGACAGGATTGAAGGGTACGGAGTCAAAAGTTCCAATGCAAAACTTTCAAAATTATTAATTTTTCAACGCGTTTTTCCAACACAATTATTTTCTTAATATTATTTTTCCTCCTTTAATTTTCCTGCTATAAGAAAATCACTTTTTCAATAATCACCGATTTCCATAGTAACGACTTTATTATTTTTTTGTAAACTTAATCGTAAAATTTCAGGTTGGTTAGAGGCTACACTGAGTAAGTAGAAAGGTGGTTGGAGGTAGTTTTTTCAAAAGCAAATGTGGACAACAATTTTCCTCTTGTTTAGAACTGTTTTTTTTCCGTACATTTCTGTGTTATCCAATTAAGTATATACATAGCCCAGGAGCGTGTTCGTGCCGCATCCAAGCCTCCCCGCCTATCGGCTGTATGTCCGGCATGGCAGGTCAGCCCGGCGCAACTAGATCTTTTAAATTATTATTTCTTATAATTCCCTCATCCTTTTTCCCTTTTTTATCTTCCCATTTTTTCCTTTTTTTCTTGTTCTTTTACGTCTTCTTCCCCACTACTGTCTCCCATGGAGTCCTCAGCCACTCAACGAAACCGACACGCCGTGGGATGCTGACCCTCCTGGCTGAGGCTGTCCAGCCTATACCCAACATGCCGTTCTAGAAACCTAGTCGATGTTCTTCCTCAGTCTTCCTTTTTAACAAGGTTGTAGCAAAAAACCATCAACAGCTCGCCAGTTTTCGGATGTTAGTATAAAGCCAATCAAATCATCAGGCTGAAAACCAGCAATCCCTGCGGTTTTCCTCAGTTGATCCGATTCCTTACATTTAAAAACGGAGTGTTCAACTGTGTCGATTTCCCGACGAAATAAGCATAACTGCGTATTCCTTCTACCCATCTTATGTAGGTATGACTCAAAACAGCCATTTCCCGTTAGCATCTGAGATAGGTGAATATTCATCTCCCCAAAACTTCGGCTGTTCCATTTTTCCAAGTCAGGGATCATTTTCCAGGGGTCAGGGTCCAGGCACCCTTATTGCCTATCCGCCGTCTTGCCACACGCGAGTGATATTAAATCTCCCCTCCCCTGTAAAGGTTCCTGCAAGTCCTTGAACCAGTTCTACAATTAATAGGTTTATAGGAGGAACTCCTGTCAAGACACATAATTCTTCGTAGGATATCGTACGATATCCTGCAATAACGACGAGTAGCGATCTTCTATGTATTTTGACGAGCCAAGCCAGACTACTTTTGGTATTAATTGCGTTCGTCCATGCAGGCGCCACATACAATAACATACACGATGTTACCGTCACAGTTCAGAACTGTTAGTGTGCAATTTTATCACGATCGGAATAAAATTGTAGATTTGTATAAAATAAAAACGTACATATATATGTAGATAGAAGAAGATTTAATTTTTTTTCTTTTTGTTTTTTTTTCCATATGGATTTTAAAATTTGGCTCACCCTGGATTAATATTAAAATGTACATTATTCGTGAAAAAATTTACTTTAAATAAAATGCATAAGTTCTCTAATCAGACAATAAACCTTTCAACTAAAGAAAAATAGGGAAATAGAAACGAACTAGAAAATTGTGGGTAATATGCCGGAAAAAAGGAGTATATAGAGAAAGAAATACATGATCGATATAAAAAAAAAATAATAATAAAACTTTCAAGCCTTCACATGGCTTGTGACAGCGGGTGGCTAACTAACAGAGAATCTTTTCGATTGCAAACATCGCAAAAAGAATAATAATTGAATTGTAAAAAAAACATTCATTAAAATAATATATAAAAACACGAATTTAAAGGGAAAACTTGTTTATATTATTTAACATATTATTATACTACGTCCAAGAATATTAGAGCATAAATCAATGCTAGATAAATTCATTAATATTAAATACATACCGTAAAATTTTATAATTAACATTCAGACACGTGTTGAATATAATACATTTCTTATTTTAAAAAATCATACTAAATAATTAAAACTTTACATTATTTATGTTCACAATTCGTATCTAAAAATGGACATAATTTAATCTCATACGTTAAGATATATACAAATTTTATATTCACCAATAATTATAAATATATATAATTTAATACGGTAATTTGACCAATGAAAATAAAGTCATCTTATTTCATTTAAGAGATTGCATTTCTAATACAACCTTACTAAAAAAAAAAAAAAAAAAAAAAAAAAAAAAAAATTAATAGATTAATAATGTATTACGAAGCAAATTATTATTAAACAAATGCGTATTAGAGTAAGTTGAATGAATTTGCTTTAATTGCTTACTCCCTATTTGGGATGAAATTTAAGTTCTTTAAATGGTAATCGTATAACAACAAAGATTGTAGTGTTTTTAATTTTTACTATGCTGAACGTCATACAACGATAGACAGTCGTTTTTATTAAAATATTATCGTTTTAGATATGAAATAAATGACCATTTTTAAATTTTCAATATTTTGTTAAATATCGCCTTAATTCGATATTTCCTAATTTAGCATAAGTGAACCAAGAAAAAAAAAGCTGACAACAAATTTTTTATAATTTCGCTGCACCGGTTATTTATTTTTATGTTGTGAAAAGATAATAATATATAAATAAGGTTTAAAAAATCAGTTTTTTTTCACTAAAAGAGGTGAATAAGAAAAATGAAGCGTTTCTTTTACACCTGAATACGGTACTTCATCAAAAACCTAATATTTCCGACGATGTATGAAAAGTGGCACAATATACGCAAGAACTTTTTGATGGGGCGTCAAAAAAACATCGATAGCTTTTATATCGCCCAGACATTGTCCATTCAAGTGCGACAAAGCACCTTTTAAGGGATAACACCAACCTTCTTCTAGTATTCAAACAAGGCGACATGAAATTCGATTAGTTTAAAAGCGTATTTGGTGAGGCTTGGAAAATAACTCATGGATTCATGACCGTTAATATGGAGAGCAAGACAACGGGTAGTATCGAATAGTTTTCGATATCTTTGTTAATGATACCAGTTGATTTGTGAAGATTATGTGGCAAATATGTATACCTACGATGACGGTACTCCGTACGCGAACGCAATACACTTAAACAAAAACCGCAAAATAATTTGTGCTCAAATATTCTAGCCATGGTGAAAAATTTTGCGCCAACTATATTTGTCGAAAAGTAAACTATTGCGAAAGTGACTCAAATCTTTTTACAGAACAATTTTATATTTTTTGCAATTGTATTCTAAATATTGCATAAATAACTGATTTTCGGTGTAAATTTTGTAAACGAGGATTTTTGGAGTATTTGGAATGAAACTCCGTCAAGGGCAAAACCGAGAAAGTTATGCAACCCTTTGCTGGAATTTTTTGTAGAGTTGTTTGTAGAGTTTTATTTTATTTTTTCTTCAAAGATTGGTAGCATATAATTTGATAAAGATAAACAATATTGACAAATGAACATATAATAAGAGGAAATACAGAGAGATAATATACATATATAAATGTGATTATGAATTTTTTTTTAATTGTATTATGGATGGGATTTTTAACAGAGACAAAAATTGAGTTAGAAACAAAAAAACCCAAAACAAAAAAAGAAGAAGTAAATAAAAACACCTTTGTTCTGCCTGCTTAAAACAATTGCATTCTGTAATTTATTTGTATCTATAACAACAATTAATGCATATATATTCTTAATTAATAATATTGTTAATTTACTATTTATTATTAATATATAATATTTATATTTCTTTAAGTCTATTTTTTGTAAGTTGAAATTATTTTACTGAAATCTGATACATTTTTTGAACGTTGTTTCATAACAAATTTTTTAAAAGACGATATGAACTGAACACATATTGTGCATCGTAATTCTAATGAACTAGCAGACTAATAGACCGAGCTAAAAAAAAAGTAGAAAAAATATACTTGTAAATTGCCTGAAGCGCTATCATTGTTATAAATTACAAAGATGAATATTACTTTGGCAAAACAAGCTCAAAGAAAATTTAATGCATCATTTTGGCTACACCCGGTGGTCGTTGACAGAATAAAAAACAAAACAAAAGAAGAAGAAATAAATAAAACCTTTTATTCTGCTTAAAATAATTGCATTCTATAACTTACTCCATTTATTTGTTTCCATAACAACAATTAATGTCAACCTAAGTTTTGGTCCCTCTTAACAACCTGTTTTGTTCTTTATAATTTCACTCTGTATATACATTACTACTGCTTCGTTTAAAATATTTTTAATATATTTATCGTATTCAATTATACTAAATTTAATTTATGAATGAATTTGTTTTTTTAATTGAATTAAGAACACGAATAAATTAAATTATAAAAAATATATTTTGTTCGTTTTTTCCGGTTAAGATTTTTTAATAAACAATTATTATTTTAATAAAACAAATTAATTAGTTTTACCTATGTGAAAAATCATTATTTGTAATGACGCTCTATTTTTTGAAACATCTATAACGTTTTATATATATTTCTTTACTTGAATGTAAAATCGTAAATAAACTACAAACAACTTAGAGGTTAAAAATTTTAACCTCTATAAAACAGAATAGAGTTACTTATTTTCAGTCCCTTTATTCAGGTTCTTTATTTTATTTTTTCTTGATAGTACACTCGTATAATTTTATAAAGATATATAAAAATTGACGAATGAACATGTAATAAGAGAAAATACAGACAGACAATACACATTTATAATTGTGATTATCAGATTTTTTAATTTGATTATGTATGGAAATTTTATCAGAAACAAAAATTCCGTTAGAAAAAAAGGATACAAGAATTGAAATATAAAAGATAAACTGAAGCAAAGAACTAAATGCCAAAGACAGAAGGTATAAAAAAAATTGTTGAGCCTAAAATTAAACAAAAGAAATCAGAACTGATATTCACCTTGATAAGAAATGTTTACTTTAAATTTATGCATATTAAAAGTGAATTGAGAAACAAAATCAAAATTCTTAGTAAAAAAAAGGTAAATTCCAGTTAACTCATTTGACAGAATGATGTTTTTATTATCAAAATTGCACTTCATTTAGACTATGGTTTCTAAAAATATGTCAATCCTAGTTAACTCTCTCGTATAACAGCCAAAACATGAAAAACAGATGAAGCGTGAAAAATTTAAAAAAAAATTCAAAACATTTATAAAGTTTTTAAGTTGGGTTCCATGGAATTCCCTTTTTTGTAGAAAAGTTCCATTATATTCATACTAGATACAGTTGGATTTCAATCTCTAAAGTTAAAGCTAAAAGAAAAGTATATTTTAAATATATGTCCCATTCAGGCTTTTGTGTTTTGGAGCTTAAAAAATGATTTATTGGATTAATAATTTTCTTCATTTCTACCATAATGCCCCTTCGTGTGATGGTGTGATGGACATTATGTTATGCCCAAAGACTGGGATAGTTACCCAAAACTTTATATATATATATATATATATATATATATATATATATATATATATATATTATTTTGGTTTTCATTAAGATAATAGCAAAAAAAAGAATGCTAACAACTTTGAGTGAATACAATCAAAGATGCAGACAGACTTCAGAAGCGGTTCTAGCACAATGGATCACGTCCAGGTTGTTCAGCAATCATAGGACACAACGAATATACTATGTCCCTATGTAAGGCTTTTATTGATTGCGAAAAGCCATTTGTTTCGGTAAAAACCCAAACCTTAATAACTGCATTATTTAACCAGGACGTAAACGCAGTTTAAATAAAATTGCTACAATAGATGTATAATATGCAAAAGCTACTATCTAACCGACGAACATAAAGTAGAGATAAATGTACAAAAAGGTGTACGACAAGGCGATACTATATCATCCATGCTTTTCTTAACCTGCTGCAAGTAAATATTTAGAAAGGTGGGATGGGAAGAGAAGGGCAAACGAATAAATGGCGCGTATCTAAACCATCTAAGATTCACAGAAGATAGTTCTCTACTCGCAGGAACCAGAAGAACTACAAAGACACAAACAGGGAACTGCAGATGGCTGGCAAACCCAGTGGATCAACCTTATAAAGAACCAGGTCATTTTTTTTTTTTACCGAGGAAAAAATTTTTGTTTTCCGTTTTGGCCAACGGATGTCAACTAAGGATGATGATACAATCCAATCACAGAAGTTGAACGACGAGTTAAGCTTGGTTGGTAGACACTCGGGAGACTTAACATCGTTAAGAACTAACTCCCATTTAAAAGAAAGTTTTCCATCAATGCATCCTGCCAGTTCTTACTTATGGAAGCATAATTTGGACATCAACAGTTCAATGATTTGAACTGTTGGTGTTACCAGACGGTAACACCGTCTGGTATTAGTTGGTGTTACCAGACGGGAAAGGAAGATCTGAAAACGGATCAGACATCAGACAAAAGTACATAATATACATCATGAAATTTAAAGAATTAAAATGGCAGTGGGCAGGTCATGTATCAAGAAAAAATGATGGAAGATGAACTAAATTAGCACTTGAATGAATAAGACTAGAATTTAAACGTCCATGATAAAGACCAAAGGCTCGTTGAACTGATGATATTATCAAGTATATTGGACAGAAGATCGCACAGGACGGTATTAGTTGGAAACGTGTTGAAGAGGCTTTCATCCTGCAGTAAATCATAACGACTGAAATGATGATGATATGAATAACTCTATAGCCAAATATTTGTGTAAAATTTCAACTATTTTGGTTGATGGGTTTTCGGAAAAGAGATAAAAATAGTTTCGAAATAACGTTGAACATCTCTCACACCTAAATCCAATTGACGTAAAACTTTGGGATTTTAAATAATATAATTAGACCTTTCATTGTATTAAATCAATTTTTTATGTACCGCTACACAAAAAGTAAACAATTAAAATTGGCGTTTACTACTCTTCGTTTTTTACTTATTCTTAAATCTAATAATAAAATGTTCATACGCTACAAATATGCATAATCATAGGGCAAAATGACCAAAGCAGTCGATGCCCATCATATCAAAAAAAGAAAATATATATAATGTCATATAGAAATTATTTGAGCCAGTTTCGGAGGATTTATGTTGAACCAGTCCGGAGATATACAGAAGTCTATAACCCTGCCAAAATACAGGTACATACTTCAATAAACGTACATACTTCCGAAAATAATTTTTGTAATTTTCTATAAATATATATATTTTTTTTTTGACTAAGAGGCTATTGAAACGTCAAAATGTACAAAAACCCTTATACTCCTAAGTTTTGCCTATCCTATACTATGTTCAAGTACGGCAATCCTGAAATAAACTAAACTAAATTAAAACTTAGAAAAATTTAATTTAGCAAATGCACCTTTCTCAAAATGATCTATTTTTTGAAATGAAATCACTGTATCTACAAGCTCTCAAGGGGGAGCAACTTAACATTTTTAAAGGGTAATGAAAAACAAATGCGATGTGAAAAATTCGGGCTATGAAAAACCCTACCCAAAATGGAATTCACTTAATATTTTTCACGGTTGATTTCAAAAATGGTCTCCAAACACTCCGAGTACTGGTCCCATACTTGTCTGTATATGTAGTAATAATAGCAGAATTTTATTTTCTCAGTGTTCCACTATTGTCTAGTATAATTTAAGAAGTACAACATTTTTAAAACCATTTTTGAAACTAGCTGTGAAAAATGTTAAATGATCCAAAACTTTGGTTGAGATTATCTCGTAGTCCGAGGCCTTTTACACCAAACTTGGATTCAAGTTTGGTGTAAAAGAATTTTGATTTTTAAAATGATTTTTCATAATCCTACTTTTTCATTCAGAATTTTTGTGTTGCTCTTCCCTCAAGGGTTTCAATTGACTTCCTTTCTTTAGTACTTGTGGTGACCGGTCTCATACCTAAAATAATCGTTTTGAGGCGGGACTATTCGGTAAGTTTCAATTTTCTATAACTGTTAAAAAGCGTTTTAAGAGTAGTTATATTCCAGCAGTGTTTAGTTATGGTTATTCGATAACAATCGAAATAATTCATGTAGTTTAATTTTACGTAAAATATTTTAAAAGTTTGTATCTTTTCTTCCTAATTCATTTATTTACGGAAAATTTTTTAATTAAAAAAAAAAACCATATTAATATCTTTTTGAATTCCTGAGATAAAAAAAGATGCTTTAAGGTATATAAAAGAATTTCTTTTATGCTTGTTAGCAAGGGCGAGGAAATTTACGTTAAACTTAAAAATTATTACGCGTTTATTACTTTTATTATTTAATAATATAACAAAAATAAAATTAGAAAAATAGAAATAGAAATAAATATTCAAGATTTAGACCAAAAAAATTTATCGTTATAGGAAATTTGTTATTTTTAAATAACACAAACAAGACCATAAACAGTTCTCTTTAACATTTATTGTTAAAGTACAGGAATAAAATATTATAACTTAGTAGTTCATAAATCTACGAAAATTTTAAACGTAAAAACATAAATTAGTAATATAAATATTTTGACAAATAATTAATAATAAAATAAAATAAATTAAATTAATGATAATAAACTACAGGTACGCTAAACAAAAATCTATTAGAAACAAATTTTAAACGTAAAATATATATGAAGAAAAAATATATTACGTAATTAAAGAAATATTATTGTTCATCGAGCGTTCCGTAACCTTATATACTCGTACCAGAGATGTAAAATACCACGCGAAACGAATTTGTTTGGCAAATATACTGTTTAATACATGACTATTTTTTAATTTTCCGAAGCGCACAAGAATAATCAATTTCTTGTTTATTCACGGATTATATTAATACTGCAATGAATAAATTATTATCAAATAAATATAGACAACATAACTGTATCTTTGGTGACGATGTGAAAAGAAAGTATAATTATGAGGTATAATTCTAAATTAAATAGATAACACACACACACACACATATATATATGTATATATATATATATATATATATACACACACACACACACACACACTTCATTTAACGTAAATATTCGTTAACATTAAAAAAAAAAATCGTTGAGAACAAATTATGATTGCGCTAATTACGTAATAATTTTTAATTCTATTAAGAATTTTATAGTCGCCTATTAACGTACATCAAAGTAAGATACAAGAAAAAAAGATAATCCAACATTAATTGATTAATTAATATTTGTAGTTTTATTGGTTCGGGGCCTGTAGGCAGTTGTATGTATACCTTTTTCATCTAAAATTATTTTGTTTATTATGTCCTAGGCAATGATTTTTTGTCAATTAGAAACCCAAAACAAGGTATTAGTAGATAATATTAAGGAGCCGTCAGTGTAAAAATTAACTGCTTGCAGTCTCGAACTGCAAACCACCCGCAGAAAGTCAGCTTTAATTATCTGCGACATAACTACACAGGTTATTCATTGCATCTGTTAATTGTAAGAAACATTACGTTCAGGTAACTATTATACATGATATAACATTGTAATTACAAAGAAACTAAAATGGTCTAGAAAAAATTTCAGATCTTTAATCTACATCGGTATTAAATCAATCAATTTAGTATATTTAATGATTTTTCAGTAATTCTTTTATATATGTTTTTTTTTTTTTTTTTGTTTTATGAAGAGGAAAAAATAATAGTAAAATTTTTCTTGCAGTGAATTTTTTATTTCACTGTATGGGAAAAGTAAAGGAAAAAGCTACAATTAAATATACTACTAGGTTTTATTCAATATGTGTAAGTGTGTGGTGTGTGTTTTTATAAGTGTAATATTTAAGAATATTAAATGTTACACTCTTTTTTCATGAAATTTAATAATGTAATATTGTATTATCCGGGTGATTTTTAAGTATTAAAACAGTTTTATATTGCATATCCTGATCCCTTGGGGGAAGACACCGTACCTAGCCCTGATGGACTTTACCGGAGGTCATCTTTTAAACTTCGGTATATGACATCTCTCAGTTACCGCGGCCCAGAATGCTACCGATGCGAATGCTATAAGCGACATTCCCATCGGAGTACCTATTACTAAAATTAACAAAACACATCTCCAGTCTCAAACAAGACTGAAAACTGCAATCGTCGAAGGAATCACTTACCTACCGGAAACGTAAAGTGAGTTCACATGCGACAGAAACACGGAAAAACACGAAAATAAAACTAATAACATACCAACCAACACCGATATAACACTAACAAAACAAAAACAACACTAACAAGAAATCGTAACAAAACAAAGTACGTAAGAACAAGACCAATTATTTTTAGACGGATTTTAATATTAGATCGTGGATACCGGTGTTCTTTGGTGGTTGGTTTTCAATTAATCAACATCTCAGGAATGGTCGAACTGAGACTGTACAAGACTACAATTCATTTACACTCATACATATCATTCTCTTTCATCCTCTGAAGTATTTTCTGAAAGGCAATTACCAGAGGCTAAACAGGAAAAAGAAAGAAATCAGCACTCTAGATTCGCTCCGCAATCCGTCCCTTAGCTACATAGTGCAGAAATTCTGCTACCACTGACCATTCAGCCCCGTCCTTCCAGTTTTGACTGATGTCAAGCGATGCTCCGACGATATCCAGTCAACTAATTACTGCGGTGCGCTCCAGATCATATTTGGCGCACTCATACAATACATGGAAGGGATTGTCCCGCACCCCACACTTTGGGCACAGACCCGAATCCACCAGGCCAAACCCAGCTAGTCTATCCCAGAAGGCCTCGTGACCGGTAAGAAACTGAGTTATGTACTTGTTAGGGGAAACCCATGCATCAGGCGCCCCGCAAGCTATTTATATTGCATATCTGAGAAGTATCTGGTGGCAGAAAGAAATGGGATTCTACATAGTCTAAAAAAATTTGCATTAAGGTGGGGGTTTAATTTTTAACCGCCATATTGAATCAGAATTATTTTTTTTAAATAGAAGGTGGAAATATGACACATGATTTCGATTTAAAATTTAACAACAAAACAATGGTGAAACCCGTTTTTCTGTTAATGCCTTCGTTATCGAGTTATAAACATTCAAAACTGCAATGACCGAAAAATCGTGTTAACAATAAAACGAGGTAAAATGTGCTGCATGAACAATTTTATTACATTTTACATTCATAATGCATACAAAAAACGAACTTTAAACAGTTATAATATTGATAATAAAAACTAATAATTAAAGAGCTAAACAACAAATTAAACGACTATATCGACTGATATTGTTTACTTTAAATATTACAATATTAATTTTAAAGTTTTAAATAAATTTTCTCGATCGTAAATTATTAATGAAATATATTTTGAAAGCACACCATTCCACAATAAATGTTTCCTATCTATAGCTTGGTAGTGTGCTAACCTCATGCAATATCCGTTTATAACTTGTCTGGTAGTATAGACATGAATATTTTAATTAATTTTGTTATTCGGATCACAGATAAAATTTAAAAGACAAAAAATTTATCACTAAGTTTAGGTCCCAAGAATTATAATCCGAATTAATTTTCCCGAAGGCGATGAAATTGGGCGAAATATTTCGCCAGCTGAGTCTTGGTAACGAAGAGTTTCCGAACCTATATTTATGTGAACTTTGTTCTTTATTTTCACGAATAGAACATGTCTTGAAAGTTTGTTACATTTTTCGTGACTCATTCAGTATAATGATTAAATTGTGAATGAAAATTATCAAATATTTCAAAAAAAAAAATAAAAATAAAAAATAAAATAAATAATAATAAAAATAAAATAAAATAAAATTAGAGATCTTTCCTTGAAAAACTTTTATGAGGAAATGTAATTTTGATAAATTTTATAATATAAACATCACCTTGAGGTAAACCAAAATGAGGTAGACTTTTTGATTCTAAATAAATATGATATTTGAGGTTTTTTAAGTTTATTCGTAGGTTTTGTCGGTTTTTGGTCATTAGTATGTTGTTTTTTTTTTGTATTTTTGTCGGCTTTTTATTTTGTTAGTTCATCTTTTTTTTTAATATAATAGAATTATTTTACTTTAATTTCACTTATTTCTACAAACAATCTAGAAATGTACAATATTATGGACAAATAAAACTTATAAAACAAAACCCAATTAATATTAAATACACTGACTTCAAAAACTGAAAACAAATGCATTAAAATTAAATTTCATAGATTTTGTTTTTAACTGCAATAAATCAAGTAAATGGAAAATTTACTCAATTCCAAAATTTTATGTTGAAACTAAGATAATCTATTTTATTTTAAAAATGAACTTAATAAAAATATGACATGAAACAACATGGAAAAGAGAACAATTAAGTTGTATGGCAAGGAACAGCTGAAAATTGTACTTAGGATTAATTTAAAGCGAACAATATACAAGAAAATATAGATTGTTTCATGTAAAACATAATACATCAATCAAGCTTCAATAAAATTTAAACTGATTTCCTTCCCTACTCCTCAACATTTTACTGAAATGGACTCGTCCAATACCTGAATATCTTGTCAATGTACTAAACTGATACCAGTAGCTGGAATAAAGCTATCAGAACGCTAAAGTTAAGATCAACGTTCATTGTTAGTGAGAAGTTGGCGTTGTCACAAGATGAACGTTATTTTTTTTATTTTTTTATAGAATTGCACATCACTAAGGATGAGGTGCGAGAATTTTTTGCCGTAAGTACCAAGTAGACCAATTCTTAAAAAGACATCAGTATCGATGTTAATGACTAAATTCAGAGAAACAGGTTCTGTTAATGACAGAGAACACAAAAAAATTCTTTTCAATGTAGGCACATTCACTGAAATCAATGTACGATTGATTAATCACGACGCCAAAAAAAATAAAAAAAATTAGACTCTTGTCAACTGAAATTAATTTGCTGAAATCAACCATACATTGACTAAAAAAAAAAAAAAAACAGTTAAACCTTCGGCCATATCGAATACAGACTTTCTTGTTGATCCCGAAGAAATAATCGGTAAGATTATTGAATTTTTTTGTCGATTCTGAGTAATCCGTGTTATGGACTTGCTATTTTTCTCTGAGGAGGCGTGGTTTCAATTGAACGGCTACGTCCAAATCTATTCGTTCTAATTTTTTTTTACTTTAACAGTCAAAACAATAGAATTTGGAGTGCCGAAAATCATGCAATATCATGAAAAGTACTCGTAACTGTCCAGACAGAAGAGTTGTTGAGTAAATCATGAAAAAAAAATTATCGATCCAATTTTCTTTGAGTACACCATTAATGCAGAACGATTACAGAATATTTTATCGCAATTAATAGAAAGTGGAAGAATAACGGCTCAACATCACACTACTCAAATTCAACAATCGATTTCAATAATGAATTCTTTGGTGATCGCGTCAATGATCATAAGTTACGGCCACAGAAATTTCTAAATTTGACACCGCCAAATTTTTTTTCTTTGGGTTATGCTTGATGAAAAAGACAATAGCAATAAATCACAAACACTACAAAAACTGAAGATCGATATCGAAGAAGCTGTAATAAATATTCAGTCAGAAACTATGAAAACAGTTGTAAGGAACACAATAAAATGGATAGGAGCGTTTATTCAGGAAAATAACGGCCACTTTTATCATTTATCCTAGAACTTAATGAATTGTAAAATTTAATAAAACATATTTAATGACTTATTCATGCCTTTTTCAAACAAGTACGCCTACTAACGTATGGATACGGTAAAAGAATTGCGTTTTATAACACTCTGAGTTATAAATACCTGGTAACACTATAAAATCAAAACGAATTGAGTGTTTTAAAACGTAGACATTGATCCAGATAAATATACTACATTTATCTATTCTCGTACATGATTGGTTTATACTATATTTAAGATAATAATAAACTCTGTCCAACAACAATTATGCATTATGCAACGGGCCTATAATGATATCCATTAATGCACGAGTACGAAGTAAGTTACGACACGAGCCTTGGCGAGTGTCGTAAACTACGCAAGAGTCGATCTAAGTAACAGTTCCATCAATTAAGTATCGATCGGTGTTAAAGATATTTCTTCCTTAAAATCCCACATAATTAACAAAAACTAATACAGAAACACAGTTATATGTTAGGGTACTTTCAAATTAACCTCTGCTTGCTAACTACTAAATCGGATTTAAATCAAAATATAAAAAAAACAGCTGATACATTAAACAATACTCCCTTGTGATTGGTCAATGGTTGAAAAGAATAGGTTTTTGGTTGATCAAACATGATGTTTGATCAAATTTGTTTCATAATGATCCTAATTATGATACAGGTTCCAGAGGCATAATTAAAATGTTAAAATACAACCGTAGAAAAAATATTAAAAACAGTTTCTCCTCTATAAAAAAATCTGATGTAGACACCACATAACTTCCTTGTACGCCCATTAAATTGTATATGCGTTTTATTTTTTAAATGAAAAGTACATAAAATTTTATTTCTGTAATAACTTCTGATATTTTTTCTTTTTTTTAATATTTTTATTATTGAATTATTATTTATCGTAAAATGCTTTTTACAATCAGAGGTTAATAATTATTAATAAATCAATATATTTAAATTAAACCAAAAAAAAACTTTTTAAAAACAAAGGAGGAACAAAGGAGACTTAATCGAACCGATGTGCCTTGAAAGATCCAAATATTTCTTTAATTAAAATATTATTTGGCTATAACTCAGGAACCAATGAAAATAAGTACTACTTACGATATGTCGTTAAAAATCTCTCAATATTATGCAGTTAAAAAAAAAAGTCAAAAATTCAAATTTTTCTGAATTTTAGTTTTTTGTTGGACACTAGTTCAATGGATTACAATCAAAAGAAGAGGTGCACAACTATATGTTATAACAGTCCTTAGTCCAAAATTTCAACACATCCTTCTAGTAATCGTTTTTGAGTTATGCGAGATGCATACGTTCGTACGTACAGACGTGTACGCCGAAACTAATCAAAATGGATTCACGGATGGGCAAAATGGATTTCCGTTGAAATCTGAAAACCGAAATTTATGCGATTACAATACTTCCTTTACTTCGTACAAGAAAGTAAAAACAGCTGATATATTTAACAAACCCGCTGATTGGTCAAGGTTGAAAAGAATAAACGTTTGATTGGTCAAACAACTTGTAAAATTCTGTTTCATAATCACTCTAATTATGATACATATTCCAGAGGCGTAATTAAAACGTTATATAATACAACCTTATAAAAAATATTAAGCAGTTTTATTCGTGTTATACCAATGTTTAAACTAAACTTACTTTAAATAATATTGAGTACCATTTAACCTCAGAAAACCAAAAATCCCATTAAAGGTTTATTATCATAAAATTTTAATCTATTGTGATAAGACTACATCATATACAATCCCTTTAAATAATCCTCATTAAAATTACAACACTTTTAAATTTTCAAAACTAATTAAATAAATCTCCGTATCAATTAATTATTTATTTTTTTATTATAAAATCAGTTTCCTAAATGTACAAATTACTGCACGATTGTTATTAAATTATTTCCCGATATAAAATCTAATATATTAAATAACAAAAATTGTATAACAGATTCATTAAACCAGTACAAAATTACAATAAAATGAAGTATTTATATCTATAAAACTAATAAGTATTAAGTATAAGTATTTAATATCTATTAAAACTAATTAAAAAATTCCTACAATTTCATTATTTTTGAACAGGAGGACCAAAAAAAAAAAAAAAATAATCAAAGAATTAAATTGACCGGAGAGGTATATCTTTTTACCAATACATTTCTATTAAAAATTCGGTATAGAAAGGTGTTAATTAATGGTAAAGAGCTGAGAGAATATCTTAATCTAATAAATATATTAATTGTTATAATTATCATGTTTTTGTTTTGTAATACATTTTCAAGCAAAGTACACTGAATGATGATGACTATAACTTATACTTTTGCGCACTGCCGCACCCGGACATACTCGTAACATAAGACATACGATCAAATACATCGTTTATACATGCCTGATTGGGATTCATCCTTTGGCACAATGTTAATGAATGACTTCTAATATATACGGACTACTGCAGCAATTAGGTTAATGGACCTTGTCGAATATGGACTTAGGAACATTATTTTTTCTCATATGAATATACCGGTGTTGTTATGACTCTTCAACATCGGTATGACGTCTATTATTAATATCGTATATCGAACTAGTCCATAAGTCACACGATTTATAATGACCAATTTTACAAACAGAAGTATTTTGAACCTTCTTAAATATGCCACTTGGTTTATTCCCTCCGGTAAAAATTTATTAACCTCATTATATATTTAACTTCCAGATCTCCCTTTTTATTTTTAACATTATAATTAATTAAATCATTTAAAAAAAAGATAGTAAAATATTATTATACTAATATTTTTTATAATATTATTATATTATAAAATATTACGCAGTGTCAGGAATATAGCGGAATTCCGTCATGGAATAACTTATAAACTGAACAACCTAAAAAAGTAATATTTTTAAATCATACAACCACAGCCTAATCTTTTTTAGTATAAATAACTATAATTACTATTATAAAATTAGCAGAATAAAAAAATGCAACGATAAATCTAAAAAAAGTAATCAAAACAATAAAAAAATGCTGACAAACAGTTGTAGGACTTTTCCGTCACGCGGCTTTTTTCTGATGAACGACTTACACACTTAAAACCCCATTTTAATGGAAAAAAAGTTTGTAGATCACACGAGATGCTAATAGAAAAAAATGCAACGAAAAAGACTCACTGTACTAACTTTTACAACGTTTAAAAATTATTACTATTTTTTTGAGTGGGGATGCAATTTAACAAAATCTTTTTACACAAAAGATGTTATTTTTATAATTGTTCAAAAAAATGTTTTTAAAAAATGCAACTAAATTCACCCACCCCTTGTCTTGTCTTCTATAACTATTCAAAATTAAAACCATTTTTAGGGGTTGAGGTGAAATTTAGCAAACGTTTTTTTACTTAGGTTTTTTAAATTGAGCAAAAGTTGTTTATTTAATTAATATTCAGAAAATTATTGAAAAAAAAAATACAACCTTAATTGTGCAAATTCTAGATACGATTTCATTTCCCCCTGTATCTCAAACCCCGTGAATTTTTGAATTAAAAATTTAATAGCAACAATACCTCTACTATAGTAGTATTATACAGCTAAGTTTGACAAAAATCGGTCAAGTAGTTCTGGAGCTATAAGACGATTTACATGCCAACACACAACATACAACATATGTGAGTACATACGTACTCACATTTTGTTGCGGAAATTTCGATGCCATTTTTCGAATTTTCTGGGGTACTTGGGGGTCAATTTTGGAATTGACCCCCAATTCTTTTCTTGGGGGTCCTTGGGGGTCAAGATTCGGTAAACCGGATATGCCCAATTTTGACTGATGCCATTCTTCGGTTTTCTGGGTTCCTTAAGGGTCAATTCATAAAGATTCGGTGAAAACCGCATATGACCAATTTTTTCCGAACACCATACTTTCCTTTTTATATAGCTGTAGCTTCGCTATAGCTGCTATACGGACGGGAAAGTAAAAGCGAATATTTATAGTCATTTAAATTTAAACTTATTGTATGTACGTTTGTACCACATCTTTTCCTCAACCACATTACCATTTTTAACCAAACTTTGGACAATTATTTCTTACTGACTGAACAAAACTATTGTAGATGTTAGACATCCCTACCACAACCGTTGCGGGAGAGATGAACGGTGAGAACAAAATATTAAAATATACAAAAGTTAAAATTCTGGAACATTTAGAAATATTTTTGAACATACTGAATATTTATAAAATTTCCTGGAAGTTTTTAGAATATTTTACACCATTCTAGATCATTCTCGAATATTTTTAAACAGTATTGCAATTTGGAACCAGAACCAAAGATAAAAAAATGTTGTTTGCATGCAAGCATTGGATTAGTCTATGTTGTTGCAGCCTTGAACTCTGTTGTGTTGCAGTTTGAAAGCTGCATTTATTTGAATGTATATTTTACATTTGTACCTATCTGTATAGTTGTATTATTGTATATTATATATTTGTACGTGTATTTACATATAACTTATGGCTCTCTGCAGCAACTTTCTCGACGCTCAAGGCAAGATCAATTAATTAATTAAATTTAAATTAAAAAAAATTAAATTGTACATATTTGTAAAGTTGCATTAGTTATTGTATTGTATATTATATTGTTAGAAAATTTAAAATACATGTTCTTTCTTCAAACTCCTCACGTTTTTCATTCAAACCAAATATTACAGAGTAATAAACAGGCTAGATTTGAAAGGTTAAATTCAACAAGAATGAATGCAAAGGAAATTTATGTTTGTTGTGGAAAGTTGATGACAATTTATGTATAAAATAAATGGATAGGATTATGAGGAAATTATGATCTAACGCCGGGTGTGTAAAATATTACAAAATAAAAATGGATGTACCGTAGACATAAATATTGTTACAAATTAACATAAAACTAAGTTCAATCAGCATTATCTTATATTAAAATCAGTTAATAAATAGAATGAAGATTTAAAAATCCTTCTATTATTTTTTCCTCAATTATTTTTCCTTCTAAATATTTATTTATTTGTTTAATAAAAATTGGTGACTACTAAAAACTTACTCACACTCCATCACGAAGAACCATTTTGTATTTCAGTATTACACGTTTACATTTTTAAAGATACCTTTATCTAAAGATACACAGGCATCTGAAGCCTTTACATAAATAAAAAATAAATCTACTTATGTTATTTTTTAATTTTTAAACATTTATCAATATCATAACCGGATCTGAGAAAGAACAAATGTGTGCAGGAATAACAATAAAACCAAGCCAGGTATATCTGGAAAGGTAACATGTTGAATGTTTTATTCCTTAATTAAACCTAATATGCTACTGAACATCTTCCAACATTATTAAAGGGTAAATCCACATCACTCTAGTCAGCTAGAAGAGATGTTAATAAAATTAATAATTACTCATAGAATAACCAAGGATGACTTCAGATGATTTATGTGTTCAAACTAAAATTACTTTCACAGGTCGTATAACTATCTGAAAAAAAAAACAAACATAAAGGACCTATATACAGAGTGTCTCAAATATAACCATGCATCTACGCAAAAGCATCTATAAAATCAATAAAATACGACTTAAGTTGTTTTTTGATATTATCAGCAGTAAACTACTATTTTGATCACTATGCTGATAATTCACGGCTGATTATCATGTTTCCTCGTTGAAAATACTTTTTATTCCAAAACCAATGAAGCTTTTACTTACTATTTTGTTTCCAGTATGTTAAAATGGTTTTAACACAGTTTTTAGATTTTTCTGGTTGAAAATGTATTTCATTGTGTTTGTAAGTACATAAAATATGTGAAAAAAATGTTCCATCAAAGATTTTCAAATATTGATATTCAATCAAAACTTGATCGATAAGTTCCGAGGCACTGGATCTGTCAAAGAAACCGGAAGACAATACATCCTGATACAGGAAAAATTGGATAGCTAGATGGTTTTTCTAACTGATCACAAAGATCAATAAAAAAAATTCAATCAGAAAATTGGTGCAAACAAGCAGAAATCTCAAGGAGTAGTAGTAACAAAATATTTAAAACTGCACCCGTACAAAATAACTAAGCATATCTGCTATTGATTTTCTTGAATGTATTGAATATTTCCAAGGACTTTTAAATTTTATAAATGAAAAATAAGACGACATTCTCAATGAACATTTTTTCACATGAAAAGTAGTTTGATTTATCGGGCCATATCGACGGTTAGAACAATCGGATATGGTCTGTGAATAATTCTCGTAAGGTTTTGGAACGGTCATTATACAATAAAAAGAAAAAAAAATCATATTCGGTATGATATAATCTCGTAAGCGGATAATCATTCAGTTGTTCGAGAGTACAGTAAACGGCAGAAAACGTTATTATAATGAAATTGTTTATCCTTTCATTGCCCAAATTAAATGAAGAAGGAATTGTTGGATCGTACTCCCATCAACATAGAGCATCGACGAATACCACCAATGTTTCGCTAAATTTGCAAGTTTCGGGAATAGACTCATTTCAAAGCACATCTGATCACCAAGATTCCCACATCTTACACCAACAGATTTTTATTTATACGAAGCAATAAAAAGATCAATGAAATAAAAATCCTTATATCCTAGATGAATGAAAAATAAAAACCGAATTTGTGTATACAATCACACTTTGGTCCTTCAGAGTGTATTTTCAAAAACATTGAAATATTTTCATACATAACTGGGAGAAAATGGTAACTATACTGAACGTCTCCTGTTAATAAAAATTTTTTTAACAAGTAATATTTTTAATTTTATAATTTTTATTTGAATACGACTTTTTTATTTTCCTAATATGTACGTTGCAATCTGTGCAACTAGTGAAAAATCAGCAAATCCTACTTTGGCCCGATGAGATGAGGATGATATGCATGAGACATAAATGAGATGTACTTATTTACAGGCTCAGACCGACCATTTTTGAGACGTGTAGTTAATTGATCCCCGACCAAAAGGTACACGGTATCCACTGACAAGTATTTAAATCCGTATAAAAGTAACTAGCAACATTTTTTAGGATTTGAACCTCAGAATCTTCTACTTAGAAAATCAGCGGATAAACAACTGATTTGTGACGACGAGTTAACCACTAGACTACCCCTAGGTCAGCTACTTGAATGTGATAAATTAGATCTTGGTAAATATTGGTAGACAGTTTCATTTGACATATTACTTATATGTGATAAAGGCGTCAAATAATTTTTATTTAGCCTGAAGGTGTTGTTTATTAGATTAAAGAAATATCAAAAGGTTACTGATTAAAAAATAAAAATTGATAATAAACGAAGATAATTGATTAAATAAGTGATAAATATTAAAAGTTAAAACCACGACTGCCGAAAAAAAAAATTGCTGACAAATATTGCTCTTTAATACATAATAAACTGAAGAACGTGCGGGTAACAATTATATATATATATATATATATATATATATATAAATACATTGTTTAAATAGATTTAAATATATGAAAATACACACACATATATATATATATTTTATATAGCGTGTGACATTCCCGGTAACGCGTAAGGATTCCAACGCGTCATCATATATCTAAATCGGTTCAGCCTTTGAGCTGTTCTAGTGAAATAAACGTGCGTACTTACATATATAAACAATAAAAATTACACTCCCTTTTGGCACCATTTAAAACCACTAGTTACATGATCATTTGATCATGTTACAAATTGTAATGTGTACTAGTTACAAATTGATCATTTGATCCACCAAATGATAGATTTGAAAAATCTATCAGATGAATGAGTCGTTTTTGAATTACTCGCATCTCAACGCTTCATTCTGAACGATTCGGACACTTCGTATTCCATATGAGAGATGTAAGTTATTCAATAAAAGAGGGTCTATCGTGCCTGTGCCTTGGAGAAGACCTGCGTTGGGACAGCCCCGTCAAGGAGAGGTGGGCCGCTTTGGTGTCCCACAGCCGATGATTGGGCGGGGACTCCATTGGGATCTTCTTGGAACTTCGTATTGGGGAGTAAATTAAGACCGTAGTCCCAGTGGGGGATCCTTTGGGGTTCCTCACTTTAGGCGTGGCGTAAAGACCGAGTCCCGGTGGGGGAATTCCTTTGGGATCCCCGCATTAGAGGCATGTCCCAGAAGTTAAAGACCGAGTCCCGGCTACCTGGGGGGAACTGGATAAGTTCTCAACGAGGTAGCTTCAGGCGATGGCACCCCCTGGAGCTATGTTTATGCTTAGTTCCGTGTCCGGATCCATGGTGGGGGGGGGATAAAAATGGCGAACTCAAAAAGAAAATAAAACCAAAAAAGGGATTAGTAAATATTTAGTAATAAAGAACATACTTACATGATCGAACATACTGCCCCTCGAAAATCATAAGATTCTTTCTTAAATGTTTATAAACAATAAATAACAACAGTAATAATAATTATAAAATAAATTAATAAATTTTACTACCATAATTCATTCATTCAATATCGTAGCAGATCTTAAAACACAACTATTTTCGATACAAATAAATTAATACTGAAAATACTATCGATTATCCATTTAAATCGTAATTAAATATGATTTTTTTTTGGCCTTGTAGGTCAATTTTGTTTTTTTTTTTTGTTTGGGGCGAAAAACGCCTGTGCGTTATTATCGCCCGGAATTTGCTTTAATAAAAAGGTAAAATAATAAAACTAAATAAGGATTAAAATTAATATAAATCATACAATAAAAAAATTATTAAAAAATATCACAGACGAGTCTTTAAAATATAAAAGCTAAAATAATAGAAAAAGGAAACTATATAAAACTTAAATAATTCTGATAGGTTGCGCAAAAGACTCCCTACTCGGATAATAAAGAAGTTCAATGTACAATGTATGAATGTTGCAATTAAATATATATATATATATGTATATACATATTTATGTAGCGTATGACACTTACCGTAACGTAAGGATTCCAACGCGGGGTCATTCATCTAAATCGGTTCGGCGTATACATACATAGATATATCCTAAAAATATTAACTCCTTTTTGGACATTCGTGTAATAATATGATAACAACGTGTCTCATTCATTTATTCCTCTCATTTTCCCTCTCGCTCTCTCTATACTGTTAATTGAAGTTAGTATTTCACAAACTTTCTTTATTATCAATAAACATAACCATAGGTCGTGAATTTCAAAAACACAAAACCGAGTTAACAATATCCTAATGACTAGTAAACGACTAGGCTACGAATAATCGACGTGTGATGATTTGACAATCGCTCATATAGAATAGTAATGATAAGGACTTGTTTCTATGACAATGACAAAGACTAATAGATAAACCGATAAGAGTTATTCCGCCTCTCAACAATATCTAGCATTCAATTCAATATTTTTATCAAAGTAAAAGTTAAACTGATATGCAAAAAATTATAGAGGTCGATAACGAATTAACACCTCTTATAATTACTAAATAAAAAAATAAACCTACAATTTAATGTTGTTAATTTTATTTAATTTAATAAATATAATTTCTTGTTTCCATCTTACCTAGATGGTGAGTGGGGAGTGGCGTAACAAATAATGGGATGGCAATCTGCGTAGCCTGAACTTAATATTAATTTTTCATTATGAAATTTATTAAATGAATTAATTTCATTATTAAACAGATAATATCAGTTATGTGAAATACTCCGCGTTTTTTACCACCCCCCCCCAAAAAAAAAAAAACAAAAAAAATTAATAAGCAAATTGTATGTAGTGATAGTCGGACAACCGAGATTTCATATCTAAATTATAACTATTTAATTTCGTTTGAATATTCATAAAAAAATATAATACAGTCTTTCAAACCTAATTAACAAATTACTTCAATGAATTTATCTGAAATTATAGAAAATTTGTGGATCTATTTTGACTAATTTGGAGTTTTAATTAGCTCCGAAAGGCCTTTGAAAGATAACGTTTTTATTGTTGTTTTCATTAAGCAAATTTTTAATATAACTGGTATAGATTGATTATTCCAATAGAGTTGTCATTTACACAGTATACAATACATGAGCCACATTTCTTAACATGTGTATATACAATAATCTTTAATGTGCGAACTAACATGTTCAGTGTTCATGCTTAGGTTTTTTTTTTAACTTCGTTATAAGAATTAAGCTTACAACTTTCCCTCATATAATATTTAATACGTGTTGTTTACCGAATAGGCCTTTTATAGGCTGAATCCAAAAAACGAAACCACATAAATTAAAATCTTGTAAATTTAAAATACAACCGACAACAAAATGAAAAAAACATAAAAACTAATCCGAAGGGTGTTAAAAAACCCATGTAACGTCAATAAATACCAGTAGGAGATCCGATTGCAATAAAATACACGAATATCAGATCAGAAACACAGATCGCTAAGTTGTAAATAAAAGAAACATATAAGTAATAAAAGAAACGTGAGAAGATATCCTTGAAAGTTAATAAAAATTTAAGATCTCGCTATAAAATCTGCCTAAAAGAAAGTAGCATACTAAATAGGCAACATAAATACTTCTGAAAAGAAAGAAGATTAATGTAAGATTAAATTTCAGTGAAATAAAATTTAGGATATTTTATCATTATTATTTAAATTTACCGTTTAAAAATTAACAAAAGTGAATAAACGACAGTCGTTTCTTCGTTAATTGCTTAACTGGAAAACTAGTTAATTAACGTTCAAAGGTAGTTAATATTTATACGTTTAAAAAAAAAGAAATATAATCTCCACTTATTTTTTTAATTATAATTTATTTCCATATATAGCTATCACGTTATCAAGTATTGCATAACATTTCATATGAATTGCTTGAGCAGATTTTATAACAGAAGATTAATACAATTTTTTATCGTGAAAAAATCTATGTAAAAATTTTCCCAAACCATTAGATATAATGAACGTGTTATAAATCTATAGAAGTATATCTCTTGTAGTAATAAAAAAGTTGACAACGCAATTGTAGGACTTTCCCGTCACGCGGTTAAAGCCGCGTTCGAAAGTCCTACAACTGTAGGTAGTTTCTGATGCACGGCATACACACACAACTTAATTAAAAATATTTATCATTTTATATAAATATAATATCTTCTCATTTATTTAATTCAATGATTCTAACTAAAGCACGCGCGCATACCGTATTTAATATGCGCGGGTGTGGCGGTACTAGCGGCGACGGTTGGCACTAACTAAACTAATGTAATTTCACAACTTGCATAGAATAATTCTCGCTTTTACGGTCGGAAGACTGGTGTAGCCGTGAGGCTTAACGCATCAGGTACCGAGCCCTCCGGACGATTGAGTTTGAGACCCAGTCAGATCGAGTTACTTTTTTACTCTTTAAATATTATTCATTTATTTAATTATACTGTTCCCCTGTGTCGTCACAACATAGCAGACGATTGCAAGTATATTTTTTGCAAATATTGTTATTTTTAATTGTTAACAAATGATACTAAGAAAAATGTGACTTTATTTAGGCAAAATCTCATGATACTGAGGGTGACCTTGCTCTACAGCCTCATCTCCTTAACATTTAAAGTTGAAAATTTAATGGTACCAATTCCCCATATAAAGAAGTAATCTGACAAAGTTTGATAAAAATCGGTACAGTAGTTATGAAGATATAAGGTGATTTACAGGCCTATACTGAACTCACGTACATACGAATATTAACATCCGAAAAATTTCTCTCCGGATTTTTGGGTTCCTTAGGTATCAAAATATCAAGATCTGGTAAAACCGCATATGCCCAAATTGATCGATTACAATACTTTCCATTCTAAAGCTATAGTTATGCTACAGCGCTATCTAGATGGGGAAGTAATTAATATACACTAAAGATTAACTTTAAATCATGGTAATATAAACGCTAATTTAAAGCAGATAAAAGTAATCTCTTAGATATTCATAACTTCATTTCAAATTTTCTAAAATTAAGAAAATATTTGTTGTCAAACTATTATTAATCTTAATCTTTGCTAATTTAGAAAACTAAACCCCTGAGTTTTTTGTTTGAATCTGAAATATTATTATTTTCTTTATCTGAATAAAAATAAAAGGACTCTACAAATAATTAAGTACTATTTATGTTTTAATTTAATATAATAAAAAAACATTTTTTTTATTTTGTGATAATTTATTTGATTGCTTTATCTTTTAATTTTAATTTTATTTGTTTATTTACTGTAATATTGCTGTTTTAAATTATGCTATTTTTTATTTTTTTATGCTATGCAAACTAAATATTATTTAATCAAAATTAAAAAAAATTATCATCGTTATGATTAATATTAATCAGACTGTTTTTTTTTTTTTTTTTTTGTTATCATGTTTGGAAGTTTATGGAGAAGGGATTATGCACAAGGCAAAGTGCTGAAATGTTCAGTGAAGAATGTTGAACCAGAATATGAACATTTATTGGTAATTTATTCCATACAAGTTTTTGAAACCATAAAGATAATAATCTAATTGACTATCGACGAAGTAAGGTACTGCAAAATCATTAAAAAAAAAATGATGGAAAAAAATAGAACCTCTGTCCACTTAGATGATATATTTTCTTTAAAAAAACGCACTTCGCTCAAAACAAGGCAAAATATTTGGAAAACTTTCATCAGAAATATTAGCCCATCTACCGTAAATCGGGGTCTGGTACTATCCATACTTTGATTTTTATCTTGATATTAGAAGTTAATGAGTATACCTACGCATGACGAACCCACGATGAAAATGTCAACCAAAATGTTAACGAATAATTCAAGATACAAACGATGAATTCTTCTACTTAGAGAATATCAAGCATCCCGATTTGAAAATATCGGAATCTTGGCATCAAACAGATATTTAAAAATAGCTTAAAGGCACATTATTGTAATTCAAGAATTTTGAGTTAAAATTAACTGATATATATATATATATATAGCAGGAGAATGTAATCTATACTATTATGTAAAAAGGAAGAGGATTCTGTTTGTTTGGGATAAACAAAAAACTGTGTGAGGCAAGAATGATGAGGTATACGAACACCTCGTGAAAGGCTGGACCAATTATCACCATCAACTGGTAAAAAACGGGGTGCTCCTGAGCGCTGTTTTGGGAGGTGCAATGGGGTGCTCTTAAAATATCTCTGCAAACAATCGTCCGATTTTCAAAATTCAAACGGGTTGTTGATTAGTAGGTTGAAGGCTAACTTTTGCATGCATCAGGTACACTCTCAACCTAACATATCACGGTTATTCGAAAATGTATATAAAGTTGTCAAAACTTGTAAATTTACGTAATCAAAACTTGGAAATGTATATATATATATATATATATATATACATAAATTTTCTGTTTCTTTGTTATCGCATCACACAAGAACCAACCGATCGATTACTTGTAAATTTGCTGGATACATCCCAGGGAAGGTTTTAAGCCATCGACCGAGGCCCTAGATCCCTTGATGATTAAGACATTAAAAATAATCATTAAGTAAAAGGATTACTTCATTATTATATTTCTGTCACTATGAAAAAGAAATAAGTTATGAAATTTTCGTCGTCAAAGATGTAATTTAGTTACCACAGTTACTATTATTCTATCTTTTGTAATTTTGTTTTTTTTTCAGGTTTCTATAAAGCCTGAATACTATAATTATTATTTATCATCCGCCTTGTGACATTTCCGGTCGCCACACCACCCAACCGCCGTTCATAGCCCAAATTATTATTTATCAGTATTATTCTCATAACCGCGGGGAATAACATTGAATTTATCAGTATTATTCCCCGGACGTACAGTGCGGGGGTCCAGGAGATGGAACCCTCTGGGTAGATGGGAATGGCGACTGAAGCAGGTCTGCGGTGTTCAGGGCGCCGGTTCCCCTGGCAAATTGGGGATGACGAGTGAAGCAAACTCTGCGGCCATTGGACCCCTCGGGACCCCCGAGGATTGTTGACTCCGGAATTCGACTGGACTGACCTGAACTCCGAGGGTCCAAGTTCTGGCTGGACGGACCGGCTAGTTATCTATATACATAAATTCTCATTAATTTGTTGCATATTATTTTTTCATTCCCCTCTTTTTCCCTATGTTGAGAGATTGCGCAGATATCTTTACTTCGTAAGAAAGCACAAATTTTGAATTAAAAACATATCTGAAATATAAAAAAACTATAAATGATATGTTTTCCGAACTCATGACAGATATGAAACACTTTAATATAAGTAGCGAGATTGTAAATTTTTTAACTTTTATTTTAGTTTAAAATGTATATATTGAGCTTACGAAGCAACAACATCTGGCGAACATCTGACGAAGCAGATGTTACGGCAAAATCGTCGAATTTTTGAATGATTTTCTTTTTTTTTAACTGTAAGTGAAAGAAAATTAAAAATTAAATTTGTAAAAAGCAATAAATTTTTGTTGCTGGTTGGTATACGACATATTAATACATTACATTGATTATTTCAGAAATGGAAAGATATTTTAATCCATAGATAAAAACAGAAACTGCAAAAGAATTTACAAGGATGTTTCAATAGAAAGGGTGTTAAAATTTTGATCAGAGTAGCATTACGAATTACTCAATTTTAAAATAAAAAATGGTTGTGATCAAAGACTAAATTAAAATAAAATGATCTAAAAGAAAAACACGTGAAATAATATTGATGATTTCATGATGACACTATTGTAATAAATAACCTCAAAATAATTCAGTAAATGTATTAATGAGAACTATTTGAACACATATTTATTTACTCGTTGTACAGAAGTCAGAAAATTCTGAATTTTTTTTATTACTTTATTTAATAATTCATTTACGGAGTAATAGTTTTTCTGTAAAAGAAACTATTTTTATTGTATTTTGGATATTTAAATATTTCTGATTTATTCAAAATGGCAACAGGAAGTAATAAGTACTTTTATCATACGCCGAAGTATTGTGTTAACTTATATGAAAACAGTTCTATTGGCTAATTTGTGAGATGGAATGTTTACATGTACCTGATCTGTTTCGATAAAAAACCATTTAAACAGTACGTTAAATTTCGTTCAGTCGCAATGGATAAATAATAATAACGGAATAGATCGTGGTTGTGTTCTTAATTTTGTATTTTCAACTTCAAAACTACAATTACAATTTAAAAAATCTAACAGAACATATCTGAATTGTCTAAAATATAATAGGAATTTTTTATTTCATTATCTAATAATAAAATATATTTTTCAATTTCCGTAACTATAAAATTATTTTTAAAATTATTAATATAATTCCTTAGAAGACTTCATTCAACACAACTGTACCACGTTTACTCTCATTATCGAACATAACCGTTTTTGATTTTCAAATAAAATTCACAACGTTGAATCTTATTTTTATATTATTTTTGGGAATCTATCAACTCCCATTCTTCTAAAATTTGAGAATTTTTATAATTCTCTGGTATGGGATGGATGAAATGCAAAGTATAAAAACAAAAATAGACACACGGGATAAACTGATGGTTTGTATTCTCAATGCTGCTGCCCTCATCAAGGAACGTGAATTCATAATTTTTTCCTGTTAAAATAGCTTGTTCTGCTTTGTTTTTAATAACAAATTTTTTATTTTGTTTTTTAAAGATTTTATTACATCAAGTTTCTCAAAATTAGAGCCTCTACAAGTGTTGATAATAAAATTTACGCATTCATTAGGTCATTTAACAAAGTTATTGTTTTTCAAACCTCAAAAAAGGAGGTTTTCCCCCCCTGGAGGACCCGGGTTCGAATCCCGGTCAAGCATGGCATTTTTCACACACGCTAAAAATCTTTCATCTCATCCTCTGCAGTAATGTTTAACTGCAGACCCGGAGGTTAAACAAAAAAAAAAAAAAAACCGTGTTTTTGACAACAAATTTTTTTCACGTTGAATATCATGAAAGCTACGGAGATACAGTTCTGGACCTGTTTTATTCAATTTTTCAGCTCAAAGATGAATAAAGTGAAGAGGTCACCAAGTTTAGCCCTTATATAACGCCTTTCACATTTTAGTTTAACCTCGTTTCATTAGAGGAACTGAAATCCGGGCGAAATTTTTCGCTAGCCGTAACTTAATAACAAGCGTTTTCGAATATATGTTTGTCTAAACATTTTTCCTTATTTAAGCTCTAGAATCAGTTGCCATTTTATTTCCCTCTCCTCCTGAATCACTGTGTATATTACAGTAATCATTTAAATAAGTCTTGTATTATAGTACAATGTGTTGTTTGTAGCCTGTTAAATTAATTTTTTTTTTTTTGAATAGGTAATTTTATTTTTATAACCTTTTTCTCTGGTAAACAAATTAATAATTTATTACTTAATTAAAACTAAATAAATCGAAGGTAAACTAAATATAAAAATATTTGTACCTGGATTATTATTTTTAAGATCAGCTGTTCTGCGGTTTGATTCCAAACAAGAATGTTACTGTAACAAGACCGGTATAACGGACCCAATAACGGATTCCTACCAATTAAGAAGAAAGTAATAGAAATATAATAATAGGAGGCATCCAGAAAGAGGCTAAAAGAAATCCTTTTATTAAAAGTAACGTTCGTTTAACAGTCGTCCTCTGTAATACTGGCCACTGACACACCTAAAAAAATGTTGCTCCGTAAGAAGAGTTACCGAACACAGGTATAGAATTTCATGGGAAAACGATATTTTCACACTTCGAGTTGGGTCCGATCCGGCAGATAAAGAGGGCAGGAGTATAAATACTCTGAGGAAGACAAGTTGAATCAGTTCTGCGAGGAGAGTCGGCGAGAAGATTCTGCGAGAGTGTATTCTGTGAGAAGGAAGTGAAGGAGCGAATTTATAGTATCTACAAATTAATGCGATTAAGGTGATAAGGTTATATCACAAGTAATTTCAGTACACAAAAATAAGAAATGGTTCGGTGAATTACTGTTAAGGTATAAGTGATTGAGATAACGTACTAAATTTCATTCATAAATTGTTAGGGTGGTTTTATTAATGAACAGAAAAGGTAATTGGAGTGAAAGAACTTTATACTTCTCGTATGTGTTGTACTATTGTTGCAAGTACAAAACTAGTGGTTAAAAGTGTTAAGCTGGTCATGCTAATGTCTTTTGTCAATGGAACTGAATTTTTTTTAAATATTTTAATAACTACTTGTGAATAAATCCTGACAATTTATTTAAATTCTGTTTTGTATGTTATCACTGTTTATTATTATTATTATTATTATTATTATTACTATTGTGGTTGTGATTACTGTGATTATTATTTGTTTATTATTCTTATTGTCATTGTTATTATTGATTTGTTCTATTTTATCTATGTTCTTAAAGTAATAAATTGTAATTATATAAACATTTTAGATTGTCAATCTCTCAATATCCTGATCGAGCTGCGAAAACCCGACAATATTTTTTCAAGTCTTATTTTAAAGATCTCGTCTTTCTTATTAAAATATATGTATAGCATATCTAAGGTTATTATTTATTAAAATAAGACATATCAAAGTTTGGCACCTGTGAAATTAATAAGTACTGATATTTTTAATAAAATTGAAATCACTTTTTTATGTTGGAAGGGGTGAACAACGCTGTGGTTTTCTTTTATATTGCCGTCATGATTAAGAAATTTCCTTTAAGATCTTTTATCCCAGTTTAATTATTGAATCAAATCTTATCTTAACTATATAAATATAATAAACAATTATTAGCTGAACACTAAAAAAAGAGAATATATTTGCTAATCAAAGAAAGAAAATAGCAAATTTCATTTATGTAATCTAAATATTTTAAAGGGTCAATAATAGCGAAAATAAAAGTGATAAATATCTTCATTTAATAACTGCGTAATAAAAAATAAAAATCTCAAGTTACATTAATAAATTATTAATGACACATCCTAATGGTTTTCACCATAAATGTTACCTGTACGTATCGGTTGAATAAAATATACTTTTATTGTTATTTTTAAAAAGATTTAAATCGAATAATTCATTTAAATTACCATTCATAAAAATATTTTTAAAAAACAAATAAAATTACAAATTATAAGCAGTGAATTATACATCTAACATGTGCATTTGTGTATGTCAGGAAATACGTCGTTTAGGAATCTAGAGAAGAAAAAAATATGATTACAAATAATACAGTAAATGTTGAATTAGAATGGTGGAATAGTGTTAGAAAGATGGCAGGAATAACATAAGGAATTATTTATCAGTTAATTATGATTCAGGGGAGGGGTAAACCACGGAGGGGGCCTTAGGGATTTATAGCCAACAGCGGAGCTGTATTTATGGCAGGCCCATAGTTGTAATAGAGTGCCGTGATCTATGGCGCCTCCCCGCCAACTCAATATACGTACGAATACATTGTACTTACAATAATAAATAAATTCTATAACCAGTTGTTGTTCTGTTTTACATGAAGCCCAATTATCTACTTATATTAGTCGTCAATTTCAATTGACAACGGTTATTACTGAAGAAAATTGAAAAAAAAAAATTAAGATTAATAATAGCAACGGGAATAAAAAATAAATAAAATATTCACAGTTTTGTCTATTAATATATCTTACGAAGGTTAAAACTATTAATATTTTAATTTTAAATAATCAATATGATGATGATTTAAAAATAATTTAGAATTCTTGTAGTCTTAAATAACGAATTTTTAAAGTTTAAAAACTCATTAAAAATATGTAAACGTTCACCGAATTTTAAGTAAAAAAAAAACCATCCTAATTTATTTGGTACTAGTCCGTTACCTCGAACCTCATCTATACATTTTCACTATAACGTGTTCATTTTACAAATTATATTTTAAAATAACTATAATATACTAAGAATTTTATTGCATCATAGATTGCCAAATTTGTATTATACATAATTCATAGTCGTATTCAAGGGTTTCAGTATTTTTTGGAAAAATACATCCCATTAAATTACTTTCTAAGTAATATCGTGCTGCCCAACAATGATTATAATAGTCTAATTAACATAAATAGAGAGAGTTGTGCACTTATATATATATATATATATATAATGGGTATGAGATATTGTCATAAAATGGGATTTGATATTAAATACGTACACCCTGACGCTTCCAGTTTATCATGATTTTAATATAACATTTTATACTCCTTGTAAGATATTTCTTATCATAATTTAAGCTATTAATGTTTCATAAAGGAAGTCGTTTTTTTCATTTTGATTAAAATTAACCTTATGAATTTAAGTAAGAAATAAATAAACAACATAGACAGTGTGGTTACCGGGATGAAGTAAAGAAAATCCTACTGAAGCCAGTAGTTAATTTAAATTTATACCGTTAATCTAAAAGATAAGGAAGCCGTCATAAACTACTGCTCGCGGCGTTCGTGTTTCTGTGACGCTCTGTGATTGCAGTTCAATATTGCGTATTCCGTTGTTATTTTTATCGTTTTTTTTAGTTTCGTTGTTCAGTTTGTTCGTCGTTTTTGGGGTTTTTTATTGGGGTTTTGTTAGTTTAGTTTACTTTTTTAGTTTTTTTCAGTCCTACCCTAGCGTTTACTTTCTTTAGTTGTTCACGTTAGCAACGGCGGTCATTGAAACGTTAGCCAAGTGCCCAGTCATCCACTGTTTATCTTTTGGCTTTTTGGGTATTACGAGTATTACTGCGGTTATCATAGCTCACAACTATGATATCTCGTCCTGGCAAGTCACGGGGTGTGACCCCGCACTCTCGTGGTAACCCTTCAGTCTCACTCGTAACAAGGGGTAGTTTTTACTGATTTTGGGTCCGATTGCTCGGGAGAGAGTGAACACGGACAGGATTATCAGAAACAGTTCCAACCCTTATCCAGGGCGTCGCGGGTGGACTTTGAAGTGTGTGCGGGCGTGGGACAACCACTGGAGGAACCTCCGACAAAGCGGAGATTGAGTGTTTCTCCCACTGAAGGAGAAAATTTGAAGAAGTTGCGAGCGGCGGACAGAGGCTCGATATCGTACGTGGAAGGCACACAATCGACTAATAAGGGAGACCAGATGGAGGAAGAGTACGACGGCAAGGAACCGCGCGAAATGCTCACTCGTAAGGAAGAGCTTCATGACGCACTTGCGGATTTGTTATTTAAGGTTGAGGACTTACATGATCTAGTCTCCTAGAAGGCGTCTCGGGTTGATATCGAGGAGTGTGCCGGAGAGTTGATTGCTTATGCACGACGGGTTGAGGCTCTCAAAGATTATTGGAGCAAGACCCTGCTGTCAGAAATGGCGGAGGTTTCTACGCAGACATTGCTTTCCCCAGTCTCAGAGGGGTTCCGGGAGAGGAGGATACCAGACTTACTTAAAACGGCTTTGACGGATGAAGACCTAGTGCGGCTGGTGGTCAGGAGGTAGCCGGCTGAGGCCGTTACGGCGGTTGCTCAACTTCCCTATTATCTTGGTGGTGCGTGGGAGATGGTTCACTTCCGCGATTTGACTGGTAGCCGTGGGTCTGCTACTGGCAGGAAGGTGAAGCCGGGTGAAGTTGTCAAGACTGAATCTGTCGTTTTAGGCAGAGAGGATTCTTCTTTGAAGGAGCGGAGGTTCACTTTTTTTATAACTTTGCGGGAGGCGTGGAGGTTCTGTTGATTATGGTGTTGGCTGCAGTGAGGAGACTGACTGCGGAGTAGTCTTCGCCTGTCTTTCTTGCCCGATAGCAAATTGGAGCACCAAATCAGGAACGTACTGGCTTATGTATATCGTGGGCGGATGGACCCGGTGCGAATTTATATTCTCCGTGCGACTGCCACGTCCGCCGACGCGGAGGTTCATGTAGTTCCAAGGACCGCTCCGGCTGTTAGTGATAGCGGAATTGTAAGAGTGCGGACGGCAGGAAAGTCCTATGCAGAACTTCTTAAGGCGATTAAGAGGACAGTGACGCAAGAGGAAGTAGGTGAGTTGCTGTCCCTCCGTCGAGGCGCGTCCAATCTACTGTGTATGCGATTCAAGGAAGCCAATAAGGCTGAGGAGTTGTCGGCTGCCTTACTAGTCAGAGCGCCGTACTTACGCGTTGATAAAGTCTCGGGACACTAAACAGACCGACCATTGAGAACGTTAAGGACGTTGATGCGGATTCAACTGACCGAGAGATACACGAAGTTGTAGTGGCTGTTGTTGGGGTGACTGATGGCCTCATTCTAAGCGCGTTAGGCGTGCGGGTGACAAACATGGTTCTTTAATATAGGATAATTACTAATATAGGTTTAATATTCACTAGTGGAAGCCGATCATTTTTTGCCTGATTTTATTTCCTCCTTTAACTATAAAACAAAAAATTAAAAATAATAATAAATAATAATAGTAAATTAACAAAATTAAATTAATAATCATAAAAATTATCACCTTGCATTACGGTGCGAAAGCGTACTGCCAGGTTAATTATCTGCAATAACTCGATTGTTTTGTCAACAAAATTTTACAAATGAGGTGTCATTTTGTTTAAAATAAAATGCCTAAAAACTTTATTAATAAATACAAATTTGATCAAACAAATAATTACAAAGATATTGAAGATTAAAAAAATAAGATCGCCGCCATTTTGAAATTTTTGAAGTGACGTTTTTAAAATTGTTTTATTTTGTAAAACAAACCACTAGTCTTAGATTTACCAAATTTAATTAATGTAGGTTTATCCGTTCCTGAGAAATAAATTTTGTTGAAAATCGCAAAATGGCGTCCAGAGGGAAATCAAAGCAAAATGGGACTTATATCGATATGAACTGTTTTGCTCATTTTGGTGCCCTGAATCAGTTTCTGCAGTCTGGTGAATAAGTCCCGGAACACTCTGTATACATATTTATATAGCCTATGACATTCCCAGTAACGTAAGGATTCCAACGCGGGGTCGTACATCTAAATCGGTTTAGCCGTTGAACTGCTACGGTGGAACAAACATACATACACCCTAAATACATTACATTCCTTTTTGGGCAGTCGTGTAAAAAATCTGAGTTTATCGTGTTCTTAAATGTATATTTAAATTACCTTTTTAACTGCGAATTAGTTTATAGTTATTTCTTAGTACTCGTATATTCATGTATTTTGTCTTAATATTATTTCATGTGTTTTTTATATTCTCAATAATTAATATGGACTTTATTAATATATGTTTTTATTTTATCTATAATTACGTATTTTTGATGCTGCTGTTATCAGCGGTTTACCACTAGTTTCCCTTGATCCATCCAGGAAAATGATAGGACAATTCCATTTTTTATATGTAAATTACCTTCCCATTTCATACGTGATATAAGTAGTTTATTATTATGAATTTTAACAGAATAAAAGATTTAATTTATTTTATTTTATCATAAGATTTTTAAATAAATATAAAATAAACCTAATAATGCTTTGAGTATACTCTAAAGTAATTAATTAAAATTTTAACTTATTTAGAAAACAATAAAAATAAAATTTAAATTAGTATACCCCTACGCGAAAAAGGTTTCGTAGAATTTTTATTTCAATAATATATTGAATGAGTGAATCACAAACTCCCATGTCAAACATAGTTGTAATTGTAATATATATTACAATATAAATTTTATATTTTTATTACAGTATACATTTTATTGGATTATTCCCTTGTAATTCTACAAGAAAATAATCCAATAAAATGTATACTAAACGCTAATTTTGTTTGAATATCCTTATTTCAAATAACGTTTAATCTTTCATGATATTATAACACCAACAAAGTGAAGAGCAATCATTCTGAATCTTGATAATACCAACTGATAGGATTACATCGTTCTATACTGCAGTACTAGATTCAGGGTATGACAATATTAAAAATCAGTTGTGGACAAAAAATAATAAACAATTATTAATTATTTTTTCCAGTAAAAAAGGTCATAGTAGGAACCAATGAATTGATTTTTGCTGTGAACCATTGATAACATGAAGAAAAGAACCGTTTCAAGGTTAGCGAATGAAGCAAAATAATCTTATTTCAGAAAAATCAGTGAAAGCGTAGACAAAAATTTCGTATGTGTTCCCCGTGTAGAGATAAGGTAAAGAATGTTTTTAAAAAAAACATCTCTTTAACAATAACCTCTACATAAAAAACACTAAAAATAAAACTAAACAGTATTCGTAATTTGATTAATTAAGATAATACTTGAATTCAGGATAGGGAAGAGAAAACTAAAAGAAACTTTGAAACTAGAACAAAGGCGCATTTGCTCATTACTAATATAGAAAAGCAACAAAAAAAAATCGGCTGTAGACCTGCGTTGTCTGTAAACTGATCACAAAATTAGTTTATTAAAAAAACAATGGTTTTAAAAATGTACATTATAAACAATCGACATTTGGTCCAGTCGATTGCAGTCGAAAGGGGAAAAACTAGATGTTACAACAGTCCTAAATCCAAAATTTCAACATCCTACGGCTAATCGTTTTTGAATTATGCGAGATACGTACGTACGTACATTGTACAGGTGTCACGCCGAAACTAGTCAAAATGGGTATTTTCGTTGAAATCTGTAAACCGACATTTTTCGCGATTACAATACTTCCTTGTACTTCGTACAAGGAGGTAAAAATAATGAATGAAATACTTCAGTTAAACTTTACAGCACTGTTTCTCAACCTGGGGATCGCGGTGATATGAAAGAGGGTCGCCTACAACTTTACACGTAAACAATAATGAAATCATTTTATGAGGATAAAAATCATTTATTATAAAAATTTTACTTACATTTATAAGTACACATGCAAAGAAAATAAATTAAAGAAATGGTTGCGTTTTTATTTAATTTAAAAGTTTCTCCATACGTGGATCTACGTTAGAAACATACAAAAGCAAATTGTTTACAAATGATGAAAAAACCATTCCTATTTTTAGCTTTTAGCGCAACGGTAGACAAAAAACCCTTTTCACAGAGGTAAGACTTGGCGAAAAGGATTAATATTTTCAATGCTTCTGTGACTAAATTTCCATTCACTTTGACTAACAAACCAAAACGTATCTACATCTTTAGATATAGATTATAATAATAACGATTATAGAAGTAATCGGCAGACATTTCGATGAGCTGGTCGTGAATCTCAACTGATAACTTAGCATTGCAACAACGTTTTCATTTAATGGATTTAATACCCATCTCTTCGAGAAATCATTTTTATCTTCCGGGAAATACTCCACCAACTGAATTTTTAACTCGAGCACAAATGCATCTTCATGATTTCCAAACTGTGGTGAATAATAGTGTCTTCTTCATTCAAACTTATCTCAATATAATCGGAAGTGAGTGGAAACATAACAAAATGTTTGTTTTGAAGGCAACTAATCCAAATATCATCAAGCTTCTAAAAGAAAGCAAGAACTTTGTCATTAGTAAAATGTTTTATCGTACCCTTGTAAATTCACATTCAAGTCGTTTAAATTGAGAAATACATCAGCTACTTAAACCAACGACAATATATACTCATTATTCTGTAAAAACATTCAGAATGGCGTTTTCTTATCTTGGAAAAATATTATTAATTCATCTCGCAATTCCAATAAGTGGATTAACACTTTTCCCCGCGATAACCATTAAAAACTTCTGTATGGAAAAAGGGATATTTTTCTTTTCACCCATTTCAGCTGTTAATAAACAGCTGCAGCTAAATAGTTTTAACAATTTTTCATTGGGTTAGGGTTTGGGGAGGAGGTCGCTAAATATTTATTTTTTATTTTTTGAGGGTCGTGGAACTAAGAAGGTTGAGAATCGCTTCTTTAGCGTAACCTTCTAGGAAAATTAAGAAAAATATACATTATGCACAAATTATTGAACATCTAGACAGTAACATTAAGAAACAAGACATCTGGAAAACAGTAAAAAAAATTTACGAACACAATGAATTCAAAAAAAATATCTCGGCTGTTTTTGTTCTGGTGTCTTTCTATAATGAAAAATATGTTTGCGGCCCTTAACAGAGGTCATTCGAAGCCTGATAATAAGATCTCTTGTTATTGTCTGCAAGATCTTTTTCTACATGTTAATAGAATGTAAGTGAACACTACTTATGGAAAATCAAACCCTATCTTTTGTAAATTTCTTACTAAATTCGAGTAGTGTAGAACAAATTCTCTCATTTTCCACACTTCTTAAGGGTTGGAACTTGTGTCTATGAAAGAGTAATTAAGAGACTGGCTTTATATTGTGAGATATTTCATAGTAAAAAAAAATAATATCAAAAATAAAATGTAAAATAAATTTCGTACTAATATTTATTTTTTAATTTTGATTGGCTTTTCGGGTAATAAATGACATTTTTTAGAGTACCCAGTAATTCAGTTTGTTTTAAAAAATAGTACTTTATAATAAGTGGTGTTATTGACTGACGATGTACATTGTTTTATAAATGTTTATTGAAATTTAATACAAATTTTTTTTATTTTTTTTTTTACTATTATTATCATTCTTTATCTTTGCATTGTCCAGTCTTACACGTTTAGTTTACTCTTTCTTTATAGGAAAGTAAAGATTTATGTTTAAAAAGGTTGTTAATATAAAATAAATAAATTCATATATTAAGATTTGTAACCGTTTGGTCTGAGAAGGGAAAACAGTTCCATTCACACAAAAAAAAAATACTGGAATAAAATGATTAAAAACCATGCGTAAAGTTATTCACGAGATCCGTAGATAGCCTAAAAAAAAATTTGTACCAAACTCTGAACCCTTCGGATTCCCGAAGTAAAAGGAGTTATTTATGGACAAATCACAGTAAGTTAACCATAAATCATTAAAATAAACAAATACTGAATCAAAAGTTGTAAATTAGTTTTTTCTCCAACATGATTACAGTAGCTATTTACAAGTATGTCGTTGTTCAATCAAATTACAAAACAAAAGGAAAAATTCTTTTAATAGTTGTATATTTTTCCACGTAACTACAAAATCGCTCACCCCACAATAAACATCAGCCTTCAAACTGTAAGCATCTAAATTGTCTTTGTCGCCATAGTTCTACTTGATTCGTTAAGTATTTGAATATAATTTAACTAACGAAAAAGCAATGTAAACGCAAAAACCTATTTTATTTTTCATATTTTGCAAAAATATGTCCTTAGCGCATAATTTTTAAACGTATAGTATTATCAAGAGGGTAATAATATATGTATTAAAAAACCGATACTAAAATTCAAGAATATTAAAATATGATTTAATTTTATTACAAGAAATTTTACAATTTTAATTGATTTTCTATTTGCCCCACAAAATATTTTATTAAATGGTTCCATTTAACAAAATATTTTGTGAAGGCTAGTATACAGCTATGGAGAACGACTAGCAAGAAGAACATTCAGCTTATGCAACGCTTATGCAAGTTTGAAAGAATATTTACAGAGGCGTCTTGGTTTGCACGAAAGGAAGAAATTCATAACTTACTGAATTGCCTTATGTGCATGAGGAAGCGATTAGATTCACATTAACCCACCGGCTTGGTCGAGTGGTGAACGCGTCTTCCCAAATCAGCTGATTTGGAAGTTGAGTACCAGCGATCGAGTCCTAGTAAAGACAGTTATTTTTACATGGATTTCACATGAATACTAGATCGTGGATAACCGGTGTTCTTTGGTGGTTGGGTTTCAATTAACCATACATCTCAGGAATGGTCGAACTGAGACTGTACAAGAGTACAGTTCCTTTAAACTCATACATATCATCCTCATTCATCCTCTGAATTATTATTTGAAAAGTAATTACTGGAGGCTAAACAGAAAAAAAAGAAAGAAAGGTTTACATTACAAACAACAGCTACGTAAGAATATCTAACGCTGAATCTCTATCAGTGAGGATGTCCGGTGACTTAAACTAAACGCCTTTACCTGCTGGACCTAAGGGAGTCTGAGTGACTCTTGGGCTGGGATGTCTCTAAGAGCATCCCTCTAAGTGATGTGCATCTTCTCTATGCCTTGATGAAGAGCCTAAATTCCTCTAAACTAAATATGTTTCTGTTTTGTTTTTCTTTTCCTTTGTCTTGTGATTCTATTTGATTTTTTCATTTTACAAACGTTTTTACTTTTTATGAACTGAATCTGTTCAAGTGAATTTTTACAAACGAAGTATTATGTATTTATATATTATCTTATATTTATATTATATTTGAACTACTGTCTTGTGTATGTATGTTTTACTGAGGAAATCAACTGGAAACCCCCCATCAAGTGCTTATTATAATTCTATTTTCTCATGGTTACTTCTTGGTAACCAAGAAGATTGTAAATAATCGAACTGTGGTAGAAAAAAAAATTCCTAGACTATAGATAATAAAATATTATTTTATAGGAAGGTGTCACAGGTCTCCCGTAAGAATTGAAGAAATTTTCTTGCAATAAAAAATGATAAATCTTCAAATTTTATATTCAAAAGGTCTCCGATATTTTTATAAAATTTTCTAATAAGTGCAGAAAATATATTTTTCTTTTAAGAGGGGAATGGGTCTCCTCAAAAGGAAGTTTTATCCCCTTTATTGACTATCTCAATGAGTTGTTCCTCCTCCCTCAAAAAGGAGCTTCTAGACCAGTCTCTGATAAGAAATCTTAAATTGCTCTTAAATAAGGTTAAAACTACAGAAAATAGTTACCGAGTAAAATATGTATCTAAATTTTATAATTTTCATTATGTTATGTATCTAATTTTAATCCCTGTGTACAGATAGTTTACAATAGTTTACAGAAAATTGATTAAGAAAACTAATTTAAGAAAATCTTGAACTGGTATTTGAGTTCTTCTTTATTATCCCTTATTGGCTATTTGGTGCTGGTGTTTCGTTTATTTTATAATAATCAACAATTTTCCTTTTTAATGCAGCTCTCAGATTCAATTTATCTTTTTTATAGTTAATATTTGTGTTAAACATTAAATGAACTATCATAAAATTAATATAATAATTATTATTGTATTAATATAATAAATATATTTAATTAATATTAAATGTAAATATTAAGTATTATATTAAATTTAAAATCAATTAAACAAGTAATATTGTTAATAAATATATCCTTACTCCTTAGTGTCACAATCAAAAATTTAATTTTGCACTAAAATATGAAACATAAAAAATAATTTTTAGATTTATTTTTTAGTGTAGCTGGTAAATATTATTATTTTTTTTTAATTTATAATTTAAACAAATAAACATACAATTTCCTGTAGTTGAGTGTCTCATGATGGAACTGAATGAATTTTATGATATGTTTTATAAGTAAAACTAAAGAAAAAGCTACGTTTTTGATAAACTTCTGATTTCTGCTCTATGTGTTAAGTTAAGATTTACTGAAATAATTAGAACATAAAATAAGAAATAAAGAACCATTCAAGCAATTTTTAATCGAGAGAAATATTGTGTAAACATTGAATAAGACATTTTGAATAATTATTATTTGTAATAGTAAGTTTATTATATGTTTTTTTTTACTTACTTTTAATAATTAATTTAATTTATTATACTGAAATGATCCTTCTTTTGGTTTAAAAATATAATACAGTAATTTTCGGCCCGGTGTTAATTAAAATAAAGGATCAATTTTAACGTAGAGACATGTTGAGCTAGTTGCATTGATGGTGTAGTTCGCGGTGCAGCTGGATATATATTTCAAGGGCAGAATATAAACAGAGGGTGATCTATGGCACGTATCATACTCGATGAGGCATCAAGAACGTTGGTAATATTCTAACGATGATATGTGACAAGTGATGAAACGGACGAGATGTCGTCAACAACGAAGTGATGGTTAATACGTTAGGTTTGCCGCATATCCAATTAACTGGAATCGGCAAGAATTTGGTAAATGTAATTATCTTTTCATGGAAGTTTTTGAATTCCCCAGAAAAATCCCAATGTTCTTGAAAATACCACCGGAAATAATTCGTACATTGTTGATTTGTTTGAACTAAAGTTGAATGAGTGTCTTACATATAAACTGCAGATCAGTTCTAGTTTTTGGTAAAGAACTTCTGGTAAAGGAAATGATCTTGTTCCAACCAATCACAGATCTGGGTTCAGGTAAAGCGGTGTTGTAAAACCAAAGTATTTAGATATTCAAAGTCATCGCGCTAGGTCTTTATGTAAACAATAAGTTGTACCAACATCGCGACATGCTCATTATAAATTTACTCGTAAGTTATAATGACTACGACTTACAAAGCGGTTTACCGCAAACTACACCAGCACTCTAACCACTCTTACTCTCTCTTTTTTCCGTTTAGCCTCCGGAACCACCGTAAGGTATTAAATTCAGAGAGTGATATGTATGAATGTAAATTAAGTATACTCTCAGCAGTCTCAGGTCAACGATGCTTAAGATGTGTGGTTACTTGAAATCAAAGCACCAAAGAACACCGGTATCCATGATCTAGTACTTAAATTCGTATAAAAGTAACTGCTCACTATCTTAAACTTTTTTCTTGTTCAGCTGAAATTATATGCATAGATTCTTTCAGAAATAAATTCTATATAAATTCTTTGGAAAAATTTAATTTATTTACTGAAAATTGGGGTTTAAAAACCTGAAGAAAAGGTGTCAGATGAATCAGTGGAATTTAGAGAAGCTTGAGGAAGAGGAGGTAAAGAAGATTTTTGAGGAGGACATCGCAAGAGGTCTCAGTAAAAAAGATAAGGTAGAAAATGTAGAAGAAGAATGGGAGAATGTTAAAAAGGAAATTCTTAAATCAGCAGAAGCAAACTTAGGCGGAATAAAGAGAACTGGTAGAAAACCTTGGGTTTCAGACGATATATTGCAGCTGATGGATGAACGTAGACAATATAAGAATGCTAGTGATGAAGAAAGTAAAAGGAACTATAGGCAATTAAGAAATGCTATAAACAGGAAGTGCAAACTGGCGAAAGAAGAGTGGATTAAAGAAAAGTGTTCAGAAGTGGAAAGAGAAATGAACATTGGTAAAATAGACGGAGCATACAGGAAAGTTAAGGAAAATTTTGGGGTGCATAAATCGAGTAATGTGTTAAACAAAGATGGTACGCCAGTATATAATACGAAAATTACAGTATAATACGTAAAGTCGATAGATGGGTGGAATGTATTGAAG
The DNA here is from genome assembly GCF_047948215.1 of Lycorma delicatula. Lineage (NCBI taxonomy): Eukaryota > Metazoa > Arthropoda > Insecta > Hemiptera > Fulgoridae > Lycorma > Lycorma delicatula. The sequence goes on along the minus strand of NC_134460.1, from coordinate 35,592,827 downwards.
AGTTATACGGAGGAAATGAATTAGAAAATGGTGTTATAGAGGAAGAAGAGGAAGTTGAGGAGGATGAAATGGGAGAAACAATACTGAGATCTGAATTTAAGAGAGCATTAAAAGATTTAAATGGCAGAAAGGCTCCTGGAATAGACGGAATACCTCTAGAATTACTGCGCAGTGCAGGTGAGGGAGCAATTTATAGATTATACGTACAAACTGGTGTGTAACATTTATGAAAAGGGGGAATTTCCGTCAGACTTCAAAAAAAGTGTTATAGTAATGATACCAAAAAAAGCAGGGGCAGATAAATGTGAAGAATACAGAACAATTAGTTTAACTAGTCATGCAGCAAAAATCTTTACTAGAATTCTACACAGAATAATTGAGAGGAGAGTGGAGGAAGTGTTAGGAGAAGACCAATTTGGTTTCAGGAAAGGTATACGGACAAGGGAAGCAATTTTAGGCCTCAGATTAATGGTAGAAGGAAGATTTAAGAAAAACAAACTAACATACTTGGCGTTTATAGACCTAGAAAAGGCATTCGATAACGTAGACTGGAACAAAATGTTCAGCATTTAAAAAAATTAGGGTTCAGATATCTTCAGAGATAGAAGAACAATTGCTAACATGTACAGGAACCAAACAGCAACAGTAATAATTGAAGAACATAAGAAAGAAGCCGTAATAAGAAAGGGAGTCCGACAAGGATGTTCCCTATCTCCGTTACTTTTTAATCTTTACATGGAACTAGCAGTTAATGGTATTAAAGAACAATCTAGATTTGGAGTAACAGTACAAGGTGAAAAGATAAAGATGCTACGATTTGCTGATGATATAGTAATTCTAGCCGAGAGTAAAAAGGATTTAGAAGAAACAATGAACGGCATAGATGAAGTCCTACGCAAGAACTATCGCATGAAAATAAACAAGAAGAAAACAAAAGTAATGAAATGTAGTAGATATAACAAAGATGGACCACTGAATGTGAAAATAGGAGGAGAAAAGATTATGGAGGTAGAAGGATTTTGTTATTTGGGAAGTAGAATTACTAAAGATGGACGAAGCAGGAGCGATATAAAATGCCGAATATCACAAGCTAAACGAGCCTTCAGTAAGAAATATAATTTGTTTACATCAAAAATTAATTTAAATGTCAGGAAAAAATTTTTGAAAGTGTATGTGTGTCGCTTTATATGGAAGTGAAACTTGGACAATCGGAGTATCTGAGAAGAAAAGGTTAGAAGCTTTTGAAATGTGGTGCTATAGGAGAATGTTAAAAATCAGATGGGTGGATAAAGTGACAAATGAAGAGGTATTGCGGCGAATGGATGAAGAAAGAAGCATTTGGAAAAATATAGATAAAAGAAGAGACAGACTTATAGGCCACATACTAAGGCATCCTGGAATAGTCGCTTTAATATTGGAAGGACAGGTAGAAGGAAAAAATTGTGTAGGCAGGCCACGTTTGGAATATGTAAAACAAATTGTTAGGGATGTAGGATGTAGAGGGTATACTGAAATGAAACGACTAGCACTAGATAGGGAATCTTGGAGAGCTGCATCAGTCAAATGACTGAAGACAAAAAAAAAAACTGAAAATTTAATGAAGTTATTAAAAAATCAGATCTTACAAATTACTTGATAAGGAGTTACGAGACATGTTTTATTTAATTTTTCTGATCAAACTTCATCATAAAAGCATCAAATTTATACTTTATATGAACTTTTTTCTTTATTTTTCATCTATTAAAGCGGGTTTGTATCTTAGGTCTAGGAACCTAATAGTGATACTCAGGACGAATCCTTTCTTTTTAAGTTGTGCTAAGTCAAAGTATGTAAAGTAATTATCAAAGTTATTTGTCCTATGTTACTATTATTCTTTGTATGTTGTGGTTTTATTCGTAGTACTGGAAATTATTATGATTTCTACTTCAATACTGGCTGGACTTTATCAATGCTTATTCTACCTATTATTGACATCTACAATGTATTTAATTAAAATTTTTCAAAGGAAACTATTTTATAACTTGATTATTTCATGAAATTTACTTATGGTTTCTTATCTACTAAATTGTGATTGTAAATATAATTTTCAGATAAACAAAAAAATTCTTTTAGAATATGTCCTGGAATTCGTTCTACTTTTTCTTAAGACAGTATGTATATTCAATATTAAATGATGAACTCCCGACACAGTCAGGAGTAGGAAATTAATTAAGATCAGAATGAATGTTTTCGGTAACATTACCGTTTGAAGAAATAATCTTAGTTTTTTTTTAATGTGAACAAACGAGTAGGATCCTTTTTTATAACCTTCTTCTACTGTCTACTGTCTCAAATTTTCCAGTTGCTTGAACTGTGTTATTCCCGCTAGAATTTAGAACTGTTTTCGTAAATTCCAACCCGATATCAGTATTAAATTTACAATTTATGTATTTGGATATCATAATATTGAAAGTCAGCCAAAACTTTCCAGATATAACTTTTTAACTAACGAAAAGTAATAATTAATTATAGTATCAAAATAAGGAATTTCATTAATTGCTTTTATTTTTTTTTAAAAACATGATCAATAAATTATGAAATGACTTATTTAAAATTTTATCTTTAATTTAATGTAAAGTATTTTATGCACGTATATTTCGAAACTAAATTTTCCAAAACTAAAAAAAAAATGAAATAAAATAATTTAATTAATTATATATATATATAATGTAACAAATACTTTGTAACTAAAACATTATAAATTACTTTTAACTTACTATGGGAATACAAGGCTAAAAAAATAAGAGACCGAATTACGATATATGTTTTGGTTAATTTATTTTAATAATTTTACCCATTCAATTAATTTTTTTAGGTTTTTGTTTTTAGATTTGATAAATTAATATAATTAGTATCGATAAACTTAAATAACCTTAAAACCGGTCGCTTCCGGAGAAAAAGACCAACCGGGTTGTGTGCACTATGTGGATTCAGGTGAATAGCGTAATCAACACAAGTGACCTTTAACCTCCCTCATCACTATAAGGTTATAGTTAATAGTCCTATTATTAAAATTATTTATAACAGGTGATTGTATTAGCAATACTACTAGTGTTAATAGTAATAATAATAATAATAATAATAACAGTAATAATAGCAGCAGGAGTAGAATGTAGTATTCATGCTTGTCTAAAGATATTCATATACACTGCTTCTGCTTCATTATTCATGGAACAGGTAAAGATTTAAGGTTAGATCGACCACCGGGATCAGTTGACCCATGTGCACTTTTTCAAACTTAATTATTCCATTTATTTAGCCTTCCCCATCCTGAATCTTATATCCGTACAGTAAAAAATATGACCTTAATTTATATTTGCCATTAATTAAAAAATATCTGTTTGATGTTCCTTTTATTTTGCATATAACTACTTATACATTAAAATATTGTAAAAAAAAAAAAAACACTAAAAAACAGTTAAGTAATTAATTTTTGGATATTTTCTTCATAGATTCGTTTCAACTAAAAGCTGAAAGTTGATCTTTAATAGATGAAAATTAGTTTAAATAAATATGAAATAATTATGTATTTAAAAGGTAATATAAAATAATTAAGTAGTAATCTTTATTATATATAAAGCATCTGTTATGTTAACTTTATATATATATATATTATAATAATAACTTATGTAAATTAAATAAATAGCCTACAACAAAACACATATATTTATATATGAACAGATGTAGCCACAGGTAAAACGTAAAATATAAATCACAATAATGTTACTTTTAACTTATATATATCATACAGTTACACACGACATATGTATGTTACACATACAGTTGCACGCGTTGTTGTTTGATATATACATCTGTATATATATGTAAAACAACATAAAATGTTTTATATATATATATATATATATATACCAACATTATTAAATTACTGAGTTAACAAACATGAATACAGTAATGAATATTAAAACTAATTTAATGTTAGTAAGGTAAATTTTATAATGTAATAAGTGTATTTCATACAATTAAAACTACCTGAAGACATTTTTCTATATAGAATATTGATTTAAATTATACAACTGAATAAATAAATCTTTTTTTCTGATTGGTACATAATAATACGTTAAGTAGATCACGTCAACTAATTCATGGATAAAAAATCTGATGTGGATACCACATGACTTCCTTGTACGCCTATTAAATGACATATACACATTTCTTCAAAATGAAAAGTACATAAAAATCTTATTTCATTAACAACTTCTGATATTTTTTCATATATTTTTTTTGTTGTTTTATTGAATTATTATATATCGTAAATATTTTTTTTTAAATCAGAGGTTAATAATTATTAATAAATTAATATATTTAAATTAAAAAAAAGGAGATGAAGACTGATTCGGACCAATGTGTCTTCCTCTTGTAATACCCAAATATTTCATTAATTAAAATTTTATTTGTCTATAACTCTGGAAGCAATGAAAGTAAGTACCACTTGTGATATATCGTTGAAAAGCTCTCAATGAGGGCTTATTACTACAGTTAAGAAAAAGTCCAAAATCAAAATTTCTTTGAATTTTGGTCTTTTTTAGATACTTTTGGCTTAGTCGATTGCAATCAAAAGGGGAGATGTACAACTAGATGTTACAACAAACCTAAATCCAAAATTTCAACATCCTACGGCTAATCGTTTTTGAGTTATGCTAGTTACGTACATACATACGTACAGACATCACGCCTAAATTAGTCAATCGTTTTTTTTTAGGAATTGCAGCGACGCATTGTTAAATTTCGCTCTGCAATTTGGAAATTGTATAAGGATGAGTTTTGTAAGCAGCATCCTAAAGGTATCGTACAAGAAAAGTCAGGAAGGAATAAATTAGAAAATCGAGGGAGGCTCAAACCCTTCGAAATCACTTATCCGTGAAAACATTGATCGAAGAAAATCATAGTGTTTATTGGCTGTATGGACGGTAGAATTGTCTCACTGAAACTACGTGTAGTCTATCCGGTGTGCAGATTTAGAAATTGTTGCGCAATCTGTACGTAGTGTCAATGTTCACTTTACCGTGAAAAAATGTCATGAAGATTCGCCTACGTAACATTGCACATTAAACACCCTATTTTTGTCAGTGCAGAGGAAGATTCATACAGCTGATGTGGATTTTTTGTACACCCAAAGCGTGAATTCTGTGCATTTATTTATCTTTCAAGGTGGAACCATGCCTCGTCAGGCCGAAACCATTCATTGAATTCTTCCCCGTCTGGGTTTCAGTTGACATGAACCACTGATAAAAAGCTACACGTTTTCCAGTGTCTGCAGGTGAACAACTCGTGAACAACACGAATTCTGTACGGATGCATCTTTAAACACTTGCACAATGCCGTGTGAATACTACTATCGGAGAGACCACAATGGCTAGATAGGTGTCGCACAGGCTTCTTGACTAACAAAATATGCAGCTTGCACGTCGATCAACTTTTCTGGTGTTAGCATTTTAGGTCGACCATTTTTGGCTGCCACATTCCCTGTCTGTTGGAAATTGTCGTACCATACTTTTCTGTAAAGGCAATCTGAACATAACTGGTACATCTAATGTACTGGGAGACAATGAATATTCGCCGCTGCATTTTGTCCATTTTTCCAGAATTTTTCTCAATTAAATATTCAAAAAAAGAATGAAAAATTCTTCTATAAGGTTGCCTCACTTTCTGAACACTCTGTATTACTTTAATGTAATATTAAGCAATGATGATGAAACGAATTAATTTATTGTTGTTAATTATCTAGTAGGTAATTTAATTTTTTATTAAAAACTAAATTGGAAAAATATAATAGGATCCCAAAAAAAAACTTCTTAAAAAAGCGAGAGCCAAATTAAGAACCTCATGCTTTCATTAAAAACAATTAAAAAAATATCTTTTAAAATCATAAATAAAGATTTTAATTTTATTAACATCATTAATGCTGTTTAATATTCATGAACAGGCGATATTATACACTGGTTTTAAATACAAAAGATGTAACAAAAAAAAATTTCGGTATACTTGGCTTAAGATGTCGTTGGTAAGGTTGTATTCAATAAAGCATCCTTTTACTATGATGTTGACAAGAAAAAGTATCGTTAGTATATTACAGTAAGAGGCGACATATTCAGTAAGCAGCAAGTGGTTTACAACATTCATCCATAGTTCACAAACCTCCCCCCTTTCCTCTTTTATATTCTGTTAATACAACGAAAGGTTACTTATTTTACCTATCTATCTGTACCTATGTTACTGAGTTAGGTTAATACAGAGTAGATATCAAGATGCAAGAAAAGTGGACGTTTATAACTCAACACCTACACTACAGATATACCGATTCAACTCGGGTGTACCGTATACTGTTGCAATACGCCTACCTACAACAACAGATTCTTCAAATATCTACCCCGCCAACATTACATGTCCGAAATATATATACTTATCAGAATCAAACCAGTTATCCCAGTATATATATAATTATTTTCACTGGGATAACTTTGAAAAAAAAAACGGTTGGTACTATAGATGTTTACGTACCTAAAGTAAAGAAATTTTTAACTTTTCCAACTTCTTTTTTTAATTATACAGATAACTTTCAGAAGATTTTCAATCAACATGTTATGTCTGGGTTTGATTTGCAGTTTCAGTTCAGTTTTAAAAACTTTTAATCAAATATTTTTCAAGACTAAAAAATTTGTTTGTATACTTTTCGTTAGAATTTTTTTATAATAATAATAGTTTAAATGTAAATTACATCCAGTTTTACTGAAATGGGGGAAAAAGAATAATGTAAATTAGTTTACATATAGATTTTAGAATTACTGTTACCATTGGGATAAATACATTAAAGTAAATACCTTAACAAAATAAATATAAAATTTTACGTAGCTATTTTCACAAATTACATCGACAGATTTAGGAAAACTAAAAGATTAACGTTGTACGGCTCCAGGAGAAGGATAACACATTGAGATAATATGTTTCTATATTTGGTCCCTAAAATTCCAAGATGGCTAAGTTATTTTCATAAAATAGATGTTAACTTACTCTCCTTAGCCTTGTGAATGACACAAAATTTTTATGCAATAAATATATATACACGAGAGTAGTCAAAAAAGTAATGAGACTGATTTTCGCAGTTAAAACGGGGAATTAAACGCGCAGTTAATTTAAAACGCGTAAAGTAGCAGTTCTGCACGCATACAAGTACAAATGTTGTCTACTTCCCGTGTCAATTTCTGGTTTACTGTTGTAGTCAAATGATTGTTTGTTGAGCGTCAATGATCGTCCGCGTAAAGCATGTCAGGTAACCTTCACCACAAAAAAGATCATCTTACGCAACTCATTTTTGTGACCTTTCAAGAAAAAACAGCTTCCGAAACGTACGAAATGTGGAAAAAAGCATTCAGTTAAGAGATTTGGATATATGTATATATATATATATATATATATATATATATATATATATTTACACTGGATTTAAAAATAGTATGGAAACCCTTAAATAATTTCAATTTAGTGAAGGCTCCTATCGCTGAACGATCTATTTTTTCGGTACGAAACCACCACACACCTCTCAGAACGTTTTGAGTTGCCAATGGAAAGGTTAGAATTGTAACACATTTTCACAAAGGGTATTAAAAAACATTCTGGCGTAAAAACAGGTTTGGCTTAAAAAAAAAACTTGGGTTCAACTATAGTCAAAGTAACAGCCATTTAATACTTTTCACAACTATCTTCGAAAGTGTCAACGGTACGCAGAAAATGCTGGTTTCATATCGAAAAATAGACCATATTGTGGTAGAAGTTTTACCTAAATTTTAATTTTTATGTGGTTCATTATTGAGCAGTTATATAAGGTATTGTTTACCATTTTTGAAATTGTCAATAAAAAATATTAAATGGCAGTTTATCTTTGTTCTGTTTTTTAGGGTTGTTGTAGGTCGGTAATTTTGAGGTAAAAAACTTTGTTTTTGATTATCATTAAAATGATTTTTCACAATCCTTCCCTTTTTTTTATTAATTTGCTGGTTGCCTTCTCCCACGGAGGCTTTCTGGATGCTTATTATGAGATGGTCACATACCGAAGTCTCAGGTTCAAATCCCGGTCAGGTATAGCATTTTTCATAACATACAAATCTCATTTTTCATTCACTTAGTAACTGTAAGAGGACGTAAGTAGTCTGTGGTTAATAAATAAAATAGATAAATAAATTTTTAATACTGTTGTATTTGATTTCTTTATATAAATATTCATCATTCATTACTTGTTTTTTCTCTTTTAATTACGGCCGCTTTTAACACTTTTCGTAAGTCCCTCTCTTTTCATTCTTGCTAGTATTTTTTAAGTCTCATCGGTCTTTTTCCTAAATTCTTCTGTTGCTAATCCTTTTTGTTTTTTAGCCTCTTCAACATCATAGAAACACTCTTTTCTAAGACTTTTTTGAATTTTTTTCAACATCCCGATTTGGAAGTCTGGACTTTTTATTTCTACATTGTCTAAATCTTTACTTTCCCATCTAGCGCTATAGCAGAGCTATAGCGTTAGAAGAATGGAAAGTATTGTAATCGGTCCAATCTGGGCATATGTGATTTTCACCAGATCTTAATGTTTTGAGATCTAAGCAACACAAAATACCGGATGGAAATTTCCCAGATGTTCGTATGTACGTGTGTACGTTCGGTGTCGCCCTCTAGATCATCTTATATCTCCAGAACTACTCAACTAATTTTGACTAAACTTGATCAGGATACTTCTTTATATGGGACATTGATACCATTAAATTTTTAACTTACACGGGGGTGAAGCTGTAGAGCTAGGTCACCCTCATTATCTCGAGATTTTGCCTAATTAAGGTCTTATTTTTTTAAGGCACATTTGTTAACAATTAAAAAATAATAATATCGGCAGAAAACGTTTTTTGTAAAATCGCACCCCCATCCTAAAAATGCTCCAAATTAACTAATGGCTAAGTGATAATATTGATTCATAGTACCCCCTTCTCACCACAAGGAGAGCCAGTGTCGCACCGATGTATGCTGTTGTAGTTGTCTGCTATGTTGTAAAGTCAGAGTTGAGCAAAGAATTAAATAAATGAATAATATTTAAAGTTGAAAAAGGTATTTAAAGTGGCCGACAGAACCGCCACACCAGCCCGAATGAAATACGGTATGTGCTCGCGCTTTAGTTAGTATCTTTGAAATAAATAAATTAAAAAAAATATTATATTTAAATAAAATGATAAATATTTTAAATGAAGTTATACGTGTAAGCTGAGCATCAGAAAAAAGCTGCGTGACGGGAAATACCTAAAAATTGTGTTGTCAGCTTTTTTTTAACTATCAAAACATATGCTATTCCGTTTTTTATTCTAAATAAAAGAGAAGGATTTTCTTGGGATTTCGATTACTATATATCCTTAAAATATTGCCATGAACACGAATATCATAACTCCTTTCATATATATATGTATATATATATATATCGGTATAAATGTGTATATAGATTTTTTTTAATTTCTTACAAATAATAATTTTTTTAAATGTTAAATATTCCATATAAAAGAAATATACCATTAGTTTTTTCATTAACTAATCTTATCTAGAGGTACTAAATATTACAAAAAAGAAAAAAACTACAAAATTTTTATAAAAACAGTTTTCTCCGTTTATGAGATGAGATTATAAATACCGTATTGGAAAAGGGAATTCTAAATTATTCATTTTATTCATTATTTAACAAGAGTTTATGTTGATTAAAAAAAATAAATAAATATATGTATATATATATATATATATATATATATATATATATATATATAGAAATCTTATCAAATTTATAGTTAATTAAACAACCTAATGGTTTCCTTAAAATATTAGTATATATAAAATATTTTACACAAATATTTAAGTATTTTTTTTTAAATAAAATTTTCATTTTAGATAAAAATTACATTTTTATGATCAAAAGTAATCTGTACCACTTGTTTTTAAGTCAAGTATACGGAAAAAAAGAAAAAAAAATATATATATTAGTTTTTATTATTACAATAATTTTCGAAAGATCAGGTTTAAGGATAACAATACGTTTGGAACTACACTGTACTTTATACATACCCATGTGTGTGTGTGTGTGTGTGTGTGTGTGTGTGTGTATGTGTGTTTGTTTTATATCAACAAAACAAAAATAAATGGCTATTTCATTTTGTTTTACAAAAATAAAGTGCATAAAGTGATTCACATACCGTAAGTCAGAATATTGCTCATCAGAGGATACAACATGCAAAAAAAGGAAAATATGTTTTACTTTGAACAACCAAGATTTTTTTTATTTTATTTTGTTATTCTGAGTAAAGGATAAACTACAGGGGGCACCCATATCAATGCAACGTATCTTCTGAATAGTTAACTGTAATATATAATACTCGGTTACATCATAATGTTAAGTCACAGAAAACTTTACATGTTTTTATATATATTGTATATATGTCAAAACAAGAGATTCACTAACAAATAAAGAGCAAGTTAAAAAAAAAAAGAAGAAATTTATAAAAAGAACTATAAAAAGGAATTTTTTGAATGCTGACATAGTTGAAATAAAATTTATAGGTATGGGCTATAGAATTTACATGAAGGAATAGTTATTGACATCAAAATATTATACCGCGTAGAATTAAAAAAAGCTAGCCACAGCCGTACAGAACTTTTCCAATATTTAGACAGGGCTTCGTCATTTTTCTTTCCGTTAATAAACTGAAAGATAAGATTACTCCTCAAAACCGTTTATAAAGAAAGGGGTTTAACTTAAAATCTGTATCTAGATCTCGATACATAAACAATCATCATGCTATGGAAAAGTGTATATGCAGGTGATATTAAAGAATGAAAAGGATTTCATTTTTCAAAACTTAGGGATACTAGGAGGTAGAAACAAGTACGGATATACGTAATTTCAAAATTACAACTTTATGGTGAGTTTGAAACTTTTGTCCGCCATTTTGGATATGTCACACTGAATCAAATCTCTTTTTAAACAGGAATTTTTTTAAAATTATTAGTTAGTATATATTATCTTTATCATTGTGTTATTAATGAAAGGTTGAAGGTTGATTATTATTATTTTGGCCTTTAATTCCAACATTAAATGTTTAAAATTTATTATTGGATCTAATTCTTAATCGAATAAGAAATAAAAAAGTCCCTAAGGAGCGTTAAACCTCGTTTTATAATTGACGTGATTTTTCAGTTTGTTGATTACTTACAACTGAAAAACAAAGAAATTTATTGGAAAACGGTTCTCGCCACCATTTTTACTTCCTTGTACGAAATAAAAGAAGTATTGTAATCACGAAAAATTTCCGTTTTCTGATTTCAACGAAAATATCCATTTCAACTCCTGAATCCATTTTGTTTAGTTTCGACGTGCCGTCTGTAAGTACGTATGTATCTGGCATTACTCAAAAATGATTAGCCGTAGGATGTTGAAATTTTGGATATAGGACTGTTGTAACATCTAGTTGTTCACCTCCCTTTTGATGGCAATCGAGTGGACCAAAAGTGTCTAAAAAAGTCTAAAATTAAGTTTTTTTGGATTTTGAACTTTTTCTTAACTGCAGTAACAAGTTGAAAAACTCTCGATTTTCAACGATATATCATAAGTGATACTTATTTTCATCGGTTTTAGAGTCAGAGCCAAATGAAATTTTAATTAATGAAATATTTGGATCTTACAAGGGGAAAGCACATCGGTTCAAATCCGACTTCATTTGCTTTTTTTTTTTCCACTTTTTTTATTTAATCTAAATATATTGAATTATTAACCTCTAATTAAAAAAAACCTGAAAAAATCAGAAGTTATTAGTGAAATAAAATTTTATGTTTTTTTCATTTTAATTCAAAAAATTTTACAGAGGTTAATTATTAATAAATCAATATATTTAAATTTAAAATAATATATATATATATATATATGAAGTAGGATTCGAACCGATGTGTGCATGTTTACGGATCCGATACGTTCTTAGTTACACCATATAGTTGCTTGAGCGATATGAAACAAAATTAATATATAAACTAATATAAAATGCTGATACGAACACCACAAAAAAATGTTATACAATGTGGTGTCCACCACAAAGCAACTGTTCACTTCATTAAAGTATTGGAAAATCGTATCTCATTTTCAAATGAAATAAATTCAAATGAAATGCAGGAAAATATGTGTATATATTTTAATAGGCGTACAAGGAAGTCATGTGGTGCCACATCAGATTTTTCTCGTAAAATTTGTGTTTTAATCATGTATTAAATATATCTTCTAAATATATCTTCCTATTTAAAAAAGAAGTTTGATTTAATGTGGTGGACCAAGATGGTGTACAAAAACTACACCATACAACCATAATTTTGTAATTACGTAGATCCGCTCGTATTTCTACCTGCTTGTATTCCTATCTTTTGAAATATATAACCATCCAAATATATGTTGCTCCATTCATAATCCAAAACTTACGGTAAGAGGTATCCTTTTAATTTTATTATGATTAAAAATTTTTACGAAAGGATTTTTATAACAAAATTGCTATAAAATATTGATTCCTATCGTTGATTACTAACAAACTTTCTGTTTCACTTCCAGAAAAAAGTAAATTTATCAGGTGTGTGATTCCTGTTAATTACGAACATTTTTCAAAACTGTCATTTCCAGCCAACTAATTTTTTGATAAGTTTCCAGGCACACTGTTGAGCTACAGCCGATTTTTCTGGTTTTGTATATTTGTTAATAGACCAAATAGGTCTTGTTAATAGGTCTTTTTTTCTAATTTCAAGCCTTTAAATCTTTTATTTTAATTTCAAACGTAGTTTGTCCTGAGTATCATAGGTTGGAATTAATTTTTTCCTTAAAATCAAATGATAAAGACCTGCTATTTCAATGTGATTAGTTTTATATTTACTGATTTCGAAAACAGAGTCCAATTTACTACGAGTAGATGTAGCTTGGGTAACATGAAAGTGGTAATTTAAAAAAAAAATGTTTTTTAACTTGTTACTATATGGAGGAGAGATTATTCAATTTTTCTTCATGCTCCTTCCTACGTTTATTGTTCAAAGGTAAAGTTAAACATCCGATTTTTTGGTGCATTTGTTACATATTTATATCGATTATTTGTTTTCATTGGGTTTTCTAGTACAACCTTTGATCTGAACGGTATCTAATAAAATTCATTTCTCTGCAATAGAAATGGATTCTATTGTCATCCGGCCCGGAGGAGCAAAAATATCGAATAATTTGCAGCCTCGGTTTAATACCTCGGTTGGGTTTAAATTAATCTAAAAAATTTATTGTTCGCTGGTTCATACAAATAAATAAATAAAAGGCTTTATTTACTTCGTTTATAATATAAATTATTTTTATTATAATCTTCAACTTGTAATTCCTACATATAAAATTACTATTTTAATTAATTCTTCATTCGTAACAAACACGGTTGAGTATTTGAATGAAGGAAGAAGACTGACTAACAAGGGCGTTGACCATAGTTAAAAATTCATTTAAAAAGGAGTAACAAAAAAAGTGAGAAATTTAAAAAGGGGTAAGAAAAAAGTGAAAAATCTTAATTTAAAAATTAAATAACTCTCAGTCTTTCTCCAGATCAAGCGGTACCCAGTTTGCTTTTGCTTTTTACAAAACACATTAAAGCTGCCATCTTGGTTTTATACAAAGAAAATAATTGCCGCTGATATCTCTGTATGTAATTTTTTATAGGGTATTAAAAAAATGATTTTGTTATTTTAAATAAGTAATTTTAGATCCAAAAAATGGTAATAAAAAATTTATTTCCAGCTTATACGTAGATTTAATTTTTTTGATTTCGTTTATTTTTTTAAAAAAGCTGTCAATGCGATGACTTATTAAAAAAAAATGTAATGTAATTAACGTATCTCAACCATTTATGGGAGTTATTTAGATTCTCTTTTAGTTTTCATTTCTAGATACCCATGAAAATATTAGCAAAGTACAAAAAAGGGATTATTACTCATTGCTAATCCCTTTTTTTTTTATTTGTACAAACTATCATTTAACTGAAAAGCGGGTTTGTTTCATACATAAATCTGTTAATATTATGTACTTATTTTAAAAAAAATGAATTAATAAATTTGGTGATTAACCAGTCTTTAAAAATCTCCATTACATCCCTTATCGGAATGCTGGTATACAGTGTACTTACGTAAACCAGAATTACTTACGTAAACAGAATTTTATCAATTTTTCTTACTTCATATTTTAATTTATTCGATAAAAGAGTGATTTTTGTTTTCAAAAGATGGTTATGCTTTTAATTGCTAAAATCTTTTAATAAAAATTTTCCTAAATAGTAAGTTGAAGAATTTATTATTCCGTTAACAATTTGTCAAATTTGATTTACATGGTTACGTATTTTTGAGAGACAATATAGCTTTGGCATGACCGTATATATTCGAAAAGCTCTTTAAGCTTACTTACCGTATTATTTATTTTCTATATGATCAAGCAGTAAAAAAATCGTATAATAATTTATTTAGCCAATTGTTAAATTATCAAAATTGTGTCCTGTACTGATGTACTCACTCTTAATGTATACAAAGTGGAATAAAATAAAATTTATTCTGGAATAAAAATATTTTTTTAAATATACTTTCTACCTCTAAAACCAAAATTAAAAAATTTTTACCAACTTGATAATGTCTTATTTAGAAAAACGTGCAACGAAAGATATTTCAAGCCGATAAGCTAAAACAATAAAAGTTAAAAACAATTTATCGCCACTAAAATAATTAAGAATATATAATTTTTATTTTTTTACAACAACCAGATGAAAATTTTAAATCGTTGTCTTTGTGAAGACTCTCTTAAAAAAATTAAAGGAACAGTAAACTAAAGACATTTAATTAAAATGGAATTACATAAAACATTAGATTTTTACTGGCCTCCGTGGCGCGAGTGGTAGCGTCTCAGGCGCCAGGTTGAACCTGGCCCCAGGTTTGAATCCCGGTCAAGCGTGGCATTTTCACACGCTACTAATCATTCATCTTATCCTCTGAAGCAATACCTTACGGTGGTTCCGGAGATTAAACGAAAAAAAATTAAAAATAAATAAATTAATCCCTCACTTATTAATTAACTTGATTCAATTTTACCCAAGAAGTTGGATTTTATTTTATGTTTTTTTAAAATTAAAAAAAAATGTTATCCTCAGTAAAGTGTAAAGTTTTGTTTTATATTTTTCGAATCAATTTAATTTGAGTTTAATTTATGAGAACGGAAATGAAATTTTTTTATCTATAATTTCGTTCCATTTAAAATTTAAATTTACAATAATGTATTTTTAAAAAAAAAAATATTTAAGTAATTATAGATTGTAAAAATATATTTTACCGTAATATTCTCTCTATTGAGAGAGAGAGATAGAGAGAAAGAGGGTGAGAGAGTGAGAGAGTGAGAGAGAATATGTAAGTGCTTTAGCACACTTTTTTAAGAATTATTTTTACAGTAAAATAAAATAAAGTTTTTAGAAAATAAAACCGATTTAAAAAATTTACGTTAAAATACTTTTAAAAAAATTACACTTCAACATTTCAATAAATTAATAACTCATAATATATTCCAATTTCAACGTGACATTAGTGAAAAAATAAAACAGAATTATTATTCAGATTTTTATGGTCTTTTATTAAATTAATCATGATCATATTTTTTTATTAGTTTAAAATTACGTACTATAATCCTACAAATAAACGCTGCCCGTATGAAAAATAGCCGCTCGGAAGAAAGATAACGAGAGTCATAAAGAGTCACAAAGGATGTTTCTCCAACTTGATAAAAATGATAAAAAGAATCCAATGAAATGTCTTAAAGAGACTGCTACCAAGAGGAATTCAAAATTTTTTTTTTTTTTAACTGA
Organism: Lycorma delicatula; assembly: GCF_047948215.1. Taxonomy (NCBI): domain Eukaryota; kingdom Metazoa; phylum Arthropoda; class Insecta; order Hemiptera; family Fulgoridae; genus Lycorma; species Lycorma delicatula. The sequence continues at coordinate 35,576,865 of NC_134460.1, read as the reverse complement.
ATTTCTCCAACTAGTTTTATTTTATTTTCACGTAAAATACTTTGAATATCAGACATATAATACACACATCACATATATATATAATTATATATAAATATAATTATATATATATATATATGTGATGTGTGTATTATATATAAAACTGAAAGTTTGTCTGTTTGTTTATTCTCGAATTACACGAGTACCAATCGTCCAATTACTTTCAAATTCTCAATTTACAATCGTGTAATCCCAGGGAAGGTTTAAAGACATAGATCGAGGTCCTAATCCCCTTGGGAGTGAATCTGACAATTAAAAATATTCATTAAAGAAGGAAAAGATTAATAATTGTTAAAAATTTAATTAATTTCTGTCACTATGGCAACAGAAATAAGTTGTCTTTTTTTTGTAATTTAGTTTCTTTTTCAGGTTCTATAAAGCCTGAGTACTTTAATCGTTGTTTATCAGTATTATTCTTACAACTACGAAGGTAACAAACCCGTCAGGGTCCCGACTAGGTGACCGGATGAGTGAAGCGAGTCCCGACCTTACATACTCGTATATCATTATACTTTAATAATAAAATGATAAGCAATAATAACGTAAAAACGTTGATAACTAAAAAAAGCAATGATAACGAAAAAAAGATAAGGGATTTTTATTGTTGTAAAAATTACAATTGAACTAAACATAGATTAAGTCATTTACAAATCACCTACCAAAAAATTAGTTTTTTTAAAGAGATAACATTAAAAGAAAGAAGAAGACTAAAAATTATAAAAAAACAATAAGAAAGAAGACAAAGCACAAAACAATAAATATTATAGACAAAAAAACAAAACCCAAAATAATACGAAATAAAATCAAAAGAGAATAGAGGCGTGGGTTGAGTAGATTTAGCAGTTAAAACGAAGAGCACAAATCGGTCCACGTTGTAATGTAAACAGCGGAGTACAGATACTATAAATCCGGGAGTGTAGCCTAGGACAGTGCGGAACGATGTCGCACCGTAAACAGTATGCTGGGACGTTATCGGTAACGTACATAGAGTATCAGGTGGAGGGTCGTGTCAATTTGTCCACACAGAACGCTACTTCAGCATGAGCTAAAAACGAGCAGAGAGCACAGTCACCAATACTTTTAACTTAGACCTTAGCACGATCACCTATAACTACATTACATTTGCCTGTATTAAATAAATAAATTAATAATGTCATACTTTTATAAATAATTAAAATTATTTTATGACTGTTATTTTAATTTAATAAATTGTATAAATAACATTTATATATTTAATACAAATCATAATTTTGTTCTACAGAGAAATTAAATTTAAAAGTTCGTATTTATAAATTACAGTAATATGCTAAAGAATTACTGAAATCAAACACTAAAGAGAAAGGAAAGAGAAAAGTATTTAAAAAAATAGATGAGCATTAGGGTTGTTAAACATTTACACTTTAGTGTAATCAGAGGGAATTAGAATTAAACTTAAATATATACAAAAAAACTAACGTAAAATGTAAAGAAATAAATAAGTAGATTAATAAAAGAGTTATTATTACGTAATATACAATAAATGTAATCGTCATATTATAAAAACTTTAAATAACTTTTCAACTGTTAACATAGAAAATGAAATTTAAAAAATACTCCTACCTCGAAATGAACTATTTTTCGGAATGAGACCACACATCCAAGCCTCCGTGGAAAGAGGAACTGAAAAAAAAAAACATTGAATGCAAATTGCAGAACAACCTTAAAGAAAATGCCGACTATTATATCCTTAAAATTTATGGTCTTATAACTTTAAAATATTTTAAGTAATTTTAAAATAATAAATCCTAATTAATTAATAAATCGCAATAAGTCATCAGAAATAATATATTTAAACTAATCAGATATAAATAATTAAAATAAATCTCAAATTTCTAAAAAAAAAACTGATCAATTAATTCAAAGTGAACAAAATTATATAAATAAATAAAACGGAATCCTAAAAAAACACAACAAAAAACCACAATATTAATATAATATATATATATATATAATATATAATATATATAATATATATATATATATATTATATATATATATATATTATATATATATATATATAATATATAATATATATAATATATATATATTATATTACGTGTATTATATATATATAAACATGTATACGTGTAATACACGTATTGTATACATGTACAATACAATTACATGTATACATGTAAACATGTATATATATATATATATATATATATATATATATATACATGTATTATATAAATAAAACGTAAAATTAAAAAATCACCATCCTCAAATATTCAGTAAATGAAGCACCAAAAATAAACAAATAATTTAAAATAAATAAATAAATAAAGTAATAAAAGATTGGAAAAAAGAATTACAAAAACTAACATTATTTTTTGCTTATGCGAGTGATATTACGATTTTATCGTAATACAAAGAGACAACAAAAATACACAGATAGAAATAGAAAATAGCTGGTAAAGTCGGATCATAATCTTTATTTAAAACAAAACAAAAAAAATTGAAGTTACGGTTAAAAATAGAAAAGATAACACGTAAGATTGAAAACGAAATATACTCGTACAAAGATACTCGTAGAAGAGTTGATAAATTTAGACATCCTTGAGAATGGTTAACACAAACAGTAAAACACAGCACATCTCAAAAGAAAGAGTAAGAAAGAAAGCTTACCAGATCTACAAAAATATTTATAACAAAAAAATTATGCATTATATACAGGTTGATTTTATAGTCCTGTTACCCAATTGTTAATGTCTGGTAATTTTTTTCTAAGAAAGGGAAATTTTATTTTGTGACACAAAGTTGGTAGCACTACTCAACCGATATAGGTACAGCAGTGTGAGTTGATTCTCCTTGATCTGTGTAAACTTTTGTGCCGTTTCCGGTCGTGTTACGAATAGAATGTCTTTTACCATAGAACAACGAGTTTTCATTCTTGAACAATATTTTGCTACGAAATCGTACGCGAGTGTAAAAGAATCATTTCAAATTAAATTTGTTGGTGTTCTTCCGCCAGAAATAATATCCATTTCTAGGCTAGCAAACCGATTTTGAGAGACAGGTAGAGACAGGTTTGCGACAGAAAACGTAGTGGTCGACCAACTCGCTTGACACATGACGTTTTCGAGAATGTGAAAACAAGATCACTCAATTCTCCACGAAAAAGTTCACGAAAACTTTCCACGCAAGTCGGTTTGTCATATTTGAGTGTTCAGAAAGCTGCTAAAAAAATGAAATTGTAACCGTATCGCGTACGATTAGTCCAAGAGCCTCCAGATTTAAACAAGCGATTGCAATACTGCGGTTGGTTTAAGTCTCTCGTAAACGATAACGGAATCGAATTTTTAAACAGAGTGTTCTTTAGTGATAAAGCTTGGATTCATCTTGATGGTAATATGAATAGTCAAAACTGTCGAATTTGGGCGGTTGAAAATGATAACGCTTTACAAGACAAATCTTTGCATCCTGAAAAAATTGGTGTGTGGTGTGCGATATCTCGTCATCTTATAGTCAGATCCATATTCTTCAAGCAGACAGTAAATGATGAATATTGTGCGCCAGTTTGTGCCCCTCCTGGAACCCCAAGAACGGTATTGCTGGTTTCAGCAAGACGGCGCTACATGCCACACGTCTCGAGAAACCGTGGATTTTCTGCAAGAGTTCTTTGATGATCGAATAATAAGCAAGGGCTTATAGCCTCCAAGGTCCCCAGACCTCACATCTCCTGACTACTTTTTCTGGGGCTATATTAAATCCGAGGCCTTCAAAAACAATCCTCACACTATTGTTGAACTTAAAGTCAATATTACAGACTTAATCACGAATATTTCCAATGCAACTCTTAAAAAGGTTTCTGCTAATATGCTGAAAAGAGTCTGTGCGTGTATAACCGCAAGGGGTGGGCATTTTGAGCATATTCTTTAACAATTACGTAAGTTATAGCTTTTTATTAAATCTCTTTTGTAAGTAACAAATACATTTTTTTTATTCCACCTAAATTTCCCTTTCTTAAATTACATTTAAAATTGGGTAACAGGACTAAAAAAATCACTCTGGTATAGAATGTTTACTATAAAGAAAGAATTTGGCAATGAAAATAACTGAAAAGAAAGTAAGGGAAATTTTGAAGAATGCGATTAGAGTAAACGGGAAATATAAATTAAGGAGCGATAAAGATCAACACAAGAAAATCGAAAGAATATCAACAATATTCAAGAAGAAAAGGTTTATATTCTATGATTACGTTAATTTTATGGTTAGGTTCTACGTTTAAATGATCTACGTTAAATGTTCTATTAAAAGAATGAATAAGATTAATAAAATCTAGTGTACTCTTCTGCAAAACAGAAAACGTAAATAACTGTTTTAAAGAAGTTAACGAAGGCATGGAAAAGGAAAATATCAAAATTGAAGATGTACAAAAGTGGAATGATTAAGAAAAAAGGACCTTCATGTTGAAGAGAGAACATCAAAATCCGAATTTAAAGTTTAGGGGACATAGAAAGACAGCAAATGTACTTAGAATAAGAAAATAATATTGGGAAAAAGAAAAAACCAACATCAGAAGTAGAAATCGTAATTTCAAGCTTGTGCGTGGACTTTTGAGACTAGAAAGAATTCAAAAAATATGTAATAGAGAAAACAGCCATTTATAGAGTTTTCTACGAAGAAACGGAGACACTTTCAGGACATGTTCTATTCATGAAAAATAATGAAAAAAGGTCATATAAACATAGGTCTGGAAACGCTTTGTTTTTGAGTTACGACTAGTGAAAGATTTCGCTGGGATTTCAGCTCTTCTAATAAAAAGAAGCCCTACTGTAATTTTTGAGACCGAAATTAAGGATTAATGTATTTGGTATCTTACGTAATTTTCACTGGGAAATAAAATAAAACAATTTTAATTTTTGGGTTGATGGGAAATTTGGGTTTTTTTAAATTTTATTATTTTAAGGAGTAAGAACAAATTTTTATTATATTTTTGCCGTTTTAAGCTACCGCTGTTGAATCCATCTTTATGAGATGGTATCACTGTGATAGTAGTTTACGTTTGTAATTCTGTTTATGTATTTCATGAGCGAATCCACAACAGAAAATCTGAAAACCAATTTCGCGACGGGAAATCTGACCAAATATGACTGTTACTGTGAAGAAATTACAATAAACTGATAGTTTTTATATTTTGAACAGGCTTTAATTTTTATCTTTATTATTTTTACAATCATGAGTTTAATGAACAAAGAGGGTCAAGGGACAGAGCCCTAACCGGCTAAACATTGTTTGAACGTTGACAAGAACGCAAGTAACAGTATTGCCCAGGTGAAGCCATGACGAGGATACTAATGTGTATATATATCCGTTTTTTTCATTGGTAGTACGACAAGTTTGAGGTTTTATAGGCTTTTGTATCTTTTCTCTTCACTAATCATTCATACTAGTTGTGCTATATCTTAGCCGATGAGATAAAAGCTAATAACTCGCTTCATAGCGATTAAAATACATCAAACGTTGTCTAATTTATTCTTCTTTCTTTATTCTGGCAACCTACTCTATATTATTACTGAAACTCTTATCTAAAAAAGAAAAATATCTTTTAATGCTACTTAACCTCTCTTTTTCTGTTTAGCTTCCGGAACCACCGTAAGGTATTACTTCAGAGGATGAATGAGAGTATGTATGAAGGTGAATGAAGTGCAGTCATGTACAGCCTCAGGTCGACCATTCGTGAAATATTTGGTTAATTGAAACCCAACTACCAAAGAATACCGGTATTCACAGTTAAAATGCCTTTTAACCTAACTCGACTTTACGTCCAATATATATCTAAAAAATGTTCCCTAATAACTACCAATCTAATATGATTATATTATATTTATTTTTCATTATATTAAAAAAAAAAAATACTTTTTTAAGTAACAGTTTTTTGGATTGATAATTTTGCACGTTATATCTATTTAAATCAGGAGTATTTCTTTTTTTTTTGAACAAAACTTAATGTTTGTTTTGATAAACTATGTCTATGATATCACAGTTTTAATAAACTATGATAAACGTATATTTTACTTGTTTTCTTATGTAAAAAATCGTACTTGACATAATTACAATGAAAACAAGATTATAATCTTATCGCATTTTTTTCTGAATCACAAGTCGCGTTTCTTTAACTTCGAGTCCTGATTCTTGAACTAATTACAGATAACTTTTTTCGTTATTAAAATACTAAGTTTTAAATAATATTCTTTATTTTCATTGAATTATATTAATTTACTACATTTTGGTGTTTTGTTTGTTTAAAAATTAGTAACTTATATAGTCTGCTATAAGTAAATAACATTGAACTATAAAGTTAGTGAAAATTTTAATCATGATATTTTAAAAAAGTGAAAGGTTTATTTTTAATTTGACGTAGGATAAAGCAAAAGTTTGGCTTAACTTAGAGCAAAGTAAGTTAATAAAAAATGATAAATACGAATGCATTATTACACATAATATCGTTTTCACAGATATTAATAAAAAAAAAATAACTTTTTCATTCTAATTAATAAAATTTATAGTATATAAAAAACCGAAATTTCTTTGTCTTTATGTTTGTTTTAGTTTATTTCTTCTGGCATCACTCGTGAAGCAATCGACCGATTGCTTTCAAGTTTGCATGATACAGTTGTGTTATCCCAGGGAAGGTTTTAAATCCATAGAACGAATATACAGCCCCCTTGGAGGTTAAGTTGTGAATTAAATGTATTCATTACAAAAAAAAAAAAAGATTAATCCTTTTACTTCATTATTATATTTCTAATATAATTTTTAAAAATATTAACATTAATTATAATTTCTAAATATTATAATTTCTATTTTTTTCTTCTGATAACCATGGCAAACGAAATAAGTTATTAATTTTTCGCCACCAAAGGCGTGTGTACTTTATTTACCGTAGTTACTGCTACTATTCTGTCTTTTGTAATTTAGTTTGTTTTTCAGATTTCTATACAGCCTGAAAACTTTAATTTTTATTTACCATTATTGTTCTCACAACTTCAAGGGTAACGAACACTGCGGGGTACCAGGGTGCGGAGCCCTCTGGCTAGACAGTCGAGTGAGCGGAAGCAAGCTCCAACAGATTAGGCGTCTTATAAAATTCAAAAACTTATTACTTTAAATGTCAATTACTGATTATTTTAATTATAATTTTTACACATATTTTGGGAAAACACACGAATACAAATGTGTATGTGCGTATGTAATATATATATACATATATTAACAAAGTAATAATAATAATGCGAAGATATTTGCATAACAAATATATGCATAAAAAATATCGCGCGCGCGCGCGTGTCCACACGCGCACACATATCCACACGAATATGTGTGAAGTAAAAGGCGGCAATCCAGAACAAACAACTTATGATGAGTTAAAAAGTATTTAAAAGCATCTGAACGAGAATTGACAAAGCAAAACAAAACAAAAAAAAAAAAAACAAGACATAGGTTTTTTCTACACATTATACTTTAAAAGCTATCACTTGTTTTTTTTTTAAGTAAAGAAAAAATGTGCCTATATAACAAGTGTAATTTACCATCATAAGAATTTCCTTTACATCCATTACAATTGTATTTTATAACATTTAATGTGCACCTTGAATAGCTAGATTAACGATACTTTTATTGGTACCTAAAGTGGAGTCCAACTGTTATACGACAAAGTATATAAAATAGGTAATCTAAAAATTAACAACCTCCATAAATGTTATAAAAATAATGTTATATTATAATCACAGATTATACCACGAGCCACGTTAAGATTCTCCAGAAGCGTAAAAAAATAAAGCTTTAATTTCATCGCCTGGGTCCAAAGTAAATTTTACTAAGCAATAAAATTTAGACGGGTGTTCCACTCGTACCGTCTGTTAAATGTCTCTTATCAAAACCAGTTTGGCACGACAGGACATAATATCCCACGACCCCCGTAAAGTTGTTGATAATGCAGCAATTAGGATTGCTTAGTGCCCATATGATAACCTTTCATGTTTTTATCTTTAATAATTATGAAAAGAGAAACTACAATAAATACAAGAAAGAAGTAACCTTTATTTTTTGTTTTTGATTACTCATGTTACTGTGCAACAGACAATCTGTGAAGAGAAAATAATTTATACGAGTATATGATATTTGCCATAAGTAAAACGGATTTAGGTGACACGAATTAAAAACCGGTTACAACAAACATTACATCCCAAGTCTACTAACGAAAATTGAGGAGTGTAGTCGTTACCATCAATATCTCCTTCATTGAGTCGAGTAGACTGTTGCATATCAACTTATAAAAATTATAGTGATATTGGTCCCTACACGACTGACTCATTCTGTTCACTATAGGGATTGTTTTATGTAGTAAAAATGATTAATCTCACTTAGTACCACTTCCAATAGATAAAAAAAAGCAAATTAACTTAACCTTTTCTGTCAAGAACAATGCGTAATACAAACTGTTTTCAACTCATCGGGTAAAATAACTAACGTATCGTATAAATAAAGAGCTAAGTTAAATAATTTAAATGTACTGGAGAACAAAAAAAAGTTTACAAAATTTAACTTATTATTACTTAAGGTATAAACATAGACAAGTAATTTTGGTAATGTTTGTTTCTAAACTGTATTTCATTTAATAAAATATTTACAAAAACCTTTTTTTTACAATTTTTAATAAAAAAAGAGGTTGTTAATTCGACTAGCATATTTTTTTATTGTTTTATTACTAATAATACTTTTTTTTTCCTCCTCTATGAATTATGAGACCTTGCCGTTGGTGAGGGGCTTGAGTGCTCAGGGATACAGAGTAGCTGGACCGAAGATGCAACCATATCGGAGAGGTATCTGTTGAGAGCCAGACTAAGGAATGATTCCTGAAAGAGGGCAGCAGCTCTTTCAGTAGTTGTTAAGGGCGTGAGTCAGAATGACTTAAACGGCCATATCAACATCACTCAGTCCTCTGAGTACTGCGCAGCTGAAAGCAATGGAAAACTACAGCTGCTTTTTTTCCAAGAAAATGTGGCTCTCTGCATTTTCATATAGCAATGATGGAGGCGCATTTCTTGGTAAAATATTCCGGAGGTAAACTAGTCCCGGATCTCCGGGTGGGGACTACTAAGGAAGGGGTCACCAGAAAATTAAAAAATAACATTCTACGAGTCGGAGCGTGGAATGTTAGAAGTTTAAAAAAGGTTGGTAGGCTAGAAAATTTAAAAATATGTAAAACAAATTGTTAGGGATGTAGGATGAAGAGGGTATACTGAAATGAAACGACTAGCACTAGATAGGGAATCTTGGAGAGCTGCATCAAACCAGTCAAATGACTGAAGACAAAAAAAAAAATACTGTTTTATTATTTAATAGAGAAAGTTATTTTCTAGTAATCTTATTTTTATTTTTCTTCTTTACCCTCCAAGAATTACCGTTCAGGTATTACTTCAGAGGATAAATAAGGATGATGATATGTAAGAGTGTAAATTAAGTGTAGCCTTGTACAGTCTCAGTTTGACCATTCCTGAAATTTGTGGTTAATTGAAACCCAACCACCAAAGAACACCGGTATCCGCGATCTATTATTCAAATCCGTGTAAAAGTAATTGCCTATACTTGGACTTGAACGCTGGAACTCTCGACTTGCAAATCAGCTGATTTGGGAAGACGCGTTCATCACTAGATCAACCCGGTAGGTTTTTCTAGTAATCTAAATTTTCTTTGCTTTTATATAACACGCAGTGGAAAATTTTTTAAATAAATAATTTATTTTTCTATATCTGTTTTATTAAGACACTTTTCTCCCGTCTTTATATTTCTTGAGAACAATTTATTTTATACGTGCATTTTATTTATTGGTATAACCATATATTAAAAAGCCAACACTTTTCTTTAATGAATTTAAAAAATTAAATAAAATTAAAAGTGAAATTTAAGAAAAATAAAACTGGTTAAATTCTTATTGAAAATTTTATTTTTAAAAGTAAGGAAGGTTTTAATTACGAATATTAAGTTGTTAATTTGTTAATAATATGATGTTGAATTCGAAATTTAAAGAAGAATAACAAATTTGATAATAAATAGATTAGATAATAAGAAACATTTGAATAAATTTTACTTAGAATCTAAAACCAGATGATCGAATTCATTGTTAAGCATTTATTATAAAAAATCAATACAGGAAAAATAAAAATAAAAAAATAGATAAATAATAATCATAAGTAAAGTAATAATAAATGAAATAAATAGAAATAAATAATAATAAAAAAAAAATAAATAAATCAAATAACAAATAGAAAATAAGAATAAATAGTAAAGTATATTAACTGATATAAAATACATACAAAAGATGCATTATAAAAGGAGTATTTTAAACAGTGTTTTTAGAATAATTATAATTAAAAAAATCCATGTTGCGCTTAAAAATAGTGTACCATATTCTTGAACGTGATAAAGTGTAGAATTAGATTATTATCCTGCTTCCAGCTATTCTATTTGATTCATTTTTTTCGGTTCTTTTATTTTACAGAAAACTTTAACCACGGTATTGAAAAGGCCGAGAAAATAAATTTCTGGAGCACCATCCCCATTATTTTTAGCTACAAGCTGCCACAGCTCTCAATGTCTTTGTCAAAACGCGAACAGGCGACTTTATTTTTTAATCTTATTATGAAAAACCTGCTAAGATACTAGTTTTGTAGTGGTAGGAATATACTGCTAATTTGTTAATTATTTTTATTTTTTTTTATGATTAAATTTTTTTATTTACAACTTTTCTGCAGCGACAACTGAAGATTATTATTAAGCATTAAAAATTATTACTTAGGTTTAAATTTGAAGTAAAATTTTTTCAAACAAGATTTTGAGCCTAAACTTGTTTTTCAATTTATAAAATACAATTTCTTAAACCGTTGAGATCATTTTAATTGCTTTTTTTACTTATTTTTGACTTTTCTATTGATAATACAAGAATAATTTCCTTATATTACGATTAACCGATTATCCGAAAATCCTGGTCTAGTGAGTCTACAGTGTTACAAAAAGGTTTTTAATTAATAGTACATTTTGAACATAATACAAAAGAATTCTTGCCACAATATACGTAATTTATTTGTAATAAAACTTTCGAAATAGTTGAATATGTTACCAATAAATAAGGCTATGTAGAATATTACATTTAGTTACACGTATACACATTTTACTAAACCTACCGGGACGTAGTTTTTATATATACAACTATAGTACAATAACGTAAATACAAATAGTCGCTAAGATTAGACCGAATAACTTTACCTTTAGTTGGTACGTTGCCAGCATTAATCGGTTTTCACAACAGGGATACATTTTAAATTAGCGCAAAGAATAATTATCGTTCACATAGAACTGCAGCTACCTGTAACACAGCAACCGTTTTTAGCTTGCAGCTCTCTTTTCTCAACTTACAACATATACGTTAACCTACAACTTATTCTTTAGCTGATCAATTTATATCTTTCAATAACGTTGCCAATACAAATCGATACTTTTACTTTAGATTTTATAACAAAATTACTTAAACTGTATTTCTACAAATATATGTATGTGCACACGCATAAGTTACGATCACTTGCATATGTTACATAAATTAATTTTTATTGATTACACAAATGAAAATTAAATTGTATTTAGAATTAAAATGTTTTAAAATTAAACTTGGATTTTTAATTAGAAAAAAGACGTAAAACAATATATAATTTAATACGAATATAGTTATAAAAAACAGATTTAATATGTTAAAATAAAATTGAAAATCAATGAAAGATTCTATATCAAAGATTATCTGATTTGTTTGTCTTGAGATAAGCTCAAAAATTAGTACCGTTCTTATATTTTGTTTATTTTGACATAATTATTATATATATACCTATTTTAAAATCAGTTTTTTTTATAAAAGTTAAAAATAGATTATTTACTACATAAAAATTATTTTACTTTTCTATACGTTGGCTTTAAATGAAATACAGGAAAATAAAACATATACACTCTATACGAAACTCCAATAGTAAAGATTAAAGTAGAAGATGAAAAACAAGGCAAATGAAAAAAAGGAATAAAGCAGAAAAGATGAAAAGGCAGGAATAAAGTGAGACAAGAATGAATCCTATCATCATTTGCTTTTTAACTTGCTTTTTCAATAAAAAAATACCCATAATTATATAGAAAATAATAAACATAGCCTAAACAACGAATAAATAAATATGTATGTAAAAAAAACAACACAGAAATTGAAATTAAAGGAAAAATTTGAGATTGGAGCAACAATGAAAAGAAAAAAAAAATATTAAGATTTTCCAACGATATATTTCTTTTGGCTGAAATCAAAAGTGAGTTAAAGGAAATATCCAAAAGTTAGACATTTTTGCTGGTTAGGAAGTAAAATTATAAAGATTGAACGAACAAATAATGGAGACATCAAAAGGAAATTGGTTCAAGGAAAGAAAGCTTCCATAATAAAAAAATCCAACTAGTATCAAATATATATAAGAACAGAAAAATGGAAATTGAAAAATTTTTAATTTTCGTTTGAAGTTAGTGCATTAAGTGAATTAAAAATTTATGACAGAAAAAAAAAAGGAATGATTAAATACCTTTGAAATATAGCTTTACATGAGGATGTTGAAAAATTATGTGGATCGAAAAAGTAGAAAATTAAAAAAACCATATGAGTCTAAAATATTCATATTTTAAATGCATCAAAAACCTTATCCATAATTCTGTACAGATGAATTGAGAGGAGAGTGGAAGAAATGTTAAGAGAAGACCAATTTGGTTTCAGGAAATGTATAAGGACAAGATATGCAATTTTAGCACTCAGATTAATAATAGAGGGAAGATTAAAGAAAATAATACTAAGATACATGACATTTATGGACTTAGAAAAGGCATTTGATAACGTAGACTTGAATAAAATGTTCAGCATTTTAAAAAATTTAGTGTTCAAGTATAGAGATGGAAGAACAATTCCTAACATTTACAAGAACGAAACTGCAAGAATAATAATCGAAGAAAATAAGAAAAAAGCCGTAATAAAAAAGGGAATCCGACAAGGATGCTTTTATCCCCGTTACTTTTTAATCTTAACATAGAACCAACCGTTAATGACGTTAAAGAACAATTTAGATCCGGAGTAACAGTACAAGGTGAAATGATAAAGATGCTACGATTTACTGATGATATAGTAATTCTAGCTGAGAGTAAAAAAGATTTAGAAGAAACAATGAACGGCATGAATGAAGTCCTACTCAAGAACTACCGCATGAAAATAAACAAGAAGAAAACGAAAGTAATGAAATGTAGTAGAAATAAAGTAAATGGACCACTGAATATAAAAATATGAACAGAAAAGATTACGGAGTTAGAAGAATTTTGTTATTTGGAAAGTAGTATTACTAAAGATGGACGAATCATGAGCGATATAAAATGCCGAAAAACATAGGCTAAACGAGCTTACAGTCAGATACATAATTTGTTTACATCAAAAATTAATTTAAACGCCAGGAAACATTTTTGAAAGTATATGTTTGGAGCGTAGTTTTTTATGGAACCTCTTCATGAGTTCTGCCTTGTCGGATGTTCAGCTGGTGGGTGGGAAGGTCCGGTAGAGTTAAAGGACACTCTCTTGGGACTTTGTTATACATTGGCCACACTGAGCCAGACTGTCCGTCTGGCTCAGGGAAGGGGGTATAAAAAAATAAACAAACAGAAAAATAGGAAAAAAGCTTTTTATGTAAGTGAAACTTGGACAATCCGAGTACCTGAGAAGAAACGATTTGAAGCTTTAGATATGAGGTGCTACAGGAGAAATTTAAAAATCAGGTGGATAGATAACGTGACAAATAAAGAGGTATTGCGGCAAATTGATGAAGAAAGAAGCGTTTGGAAAAATATAGCTAAAAGAAGAGGCAGACTTATAGGCCACATCTTATTCTTTTTAGAATATTCGCTTTGATATTGACGGACAGGTAGATGGTAAAAATTGTGTAGGCAGGTAACGTTTGGAATATCTAAAACAAATTAACTGTTCGGAATTTAGGATGTAAGAGGTATATCAAAAACGACTGGCACTAGAAAGGAATCTCGGAGAGGCTGCATCAAACCAGTCGAATGACTGAAGTCATAAAAAAAAGGAAAAGATCTTTAGTCGAATCAGTGAGGAAAAACTGCGTGGTATAATAATATAATCAAGGGATTAGATGGGGGTGTTATGTATAAAGACATTCGGATTTAGTTAGTTTAGTGGTTAGAACTGTGTAGATTGAAAAAATAAACTGTAGAAGAAGACAAACATTGAAATTATAAAACAGATACCTGAGGACGTAAGACGTGGTACTTATATAGAGATTTAAAGAGTAGCACACAGAAAGGGTAGCACACATATTATATGTAAATGAGGTTTAGGCTTATACAGAATCGGCCCGACCATTTCTGAGATATGTGGAAGCTAATTGAACCTGAATTACGAAAGTACACTGGTATTCATTGTTTAATATTCAAATTCGTATAAAAGTAACTTATCTTTACTAGGATTTTAATCTTTAAATCTTTTATTTAAAAAATCAGCTATTAAATACTGATTTACAACGATTCTACCACTAGACCAATCCGGTGAATTTTTGGCTTTTATTAATAAAAAAAGGAATTTTGGGCAGAGGAGATTAAATCTACAATATAAAAAAAAGTTCTAGGAACCTTTTAACAATTTTTAGGTAGTTTTATTTGCAGCTTAAGCGACAAAATAAAAATAATTATATATACTTTTTATGATGTATTAACAATCCGAAAAAATATACATAAATCGAAATATAAGTCGTTCAATTTGAAAGAAGAAACGTTTCATTTTTTAGTGAGCAGCGCTCATTGAAGCGTGGTCAGTAGAAAATATCAGTAAGGAAAAGAATATATTGACATTGAAATATCGTGTTAGAAAGAGATTTTGAAAATTAGATGGGTCAATTCAAAAATATGAGGTCTTAAGACGAATAGAAGTGGTAAATTCTTGCAAACATACGAACAAGGTCGATTTGCTATGCATCAAGACATCCAGTTTTAGTTAAATTTGATAGAAAGATATGTAAAAGAGGTAAAAACTGCATAGGAATATAAAAATTTGTATATATGACCAAAGTAGGATCAATTCAGTCTAAGATTCAGCATTCCCAAAAACAAAAATCTGAATTAAAAAAATTAAAAAATAATAAAAATCAAAGATGGTTGATGTCAGAATTTTCCTTGTTTGAACTTCAATTCCTTAAAATTTCATAGTATAAATCGACTAATAATTTCAAAAATTATTTACGAAAATCTAATTTACGGTAATTTAAGTGAATTCTCCTCCGTATGTAAATGAATGATACGTAGTTCTTTTTTGAGTTTGATTCAGTAAAAAGAGGAAGTAAAAGAATTTTCTCGGTGCTCAGAGGGAACGTAAGTTTTCAATGTAATGAGAGCTAATGATTACGAAATTTATATTCAAATATATAAATCAGCAGTTCCAGCCATAGTAAATATTGTCAATGGTTGTCTTTTATTGTCATAAATGGTAAAATCAATTTACAACGTCATTATACATTTGATTACACGTTTACTTTCCCCTGGTATCAGAACCGAACCGAATTATAGAATGGTTACTCACAATAGTTAGTGTGTGTGGATAAATGTCTGGAATAAGATCTCCAAGGCTGAAAAGAGGTTGTCCGTCACCCCGTCTGGGTGACGGGGTGACGGACAACCTCTGCGGAACCGTCGCGTCCGCGTTTGCGTGGATGGACAACGGCGATGATGCACGGGGACTCTCGGTTCCCTGAACTCGAAGGCATCTCCCGGGGCTGAATTATGCTTAATTGCGGGTTTGGCCCCGGATAGGAGTTGGTGAAATAGGATGTTTAGTCGGTAGGACTCAGACACACATAGGGACTTTAACAACGTCTGGCGGAACCTGTTAACGTGCCCGGCAGTTTGGCCGTATTTTACCAGGTAAAAAGGTGGGCGAATGTATCCGTAAAATGGATACATACTTGAGTCCTGACCAAGAGATTCAGATTATGGTTTCACCTTCGGAGAAAATTGTGCTGCAAGGAAATAAGAAAACAGGAGTTAAACGAGCGATCCCTGCTGTCTCTGATAGTGGGACTATTGTAGTAAAGGCCCAAGGGAAGACAGACGTATGCACAGGCCACAGGACGGGACGTTGCTCGAATGTCCGGTGAACTTGTTAATGGATGGCGAATCTACGAATAGGGAGGGCAGCCCCAGTCAGGAGTGGTGGAACGCTTCGATGGTCTGTCTTCGTGGAGTGATTGGGGACCCCTGGGAAGTTGGGGAAATAAAATACCCGGAAACGGTGGGAGTGGACTTTGGACTTCCCCCCATTAGAGTTGGGCAACTTTAAAAGATCCAACCGGTGAGCCGACCTGCCATGCCGGATGTACAGCCGGTAGGTGGGAAGGCTCATTTTAAGGGACACTCTCCCGGGCTGCGTTCATTACATTATTGTGGGTCTGGTCCGGGAGGAAGAACAGAAAAGAAGATAAAGAAAAGGCTCTGTTATCTGGGTTGATAAAGGTGAATATTGTTTTTTTAGAACAAATGAATATTTTTTTTTTAGCGAAGATTGTGTAGAACCATGTCTGCCTCGGTTCACACCTAAGTTAAATTTTACTATTCTATACACGTTTATTATGATAGTTAGTAATAAATAGTAAATAAAGTCACTGTTCAGTTTCTATTTAAATATGTATTTTTAGTGCTGATAGATGTTTTATATTTATTTTAATATTATATTTTATTTATTACATTGTTACTTTACATGTGAATTAAATGAGTGTCTATGAAGATGACATGATATAATGATGTGAAATGTTAGTACTGAACATTTTAATAATTACTAATAATATTATAAATATCGACTGGTCAAAGGCAGCGTAATATAACAACTTACTTTGTAAAAGTAAGAAGAATGTGACAGTTTATTTATCTATAATTACAGAGGAGTTGATGCATGGTACTTAACAGATAGTACATTCATAAATATAAGCATTTTAATTGTTATTTTATTATTTTTAACTTTCTAAACATCGGTCAACACGATTCATAATTACGAGCAATATCCAATGATCTGATAGCCAATTTCTGCATCTAGAAAACTCATTCTGACTTTTGAGGGAGCCTCAGAAGAAGACATACTTCACACTTGAATATACCTAAGTATAATAAACATTTAATCATGATGAGAAGCTTAGCGTTATAGAATGCGCTTCAAAGCAAAACACTAAGTTTGTTTTTTTTTCAAACGAAACCTACTTGATCGTTCCAAAGAATGATCATTTATCAACATAACATCCATAAATTTTTCTTTTTGGATTTCAGAAATACTACCGTTATTATTAATGGAAAATTTATTCATGCAATTAGATATTACGTCTACCTGAGATGCTCAATATGTATATGTATATGTATTATCCACATTTAAAATGAAATTATTACCATCCATTATTATTATTATACATTCTTTACGCTTTATTGTTATTATTATATAAATCTAAGTAGCACGATTCAGCAATTTTAACCATATTTAAAGTTAAGTTGTATATTTAAGCACCCAGTGAATAATTCTTTTGAATTGATGACATAGAATTTTCAAATCCTTTTAAAATTGATTGTCAATTTTCTTGTCTAATTTGTATGTATGATGTATGTCGCTTGCAAATGGAAGTCATATCGAACCAAAGTGAATGTTGGTTAACAAACTTGATGTGTTTTTCTATAAAATGAGACCTCAACCGAATCTGTAAGTTATCACTATAAATTTGTATATGCTTTCCAATTTGAAATATTCTTTTTGAATCGCTATGTATTAATTGTTTTCTATAGAAAAGTAATACAACGGGCATGTAATAAATAGAATTACTGGTGTAGTGCTGCTCAAAAGATAATGAAATCATATTCATTACTTTTATATGAGCTATTATACACTACCCGTAATAGTAAATAATATTTAATAAAATTTTTATTTACTCATAAATTCATAATTTATATGATTATTTATATAAACATAAATGAATAATTTATATAATTATTTATGTAAACATACATAAATTTATATAAACATAAATTCATTCCGCGATGTGGCGATTGTTTTTCATTATTATATACAAATATCTTACTCAGTTTATGAATTTGTAATTACTGCAAAAAATGGCAGATAACTGTAAAATTATTAATTGAAATTTATTTATTTGAGTTATATTTAGAAAAAAATAGTTATTTATTAGGCAGTTAATAATATATATTTTCTATTGTTTCCATTACGTACCAGCGTAAAGTCAGGTTAGATCAAAGCGCAATGAAAAATAAGATACTTTATTTAGGATAAAATAAAAAGTAAAGAATAGGAAAATGAATAGAGTATTTTCAATATTTTAACGTCATTATAAATATTTCATTAAAAAAAAGTTAAGAAATATTTCATAGATAGTATTTAAAATATTAAATCGGCTCTAATATGAAATCATTCTCACGGCCTTACCCGAAGTACACACACGCGCGCTTACACACACACACACACACACACACACACACACACACACACACACACACACACACACACACACACACACACACACACAAAACACACATATATATCTGTGCGTGTGTGTGCGCGCGCGCGTGTATCTATAGTATTTAACGATAGAAAAACTAAACATAATTGATAAATGAACGTTCCCCGTGGATCGATTCAAAAGTTAATTTGAATGCTCTACTATGCAACGGTACCCTTTCTTTCAAAAAACTAACCCTGAATTATCATTCAGATGCAATTAGCTACGATAAGTTATGAATATAAAGTTCTTAAAAGTATGAAAATTAACTTGTAATCCACAACTTTCTTTTGTGAACAGAATAGATTTGAAAAATTGTTTGCTTAAAAAAGAGTAAATATAATATGTTTATGCAATACGAGTAAAGTACAAGTAAGAATTAAAGTAAATAATAAAATAAATAAAAGCCAATGTTAAAATCGATGTGACTAAACTATAAAACATTAGCAGTCCACAACGAAAGAACCAGGAAGGCGAGTTACAATAATATACAGTGTACGATGTATTATGCTTACTCGGCCATTAGAAGTGACAACAATTCCATCCTTCCTCTACATATCTACCTATCTATCCATTATGACGTAAGAGGCCAACCTTTGTTTGCAGTGAATATT
This sequence comes from Lycorma delicatula, assembly GCF_047948215.1. Taxonomy (NCBI): domain Eukaryota; kingdom Metazoa; phylum Arthropoda; class Insecta; order Hemiptera; family Fulgoridae; genus Lycorma; species Lycorma delicatula. Next base: position 35,557,559 of record NC_134460.1, on the reverse strand, counting down.
ATCCCGCCCGGGTCGGTTCGCTTGCTCGCGAAAAGAGGTTGCTCTTGAATATCGGAATGAAGAAAACGCGCGCCAAGCCTATGTGTACCCGTAGGGAAGAGAAGAAGGCGGAGGTGTTCTTGCTAATAACTATACTCACCTGTACAAACACCAACAACATCCCTTTCGGCTATACTGCTCGCTTTATACAGTTTTAAAATGACATGTGGTGCAATATAACAAAAAAAAAAAAAACTGTTTATTTTTCTTTAAAAGAACAAATAATGAAAATGGTTAACGAACGCGCATTCAACAGTACTACATACTTTAATTGATATTATATAACCTTGACTAGGTACTAAAAAAATTTTAATTTCAATTACTTAATGTTTTTATTAAAAGCCTAGTTGAAATAATCAATATTTCTTCGTCAGAAATATTTATATACTATTCTTAAAAAAATTTACAATCAAAACTAAAAAAATATATAAATATTACTTACATATGTGTATATATGTACACACACACACATACACACTCACACACACACACACACACACACACACACACACACACACACACACACACACACACACACACACACACACACACACACACATGAATAATTAAAGTGTTGAGTATATATATATGTTCAACACTTTAATTTTTATCACCTGAAAAGTTTTGTTGAAATATTCAACAAGGAATAAATAATGAAACGAATTATTTTCTCAAGCTGTACTAACGGTACACTGTTAATTGATATTACAAAAAAATTTTCCTATGGAATTTAAATAAAATTGTATTTTCTATTATTTTTAAATAATACTCCCTAAATTACAACCCTTTAAAATTAAAAAAAAAATTATAAAAGTTTTGCAAGTGTTACTTTTGTTCGTTGAAATACATCCTGAATGTGTTAATTTACTTAAAATAAATAGAAAATCTCATGAATAAACTGAAAAAAATTTAGAACATGTTCTAAAAGTGAAATTAAAGAAAAAAAAACGTTTGTATAAACCTGGCTCCGGAAACACTCATATTTAATTTATACTTTGCTAGCAATGATTTCTATTTCAAAGATAAACTGAAGCTTTACTAAAATTCTTGAAACTTAAAGTAAGCGTCAAATTTTATCATTTAACATGGTTAATAACTTAAACGATTGAATAAAACAGGTCCCAGAACTGTAGCTTTAGTGATTGTTGAAAAAATATTTCTTAAACACCAAAAAAAGCTGCAAAACACAATTTTTCAGGTTTGACTCATAAATATTTCGTTAAATTGCCAGTCAACATATATAGTTCAAAAAAATTATGTAAATAGCATTAATTAAATGTAAAGAAAAGTTTAAAAAATTTCATTTGTTAAAAATAAATGTGATAAAAAAAAATACTGTATTATAATTTTAAACCAAATCAAAATTAATTCTTTCCTAATGTTTACGTTACAATCTGTTCAACTAGTTAACAATAAGCACGGCTAAGTGCTTCTCACGGCTAAGTGAGAAGAGGATGATAGGTAAATCAGATGTAGTCTTCTACAAACTCAGGCTGACCATTCCTGAGATGCGTGGTTAATTGAACCCCAATCACCAAAGTACACCAGTATCCACTATCTAGTATTCAAATCGGTATAAAAGAAACTAGTTTTTACTTGGATTCGAACCTTAAAATCTTCGACTTCCTCACCTCAGAAAACCCTTCTTACTAGAAGTGCAAGCTTCCCCATAAAGAAATTAATCTAACGGATTTTAATAGTTTCATATTCATTTTTTTAATTTGTCTTTAATGAAGAGTGTTCGCGTGTCATGTAGTACATTTTTATCATTAGGAAACTGTACACCGAAAAATATGTCACGAAAAGATAAAACAATTGAGGAAATTAATATTTCATTAATAAAGATTAATTTGTAAGTTTCGTTTTCACAAATTATGCTGTAATCATGTAGAAACAGAAAAAAAACACATTTCAAAGTAATGGGTTGATATGAAAATTGGGAAAATTTGTAGTAATGTGTTCTTTAGATGTATATGTAAATAAAACCCGCTCTCAGAAAATCATAAACAAAATTTTAATTATATGCCTAATCAGCCGATTTCGAAGTCGAGAGTTCCAACGTTCAAATCCTCGTAAAGGCAGTTATAAACGGATTTGATACTAGATCGTGGATAGCGGTGTTCTTTGGTGGTTGGGTTTCAATTAACCACACATCTCAGGAATGGTAGAACTGAGACTGTAGAAGACTACAGTTCACTACACTCTTACCTATCATCCTCTGAAGTAATACCTGACAGTGATTCCCGGAAGCTAAACGGGAAAAAATTTAAATACGCATTACATATGTGTATATGTAATAGATTTGTTGAAACATCTGATTATTTAGTATTAATTGAAAACTATAATTTAGAATCGTATTATTTTTGGATTTTCTAGTTTAATTTCTGTTTAATTTTATTTAATTATTATGGAATTTCTATTTAATTATATCTACATTGAAGTTTACTACAGAATAACTGAAAACCAGACCCTCACAAGAACAACATATACACTGAAGCATACATGCCAGATGTTTAATAAATTGCAAGAAATTCTTATCTTTTAGTTCATTACTCCTCTGATATTGTCAGACAATATTCTCAATAAGTCGGAGTTGATTATCATTTCGTTTATTTGATTTTATTGCCAATCATTTAATCGCTCTTTGGTTTGATATAATTCTTCTGATATTAATTTGTGTACACGTTCTCTAGTTTTCAAATTTTTTATCTCTTTCTATTCATCATCCTCACTTAATCTTTTTTATGCTTTTCTTGATCTTAATATTTTCTTCCTCTTCATATTTATCATCTTCTCTTAATTTTTTTATTCTTTTCTCGTTCTTAATATTTTCTTCTCCATCATATTCATCTTCTTGCCGATTTTTGATTTATATTTATTCATGTTATCTTTCGTTTTCCTGTATGATTGTTTCTTTTTCATTTTTGATTATCCACCAAATAATCCAAAAATAAAAACTGAATATTTTACACCGTTAGGTTGTAATTAACATTTGTAACCAGTATACAGGAGTTCATTAAAAGGAATAGTTTAAGTATTATTAACTTTTGATTACACGACACATTAGAAATCTAAACTTTCGTTAATCAGCAACTCACGAAGTAATGAATAATATTCATCTTCGATTGAGAATACGAGTAATAAAGGGACTTTTACTCTATCCTAATATTTCATGTACGATTGTTGAATTAATAATTGTATAAATATTTGACGTTAATAAATCTAATATTTCAGCAATTGTATAACTGTCCACTTTATTAAAAGAATTCGAAGGTCGTATTTCAGTTTCAAATGAAATATGTTTAAATGAAGTGCAGGAAAAATATCTATATGTAATTTTATAGGCGTACAGGGAAGTCATGGGGTGTCCACATCAGATTTTTTTTTAGCTGAATAATAATTCACCATCTAAGCTCAAAGCTGATGTAAATTTGTAGATAAAACTTGTGTTAGAGATATGGGATGGAGATTTTTCAGCATAACGGCATGAATAACCGGGGATTCAAACCTGGGATCTTCTGAATAAAAAGATGGCAAATACCACTTGCAGTAAAAGTATGGCAGATTTAATCTAAAGTATAAGATTTCTTTCTTTTAAATATATAAATATATATATAGAGCCGAAAATTAGTTTGTTTGCCTGTCTGTTTGTTTTTATGTTCTCGCAACACGCGAGAATTAACCGACTGATTGCTTTCAAATTTTCAGGATACATTCCTGTTATTCCTGAGTAAGTTTTAAGTCACAGATTAAGGCTATAGCCCCTTGGGGGTGAAGTTATCAATTAAAAATACTCATTATAGAAGAAAAAAATGATTAATTTCAAATTAAATTAACTTCTGCCATCACGACAACAGAATAAGTTATGAAAGTTTGCTCGTCAAAGATCTATGTCACAGTTACTTCTACTATTCTGTCTTTTGTAATTTTCAGGTTTCTTTTCCAGTTACTATAAAGCCTGAATACTTTTAATTGTTACTAATCAGTATTATTCTCACAACCATGAAGGTAACGAACACTGCGGGGGGTCCTGGATAGATGAATAGTACGACGAGAGCTCTGCGGCCCTAGTTAGCCCCGGGACCGGCCCTGAGAGGCCCTGGGGAGCCCTTGCGTTGGCCCCAGGGCTAAGATTTTAATAACTGGCAGAAAATTATAACCTGTTATAACCAGGTTATTAATATTTCAACATGTTTCCAGCAAAGAATTAGGTACCTTGTTACTGGTTTTTCGTATGTTTAACTTATGTTATAATGCTGTGTTTACTGGCAAGTTTTGTCAATGTTGGAGAAATCTAATAAACCAATAGGAACGGACGATTTCAGACTTAATGCTTTGGATCGATCAATAACACTGTATCCAAACGTAAGATTAAAAAAAATACATTTTTAATCATAACATTAAAACCAATGAACCAATTCGTATTTTATTTGCATCAAATTACTTGCCATTCAAAGGGTCTTCCAATAACTTGTCACAACCTACATCTTCTTACTTAAAAAAAAATTAGTTTTCAACCCTTAAATATTTACATAACATTTAAGGGTGATATTTTGTATTGGTAATTTAAAAAATAATTTTCACAGTTTTAATCCATAGATTATGATTATTTAAAATTGTTTAAGAAATAATATCACTTATTTTTATAGTAATTTTTGTTGGGCTGAAATTTAAAAAAGTACTATCCCAAATGTTTTTTTGCATCTACCGAGCGAAGCGGTGGGCGGATTCTAATTTTCATTTCACCAAAATTCTTTATTTTTTTCGGGTTGTCAATTAATGTAATTAAATAAGTGTTATCATTGCCATTTAAGATTTTTGAGTTGGGGTAGGCGTAGTGGAAAGGGTGGGTTCCACACCTTTGGAAATAATTTTAAAAAGGTTCTTTTTGAGAATGGTATACATGCCTGCAAACAGAAATACGATGGGACTTTTAGCTGTTGAATAATAAATGCGGTAACTTTTCAAATGATAACCCGGTATATGATTTAATACAAGGAAAATATTAATAAAATCAATAAGTAAACTTTTAGGTGTAAGTTAAGAAAATCCGTAACTAATTTTCAAATAAGAGAAGGAAAAAAAATTATAAAAAATAAATAAATAACATATTTTTTACGATTAACGTTCATCATGTAAAGATCATAAAGACACGTAGAACTACAACATTTAAAGGAAATCTAAGAAATTACGACATCAGTTAAATAAATTTACAGCAAGCTAGTATCGAGATGAAACCAAATATCGAAACAAACGAGCAACGCATTATAATCCAACAAGGTAAAAATAAAATGAATGCATATAAATCGGTTTCCTATTTTAGTACCGTTAACCAGTACGATTCACATTTAGTTAAGCTAGATTATTTTTTCATTAATAGAAACAATAAAAACTATTAACTTACGTTAGCCAATGTCACGATAACCAGTAAGTAAATCTTGTTTTTTATATTTAACTTTTTATATGGTAAGAGGTTATTCTTTGAACTATAGACCTCGCAAACATCAACAAGTAAAATAAATTAAAAACTATCAAGGTTCATTAAGGGGAAGAATAGCTTTTTTTATTATTATTATTATTTTTTATTTATTTATTTTTATTTATAGTCGAATCAACAATTAAGTCATTAACTATTCATCAAGATCTGTGTGAATGTACCAGTAAAGGTGTAGTCTTGAACAGATTCAGGCCTAGCATTTGTGAGACGTATCGTTTAACTGAAACAACCACGAAAGAACACCGGTATCCACAATCTAGTATCCAAATCCAAATAAATGCAACCTTTATACTGTGTACCTTTATAACTCTCGACTTCAAAATCAGCTACTTTACGATGACGAGTTTACCACAAGACCAACCCGATGGGGTTAAAAAAAAAATTATTTAAGATTATCATTAATATGATTAACTGATTAACTGTTAAAAAAAAATTGGGGAGCCACTTTTAATAAAAATATTATATTAATTATTTTATCATATTTTAATCATCATTACAATAAATATCATCACAATGTGTTACCTTGTCGAAATTTATGAAGTTTCTAATAATTTTTTAATAGAAAATATCAATTTTTATAACGATATAAGATATAAAAAATAATTCTGTCACATTTTTGTTCTTAAAAATTTTTCCATAAACCCAACCGTTCGGTTGTATCTGTCGACATTATATAAACTGAACCAAGTGAATGTTTTTTTTTTGTAATTTTACTCCTTTGCTGTTGTCTCAATACTACTTATATATTATAACAGTACTTATATTATACATAGAACCTTCAGATTTTGCCTCAATTTTATTTCAGGCTCTACACAATTTGGGAAAATCGCAATTTGTTTTTTAAACCTGGATTGCAAGATTATTGTGCAAAAATTGTGAGACCGTTTTTATTGAAATACGATGTGTTGCTTTTTCATATCAAAAAGTCCTTTCAGACAAAATCTTAAAATTCTATGTATAATATAAGTATTCCAAAAAAAATCCCACAAAATCTCGTTTTTTTCATTTTTTTGACAGTTTTTGCTATTTTTGCATCAACAGTAACGTATGTTTCGATTGGCAACCGATAATATTGTGTTTAAAATTTAGTAACAAAACGTTTTTCTCTTTCGAACTTTTCTCTAAAATGAACAGTTATCGAGTTATCTAGGGAAATAGGAGAAAAAAAATGGATATTTTCGCGATTTTTCACATTTTGTTTAATAAAAACTAAAGCACACCTTCTTCAACTAGCGCATAACGAAATGATCATTTCTGATGATATTCCGGAGGCATTAAAGCAAAAATTAGCGATCGTATAAAAAAAAATCCTATCCAAAACTGATACCGTCTGGACAATAAATCAATAAATATAAAAAAAGTTGTCCTGACTGAATTTAATATTACCCCATTTTAACCCTTTAAACTCGAAATTTCAAAAAAATCTTTTCTTAGTATGCAGTTACACAGTAAGAGGAACTTGTATAAAATTTTAATCAATTTATCTTCAATACCTTTTTTACTGGGCATTAATTATGAGTCAGCAAGGGCATGTTCTTTTACGTATATAAACTAGCCGACCCGTCGCGGTTTTGCCCACGCTTTATGATTACTTGCGTTTCCCAACGAGGTCAGGAGATGTTTAGGCAGTCAGGGCTCGCTTCGCTCGCCCTTTTCGTCTAGCCACGGTGCTCTGCCTCCTAGACCCTTTTGTTTTCATTAAACGCATGCTTGTAAAAATAATAATAATAAATAAAAATTAAAGCCTGTTCAATTTATAAAATCAATCCGTGTATCGTAATTTCTTCACAGCAACAGAACAGTTTGATCAGCACAAGCCTTAACTTTGAATGATCTAAGAATATGGGCTTCAAAACAGTCAGTATTCTTCTTAAAAATACTAGTTATAACTGGTTACCCCACTTCGTACGGGTAAAAATGTATTTTGCCCGGTTCTTATCGTTACCCAAGAAACATTACTAGAAAGTAACAGTATATTCTCTCTAATATTTAAAAAAAAAGACTTTTATTTTATATTTTTCAGTCAAGTTACCGGAGGCATATGACGACAAGTTCATCACTACATAACCTCTGTGGTTTAAAGGCTAGGGTTGCGACATATGAATTTAAAGTGCATTAACAAAGAAACATTTTGATATACGAGTAAAATCTTCTTAACCAAAATTACGCCGATTTCATATTTTTCACGGCTAGTTCCAAAAGTGGCCTACAGTACCTCTTTAATAACATTTTAACACTCACTTAAAATAAAAATTTAGAAAATTCTTTTACCTAAAAAAATAAAAGATTTATTTTTTGATATAAAACTTATTTGGGGTAAAGATTTTTGTTTTTAAATGTACTTTAAAATTATTTGTGACCTACGTTTCCACGCAATATGTTTTTAGTTTCTTCCCAATGGAAACTTGTATATGTTGTGCTGTCATATTTGTGTAGACAAAACAAGTTAAATAAGGTCATGGAATTCGGAAAAAAGTGTATTACATCTAACAGAATTCGTAAGAATATGAAATACATTATTGATAGATTTTATTAATGTTTTCGAAATATAAAAGAGATTTTTTTATGTTTTTATTTTTGCACAAAGAAAGTAAAGTTGAAAAATTATTTTAAAACAAAAGTAAATATATTAAATAAAAAGTAATAAATTAAAATAATTTTCATTAAAAATTAACGGTTACAAAACGATTAGATAATATCGTAAAATAAATTTAACTCGTTTTTAAACTGTTAACAGGAAATTTTGAAGACCTTCGTAATTTAGACGTCTTAACACATTTGATTGAAATTATCAATCAAATAGGTGAATTTCTTTCACTGATTCGATTACATAGCCAGAATATAAAAAAAAAAAAACACTGGTATTTCGATTAATTTATTAATCTTAAAAGTGATAATATTTTGATACGGATTGTGATATACATTTAACCCACCGGGTTGGTCTAGTGGCGAACTCGTCTTCCTAAATCAGCTGATTTGAAAGTCAAGAGTTCCAACGTTCAATTCCTAGTACTTTTATACGGATTTGAATACTAGATGGTGGATACCGGTGTTCTTTGGTGATTGGGTTTCAATTAACCACACATCTCAGGAATGGTCGAACTGAGACTGTAAAAGACTACACTTCCCTTACACGGATACATATCATCCTCTGAAGTAATACCTGAACGGTAATTCCCAGAGGCTAAAATTGAAAAAAAGAAAGAAACAAGAAAAATTGTGAAATGAATAATAATACATTAAATTAACGAGACTTAGTTTAAATTAATTCTCTGAAGTGAAGGACTAATTTCAGGGAGAAACGGAAACAGCTTAACACTAAGTTCAGATAAAGTTGGCTATTCAGAGGTTGGCAGTTATCATTAGCGAACAAACAGTTGTACGAGTATACAACAATTCTGAAATTTATTTGGACCTACGATATCCAACTGTAAGGTACAACAAGCGAGAGTAGCAATTATATCTTTAAGCGATTTCAGAATAAGTTGTTGTGAAGTATAGGCGCCGTGGTTTACAAGAAACACTGACATGATAATCTGGGAATGCCAAGGGTACGAAAGGAGATACAGAGATTCAGTACCAAATACAAAATGAGACCGTAGTCATGTGAGCTGGCTCACAGTTAACCTCTTGGATAATAACGGCCGTTCGGTGCCTAAAGCGGCTGCACAAATAAGATTAGTAAGGTTCTTCTAGTTTTGGATGAATCCACCTCATTGGAATATTATGCTCTGTCAAAAAATCTCGTTTCATTTCGCCGTTTAGTTTTGTTTTTAGCATTTTTTTTTCCATTTAATTAATTTTTAATTTGTTTTCTTTTTTCTGTTTCTGATATTTCTTTGTTTGGTTGGTTTTTTGTGATTCTTTGTGTATCTGTGAGATATATTTCTTGGTGTTTTCATTATTTCCTTTTTATGTTACGGATTTGATCAACGTTCTTTGAACTGTGCAATGTATTTAATTGTTTTTCTTTATTATATATCTGAGTGTACAGTATAAGATATGTATATATATATTTACACATTTATAATTCTCGATTGGATTCAATAAAAACCTCTCTGCACGTCATTTGTTTATAATAATCAAATTTATTTATGGTTCTGGTTGATTGGGACTGATAGTAAATAAAAGCAGCTTTACTGTCAAAAAAAAAAAAATACTAGATTTTCTTTTTTCAAGAAAATCTAAATGAAATGTATAAATTTTTATTTATAATAAAAATTATGAAATCATTAGAAACTTTGGTCTTTATTAAATCTGATATATTAATGTAAAAAGGATAAAAAAATTTAAGAGGTACAAATTAATAAGTAACTTAAAATAATTTAATTCATTTAACTACGTTAACTAGATAAAAGATTATTACAGTAGAGCTACTCTGTGCTTATTGTGATGAAATTTTTTTCTAATAGGGAAATAAGATTCCAAGAATGAATTCCTGGAAATAAATAAGTTACTACTATCGGTTGAAATCTTACTCTAAACTTTATAGTAAAAGCTTTAAAGGTATCGTTCAATGAACGTACAGTAATTCATAGCTTTCTTGTATAATTGAAGACAAAATGCTGAGTTAAGTACAGTACCTACTCAAAGAATCTGTCAGCCGTAAAACCATTTTAGTCTAATCGTACGTTACTAACCGTAGAAAAGGATAAATTAAGAAACGAGAACTAAAAAGTTCATTTTCTTAGAAAGTAATTTTATCCACAAGAGAAAATATAATTATAAAAAAAGCAATTAATCCTGGCTTAACGCTAATTTCGTACCATAAAAACATAGAATTTTACGAGTAGTAATATTCATATTTCACATGTATATTACTTCCTAGTTGACTGATTTGTAGCGCATTTAATCAATTGTATGCCTTTCACAAGTTAATGAATTATACACAAACCCTAAAACATACGCCTATTTATTACACATAACCTTAATAAATCGTAAATGTCTACAAGTAAAATCGTTGAAAACGTATTAAACAAAATTTTTTTTATTTCAAAACACTTCAAATATCTGTTATTCCTAAGTCATTACAATTTTAATGACACTAAATTTAAAACCAAAACACATCAAAATAAGTACTTTACAATATATAAAAAATACCAAAGGTAATTAGAAAAGAATTGTTTAATTTACCCTGATTCGAATTAGGGAAAATATTTGTATATCTTGTAGAATTTTATTTCTGAAATAAATTTAGTAAAGATTGATGAAATAAGAAACATCAAAAGTAAACAAGGTAGTAAATAGATTAAATACGTAAAAAAGCACAAAAATATCTGCTTCCCGTGATGGAGATTGAGTATTTGAGGCCTAATCGAACCAGTTAAAATTTTACTCCAAGCTATTTAAAATTATCTTTGGAAACCAATTTTCTTATAGTGTTCTAACTAATATCCTGTAGTACTCCCCCAAAATTAACATCCTAATCTAGGGAGTCATAAATGTACAAGATACATGATACTTATTTCATGAACAAATAAATTTTATTACGATCGATATAATATTACACTATATAAATCACATAAAAAGTAGATAGGTATCCTAGTCTAGAGATAATGCAAAAAGAAACTGCCTCAGAATTTGGATGGATCAGGGAAAACTGTGATAAAGATTTTATTAGAGATTATCATAAAATAACAATTATAAAATAAAAAAATAGATTTGATAAAATCAATATTTATCATCAAAAATATTATTAAAAGTAAATATGTATATATTACTAAATTATTCACAATTTACTGTGGGTTAATTAAAATTATTTGACCGCATATTTATGTACATGTTGAACAGGATGCAAAAAATTATTCCTTTTTAAAATTTTTTTTTAATTAGTGTAATCTAAAAATTTATCACTAGAGTTTCAGCATGTTGTTTCTCTAAAATAAAATCTTTTCATTATATCTTAATTAAATTTTGAGGAATATTTTAAATAGTTCGGGTAATTAAGTAAAAACGGCAACAGAGGTTTAAGCCGTACACATAAACCAAAATATTTTGTTGAGTAATACGAAAACAATCCTGTTTCCTGTTGTGATATATCTTCAAAGGAAGAAAGGACTTTAAATCAAAAGAACTAAAGACACATGCATGGCAGAAAACGGCATTAATTATCAGGAAATATTATACGAATCAATTATTACTATCAAATATGTATATATTAATTAGAAAGAAGCACAAGAAAATATTTTCTTGCAGCGTAACATATTATGTTAGTGAAATGCAGAAAATAGGAAAAATCTGATTTGGAACCACATTACTTCCTTGTGTGCCTATTAAATTACATATACACATTTAAAAAAAATGAAAAGTACATAAAATTTTATTTCATTAATAACTTCTGATTTGTTTCATTTTTTTATTGTTAATCAATAATAACAATAAAAAAAATAAAAATAATAACAATAACTATAAAAATTATAGATTTTTTTTTACAATCAGAGGTTAATATTTACTAATAAATCAATGTTAATAAAAATGTTAACATTTATTACTAAAAATGTTAAAAAAATGGAGGTAAAATCTGATTCGAAACGATGTGCCTTCCCCTTCTAAGATCCAAATATTTCATTAACTCAAATTTCATTTGGTTATAACTCTGGAAGTAATGAAAATAATTACAATTTATGATATTGTTGAAAAGCTCTCAATGAGATTTTTATACTTTATTTTTTTTATACAAAAATTTGTTTTTGGACACTTTTGATTCAGTCGATTGCAATCAAAAGTGGAGGTGCACAACTAGACTTTTTATTTCTACGTTTACTACGTTAAATGAAAAAAAACTAAATTTAAAAAAAAATCACTGAAAATGTACAACCAATAAAAAGTTACCTAACATATTTTTTTTAAGGGAGGGGGTAAATTATGATGAATTGTATTGTAATATTAATATTATTAAAAATTTAAATAACAGGAAAACCGTTTTAAAAAATCAAAAAGACCGGTATTTTTAAACATTGATCGACTTCTCTAACCCTAATATTGCCTTCAGAGTCTTTTTAGGCCAGATGCACTACTATTATACTTAGGAAGATGTAAAAAAATTCGGTTAAAAATATGCAATAAATAAAAAGCTTTTATAGCTTTATCAATTTTTGAGGAAGGAAAGAATTTGGGGGCAAATTTTTTTTAATGATAAGATAAGCATGTACGCATGTACTGGAGCTTAATAGAGGTACGGTTATGTTAACAAAATTTTGAGTAGATTGACCATAAAGAAACTACCTACTTCATCCATTAGAGATATTAATCGCAAACCTTTACCAACAAATTGCCCCATATACACGAATATCTGTGCTAAATTTCATCAAAATCGTGTAAACTTCAAAAACGTGTACATAGATCACATATGAACATTTCTCCTTCCCGCTGTTGTTTTTGTTTTTTGGGGGTCCCTGAGAAATGAAACATTAAAAAATGAAAAAAATCCATACCCATTTTTTTGATTGATTGTCATACTTTCATCCTTGCAGAGTAGTTGCAGAGCTATAACACCAGGAAAGTAATGGCAAGCAAAGTTCAATTCGTTCTCGTAAACAAAAATATTTTGTTGAATTACACGAAAACATTCCTGTTGCATGGTTTGATATAGGTTCACAGGAACATAGGACTAAAATAGAAATCTAAAGAAGCATTTATAGTTCTGTAAAATCAAGAAAATGGCATTAAATATCAGGAAAAATAATATTAGATTCGTACGAATCTGATATTTAAATTTCATATTTCTCTATTAATATCAAATAAAGATCTAATAATTATAAACTCAAAAAAATATTTTCGTACAACGTAACTTATTGTTAACAAAACGTATAGAATAGGAAAAATGGGGAAGGGAAGAGTAAAAGCTCATATACATCAATTCGCACACTTTTTGATGAATTGAAAGGAAATATTTCTAATATCATTGCAGCAATTCTTAAGGAAAGACTTGTAAACGGAAAAAAATACTCTGCTTTGCTTCCTGTATCATATAATTAAATAAATGTACCTAATTACATAGATTTTATAGATCTATAAAATAAATATAATTTATTTTACATGTGAGCTGCGTGACTTTATGAACAATCTGTGTTAAAATAAATAATATATCATTGTTTTTCATGTTTATAATTTAAAAAAAGAGAGAAAAACCTTTTATTATTTTAAATTTTTTTTCACGTGTATGTATTAACAAAGAGCTATTGTAGTTTCGTGTTAGTTTATTTTTTTTACAGAATTTGTTGTGTTTGTACGTTAATTAGAAGACTATAATAGAGACCGACTGAAATTTGTAATGTAATAAAACTATTAGCAAAACGTTGTTACTTAATTGTTTGTTAAAACACTTTTTTTACGTTTTTCACTCAGATTTGATAATTGACCAAGAACAACGACTATGTTTAGTCCTATTTTAATTATACATTAATATAATCTCAATTAAAAAAACAAAAAAAAAAAAACAAAGAACAAAACATACCTGCCTAAATAATGTGATTATTTGTTAATGATAAATGGTGCACAAACATAAAAGACATTAGCAAAACACATTATAGGGTCCGAACATTAGATGATCCTGCACTTATTTAATGACCCTTTTAATTTGGTCATTAATTAATGTTTTCAGCTGCCTTGGTGGACCCTAATAAAGAAAATGATCTAGGCCGACTTGTATCAGAATGGTGCAATTTATACTTATGATTTTTTAATTTATATAACTGAAACAAAACGCATGCGTTAGCACAAATACACAAAGATTTAAACAATTTAAATATTCTATTCTATTTTATTTAAACTACTTTGTCAGTATTTGAGTTCAAATGAAGGATTTTTTTATTGATTATAAAACAACTTTCCATAAGTACATTCCTTTTAAATAGTAGAAAATATATAGGGTTTTAACAGAGTATGCAACCCTTCAATATACAGTACTTCAAAAAAAAAAAAATTAAATTTAGCAAATGCTCAGAGAAATTTTCTATTTTTTTTTAGTGTGAGACCTCCTTATCTCAAGCTGAAAGGAAGAGGAAATTCAAGTTTTTTTAATTGAAAGGTAGGGTTACAGCACAAAATTTTAAAGAACACAGAAGCACAAAAATTTTAGCGAAAAATAATTTGGACTGCAGCAACTACTCAACAGCAAAAGACTAAAAAAAACTAAATTAACTTAAAAGTGTCTTATTGTTTATATTTTAAATAATTAATATGTAGTAATTTAACCCTACTTATTTTTTTAATTTTATAATTAATTATACATTTTATAATACTATTCTGATCAAGGTTTTACAATCAAGTGTTTTTAAGTTAAAACCTTTTCTTTAAAGTGTAATGCCTTTCAATTTAAAATGTTTAAACTGCCCCTTTATGGGAACCCCCCTTGTTGTGTGGGATGTGTTGGTCTCGCACCAAACACTACGTTGTAGGATTGGAGTATTTGCTAAACTTTTATTTCTATATTTGACAATCAATTAATCTATGATTCAAACAATTCAGTACGACTGCCGCTATCAGTTATTTGAATTTTTCAAAAAATCATATTCACAGTTAAAAATAAAACAAGCTTTAAAATCTGTTATATTATTTTTTATCAAGGAGTAAACATCTTGTTTAGGTCTAACAAAAAAAGCTACCAATACAGTTAAATAAATATATGTTGAATTAGTAATATAATTATAAAATATCGACTGATATGAGATTTTTTTAAAATAATTATTAAAAGATATCTTTTCTTGAATAACTTTACTAATAAATTGAATAAAATAAAATGTAAAAAAAAAATAAAAACATGCTTTTAAAAAAAAAAGGTAAAAAATTGATTACCCAGTTAACATAAATAGAAAAATTTTGTTATCAACAAAATAATATGTATAAAGTTATTTATTTCCGCAAGAACACAATGAAAATCATGGGGCACGACCTCAGTTCTATTTTGCACCTTAACTTTAGTTCTTCCAATGAGATTTACTAGACATTGTGTATAATCATTTCTATTTTGCATCAAAACCTTTGTCATATTTAAAGAATTTATGTAGAAATTGAATATGAAAGAGCACCCTATGCTTTTCATTGTGGTATTGCAAAAATAGACAACTTTATACATATTAATTTGTAGAAAACAAATTTATTTTCTATTTATGTTTACTGAGTAATTCATCTTTTAAGGTTTTTTAAAAAGCATATTTTTATTTTATACTTTTTATTAATACATTGTTTAAGTATTTAAATACTACCACAAATGCTACTTAGATCGACACAAGATATAGGTATTGTGATCTAAAGACCTCTCGGCCTTTCATCTGGAGGTCCCGGGTTCAAATCCCGGTCAGGCATGGCATTATCACACACACTACAAATCATTCATCTTCATCCTCTGAAGAATGCCTAACAGTGGATTCGGAGGTTAAAAAAAAAGATATAGATGTTGTGGTTGTTACAGAACATCTTGTAAGCTTGAATATAATACGGGAGTTATCGATATCTCGAACAATAGTGTTCGATTATATCGATGTTCATCCCAAAAACCTACTGCGCATGTGTACTACTCCTCTCCACTTTCTGGGCATGTATACTATCCGCTAACCATTAACCGTGGAACGAAAGCCGTTAACCGTTAAAGGAAAGTGTCCTAAGAATAAGCATGTAATTAAATAAATAATTTAGAAAAATTAAGTTAAAATATTCTAATTAATAAAAAGAAAAAAAATGAAAATATTTGCCACAATTTTGTTAAGTAAATCTTTGTCTATAGCAACAGATAGAAAAAAAAGTAAATTTTTCATAAAAGAAAAATTGAAACGTGGTTAGAAGACTATAACAAAAAATTTCCACTTAACATCCTTCTAATCGATTTCATGACTCATCAGAATCTTTTATGCAATATTTTAAATTAAAAAAATACATACTTCATATAAATATAAAATTTATGTAAATTTTCTATGATAAATATTAACAGTATATTTTTGAATATTTTATGAAAATTATGTGTTAATTAAATATCTCTCTTATGCTTTATATAAAAATGTGCGAAATATGATTTAATTTATTTTTTAAAAAAATACTTTAGTTCCGCCTTGACCATTATTAGTTTAAAAATCACTGAAGTTTTCTTTTATAAATGTTAATTTTAATAATCTATAAGGTAGATTACATAGAAAGCTACCTATTGTAATAGGTACCATGATTCGACTTCCGGAAAATTTCGACATATTTTTGCGTTTCACATTCCCCAGACACCAAAACCACCGTCAGTTCAAAGGTTTATATATTCATTTATATGTATATTTCACTTTCTTGTGGACTCAATAACTGCCGCAATTTTGCGCCAATCACTTTCAAATTGATACATAAAATCTAACGACCCAAAACCTCAGTCGAATTTTTTAATGGGCAAAATAGGACTATAGGACCATAGGAGTGGAAATGGGGGACTTTTTCGAAAATAGATATCGCTATAACTTGCGTATTAAGTAAAGTACCTTAAAAAAAACTTAACAAATAATTAAATCAACAATTGCGACTCCCTCCGGAGAAGGGGGTGCATTGGTCCCTCCAAACAATTAGGGCCCCGTTGTGGCGTATTCCTGCTAGCCTATGAAGCGTTAGCACCAAAAGGACTTCAGTGGACGGTCTGAAGGGGAATTACGTCGGGAGCTCAGGTTTTAAAAGCCTAGTCTCCCGCTGTCGGACCCAGAAATGGGTTTGAGAACGCTGGTCCAAACGGATATGGAATGCTAATCACAAATCCGTCCATAAAATATAACAACACTTGAAACTTAGACTCGTCATTAAAATAAACCCTTGAAACACGCCCGATTACAGAATCATACAGCAGCAAGGGACACTGTCCAGGCTCTGCGATTCGAAGGGAGAATTTGTGATACTCCCGCCACTTTTGCATTCCATTCCATTCCCTAAATTTAGTAATAGCTTGTAGTGTAATGAGAAAACGTAGTGTCCGTAAAACATGGACAGTAATGTTTGATACGAGCGCGTACAATCTAAGTTCGCCTACCCCTATTTTACCCCGGTGAAATCTACCTCCGCCTTCTGGCGTGCCGAAAGGATTTTTTTTTATATTAAAAAGAAAGTAATTTAAACAACCATGACTAAATTTGGTTACGTAGAAGCACACATAATTCGTTTTTAATCTTAATGACAAAAAAAATAGCAAAATTAAAAAAAAAAATAAATAAAAAATGCTAGAGTTTGTTATTTACATATTATGTAAATTAAATGTCAAATATCAAGGAAATCATTACTTTAACATTAATAGAATAACACCTAATATCACTAGGTGATAGGCTATTAAGTAATCTTTTTTAATATAATTATGTAAAATGTTGTTTGAAGATACGTTAAATGAATATGAGAATAAATTAAATAAAAATATTAAGAAAGAAAAAATGGAAACAATACCTTATTTGTTGAGTATTTATAACTCACCCAAAAGAATAAAATATGAAATGATAAAAAAATAATAATTTGTTTATTATTATTACTTTTAATATTATTACTGATAGATATGTTTTATATTTTAATTATTTAAATTATTTTCAATTTTAAAATAAAATTAAATGCTTAATTAGTTTTTTAAAAACATCATTTTTAAATGAATGTATTTAGGAAAATTTTAAAAGATAAATTAAGATTAAACATTCCTTCGTGGTATTGTACCATCACCAAGAAAATATTTCTAACAAAGAAAAAATTTGATTCGTGTTTCGAGTTATAGCTTGCGAAAAATTTCACCCGGATTTCTATTCCAAGGATAAAAAGACCATACTAAAATGTTTGAAACTTAAGTTAAGCGATGAATTTTATAGTTTCATTTTGGGTTTAAATTTGAAAAATTAAATAAAACAGGTCCATAACTGTATATTAATTAATTTAAAAAAAAATTATCAATACAAAAAATTGTGTCTCAAAACTTGTTTCTTTTTTTTAGATATTAACGTTCATCAAACTTTTTGTTTTTCTGTTCAGTTTCCGGAACTACCGTAAGGTATTACTTCAGAGGATAAGTGAGGATATGTATGATTGTAAATTTAGTGTAGTCTTGTAGTCTCAGGTCGAACATTCCCGAGATGTGTGGTTAATTGAAACCGAACCACCGAAGAACAGAGGTATCCACGATCTAGTATTAATAAAATGCCAGTAAACAACAATATTCATAGACAGTATTTAATTATAAGAAAGGTCTATGTAAGCAAAGTAAACTGGACGTGAAAAAAGATTAAGAAATTTGATTTTTCCTAAAAATAAAAAAGAGGTAAACGTAATAGAAAAATACTTCTTTAGATTTTCTCAAAATTAGATTCTCTATAATTTTTTTTAATACGGCATTTAATCAAGTTATTGTACGTCATATAACAATAATTGCGAATTGTAACACCAAATTATATGTTTTACAATAATTTTCTCACGAATTACTAGATTTTCAGTTCTGGAATTTATTTTATTCAATTCCTTAGATTAAAACCTATATGTAATCATGCAGTAAACCGATGAGGAAATTTAACAAGTTTTAATAAAACAGAAAAAAGTTAATTAAAAAATGTGTGCTCAAAAGCACCAAAAACAAGACAACACTGAATATTTCTATATATAAAATCTGGTTTAAATAAGAATCTCAAAGGAGATAAACAAAAAGATACATTAATTTAAAGTCAAAATACAACTTTGTAAAAAATAACCACAAACTAAACTTGTTAAGTATAAAAAAAAACAACAGGTTTAAAGAAAGTAAATGTTACATAAATCGAAGAGAGAATTTAACGAGAAAAGTTACAATAAAGGCAAGCAGAAATAAATTTAATTAAAAAAGAGTACACATAACCACGAAAAAGAAAATAATACCGAAAAGTTCTATTATATTACATCTAGCAGGATTTTAACAAGAATTTAGGAGAATATAAACAAGAAATAACTTAAAAAACGAAACAAGAAAACAAAGTTTAAATTCAAAGAAAAAACTCTGCAAAGAGAGAACAACCGCAAGACCTAAGAAAACTAGATAAATATAAAAAAGGTTGAAGAGGGCAAAAACAGCTAAAAGTTTGAGAGGAAATTTTAACAAGAAAGGTTTTATAAAATCAATCGGAAACAAATATAAAAAAAAATGATGTGGACAGTACATGACTTCCTTGAACGCTTATTAGATTACATATACACTTTATTTTTAAATAAAAAGAACATAAAATTGAATTTCATTAATAACTTCTGATATTTTCTCTTTTTTTTTTGTTATTGAATTATTGTTTATCATAAATATTTTTTACAATCACAGGTTAATCAATAAACAAAAATTAATCAATAAACTCAAGTTTAAAAAAAAAAAAAAAAAAATTAGGAGATGAAGTCGGATTTTAACCCACATTGGTTAAAATCCCTTTGTAAGATCCAAATATTTCATTAATTAAAATTTTATTTGGCTATAACTCTGAAACCAATAAAAATAAGTACCACTTATGATATATAGTTGAAAAGCTCTCAATTAGGGCTTATTACTGCAGTTAAGAAAGAGTCCAAAATCCCTTTTTTCCTTTTTTTTTTTTTTTTTTGATTTTGGGCATGGACACTTCTGGTTTAGTCGATTGTAATAATCAAACTGGGAAGTACAAAACTAGTTGTTACAATAGTTCTAAATCCAAAATTTCAACATCCTATGGCTAATCGTTTTTAAGTTACGGGAGATGCATACGCACATACGTAGTACAAACGTGACGCTGAAACTGATCAAAATGGATTCAGAGATGGTCAAAATGGATATTTCCGTTGAAATCTGAAAACCGAATTTTTTTACAATCACAATACTTCCTTTGCATCGTACAAGGAAGTAAAAGAGTAAAAAAAAAGGAAAAAGACCAAAAAGAATACATCACCTAACACTTCAATAATATAAAAACAGGTATAACTTAAACAAAAATTGCGGTAATTTAAATAAAATAAAACAAAAACAAAACTGGTAAAATTATATTGATTGCGGAAGGGTGAAATTAAGCGTGATGGGGAAATGGGGACCTACCCTGATAATTTTCTTGAGTTTTTTTATTGAAATTTATGAAACTGAAATTTTATGTAAAAAAACAATTAAAGATGATAAAAATAATATTTTATAACTTACATTAGATATTTTTTTGGTTAAATTTCCAAAATTAAATTTGGCATAATTTTTCATCTTACATTAACTAAGTAAAATTATATAATTTAGTGGTCAAAGTGAAATTGGAAATAACTAACCTTTTTACATAAAAGTAATAATAATAAAAACAGAAATAATAATAATAATAATAATAAAAGTAATATTAAAGATGTCTTACATTTTTTTCAAGTGATGTACTAAATGTCAAAAAAAGTTTAGTTACGTGTATTTAAGTTCATCAATGATTAATTAATGGACTCTATTGTCCATATCTGTCTGAAATTGAATGTCTGGTGTGGTATCATGCAAGATCGAATTTTTTGGCTATTTTTTTCTACGAGCAAACTATTTCGGGTAAAGCGTACTCGCGCATATTAGAGAGCTTTGTGGGTTTGCCGACTGAAAATATGGAGGATCAATTTTCAAACGTAATGGAGTCCAACTCATGCAGAATTTTTGTGGATTAAAATCAACGACAGATCAGATAAGCAAGGAAGCTCCCATAGCTTGGCCATTTCGAAGCCCCAATTTGACGCCGATGGATTCCTGTTTTTGGGACTAAGTAAATGACATCGTACCAAAAAACTCCAGTCACTTGACCACCTATACCAAAAAATAACTGCAAACATGTTTGGCTAATGTGGAATGAGGGGTGGAATACAGGTTTGACGTCTGCAGGCTGTCGTAAATGAGTTACGATTAAAAAAAACTTTAGTCTGTACTTTCATGTAATATTACACATTTATTACATGGATCAAAATGGATATTTCCGTTGAAATCTGAAAACCGAATTTGATTTTAATATTAGCTAGGTTTCATAAGAAAGCTACCTACTGTAATGGATACCATGATTAGACTTCGGGAAAATTTCGACATATCTTCGCGTTTCACATCCACCAAACCCCAAAACCAACGTCAGCTCAAAAGTTTATAAATATATATATATATATATATATATATATATATATATATATATACATATAGTTACCACATATGTGTCTAATTTAATATCGGCGAGCGATAACGGTAGCAACGATGTGAGAGTGGGCATAGTATACGGACGCGCGGATGCAAGCATCACTCCCACCGCGCAGTTCTCCCACCGTAGCGGTGCTGCAGCCCCACCCCTCTCAGTCTCCAATAAAAGACCGTGCACGAAAATGAATTGGCAATTCATCATCGACCACAAACTGGAGAAGATCAAGTAGAAGAAGAACACGACAGAAGAAGTTCCATGGCCGGCTTAACGTGGGACCTCCCGGCGGATGCCATTCCTGCCGGAACAGCATGCCTGGCCGGCCCGCCGGGGAAGTCGCTGGATGTGGACGCTACCTTCCCGCTCCAGCTCCAACTCGCCGGGCTTCAATCGCCCTGGCCGGCGGGCTCAGCCGCAGGAGCCGGCCCAGCGTACGATCGCTTGAGGAGAACCGCCTCGGCCACGTCGGCGAAGGACGACCGACGCCGACCCGACAATGCGGTGGCTCTGGGGGCCACCACTGCTGTAGTGGGGACCCAACCGCCGCTGAGGGAAAGCTCGGTCGGACGTCAATGGACGAGCTGCAACTCCCCCGACCTCGCCGGAGACCAGCTTCCGGACCCAACAGGTCTTCTCAGAGGTAACTCAGAGGCCACCACAAGGTTATGAAATACGAACCGTCGAAGCAATTCCACCACAAAAACGGCCCTTTTCAGGGGTCACCATGAGGTTAGTAAGTGCTACGTAAGAAGCCATTCGGCGACAATATATATATATTTCACTTTTTGTGGACACGTTTACTGCCGTAATTTTGTGCCAATCACTTAGAATTATCCCTTAAAAATAACTCGTCCCAAAAATCTCGTGTTCGTTAACGGCAAAAATCGGACTATGACGGGGTGGAAATGTGGGGCTTTTTCGAAAAAACAAAAAATCGCTATAACGTTTTTATTAAGCAAAATATCGAATTCGTTTGAACTTTCTACTGTTTTTTGGAATGGACCTAAAACATATCTACGTAAAGTTTTTTGATATCACCAACGATTGGCCCAGGGGGTAAAAAAATGGGGTTTTTGAAGACAAAAAAAATCATACCTCCCTTAATAGGCACACTATCGAATTGGTTTAGAGTGATCGTTAGTCCTATAAATATTACCTAAAACTTTTGTCTAACAATTTTTGATATGACCAACCCTTACGCCAAGGGATGACCAAAATATTGCTGGAATTGTAAGAAGATGGAGCTTGTCATATGCATACATGTGAAACATTTTTCACGTGCAACCATTGTCGTATTGAGTAAATTTGAAGTTTCTCTTAAGGTGGAAATCTTTTTTATCCCCTACTTAGCAATGGTGAAATCTATCTCCACTTTCTGACGTGCCGAAAAGAATTTTTTTAATCTGTCAGGAATTTGAAGGAATTTCAGCTGTGATTTTATTTAATTATGATTTTCTTTTATATATAAATGTAGAAACATTATTACTATTAGTTTTGTCTTTAATCGCATGTACATTTTAATTTTATAATTAATTATACATTTTTCATTATCAAGGTTTTACCACGTTTTTTTTTACCCATATAGACAAATGATGGAGCACTAACTTTTGTTTATCAAAGCATAATACGCCAACCCATACCTCAAATGATCTATATTATTATTTACTGAACAGAATAAAATTTTTTTTATTTGTTGTCATGAATCAATGTTTTTTTTTTTTTTTTTTTTTTTTTTTTTTTAATAGTATTATAAAAAAAAATAATTACTGGTTTACAACCACTAGAATATATAACTTCATCTGACGCAACTACGATGAGTAACTCTGCTGTTTCTCCTGAAATACATGTCCTCCTTTAGCTGTCTAAAACCAGAGATTCTAGAAGTATATTCTACGTTCCGGTTTTAATTCTTCTAAGTTCTATTAGAACTTAGGAGGATCTTAGTAAGGCGTGATTAGATTTTTAAAAAAATTCTATTTGATCCTGATAAAAATGTAATACATTACAAACGGAAATTAAAAATAAGATTTAAAAAATAAAGAAATATTATCCTTGCAAAATAGTATAAAAATTGTAGTAGCTTAGGAATAATAATAATAAGTAAATATGAATTTCGTCACCTTATCTGTACTAATTCTATTCGTTCGCGTTTACTGAAGACTTTCTAAACATATATGGTATAGATATACAGCAATGGTTGCTCAGAAAAGATACAGTTAAATCTTGTACATACAGAAAATATACTTGTTTAATCAACTGACGTCACGGATCATCAAACGAAAAAAGAAGTTAATATTTATTGCATACCAGTATTATATACTTTAAAAGGTAATATTATTAAACCGTGTCAAAAATGAATAAAATATAATAAAGTATGACTTTTATTTAAATGTGACTTAAATAATTCTCATAGAAATTTTATGTTACGTAGTAATATTTTAATTTTAATTTTATATGTAATTAAGTATTCTTGGTTAAGCGAAGTAATACTTATTAAGGTTCCCTTTGTTAATAATAAAGCGATGAATTTATAAGCTAATACTCATTACTACCGTACATAAACAATTTTGTGATTTACATCTTAATAGCAGAATATAATAATTATTTCAGTTTAATTAATTTTGATCGCATGTTAATTTTTTTATTGACTCGGTTAAGTAATTTCGTAAGAATTCCTGTTATTCAGCATACTTTTTTATAAAAAAATTTATTAAAACCTGAATTCAAAATATCAGAACTATAAAGATACTTATTCAACATCTCAATCGCTGATATAAAACGAATTATTCTGCTACTACAATCTATAAAAAAATAATAAAATTTTTGCAAAATTTTATAATAAATTTAATTTATTGTTTTCTCCAAGTCAATCAGAGTGTACAAATTTTTCTTGTTAATTTTATATTAACATATTTTTCATACTCTTTTTCCAGCTGGGCTAATATAGATCTCGTAAACACTTTTATTTTGTTTGTTTTCTCTTTTCAAACTTCACTGTGCCAATTCTTTCATACATCTGACCGCTGGTTCTTAATTTATTATATTTTGATTCTGAAAATGTTCCAATTTTTTAATTTCTTCTACCAAAAAAATCCTTATGTTGGATTTTCCCTTCAGAAATAAATTTTTCTGTGAAGTTTTTGTAATTTTGGAAAAAAAAATTCTTTGTTTTTTTCTTTGTTAATAATTGATTTTTTTTATTCTTATAAGATGTAAAACATTAATAATATTGATGAATAATATATTAATGATATTGATATTAATAATATCAATTAATTCATATCGGGTTGGCACACTATTTCGGATAAACAAAAGATAGTGCTCCAGCATTTACCTGGATGGATAAAACAAAATTGTGATAAAACCACGAAAAATTTTTAATTTTCTGCTTAATATTTTGTTCTATTTTGTGGGTCCTAAAATTTTACTTAAAATCCTTCTTTCTCGTTTTTTTTTTTAAATCAATTAAATTTAAAGATTGTAATCCGTAAAGATTTTTGGGTTTAATTATTGGATTATAATGTCCTATTTTTTTTAATTTACGGATAGGCATTTTTTGTCGTGGATCTTTTTATTTATTCCATAGGTTTTCTCAATTTTCCCAATCCATTTTATGAATCACCATTTTTTAATATCCGTTTTCTTGGATTGTGATCTAAATATATAAATTTTTCAACCCTATTTTTTCCAAAGTTTAACTTTGGAAAAATTCGATGCACTTTTTATACTTGTCACGAATTTATTTTTTTCTTATAAATTTTGTAATTTTGTTTTTCCTGCTATTTCTTTGAAAATATTAAGTTGGATTTCCGCCAATTCGATTTTTTTGTATAGGAAATTTCAAATTTTTCGTGAAAATGTAACAGCTGATTTTGTTCCTTTTGACTTTGTACCTAGAGTTAAGTAATGCATTTATAATTCTCCTAATTGAAGATTCAAAAATATAACTAATTTTTATAAAATAATGCTTGTTAAAACGCTAACAACGTGTCTGCAATAGTTTTCATCAGAAATCATACGGATATTTTGCCCACAAACTTAATTTAGGAATAGGTAACGATCAAAGTTTCTTAAATTAATTTTCTGGTTTTAGAATTGATTCCGGATTCTTCTAGAGTATTAAATAAAGTTTTCTAGTTTATATAATCATGGGCTTTCTTAAAATTCCCTTTTAATAACTATATGTAATTATATTAACATATAGTGAGTGATATGTGATTTTATTATATGTAATTTTTTGACAGATGAATTGAAATTTTATAAGAACTTACGTTCATATAATCCACGAAAGGTTGAATATTATTCTTTGAGTAAATTTAGTTATTAGAATAAGGTAAATGTGATTACTAATCAAATTTTTACAACTATTTTGTTTTTTAAATCGAAAGCATTTAATGACAAATCAGTAGGAGATAAATAATTATATTTATTCTCATAATTTCATTCTATTACAGAATTTTAATAAAGTGTGAAATCCCTTAAAAGAAATTTCAACAGTTAACAGAAAAAAAAGAAAATTTACCAAATACTTAATATAATAAAACATTGCATTAAAGGGTTTTATACAACATTAACACAATGTAAAATATTAAATTTTTTATTTATGTTTGGGTTATATTTAGTTATCTCGTCGATGGTGGATGTTGATCGAACAAAAGATTATGTTTACAGAAATCTTGGTAAATCACAATAGAAATGGTTTCAAAAACCCAACCTTCCTATGAAATATATTGTTTACATCCATTCAAAACATAAATGAAATAAATTATAAGAAAAATTATGTTTCATGTATTTTACAGAAATTATTAAAAATAATAAGAAAATGTTCTATTTAATCGTAGATATTTTGATTAAAAAAAGACAGAAAGATTAAAATAAGATGGAGAGTATTTTTTTAATTTATTTTACCAAACCCCTAAAACTACCTCTTTTAGTATGAGATAGCCGTAAGATAAGAATATTAGTATATGTAAAATATCTCTATAAAAAAATTCAATTTGCCCTTGGTTAAAGGCGTACTGCTGACCTAATATTGGAATTATATTCATAAGTAATTTTAACTTACAGTGTTCCTCAGAATTCAATAAAGTGAGGTTAAAAATATTATTCTTATTCGTCCTACAGTGAATTTTGACTGTTTTACTCGTATCTAAATGAACAAATCTTTAAATATATACAAACTGTTTCAAGAGGAAAGGGAAATAATTTGATAACTGATTCTAGAAGTTGTAATAAGGAAAAGTTTTGTACAAAAACGTCCGAAAACACTTCGTTATCAAGTTACGGCTAGTGAAAAATTTCGTTTTTTTCTAGATTTCAGTTTCCTGGTGAAATGTATTCGACATATATGAATTTATAACAAATCACCGTAATGTGAATTTTTATAACTTTGTAACATTTCTCTGTTAAGTTTTGTTCTGTTTTATTTTTACAAAATGAAAGTTGATTTTTTTTCATACACTTAATTACATTAATTTTCTAAGAATTAAATGTTCTACAAGTTTTGATAATAAAATTTACGAGTTTATTCGTCATTAACAAAGTTATTGTACTTCAAACCTAAAAAAATCGTGTTGTTCATTATCGAATTTTTCTGTTTCACGTTGAATATCGTGAAAACTATGAAAGATACAGTTTTAGGATCTGTTTTTTTCGATTTTTAAAGTCAAAAAACATAAAAAACCATCAAGTTTACACTTTATATAACGCCTTAAAAAGTTTAGTACGATCTCATTTCACCGGGAGAATTGAAATCCGGACGAAAGTTTTATCTTGTCACAACTCGATAACAAAGCGTTTTTAGACATAGGTTTATTTGAACTTTTTTCTTATTATTATTATTTCACTTTCTTCTGACTCACTCTATATATATATATATATATATATATATATATATATATATATATTTATAGTCCTTACGTCTAAAATCTATGTAAGAAACACTTATCTAATCTAAAATATTTATAATTTATATTGCCTGTTATATTTTTTCTCCCGTTTAAAATAATTAAAAATTTAACGAATTGCAATACTACAATTAACTTTATCAATTAACTATCGTTGAATTTATTTGTTATGTTGTGTTGAAACCTGTAGGCTATCAGATTCTATAATTTTTATAATTTACAACCTACGATAAAAAAATATATTTACAAAATCTAGTTACGATTTCGTAATCCCACGTATAATACTATTAAACCGACATCTCTGTAAATAAATATGTCAAACACTTCCGAAGAATAAGACAACAGTAGAAGAATAAATAAGGGTGTTACGTAAAAGTACTCTTAACTAATCTCTACGTTGAATTAAATATAATACGCCTAGTTCTTGGCAATAAAAAATAAATAAATAAACCATTACATTGCTATTTTAATAAATTTATTTTATTATTATTATTTTATAGATTATAATAAACTTCAAAAAAGAGCATGTAAAGTGGTTTCAACCATTTTGTCAAACAACCCAAATTTAAATCTTTCTAAGCATTGTAATACATTGACCCTAAAGTTTCCATTATTTCTCACTTTATAAATTATATTTCCAAACGAATGAATACTTAGTAAAATTCAATGTAATCCTTTATTTACGGTAAAAGAAAATGTACGCGATACATAATTATTTTAATTTATACATTAAGAAGACTTTACAAGTTCAAATTTAGACCATTTTAAATAAATTGCCTTCAACTGTTTTAGAAAAAAGAACATTTTTGATAAAGAAATTTCTGATTATTTATTAACAAGAATTTTTTATTCGTTATTTTCCTTACATTATAAAAAATATATTATATAATTATTTTTATATTTTGTGCATTAAAAAATTAACCTGCAATCTGCATGTACAGCCTAATTCAGAGGTATGCATTTATTAATAATTGCTTTTATTCGCACTTATTCTGATTTTTTATATAAATCCGATTAATTTTTTTAATTAATCTATATTTATTTTAATTACGTTTTATTTACATTTTGTCTTACTTTTAAACGCCATCTTAATTAAGTATTTCATAATATTTTTAGAATTATCTAAGGATAGTACTTTTTTTACATAAATTATGGTACTCATAAGAATTACAGGGACCCTGTATTATAAAATTTAAAAAATAAATAAAATTATTATTATTATTATTATTATTAGTATTAATATATCATTTGAATATATACCAGAAGCAAAACGTTTCAGAAATATTATGAAATTAAAAATAATAAATTATTTTTAGAGTTAATAATAAGTAGGGAAACCATTAAATAACACAGAAAACGTAAAAAAAGAATTTTGCTAATGTTCCAACTGCAAAACCAACTATTCTTTGGTATGACAACACAGCCCCTCCCCGGTCAAAATATTTTAAATGAAAAGAATAAGGATGTGACAAATCATTTTAAAAACAAAAAATTTTGTCGTGAAAAATATTGGGCTAGGACAATCGTAACTGTAATGGCTGTCATCTAACATTTTTGACGTCTAGTTTTTGAATTGGCCTGCAGTACGCTCAAAATACTGATCGCTACCTAAAAATGTACTGTTTTGAAGTTGAGCGTCTGTTAAATTTCATTTTGTAATGTTTAATTGTTGAAAAGTTATTTAAGAGATCATCCAGTTGGGTCAAAGAATGAGGTGTTAAAGTTTCGGTCAGTTAGGAGTATTGTAATTGCTCCTATAGAACACTTTTAAAAACTAACTGCTAAACATATAAAATAATAATCATCTTGGTTATGGTTCTCTTAAATCGATTTTTTTTACAAAAAATATTACTTTTCAAAATAGCATTATTTTTAATGCCCTTCAAAATGATTTATCGCAAACTTAATCTTTCCATACAGAATGTTTTAATTTTATCCGTTGGTCTTGGAAGTGTGGTGGTCTGATATGAAAAAACGGATAGTTTCGAGGTTGTGGCATTTGGTAAATTTTAATTTTTCTATGTTTAACTGTTGAAAAGATAAACTTTTATATATATATATATATATATATATATATATATATCTTCTTGAAGTTTATATATAACACACAATATTATTAGTGAAATAAATATTGTTTATTTAACGGAAAATTTCAGCAGTACGAAGTGTGTCAGAAAAGTAATCAGACTGACGTTTTACTTTCCGAAGTTTTTATTTTTTTCAAACAACAATATTATCCCCTTTAAAGTAGTTCCCTTGGGTAGCTATACACCTGCGGAGTCGTTGTTCCCACTCCGGTAGCAGCGTTGGAAGGCTTCAACTGATGGGGCTTTTAACTGGTCGGACACAGTCTTTTGAATGTTCTCCAGAGTTCCAAAATTACGTCCTTTTAAGATATGTTTCAATTTCGGGAAAAGGAAAAACTCACAAGGACTAAAATCAGGTGAATAGAGGGGTTAGGAACCGTAGGAATGCGTTTTGAGGTCAAAAATTCCCTGATGGAAATGACCGTGTGACACGGGGCATTGTCATGATGAATCATCCACTTGTCTGCAATATCTGGTCTCGCGTGAATCATTCTTTTCCTGAGCCTTTCAAGGACACCTTTGTAAAACACTTGGTTGACCGTTTGTCCTGGAGGAACAAATTATTTATGCACGATACCCCTACTGTCAAAAAAGCAAATCAGCACGGTATGATCTTTGATTTGCTCATTCGACTTTTTTCGGTCGAGGAGATGACGGAGTGTGCTGCTCTTAGCTTTACCGCTTTGTTTCAGGATCGTACTCAAATATCCAGGATTGATCACCTGTGATCACATGATTGAAGAATTCTTGGTCTTTGTCAATCCTCTCAAGAAGATCAACGCACATGTTTCTTCGATTGTCCTTCTGTTCCGTTGTGAGGTTGTCGGCACCAATTTCGCAGAAACCATTCGCATGTCCAAATCGTCTGTCAAAATTTGATGTACGGTGAAAGTGTTTAAATTTAACTGTTCGCTCATCATCCTTATTGTTAAACGACGGTCTGAACTCACAACAACACTCACACGCTCAACGTTTTCTTTAGATTTTGAAGTTGAAGGTCTCTCTGGTTGATATTCAACGTGTTCTCGGCCTTCCAAAAATGATTTGTGCTAGCCGAAAAATTGTGCTCTTGATAAGCAATGTTCCCCATAGGTCTGTTTCTACTTTTCAAAAGTCACCCTCGCGGATTCCCTAAGTTTAACACAAAACTTGATTGCACAACGTTGCTCTAAATTCTAATGCTCCATTTTCGTAACACATAATAAAAACACAACTTCACTGATGGCGCTGTCAAAAGTAATATGTTGCTGAACGGAGTTGATACTAGTACTGAGCATGTGGAAGGGATGCACAAACCGGTCTAGCACGGACCGGTAGACAGCGTTTCCAGATCGCTCGCAGTGTTACCATTCTCATTACTTTACTCACACACCCTGTATTAAGAAATTTGTTATAAAGACACAGGGAAAATGTATTTATTAGTAATTAGAAAAACTAATCTTAATTAGTCCGTTGTTAAAGGATTATTAGAAAATAATCTTTACAATTATCGTCTCTCCGGCTTTTATAAGTTTATAAACAATAAGAAGTATGTACTTGTTAATAAATTGGATGGATTTTTTTTCCATTTTTCGATTTTTAATCTCCCCTGAATATAACCTTGGTAATTCATCCAGAGGTTTCGGGTTTGCCGGTCAGGCATGGCATTTTTTATACGTTAAAAAACTCCATTTCCGTATCCCACGCACAAGCTTCAAGTTTATGTATTGATATAAAAAAATAATTAATTAAATATCATTGAAGAAAAAAAATTGGATACAGTTATTCAAGTGGATACGTGTTTTAGCATTTATTTTTAGCTTATTATATCCGGAGCGAATGAATATAAAATCAAAAACTTGAATAATTACTGATGTGTAAAGATAGATATGAATACGACACACGTTACTGAGGCTGCTTAATTTTTATTTAAATCCAACAAAGGGTGATATAAACTCTTGTTAAATATGACTCACATGGTCATGCAGCTGTGGGTAGGGGATGTAAGATGACTCCATCGGCATCTGGTACTGCTTCTTCGTAGGAACATCATGGTGTCTCTGAGGGACAGCCCCAACCGTGAAGGGGTGGAAAACCTCGGTCTACCGCTTACGATGATTGGATGGGGACTCTCTTGCAGTACCGTTGGGGAGAAAGTAAGTCCTAGTCCCAATGGGGGTCCTTTCGGTGGTTACCCCATTAGAGGCACGGTATAAAGACCGAGTCCCGGTGGGGGGATCCTTTGGGATCCCCTCATTAAAGGTATGGCGCCTAAACGACTGAGTCCCGGCTATTTGGCGAGAAATTTGTTCCCGACGGGATAGTTAGTTGCTATCACCTCGGAGCCCCGAATTTACATTTAGTCGGATCCATTCCCGGGGGCGGTGGCCGGGGAAAAAAGAAAAAAAAAGAAAAATATGACTTGTTAAATATAACTAAACTCTTATTAAATATGACCAGGAAAATTTAGCAAATGTGATTTTTACCTTTCACCCTAGCCTTAAATTGAAACTAGCCTGCTTAAAAAAAAAATTGAGCCAGCTTCCGGTTCTTTCGTTTTAAATAATTAAAGTGGATTACCTGTAGGTTTTCTGATTAATTATAACAAATTAGTTTTAAAAAAAAAAATTGTTTTATTTACTTTTGCCCCAAGGAAATTCTTTATTAGATTAATAATAATTAATTAGATAATTAAAAATTATTATACTACCTTTAAAAGAAAGAAAAAAATATGTACAGATATATTTATGTATCTGTATATTTATATATATCTATCTTTATATATCTTGTTATATATCATACACATGGTGTTCACTACAATACAATCGTGGATAACTATTAAATGTTAAGGAATTTATTTGGTAACGCTCTATAAGTATAATGTAAAATAATAATAATATATTATAATTTTACTTTAAAAATTATTAAATAAAAAAAATTCCAATTTCTTCTTTTTTTTGTTAGGAAAAAGTGGGCATCAACAGGTACAGTCATTGTCCGTTGTAAGTTGGGTAGATTATGAAAACATGATGCCATGCCAACCGGAAAAGCTCAAGCTACGACATTTGGCAAAATCGGCAGAAAATAATATCGTTAAGTGTTTTGTATATAAAAAATGATTATATAATTATTAATAGTTTTAGTACAT
This sequence comes from Lycorma delicatula, assembly GCF_047948215.1. Lineage (NCBI taxonomy): Eukaryota > Metazoa > Arthropoda > Insecta > Hemiptera > Fulgoridae > Lycorma > Lycorma delicatula. Next base: position 35,524,812 of record NC_134460.1, on the reverse strand, counting down.
TTTACATATGCTTAAATCAAATAAAATTAAAAAAAAAAAAATGTTATAAAAGAGTATTTTCATTAGTTTCCTTTCATTTATATTTAAGAGAAATTTCAATAATAAAATAAAATTGAATTTAATTAAACAAAATTAAATGGACTTTAATAAAAAATTGATCGGAGTTTAAAATTGTTGCATTCTTGAATTTCCAGTTATTATGAAGAGAATTATTAAGCTTCAAACTCATCGGAAAAAAAGTTTATAGCGTACTGTATAGATTTAATAATTGGCATCCTACAAGTTTTAACAACAACAAAAAAATTTGTTTGTACAATATAAACTAATAAGAATATTATTATCAATGTTAAATATTATCAAATAAAAATAAATAATAAAATTAAAAAAAAAAAAAATGGTTGACGTTTTCATCAATAGAATTCCGGATTACTTTTTCTAACATATCAATAATAAAGCAACACTAATATTAGCCTGACAGGTTAACAATAACGCTATTAATGCCATCTGTCAGAATAAAATGCCATTCTTAACTTTCATCAATGAACAATCCAATCCATCTACATATAAGGACAGAAGATTTTAAATCTTCATTTCTATTGCCGTGATTAGTTAAAAAAAAAGATACATAAATCAAAATGACCTCGGTTTAACAGCAAAAAACATAAATAAAATTTTATTGTTTTTATTATAAAAGTTTTGTTTTTAACTTTCCTTTTTCATAAGGTAAAAAAAAAATAAACTCTTTAAAGAGACTTTTTTTAAATTTATAACCCTACAAAATAAAACTATACTGGGATAATTTAAAAAATTATATACATCGCCTGTTAACAAAATACAACTTATTAATAAAAATAATTAAAAATTTAAAAGTTAAGATAGAAAAATGAAATTTAGGAAATGCTCTTCTACCTTGAAACGAGCTAGTTTTTGATGAGAGATCAACACACTTCAGGCAAAGAGAAGTGCCCCCACGGAGGGCGGTAAATAAAAAATTTTAAATGGAAAAACACAACACTTAAAAGCAACATTTTTGATTGATGTAATAAACTTGATGTTAAAACCTTGATGAATAACATTATAAATGCGTAATTATAAAATAAAAAGTTTACTACATAATAATTGTACACGTATTTAATTTTTAAACATGGAGTAATATGATGAAACTAAAATAAAAAATTAATTACAAGATAAATCATACTTCAGAAAATGAGAATGAAAGTTATTTGAACACATATTTACGAACATACTGGATTGGATATAGTAAATATAAGGTTTTTTTTTTTAATTAGTATTACTTCAATATTAATTTATAGAGTAATATTGTTTGTGTAAAACAAAATATTTGAATTTTATTGTAAACTAGCAAACAAGGCAATGCTTCGCTATTGCTAACTTTGAGTGTATATATATATATATATATATATATATATATATATAGATTAAATGAACACAATTGAAAGGTTGATAAAACATTTAAAAAATGAACCTTACGGAACATCACAAAATTTAATCTTTCACTTTATCTTTTTTTCCCCTTTGTCCCTATTTCCCTTTTTCCTTCTTCACTTTTTCCCTATTTCCCTTTTCCCCTTTTACCTATTAACTTTTCCCTTTATTACTTCTGCCATATTTTCCTTTTTCCTTTTTCTGACTTTTCCCTTTTTCCGGCATGTAAATCGGTTCAGCAGGTTTTAGTCTATAGCGAACACACATACGAACATTACCTTTTATATATATAGAAGAAGAAAGTCTGTTTTTAAATTTGTTTGTTTCGGAAATATTTCGACACCGGCGTCACTTAGCTGGTATTTTTTTGCAAAAATTTGTCATTTCATATAACTAATGTATATTCTGAATGTGAAAATAGGAGGAGAAAAGATTATGGAGGTAGAAGAATTTTGTTATTTGGGAAGTAGAATTACTAAAGATGGACGAAGCAGGAGCGATATAAAATGCCGAATAGCACAGGCGTAACGAGCCTTCAGCCAGAATTATAATTTGTTTACATCAAAAATTAATTTAAATGTCAGGAAAAGATTTTTGAAAGTATATGTTTGGAGTGTCGCTTTATATGGAAGTGAAACTTGGACGATCGGAGTATCTGAGAAGAAAAGTTTAGAAGCTTTTGAAATATGGTACTATAGGAGAATCTTAAAAATCAGATGGGTGGATAAAGTGACAAATGAAGAGGTATTACGGCAAATAGATGAAGAAAGAAGCATTTGGAAAAATATAGTTAAAAGAAGAGATAGTCTTATAGGCCACATACTAAGGCATCCTGGAATAGTCGCTTTAATATTGGAAGGACAGGTAGAAGGGAAAAATTGTGTAGGCAGGCCACGTTTGGAATATGTAAAACAAATTGTTAGGGATGTAGTATGTAGAGGGTATACTGAAATGAAACGACTAGCACTAGATAGGGAATCTTGGAGAGCTGCATCAAACCAGTCAAATGACTGAAGACAAAAAAAAATATTCTGAATATGAGCCAAATTGGACCACCATAAATACAATTTTTCCAAATATCTCAACCCGAGCGCCATCTAGCGGGTCAACGTTTTACAGAAGCATTTCTTTCCATGTAAGTAACATATATGCTGAATATGACCCAGATCGGACTATAAATACAATTTTTCGAAATATAACGACCCCAGCGCCACCTAGCGGGTCCAAACTAATTCAGAAACCTTCGGAGGCGTTAGCACAACTAACCAAAGTTTCATTGCTATCGGATGAACGGTTTAGGAAGGCATAAGAGCACAGACAGACAAACATCATTTTTATATACATAGATAAATATGTAGGAAGATATTTTAAATGGTTTGATAAAATATTAAAAATGGCAACCGAAGTATAATTAGCAAGAATTTTTCGTAATTGTATTTAATTACACAAAAAAAATTACGTGGGCTAGTTTGATACAGATGAATATTGTTATTCTTTTAGGATAAAAGTTTTTAACTATTCTTTTTAGTAAATATTGCACATACATAAACATAAATCCGTGTTTAATCTAATCTATTTTTTTTTATATCTTAAATAACCGTTTGTAAATATGAATCTTGAAGACTGGTAATTACAAAATAAAAATTTTATCTTATCGTTTTGTTTTTATATTTATGAACGTGCAAAGTTTTTTTAAAAAGAATAGTCACTTATTCTTAAAAAAAACAAAAAACAATGTAAACCTCTACCAAACTATATATATATATATATATTCAATAATATTTGAAGCTCTTTCTTTTTCTGTTAAGCCTCCCGTAAAAATTCATATTACTTCAGAGGATGAATGAGGATGATCCTAAAATGAGGCTAAATACGAAAAAGAAGAGAATGAGAATGAGAATAATTCATGTTAACTTATAAATCACTGAATTCCTTAAAATTAAAATAAAATAAATTTGAGTTAATCTGTTAGTATTTTGAAATGATAAAAAATTCAATCTAATGTTTAAAGTACATTTTTTTATTTAAAAACGTCTGGTTTTGGAGATCAACGTACAGTACCGTTTGTAATGTTATACATATTAACTTTAAGGTTTGGTTTATCACTGAAAATATTGATAGTTTAAACGGTATAATTGTATTATTTTATAATTTTTTTTTGCGGTGCAGTGACAAACAAAATATACTTCTATTGTTGCAGTGTAAGTAGTAACAGGAAAATTGAATTTTTACTTCTTTGTACAAAGAAAGGTAGTACTGTTATTGAGAAAAATTTCGACTTTTAGATTTCAACGGAAATAAGCATTTTGATCATCCTTGAATCCATTTTGTCTAGTTTCGTCTGTATGTACGTACGTGTGTACGTATCTCGCATAACTCAAAAACGATTAACCGTAGGATATTGAAATTTTGGTTTTAAGACTGTTATAACATCTAATTTTGTACCTCCCTTTTGATTGCAATCGACTGGACCAAAAGTATCAAAAAAAGTCCAAAACCAAAAAAAACGTTGGATTTTTTACTCTTTTTTAACTGCAATAATAAGTCCTCATTGAAAGCTTCAACGATATATACCATAAGTGGTACTTTTTTTCATTGGTTCTAGAGTTACAACCAAATAAAATTTTAATTAATGAAATATTTGGATTTTACAAGAAGAAGAATAGAATCCGATTTCGTCTTGTTTTTTAAACTTTTTTTTTAATTTAAATATATTGATTTATTAACAATAAATTTAAATATTTATTAAACATTTTTGCAATAAATAATAGTTCAATAATAACAATAAAAAAAAAATGAAAAAATATTAGAAGTTATTAATGAAATAAAATTTTATGTACTTTTCATTTTAAAAAAATGTGTATATGTAATTTATAGGCGTTCAAAGAAGTCATGTGGTCCACATCAGATTTTTTGCTGTATTTATTTTTCATATTTTCTGAAAAAATAGATATATCACACAGTTCATAATGTTTAGTAATTTCATTATTTTTAAGAGAAGATTTAAGTTAATTTTATAAAAAAAACATTATTTCTATATTAATTTTTTTTTTTTAATTTTCTATGATGATTCCATAGTGAATTTTAATATTAAAAAAGTGATTTTATAAACTGATATACATAAAATTTTATAAGATGTATTAATATTTTTAAAAAAACCGGATTTGCCCAATTTTGAACGATACCATTTTTCTGTTTTCTGGGGTCCTTTGGGGTCAATTCGTCAAGATTCAGTAAAAACCGGATACGCCCAATTTGTACCGATCACTTTACTTTCCCTTCTATATAGCTGTAGCTTCGCTATAGCTACTATATAGACGGGTATGTAATAAGAACGTTGACCTCATATATCCAGAAATCCGGATTACATTAAAATTCATTACGAGGTTGTTTGAGGAACTTGGGTGCGGTAGATCTACTGAACGTAAAGATGATGCACAAAAGAATCCCGCGAAGCCGTTCTTATAAACAATAAACCTTTTATCGAAGAAGACTCTTTAAGTAACAATACCAGCAATATACGTTGCTCGTAAACATGTTTACTTTAAAAATATGAACTATTAACAAGGAGTGGACGTATCAGTTAGTTTTGCGACCAATTACTTAACATGAATAAAGTAGAAGTTTAACTAAAGAAGTTTCTTAAGGAAAGTAAATTGTCTTCTTTTTTTTAAAATTTGTTTTTCTTTTAATAAAATCACGCCCGAATGATTTCATTTAAAAAAAATTCTTTTCTTCTTTTTTTAAAAATATAATTATTATTTTTATTTACAAAATAGATGCATGTTGTAAAAGATACTGTTGCAGTTTTACAAAGATGTTAACATAATAACTAGCAAAAAAAACATTCGTATATGATAGATAGCTGGAGCAGCTATTTTTCGCACCGGTATATATATTTTTTTTAAGACTGAATTTTTAACAAAAAATTGAATTTTCAAATACTGATATAAGATAAAATTTTAACATTAATTCACGCTAAATTTTATTGAATTTTTAAGAGAAAAAACGTTTTTGTAAATTCCTTTGATACTACGGACTTTGTGTTCTTCTGATGAAGATAGAAGGTCTAAATTAAAAAAAAAGAAGAAAGTTAAAGCCATTGGGTCAAAGTAGAAACGTGAATATACTTTAAAATCCACTAACAAAGTCTCCACTACAAACGTGAATGTACTTTTATTGAATCTGTTAAATGGATATTTTCAAACTTAATTCTAATTTGTTAAGAAAGTTCTTCATACAACGAATATTCTTTGAACAGTTTTATTTAGATACGGCGAAGAAAATATTATTTTTCATCGTTGAGTACGGGTTCGTGATAAAAACCTACTGGGTTGGTCTAGTGGTTAACGCGTCTTCCCAAATCAGCTGATTTGGAAGTCGAGAGTTACAGCGTTCAAGTCTTAGTAAAGCCAGTTATTTTTACATGGATTTGAATACTAGATCGTGGATACCGGTGTTCTTTGGTGGTTGGGTTTCAATTAACCACACATCTCAGGAATGGTCGAACTGAGAATGTACAAGACAACACTTCATTTACACTCATACATATCATCCTCGTTCATCCTCTGAAGAATTATCTAAACGGTAGTTACCGGAGGCTAAACAGGGAAAAAGAGAGAGGGTTCGTGATAAAATTTAGGGTTTTTTTACGGTAAAGCTTACCTTTCCTATTCATGAGATTTTCTCCATGTAACCTCTTCTATTCATATAATTCTCACTCAACTTCATCTTTCAAATCAATCTAGGATGTACTCTTGCTCTAAGTCTGAAAAAAATCCCTGTTCGGTCAAATTTTCAGTTTTAATTTAGAAATTATACTATGTATTTAGCTTAGAGCGAAATTAGGGTTTCTGGAAAACAACTGTAACACTAATGAAATAATATAGAAAAAAATTTTATACTAAAAGCATATAAACAGGTGATTTTACTTAAAAACGGCCAGGTAGACAAAAGTAGTTGCAAAAATTTAATTAAAAATCTTTTCATTTGAGAAGGTTCTAGCTTTTCCATCGTATACTGATCTTGCAAAGGGCAGAAAAAGGCTTATGGGCCGATATCTATCTATCAAAACTTTAGAAAAGAAGGAACTACGTTACTTTAAAAAGAAAAAAGGAAAAAAGATCGTATAGCAAACTAACAATACACAAAATATATCCAGAAGTATATAAATTAAACTGCAGTAATTTCCTTAACTACTACATTAGATAAGATAGAGAAAATTGATCCTTCCTTGTATTACCCACAGAAAATAAAAGTCCTTTAGGAAGTACATACAAGATTTTCACAGGTGCAAATAGCCTCGTAAAAAATAAGTACGTGAACGAAAAAAAGATATTAACTAAAGTATACAAATTTTTGCACACAGCGCTTAAAAATAGAAATTTTAACATACTGGAACATATGAAATACACATACGTATACACTAAAATTCGACAAAAAAGTTAAATGAACAAATCTAACAAAGATCTATTAATTTAAAAGCGGGAGTATGTTGTGTTATAAAATTAAAATCGATATTTAAAAGGCAATGGATAAATTAATCTATATATATATAGATTAATTATTATATATATATATATATATATATATATATATATATGTATATATGATAACTAGGATCGTCCTTATGTGCGCATCATGACCATCTGTCTACTGGTCACATTTTTATAAAACTTTGTAGATTTATACCTTATACGCTTGGTTATTATTATTATTAGAATTATCACAGTATTCCTAATGGAGTTGAGAAAGTAAAGATATTCATTAAATAAAAAAATTATTATTTTATTTCCTTTTTTTAAATTTTTTATAATCCTTTCATTAAAAAAAAAAAAAATCTTAATCTAGGAAACATTACAAAATGATTGAATAAAAATCTGACAAAATAATTGTAATATTCCTGATACTGAATATTTATTCTTATATAGTGGAAAAATAATGACACATGAATATAAAACAAAGAAGTTTTAAAAATTCTAAAAAAATTTATATTTTTAACCACTGATCGGCCTCTCATCCCCAAAGGCGTTTTTAAGACACTTATTCTACTTTTATACCTAGGAAGATATCAAAATAATTTTGCTAAAAATTATTTGCAATATATAAAAAGATAAATTTCTTAGTATTTTTGGGAAGGGATAAACATTTTTTTATTTTCTGTTGCCATGGTGAAAGAATTTGAGTTATCTATATACCTCTTGAGTTATCTTTCTTTTTTTCTTTTTCTTGTTTAGCCTCCGGTAACTACCGTTTAGATAATATTTCAGAGGATGAATGAGGATGATATGTATGATTGTAAATGAAGTGTAGTCTTGTAAATTCTCAGTTTGACCATACCTGAGATGTGTGGTTAATTGAAACCCAACCATCAAAGAATACCGGTATCCACGATCTAGTATTCAAGTCCGTGTAAAAATAGCGTGTAATAGCTGGCTTTACTAGGACTTGAACGCTGGAACTCTCGACTTCCAAATCAGCTGATAGACGCGTTCACCACTAGACCAACCCGGTGGGTTTCTTGAGTTATCTATATACAAATTATCTAACCTATCTGTATATATTTAATATTTTGTTATTATTATTATTATTTTAATTAGCTTACATTAGCACATTTAATGATTTTCGAATAATATTTAGAATAATAATAATAGTTATTATTATTTAATAATAACAATTAGAAGTGGAAAATTAATAATATTGGGAAAATAATTATGTTGAAAAATTAATAATCTCGTCAATTTTTAATTGGAAATTTGACTAAGTAACCTTCAGACCTATAGAAGTTCCACCGAAAAAAAAGGAGGGTTTGGTCAGATAAATCTCGCAATAAAAAAAGGGCCATCCGTGCGTCGGAAAAACCGGAACAAAGGAAGCTTCGTCTACATCATTAGTGTAACAGAGCTTCTAATGATGAACGAGGGAAACGTTGAAGAAAAGAGAGCTTTTCAGGCTTTAATTGTTAATTATCAGTATTATTCTCACAACCATGAGACGGTCAGCGGGAGTACAGGGGGTGGAGCCCTGACCGGTTAGTTATTAAATACTATTTAAAAAAAAAATATCGTTTTTATGAGTTCGTCTGATACATATTTAACAAAGACTGAACTTCAATCACAGCTTTTTCAAATAAACGTCACTTTAAGTACTTCCATTACAAAGTAAAATTTTTACTGGTGTTTACTATTAATAGGCAATATATTAGAAGAAATTTAGAATGTACGCGTGTGTATGTTTGCGAGTATATATTCTATTGTGTATATAAAGTAATATGGTGGATATTAATAGTTTTTAAGCTTGCAACAAACAACACAGTTTTAAATAGTAATAGAAGAAAGTTATTTGAGACAAGACTATAAAATAAGATTGATTTTATGGTAGTATTTTTATTTAAAACCTTTCGAACCCGAGCAAAGCAGCCAGAGCGAACAGAGTACTTCTAACGTGGGTATATTCCGACCACCGGCCGATTTCCATGATGTTCGACAGGAATATATGGTAACCTTAGGCCTCAATACGTCAGTCCCCCGTCCAATCAAAGCAGCCAATTACAAAGCATTCTATAATTCAAAACACCCATAAAGTCTTTGTGCCTAGTCCATTATATATATTTTCACCTTTCTTCTTTGTCTGCTTTTAAAACTGATAAAAACTAAAATTTTCTAATTATATCGCAATGTATATATCGTTTAACAGATTAAGTTATTTAAGTAATAATGTATAATGTTAAATTAATTATCTCTATTAGATTGATTATTAATAGCAATAATAGTAAATGTAAGAAAAAACGATTTTATACTCCCGTAAGTTTAAGCAGTTATATGATGTCCAATATATAGGAGTTACAACTCTTTCATATAACTTTTATATCATAAAATGTAAATATTATAAAAATGTAATCAAATATGATTACGAATATGTACTGAAGCAATACATATATATTATTTTTAGTTGCGAAATAAATTTTAGTTTTAATTTTTTTTTATTTAAAAATTTATGTTCCATAATAATATTAAAAAACTGAAGAATAATTTATTTGATAAATCTATTTTCACCTTCAACACTAATGTCTTCTGTTTATTTCAATTATTTTATCTGTTCAAGATAAAAATAATAATAATAATAATAAAACAGACTATATATCTTTTAAAACTAAAGCATAATAGTATTATTATCATATTAGTATGTTCTAGTTTTTATCAGATCGATTGCTGAACTATTTTTCAATAAACGATCTGATATATAGAAAATTTTGAGTTTTTATCTTTTAAAATCTAATAAGAGTATATCTCAAGGAGTACAAATGTCTTACATAGACATTTGTAACCCGAAGCGACGCTTTCTTGGACGATAATTCTAAAAATTAATTATTAAAGCGGTTTAAGAATGTTTTAATCTACCTAAATAAATAAATATTTTTAATTATGTAGTATTTTACATATAATTCCAATTTGTAAATAATAATAAGAATAATAATACATTTTATAAATCACATTAGGAATGGGTAAATGTGCTATTCCACAGTTAATAAAAACTGTCCCAGCTGATTAAAAAATATAGAAAAAAGAGGTTAATGTTCATTAAATATTAAAAAATAATAAGTAATTAAATGATAGTAAAATAAATATGAGACGATTTTAAAAATAAATATTTAATTAGTAATGAACAATTAAAAATTACTTGAGCTCATGTTATTTACAAACGTTAAAGGAAGATGCAGAAAATACAAGGTTTTTTTATTTTATTAACTTTTTTTTTGTTTGATGAATAAATTCTCCACAGAAACTTTGAAACTTGTTCGTGGGAATATGGAAATGGAATTTTGTATCGTGTGAAAAATGCCGTGCCTGAACGGAATTCAAATTCAGAACCTCCAGATGAAACGCTATTACTGCGCCAGAGAGATCGGCAAAATAATATTATAATATTAATTTAATTAATATTATTTAAAAACTCATCTTAAAGGTAAAAAAATCTTTAATTTTATTCTAAACCACTTTATACGAAATTTTTTTAATTTTTTTTTTCTAATTGGATTGATAATTTTTGAAAATCAGTAAAGAAAGCAAAATAAGACTCTTCTTTGTAAGTTAAAGTCTTACGCTAGATTATATGAAACAATTCTGTGTGGTGTGTATGATTTTATTTGTTATTTTCTTAGATATATTTTCTTACATATATTGCAAAGTTAGTATATTTTTAAACACAAATGTATACATTCATTATAAATAATTGTGTAATAAATTATTTAATTTTTAAATATCGGTCTATTTGATTCATTTTTATTAACGGCAAAAAAATAATCTGCGTAATTTTTTAATTATTTTTTTAAGTTGATTTTCGATAAAAAAATCTATGAGAAAACGTATGGTTCATTCTTTAATAACTGCTGATTAATCACCTGAACGTAGTAAAATGTAATCGAAAACTAACTAAATAATCTTAATTTTCACGGAATTCGCATTACATTATTTTTACCAAATTTCATCGTTTTGTTAAAGAACATCCCGATGGTGACTAATAGATATTATAAAATGACATAACATTCATTATTTTGAGAAAGGCATTTAATTATTGTAAAAATAATTAACTATCTAAACTATTTTTAATAAAATTTAAACTTACCTAAACTCTATTTGTGTATATATAATTTATTTAGAAGTTAGCGGTGAGAATTACTAATACAAATTATATTAATTAATGTCAGGTTATATTATGTACTTTTAGATTATTAAATGATGAAAATATTATTTTAGACATATCTATATTTTCTTATAAAATATATAAAATCAATTAAAAAATTAAATGCCAAAGGCGAAAAAATAAATAAAAATATTAAACATTGAGATAAGAACTGTTACATTCTTCTGAGTAACTATGCTACCACTTTATCTACGAATTGAAGAGGGCAGACTACCTGATAATTATTCAAATTTCTGACGACGGTAGCAAGAAGCATTCAATTTTTGTTTCATCTTGTTTTTTAATACAAAAATAAAACTTTCTCTGGATTTATTTATTAGCTGAAAACGTATTTTTGATCACTCCAATGTAAATTAAGTCCGAAAAAGAAAGAACCTTTCTTTTTCCTGTTTAGCCTCCGGGAATTACCGTTCTGGTTACAATTCAGAGGATATGTATGAGTATAAATGAAGTGTAGTTTTGTAAAGTCTCAGTTTCACCGTTCCTGAGATGTGTGGTTAATTGAAACCCAACCACCAAAGAACACCGGTACCACAATCTAGTATTTAAATACGTATAAAAGTAACCGCCTTTATTAGGACTTGAACGCTAGAACTCTCTACTTCCAAATCAGCTGATTTTAGAAGACGAGTTCACCATTAGACCAACCCGGTGGGTTAAGTTTGGTTAGGTTATGTTAATATAACCCACCGGGTTGGTCTAGTGGTTAACGCGTCTTCCCAAATCAGCTGATTTGGAAGTCGAGAGTTACAGCGTTCAAGTCCTAGTAAAGCCAGTTATTTTTACATGGATTTGAATACTAGATCGTGGGAACCGGTGTTCTTTGGTGGTTGGGTTTCAATTAACCACACATCTCAGGAATGGTCGAACTGAGAATGTAAAAGACTAACACTTCATTTACACTCATACATATCATCCTCATTCATCCTCTGAAGAATTATCTAAACGGTAGTTACCGGAGGCTAAACAGGAAAAAGAAAGAAAGGTTATGTTAATGTACGTACCATTCGTTAAAAATTATTATAACCTTTTGGGAGGAAAATTCTGAAACAGTACCAATATTTTCATAGCTAGTTTCAAAAGTGATCTACAATACCTCTTAAATAACTGTATAACAATGAAGTACTAAAAACAATAAAAACTTACCAAATGATCCTGTTTGAAAACAATCTATTTTCTGAATGAGACCACTACTCGATATATTGTAAGGCACTTCCGGGATTGGCTGCTAAAATTATTAAACGGTAGCAATTTAGTTAGGATTATTTAGACAGTCAGATGTCTTTCAGTTAAAATATCTGTCAAAATATCAGTTAAAATATCCTACCTTTTCATTTAAAATCTCTAAGTTCCTCCACCAATAAGAGGGATTATTGTCTTTTACCAAAAAATAAATTGTTTCCAGATAGAATTTGCTAAATTTTATTTTTCTTTGTTTAACTGTTCAAATATTAACATTCTACGTAAGTCATACTTTGATTCATTATCTATTACTTAATAATCCAGTTTATACATATTTATTTATTTTAAATTCAGTAAAGTATAATAACAGAAATGACGATAAACATGAACAATGACATTAATATTGAAATATCTGGAAGTATTAAGCCAAATGATGATTAATTAAGTTGGAGTCAAATTTAATTAAGTTAATGAAATATATAAATTTATGAATAGGTATAATTTTTAAGTTGAAAGTATGCAAAGTTAAATATATCAGAATATTAAAAACTTGGGTGGGGATGTGTCAGGACGCATGGCCGTTGATTTAACGTGAAACGTTACAAACCTTGGATAAAGTTCCTCCGAGCTACAGACTGACCAACTTATCTTAAATGAAGAGCCACTAATGTATATTTAAAAAAAAAAAAAACTGAAAGTCTACACAATGGAAAATTTTAGTTTCTTCATTTGGCCAACTGTACAGATTAATTGGTCAGTCTATACGTAAGCGAGTCATTTTAGTGTATTGGATTGAAATAAAACGAGACATTGACCGCATACTAAATTTAATTTTAAGATAAAAAGACACTAAATGGTACACGATATTTATTTCAACTACTATTCGATGACAATTTTGTTCAACATTGGTTTGTGATATGAGAACTAAGAAACATAAGCCATAATAAGCAGCGGTACAGGGGCCCGCGCCGTCGTTCACTGAGCGCGCCGTGCCAGCTTTGGGACGCTCCTGAATCGGTCTCGCTCGCTCTACACCGCACACTGAGGTATTTTTGCGTGATCTCCCATTTCCATCGTAACGTGTAATTTATATTTCCGGTCTGCTTTTGCGCGGGCTGAGGCTGACGTATCGAATTTTTATACTTTTTTACATATTTAATTTTTTACACATAAATATTGTTAAAATATACTTGTTATTACTTAAATCGATTTATCTCGACAAACTGTAAAGACAAACACACGAATCATTGCGCTATAACGTCTAAGTCGTGAACTACACTGAATGGAAATGAGCGAGAGCGCCAGTTTTGGCCGATCTGTGCTGTGTCCGCTCTCCGCCAACACACTCGCCAGTGACGCAAACTCAAAGTCGTATCGGCGAGCTGACCGTGCAAGTTATAAAATGACACTGTATTTGTGTCTCTAATTAGGAAGTTATCACGGTAGGACGATAGAGACCTTTTCGTTACGCTACAAATTTACGTTCTCTTACCCGTTTGTTAAAGACGTTTCACGTCAAAAATAAATACTGTAACAAATCATATGTACATCTACACTATAGCCGTCTCATAGTCGTAGTATTATAAATATTTAGATTTCCATGCGTTATTAGATTTATAAAATGTTTTTATTTGAATTCTCTTGATAATAATTTTACTAAAATGATGTTGACATTTATGGTAATACGATACGTTTACGATTCTTTTTAATAATTTAGTCAGGAATGTTTGAATTTTATTGAGATGGCGGTGATTTGCACATCCGTAAACTTATAGGTTTTCATCCATGTAAGTCTAAGAAGATCTATTACACTGGGACAATTCATTACAAGTGGACAACTTTATATTGAAAAAACGACGTTGAAGTTTCAACACGTTGTTTTATTTAAGTCGTTTCATCTATACACGAGTAGAATATACAAGGCAACGATTCAAATGTATTCTTAAAATTTCATTTTATTTACATTAAGAACCTCTTTGATTACGAAGATCGATGAACAATCTTTATTTTTTAACTGAAAATGTTACATATATATAGACCTTTCTTAATGGATTTCATTGGCTGTTATATTACCAGTCCCATGAAGGTTTACAAAGTTGAATAGTAAGTTAAAAATCATTTGAATTATCTGAATAAAACATTTTTTATTTACTTAAATTTATAAAATAGTTTGTTATTTTTTCTAATGCAAATTATTACTTCCATCATTATATTCAATACTTTTTAAAATTAAAAACATTTTCTATTAAAAATATTTCTTATTAATAATACGTAAAACTTATATTTGAAACAAAAAAAGGAAATATGTATAAATTTGAAAATATTTGATCAGCTGATACGTAAAAGAATCTAGAAATGAAAGAGAACGATTTGACAGGAAAGTCGAAGTGTATAATAAAAACGAATTGAATTCCCTGTTTGGAGATAATCCAATTCAATACCATAACGAAGATTTGTTTATATTCCAAAAGTTACGGGTAAGAAGAATTTATTGCTGGCGTCAACTTTCTTAATTATTAAATAATTGAAAGGAAAAAAGATTAACTTTAAAAAAGCGTTAAAATTTTACTTAAATATAGTTCTAGATGGTTATTTGGATTGCTACACAATCATCATCAGGAATGATTATGGTTTGGCAATCCGGATTGAAGATTTAAAAGGCTAGAATAGGTTGGCTCATTTCGGCCTGGTTGATCCGGGTCTGTGTCTGTGGAGTGGGATATTAAATGATGCTTTCATGTTTTAAATGTCTGTCATCGGTATGATAAAAAATGATTAGGCGTAGTGAGACAAACCCACCGGGTTGGTCTAGTGATGAACGCGTCTTCCCAAATCAGCTGATTTGGAAGTCGAGAGTTCCAGCGTTCAGTTCCTGGTAAAGCCACTTATTTTTACAAGGATTTGAATACTAGATCGTGGATATCAGTGATCTTTGGTGGTTGGGATTCAATTAACCACACATCTCAGGAATGGTCGAATTGAGAATGTATGTACAAGACTACACTTCATTTACACTCATACATATCATCCTCATTCATCCTCTGAAGTATTATCTAAACGGTAGTTATCGGAGGCTAAAAAAGGAAAAAGGAAGGCGAAGTGAGACAGCTCGGGATATTAGGTCTATTTTAGATTTAAATGTTAACTGAGATAGCCGGACCAAATGGTCAATTGTAGGTAACATCATGAAATATTTGGTCCTTTAGCGATTACGAAGGGAGCGTAGGATGGCGAGTTCGAATTACTCGGGTGGTTAGGGACTGCTTGGGCGTTCCCTTGTAGCCAAGATAGGCGCACCGTAGTGTTTTTTTTTTGATCTGTTACTTCACGATGTTCGTTTTATTTTGTTGGTAGGGCTAGAGCTCAACATTTAAATATTTCATTTCTACTCAGTTCTGTTCGCTTGAGTAGTTTGTTTTGCGTTTATTGATAGTACGTTCTTACACCGATGGAAATTGTCATTCGTGTCATTTACATCGGTGGAATCCTAATGAAGACCTGAGAGATGTTATTCAGTCTGTGGGTTCAGACTATGACCTCACATAAAGCCCATCAGAGCTAGGTACGGTAGGGGTGGCGTGGCGACCGGAATTGTCACAAGGCGGGCGGGATCTTTAGGATAGGTCCTTAGGATCAGGATGTTTCTGCTGAATAAGCCTAGACAACAGTTGTTTATGTTTCTTTAATTTTATTTTTATTTTCAAATTCCATTTAAATTACTTATTTAATATTGTTTTGTAAACGATTATTTATTTGTCAATAATATTGTTTATTATTTATTTCTTTTAATTTCGTCCACTTTTTAATAAATATTTTTCTGTATTATTAATTGACTATGATTATTTAACAAATGGTATAAGTTTCAATTTAAATAAAATTATTTTTAAATAGTTTGGTGCGTAACTATGTATTCAAATTTATTTTCATAATAGTTTTGCTCAACTTTTTATTTGTGATTATAGTTGAAAAAAATTTAACAAATTTACAGAAAAAAAAACGTGTATACTGGATCTATAACCGTAATGACTGTAGCGATCTGATATGCGATGATGTGACTCCCAAAAATGTTTATCCATTCTTATGACTAATAATCGTTTCATGCCAAGCTTACTAAGAAGGCTGAGAAAGATTTCTTCATTGCACCTGTTGTTGCATATCAATATACCGAGAGATCAATGAAGTAAGATTACTGAAATAATCAGCCACTAACCTTCGCTGAAACGTTCCTTATCTTCACCACACAGACCAGCAGCAATAAATCGGAACGAACATAATTACTTTCAGAGAAAGCAACTCTAATTGCTTCCCAATTTTACCGTAGAAACTTAAATTCTTTAGTTATAACAAAGGCTGTGACCAATAAATATTTTCTTATAAGTGATACCTTTCCGTGCAGAACAATGTAATGAAGGGAACCAAAAATTATTAATTTCTATTCTCTGAAATAGGAAAGCTAATATTGTATGTCTGCTCAGTACGAAATATATATATGTATGTGTGTGTGTATATATATGAAATTCATTTTAACAATGAATTTCATTACATGAATTTTTTTTTTTTTTGAAAATCATTATAGGTAAAATTATATGATTGATTCGGTTTATTAAAATAGATATGCAGTTTTATTTTTATTTTATAAACCGTTTTTCAGATTGAAAAATCTATTCTTTCAAAAAGAGGCTATTGTGATTTTTTAAATAGGGCTTTATAAAATATAAAACCTTTAATCGGAAAACTCTAAATATTGATGAAATTAACTACAAAAGATTTGTTATTAGGCAACTTATCGGATATGTGTTTATATTATTTTTAACCGTTTCACACGGGTGAAAAATTATTTTTTTTTTAAACCTACCTTTATGCAATAAACTTATTATAATTTTTGTAATAAGTTTGGGATAATAAACAGGAATCACTGAACAATATTTAATTTCAAATGCTACTAGAAACGAATATATAATCGGGAAAAAAGCTGACAGCAAAGTTGTAATATTTTCCTGGCATTGGTTTTTATATTAATATAGTGGGAAAATAATTATTCCTGAAAAAAGTTGTCCTCCTTTTTTGAGATGGGGGTAATTTATTATTGAAGTTACATTATGAAATTAACATTATATATTTAAAAAATTCGAAAACTCGGGTTGTTTGTAAAATGTTTTGCTCCCCCATCTGCAAATCACCTTCCAAGAAATTAAAAAAAATTATCTACTTTTACTATGTTAAATGAAAGAAGCTAAAACAATTCCATTGAACAACCATGTACAACCAACAAAAAGTTGCCTAAGATCTCTTTTTTGGTGGTGGGGATGAATTGTGGTAAAATTTTATTGCAGTATTATTATTTAGACTTATTTATACTAAAGTTTATTATTTAAACTTTTAATAACAGTATTAATTTAAAACTACAATTACAACAATAAAAGTTTAGAAAATTAAATATAATATTTTATATACTCGTATATTAAAAGTTTAAATAAACCAAAAACGTTTTAAAAATTCAAAAAATCAATATTTTTAAATATTGATCGGTCCCTTCACCCACAATATGCCCACCAAAGTATTTTTTGGGTTCATTTGCACTTCTACTTTGCCTAAGAAGACATAAAAAAGATTCAATTAAAAAATATGCAATCAAGAAGTTGGCATTTTTCCTATTTTAAGGGAAGGGGGGAATTTTAAGGGCAATTTTTAAAAAATGGTAAGATAAGCATACGCACGCATTTACTGAGTTTAATATAAAGCGAGATTATATTTGCAAAATGTTGGGAAAATTTAACTCAAAATTGATTTACCTAACCTCTGGAAATATTGACCCCAAAACTTTAGTAACAAATTGCCTCACGTACATGAGTTTCTGTGTCAAATTTGATCAAAATTGGTTTATCCAGTCAAAAGTTATTAAGCTTCAAATATGCACAAAGGTACGTACAGAAATTACCTCCCAATTTTTGTTTTGTTTTGGGGTCCCTCAGTCATAAAATGTCGAGAAATGCTAAAAAACCTATATCCCATTTGTTGATTGATTACTATACTTTCCTTCTTGCAGCATAGCTGTCGAGCTTTGATGACAAGAAAGTTAAAATTAAGTTTACTTATATGCTGGTAAACAGTGACACATATATTTTAAATTTAATATTAAAAAAAGCCGACAAAGTGCTTCAAAACTTTAATTGCAAAGATGAACTTGACATATTTGAAAGAAAAATTAGATGGAACATTGGAATATTTAAATAAGCAAGTAAAAACTATGTAAAACGCTTTTTGTATTTTTTGACTAACATTCTGGGATTCAGGAATCCCTATGACCGACCGTATCTTCCTATCCCTTTGACCGATCATAATCAAAATTAAATGGCATTAATAAATCATTTTCTAAAGTCTTCTTACAGAAATTCATAAAACTCACTTAATTCAATCTTAAAAAATATATCAAAAAAGGAAGAGTGATGAAAGAAAGGAAAATATTAAGTTTTTTAAATTACAGAATACGTAGCTATAGGGACATACTTATTTAATAGAATAGATTGTTATGCTACAAAATTATCTGATTAATACAAGAGTGTGACTTTGAGTCAAAAACAACAAAAAGAAAAAAAAGGGTATTGCTTCCCACCATTACGATAGCTTGAATAAAACCAAACACCATCAACAAAATGTCTTAAGGACATTACTAACTAAGGGCATTAAGTTATGTGAAAAAATTTACATACCCTTTGAGTAAGATTTTCAGATAATAGATTTATAAAGGCCGTAGCTTCATGACCCTTTGATCGATTCTGATCAAAATTAAAGCATCACTGTTCTATCTAAGAAATGTTCTTACAAAATGTTATCCAATTCGGTCCATCCAGTCTGAGGATGGCAAAAAAATAACATAAAAAACATACATATGTCCAGAACTTTACAATGCTAATTGTGTTTGGTCAGTGAAGGGGGAAGAAGGGTCATGAAACGTCATGATCTGTAAATACACCAAGATATAAAAGTTTACCTGATCAGCTTATTTTTTTATATAGTTTTTCTTTACAACTGTACAGTATAACTGTACTGCAGAAAAAATTTAGGTCATAGATATTCAGTTTTTGAATAAATATATTTATTAAAAACATCTATTTATAATAAATATTTAAGTATAAATTTTAAAACAGATTCAAAAAACGGAAGACACATGTATTAATAACAATAAAAATATTAATAAATCATTTAGACCTAAGATTTACAAATTAACTACATTATTTTCAGGACTATAAAGAAATAATCTATTAAAAGCAACTGTATATTTATGATACAAGGACTTTTCACTCACCAGTACTATAAGTGTTTGTTATTTTTCACTCCTTAGTTGAAGGATTTAATAATAAGTTAATATGATGTAAGATATTTTTCAATAACTCTGAACTGAACAAATAAGGAAACAAGGTTTTTGTTTTATTTAAATTCACTTATAATTTCATATTAATAATACATAACAAGTTTAAAAGTATAAAATAAAACAAAATATACACATAGTGGCATAAAAGTCACTAGAAATTTGTTTATAAAAGTACTGAATTAATTTTATTTTATTTCAGAAAATACTTAACAATTATATTTTATGTTCAAAATGTTTTTCATGTTCATTAATACATTTTTTCACTTGCTTTAATAACTCGGTCGGATTTAAATTATTCTAAATATTTGCTGTTAGCTGGTGCATACAAATAAATAAAAATCTTGACTTGGAATGTAATACAAATTATACTGATAAACATAATTTTTGTTTCCTATCATGTGATACATGGTTTTAATCTGTTTTTTGATGCTGAAAATGAATATGAACTCAGAATTTTTCTATCACCTACCATTTTTGAAAAATATTTAAATTTCAATTAAAGGATTTTTTTTTCATTTTTCAATATATAGTTAGCATTTTAAGCTCCTACATTGTATTTTGTTAACTCATTTTTTATTGTTTAACTTTTATAACATAATTTGTAAGCTATAAATAAACAATACTAGACAAAGAATTAATCATATCATAATCACATATTCATGGACAAGATTAATCATGTCTGTGCAGGTCAAACAAAATATGCAGCTGAAAACACAGCTGTGTTGTTTGTATGAAGCACTGAATTTAGAAATGAATTAATTTCGTTCGGTCTTATTGTTGTCTTATGTTTGTTAACAGTACAGTTCATAATGCCTCGAAAATGTGTAAATGATGTGGATGCCTTTTGTTATATATGTAGTGAGCTTACCGTAAAATCAAATAGAAAAATACATTACATCTTTAATTAAAAAAGCATATCATTTGCACTTAGAGTGTAAAATTGGTGATCAGGATAAGACATGGGCTCCTCACATAGTATGCACTAATTGTTCTGTATATTTAAGGAGTAAGCTGAAAGGTACAAGGAAGGCTTTGCCCTTTGGTGTACCTATGGTTTGGCTTGAACCAAAGGATCATGTAACCGATTGTTACTTTTGTTTAATAAATGTATCTGGAGTCTCTAAAAATTCTAAACATACTGTAAAATATCCTTCATTGCAAACTGCAATCAGGCCTGTACCTCAGTGAAATTGTTCCAGTTCCTGAGCCACCCGTGAATGTATGTTTCGAAAGTAGCGATGAAGAATCAGGCAGTACTGAAGAAGGTAACAATGATTTTGATTTTGAATTATCTTCCAATAAGCCGCATCATATATCACATGGTGAATTAAATGACTTGGTTAGGGATTTAAATTTTTCAAAAAAAATCAAGCTGAACTGTTAGGAATAAGACTAAAAAGTTGGAATTTACTTAAAAAAAATATAAAATTTTCGGGCTTTCGAAGCAGACAAAAAGAATTTTCTCAGTACATTATTGATGAAAATAATTTGGTTTATTGCACAAATATTGATGAACTTATGTTGCACTTAGGACAAGTTCATGAACCTGAGGACTGGCGCCTTTCCAAGATGCCTCCAAGTGTAGTTTAAAAGTGATTCTTTTACACATCGGCAACAAATATCCTTCGATACCGATCGCTTACGATATTAATTTGAAAGTAACATACCATGTGAAGAAAGACGTTCTTGAAAAAATAAATGATAACAACCATAGCCGGAATATACGTGGTGATTTGAAAGTTATAGCTATTTTGCTAGGTATGCAGTTAGATTTTACTAAGAACATGTTTTTTCTTTGGGAATGGGACAGCCGAACTAGGGATAAACATTTGCTTACGAAAGAGTGGAAGAAACGAGACAACTTAACTCCAAATGGGAAAAATATTATTCATGAGCCCTTAGCTGAACCCAAACAAATATTTTTATCCCCTCACCATATCAAGCTAGGACTAATAACAAATGTTGTAAAAGCAATGAAGAAGGATAGTCCCGGATTTTTGTACATCCAGCAGTAATTTCCAAATCTAAGTGAAGGAAAAATTAAAGAAGGAATATTTGTTGGTCCTTAAATAAGAGAGCTGGTCAAAGATAATGTATTTAATTCGGCGTTAAATAATGTAGAAAGTGCAGCTTGGGCTTCATTTAAAGACCTTTGCAAAGGTTTTCTCGGCAGTCAAAAGTCCGACAATTACCACGATATTGTTAATCAATTTCTTACTTGATACAGAGCTATGGGATGTAATACGTTTTTGAAAATACATTTCTTCCATGGACAACCTCGGAGACGTAAGTGACGAACACGGTGAACGTTTCCACCAAGATATTTCGGTGATGGAAAGCCGCTATAAAAGGAAATGAAATACTAACATGCTAGCCGATTACTGTTTGACATTAATTCGGGATGTGTCTGAGGCTATTTATAAAAGAAAAGTATCAGTGAAATCAATCTAACACAGGTATGGCCATACAAAATTATACATATTTTAACTACATTTCCCTTCATTTTTTTTGAAGCGTAATTTATTTAAAACTAAGGGTGATAGACAAATTGTATTTACAGATCTGTAACGTATGCAAAAAAATCAATTCAAGAAATGGTATATAACACTTGGAGAAACATTAATTTTTTTTTATCAGTGTAATTATCAATAAATCAATATATTTAAATTTAAAAAAAAGTTTAAAAAATATATGAATTTGAAGTCTGATTCAAACCGATGTGTGCATGGTAAGTTCTCACTTATACCTATACATAACTACTTGAGTGAAAGAAAATTGATATACAAATTAGTATAAAATGCTGATACGGACACCACAAAAAAATGTGATGCAATGTGGTTTCCACCACAATGGAACTGTGTAACTGTCCACTTTGTTAAAGAATTGGAGGATCGTATCTCACTTTCAAATGAAATAAATTTAAATGAAATGCAGCAAAAAAGAGTATATGTATTTTAATAGGATTACATGGAAG
The DNA here is from genome assembly GCF_047948215.1 of Lycorma delicatula. Lineage (NCBI taxonomy): Eukaryota > Metazoa > Arthropoda > Insecta > Hemiptera > Fulgoridae > Lycorma > Lycorma delicatula. Next base: position 35,502,136 of record NC_134460.1, on the reverse strand, counting down.
TCACGTGGTGTCCACATTACATTTTTTAAATATATTTTAGTATTACGATTTATGACAAGCAATGCATATATTTTTGGAAGAAAGATAAGGTGAATAAAATGATAGGTCAAAAAATATCACCAGAAATTAAACCTAATACCGGCTGATTTTGAAGCCAGCATGCTAACCATTACACCGATCATTCATCACAGTTTATATACTTTTATGAACTCAGGCTTTTCCTAAAATGGTAAAAATTAAAAAATAAGTTAATCACTTTTCTTGTGCTTCGTTTATTTCTCCTCTACTTTTGGTAAAATAGATCCAATCTGAATCACTCTAAATATAGTTCAGTAAATTAAATACTTAATTTTAACATTTTTAATTTTATTAGAAATTAATATAAATGAGTTTAATCTACTTTCGCAAAAAAACAGAAAAAAAATGTAAATAGTAAATTCATTAATTTTATATCCAAAGATGAACAAGTGAACGTGTTTAAAATAGAGTGATTAGATATTTTCTCTGATGTTCTTTACCAAGAAAAATGTCTACGGTAACCAAAAAAATTAATCCAAATCAATATTTTAAACATTTTTTTAATATTTTTTAAAAAATAACCATTTTAATATTTCTTTGGTAACTGATCTAGTTCAAAGTTTTCAGTATTTGGACTACATCATTAATCAAAGCTGCAATCATGTAGGGCAAGTTTTTAAGTACTTAATGTGAACACTAGTACAAAACTGTACACTGATAGAATAATAAAAAAAAAGAATTTAAGTAAACAAGGTTAAAAATTAAAGTAACAATAAAATTATTATAATTCTGTTTCATAGCAATCATTTAAAAATTATTAAAAAAGTAAATATTCACATTCATCATAAAATTTTGATCGTAGAAGACATCATTACATAATTTAAAGAAATATTGAAAATAAACTCAAAAGACATTATACAGTGAGTAACAATGGATAGAGACGTGCAACTATTTTATATTTTTTCAACATTTTATTCTCTGTAGACTCGATTAAAATAAGGAAAGTTGAAAATGTAATTTAATATTTATGTATTTAATATTTATGTAATTTATTTTATATTACTTTAATATTTTATATTACTAATATTTAATAATTTAATATTACTTTTTTTATCATTTTTTATCGTATGGTGTATATACATTTTTTTATTAAAAACACAAACATTTTTAATTACCACCTTACCATACATTTGTTATACAAAAAAGGCCATATAATATGGATGCGTAGGAAGGTTTACAAATATACAGAAATAAAAATATCGCTCAGTTTAAATCTCATTAATGAACAAATAAACTTTGAAGATTAATAGAATTTAATTAGTTCAGGCATTGACTTAGATCGGGTTACGTGGCAATTTGCTTGCGTGCTTCTTGTAAATATGTACTTTAATATGTAATATTGTGGTGTGATATGTGTTTTTTGTGTGTAAGACTGACGCAAAACGTTAATTGTGGATATTTTCATTCCCTGATGATGCTGATACATTGATACGGCGAAACATGTAGGAAATTCCTATGACAAATATATGGTAAGACGATAATTAAAATTATGTATGTTTTTAGTAAAATATATATACATATATTGTGTTAAATACAAAAATTTTATTATGATATATGAATTATATAGTTTCAAATACAGATACATCGAGAAATATAAATTTTTCAGGAGAGCTGAAAAACTGTTCTTTCAAATTTATGAAATGATAAAACATTGTGACTTATTTGTGAAATAGTATTAGGGTAGAGTATTTTTCATACTGAAATTTAACTTCTTAATGATTTTATTTTAAGATGCAATGCAATAAAATTCTATGCAAGTATATTTGGAACTTCCTCCGTTCTTCACATGGTTCAGAGATTGATGCCTCATTTTCTATTTCCGTTTCTAACGCACCATCAAATAATTCCTTATAAAATATTAAATTTCTCCATGTTTACCCGAAGTGGTTTGATTGTAATTTTTTAACATCATTATTTTTGTTTTTAAAAATTACCATCTTCCCTTTTCGATCATATTCGGCTGAGGAACATCTTTAATGACTTTCGCAGGTTCGCAAATACATTTAAATTTTCTAATGTCATTACGGCAATTGACCTCACCACGTATTAGTATATTATTACCTTTCTTGTTCCTTCTGAATTTTAATCTTTTTCGATGGTGAAAGCTAAAATGCCACTTCCCGGGAGGTTTAATTACTGTTTGGACAATACTCTTTCAATCAATGTTATTTTTTAATGAGACTACAGTTCCAAAATATAACATCGTACTACGCAGGGTTAACAATATAACATTCTTACCTTTAATTTATTTTTCCATGAGACCAAAAACTGTCTTTGGGCAGAAACGAGTGGCCAACTACAGGGAAAATTAGAAGCAATTGTTTCACATTTTGGGAGTAAAATTCAGAAACCATACAAACAACATTCCAACCACGGTTGTGTTCTTGCTTTGCCCCTTCCCAAACCTCACAGGCAAACCAAATTTCTCTAATACATTCAGGAATTTGAAGTTTTGTTAAGCAGTGGTACAATGCTGATAATTCGTTAGATCCTTTATTATAATCGGCTTCATTCCATTCATACAAGATATTTTCTTTTGTTTGTTTGCTTTTAGAGCTGCCAATTATTATTGTGAAATTGCATTTGTGTAATGGTCTCAAATAATAAGCAATCTCATCAGGGATGAGTGGCAGAACCTGATTTTTTGGCAACCAAAAGAAATAGTTAAAGGATTCTCCCTTTCTTCTTTAAATAGAAAGGCTTTGTATTTTTGTATTACAGCCGATGAATATCTTTTCCTATAAGGAGTCGATTTAATACGATATATTTTTCACACGTTTTATTTTTTCCTTCAAAGAAATACAGGTTGAAAATTCGTCAACCCGTGGTCTACTAAAACCAATGTTGAATCGCGTTCTAAAAATATGATGAAAAAACTTTCTTTGACCGTCGTCATTCTTGAATTATTATGAAACATTATTACATGTTTCATTATTATGAAGCTTTATTATAATGTAAATAATATTAGTAACACTATTTTTTGATAACAATAGTGTATTTAAGAAAGGCCTTTGGCATATTTAAACCTTTTCTCTCTTAGGGATTTTAATAAAATATTTTGTGGACATGGAACAAACTCATTTTCTGTTAATAACAGTACGGTTTTTTTTTTGTTTGGAATACTGGCTTCTGCATATTTTACAATAAAATTATCTTGTTTCAGTTTCATGTAATTTTGGTGCACTCATAAGTCTGTTTTTTATGAAATTAAGTTATTCTTCTGGGCATTCCGGGAGCTCCCTATTTGTGAAAAAACCTTGGGCTTTAGTCATTTGCAAAACCTTAGAAAAATATAAAACATGTAGGCATATTTTATAAACTGAAAATTTATTGTTAAATCAAACGTTTCTCAATACGAATAACAAAGGAATATTAAATTGTACAGCACTAGAAGCCTTATAGAGAATAACCAACATAAAAAGTAATAGCATAGGCCTACACGAGCAAATTGCTAAAATTAGGCTATGCATCTAACAGTAAAAAGCCTGCGTTAAGATTGTTTCGGCTACAAAATTTAATATTGTAAAACTGCTTTCTTAACTGTAGGTCTACACCTATTTAACAAGAAATAATCCTAATATCACAAACAGCTTTGTCTTTTTTCCATATATCGCTTCCACAATCTTTTGTTTTTAAGCTTTTTCCTTTAAACAACTACTTCAGAATAATACTCCAGTCCAATTATTATCTATTATTATTAAAATAACCATAAATTCTAATTCTATTTATATCAAAACGTGGGCACCAGTGGCGGCTCTCGTATAGGCACTGTGGAAGCTTAAAGTAGCCATCCCCCAGTTTATGAAAAAGATACAAAGATCTTTGTATGAAGCGGAGTGGTGTTTGGCTGTTGTGCGCATGCGCACATAGGAAGCTTCATGCGAGGCTACAAGGGAGAGAGAGCACAGTCAGCTCCCGCAATGCCGACCCACCCGTGCTGGTGGAAGGTAATTTTTTTTACTCCGCGTGTGTATGGCACGTTCCTTTTCTAGTTTAGTCGGTGGAAGAAATTTATTAGTTGTTTCAATAGCGATCAGAAGATGGCGGATCAGAAGAAGCAAGGGCTCTTTGATTGCCAAATCTGTCCAAAAACACACGGGAAGGGCGAAAGAGAAGGTAATTAGTATAAACTTAGGTAATTAGTATTTGTTTCTGGGTACATAGAAATTTAAATTAAGCACCACCGGAATATGATTATTTTAAGCGTTATAGTATTTTTAACATTTTAAGTTATCGTTTTATTTAACATTTTATTATTTATTCGGCTAAACAGACTATTTAAGCACATTGTGCTTAAAAACAGTGTACCATATTCCTGAATGTGATAAAAATGTAGAATTAGATTATTATCCTGTTTCCAGTTATTATATTTGATTCATTTTTTCGCTTCTTTTATTTTACAGAAAACTTTAACCATGGCCTTGAAAAGGCCCAGAAAAAAATTTTCTGGAGCAGCACACCACTAATTTTAGCTACGAGCCTCCACTGCTGGACACTAAGAATACAGCTGGCAACTTTCAGCTCAATTAATTACACGACCTCAAAAAGGGTTCGAGCCATGAGATATCATCTGTAATTCAAGGTTAACTGGAAAGTTATCTGGTTTTGCAACAAACCGGCGACTTTATATGTCTGGGTTTTGTCTAGGATCTGTCTGGTTTTAAATCGTATGATATTTATGGTGTATGTACGAGATGGTAAACTGTTAGAAAATGAAAAAATGTAAAAGCTGAAAAATTTGGATCTAAGTGGTTTTGTAACTAATATTATTAGTTATTATCATTATTAAAATATATCTTAGATATAAATTATAATATATCATTATAATTTTAAATAATGTTAAAATTATATTTTATATATACATATTTTCAACAGAGAATAATTTGCAAAATTTGAAAAAAATTAATAAAACTAAAAAATTAAAGAAATACAAAAGTGTAACTAAACTTTTTTCCGGGGATACGGGCATCGACTGCCGTGGTCATTAGCTTTTTCCTGAAAAACAAAGGACATAAAAAATTCTTTCCCTTCCTGTTAAAACAACTAGCGACCTAGTCAGAAGAAACTAATCTTGTCAAACAGATTATACAAAACTAGACTTGTCATAGGACATTAATTCCTTAGAACACGATATGTAGAAGGTATGGTAAGGATAGAGCTCTTGCCAGTAAGAAACATATTTCATTTATAAAGAAATGTCAAATTTATCAAAACTGCTTTAAACTCCTCCAATTATTAAAAATTCATCCTTTCATGAAATTAATCAGAAGAACTTATACAACTGCTTACATGCACATCTATTGCCTAGATTTGCCTTTAGGTCATCATTTGCTTTTTTTCTCCATCTTCCTGATGGCCTCCACCTCTGATTCCATAGTGTTCCAGGCTGTCTGAGCCTTCTGAAATGAAATCTTCCAAACCATCTTCGTAATATATATGGAGGATATTTTACTGCCGGCATTAGATGATACTGAGACAGTGAGCAAGATGGTGCGGTGAGCATTGATTGCATGGGGCGGCTAAAAAGCTCGCTTTCTTTTAGAGGCCTCCGAGCTTTCCGGGTCTTCATTGATGTTTATCCATCACTCTCCCTTCCAACAATCATCATCAAGTCGTCTTCTTTCCTGATTCTTTGAATGGGGATTTTCTCTATTTCAACTTTTACCGTCGGTGCATTATGTTTAAATGACTTGTGCTGTTTAATTTACTTTCCTTCCATTTTCACCAGTCGGGAGCTCATTCTCAGGTCTGGAACAACTTTTGTTTGGAGCTATCCGCTTTTTTTCTGTATTGATTTTAGACTAATTTCTGTAAAGGACAAATTTTCAATTTGTCATTGATGATACGTGTTACCGTGTTCGCTAGATCTGATGCCAGTTAAGAGATGCGATTTTTAATTTAAAGTAATCTGCAGGAGCTGCAGCAAGTTGAGCATAAGACGCAACATTCGGTGAATTTTCTAGCTTCGATGTAGTTGACGTTTTAAACAGTCTTTATCTTTTGGATTGCTAATTCCTCCTTATAAATTATACAGTTTCGCGATCTCGCAGATGCTCATGGCAGTTGACACAAACCGGCGGATCCCTGCACGGGTCATCCGGATATAATGGGTCACCACAAGGACAGATCCTAGTGCATCATGCCACTGTATGTTAGAATTTCTGATATCCAAAACACCGCAATAGTGATGAATGGGCAAACATCTTAATGCATCGTGTATTCAGTCGACGACATGCGACAATTCCTTGTTCATGGAGTTCCTCTACAATTTCGTCTTCTGTGGTGTTCAACAAATCCCTTCACACAACTACTGCGTTGAAGGTATTTAGCGTAGCATGCAGTAACACCTCAGTGTTTATACGTCCCATCTTCTTGAGTAGCGGCGATGATTGTAGGTCATTAACGGTTTCAACGAACAGTTCCATAGCAAAATTCTTCGTCTCCTTGACAAGTCCTCCTGCAGCTTCTGTGATCCAGATTTCGGAATCTTCTTCTTTATCACCAAACTCAACGCACCAAAGGCTCTCCTAGATGGGCATTTTTATGTGGATTCTCTGCCAAGAAATCGTGAAAGTTAAAAGTTTCCATGAATAAAGTGACGCCATTCAATTTGTCGCAAGGTGCGGGCGAAGAGGCGGTTGGATATACCCAGGATCATTGATCTTGCGTGAATTCCTACAGAATCAACTGCCTCCTACAGATTTAACCCGAGCCAGGGAGTCAGGTACTATCTGATCCGCTTTACCGACATCCCAGCGCTCGCACATAGTAGTAAGGGCTCTTACTACTGTGAAATATATACTATTTAGTCGTATTTAAAAAAAAAGGAAACTGAATAATAAATTGCATACCTAACATTTTAAAATATTTTCATTTTGTCTATATTGTAAAAAATGTATCTAGGTAATATTTTTTTTGTCTTTTATATAATCGTAATTTTAATTAGTTATAAAATAATCTGTATTAATGTTTTTTATTTTTTTTTTGCAGATGAAAGATGTATAACTGATGATCAATTAAACAAAAGACATCTTACAAACATATTTCTTCAATTAATAATAGAATTATCAATTTCATTGATAATAGGCTATTTAAAACGGTATGAATGAAAAGAATATATATATATATATATATATATATATATATATATATATATATATATATATATAAAAGTAATCCCGATTTTTTAACCGACTAGGCTCGCCTGAGAACTGGTAATGTTGTTAACTTATATTTGTTCCCATAAATCCAATCAATTACAATTATATTTTATCAAACCAATTTCATATTTTATTAAATGTGTTGGGGACGTACATAATAAATTAATAATTACATGTGATTTCCGTAATTTTTTTTATATATTTGTTATTAAATCTAATACATAAGCTGTATGAAATGTTAAAATACCATCAAAAGAACTGAAATGTTTATTTAAAAATTAAGATTAACTTTTTATACAAAATGATAACGGAATACTGACCTATTACGTTTTATTTTCAGAGGGTTTTGGCGAGGATCCAACCCACCCGGGACGTGTTAGAAGAAACAGAGGCGTACAGATGGGAGTTAGCAGCGGACTTGACACACCGGAATAGACACAGCGAACTAGACAACTAGACACAGCGAACTAGACAACTAGACACAGCGAACTAGACAACTAGACACAGCGAACTAGAAAACTAGACACAGCGAACTAGATACACACCGGAATACACACCGGACTAGACACAGCGAACTAGACAACTAGACACAGCGAACTAGATACACACCGGAATAGACACAGCGAACTAGACAACTAGACACAGCGAACTAGATACACCGAATCATAATAAAAAAAAAAAAAAAAAAAAAAAAAAAACCCGACTAGAACTAGATACACCGGATCACAAAAAAAAACCTGACTAGAACTAGATACACCGAATCAAAAAAAAAAAAAAAACCCGACTAGATACACCGGAATAGATACACCGAATTTTACCCACTGAACTTGACTCGCATGGACTGGATTCACCCTACTTGACGCAGCAAGGATCCGATCCAGCAGAAAAAATCCTTCAGGTTAATATCATTGTTAAAATTTGATTGTAATATAAGGTTAATATTATTATTATTATTGTTATTGTTATTATTATCCATTATAGCATACTACTATAGAGCTATTACAGTTTACCATTTTTAATTCGCAAATATAGTATCATTAATACCTGAAAAACGAAAACAAGTGATATGTGAAAATTAATCACACATTAGTTAAATCGTATTATAATTTGTTTTGTATTAGAAACTTAAAAAAAAAAAATGTTGTATTACATTTTGATGGTATTTTAACATATAACAAGAAATCTCACTGAATAAGTGTGTAAGAAAATTAATTTATTATGTATAAACCCTCAACACAATTAATAAAATAAAAATATACCTGGACAAAAACTATACTATCAGCCTACAGATATAACAAAAAAAGCTTGTCAAATTAAAACGGTTTATTTTTTATTTCATGATAAATATTGTTGTCTTTCCATTTATTTTTAGTATTACTGAAAATTTCTCTACAAATACTATTCATAGAATATAGTTTACATTTTATTTTTTATCTAAAAAATGTATGTATATATATATATATATATATATATATATATATATACATGCCCGTCACTGAACAACTAAAGAACAGATATCGAACTTTCTTTTACACTAAAGTTAAAGAAAGGCTGACTCCTTTCTTTAACATGTATGCAATAATAGGTTTGAAAATATGTATGAATAAATCTTTTGTTTCTTGATGCCCATTACTTATTTCATTAAAAAAAGTTAATAAATAAAGATGATTGACGGACTGGCTGCTATGATTGATGGCATTCTCTAGTTCACTCGTTTAAAAGCCTACTTTTTAAGTATGATCTCACTTAAAAATTTATTTTCCTTCTTAAGTATGATCTCACTTAAAAAGTTATTTTCCTTTTTAAGTTTATTTTCCTTCTTTTTAAGTATGATCTCACTTAAAAATTTATTTTAGCACTTTTATTTTTATGGTATTTTTTTCATCTCTTCACTTATGAAAAGAACTAAATTGCAACAGAAACATTAATCACATGTCAATTTAATGTTATATTATGATCTTAAAAACAGACATTTTATTTTGCTTATTTATTCCTTTTAGCAACTATGGGGACGGAGAAATACCATCTACCTAAATAAATATTCAAAAAATGAAATTATAGGAAAATAAAATTTTGAAAAGCCAACAAAAAATTAACTCGATGTTAAATAATGTAGAAAGTACAGCTTGGGCTTCATTTAAAGACATCTGAATTTTTTCCGGACAACCTCGGAGATGTAAATGATGAACACGGTGAACGTTTCCACCAAAAACGTTTGGTGATGGAAAGCCGCTATAAAGGAAAATGGAATACTAACATGCTAGCAGATTACTGTTAGTCATTAATTCAGGATGTGCCTGAGGCTATTTATAAAAAAGAAAGCATCAGCGAAATCATTCTAACAGGTGTGGCCATACAAAATTAAAAATTTTACAGATTTTGACTATATTTTGCCTTAATATCTTTGAAGCGTTTTTTTTTTATTCAGTCATTTGACTGGTTTGATGGAGCTCTCCAAGATTCCCTATCTAGTGCTAGTCGTTTCATTTCAGTGTACCCTCTACATCCCTAACAATTTGTTTTCCATATTCCAAACGTCGCCAGCCTACACAATTTTTTTCCTTCTACCTGTCCCTTCAATATTAAAGCGACTATTCCAGGATGCCTTAATATGTGGCCTATAAATCTGTCTCTTCTTTTAGCTATATTTTTCCAAATGCGTTTTTCTTCATCTATTTGCCGTAACACCTCTTCATTTGTCACTTTATCCACCCATCTGATTTTTAACATTCTCCTATAGCACCACATTTCTAAAGCTTCTAATCTTTTCTTCTCACATAATCTGATCGACCAAGTTTCACTTCCATATAAAGCGATACTCCAAACATATACTTTCAAAAATCTTTTCCTGACATTTAAATTAATTTTTGATGTAAACAAATTATATTTCTGACTGAAGGCTCGTCTCGCCTGTGTTATTCGGAATTTTATATCGCTCCTGCTTAGTCCATCTTTAGTAATTTCTACCTCCATAATCTTTTCTCCTCCTATTTTCACATTCAGTCGTCCATCTTTGTTATTTCTACTACATTTCATTACTTTCGTTTTGTTCTTGTTTATTTTCATGCGGTAGTTCTTACGCAGGACTTCATCCATGCATTCATTGTTTCTTCTAAATCCTTTTTACTCTCGGCTAGCATTACTATATCATCAGCAAATCGTAGCATCTTTATCTTTTCACTTTGTAATGTTACCCGAATCTAAATTGTTCTTTAACATCATTAACTGCTAGTTCCATGTAAAGATTAAAAAGTAACGGTGATAGGGAACATCCTTGTCTGACTCCCTTTCTTATTACGGCTTCTTTCTTCTGTTCTTCAATTATTACTGTTGCTGTTTGGTTCATGTGTACATGTTAGCAATTATTCTTCTATCTCTGTATTTGAACCCTAATTTTTTTAAAATGCTGAACATTTTATTCCAGTCTACGTTGTCGAATGCCTTTTTTAGGTCTATAAATGCCAAGTATGTTGGTTTGTTTTTCTTTTCTTTATTCTTCCTTCTGCTATTAACCTGTGACCTAAAATTGCTTCCCTTGTCCGTATACCTTTCCTGAAACCAAATTGGTCTTCTCCTAACACTTCTTCCACTCTCATCTCAATTCTTCTGTATAGAATTCTAGTTAAGCTTTTTGATGTATGACTAGTTAAACTAATTGTTCTGTATTCTTCACATTTATCTGCTCCTGGTTTCTTTGGTATCATGACTAAAACACTTTTTTTGAAGTCTGACGGAATTTCCCCTTTTTTTCATAAATATTACACACCAGTTTGTATAATCTATCAATCGCTTCCTCACCTGCACTGCGCAGTAAGTCTACAGGTATTCCGTCTATTCCGGGAACCTTTCTGCTATTCAATTCTTCTAATGCTCTCTTAAATTCAGATCTCAGTATTGTTTCTCCCATTTCATCCTCTTCACCTTCCTCTTCTTCCTCTATAACACCATTTTCTAATTTTCTAATTCATTTAACAATATATTCCACCCAGCTATTGACTTTACCATTCGTATTTTAAATCAGTGTACCACATTATTAGATTTTAATTTATGTACCCCAATATTTTCCTTAACTTTCCTGTATGCTCCGTCTATTTTACCAATGTTCATTTCTCTTTCCACTTCTGAACACTTTTTTTAATCCACTCTTCTATCGCTAGTTTGCACTTCCTGTTTATAGTATTTCTTAATTGTCGATAGTTCCTTTTACTTTCTTTATCACAAACGTTCTTATATTTTGTACGTTCATCCATCAGCTGCAATATATTGTCTGAAACCCAAGGTTTTCTACCAGTTCTCTTTGTTCCGCCTAAGTTCACTTCTGCTAATTTAAGAATTTCCTTTTTAACATTCTCCCATTCTTCTTCTACATTTTCTACCTTATCTTTTTTACTCAGAACTCTTGAGATATCCTCCTCAAAATTCTTCTTTACCGCCTACCTCCTCTTCCTCAAGCTTCTCCAAATTCCACGGACTCATCTGACACCTTTTCTTCAGGTTTATAAATCCTAATCTACAGTTCATTATCACTAAATTATGGTAGCTATCAATGTCTACTTCAGGATAAGTTTTACAGTCAACGAGTTGATTTCTAAATCTTTTCTTAACCATGATACTATCTATCTGATATCTTGCAGTATCGCCTGGCTTTTTCCAAGTGTACATTCTTCTATTATGTTTTTTAAACTGGATGTTGACAATTACTTAATTATATTTCGTACAAAACTCTATAAGTCGGTCCCCTCTTTCATTCCTTTTGCCCAGCCCGTATTCACCCACTATATTTCCTTCTTGCCTTTTCCAGTGTTTCCTTGCATTCCAATCTCCAACTATTATTAAATTTTCATCTCCTTTATGTGTTGGAAATTGCTTCATCAATTTCTTCGTATACACACTCTACCTCATCATCACCATCATGGGTGCTTGTAGACATATAGACGTTAACAATCATTGTCGGTTTAGGTTTTGATTTTATCCTTATTACTATGATTCTATCGCTATGCATTTTGAAGTACTCTACTCTCTTTCCTATCTTCATGTTCATTGCGAAACCTTTCCTGCCTGCCCATTATTTGAAGTTGAGTTAAATATTCTAAAATCACCCGATCAAAAGTCGTTTTCCTCTTCCCACCGAACCTCACTAATTCCTACTACATCTACATTTATCCTATCCATTTCTCTCTTTAAATTTCCTAACCCACCAACCTTTTTTAAACTTCTAACATTCCACGCTCCGACTTGTAGAATGTTATTTTTTTAATTTTCTGGTGACCCCCTTACTTAGTAGTCCCCACCTGGAGGTCCGAACGGGGTCCGGAGTATTTTACCAACGAAGGCGCTTCCATCATTGCTATATGAAAATGCAGAGAGCTACATTTTCTTGGAAAAAAAGCAGCTGTAGTTTTCCATTGCTTTCAGCTGCGCAGTACTCAGAGGACTGGGTGATGTTGATATGGCCGTTTAAGTCATCCTGACTCACGCTCTTAACAACTACTGAAAGAGCTGCTGCCCTCTTTCAGGAATCATTCCTTAGTCTGGCTCTCAACAGGTACCTCTCCGATATGGTTGCACCTTTGGTCCAGATACTCTGTATCACTGAGCACTCAAGCCCCCTCACCAATGGCAAGGTCTGTCTCATGATTCATAGAGGGAGCGTAATTTATTTAAAACTAGGGGTGATAGAAAAATTGTATTTACAGATCTGTAATATACGCAAAAGAGTAATTCAAGAAATGATATCACATTTAGAGAAGCATTAATGAAACCTTTTGTCTATAGTTATTTTCATTGTAAACTTGAACTTGTAATCATGTATATAATATTATTACAAGTATATGTATTAATTATGCATTTATAACGGAGGATCGAACTAGACTAAACTATTCTAGTGCGGAGCCAGTTTTTATAGTGTGGATGGAGCCGTGTGAGCCGTCCGGAGCCGAGTGAACTGTCAGGAGGTGTGCGTGTCGTATGCAGCCGAGTGCAGCTACCCTAAGGTCTTAAAAAAATAAAATTTAAAGTTCTTCATTTAAAAAGGAGTCGCAAAATATGAGAATTTAGCAGGTATGCCAACTTCATTTAAAAATTAAATAACCTCATTGAAATACGCTGGGTGTTAATAGCAGTCTTTCGGGAACACTGTTACACACTCAACGGCAAAGTTCCTGTCATTGTCCAATTCACTGAATGCGACGTAAATGTAATCTTTCTGTTTAATTAAATTTAGTTTTATTTAAATACTCGTATGTTTGAAATAATTTACTTCATAACACGACAATACTTAACAGCCGATTCAATTTAAATTTAAAATTATATGATTAAATTAAATTAATTATATTATATGATTAAATTAAATTTGTTCTACTAATTTTTTTTGCGTCTGTAATCTCCCCGCCACCCAAAGCCGGATACGAAATCACTCATAAACTCAGCTCCGAGGGGTTTCTTCACCACAAACTACCTCAGTAGGGTGCTAGGCCCCACCACTAGCCAGAACTCAGTCTTGTGTTACATTCCATGCCTCAAGCGGGGGAATCTCAAGGGATTTCGATCTTGAAGCCTAGCCTCTAATGTAGAATCCCCAATTTCTATCTAGACAATGTGATGGTTTGCACAATATGAAGAGAGGTAAGGTTTTAAAGAAAACTGATGAATGATGCTGTCGTAAACAGTGAATGCTAATATATATATATATATATATATATATATATATATATATGTGTGTGTGTGTGTGTGTGTGTGTGTGTGTGTGTGTTTTATCTAGACTTTTTTAACAAGAATCTATTCTATTTTCTTCTAATTATATAGTTAAATTGTGTTCTAAGCTTTTTTTTTTACAAGTTGAAATAAATAATTCTTTTAATATTTTAATATTAAGAAATATTTGTTGTTTCATCTATACTATAAAAAAACTAAGAGTGAGTGAGAGAGAGAGAGAGAGAGAGTGAGAGAGAGAGAGAGAGAGAGAGAGAAAATGTGTGGATGTGTTTGTGTTATGTGCTTTACTCTAATACAAGATTAAGAACACTTATGTTCTTCTAATAGAAGAACAAAAAATACGTGATAACACCAACTGGCACTTTGCACCAAACTTGACAGTTTTCGAAATAATCGAAGGGGGATTATGAGGGGAAATCAGAACATCATGCGAGAACCAACCGACCGATTACTTTCAAATTTTCAGGATATTCATATTATCCTAGGGAAGGTTTAAGCTATAGATAAAGGCTCTAGCCCCCTTCAGAAGGTAAGAGGGGGGAATCAGACCTTCTATGTCAAGAACGAGGGAAAAGTTGGAGGAAAGAGAGCTTTTCAGGCTTTAATTGAGTTATCAGTATTATTCTCACAACCATGAGAATAACGAACACAGTGGGGATCCAGGAGCAGAGTCCCACGGCTAGCGGGGAAGAACAAGGGAAGATGTATCTGACCAGCTAATATGTATCAAATAATTAGAAAAAATTATACATTTTTAGTAAAATGAATAATTAAATTTTTAAATACTTTTATCGATTTTCATTTTTAAAATAATAACAATTAATGAAGGTGACGCAAATTTCGAAGGATTAATTTTTAGTGTTGAACTAGACAAAATAAACCGATTTTTTTTTATAAAAGTCACTTACATAAAATTAATTTTTTAATTAAAAAAAAATGTTACAAGCAAAATCATTTAATGTTTATAATTCTTGTTTTTTAAATAAAAGTTATAACGATAACAATATATTAAATGTTAAATAATTTTAAATATCTTTTGATTTCTTTTTTCATTAGACAACTATCTGATTACGAAGTAATATCTATTAACATTATTTCACATGATCGAAGCATATGAATGTATTTCGTTTATGAAGAAAACCTTTTGTAATTAGTTAATTTTAATCAATGAACTGTAACATTTTTCTTTCATTTTATTTGTGAAATTATTTAATTATAAACTATTCCAAGTTTTTGAATAAATTACAAATAAATAGAGAATCACGATTAAAATTAATTATTTTTTTTATCAACATGTTACATCAAATAATTAACTTCTTCAATGAATTTAAATTACAGTAAATTATAAGCAATCGGTGATGAATATATGTAGTATTCTCTCTCTTCCCTCCCTCACACTCCTCAACCCTCTCTCATACATCCTTTCACTCTCTCTTGCGGGCGCGCGCGCGCCCGCAATCTGGGACAATACTGTGCAGTTAGTCGTGGGAAGCTTAAAAGAGGAGACACAGTCGTCGTTGTGGCGCGGGGTTTAATAAGGTGTATTTCAATGAATGAACCCATTTCTTTGCATAGTGTCTGCATAGAACACGAGACCGGAATGTTTCTGCATGCTTGACTATTATCGTTGAAACGTTTAAAAGAACCGACTAATGTGGTACACGACAAATTTCTTCGGCTTACCGTTCAATAAATTTAGCATCTCTGGTTCCAGGAACGAGAATTGAAACGGCACGGGTCATAGAGTAGTGAAATGTAACAAAGGCAGTTTCTGTTGTTGTAGTGGTCGCTGTTGTAATTTACGTTGCTATTGTAGTGCGCAATTATTGTGCACGCCACCTTTAACATACTTCGCCTTCACAGTATGTAGAAGAGAGAGTCTCTTTGAACCAGGTTTGCTTTTAGTAAGACTCGGCTCAAGTAATCTTTTTTTTATTCGGTTGCAACGACGCACTTTCCCCTCTTTGAATGCTCATTATTACTTTGAGAATGATAAAAACTACAATATGCAGTAGCTCAAGTTAATTTATTTTTTTTTATAGTCAGTTTTTTAAATATTAATTTCACTCTCTAAAAGATTTTACAGTGATCATAACAATTAATGTTTTGAAGGTATTTTTATTTTTCAATTCCGGAAAATTCGCTTTAGTTTTGCGCATATACGACTAACCGTGTCATCAACACTGTATGCTTGCATACCGTATATTTCAGATAATAGTAGTTTAAAATTATAAACTTAAATATTTCTCAGTCAGAGTTTTGATAACGAGAAGGTAGTAGAGTCTATAAGACTGGGAAATTCTTTTATATATATCTGTTAAATACTATATAAACTATCTCCCTTCTAATGGTAAGACTACCCAGTTTTATTATCTAGATAAATAATTCTTAATATTTAGAGTAATAAACAAAAACATACAAATTTAAAAAATCAGAAATTATGATTTAGATAGTATAACAAAATCTTGAAAACTATGTAATTCAGAATATGACAGCCATTTAAGTTTTATTATTATTTTTCTGTATGTATTTTACTTTCTGTATGAAGTTGGAAAATAAAACAATGAAATCGATTTCTTTTCTACAAAACCTTTAGAAAAATCTGATGTGAGCATCATATAATTACATACACACATTTTTGTTTAAATGAAAAGTACATGAAATTTTATTTCATTAATAACTTGATATTTTTTTTTTTTTTTATTGAATTATAATCGTAAAAATTTTTTTACAATGAAAAGGTTAATGATTATTGTTGATAATCTTAATTTAAAAAAAGGAGATGAAGTCCAATTCGAACCGATGTGCCTACCCCTAACATCCAAATAGTTCATTAATTACAATTTCATTTGAATATAACTCTGGAACCAATGAAAATAAGTACCACTTATGATATATCGTTGAAAATCTTTAAAGGAAGTCCAAAATCCAAATTTTCTTGGATTTGGGCTTTATTGGACATTTTTGGTTGTCGATTGTAAGAAAAAGGGAAGGAGCACAACAAGATGTTACAACAGTCCTAATCCAAAATTTTAACATTCTACAGCTAATCGTTTTTTAATTATGCGAGATAGACGTCACGCTGAAAGTAGTCAAAATGGATTGAGGGATTGTCAAAACGGATATCTTCGTTGAAATCTGAAAACCGAGATTTTTCGCTCGCAATTACAACACTTAAATCTTAAAAAAAGTAATAGTACTGCTACAATTATAAGAAACAAACCTTTATATAATAAATATAGAATTACATCCAAACTTAAAAAAGTATTGATGTCAAAATACAATGTCAATTAATACCAATAAGAAACAGTTTCCAGGTTGGTAGACCTGGAAGGATCACGACGGAGAGGAGAAAACTGAATGATAAACTTGCAAACATTCACTGGCTTCTTGTTAGACGGTTTCGTTTGTCTTAGACGAATATATTGTTGCTTTATAAGGTTTTCCTGAAACCAATATGAAGGTATGGTACAATATGAAACCAGTAAGGATGACCGCTTGTAATAGTAAAGTTGAAATCATTCAACGGTTTCAAAACAAGATACACAGGATGGTATCAGCGGTCCGTGGTTCGCTAGGAGGGATGAGGTGCACGGCTATCTTGAGATGGCAAGCGTTCGTGAGAATACGGAGGTCAATATGGTTTACATATCTACGCTGAACAAGCATGTGAATCATCTGGCACTGAATCTAATTGGCAATGGTGAGGAAGTAAGACGATGTACTTAAAGGCTACATGTACTGGACGTCGCTGATCTTTGTTCCAATGAATGATATTGGAGTGCACGAACCGTGGTTATTACGTCAATAATAGTTAAAACTATACTGGAATTTGACATATATTGAAAAGCTTGTGGTTGACTCGTGGTTGAGTCGGCGATCTGATTCTCTTCTGATATTTCTGTATCTTTATTATTTTGCGACAGTATTGGTATTAATATTTGTGGATTTATTTGGATGAATTTAATGTTTTGTGACTATCTTTGGATAGTCTTCTGCACGTTATTCTTAGCCAACCATTTTGACGGCCGATTGTAAAAATAAATTGCTTAAAAAAATATAATACAATGATTTTCTTATCCATTGAGAAGATATGAATTATGAATCTTATCGTAAATCATTAATGGAAATACATTTTACTCTAATTTCCTATTGATTAACGAACGAAATGAAAAGTATTGTTTACTAAATGAAAATAGGCTGGGATGAAGATGTATTTTTAAATAGTTCAACAAATATATTACTTTAATATTTGTTACTTGTTTGGATTTGTTACTCATGGCTACAATATTAAGAAGAGAAAACCATCTTTTACACAAAACTGTTTATCCTTAGCCAAACTTCATTTAATTTACTTGTTATTTTTATATTAATTTAAGGCGCAATCAATTAAATGAATTATATAAAATTAACAAACCTGAAAAGTAAGAAAATTGTTGTTTCATTAAACATAAAATAATTTATACTTTTTTAATGCGTCAATTGCAAAATTAATTCAGTCGTACAATAAATATGCATCGAATATAATTATAATATAACATAGTCAAAGGCTAATGTAAACATTAAATTAAAAAAAAACACTGATTAAACTGCATGTTAAAAGTATGCTGTGATTAAATAAGCTATATTTATTTGTTTAACGTATAATGTACTTAAAATATATTGTTCATATATTATATATAATTAGTATTTATTACATCTAACAAATAAATAAAATGTAATGTATGTAATGTATAAAATAATAAAATGTAAGTTTAAGATAATCTTTTTTTGTAATCCTTTGCACAACTTATTTTACACATACACACAAGAAAGACTACGCCTAAAAATATGCAATTTGCTTTACTGATTAGCGTAAGGCATAACTAAGATTTTGACGGCACTATAACTTGAATTTCTTTATATTTTAATAATTATTCTAAATACTAAAAAAAAAATCATGTTGCATTCACGAAGTTAAATCAATTGAAGATTTTTATATTAAAGAACAAACTGTTTAAAAATAGGAATTTATAGAATGAAAATAAATTTTAGAATTAATAAGGAATGTATCAGTAATGTTTTGTATAAACTCCCAATACTTGAAAAGGAAAGTGAGACGATTTATAAGAAAATGAGTTTAGTTTTTGCTTAAAAAAAACAAAATTTTCTATACGTAAATATAATCTGAACATGTATTGTTTGGTACAATCAGATTTACGAATGAGTCAGCTTTATATATGTACACTGTGGTATCTCTACCACCTAAAGGTTACAGCGAGATTTTATTATCGGTGAGAATTATAATAAATTTGAAATTCAACAAATATATGAATAGAGGCTTAAACGCCAAAAAAGCAATTATCAAAATAGAAAGCAAAAATACTAAAGAAGGTTTGATAAGAGTCACTATATGAATCAATGTTAATAAAAAGGCGTGAATATTCTGAAATAATTTAATCATTATGTAGACTTTTATTAGGTAGTAGATTTTTGCTAGGAGTTATAACATTACAAAAATCATTACTTGTATGTAGTTCATCTAATAGCAAAAAAGTTTACAGCAAAATTGTATAAAAATCGGAAAACGTGATATTTTAAAAAAGTTTTTAACTGAAAATCGAGCAATTTGTAAATTTTTCATGAACCAATAAATAAAAACAACGGAATCACGTTTGCAGTAATTCCACCTTAAATTTAAAGTATGAAATTAATCAAATGATCACTTAAAAACATTTCTTTACCATTAAATAAGGGTAGGTTTTTTCCATTAATAGGTAGCACTGTCCCGGCTCGCGGCATAAAGACCGAGTCCCGAGTCCCGGCTCCCGGCTCCCGGCTCCCGGAGTAAGGATCCAGAGACGGCATAGCCGGGCATGGTGGATCCTACTCTGGGGGTTTGAGGCGGGCGCAAAGTGACATCCGACGAGACGTGGAGGCCCGTTAGAGTACCCTGGGCTGTGTGATACTTAACTGCAGGATCCAGCACGGGGGAGAAGAAGAAAAAGAGAAAAAAAATAGATAGCAGTGCAAATGTAATGCGCCTTTAAATTGCAATTCTTAGAATTATGCGTCATACTGTTCAACAGCGCAATCACCAGCTCGAATTAGCATTTACTTTTCTGTCTTGTTTTAATTTAATTTACCTACTTTTCTTTTATTAACTATTTTTTTCTACTTTAGGTTTCCTTCAACCATCTTATATATATATTTTATATCATTTTATTATTTTAACTTTTTGTTTATTTGGATGACGATAATGCATTTTAAAATACTGAAATAAAAAATCCACATTCCATACATATCAATTAACTTAGGAAAGAAGTGGTAGCGTCTCGGCCTTTTATCTGGAGGTCCCAGGTTCGAATTCAGGTCAGGCATGATATTTTTCATACGCTACAAAATATTCCATTTTCATATTCCACAAGATTCAAGTTTATGTGGGCGATATCGTCAAGCAAAAAAAAAAAAAAAATACAAAAAAAACAAATAAGATATGAATATGAATTTTGTCATGTAATACTTTTCCAAATATTCAGCCAGATGAAAATTAATTATCTTTCGAATTGTCCTCTGCTACATTCACTACTTGTTATTTTTTTTAGTATTGCAACTAGAGATAATAATAATAATGAATTTACACCAGAGAGGGAGTAAAAATTGTAGCAGATAACTCATTTCAAATTTAAACATTCGTTTTAACATTTTTCATGTAGTTTTAGAAATGATGCCTACTAAATAATACAAATTTGAAAGTCTTAACGCATGTAGAAGAATATTCATTTCAACATCGTTAATTTTATAATTTGTATAAGCAGCTTAGTGTTAGAATAATACAGTTTTTTATGAAACAATAAATATAATTGATATCTTGCCTAAAAAAAAAAGTAATTTACATATTTAAAAAAATTAAAATATTCATTTTTACGAAACCAGACAAAAGAACAAATTTAATGTTACATGGAATAACGATTCGGCCGACTTTTTAACCAACTTCTTTTTTTTTAATTATTAATTCTTATGTTTCAACTTTAGAAAAAAAAAGATAAAGTTTTCAATACGTCCTATATACGCAGGATATATATATATATATTAGGTCTTCAATCATTTATATAATATATATATTATATAAACCATATCAAGAATTCAGAGAATGATTCCCCAAACTGAAATAAAAGAAAAGCTTTATATCAACATGTGTCGGAAACGCTTTACTTTATCGGCTCTCTGTAATTTTATATTTATTACATAAGAACTTATTTCTCAGGAATAGTTAATATTATTTTATTTAATTAGTCAATTGTTTCAAAAATTTCTGCCATGATGCTGATTTATGAACAGATCTGAATAAATAAAAAGTAATTTTCTTTATCATAAAACGCTTAACATTTTTTGTAATAACAAAAAATTCAAGAAAACCAGCGGTTGCAAAGATATTAATTAAAATTTTTACGCTGCTATACTTTTTGAAATGGATTGAGAGATCGAGTGCGTTATATTGATACAAATAAACTTCTAGTTACCCTAGCAGTATAGGAATTTCAGCTCTATACAATTAACCATTCCTAAGAAATAAATGTTTGTTAGAAATACAAAATGATAGATAGCCCGCAAACTAAGCGTTACCGGACATATGTTGATACATAATTTTTCCTTTCCTCTGAATTATTGAAACGGTTTTTATTAACACACACATACACTCACACACACACACACACACACACACACACACACACACACACACACACACACACACACACACACACACACACACTTATATATTGTTTTTTAAAAATACTTTCAAGCCTTTATTTTTATCAAATGAACCATTTTCGATGATTTTTTTTTCTGTTATAGAAGAAATCCCACTAGTGGTCTCGTAAACGTTTTATTGATAACTTAAAAGAAATGACTTTACCATTCCTCCGACTTCCATGGTGTATAAGCCTTACATTCGGAAGGTCCCAGTTTCGAATCCTGGTCAGATATGATATTTTTCATTAGTTACTAAATTTCCACTCACATTTGCAAACAAGCTTCGAAATTGGTTAATCAACCATAAAAAAAAGAAGAAAAATACAAAGCGTAATAGATTTTTTTAGAGTTTTCAATTATATATACTGTGACGTTATTCGTATATTTAAACCATTGTCGCTTAAAAAAGACAAGAAAGACAAGGCTACTAGACGTTGTAACAGTTTGCATGCTGATTTCTAAATCAGCTGTCTTGGGTTTGAACTCCGTTAAGTATCTGGTATTTTTTTTATCATTAATTTCAATTTTCCCATTAATATATATATTTATTGTACATTTTAGGTAGTAATAAACGAAAAAAAACGAATTTTTACATTCTACAGAACCTTAGCTCACACTCGGTAGCAGTCTCTTTACACCATTTCTCAACATTCCCTTTCCTAACTCTATCAGAACACAGGTTGCTTACCCTATACTTATCTTGTTTGTGTTTTTTAGTGGTCTCCCATATTTTAAATATGTGTTAGGTTATTATTTTCATTAAAATTTTGTATTATTTAAACATTTTTAATTTGTTTAAAATTTTTCTGGAAAATTTTGCAGTCGTTTGTTTTATTGTTTGTGCATTAATATTCTATATTTCTAGTATATACAGACTATGGAATTACATAAAATAATATGTTTTTTATAAGCTGTTTAAATTGAATTACTTTTAAACAATTTTTAAAATTATGTCTTTGCCTGCTAAGTAATTAAAACTAACGGTTTACATGTTATCTATAAAAAAAAATTAATTTTAAGTAATTATTTTTAGTAAAAAGCAAAACAAACTTTCACTTTTCATTGTTGCATTTACAATAATTACAAAGAGAAGATTTTATGCCCCTTTATGATAACGGAACTTTACGGTAAATAATTAACAAATAAATACGACTTACTTATGCACTGTATGCATAATTTCGAGGACATTCGTAAAAGTTAATACAGTATTATCCCTATTTAACTTAACTAAATACATTAATATGCATTCTATCGTAAAGAAACCGTAACGAATCATTTACTAAATAACCTGCCTGTGCATATAAACGGATTATTATATATATTATACAAGAAACTAGAAAATATCACGGTTATTTGGCGTCATGATTTTACAAGTACAAGAAAAAATAACTCATGTAATTATTTTATTTATTAATTTATATATATAAAACTCATAAATAATGTTTAACTAATTAATAATGATTACTATTCAAATTAAGAAGTCAAAAAGGTTTTTTAAATTGATAAAAAATAAATATTGATTAGAAGTCTACATAAAAACACAACTTGTTAAAGTACAGATAAATGTATATATCTACACCTAATAACTAAGAAAATAAATGTATTCTTAATTAATAAATTATAAATATATACATCAAAACAAAGGTTAAAATTTATTTTATAGCACTCAATACAATTTTTGGAACCGGAATTAAATAAATGTTCTATATTGTAATTTGTATCCCGAATCAGAATATCTATTCCAAAATAGTCTATCGCGCCAGGATTTCAAATTATCACAGTCTAAATTTATTTATTTTGTTATTATAATATAAAAGATATACAAAGCTTAAAGGAGTGAAATTTGCTAGAAAGCGTACTAAAATTTCATTGTAATTTTTTTTTTGTCTTCAGTCATTTGACTGGTTTGAATGTAGCTCTCCAAGATTCCCTATCTAGCGCCACTCGTTTCATTTCGGAATATCCTCTACATCCTACATCCCTAACAATTTGTTTAATCTATTCATTTCCCTCTTTAAATTTTCTAATCTATCAACGTTTTTAGACTTGTAACATTCCACGCTCCGACTCGTAGAACGTTATTTTTTAATTTTCTGGTGACGCCTTCCTAAGTAATCCCCACCTGAGATCAGAACGGGGGATTAGTTTTCCTCCGGAACATTTTACCAAGGAAGGCGCCTCAATCTTTGTTACCTCAGTGAGTTACATTTTCTTGGAAAAAAGTTTTCCATTGTTTTCCATTGCTTTTAGCTGCGCAGTACTCAGAAGACTGAGTGACGTTGATATGGCCGTTTAACTCCTTCTGACCTACGCCCTTAACAACTACTGAAAGAGCTGCTGCCCTCTTTCAGGAATCATTCCTTAGTCTGGCTCTCAACAGATACCTCTCCGATATGGTTGCATCTTCGGTCCAGATACTCTGTATCACTGAGATCGGCGTCTCGATTTGACGCCGATGGATCTCTTCTTTTGAGACTAAGTAAGGTAATAGTTTATTAAGAAAAAATCCAATCACTTGACTACTTAAGCCGAAGAATAACAGCTGCTGTGGAAGCGATTCCTATAGACATTCTTACCAGAGTATGGAATAAGGTGGATTATCGGTTTGACGTCTGCAGGGCTGTAAATTCAGCTGAAATTGAGTTAGATTACGAGGTAAAAACATCTTTAGACCTTGTATTTTAATAAAAAAAAACACATACATTTTCAATTGTATATGTAATAAAGTAGATTTAATTTAAAACCACATATTCTTTTATGGACACCCGGTACAGTGGATTATCAACTTTTATTTACATTCATAAAAAATATCCATAAAGGTACTATGTTATTGGATAATTCAAATAAACTATCTCTATAACCGATAGGTAGTTTATACTGTAGGAATGAAAAAAACATTTCAAAATATGTCAGTTATTTTTAAAGCTATGGTATAACACTTATGTAATCTATGTAATCTGAAAGTTATTGGCTTCTTCTCAGTTCAAAGAGGTTTTATAAAATACTGCTGTTTCTTGTGTTTATTGGACAATCGTTATTACTTAGTCATAGAATCCAAAAGGATAATTTTACAAAAAAATATTAAGAATAATCAACCACTAATTGGGCCTTAATGAGTTTTTTACTACCTACATATATAAAACTAGGATTAATGAAAACGTTTGAAAAAGTATTAGATAAAGTTTGGGAAGGCTTTAAATATATAATTTAAGTTTTTCCACCATTATTTAATACTAAATTCAAAGAAGTCTGAAACGTGAATATTTGTATTGAATAGAAAATTTAACTTTAAGGAACTAGCAGCATGGTAATCACTCAAAGACATTGAACAATGTTTTTTTTAGAAAAGAATAAACTGTAAATAGTGTTCTGTTAACAGAGAAAATCTTAATGAAATAGAAAAATCTAGACTGCAGATTGTAATTAAAGACTTATTTTTTACAATCCAATATTGACGTCTTCGCTTCAAATTTGGCCCTGTGAGCGGCAAACGAGGTGAAAAAGTTCCATCAAGGTATATTACAAAATATAACGTCGTTGTCAAGATAAATAAGATGAATCTACATTGTGTGACTCCTACCGTTATTGCAAATAGAAAGTAACTGGGTACATAAAGGAAAAATAATTTCTCAGTTAAACAGAAACCAATTTCACCGAATATATATATATAATTTACATTTTATCTATTTTTTGTGTTCTGGAATGGTATATATTACAAAAAGTAAAATAATACTTAAAACGTGATTATGTAGTTACTAAGATCGCAGTTTATGTAACACTGCCGTAATAAAATAAAAATTTCCCGTTACTTTCGAAGACATATAACTGAACATTTGACAGTAGAGAAAAGCTGATTTGATTAAGGTATGATTCAGGATAAAAAATAAATTTTACTTACTTTTACCTTCTTTTATAAATAAGTAAAATATAAATTTACCTATTTTTGTTTAATTTCAAAATTTTTCTTTTAATTTGTAGATCAGTGAAGTTAATTTGGTAGTTTTCATCCTTTGCAATGCATTATTAAACTACTGAAATCGTTGAAGTAGTACAATTTAGTAAGAAAATTTACACTACTTTTTTAAAAAAGTTTCATTTAACCAATTTAAAAAAAAAAACTTTTTCGAAGTGACTACGCAAACTTTAACGTTTTCAAAATTCTTTGTAGATCTAATCTTTCTTAGTTTTTAATTATTACTCCAAATTGTACACGATTTCATGTTATTCAAATGTTAAAAGCACATAAAAATTTGTTTAGATAACTTACAGATACGGTTCAGGTCTCATTTCATAGCGAAACATATCAAATTTTGACCCACGTAATTCATTAGTACCAAATTTGGTACTAGTTCTATCACGTGTGTTGATAAAAATGGATAAATTTACGGCATACAGTAACAAGAACGTGCAGAACATTCTTTGTTGTGTGAACTGCAATCTACAATTGCAGTTCAACGAAATTTTCGTTGAGAGTACGGTAGGGCGCCTCCTAGTAGGAATACAATTTACTCTTGCCACCAATCCTTCGTTGAGACAGGTTGTTCTGTTAAACATACAAAATCACTAGAACCTCCACGCGTTCCTGAAGCTGCTAAGGAAAAACTCAGAAAGCTTAGCGCGTAATCCGAAGAAATGAACTCGACGTGCGTCACGTGAGTCTGGTATTCCACAAACATCTCTTTGGCACGTATTACGTAAACGATTGCACTTGAAGCTAAACAAACTAACCATGGTTCAGTATATTACAGATACAAATTTTTGCTTGGCTGCAGTTGCACGAGGAATTAATAATTAGAATTGTTGACGATGCATTTTTTGAAAATGTAAATTTTATTGATCAGTTAACGTTTCATATCAATGGCAAGCTGAACACCCATAATTGAAGAATATGAGGTAGCGATAACCCTCATGAAACTTTGCAGCACATTCGTGGTAGCCCTAAGATCAATGTTTTTTGTGCCCTGAGCAAACAAATACTGTACGGACCGTTCTTCTTCAGGAGGCAACCGTAAATGGTATCGTTTATCTGGACATGCTTCAATCTTTTTTATAATTCCTCAGTTAGATGATGATAACCAAGAATGAACGGCACTATAATCAGCAAGACTGGGCACCACCTCACTACCGCCTAGAAGACCGTGATTTTCTTGATACTCCATTTTAGATGCTTGATTTCTTGATGCTAGATTTTTTTCTTCGTGATTTCATTAAAGATCATGTTTATGTATCGCCTTTTTCTGCTGATCTTGTTGAGCTAAGACTAGGAATTAACGCCGCAGCTGCAGAAGTAACGCCCGACTTGCTGGAATGAAATAGACAGGTGGGTTGTATGTCGCATTACAAATGTAAAACATATCGAACCCAAAATTAATTTTGGGTGACAAACTTGATGTGTTTTTTCTATGAATAAGACTTCAACCGAAACTTTAAGTTACCTCAATTGATTTTTAAATGCTTTTAAAATTGTGAAGTCCTTTTTGTATTACCCAGTAGTTACTATAAAATAAAAAAATAATTCACCGTAATAATAAAAATAGTATGTAGAAAGTTATTTGTAATTTATAAATCCTGTATAAGAATTCTAATTAAATGTATTTATTGTATGTATTTATACATACAATTTTGTATGTATGTATTTATATATGTCTTTATTTTTACTTATAACATAATAAATATTTATAAAAAATGAACCAACATAAAAAATAAAAAAAATAATAAACGTACTCAAATTATTTCACACAGAATTAAAAAATTATCCTGAATTACAATTCATTCATCTTTTTTAAAAAGTAGAATGATGTATGTCCCACGATTAAATTTTCCCATTTCAAAATGGAGGCCAGTATAAAAATTAGGAAGAACTCGGGGAGTTAGGGAAGCTATTAGGAACACTTAGGGGAGCCATTCTTAAACGCTCCCTAAGCACCGCTTGATGGATGTTCTTTTTACTTAAATATACTTTTTTATAATTTTTTTTTAACATAAAAAAAAATCATAGCCATGTAAGGATAGTACCTAAATGATATTCTGTATGTCCCTGTAAACATTGTTAACGGTACCTCCACAGTTAATTAAGATTTAATCTTTATTTAAATCTTCATTTCAGAAGTTCAATTTCGATGAACAGTTAAACTTATTAAATTCAATTAAAAAAATGAGTTTGTTCTATTGTTCTATATTATATTCTAATGAGTTTGTTTATAATATGGATTAACTGGATTTATTTTTGTACTACGAACTAGGTTCTTCAAACCCTCCACAAATATAATAAAACGTTATTAAGTCCAATCAACAGTTCTCAAGTTGTGAGTTAATAAAAATAAGCATTGCAGTGATTTGATAATTAAATAAATCTTTTATTCTAATTAGTAAATAATGTCACGTTTTCTACGTGCCAAGAATGGGTAGATAAAGAATTCCTCAGCAGATAAAAAAAATAACTCTTTTAACATTTGGATGGATGAAACATGGGAAAACGCGATAAGATTTTAAGCAACATCATAAAATACAAAAAATATAAAATTAAAAAAAAATATATATGATTAAAGTCTAGATTAATTATTTAAAGATACACACATCATAAAACCGTTTCCAAAACAAGGTAACGAGAACAATTGTAGAGGCGCCACGGTTGACACAGTATGATGAGATTCACGAACATCTGGAGCTTCTGACGGTTCTTGAGGTTGTGTGACAGCAGAGTATTAAATACCAAGAACGTTTAGAATATCGCGTCAAACAATTAGCGATCAATCTGCATGATAACAGTGGGGAAGTCCGAATGTGCTTGACTTAGGGGCCGCTGAATGACGGTTTGCATTTCCTATCGCCAAATCTAGTGATGTTATTTTCCTTTACTTTATTATTATTTTTTTTCTATATCTAGAAGTTGATTTTGTTCTTTGTTCGACTAGCTATCGTTTGGTTATTTGTTATTTTCTTTTACTGACTATTTATTTGTTTATATTTATTGTTTGTTTTTATGGACTGTGAAGTGTGTTGGCAGAAATATTTTTTATAATGAACTTTAAAACTATTTATTACTTTATGCTTAGTGATAACTGTTATAATGTGTTGATTTATTATAGGGATTCCTTAAAAATTGTTTTAATGTGTTTATTTTTTCATAATTTTAAATATTTAAAAGAATTATCTATGAAAATATATATATAAATTATACTTTATTTAATAAATATTAATAATAGATAGAAAATATTTTCGAATCTCGAGTTTAAAAGTCGTACTGAATAAAATAAATATATATTTAAGAATGAAATGATAATTTAATAATAATGAATGTATTTCTAAACACTTTTAGAAATAAATGTCTCCTTGTTTTGTGGCTAAGATAACGGACACAAAGACTCGAAGGAATAAACACAGAAAGAATAAATGACTGCGCTTCTTCCTGCACTGACCAGTCGGGATTTATGAACGGTGCGCAAAAATCCGAACGGAACCGTGCAGTGATACTAGTCTGTGTACGGTTGATACTACTTCACTATTGGATTTACAACCAGCTGTTTACAACCGACTTTGTCCTCGGATCCATTCTCCTTCCCCCTTCGCTCCCTTACCCGCTAACCAAAGCTCCTCTTCTACCTTCTTCATATCTTTCACCTCCACCCTGTGTGAAATGTCGTTGAACAACTTTCAGTAACAAATTTAGTATAGCGTTTAGAATTTAATACGGCTGACTACTATACAGTACTTCGCAAACGTACATATATGCATTATATATTGACTATACCTCAAAATATATTAAAAAAAGGCAGGCTTAACACAAGTGATCTACCGCTAATAATTTACATTACTAACAAGTATTCTGACTTCCGTATTTATACAGCTTATAACACCAGATAAAAATGAGAGAAAACATAAAATGTTTGATACTAATAATTTAATATTTATATAGAGAAAATAAAAAGAAATGATAACAAAATATTTTAGAAAATAAGTAAATAAACAGCATAAATACATTTGAAATAAAAACATCATAAAAATTAACGAGATTATAAGTTGATTTTCTAGAAAAACATTTAAAATTTATTTTAGAAATCATCCAATAATCTACTAAGGCGCCTTCCTCTCGCTATCTATCACTTTAACCACTCACTATAAAATCATTTAATAATTCTACCAAAAAAAATTAACTGAATGTCTGGAATTTTTATTTATATTAATCACTAACCTAAAAATAAAGTTTTAAATAATAAATGCGCCATTGGGTTAAAGAATTTTAACTATAAGCTTAACTTCTAACTTACTGAGAAGTCTGCTTCTTTTGGATTCTGATTTAAATTTTCAAATATTTGGGAAATTTCGTTTTTACAATTGATAATAATAAAATGTTACTACTAAATTGCTGTTAATTTCTGTATAAACTCGTATATTAAGAATAATAATGACTATATAAATAAGTAAAGAAGGAGTTTTTATATTTCGATGTTGATGGAAAAATAATAAGAATATTACTGCCGACCCCGAAGAATTACACGCGTAATTTTTTATACTCCACTATCAAGCCATAAAAATTTATATTAGCTGAAAAAGATTTAGAATACTGGAGGCGTGAGGAAATATTGTACAATCATATCCTAGAAGTAGTTACACTTTAAAAATAAAAACAACCTTTTGGATAGAGATAAAAAACCCTCAAATCCCGAAAAGTTTTAGTTTACCAACTTTACGAAAAATTCTAAAGGAATTACAGTTTAAGCCAAGCTTACTTTGTATTTCATGAAGATGATTTTAATGAAAGAATGGGATTTTGTAAGTAATTTGGTATTCATTCTCAAACAGAATCTAATTTCTATGCCTGGCTAATGAAGGATTTTCAAATCAAATGACCCATAAAACTGTTGTATTAGAGGTTAAAGTAAAGATCTCTAAAGTAAAGATCGCTTCATTTTAAAAAAAATTATTCAGAAAACTTTATAAATATTTTTTATTTTTCTAAAACTTAACACCTTATACTACTTCTCTATATAATCGCTACATGAATTAAGACATATTTATCCTAGTGAACATTTATCGTATGTAAATTTATTAATTTATATCGTACACATTTATCATAGTGATACACCAGCTTCAATATACCCTCGTAGAATTCTTCTGCCGCCAGCCCATTTAGCCACTGATAAACATCATTTTTAAGTTGCGAATTGCTTACACTCAAAAATTCATTCAATTTCCCACACAAATGGTAATCAGAAAAAGCTAAGTCCGGACTATATGGAGGGTGATCGTAAATTTCCCATCCAAATGTTCTCACTAAATCACGTGTCAGACCCGCAACATGTGGACGTGCATTATCGTGCAGCAGGATGACGCCGACGGTCAGCCACCCACGTCGCCAATTTTGAATGGCGCGCCGTAACTTACGTAGAGTAGGAATCTGCATTTATAGTCATTCCACGCGACATGAAATCAATGAGTAGTATGCCAACCGATCCCAAAAGACTGTGACCATCAGTTTGGGTCCAAGTGGTTGTGGCTTGAACTTTGTTGGTCTGGTTGGTGATTGAGGATGACACCATTCACTTAACTGCCTTAACTCTCTGGCGTGTAATATGAAATCCATGTTTCATCGCCGGTAACAATTGAATTAAAGAACTCATCACCTTTTTTGTGCAGAGTATCAAAAATTCCAAAGCAGTTCCCATTCGAATTTTTTTGTGACATTCTGTTAAGACGTGCAGCACCCAACAACAATGCGACCAATAACATCTCTTGAAACATCAGCAAAGAGAAGCGCCAGGTCGGAAATCGTTGAGCGACGAACTTTTCTGATTTCATCATCGACACGTTTCAACAAGTCCTCGGTGATTATCGAGGGCCTCCTTGAACTTTCTTCATCGTGCACATTAATTCTGTTATTTCTAAACATTTCACACCATTTTCCGACGTTTCTTTCATTCATTACATTATCACAGTTCACAGCAACCAACTGCCTATGAATTTCAGCCGGCTTAACGTTTTGATGGTTTAAAAAACGTATGACTCCATGTATTTCACAGTCGTCAGCAACATCGATTTTCCTGATCATTTTATAATGTAATAACTCACACGTAATCAAAGATACTACCACATAACAACTTACAGAAAACAATGCAATGTGTACATTACTAGCGTGGTCATGAACGATACAGGTTCCCCAACCTTAAGGAGAAAAATTTCCCTGTGGTCTTTACCTTAAAGATATCCCTCGTAATTAATTTTATTGGTGAGATGAGTATTCTTAAGTAATTATTGATAAAGAACATCGTGTTCCTGAGTTCACTTTCGGTGTGGTATTACAAAATAAAAGGAGTGTTGGACCATTATTTTTTCTGTGGAAGAGTAACAATGATTTATATCTTCAAATATTACATTTTTTCTATTTCTGAGCTATTAAATAATTCCGTGTTTAACATCAGTTCGTTTCATTTTGACCTTTAACTGTTTTCTGAACTGGGAAAACTGAATTTTTAGTTTATTTGGTACATTTTTTCAAATCAGCAGGGAAAGAAAAACATAAAAATACTAAATAGTAAAAATTTATTAATCACAATGAAAATAAGATTAATTTGGTCTCAATTATTACTTCTGTTATTTATTTACTAGCGGTCAGGAAACAGAACACCCCGCTGTTTGTTATCCTCATGGTTGTGACAATAATACTGATAAATAACAATTAAACTCTAAAAACTCACTTTCCTCCAACGTTTCCCTCGTTCTGAACGTAGAAGTTCTGATACGTTCCTTCTCAAAATGAAACTCCCGTTGATCAGGTGTTTACGACGCACGGATGGCTTTTATTTTGGTAACAGGAATTTTCTGACCAATACTCTGGTTCTTATTTACATTCCCGAGAATAACAATACGATCATACGTCTGTCATGGCTCCAATATGTTCATGATCAAATATGTTCATATCCATTATGTATTTTATGTGTACATAATAGATGAAGGCACTTTTATTCTTGTCTGACCATGGTAGCTCTACAATGACGTCGGTATGAACTCGTGAGGAATTTAACTGCAACGTGCGTTTCAAATTTATTCCAGCTTGAGTCTGGTCGTAGGCATCTCGGGTAGCAGGTAATCGAGAATCATGCAATTCAGCTGTTTCTGAGTATCGAGACACTCTTTCTTTTAGCAAATATCATACAGTAAGAAAGGTTACTTGTCTTTTTGGAAGGCATATTATTTTTAACTTCTGACAATCGATTATCAACAGCCAAGATAAATAATCAAAACCCATAAAATTTTGCTTAAGTGCTAATTTAAGCTAATTAAAATAATAATAATAATAATAACAATTTAATAATAATATAATAAATATTTAAATGCATATAGATCTGAACTCAAAAATCTTTTGATTACAAAATAATATTACATACAGAGAGGGTTTCTTTTAAAATCCCTCGAAGAACTGTATATCGTATACATATGCATATATAAATATATAATAAAAATAAATAAGTACATGCAAAATTAATTCCAGGAACATTGATAAAGTTCAGAAAATAGAAAGCTAAGAAAATACCAGAATATACTCGTAGTCTTATCAATCACACAAAGAATAACTATTCAAACAAAGAAATATCGAAACAAATCACAGAATTAACAAAAGTAATGGCGAAACGAATTGAAGAGTTTTAACGATGTGCAACACCCTAGGTTAGCTGATTCACCTCAAATTTCGGAGAACTTACACATTTAATATATGCAGTCGCTTTAGGCGCCATACGGTCTCGCAGTTATTCAGGACATTAACCGCAAGTCAATTCACACGTCTGTTCAGTCTCATTTTGTATTTTATACCGAATCGTCGTATCTTCTCTTGAACGGTTAATACCAGATAACCGTGCATTTCATGGGAATTAAAAAACAAAAAATCAATTGTGCGAATATAAAAATTAAATTTAATGTTTGTAAATAAACCATACATAACAAAACAAGTCTAATATGATGTACAAATATCTACATAAAGCATGCTATTTTCTTGTTGTTATAACAACATTATTTTTACGTTATATCTTAAGTTATTTTTATCTTGTGTTAAGTAACAAAACAGTGATGAGATATAAAGAAATAAAAAGAAATCTTAGAGAGGTTTAATTTTCAATCATTAATATATCACAACAGTTAAAAATGAAAATGAAAATAGATTTTTTGTATAATTAATAACGTAAAGAAGAAGCTTCCCATGAAAATTGATTAAGAAAAAAACAGAACTAAGTATACCTTAGAAATTATGAGATCCGGAATAGGTACAGAAAGATTTTTTTTTTTTTAAAGGTGGATAATTATTAGGATACAAAATAAAGCAGTATACATAAATGTGAGAACTATTGCATCATTAATCTGACATCACTTTTCATTGAAAATGTTGACTAGGATTATTTACAAGCGAATAGAACGTGTGATGGAAGTTGTAATGTGGATGAAAACCAGTTCGCTTTCAAAAAGAACAAGAAAGATTATGCTGGCCTTGAGATTAATTTTAGAAGGTACGTTTAAAATAATAGTCACCTACATAAGATATGTAGAATAGAAAAATGCGTTTTTTATTATACATACTTAAAATGTATAAAAATTTAACGAAAATTTAACTGAAATAAAATGAAAGATAGACTTATATGTACAATTTAAATAAGAATAAGGAGTTAAAAATGAAGGAAAACAAACTATACTAGAAAGGAGTGAGATATAGAGACAAACCTGTCCTCATTGTTTTTCAAAGGAAGTAACATAAAAATTAAAATGTAAATTTGGAAATAAATTAACCACCCTAGAAAAAAAATAACCTGCATCGATGACATTACCGTTGTGTTTTGTTAGAAAATAAAGGTTTTTATTAAAAAAAAATCTAAAGTCACGGACTTATTACTAGGAGAAAATTCATTTTCAGATTTTGTAATAGGAAATTAAAGAGTACAAAGGTATGAAAAGAAAGATTATGAAGGATTAATTATTAAAACGGATGAATAGAATAAACTAGAAGATACCGGATTTTACTAATTTGAGTGAAAAATTATAAAGGTTGAATAAAATAAGAAAGAAGAATGGTGTAAAAGAAGATTGGTTTTTATGTAGAAATAATATCTGCTAATATGCAACATAAATGAAATATTTAGAAATTTCTGACAACAAAGTTGTTAAACTTTCCTGGTATTTATTATTTATTTTTATACAATGGCAAATAATGATACAAGGAAAACATTTTTTAAATTAAAAAAAAATATATTTTTTTTACTTTTTCTGCTTCCCCACCACCAAAATATCTCCCAGGAAAATCTTGACTTGTCCATTTTTATTATGTTGAAGGGAAGAGATTTAAAAAAAATTCACGGAATAATTTACTATCAAAATACAACACATTAAAAAGTTATATAAAATTACGTTTTTGGTGGTGGGGATGAATTATGATGAAATGTTACTTTAATATTATTATTAAAAGTTTAAATAAACCAAAACGTTTTTAATATTTAAAAAAAATCGATATTTTTCCCAAAGTACTTTTTTTGCGTCACTTTTACTATTATAATGTTTAAGAAGACAAAAAAATTCGGTTAAAAAATACACAAAGAATAACTTTTTCGATTTTTGGGTAAGGGGAGAATTTGGGAAAAATTTTCTATTAAAGATAAGCATATACGCATGTACTGAGTTTAATAAAAAGTGAGGAATATTTGCAAAATTTTGAGAAAATTGACTCCGAACTGTTACCAATAATCTGCCCCAGATAGGCGAGACTCTGAGCCAAATTTCATGAAAATCGGTTTAACTAATCAAAATTTATTAAGCTTCAAGCAAACTAACGGACATTATCTCCCCCATTTAAAATTTTTTTTTTGTACTCCCTAGGCGATGAAACGTCAAGAAATGCAGAAAACCCCATACACCATTTTTTGACTAATGTAAAAATATTTTTTTAAATATCTTTGTGAAGTAAAGCGTTTTATGGTAGCGAAACATGAACAATAGGAAAAAATAGACGGGAAAACAAAATACAACTTTTCAAATATGATGTTAAAAGTTAGATATATCTATAAGATTTGAGATTGATGATTTTAATTGAAGTAGGATTGAGGTTTTTATTAGAATTTTATAAAAGATAAAGTCGGATTCAATATATAAAAATTTGTTAATTTGTGATAGATATGTTAAGAGTAAGAATTGTAGAGGAAGACAAAAGTTGGAATTTATGTAACAGAAATGAGGAACTAGAATGTAGTAAGTAAAAATAATTACATTGAGGTTAAAAGATTAGCACAAACCAGAAAATAAAAGATTATTAAGTTAAACCGGTTAAATTACTGATGACCCAAAAAAAGAAGAAAACTTTTATTTCATAATGAATTCCACTTAATTGTAGAATTTAATAGTAATGAATGAGCTAATTAATGTAAATAAATTATAGATTAATTTATATAATGGTAATATATAATATATTTGGGTAAGTGCGTTATATTTGCATGATTGTATTTTATATAACTACAATTAAAAAAAAAAAAAAAAAAAAAAATACTAAATCTGATATTCTATTCATGTAACCAGTTCTTACATAAATTACAAATTTCCATTTTTTAACTAAAAAATTTACGTAGAAAGGAGATAAATCCCTCTTTTAAAAATAATTAGAAGAAGAAATCTTCCAGCTGATTACAAAGGCAGTGGAATTCAATTATAAAATATACAATGAACATTGAAAGTATGTTTCTAAGTTTGTATGTTTAGTGACAATGGAAAATATAGCGAAGCGAGTGTGTTATATTGAAATGATGTGAAGATACGACTGTCAGGCAGTTTGTGCTGTTTTGCTGTAAAATGTTTGCATGTGGCCAACAGTACTTATCGGTATGTACAACGCTATAGCGCTGTACGTACTTGTATTGAAATGAGTTTGTACCGGATAGGAGATGTTGTTTTCAACGATCCACCAGTGGTCAGCTTTCCAGGGACTTAGTCGTGAGATGCCACTTGCTACTAGCACGCCGTCCGACGTATCTGTTAGCGAGTTAGACCGCTCCACAAAAGGCTATTCCTCGACAGCCGCCTTTTACAAGGGTCACCTCCTCTGCCTGCCAATCTTCCCACAGGTTGCTTTCAGATTATTCTTTCTCATTTTTATTCTTTATTTGCTTTATTTTCCTTCTATTTAGTTTCTTTTCTATCATAGTACATGATATTAATACACTATAATTTTAGATCGAACTTGTTTGACGACTGAATCAATTTAAAGGACAGCGCTGTTTACATTCTATAAAAACAGACGTGTATGGATATAATGATCGACAAATCTAGAATAGGAAATCATGAATAAATATAAGTACATAAAATTCAAAGATCGACGATCAATTCTACGTTTTAAATGTAACAAAATGAGTTTACCCATCAGCAACATTTAATCGGAACAATATTATACCGTTAAATAAAATATTACTTAAAATGTAATGTTTTTCACACTGCAGCTAAGAATACTAATTTTTTATACAAAATTGAAGAAAATTTACTTTACTATTAAGTCGTACTTATGTAAAACTTTACGTTTCTTTATTTGAACATTTTAACAAAAATTATAGGATAAATGTTTCGTAGTTCTAATTTTAATTTGTGCTGAAATAGTTTAAAACATATTACGTTGTGTACCCAAACCCCTTTTATTAAAAAAATTACAATTTTTTGCAGTCTTATTCGAAATCTTTATAGACTAATTTATTGCAACGTCTGTGATAAAAATTTGTATACTGAATTTACGCAGTGAATGATCCATTCTATCAATTAATTTCAATGAATCGACAAATACAAAAAAAAATAAATAAAAAATTCCAACAACATTTAAAAAAAAAAACTTTTGTAAAGGTTATCGATTCCTGTTTACTATTTATTATTTAAATTTAATTAAAATAGTAAGTAAGAGTGAGATTAAAAAATATAATTAATATAAAATATAATCAAAGTAGATAAAATAATTCCGGAAACATTTTTCTGAATTTTAAATTTTGATTCCTATCCTGGTAATGAAATAACTCTTAACAAGGTGATATTACAACATATTATACCAAATCGTGGATACAAAAACAAATCTGACAATAGAAACGAGAAAATTAAAAAATTATTGATGTGATTGTAAGGCTATAAATGAAATTTGTTCGTTCGAAGGTAATTCTTTCTATTTATGCAGCTAAACGAAAAATTATTCAAGTTTCTGTTGAATAAAACAAAAAATTATAATTAAACAGAAAATAAAAACCTTCTAATTTCTCTTTGGAGAAAGATACAAATATAATACTAGGAAATTTGATTTCCTTATTTTTTTATTTATAATGTACTACAAACAAGATGGTTGATGTAACATGATATGAGACACTTATCATTCCCATAAATGGCATAAGCGACATTCTTAAGCAATAAAAAGTATCCAATTCCAGGTATATAAAAATTAGTGAGGATTGAAGTGGTTTTCACTACCTTCTTGATTAAACATATCATTGTACATCACAATGTGAAGATCAAAAACAATTCTAGCAACACAACAGCCAGGTGTTTACCACAAGATGGTTTTAGATAAAGAATATAATTACTATCAGAGAAACGATTTTGACTGGTTCCTGTTGTACCTCAGATATTTTGTAAGGTTTACGTGGGGGGGGGGGGTAAATACAAAGAGGTAGAGAGTACAGAACAGCTGATTTAAAAACCTTTTTGTGCTGTAAAAGATAAAACAATATATATATATATATATATATATATATATATATATATATATATACCATCATTAGGGAAGTCTTAATCAGTATTATCCTTTTCTGAAGTATTTCATTCTTAACTTTTTACCTATCAAATCCCATTAATTCGAGCATTCAGCTTTTATTGTAATCTGACAAAACTTATATTATTTCTTTAAAATTTTTAACTTATCCTTTTCCAAAAATTAAGAAATTCAGCCGGATAGAATGTTAAAAATAAAAGGTAATTTAGAGTAAGTTGTATGAAATGTCAAGTTAAATTATAGCTATGTGAAACGTACTTATTTTGTAAAAATTAACGCTTAATTTTGCTGAGAGAGAACCTACCATTCTTGTAGGAATTTCAATCCCTACAACATTCCATCCCTGTTAACAGTCCCTAGTATTCAATCGAATGCAGTATTAACAAATCATTACGTAATCAGAATCGTTATTTTTCACATTCGTATCATAGTGTGGAGCTTGTGCGATTCCTGTGCTTCTCTCACTGTGTAAGAGTGAGAGTGAACGAAAGAGGTATTAAATACAGGAAATCCGTTATTTTTGTAACGTACATGTACATTTGATGTAATCCAGGCCTTTCTTCCTTTCTTGCTGTAATGAACTAACGGCCATGCGATGCTTGACGATGCCGTGATCAAGAGGATTTTTATTTATTTTATATTTATTTTTTTGTTTTATAGGAGAAGTAGGTGCACACAGTCATATATGTGTGACGGAATATTATAATTAAAAAAAAAGGGTCGAAGTGTGGGGACACGCAGAGCCAGGGAGGTAGTCTTTTTGCCTAGGATGTTCAGGTCCGTTCACACTCAAAAGTGGGGGGATCGAGACTCCCCGATCATGGTATAAAGAACCCTCAAAGTATGAGCGAGTCGCGAAGTGAAGGATGTGCGAAACGCACATCTGGAACTGTTAGAGTAGGGACGGGATGGGTAGCTCCTTAGCGGAAGAGCATATCGGCTAACCGGAAGAGGAAGGTCGGTATGTCCTAGAGAAGTTGGGGGGACCCCGGTGGGAAAGCCCCAGAAGGGGGCTAGCTAGGGGGGGCAGAGACTGCTGCTACGACACTACGAGTTGACTGTATTTTGCTTAACGGCGAGGATCGGTTGCCTTGGAGATGTTTAAAGAAAAAAAAAGGAACGGCTTTCTTCTTACCAATACTCAATTCAATACTTACATTACATAGGCATTAGTTATATTTACTGTTGATATAATTACTAAAAAATAGTGAGGATTGAAGTGGTTTTACTACCTTCTTGATTAAACATATCATTGTACATATATATTGTACATCACAATGTGAAGATCAAAAACAATTCTAGCAACACAACAGCCAAGTGTTTACCATAAGATGGTTTTAGATAAAGAATATAATTACTGTCAGAGAAACGATTCTGACTGGTTCCTGTTTACCTCAGATATTTTTTAGGGTTTAGCATTACGACTTAATTTAAAAATTCTCAGTATTACACGTAAGCAGCTACCACTTTTTCTTATTGCGTGTACTAAAATAAGAGTCAAGTTATTGAAAGAAAAATTAGGCTGACGATAAAACCGCACGTGGCGCTACAAATGCTGATTTGCATCAAGTGCACCAGGTACTTGATTTTTGAAAGTAGCCTACTATTCAAATTTTAATTCTGTAGAATTTGTGAAATCAAGAGTAATTTTGTAATTTTTTTTTTAAACGTACATAGCATATTTAATCTGTTTTATGAAAACATTCTAACTTTTCACTTTTCTTTTATTATTTAAGATATTTAGTTCTCTCATATTCTTTAAAGCTTCGTTAAACCAGATATTTTTAACTTTTGGATCATACAGAAAATTAAACATTTTTTTGTCACTTTTTTTTATTTTATTCAGAAAAGATGCCCGAAAATAACGATGTTTTCTTTTCCTTATAACATTTGAAAGTCTGTCATTAAATTTATAAAGTTCTTCACTTTTCCTAATCCACCATTTATTCTCTTCAATTTTAAGTAGCCCTAATATTTTCCCTCCTTTAGCCTTTCAATTTCGTCTCTCTTATTCATACATAAACACGCTGAGGCATACAAACATTCAATTCTAATAACTATAATATAATGCTTAATTTTTGCTTACTGGAAATTGATTTTTTTATTGTATAAATGCTTTGTTAAGTGATACGCAAGTTCCATTTTGACATGAAGTCTCCGAAATCACATCGAAACATACGGGTCAAGAACAGAAATTTGAAGCGTAACGAAAAGGTCTATATCGTCCTGCCTTAATAATTCTTTAACTATTAGTCCCAGAGACGTAAACGCGGTGTCATTTTATAACTTACATAGTCAGCTCATCGATTCAACTTTGAGTCTGCGTTACCGGCTAGCGGGTTGGCGAGGAGAGGCACAGCGCAAATCGGTCAAAACTGGCGCTCTCGCTCATTTCCATTCAGGGTAGCTTACGACTTAGACGTGATAGCGCGATAATTCGTATGTTTTTGTTTATAGTTTTTTGAGCTAGATCGATTTAAGTAGTAGTAAGTGTAATTTTGATAATATTTATGTGTAAAAAAATTAAATATGTAAAAAAAATATAAAAATTCAACATGTCAGCCTCAGCCCGCGCAAAAGCCAGCCGAAAATATAAATTACGCATATTATTGGAAATGGGAAGTTGTGGGCCACGCATAGGTACCTCAATGTCCGGTGGCGAGGAAGCAAAACTGTTTCGGGAGCGTCGCAAAGCTGGTACGAAGCCCTCAGTAAACGACGCCGACGTCACGAGCACCTCTACCGCTGCTTATTATGCCTTATGTCTTTTACTTCTCATATCACAAATCAATGTTGAACAAACTTTTCGTCGAATATTAATCAACATAAATATCATGTACCATTTAATGTCTGTTTTATGTTAAAATTGAATTTAGTACGCAGACAATATCTCGTTTTTATTTCAATCCGATACGTTAAAAGTGACTCGTTGACATATAGACCGACCAATTTATCTGTAGAGTTGGGTAAATGAAGGAAATAAAATTTTCCATTGGAGACTTTCAGATTTGTTAAAAAAAAATACAATTTTGGCTGTCCCATTTAACTCTACAGATAAGATGGTCGGTCTGTAGCTCAGGGGAACTTCATCCAAGGGCTTCATCCAAGGACTTCACGTTATACTAACGGCGTGCGCCCTAACACAGCCCCACCCGTTTTTTTTAACTTTATTCGATTCATTATCGAAAGGATTGGGTATAATTATTTCACCTTCATTTTTAAATTTATTCGCTTTATTAATTTTCCCATAATCGGTTTTTAAAATCTTTGGAGCATTTTTAATGTTTGTCATAAATTCACTTTTTAAACTTTGTAAACTTGTGTTTTCATTTAATGTTTTAAAAAAAATAATTTAAATTTCTGCAATTTTAATATTCAGAGACAAAATTTCCAGATCATCTGCAACGGCCAAACGATTGATTTTGAGATTTTTACATTTACTCCCTAATTTAATATTTTCTAACTTTAAAATTTCCACTTGTTGGTTCCATTCCCTAATTACATTTTCCAAAACTATATTTGGCGATAGACCATCCATAATCGTGCCTCACATACGTTTTGATTTCAAAAGGAGTTTAGTCCTTGAAATCTTATTTTTGAGAAAGTATTTGAGGGGGTTTCTTTTACTAAATTCTACATTTTATTGTATACTCCGAATTCCTCTAATATGTTTAACAATGATTTTCTGTAAAGCATGTGAATGAACGACAGGTCTTTTTAAAATCCACAAAAGCGATTTCAGTATTTTTACCCCTTTTATAGTAATCTCGAATAAAGTGTTTTTAAACTAAAAAATTTGCTCTGACAAAAAATTTCCTAAGACAAATCCCTTCCTGAAACCTCCCTGGAATTCTTCAATTTAAAATCCTGATTGTTCTTCCACAATATTATTTTTCATTTTTTATTTATTATTGTAATAAGTGATAAAGTTTTTATTACGTCCATTTTGTTGGGTAAGTCATTTAAAGTTTACAGATGGTAAAGCAACTTTTGACTCATTCTGTACAAAGTATTATTTGTGGAAAACTTTTTATAATGTTTAAGGTTATCGATATAATAAACTAAGTATTCTTTACCTTTGAATTTATAATATACGTCAAAAATATGTCATTATATAATATCTTTTCACGTTTAATTTTTTGCTTATTTTATCATTTATTAATAGTACCTAGTAATATAATAAATTAATAGTAATACTAATAACTTGTAAGCTGGATCGATTCCGAGGAGAACAGCTACAGAGATGAATACCATAGAAAGAAGAAGACACCGACCAATACTGGCTATGACTTTATAATGAGGCGAGTACGTGTAATCTTATTTAGTATGTGAGGAAAATTTCCTAGCGAGAGAAGAAGAATTGTGGAATTGCGGCCGTCTAAGAGAGCTTATTTACTGAATACTGTTATTGCTATGTGACACAGCGTATGATAATCACAGTATTACCGAGCATGCTAACATTTGCAACAACTTCAATAAACTATTCTCGCTTCTAATTAGTACCTTATAAAATGGCTACGGGCATTTATCTCTTAAAGTAAACGCTTTATAACTTGCGTAAAATATCTTGCGGAAATTTAATCACAAATAAATATGTAGAACACTATCCCGCGCTCTACCGTAAAAATTTAAAGCCCTATTTAGTAACTAACCGGTTCTGAAATCTTCTCTTTTCAAAACTAAATTCTCACCCGATTAGCTTAAAAAAAAAAAACTTTTGAAATCTTATTATATGCATATTTCTATATTATGTTTAATCCAAAATAATATGACACCTCTTTTATACCTTTGTTTTCGTTTATTATTCCAAATTTGCACACATCATAAATTTTTTTAAAAATATACAATAATTTGTTTTAATAAACTAGAGGGTATAAATATTATGTTTAAACTGGAGCTTACTTAACGTAAAATGCTAGATTTTATTACATTATATAAAAAAAAAAAAAATTAAAACCATTTGTATATGTTAGCCACAACAAAAAACAGGTTATAGAAGATTTAACATGAGATACAATAGGAAATTTACTTAGCTATTGTTATAACGGATAATAAGAATCATATGTAAAAAAAAGTTAAAAGAAATTGAGTAGTGAATGCTCAATTTATTGGCTTTTTTACTTTTTAGCCGCCGAACATATTGTTGTTTATGAATATGTTGTATCCACTTAAATTTACTAAATATTTATTTACCAAATAAATTTACTAAATAATTAAAAACGTTGCTGGAACATCAGTACTCTTAAAACAACTCTGACTTTTCTCTTTGGTACTTTAAATATTCTATGTACCTTAAAAAACTAAGATAAATATATTTTTTTTTAAATTAATAATAAACAGCTATTGTACACAACATTTTTATATAAATCGAATAAAAAATACTATCAAAAAGAAAAAAAAACAATACTTCAAAAAATAATTTTTGCGTCTTTTCTGTTGGCAGACGGAATACCTAAAAATAGCCAGGGAGCGTAACCTCCTGGATCTCTGGGGCCCAGGTTGGCCTAGATGAACTCTAATTAGATGGCTCCTTCCTCTGGTCCCCCGCACTATTTTTTACCCTTATGATTGTGAGAATAATACTGATAAACAACTATTAAAGTATTCAGGCGTTATAGAAACCTGAAAAAGAAACTGAATTACAAAAGATAAGTAGTAATTATGGCAATATTAAAAGTGCACACAGCTATGACGAAGTGAAATTCATAACTTATTTCTGTTGCTATAGTGACAGAAATATAATAATGAAATAAAAGAAGTAATCTTTTTTTCTTTTATGAATATCTTTAATACAAAACTTGACTCTAAGGGCCTAGGACCTTGGTCTACCACTTAAAACCTTCCTCAAAATAACACGAATGTATTCTGAAAATTTAAAGCAATCGCTCGGTTGGTTCTTGCTTGTCAGAAAAACAAAAAAACAAACAGGCAAGTAGGCTGGGAGACTTTCGGCGACTTCTAATATATAATCTTCTAATATATAAAATTAGAAGATTTATCATATTTATCAAACTTATGTACATAAGCTTCAACTTATCGCA
This sequence comes from Lycorma delicatula, assembly GCF_047948215.1. NCBI lineage: Eukaryota > Metazoa > Arthropoda > Insecta > Hemiptera > Fulgoridae > Lycorma > Lycorma delicatula. Next base: position 35,457,647 of record NC_134460.1, on the reverse strand, counting down.
CAAGCTTCAAGCTTATTTGGCGATATTTCAAGCAAAACAAAAGAAAAAGTAAAATCTATACCGATCATTTGAATACCATGAGAAAAATCTATATAAAAAAGAATATATCAGGGTAACTTCTTCATTATCGATTTTTCTTATATTCATAACATAAGAATTGTGTTTAATTAATCCAATGACCACTTTAGTTAGCAGTATTAACTGGGGATTATGAAACGGGGCATATAATAAATATCAGAATGATCATCCATTTGCATCATGAAGATATCGACAAGCATCAATATCTACCAGTATGTTAGCATCAGTAAGTGTTTCTAGCCGTATCCAAAGTCTCTTTCACCTAAGATCAGATAAAATTATGAAAATTTGAGGTAAAAATTATTCCTCAATATCAGTTATAATATTTTACCTTCATCTTAGGTTATGTAAATGCATGTGTAAAAAAAATTTCAGATTTTCCACAATAAGACCGATTATTTTTTAAATAAATAATGACTATTTATACTTGTCATAATACATTACTAACGACAGATTAAAGTTTGGTAACATGGTAATCGTAGAAAATTGAGCTTTATTTGGAAGAAAATAAAATTAAGAACAGTTCCAAAGTTTTTAGTCAAATGAATTTAGGGATGAGGGGATATTCAAGTTAATTTACAAAAGTTTTTGGCCTCATATATAAAAACCGTTGACCAAAAATGTTTAAGTTATATTTGGACTGATTTTCAATCACACTGGAGAAGGGAGCATCAACGTACCAATATTTTTTTATTACTTTTCTAGTAAAAAGTATTTTGTTTAGCCTTGTTACACCAAATCCAAAGGATTTATTGAAGTAAATATTTACTCCAATAAATAAACTTTTAAGCTCTAAAAGAGAACCTCCTCTTTTACCAAAAAAAAGGAGCTCTCTACAAGATATCAGCTGTCAGATAGTACTAAGAGGGCGCTGAATAGTCTTTGAACTAGAGTGGCAAGAAGTCGATGTAATAGGGGGAGGTGAGGTAGACATGCGCAAAGATTGATAGAAATTGTTGGGATATCTAGACAATGAAACGTCTTCTCCTGTGCTCAAATATGGAAGAGGCTTGCACACATGAAAAACTGGTGGTTTCAAGTGACAAAGCGATCAGAGTATGGGAAGTGAAGAATATGATGGTGTTCTATTCTCAGATATGGAACGTAAGTTGTGCTTTAAATCATGGGTATTGAATGAGACCTGAAGTAAAAATATCATTTTTTTTAAATTTAATTTAGCAACACCAACTTTATCAGGTATTAACGTATACGTCATTGGATCTTTTTGTAAAAAGGTATCACATTAGACCCGACTTAAAAATTTTGAAAATTAATATCAACTTACTTTAAAAAAATATAGATTTAGTTTTTGCAATTATAAATGCAGTATAGTTTTTATTTTTAACGATGAATAAGTCATCACGTAAAATTAAATAGCTTACGAGTATGATTAAGGAATAAAAATGTTATTAGTGCATCAAAAAAGTTAAAAACAGAATTGTAGGACTTTCCCGTCGCACGGCATTTTTCTGATGCACAGCATACACAAAGAACTTAATTAAAAATATGAATCATTTTATTTAAATACTAGCAGACCCTGCAATGTTTCGCTATTGCTAGATTTGAGTATATATATAGATTAAATGAACACAATTGAAAGTTTGATAAAACATTAACAAAATGAACATTACGGAATTTCACAAAATTTGATCTTTCCGTTTCTCCCTTTCACTCTTTTCTTTTCCATTTCCACATTTTCCTTTTCCCATTTTCATTTTTACTATATTCCCTTTCCCTTTACCCCATTTTCCCCTTTTACTCCCATTTCTATTTTCCGTATTTCCTTTCCCCCTTCCTCTTTCCCAGCTTTCCCCTTTTATTTTTACTCTTTACGTTTTTACTTTTCCCCGATTTATCCTTTTTTCATTTTCTCCTTGTTCCCTTTTAACTTTTCCGATTAAAATACTTTCCCTTCTAAAGCTATAGTTCTGCTATAGCGCTAGACGGAAAAGTAAAAATTCCAAGAAAATATTCCACCACGGTCAACGAGTTCCTTGGAATAAAACTCCCACATCAGAAAAAGATAAAGAATAATGTGATTTTTGGACAGTAAATAGGGAGTGTTTAAAAATTGTTATGCACGATTCACTCGTCGAGTTTAGATAAATAAAAGTAATCAAAAGAATTTGATGACACCACATGACTTCCTTGTACGCCTAGTAATTACATATACACGTGGTTTGCTGCTCTTCATTTAAACTTATACTGGTTAAACTTTATTTAACCAGTATACAGGAGTTCACTAAATGGAATAGTTTAATTATTAGTTTACATATTAATTTTGTTTCACGTCGCTCAAGTAGATATGTGGTGTAAGTGAGAATGTATCCGATCCGTAACCATGCACAAATTGGCTCGAATCCAACTTCATATACATATTTTTTTTTTAACTCTTTTTTGTTAATTTTAATATATTTATTTATTAATAATATTTAACCTCAGTAAAAATTTTGAATTAAAATGAAAAGTACATTAAATAAAAAAATAAAAAAAAAAACAAATGAAGTCGGATTCGAACCGGTGATTCCTTTACTTCGTACAAGGAAGTAAACAGAGTATTTTTAGTTTTTAAGATGTTCAATAATAAAATAAAATGTTGTTTGATTTTAAGAATAAAACCAGCCTCTCTTTGTAACAATAGTATGAAGAGAGTTATTGAGCTTTAAAATCATCGTTAAAGATTGGTGTTTGGGTTTCAATTAACCACACATCTCAGGAATGGTCGACCTGAGACTGTACAAGACTAAACTTCATTTACATTCATACATAGAATCCTCATTTTCCCGCTGAAGTAATATCTTACGGTGATTCCGGAGACTAAACAAAATAATAGAGAAAGATATGAATCTAAAAATTAAGAAAAAAGCCATCTTCCCCCGTTGCATATTAAGGTTTCAAAAATGAAAATAAAATATATATGAGTACAGGTAAATTTTTCATAAAGTATAGTAATCCTTTAAAAAATGTTTCAACCACTAAACATAGAAAAATTAAATTTATAAATTCTCCTACCTCAAACTTTTTTTTTTTTTTTTTTATAAAAGTCTTACACACACAAAACCTAAAAAAAAAACTTCCTCTACAAATTAAAATAAGAATCAACGAAATCGATCCATTTGGCTTCTTGATACACACAAAATTAATTGTGGTCGAAACGAGAACCTTTTAATTTAAGAAATTTTATATATGTAAAAAAAAGTGCCCATAAAATATGGAAACCCTTAACAGTTTTTCAACCATTAAATATAGAAAAATGAAACTTTGAAAATCTTCTTATCTCAAAAAAAATCTCTATTTTTCGGTATAAGATCAACACCCTTTAAGCACCTACCAGGTTCCGATTGGGAAGAATTAAGAAATTTTAAATTGAAAGGGTAATATTAGATGGAAGGATTCGTAACACATCATTTTGAAAGAAAAATATTTAAAAAACAACTTGCTATGATAACCAAACCAAAATTGTGAGGATTTAATGCTTTGCACAACTGTTTAAAAAGTGGTCTAAACTACACTCCAAGTTGGATCTTCTATCAAAAGTTAGATTGTTTTGTACAAGGATAATTGGCAAAATTTTATTTTTGTAGTATTTCACTGCTGAGCAGTTATTAAGATGTATTAAAGACAAATTTTGATACTAACTGTGAAAAAATATTAAACGGCTACATCTTGATTAGAGTTGCCTTATCCCAAAGATTTATATTAACAGAGGGCTTGGGATCTGTGATTTAAGGTTTGCCATACTTTTATGAACACTCTGTATGTAAAAGCACAAAAAAAGGTAAATATGTTTTAAGATTACATGTATCAATATAATTATTAAAAAATATATATAATCATTACTTCTAAAATTAGAATAATTCTTAAAATATCCTGTTGCATAAAAAATATTTTTCTATACAATCTTTAAAAAAAAAATCAATTATACACAATTTAAAAATTTACCACGTAAATCAAAACGCATAAAAAATGTAACATTAATATACTGATATCTTACGTATTCAATGTCCTAACGAATAAATATTAATAAAAAAATAAGAGTCGATTAAACTAACATTAATTTATGGTATCTAGATTGAGAAATAACATTAATAAAATGCAACCCTAGCAGCAGAAACAGTAATTATAACTCAATATGAAATAGCGTTTATTTAATGGGTATGAGTTGGCCAATTTTATTACAAGATGCAAAATTTAAAAAAAAAAGCATTTCATTAAGCGCGTGAAGGTATGATAAAGTGAGAGAGAGATTGAGAGAGAGAGAGAGAGAGAGAGAGAGAGAGAGAGAGACCGGTCTTAGCAGCAGTAGTTTAGACTAGGTCATATTTAACATAGGGGAAGAAGATGTTACCAAAGCCAGTTAATATCACTATCTTACTACGTTCATATATAAATATAAATTTAAAATATATTATAACGTACTTTACATCGGTTCTTGCTATAAAATAAACGAATGTATAGGTTTTACATTTTAAATTTAAATAGAGATAATATTTAAATTGTATAAGAAAAAAAGATCACAATTTATAAAGACTCCATCTACATTTAGCAATAAAATAAATGTAAAGATATTCAGCTAAATTAAAATAAAATAAATAAAAACAAAAAAATAAATAAATAAATGTAACCATCAACAACTACTTGATTAAAATTTAAAAAAAATTGTATTATGCTATGTATTTATGCTTTCGTCAATATGACTATGTAAAATCTTATATAAAAACCAGAAATAAAACTTATACGGGTCAAGAATTACAAATTATATTTTTATTAAAATTTCATTAATAAAATTAAAAAGCAAAATTTTATATTTACACTTTCTATTTATTTTTAAATTATTATGACTGAAAGCAGGCTGTAAACCCAGTTATAGTTCATCAGTTGTTCTGACTTGCTCGAAAGTTAATCATTCACGGGAAGTTATCATTAAAACGACAAAAGTACATTGATAATACGAGTATACCAAAGAAATATAGTTTTAAACATTAAATATTAAATTAAACAACCCATCGGGTTGGTCTAGTGGTGAAAGCGACCCGTTTTCACAAATCAGCTGATTTCGAAGTCGAGAATTCCAAGTTCAAATCCTAGTAAAGGCAATTACTTTTATACGAATTTGAATACTCGATCGTGGTTACCGGTGTTCTTTAGTGGCTGGGTTTCAATTAACCACACATCTCAGAAATGGTCGATCTGAGACTGTACAAGACTACACCTCACTTAGACTCATACATATCATCCTTATTCATCCTCTGAAGTAATACCTGACGGTGATTCCCGGAGGCTAAACAGGGGAAAAAGTATTAAATTAAATATTCAGTCATGGTAGGTAGATTAAACGTTGATTTCCTTTTTCGGCTTTACGTGTAATAAGCAATAATTTATTTTACTTAATGAAGAAAGCAAGAAAAATATTAAGATTACTTCACTCATAATTTTGACCAGGATGACTTGAACGGGATTGATCAGTAGTTTTACCGATAGTGATATGAACGGGATTTTGTAGAGTGATATATGCAGTTAGGACGAATATAATTTCATACCACACAATTCTATTGAAGTGCAAGAGTTTTCCTGAAGAATAAAGTTATCCTCCATTTCATGTATACCTTAGGATCTGCCGGCATCGGTGGCGCGAGTGGTAGCTTCTCGGTTTTTCATCCGGAGATCCCGGGTTCGAATCTCGGTCAGGCATGGCATCTTTACATGCTACAAAAATATGTCATCATCTCATCCTCTGATGTAGTACTTAACGGTGGTCCCGGAGGTTAAAAAAAAACAAAAAACCTTAGGACCTTAGGTTAAAAAAAAATAAATTTATTGTTACATATATTAAATTTGGTTTATCCAAAATCATCAGTCAAAAATTTGCTGCTCTTATTGTGGGTAAGATCCCTGAAATTTTGGGCGTTATAATTTCGAACTCGCTGAAAAAGCTGGTTGTTTGTCTCCTTTCACGGCTCATTAGCGAGTAAACCGTGCTTTTACAACACGCTCTCCGTTCCCAAAATGCTAATACTTTCATTCCCACCGAATTTTATCAAGACCTCTTTAAGGATCAGGGAACTTCCTTAAGTAATTACGTTCTTCTTAGTTGTATGATCTAATAGGATGGCATATTCCTATAAATTTGGCTGAACAATATATTATCTAACCGGTGGCTACACAAATAACCCGACCTCATCCTGAAATATTTATCACATACAGGTCAACCTTTCTAATTCAAGACAAATATTTTCCTTAGAGATAAGAGTAGAAAACCTGAACAGTGTATCATATAAATAAATATATATTTATATTGGTACAGAATATAAATATATGTAGTATATGATTATCAATGCCCAGCCGAATCAATATATTTTTTAATATTAACGACTTCCTCGATGGTTCCTGACCATCAGTTTGTTGTTGAATCCTAATTAATACATTCCAGCCAGTCAATCTATGTATGTAACAAGCTACTGGTATATTTATTATACGAACAAGGGATGTAGCCATCGACCGGTCCCGAAATATGAAAATTACATTATCATATTATACGTATGATTCATATAAATCAATAAAATAAAATTGAAATATTCAAGCTTAAAAAAATTAAGGAGCGTCTTTCTTTGGAAATAGTGCATAAATTACCTGACGTTTGTGATAAGGTTGAAAAATACCTTAAATAATTAAAAAAATTGGTTTCTTTAACATGCTAAATAAATATGTGCGAAAAATGGATAAAACATTACATTTTTAAGAGTTTGATGTTATACCTATGAACTAAAATGTTTTTATCTACAACAAAATACACGTGAAAATAAAATCTTTATAAATATATATCTATTACAGTATCACTACACATTTTGCTTTTTAAAAACAATATTATAATAATAATAGGAATAATATACATTACCATAACACGCAAGTATCCTATTAGTTTCCTTGAATTTAGGTTAATTTATTACTGAGATATAAATCGAAAAAGATAATTGGCATATATATATCCTACCATACAAAGGGCAATTGTATGTGGGTCTGTATGTTTCTGTCCCCCTTAGCTTAGCAACGGAATGTACCGATCACCAGCGGAAAATCCCGATTCGTTAGTATCTATTTCCATCATTAAAAAAAAAAAAAATTTACACAAGAAATAATCAATTTTGGACACCTAATAATCCCATTCCGAGACGCCACCTGCCAGGGCAACCCGCCCGGAGGGCGTGTCTACGGCACGCCTCTGCAGCTAGTACTACTACTCATTTATATAATGATAAAAAAGGGTTTTTATTTGTTCAGGATACAAAAAAAAAACAATACTCGATCAATCGCAACCAAATTTTTACCCATGTTTCTTGGCATAATTGAAAAAGTTTTTTGATATATTTCATCTCGAAAAATAATTTTATATAATATATGTGGTAGTGGAGATAAGCCGACTGAAGCACAAACTTTAATGGATTGAATTAATGAACTGTGAAGGTTTGAACTCAATGATGATTCGAATCAATCGATTGAATAATATTACAAAAATAATAAAATTAAATTTATGTTAAATAAAGTAAAATAATATTAAATCAATTTTAAAAAAATTCTGGTTAACAGTAATGGGCTTCTCGTGGAAAATGCATGTAAGGCTAGAATGGTAAGGTATTCGAGAACCTCGTGGGAGGCTAGACCAATCATCACCATCAACTGGTAACAAATGAAATGTCCCTGGGGCACTGTTTTGAGAGGTGCAATGGGGGTGTTCTTATAATATCTTTGCAAATAATCATCTGATTTTCAAAATTCAAACCGGGTATATTTTAGTAGGTTGAAGACTACTAACTTTTGCATGCATCAGGTACACTCTTCATCTAATTGATCACGGTTATTCGGAAATGGTATATAAAGTTTGCTATTTATTTGTTATAGCAATACACAAGAACCAACCAACCGATTACTTTCAAATTTGCAGGATAAATAAATTAGTGTTATCCCAGAAGGAAGGAAGGTTTAAAGCCCTTTCAAACGAGGCTAGCACCTCGACCGAGGCTCTAGCTCCCTTGAAGGTTAAAATATTAAAAATATTCATTATTTCTTCGTCGCCAAGGAGGGTGAAGTTGTGAATTAAAGATATTCAGTAAGGAAAAGCAAATTAATCCTTTCACTTCATTATTATATTTCTGCCACCATGGCAAAGAAATAAGTTATGAATTTTTGGTCGTCAAAGGTGTGTGTATTTTAGTTACCATAGATACTATAATTCTGTTTTTTTGTAATTTAGTTTCTTTTTCAGGTTTCTATAAAGACTGAAAGCTATAATTACTTTTTATCAGTATTATTCTCATAATCGTGAGGATAGTGTGGGGAGTCCAGGGAGTGGAGCCCTCTGGGTAGATAGGAATGACGTCCGAAGCAAGCGCTGCTGGTGTCCAGGGCGCCGGTCCTCTTGACAAATTGGGAATGGCGAACGAAGCAACCTCTGCGGCCATGGGGTAGATCCCTTAGCCCCAGGAGACCCTAAGGTGCCCCTGACTTGGCTCGGGGATTTGCTTGGGCTGACCTGAGCCCCGAGGGTCCAGGTTCTTACTTGACGGCTCGGCTATAGTATATATATATATATACACACACACACAAAATGTTGTAATCAATTTGTTTTTTATTATACAACTCACGAAAACACAGATTATTGAATATATAAATCCGGTGTGGAGAAAATATAATGTTACCGATATTAGTACTTCCTCTGTGTTATGTTATAAAACCGAGAAAGTAGAAAGGATAGACAAATTTTAATTACTGATTACAAGATAAATTAAAGTTATCATAGCGGGGCACACGAATAGTTCTTACACGATGACGATGATGACATGACATGGTTTTTTAATATAAAATAAAAATTATAAAGTGAAGTAGATAAAAAAAAATTGAAATTAGATAAGTAATAATTTACGTTAGAAAAGTTCTGACAGCATCAGGTCAAGACATTTCATGTCTTAAACATAATTATGAATTGTTGTGTGTGTGTGTGCGCGCGCGCGCATGCGTGCATGAGTTGGTAAACTTGTACATGTTTTATATATTACATGATTATAATATCAGGCATGCACTTCTTCAACTTCCATTTTCAATTAAATTCATTCTAAACTACATAGGTTGCTCACTAGATCTTTATGAATACTGTGATAGATTATAATAATCTCTATTAAAAACAAGTTATAGTTACCTAATAAAAAGATTTATAATAAAAAAGCAGCAGTTATTTTTTTCGTCCACGTATTGCGTGTTATACAGGCCAGCAAACCACTCTTGTCACTAATGATTTTCAGAATGTTGTTCTATTGAAAATACTGTATCAGAAAATATTAATCCTTGATTTACTAATCTATAATTTCTATTTTTAAGGAACTCAAGGTAGAAAGATATATAAAGAAAATAATATATCAGTATTTTTGTGAGCAGTAGGTCGCACTGATATAGCACTAAAAGATTTTTAGTCTCAATTAGACTAAAAAAAATTACTGTTACAATTAGACAATGTATTATGATGAAACTTCTCGGACAAAATCTCAAGAAAATGTATTAATTTATTACATTTAACAGTAATGTATAAATGAAACTCTACACAATTGTACACAACACATTTGTGCACAGAGCACTGATTTACTGACACTAATTGACAGCTTTCCATATATAACTCATCTTCATAATACAGGTTATTCATTATCTTACGTACTAGAAAGCACTATTGATTGGCACTCTGCGTTAAACTCAATGGTACGCATTCTCGTTTGTTTGAATTTCCGTCATTTGAAAACAACAAATTTTCTATGAAAATAAATTTTTTTATAGAATTTTGTGTTATTACAATTAATTCGATGTCATATAAAACAAGCGTGTGTGCAAAGTTTTAGCCTTTTATCTCATCTGGAAGTACGTTAAATATTGATGAAAAAAAGTCTGATCATCCCGCCAGCATGGTTTAACGAGTGCTAAAAATAATTCTACGCAAGAGTAATATCATTGCAAATTAATTTCTTTTTTCTTTGTTTTATGAGGAAAAATGAAAAATAAAAATCGAAAATCGACGTAAGACTAAATATTTAATACTGTACTGATAAAAGTCTTCTTCTTCTTCCATCACGGTACAGGCGAGATTCACTTGTTCCAGTTTCAAAGGGTTATCAGTGCCTTCTTGGCCGTCCCACACTTCTTTTGCCCTTCGGTCGATAGTGTATTATTTCCTTGGGGAATCTTCCGTCCACCATCCTATTAACATGGTCCTTCCACCTCTCTCTGTTCTCTACTATTGTGTCGCACAGAGGTAGAACATTTAATTCTTTTCTGATATCCTCGTTCCTAAAACGACCTTGTCTAGTGCACCCCTTTACCGAACACAGGTCTCATTTCCACTGCCTGAATTTTATTGAGCTGTCTCTTTGATAAGACCCAACCCTCAGAGGCATACAACAGAGTAGGAACAGCCATCACCTTATAAAACTTCTTTTGAGTCTCATTCAGCACCTTCCTGTGCAGTGTTCTCCATATTGTTCCACAAATGGCTTGAATTCTAAATAGATAGATACTAATAAAAGTACGATACCATATAGTAGCAGGTAAACGATATTGAAGACAAATACAAAAGTGTTTCAAAAATTAAAAAAGTACCCAAAGAGACAGACTACAAAAAAAATTATTATTTATTGAATGACAATAAAGCTAACGCTACATTTCAACATAATACCCGGCTACATTTAGATAATTGTCCCATTTTTCTGTGTTTCCAAAACAAGTACCAAGGAAAAACTAAATGAAAGGACCAAACATAAAAAATATGATGATGCAAAATTGAGACTATAATGTGAATGTGGCAACAATTCTCGACCCGATTTTAATTTCCAAAGAAGAAACATGCATATTTTTTTTACGCTCAAAAGACAAGCGAATAGCTTCCCTTTATGCAGGCGAACGTTATAATTTATAATGCAGAAGTATTATACCTTTGGAGAGAGAACCAGGAAGTTTCCTCCTTAAGGCGGTTTATTTTAAGGCACATTATTCTCTACCAATTATCAATAGTACTTGCTGTTAGCTGTACATTTTTCTTTCAAACAGTAGAAATAAACTGGGCCTTTCAAGGTTGTCAACCCCGGGCGAATTTGGATGTTTCTATTCCATACTCTGACGTTCGGATTCCGGCTCGATATGATGAATGCAAGTTTCATCACCAGCTATTATGCAATCTAAAAAAAATATAATTTACCTTTCGCTAACAAACACAGTATAAGTATCGTAAAAATGAAAAATTCCAGATAACTACAGAATTGTAAAGGCATAAAAAATTCTACAAATTTAGGAAAAAAGTAAAATAAAATTTAAAAATTCTACGAAATCGAAAAAAATGACCTTAAAAAGTCATTATATCTTCATGCACATATCTGCCGTATTAAAAAGACTTTAAAAAAATCATAATATCCATCAAAATCAGTTTTGATTATAGCGATATAGAAAAACGCTGAATCGAAAAAAAGAAAAAAAAAAGAGTATTCTACATTTTTTTAAATTTGGGTGCCAAGTATTAAGGGGGCCTTTTCATTGATTATGATATACGATTTAAGCATCAAAATACACAAATTTGAAATAAATATTTCTTGATTTTAGGTGCTTCCTTACTCTGTGGAGAAACTTTATGACAGACTGGCAGACCCGGCAATGCTTCGCTATTGCTATATATATATATATATATATATATATATAGAGTGAGTGTGAGGGGGGGGGGAGTGAGAGAGATTAAATGAATACAATTGAAAATTTGATAATAAAATTAAAAAACTGAACACAAATTTTACCTTTCACTTATTCTCCTTCCCATTTTCCCATTCACCTTTATCCCTCGCCCCTCTCCCAGTTTCCTTTTTACCCTTTCCCGTTTTCCCCTTTTCTTTTTCCACCTTTTCCCCGTTTTCCAATTTCCCCTTTTTCCCTTTTGCCCGCGCGTAAATCGGTTCATTAGTTTTTTGGTCTTTAGCGGATACACATACGAACATGCCTTTTATATATACATATATATATGTATTGTAGATTCTTTTTTATTCTATATATATACATATATAGAATAAAAAAGTCTGTATATTTGTTTGTTTGTTTCGTAAATATCTCGACACCGGCCCACCCAGCGGGTATAGTTTTTGCAAAAATATTTCTTTTCACGTAATACAATTTTTCGGAATATCTCGACGCCAGCGCCACCTAGCGGGTCCAAATTAATTCAGAAACCTTTCCTGGCATGAATCCAACCATTCCCTTAAGTTTCATCGCTATCGGATGAACGGTATAGGAAAGCAGAAGAGACATATCAGACAAACATTCATTTTTATACATATAGATTTATTTTTAAAAAATGATCACCAATAGTAAAAGAAAGAGAATTGTTTTAAAATACTGAGTTCTTTCAACTTATGAAGAAAAATCCAAAAACAGCTTTTCTATAATAAAAATTAAAAGAAAAGAATTCAAAAAAAAATTTTTTAGAGGTGGGAAATAAATTTTAACAAAACATTTTTCAAACATATTCATGTAGAGGTTAACCTTAACAAATTTTCTTAAATAAAGTTTTCTCTAAATCTAACACACCCTTCAATAAAGGAAAATATTGAAACAAAATCGGTATAGAGGACCTGAATAATGAATTCCTACCAATTAAGAGAAAGTAATAGAAAATATAATAATGGGAGTTAAGAAAAGGCTAAAAGAAACCCTTTTAGTAAAGGTAACAAGTCGTAATACTGCCCACTGACACACTAAACACACGTCGTCCCGTGAGAATTACCATGCCAAGGTTTGGAATTTCATGGGGAAATGTGGGGGGGTGGTCGATCATTCTCAGGGTTCGGTTGGGTCCGGTCTGGCAGGTAAAGAGTATTGGAATATAAATACTCCGGGAAAGAACAGTCAAAAATCAGTTCTGCGGATCAGTCTAAACGAGATGTTATAATGTCAGTCTGCGTGATGTAAGTTCTGCAAGATGCCAGTCAGCGAGAATATTCTGTGAGGTGGTCAGTGAAGAAGCCAGTTTCTAGTGAACCAAGTTTGACGCGATTTTGGTGACTTTACAAATAATTCCAGTACATGAAAACAAGAAATGGACTATTTAAGTGAAAGAGATAATAAATTAAATTTCTTTCCTAAACTGTTAAGGTAGTTTTATTACTGAAGAGCAAGGGCATTTGTAGTGAAAGAACTTTATACTTGTCTTATCTATTGTACTATTGTTGTTAATACAAGACTAGTGGTTAAAAGTGTTAAGCCTAGCGGTCATGTAATGTATTCTGTCAACGGGACTGAATTCTGGTTTTCATTATTTATCTACCTATGAACAAATTCTGACGACTACTTTAAATTCTCTTTTGTAGGTAACCACTGTCTATTATTATTATTGACATTTATTATTATTATTATTATTCGCGTTTAATATATATCCCCGTTTAAACGAATTAAAAAAAATTGGTATGATCAATGCCCATTATATATAAGCTAAATTTGAAGAAAATCGGTTTGGCCAATTCTGAGATAGAGGATCAAGAGAAGTGCGACACAAATACTTAGGCACAAACATACATAATATATATATATATGGTTTTTTTTTTCTATATGAACTACTTGTATCCTAAAAGATAAAGATGTTCAAACAACCCGATACACTTTGTTAGACATGATTACTCGAGTTGATATGATTACTTTCCCGTTTAGTACAGCTATTATAGCTATATTCGCCGGGAAAGTATAAACTAAAATTTTATTTCAAAAGTGAAATAAAATTGTAAACTAAAATTTTTTATAATTTATAATTTATATTTTTTAAAAATTGTTATATGTAATTTGATAGGCATTATTACCATACGTTTCTATGAAATAGAGTTGGTGAAACATCTGATTATTAATTAAAAAATATAATTTAGAATCGAATTATTTTCGGATTTTATAGTTTAATTTGTGTTTAATTTTGTTTAATTATTCTGGAATTTCTGTTTAATTTTATCTACATTAAAGTTAACTACAGACTGACTGAAAAATAGATCTTCACAAGAAAAACATATACACTGAGGCCTGCATGCCCAATCTTTAATAAATTGCAAAAACTTCTTATCTTTTAGTTCATTACTCCTCTGATATTGTTGGACAATATTCTCTTTAAGTCGGAGTTTATCATCATTTCGTTTATTTGGTTTTTTTTTATTGAAAATCATTTAATCGGTCTTTGGTTTGATATAATACTTTTGATTTTAATTTGTGTATATGTTCTCTAGTTTTCAAATTTTCTCTCTCGTTATATTCATCATCCATTCTTAATCTTTTTATTCTTTTCTTGGTATTCTTCTCTAGTCGAATAAAGTTCTATTGTAGTACTCGTTCGATGTACTTCATTGTCCTATTTAATTTATCATTAACATATACAAAAAATTAGATTAAAAGTTAATTTAATTATTTACAGTTAATGTATAACAATTGTAATAATGTTAGTTGTATAAATAAAATTCATGTTTGATTTATTAATAATTATTAACCTATGATTTAAAAAAAAATTACGATAAATTAGAATTCAATAAGTTATTAATGAAATAAAATTTTATGTACTTTTAAAAATGTGTATATGTAATTTAATAGTCGTACAAGAAAGGCATGTGGTGTCCACATCAGATTTTTTGAAAAAAAGAATCTCAATTCATTGATTTATTTTTATAAAATAACTATTCAATTCCAGTATTACTAAATCTTAATAATGTATGTAATGTTAATACTTTAAAAGTGTATAGATATCGGACAAAAAACACTATCAGTTACTTATAAAGTACTATTGTAAAGTATATATTTCGAATCGTGTATACTAATATACATGAAGAGAAAATAAATTCAGCTTGGTTTCAAATTCGTAGTACAAGAATGAAAAGAGTGTTAAGAAATAGAACAGGATATAAGAATGTACACCAAAATGTGTGAACGTAGTTAAAAACAACTTTTTAAGATTATTTACTTAGTTAACGAGCGGAATAAAGTTCTGGATTATTACTGAAACAAAAACATTTGAACGGCATGTCTATAGAATCTTTGACAAAACAATACTCCGAAGCAAAAGCAATAACATGCAGAAAGTATGTCTTGTAATACGATAGTTCTAGTATAGACCACGGGGGGGCCGCTGCCATCTTTTAACTCTACAGACACGCATTATAGTCATATAACGAACTGATTTCGAAATATCTTCTCTTAAGAGGATTGCTTTCAGATTTGTCTTTTACAAATAAAAGACGCAGCAGGAATTTTTTCCACAATGTTTTTATGTTTTTTATTATTTTTAATTTGATATAAATACTGCTAAGAAATTTAATAAAACTTATTTACGAAACCGACCGATCATGACAAACATATTTTCCCTAACAGTCATCAAAGACATCAGCCAAACAGCAGGCGACATTAGAAATCGTAAAAATCTATTGTACTATCTTTAAAACTTGATAATATAAAAGAAATAAACAAATTAAAATAACATAATAAATAACGAAAAAGAAATCATGGGGACAATATTTAAAAAATATTTATATATTCTGAGAAAATTATACTGTAAATATAAAATCGCAAAAATAAAAGTTACAGATTTTTTTATTTATTATGTTACAAATACATCATAAAGAAGCATATTGATATTAAAACATCTAGAAAAACAATATACGATCACCTTTCAGATAAAGACGAAATGATAATACTCAATTTTAAAACAATCTTATATTTGATTAAAAAAAAGTAATATTACAAACTAATAAAAGATAAATAATTTGAAATGATTTAAATTTATATATCATTTATATAGAGTGTTTCAAAATTATGTTGCCACTCAATTGGGATGAATATTATCTACTTATTAACCGTGCACCAAACATGTACGATATTGAAATTTAACCCTCAATTAGGACTAGTGTTTATGCCTCTGTATGTTTATTATGTGTTGGCTGTGATTGCTTACCTCTTCAACGACCAAAATGTAAACGATATGTATATGGGAACTTTTATTTAAATACACATTTCATGACCAGGAACATATCTGCCATTTGAGTGGTAACATAATTTTGCAGTTCTCAGTATATTTTAGACCCTTCTTAATAATCTTTCTTTCAGTTTTACTCTTTTCTCACTCTAGCTGATTCTTCGCATTTTTTTTCCTTCATTTATATTGGAGCGGAGCTTTATATGTAAGTGAAACATGGACGATCGGAATACCTGGATTAGATAAGTCAATGATGAATTTTTTGATTTATAAATATTTTCCCCGATATTCGCAATGAACTTCATTATTTATTCATTTATTAATGTTCGATGATTTTGGCCGTAGATTGTTAACGGTTTTTTTTTAAAATAGACAGTTTACTCAATCAATTAAACAAAAAATTCTTCAGAATCCATCCAAATTTTCTTTTAAATTAAATATGATTTTAATGCTACAAACAAGATTATATAATTTCTATTAAAAAGGTTTGCTATTCTTAAATAATCATTTAATCATTTCGATAAAATGAGGGAAGTCTTTTCTAATTCTTCGAAAAATACTCTCATATTATAAAAATACTAATATAGCAATAAAGTATATTGTCGATTTCCGAGGTAGAGTAGTAGCGTGTTTACCTTTTATGTGGAGGTCCCCCCGGGTTCGAATTCCAGTTAGGCACGGAATTTTGATACATTATAAAATTCATTATTATCCTGAATGTTATTGGGTATCAGCATGTTCTGCTGTGGAAATGAATGAATAAGAAAATAAATAAAAGATAAAAATTAAAAATTAAAAAACCGACCGCCGAAAAAACATTGCTCTTTTCATTCTGTTATAGTTCCTTCTTGATTTTGTATTAATTATACTAGCAAATCTCCATTTGAATTTTGAAAAGCGGAAGCCTGTTGCGAAGTTATACAAACATTTCTTAACAAACGTGATCTGTTATGTTAGATCGGGAGTGTACCTCATGCAAAAATTAGTCTTCAACTTCCTAACAATTACCCCATTTGAATTTTGAAAATCGAACAATTGTTTGCAGAGATATTAGAAGAATAAACCATTGCACCTCTAGAGCAAACTAGGGCTCCAGGGACGCTGTTTGTTACCAGTTCATGGAGATGAATGGTCTAGCTTCACACGAGGTGCTTGCATCATCTCACCACTCCAGCCTCATGTGTAGTCCCCACAGGAAGCTCTTATTATTAAATAGAATTATTTAAATTTGTTGAATATTTTATTTTAAATAAAGTAAACTTAATTCTATTATTTTTGTAATAGCTGTTAATCATTCGATTGATTCGAATCGTTAGGTTCACATCCAACTCACACAATGATAGAGGCTCACAGTTCATTAATTCAATTCATTAAAGTTTGTGCTTCAACCAGCAAATCTCCACTACTCTCTCACTCTCACCGTTCTCTCAAGCTCTCTCTCTCACTCTCTCTCTCTCTCTCTCTCTCTCTCTCTCTATATATATATATATATATATATATATATTAATTTATATTTAATAGATCAACCCTAAGAACATAACAATTGAAATAGAATGACGTAAATTTACGTAACAGAAGCGCTTTCACGAATTTCGCATCATCACGGATTCGCATCATCAGCTGCATATATTATTTATATGTATATATACTACAAAATCATTAAAACTTGCAATCCATGACACCATACCTCCCATTCAGTTATTATAATTTTTTGTTAAAAATATTTTTAAAACTAATTACATTTTTTTTTTAATTTTTAATTTAAATTTATCTTATCATACATTACTTTAAAATCATACAAAAAATTTAAACCCTTTTATTTAAATTGAAAAATTAAAATTAAAAACAAAAAAATTATATGTATGTATATATTTATGCATGATATTCCCGGTAACGTAAGGTTTCATCGCGGAATTATACATCTAAATGCTACAATGGAACCAACGTACATACATACTCATACATACAATCCTTTTTGGGCAGTCATGTAAAAAATAAAGTATGACAATAATCGTGCCAAAAACACCTTTCCAGATTATTGAATTACAGGGGTCATGAAACGCAGAGAAATACAAAATACAGAGGTAGAATGATAAATTATGCTCGTTTGTGAGCATGTGTGTGTTTTTATATATATGGGTGGATAATTCGTGATCGGTTTGACCAAAAATATTCAAATCTCGTATAGAAGCGTTATTAATGCTATTAAAATTTGCAGAGAGGTTCTCAATGATGTTGATTGTTGGTGAGGAGTAATGTGAAAGATTAGTTGTTATTCTAGTTAAATTTTTTTTACAAACATGAAGAATTTGTTTTACAAAAATTTTCTCAAAATAATTTCCAAATTAAAAATAACTAAGTTACTACAAAGCCGAAGGATAATAGAAAATTTTTATGAATGAGATTATTATGTTCAGTTAAAGGTAAAGCAAATACACTGATTCAAAGAACAACAGCTTGAACGCAAACTATCGCAGTTTACCGCGACAGGTGGAGGCAACATTCGAAAAGGATGTCAAACGAAAAACGCTTAAGGATTTAGTATTATACTTCAGAATGTAAAAAGGGAACTTGGATGAGCAAGCAACAAACGGTGTAGTATCAAAAATATATATCTTTTTAAAAATCTTAACATATTTTCAAACTTGCACTGATATTCGTATTTTAGGATGATCATATTATTAAGTAACTTCCTTAAATACTGATGTCAAAAAAAGTAAATTTAGTCGGCGAGTTCAGAATAATCTCAAGCCTTATCTCACGTTTCAACTTTTATTGTAACGTGATCCGAATAAAAAACATTTAAAAACCGTATTTACTTTAGATGACTATATACGGACTGACATAGGAGAATGTACACATGTTTGAATGAATTTTATACAGTTAAGTTACCGCCAAACTTTATTATTCTTGTTATAAAACATGCGCACGTAATGCCATTTTCTTTTTTACGTTGATTTCATTCAATGAATTCACCCCATGTAACAGTGTAGTATTGGTTCATTTGGCATTTCTCCCGCCATCACCCCATTCGGTCACCCTAAAGCATAACACCGAATTTCTGTGCCACAAACGGCTACTGAGCCTCGAAAAATTTAGCGCCCAGTGTTCTAAATAGCTCCTAGAGCTAACCTAGCAGCGGGTGCGGACTAAGCGCGGTGCCATACACTACCGGCTTACGTGCCCCAACCGATCACATGTCATATATTTACGAAAATGGGTAGGCGCCCCCCGTCAACTACTAAAAATATATATGACATCCATAAATTGGAATTTACATCGTCTAGACAGCAATTCGCTGCCACGCCTAGGTCGCTAAATGGTAGGAAGTACCTGTACACAATATTCAAGCCTAAATTAGTTGGTGGTCAGCCATACATGCTTAGGTTAGTTTCCCACAGCAGTGCGATAGGAGTCTTTCCCTTAAATAAACTCCTGATGTCAACTGAACAAAGCAATCGCATCAAGGAACTCCCACACGGTCTGACAATGCGGCTCTCGCCACATTGACTCGCCGCTTGTGAGTTACCAATTTTTCCCTTGACCTCTAAGTTCCAGGGTAGGCCGGTCTCTTGCCTCCCCCAAAAACAGTGTTGTATGCAACAGCCACGTGTACCGTTATAAGTTCCTATTTTTATTTTTATTTTTTTGAAGAGGAGAGAATATCGGTAGCAGTGAATTCCAATTGCTACACGCATATGATAAACACCTCTTTTCTGCCAGAATTACAGATGTTGAACTTGGAATAAGATGTGTGGTTACAACAAGATGGAGCTATACCCCACACCGCCAGATATTTCATGAACATCTTACGGGGATTGTTTCCTGGTCATTTTATTTCCAGGTTCGGAGGTGTGACCTCCTCGATTTCCTGACCTCAGTAGTAGTACCTACTGAGGTCAGGAAATGGAGGTCAGAAAGAAGTTGTACCAACTTCTTGGAATATTTAAAAGAGCGAGTTTACATAAAAAAGAACCCGTTCATTACACAAACTGAAGACAACTATTTGAAGATCGTTGCAGCAGATCAATTTGGAAACATTGGAACGCGTGTAGAATAGCTTCATCTCTCTACTGAAAATGCATTATAAAAAAAGAAATGTAATTTTTTTGGCAAATGATATTTCTTTCCACAACTATTCAAACCAAAGTAATAAATTAGGTGTATATTTATCTGTGCAATTTTCATTCAGAAATGAGGACGCTCTCTAATGTCACCCTACACAATGCTTTTGTTTAAGTTTCTCATGATACTTTGCTTTTAGTAGGTCTATAAAACAGATAATTATAAATGTAAGTAATAATAGAACAAATTGTGTGGAGGAAAACATTAGAAAATAACAGTAAAGAAAGAAAAACAATATTTGATTTATAAAAATCATGAATTTATTACTTTTTTATTAAAATTTTGATAAGCATTTTTGTGTCTTAAGTCGGGACAAAGAGTTGCACAAATATGTTTACAAATTAACTATATTCTTTGTAAAAACACTTCTTGAGATAAAAAGAACTAAGTGAGAATGTAGCGACAAGGAAATGTAAAAATAAAATTTTATTGAACACTTTCTTTATGGAAATAATCCTTGGTGAAAACACTTAGCATTTATACAATACATGTAATGCGGCTTGCGCCGTAACATTAATACAAATAAATACAAATGTATTAATCCTCATGCTGCTCTATAATACGTATTCCATTTTTTTATATGGAATACTGGTGGTATATTTTGTTGTACGTGTATATTTATCTATTAAACTTTTAACAATGAATTAGATGTAACTGTATAAAGTGAATATTCATAAATTCTAAGAACTCTAAAAATCTAATAATAATAATAATAATAAATATCTCTTTTTATACAGGACTCATTGAAAGAAAATATTCTACTGAAGAAGCAGCAGAAGCAATAACTTTATAATAAAAGTTTTTTCCTTATAAGTATTACAGCTAAAACGTGTTCTTGCATGATATGTGTGCAAGTATTGAATATTACAAGAATAACATATCTTACAAACAATTCAATGTGTAAGAATTATTTATCGATTCTAAAATTAGTGACTACTGATATTCTCTTTCATACATATGTACATTATATATATATATATATATATATATGAGCGCGCGCACACGAAAACAACATGAACGAAAGCAATTCTTTATCTCCTACGTGTAGAATCTGACTTGTACAATTCCTCTATGTATTTGTTGTATTAAAAAAAGTGAATCTAAAGAAAAACAGGAAATATTATAAATAACAATTTTTTTCCAGTAGATTTATTGTGACGTTTAATAGTAAAAAATATAAATTATGTTGTTTAACAAATGTACCGCAATTTTTCTTATCGAAGATGACATATTACATCTACAAAAAATAATTTTTGCATTCTGTTAGGTAAATTTTCAGTGGTTTAATGTGTCATTCTAGCAGTAATTTTGTGAATATTCTCTAAAATTTTGATTTACAGAACTGAAAACCAATTGCTAGTACCCAGTTAACTAGAGAAAACTTTAGTTTTTAGGTAACCCTGCTAAAACACAAAAATCAGGGATTTTTTGGAGATGTCACGTTTTTGGCATATCTAATCCTTATCTTTCTTATAACTGCCACATTCACAGAAGTCTAGGTTTATATAAGACGTTAGTCTAGATTTTTGAAAAAGCGTTTAAGATTCACTTCTAGAAGTTTCTATAATTCGTAAAAAAATTTTGCAAAATTACCATAAAGCAAATAAAGAAATAATGACAGTAGTGAAAATACTTAATCGTTTTCAAAACTATAAGGCATACATTGTGTTTTTCTATATAACAGACAATGGTAAAGCTGATAAGGATTTTATTCATCCAAATATCAAAAGTAGCTTTTCAACGAAACCAGTCAAAGGAAAGTGGCTTTAAATCAAAATCCCACAAACAGTAGATTGTACTTTTGAAATCGTCGTTCATGTTTATTTTTGCAGTTTTTCATAAATAATTTATAAAATATAACTTAGACTGAAAGATGAAAACCTTGTCCATTTGGGTTCTTGCATAGTTTGTAACTAATACAATATACCATTAATTTTTTAAAAAATATTCTATGATAACTCAATAAACATTAAACCAATATCGTTCATGATAGTTCTATTCCTAGCGTTCTTCCACAATATCATACGGACATTCTTTCTTCTTAAGGTGTAAGATATTACTGGGTAAGCAACTTAAAACTGAACCAACCCGGCTCAAACTACAGTTATTTGAGTTTCACTTTTAACGCTGCTACTATTAACGACACTATTAGTTGTGCATATTACTATTCTTGTCTAATGTTGTTAGTTGCAAACTATTCAAAATTCAGTGCAGTGTAGATTCGTTCTTTACATTTGTGTTTTTCTAAAATATCTTATACGATCGAGTAAAGGATTGCTGTAGTGGAAGATTATGTGCGCTCTGGATCTTTCCAAGAAACGCATCGTTGATTCGTTGATATTATTCGCCGAAAAATTTCTGCCATTATACCAGCAATGAATAGGAGACACGATTTATTTTAAAAATGGGCCACAATGGTTTCAAACGCAAAACGAAATAAGCGACCTTCCTTTGTGATTCAAGAAAACATAGCCGATATTTAACGAAGAATTTCTGCCGGTCTGAAAAATCTACATTTAAGTAATCAGAACAAATTAGTGTAAAATATGCATCTTGCTGTAAGTTTTTACTAGTTGAAACCGTGTTGCGTAACTACCGTTCAACAACTTAAGAGAACAGAGAAACCGTGATAGTTATTGCAACTGGCTTCTCAAAAACGTTATCGATAGACAGATAGATCCCATGCTGTATTTTATGTCAGACGAGGCACGGTTTCATTTATCTGGGCATATTAATTCACACCACTAGGTCAGGCACTGGATGACTGAAGAAGTCCTCAAAGAAATTTTTAGCGTCCACTTCACGATGAGAAAATCGGTGAATGGTGTGCTGTTTCTACTAATTGCATAGTGAAGTCAATATTTTTTTTTTACCGAACTAACAATACAGAAGTGCGACGTATAATTTTCAAATAATTCTAAGCTCAGTTAACAGACTGTGAAAAATAGTGCTGTTTTTCTTGCAATATGATGGAGCAACAAATTACACATTGAACGATTCACAAGAAAATGTTCATAAAGCTTTTACAGAAGAACGAACTGCAAGCAGGAGGCATTGCCTTTGCTTTCCCCAAATTTGCCTAGTTGCTTTATGCTTTAGGTCTTTGAAGTATAGATTTTATGAATCGAATCCACACAATATCCATGAACTGAAAGCTAATTTTTCAACAAGAAACTGATGGTGTTGACAATAACGTTTGCGTCAGCTAATGCTCAATATGAACATTCAAGCACAAACGTGTAACGCTAAGCACGACGCTTACTTTAAAATCTTTTGTAAAAATATGGTAAATGAATAACATTTTCAAATATAAATATAGAACTTAAGTGTTAATTTTTTAAATCTTTCTCATAAAATTTTACGTCACAATCGTTTTTAGTCTCTAACGGTTTTGTTTTAAGTCGCTCACACTGATTTAGTCTATCCTAGCGGCCATTTCACGGGATTGAATGAAATAGTATAATTAATAATTCTGTAGTGTTTATCTGAAAGTCAGTTTTACTAAAGAATTTTTAATAAATGAAAAGTCGTTGGACAATTGTTTTGTTCTACCAATGAAGGCTGTTCGGAATAAGGTGGTGATACCGTTCTCTAACCTCCTACAGACAACGATTAAGGATGTTAAACTGTAATGAGGAGCTTAACATCGGCCAATTATTACGTCATTGGCAGTACTGATACCAAGTTACTATGACAACATCCCTTTCCATCGGTGTATAGTACGTATTATTATGACAACTACCTTTCGCCTTTAGGGGCACTAATTAAAAATTTAGTCTATTACGATTCCAGCATTGATGTTTGCGCGAAAAAAGCCACTGAATATCTAAGGTTAATACTGATATACAGAATACATTTCCTTCTTCTATATAGAAAACTCTGGACGGCTTTAATTTACAGATCTTTACAGCTTATATATGTTCCAAGTTCTTTCTTTTCGAATAGTGTTTTCGATGTGTTGTCTAAAATCCTAAACTACATACATAAAACGCTAATCTAATACACTTTTAAACTAATACATTTTATTCGTTATTAAAATTAATCGTAAATTAAAAAATATATTAAGACTATAGTGCAGTATATCATTAGTAAATTAAAATATGGTAAAAAGGTACTCTATTCTAACTGATATTCTGTTGCTAAGATATAATTTTTAAAAACTTGGACATATACACGCATACATTTATAAAATTAAAAAAAAATTGTGACTGCATTGTTCAAATAAAAAATATATATATATGTATGGTGTGTGTGTGTGTGTGTGTGTGTGTGTGCGCGTGCGTATGTGTGTATTTGTGTGGGTGTATTTATGAGAGTGAGTATAAACAGAGGCACCTTAAATAAGTTAATACAGGCAAGCATGTTAAAAATGAAGTTTTACAAATACCCAAATCTGAAAAAGATCTATTTTTCGAAATTAGATTACCACAGCTTCAAGAACCCATGGAGAGCAACTCCAAAATTTTAAAAGGCAAATGGTAAGGTTATGATATATCAATTTATAGAGCAATGAAAAAACTAATAGCCTCGTACCGAAAAACAGATTGTTTTGAGATGGGGCATTTTTTAAATTTTATTTTAGTGTTTCACAGTTGAGCAGTTATTCAAAAGATACTGTTTTCATAATAATCACTATTTCATCATATAAACATAATAAAATACGTAGAAATGAATTAAAATAAGAATATAAAATATGAAAAACTTTATACATTATACATAAAGGAAAGATCAGTCTCCTTCCGGTAATCTATCATAAAACTGATAATCAACTGCTGCTTAACTCCACAACTTCAAATGCAATACTAAGCAGTAACTATTTAATGATTGTGCGACCGACGTATCATTCTCCATTTAAAAGTTTCAATTATATTTCTGTATTTCATGGAAAAAAAAAAAATAATTAAATATACAGATTTGTTGCTATATTAATCATAAATGGCTATAGACATTTTTTATGGTAACCTATAATATAAAAATTATTGATTTTAGAAATAATGTAAAATCTGACACAAAATATTTATCTTCTAAATAAAAAAATATTTTTACGGGATTTATTTTCTTAGAATATATGATTTCCCAGTTTTTTTATAGGAAATATATATACATATTTTTGCAAGGAAGTATTGTAATCGCGAAAAATTTTGGTTTTCAGATTTCAACGAAAATATCCATTTTCACCAATTTTGATTAGTTTCAGCGTGACATCTGTATGTATATACATATTTATCTCGCATAACTCAAAAATGATTAGTCGTAGAATGTTGAAATTTTGGATTTAGGACTGTTACCCTAAATTCAAAACGGGAGGTGCATAGCTGATCACCTCCTCTTTTGAGTGCAATCGACTGGACCAAAAGTGTGCAAAAAAGGCCCAAAATCCAAAAAATATGGATTTTGAGCTTTTCCTTAAATGCAGTAATAAGTTATCATTAACTGGTTTTCAACGATATATCATAAATGGTATTTATTTTCATTGGTTCCAGAGTTATAGCTCAATAAAATTTTAATTAATGAATATTTGGGTCTTACAAGAGGAAGGCATATCGGCGAGGATCCGACTTCATTTCCTGTTTTATTTTTAGCTTTTTTTTAATTTAAATATAGTGATTTATTAACCTTCGATTGTAAAAAAAATTATATAAAATAATAATTCAATAATAACAACAAAAAAATGAAAAAAATATGTATGTAATAAAAAATACATGTAATTTAATAGGCGTACAGGGAAGTCATGGGATGTCCACATCAGATTTTTAAATACGTTACAAGGTTTTCTCTACGGGAAAGAATCCTACGTGACATAAGGGTCGTTCGGAAAGTTATCGGCCTGAAAAAGAAAACGTAAGATATTTCAGATTTTTTAAGTCATATAAGAAAGAATTCATATAATAAGAGTAACAACTTTCCAATTTTTTAACAATCTCATTGTAATGCGATTTTCTAATTATGTAAAACAAAGTGGTTGTCTCAGATTTGACCTTATTATTTGAAATGAATTTTCGTCTAGCGCGTCGTTTCTACAAGTTTCGGAAGAAAATGTAATTCCTGCAAATCAATTCCGGTGAATATAGCGCATATGGAAGCACTTGGAACGTAGATCAAGATAATTTGAGCAATAATCCGAGACTTGTGTGTAAGAAAATTATCGTGTCGAAAACCACTTTCTTTTGGACAGATTTGGACGTTTAACCTGAATATCATTCTTTATTTGTTACAGCAGTGAAATACTCCCCGGAGATGTTACTGCCTTTTGCCAGCTACTCTGAACACTGCACCACGAGAATTCTAAAATAAAAAAACTGTAGGCATGACTTCTTCTTCAAACGGAACCACTTATGTTTTCTTTGGTGCAGTTTAACCTGCTACCACCCACTGTTTGGACTCTGACGTGTAATAGTGTGACCATGTTTCGTCTAATGTTATAAAACATCGATGAAACTCAGAAGAATTGCATTTATTTAAGTGTAAACACCCTTGAGAACTGTTCAGTCGAATGGGGTCTTGGTGTCGGTTGTTAACAAACACGGTATCCATCCAGCGAAAAGCTTTTTTATTACACAAAACATCATAAAATTGTAGTCCCACATGGCGCATGGAAATATCAAAAATATTTACAATATCAAAAATTTCGCGTACCTTTAATCGGCGATCATCTATTACAGTATTTTCTTTTTTTCTGATGATTTCGTCAGCAATAGTTTTTGATTTTTGGTTGTTTTGTGAGTTCATCATTTTGAACAAATAAAACTAACAGTTTACGTTTTTACCATCGAATACGAAGGAGAAGAATCATTAAAAGTGAAATCTAACAATCATTTTGTGTATCCGTCTGGGTAAATCATTACAAAAAGTACTTTATAACTGGAACTTCAATTTTTGTCGTTTATCAGAAAATATCAAAACTTATTTACTTTAATCGATCACCACAAACAAGCATCTAAAAAAAACGCAAGCATCTGAAACTTTATAGCACGTCATCTAAAGGATTTTATTTCAAGATATATCATAATTATGTCCTCTTATTTGAGGATCAGCCATCTCTCTCTCTCTCTCAATAAAACTTTCTGAACGACCCTAATACAAATAAAAAATATATGTTTAATTTCTTGGAAAACAATTATAGAATTTTCGGATCTTTTCTGTTTCTCCCCCGCAATATTTTTTTTTAAGAATAACTATTTAAATACATTAAGAAAATAATAATTCTGCTAATATTAAAAAAAGTTACTGTTTAGTAACTTAATAAGTTTCTTTTAAGAACTTACCTACATATTGAAATTAAAAATTAGATGTAATAAGTTTTTAACAAAGCAATCGTTCTACAATATTTTATTTTATTTCGAATTGACATTTTAAAATTAGATGTTTTATATATAAGAAATTTATAACAATATTGTTATATTTATAATATAAGGCCCATCTATATTTATAATTATAAGCAATAATAATTATAAATATAAATTATAATCTAACCCAACTTAATCTACACTCACTTCGCTCGCTAACCTTGACTAGCGAGCGTAAATTAAGTTTAGTTAGATTATATTTATAATTTCTCTAGAAATGGTAACAATTATTCTCTTAATGTGTTTAAATAGTTATTGCTTAAAAAAGCACTGAGGGGGAGAAACAGAAAGAAACCAATTTTCTTGGCTTCTTATAGGTAAACCCGTTTTTATTTATTTCAGATTTACTTGGCAGAAACCACATTATGAAATTATTCGAAATAAAAGTTTAGAACTGCTGATTCAGCTACTTAATTTATTAATCAAAAAACAATTTTTATAATCTTATTTAGAAAACATTGCCTTATTTTAAATCCCATTTTCTCTTTTTTATATAAATAAAAAATTATGCACAAATTATTATGTTGCTTTATTCACGTAAATTTCTTTTACTTTTCTACCGATTGGTAGATATTATTGCAGAATTAATAATTAATAAATAAAATATTAACAACTTTGGCATAACATTTTCAGTAAAAAAAAAAAAAAACTCAAACCGAAAATAACCAGAAGTTAATAATGTAATTTTATGTTACTTTAAATCGTAATACTATAAACATTTTTTTATTATTTCACGTTAAATAATATAAATTTTGTTATTCAGTGAAAGTTATCCAGATTTATGTTAGGTATAATTTGTCATGGAAATTTTTATGAAGTTGTTTCGTGTTCTGAATATTAATTATGTTTTATTATATACATAAATTGTTGTTACTCGTCTTCATGAGATTTTAATAGCTATTAAATTTACTATAAAATAATTTTAAAACAAAAAAAAAATTACCTACAGTATTTTATAAATGATAGTCGAGTATTACATATCTATAAATATTAAAATGATATTTACGCAGTATGAAAAAATATACAGAGTGTATCACGAAGTTCTCCCGGGACTTTCATAACCTATTCTACTCGTGAAAATAATGAAAAAAGTCCATAAAAAAACATATATCTTAAAATGCTTCCTTTGCGAGTTACGGCTAGTAAATAGATTTTGCTTGGATTTCAGCTATCCCGGTAAAATGAAGACTGGAATTTTTAGAATGTTAATTAAGGCGTTCGTTAGTGATTAGTAATTAATTATGGTTTTTGATCTGAAAAACTGAATAAAATAGTTTCCAGAACCTTTTCTACAGTAGGTTTTGAGAAATTTTGTGTAAAAACCAATAAATTGGGGTAAAAGTCCCTTTTTTGTCTTTGACGTACAATAACGTTGTTAAATGGGTAAAACTGTTAAACAAAACTTGTAAAGAATTTAATTCTGAACAAAATGGTGTAAGATAAATTGAATTGTGATCCTTGAATTGTGAAATAACAGGCAAAACTATATGTTCAGCACAATTATATCATAGTTTCATAAGACCAGAATGTATCTTTTATTAGAGCTTAATAATCAATACATTTTTTAAACTGTAGACAAGTAGACAAGACCGGTAAAGTTAACAATTTAGCTTCTTTTCTTAATATTTTTACCATCTAACCAAAACATTTCCTGAGTACAGTTACAATTATAATTTCAGGGTAACTTCTAGAATTCGATAGGTAACAACATGTAGTTTTGACACGGAAAAGTTAAAGGCTAAATTCAATAGCTGTTATAATTTTTCGTAAAATGTAATTAAAAAATCATATATTTGACTGTAGGTTACAGAAGAAGATATTTGAATTCAAGTAATTTATATTCTTAACCAACAGTTATTAAAAATTAAACAATATAAAATTAAGAATTAATTTAGTATTTACATACAACATATTTGAATAAAACCTGTTTGTGGATTTTAAATTTAAAAAATATTTTTTGTTAAAATATCTTTTTTTTATGTGCGTTAAAAATCTGAAATACAATCATAGATTGGAATATATTTATGTTAATGAAATGTTAGGTTATTAAATTTATAAAAGCAAAATACATTTTTCCAAAAAAAAAAATTAATTATTGCCTCGAAATGTTAATGCCTTTCGCAACAAATAATCCTTGATGGATATATGAAAAATTTACAGTAAAATGTTAATTTTTTTTTTCTAGAAAAAAAGGAATTATATTTTTAATTTAATATTTTTCAGTACAGTTGGATATGGGTATATTTAAAAAAACCGCACGCATATCAACTATCGTTAAGATAATAAAAAAAAAAATAATAAACATTTAAGATAAAGGTCCATAAGTTACCTAATTATATTACAATTTTTTTTTTTTTTTTTAATTACAGAGAATTTTTTTTATAACACTGCAGAAGATGGAAAATGCATACGCAAAAATACTAAACTTCATGTTTTTTTTTTTGTTTTTTTTGTAAATTTACGAAAATGTAACCGAACATTCAAAACATGCAAAAGATTCTTACTTTTTAAACAGTTATTACAATAATAAAAGAGATTTTTATTTCAATGTACGACTATTTAAATAATATTTATCATTTATAAAAAAAACTTTACATAAAACGTAAACGTAGAAGGCAATTTCTTTAAACCAAGCACAATCAGTAGAGCTACAGTAAACTGTTAAGTAAAACAGTAAACAAAATAAAAATAAAGAAATAGTACATATTTATAACTAAAAAGTATAGAGAAAACATTATAAAGTAAGTATTTTTAGCCGATATTTAATACTATGTATAAAATATGAAAGTAAAAACAAAAAGTCTACCTCCGTGGCTGAATAGGTTAGCATCTTGGCATTTCGTGTGGAAGTCCCCGGTTCGAATCCCGGTCAGTCGAGCCATCTTTTCATATGTTTCTAGTATCCACTAGGCTAATGACCTTAGCTGTTGACGCTCGCTTTAAAAAAAAAAAAATTAACAATTAAAAACAAAATAACAGTTGTCATTTTAGGTAATTCTAGTAATAAGCATAAATTTAATAACATTTAAATCTTTTCAACCTCCAATTCAGATTGCTCATCATGAATAATGCACATTTTCATTGTTCTCAGCACGTCTCTTTCATCGATTAGATAGAAAAATATTATCTCAAGAAAGATAAAGTACCTATGAACCTGAAACCAATCAAACAGATATCTGCCTTCCATGAACAAAGCTTTTCGGGTAGGGATAACAGTTGAGCCTTTCGTATTACATCCCAATAAATGAATCAGAAGTGAGTTTTAATGTAAAATGTTAAAATATAAAATTTATTACGTATTACCAGTAACCCTTTCAGTCAATGAAACGGCCTGAATTCAACACTACTTTCAGTATTTGCCCGAATATATGTACGTCCCGGTATCGTAAGTGAAGTAGCGAAAATTGAAGAGAAAATACATCCAACATTTGATTTGATTTTATTTGATTTGGATCTCTTTTGCGTAAATGTATATTTATAATGTGTGTGTGTGAAAATATATATATATATATATATATATATATATAGATTTGTTATCTATAATTTGAATGGGACTGCACATTATACACTGCGTTTCTGTGTGGTTACAAAGTCTTCTACAATTTGAGAGAATTGTTTAATAATAATAATAATAATAATAAGAATTGTTTAATAATAATCACTGTTTTTATTATTTTTCACATTACTTTTATTAATTTATTCGTTTCTTTTTCATTTATAAGTAGTTAGATAAGGAAAGGAATAAAAAAATTATTATTTCCCAGAAAATTCGGGTTCTAACAAGCGTACGAGATCAAAAAATTCCCAGGAATATTATTCTCATAGTGGAAATAAAATGTCTTCCGAATCGGCAACTGTATGGGTTTTGAAAAATAAATATAAAAACTTTGTAACCAAGTTTGAATAACGTTGGTGACAAACTTTTAAAATGAGACGTAATATATGCGCGCTTTCTTTGAAAACTGATAAGGTAACTGATAAAAATGAGTTATTACGAAGTGAAATTGAAAATTTAAGAAGTAAAGTTCTTGAAGTTTGATAGTACAGGGTTTGTCAGTAAGACAAATGTGGTGGACTACGTAAAAAACGTTAAAAATATTTGATTGAATTTTGAGGTTTATAAAATAACTTTGTGTAAACCGACCATATCCATTAGTAGACTAAGATAGGAAGGTCCCACTTAGCACATTTACCAAGTATAGTGATGTTAAGTTTATTTTGAAAAACGGAAAAGCTTAGGAAAACAAAGGTAAAAGACGGTGATTATTACACATAGAATTATATTCTATGTGTAAATTTACACACACGCGGGCGCACTGTATGTGTGTATAAAAAAGATCATCCGATTTCAAAAGCCTTATTTTTTAAACAAATAAACATTTAACCTTGTAGTAAATTATAAAATGCGTGTTTATCTATGAAATTTTACATACAATTTTAACAAAAGCTCAATATTCCCCTAATGGATGCTCGCCATACATCTATACGATTGTTAAAATCGTCCCATTTTCGAATGATAATATCTGATACTACTGCAACCGCTGCTTCGAAGTTCGTCTACAGTTGCTGAAAGAGAGTGTCATCCTCTGAACGGAATGTTTTATAAACCCCCATGAGTAAAAATCACAGAGAGTGGATCGCTTGAACTTGTGGCAAAATGCCAAAATCAACAGGCCCCCTTTCGGCTGATCCATCGTTGTGGAAACTCATTGTTAAGAAATACTCGAAGAACTAGTGTATCGAGTAAGTGCTCCATTCTGCTGAAAAATGAATTTATCAAAATCTGCTTCTAACTGCAGGAAAAACTAGCACTGAAACATCTCCATGATGTTCGACATTTGCACATGGCGGCTTAGATCCCCATATCCTCCACATTCACAATGTAACAGTTAATTTTCTTTCTTTTCTGTTTGACCTGCGGAACCACTGTAAAGTGGATCACTCCACTTTACTTCTTCAGAGGATGAATGAGGATGTATGAATGTAAATGAAGTGTAGTCTTTTGTACAATCTCGGGTCGATCATTCCTGAGGTGTGGTTAATTGAAACCCAACAACCAAAGAACACCGGAGATTAGATATTAGAGATTAGAGATATGGATATTAGATCCACGATCTAATATTCAAATCCATATAAAAGTAATTGCCTTTACTAGTTTTTGAATCTTAGAACTCTCGACTTTGAAATCAGCTGATTTGCGATGACGAGTTCACCACGAAACCAATCCTGT
Organism: Lycorma delicatula; assembly: GCF_047948215.1. Lineage (NCBI taxonomy): Eukaryota > Metazoa > Arthropoda > Insecta > Hemiptera > Fulgoridae > Lycorma > Lycorma delicatula. Next base: position 35,424,865 of record NC_134460.1, on the reverse strand, counting down.
GGGTCAACGGTTCACTTTCTGCTCAGCTGAAACGTGGTTTCGTTATTGAACATTAAACGTGAAAGAAAAGTGTCATCTTCTTTCAAGTTGTCGAAGATAAATTCAGTAAACTCCAGAAGTTGTTGTTTATCACCTTTGTGGAAGAGTTGCATCAAATGAAATCTGTACGGTTTGAGTAAGAAGCGTTATAGCAAAACACGCCAGAAAGTTAGATAAGGAACGGCTAGCTCTCGACTGGCATGACGACTGGACTTTCCTGGACTACGTAGAAAACTCTGTCGAATGCGCTCTACGTCTTCATCCGATACACGGGAACGATCTGCGGATTTTTCATTATAGAAACATCCTGTTTCTTAAAAATCTTGGTGCCAACGTCGAATGCGCAGAGCAATAAGAATCGCAAGACGAAAACCACGCTTCACTTCATGGGTGTCATGGACTCAGTTGTTGAATCGGAGAACTTTCTCATCTGGAGGTCGCCGTCTTGACGCATACTGAAGGAAGCACGTCACAGTGGAAGCATCTGTCGACAACCAAGTGAATACCTAGAATTTTCTCCCTTATATGTTTTATGCTTTGTTTGTTAGGCGACAGTTTGTTAAGTGATTGTTTTGTTAATAGTAAACAATTACGGAGTAAAAGCTTTTTAAAATCGGATGAATTTTTTTGATTAATGCTGTGAAAATATATATAAATATATATATATATATATATATATAGATATTCTCGAATCCTGTCTCAGGCTGACAGTAATTCTACTCAATTTTTTCTGAACAATCCAACGTATATTTACGATAACGAATTATAATGATAAAAATTTAGTTATTTTTCTTTTTCATGTAATTACAAGCTAACCTCAAAATTAAGTTGATGAGAGACGAATTTTTTTTAGTGTATGAAATATACTAACCCTAACTAGAATTCAAACCCAGGATATACTGGATGAAAGGCTACCACTCTTCCAAAAAGTTCGGCTTAGAATTTATTAGGTTTAATGACTAATTAAGCCTCAGTTCAAATTATTACTAAAATATACCGAAGTGAATGCATTTTTAATTACCTGTCATTCTTTCGGATGATGATAAAAAATAAGAAAACACTCAAGTTGCATTTTGGATTTTTATTACAACGATATTGTTTCGTATAATTATTACTATTTTTTTGTTGAAGAAAAATAAATCTTGTATCTCAAAATCCAATTTAAAATATAAAAGATTTATCATAAATATTAATTTGTACATCAATTAGATCATTATTTAATAGAAAAGAAAATTTCAAGTGATCCGTAAAGGGAATAATGTATTTGATGACGCCAGGACAATGTTATTGTATAACTCAATCGATTGATTATATCTGAAGATTTAACTGTTGTAAATTTAGAAAAAATATAAATTTGTAATGATTTGTAGTGCATTTATAATGAACATATATTTTTTTATCAATTTTAAAATTTCAAAATGATACTATTACGCTGAAATACACTAAAATTATTATGTGATTGGCAAGTTCCACAGTAATTAATTAAAATTGACATATTTATGTTTCTTGTCAACAGTATAATAAGAAGAAAGAAATTAGATTTGACATACTTTGAAGCGAATAAGATATTATTTTGAGGAAGAATAATTTATTGCTTATATTCAAACCTAGTTTTAAAGTAAATGAAAGAATAAAAAAACTGAAGGTTTACGTAGTAGAACAACAGACGGAATAAGAAAAAAAAAATACAATGTTAAAAGGAGAAATGAAATACATAAAAGCAAAGTGTATGACTGACATATTTAGCTAAAACGATTGGCAGTCTGTTAACGGCGTGTTCGTTCGGAATATGAATAATTTAGTCGGCTAATACGTAATTAGCATGGTAACAAAATCTTACCGATGCGATTCGATGCAAGTCGCAAGAAAGCTGGCCGACATCTGTATCGCGCTCCCTGTCAGCTATTAACAAGCACAACACACTTCTTTAGAATATCTGACGTCGCGTCCTAGAAAACATAAATCATTATATATATGTTCTGTACCATTCTAGGAAGAGAAACAATCTTTCACCATCGGCGGCAAATACAGACCAGACATAGACCGCTTATTTATTCCTGAACATAACCGACTGGGGCAATATCTATTGGAAAAATTTCTTACGGGTCGGTTTAACCACCTATGACAAATTCTGTCTGTTTTTACAATGCATTGTAATAGCCTTAAGTTCTTGCCTTTCACAGTTATACGAGCTCTTTCTCGTGTAACGTAGGTCACTGGTACGCATCTTCATCACGGTTGACAGATTTTAATTTAATTTTTACAATCTATTACATATAAACTAATTACGGAAGCTTTCTTCTGTGTTATAAATTAACTGCGAGTTAACCTCTTGGTAAACACTTAACGAATGTTTTGTTTTTTTCGCTTTATAAATATGGATCTTCTGTAAAATATAGGATAATTCAATAAAATTATTACATTTCACACGTTAAAAAATAAAAAAAAATAAAAAAATTGTTAATGTTTAAAATGTTGATTTAGTTAAGGAAAATCGTTTTCTACTGTTATTTATCTCGTCTTCATCAACTCAATTGTGATATTATCACAATTATATATGTGATATTTTTTACAATAACAATAAATTTAAAAAAAATTATTGTTCAGTTTTGCGCAAGAAGACCAACTTTTCCTTATTTTATTTTGTTTCATTTTGAAAAAGTATCAACTAATTCTAACCTAAAATGTTACCAAAAAAATCTGATGTAAACACGCATGACTTCCTTGTACGCCTATTAAATTACATATGTATTTATTACAATTTTTTTCGTTATTGGATTATTTGCAGTAAATTTTTTTTTACAATCAGAGGTTAAAAATTATATAGAAATAAAAAAAAATAAAAAAAAATAAATGAAGTCGGACTTGAACCGATGTGCCTTCCCCTTGTAAGAACCAAATATTTCATTAATTAAAGTTTTATTGGGCTATAACACTCGAACCAATAAAGATCAATTACCACTTATGATATATCGTTGAAAAGCTCTTAATGAGGTCTTATTACTGTAGTTAAGAAAAAGTCCAAAATCCAATTTTTGGGGATTTTGGGCTTTTTTGGAGACTTTTGGTCCAATCGATTTCAGTCAAAAAGGAGGTGCAAAACCAGATGTTACAATAGTCTTAAATCCAAAAATTCGGCTAATCGTTTTTAAATTATGCGAGATATAGACATCACGCCAAAATTAGTCAAAATGGAATCAGAAGGGTCAAAATGAATAATGAAAACCGGATGGTAAATTTCCGGATATTCGTATGTACATTTGTTTGTTCGGTCTTGCACTCCTTATTGCTCCAGAACTGCTGGACAGATTTTGACCAAACTTGGTCAAATTACTTTTATATATGGGGCATTGATGCCATTAAATTTACAACTTAAAAGGTCAAGGGGGGTCATTAACAATAACACCCTCAGTATCTCGAGATTTCACCTACTTAAGATTTTATTTTCTTAGGCACATTTGTTAACAATTAATAAATAATATTTGCAAATAAAAAAATTTTCAAAGTCGTACTGCTACTTCAAAAAGTTATCTAAATAAACGAGCGGCTAAGTGGGTATACTGCCTTAATAGTACACCCTCTCACTACAAGGAGCGCTAGTGAAGCACTGATTTACAGGTGTTGTAATCGCCTGCTATGTTGTGACGTCTCGGGTGAGCGATAGAATTAAATAAATGAATAATATTTAAAGTGTAAAAAAGTATTGAAAGTGACCGCTAGTATCTCCACACCCGTGTCAATAAAATACGGTATGCGCGCGCGCTTTAGTTAGAATCATCGAATTAAATAGACAAAAATATTTATTTAAATAAAATTATAAATATTTTAAATTAAGTTCTGTGTGTAAGCCGTGCATCAAAAAAAAGTTACGTGATAGGAAACTCCTACAACTGTGTTGTCAGCTTTTTTTATAGAATATAATTAAAATAATTTTCCTGCTAATGATTAGAGATTAAGGTGTATAATTCGTTGTTTTTTACAACAAAAAATAAATTATTTTGGTATTTACATTTTCTACCCTGGACTTTATTATTGCTGTAATAGATATAAAACATCTGAAGTAATAGTGTTATAGTTGAAGTCTCTTTCTCTGAAATTAATGATGTTCATTATATGACCACCTTAATGATCAAAAAATTAACTATTCTCTTGTAAATCTGAACTTCGACTTATATATCGACATGCTGAGGTTTAACAATATATTTCCCAAGAAGAAAATCCAAAACATGTTGGATTTAATATTTTTAGAAAGTCTGGTTTAAAATACTTTTTTTTCTTGAAAATGTCAATATCACTTTAAAACATTCAATTTTTCTCATTTCAAGTCCTCTGAATTCGTTTATGAATAATTATATCATACATCGTCATTTTGAAGTAAACAATAGATGTAATTATTATTTTGGAAAATAAAACAGTTCCTGATTACTTTTAGTTAAATTACTACAATTAAAAAATATAATACTAATAAAACTTATTTTAAAATAATTTGATTATGATGGTAAAACACCAGAAGATATATTAATTTAATGTTCTATTTTATATAAAAAGAAAGTAGTATGGTAAAATGTTATAATAACATGAGATTTAACTTTAAAGTTCACTATATATATCAAGGTATAAATTTTTTTTTTAAATTTTATTTATACTTGATGGAAGATATAATCCTTACTTTTTTAAATACTGTATAACATATATTACATTAGCATTGAGATTGACTGCATTCCTGTATACGTATGTTATTTATAAACCCGACAAAAGTTCAACGAATATAAAGAAAGGTAATTTGAATGAAAAATAGATTAATATAAAATGATGTGGAAGGCTCAGATCGAAATATTCCAGCCGCTACCAAAGAGTTACGTACAGGATGTAACACAAGACTAACGGACAACTCCACGAGTGTCTGTGTCATCGTTCGAATACTGCTTATAAAAAATATGGAACGACCTGTCACGAGAACATAACCCGGAAGAACAGACTTGGGAGCATCATATCCAAAAAATACACAAGCATGCACGCACGCGAGTTAACGTATCATACATACAAACATTTTTGTCACACTGAGAGAGAAAGAAAGAGAGAGGAGAGGAAGAGGTTGGAAACAGATTCTGGTCAAAATTAATAATTTAAAGGGTAAATTATTTTACATGAAGATTGTAATTTGATACAAGATATTATTACGCAGAATATTACAAAAAATAGGTCTTAAACGAACAAAATATTCATTACTAAAATATTTTTTGCCACGAATACACTCAAATTTTTATACGTTCAACCTATACATTTTTTTTAGATGTTATAAATAATTCGTATAAGAAATTTAATACTTTATATAATAAAACAAAAGTTAAGTAGGACATATGCAGATAAACTTTTTTAAATTAAAAAAAATTTATTCGTTTATATGAATTTTTTTCTTTTTTATCATTATTATTTTTACTATTATTATTATTATTATTATTATTATTTATACACGTTTGCTTTGCTTCATCTACATTTGTTATTTAAAAATTCTGAAATTCCTTCACTATGTTACACTAAATCGATTTTTTCATTTTTCGTTTACGTTACGCAGTATTTTGAACACACATTTAAAATTGAACAAATTAACAACACTCATTGGTGTTAAATTTGTCATTTTGTGAATTAACACTTGTTTTTCCTGTTATTGATGATTCCTGATAAGTAAATGGAATTAACGTGTGAACGAGGTAAATTGGGTTTAATATACGTCGCAAACGTCCAATCATTGTGTGCGTAACGGATTTAAATTTCGAATAAATTTTTTCTATAGTCACTAAATTTGTGATCTCAACAATTAGGCAATCAGCTTCACTTGGTTTAAATAAACGATACTAGAGTTAGTTTATTTTTTAAAAATATTTTGAGTGATACTCGTCATTTTAAATAGCTATAAATATTAACTCTACTTCCTTGTACGAAGTACAAGTTTTGTGATCGAAAAAATTTCGGTTTTCAGATTTCAACGGAAATATCCATTTTGACCATCCTTGAATCCATTTTGACTAGTTTCGGCGTGACGTCTGTACGTAGATATGTATCTCACATAACTCAAAACCAGTATTGAAGGCGTAGAACGCTGATATTTTGAATTTAGGACTGTTGCAACATCTAGTTGTCCAAAAAAACGTCCAAATTCCAAAAAAATTTTTTTTGGACTTTTTCTTAACTGTAGTAAGAAGCCCTCATTGAGAGCTTTTCAAGGATATATTATAAGTGGTACTTATTTTCATTGGTTCCAGAGTTATAGCTCAATAAAATTTTAATTAATGAAATATTTGATCTTACAAGGGGAAGACACATCGGTTCGAATCCGACTTCATTTCCTTTTTTTAACTTTTTTTTTTAATTTAAATATATTAATTATTAACTTCTGATAGTAATATATTTGATTACATATAAAAAATTATTTTTTTAAAAAACTTTTATTTAATTAATATTAATATTAACATTAATAAAAAAAGGAAAGAAATTAGAAAAATCCTCTAAAAAGTAAAAAATAAGAATTAAATCAAATTGAGGATTTTAAACAAACAAATATAACATATTATCAAATATAAAAATGCACTGAAAAGTAAAAAATAAATTATATAAATATATAATAAATAACCAATAAATAAATGTAATAATTATTAAATTTAAAAATTAAAAGTTATGAAAATATTTAGTGAAATAAGAGCGTGGCGCAGTTTTTTTTTATAACAATGTTTTCAAATAAATATTTATAGACATTTGCAGTATTTTAAAATATATTTTTTGGGTGAGAATTTTATTAAATTTGCATTGTATTCATTCAGTATATCCTTGTTGTATTACTAAATATATATATTTCAGTAAATATTAGTGCATATAAGTTTATGAGTATATTTCATTTGAAAAGTGTTAATATGGTATTATGTTAGATCACAATTTATATGTACACAGTATAAGTTATTACACCGGTTTATTTTGTATGTATAAAGTATAATATATGTTCAAAATATCAAATATCTGTGAATGTTGGATGAATATGTGATCTGTGTTTATGAAATGGTTACATACACGTATAGACACAATATATAAGTGAATATTTTCCAACTTTCTTATAGGTACAAATAAAAACATTTACTGATATTTACCTAACAATTCTGCTCATATACAAAGAAAAACCCATGATTAACGTATTTTAATATTATAAAATATATAGAAACAGAAAACAATTTTATATTAAATTATCTCTGATCCGCAGCTTCACTCTGGTATTTATTACAATATAGCCTACAAAAAAGATATTTTTTTCTACAAACGAAAGAAAGATAAAAATAGATTCATCAAAATCAGTGCAGTAGTACTCGCGAAATAAAAAATTTACAACTTTCACAAACTGATAATGTTTTTCAGAATTACATAATTTCTTTATTTTGTTGAAAAAATTAACGTATGATGTCGGTTTGTTTTTTGTAGCCTAATTTTATCTATAAAAAAATTTTTTTTAAATTTATTTCAATAACGAATTTATTTTTTTCCTATATTTTTGCAAATTTGAGGTTGATTAGAGAGGATAAACTGAACTAGTGAAAAGGGGGTACCGGGTTGTTTTTTTTTAAATGGATTGTAGATAATAATTTTCCTTTTCTTCTTGTTTGGAAATGTAAAATTTCATCACGATTGGAATAAAACTGTAAATGTTTATAAAGACTAACGGGTACCAAAAAATTCCTCTTTTATATATGTCATAGGCGAATTGAAAAATCAGACTACTTGCAAGGCGCCCGGCTAATTGGAAAGTTACCATTTGCAGAGAAATTCTTACTAATATTATAAATGTGAATGTGAGTTTGTTTGTTACGCTTTCACGCAGAAACTACTCAACCGATCATCATGAAACGTCGTACACATATTCTCAAAGGTATTTCGAAGGACATAGGACACTTTTTAGTGAAAAAAAAAACAATATTTTTTCGGGAGGGTAAAAAGATTTATATTGTATGTATGATCGTCCGACAAAAAATTTGACCAAATTCAACGCCATCTGGCGTTCCAGTAAGTAAATGAAATAAAGTGTCAATCCAACACTGTAATAGCGACGGGTAAGTCACTATTCAATTGAGTATAGTGCTCCTGCTGTTTTGAATTCTTCTATATTTATTGTTATTCATCTGTAACTTCTAAGCAATTCTAAAACTTTTTCAGTTTTTGAGGTTAGGTGCCTGTTTATTGTTATACTTCTTTTCAGTTTTTACTCTGTTTTTTTTTTCTAAAATGCCTCGGAAGCGCAAATCTAACGTGTTCAGGGATTCATCACGGGCCCGGGCAGCAAAACTTGCTCAAACTCAAGAATCTTCCGCTCACGCTGAACTAAGACGACAACAACAAGCGAGGCGACATTGTGCTTTGAGGGCTGGTGAAACAACTTCTCAGAGACAAGAAAGGTTAGATGAGCAAGCTGAACGCCAAGCTACCTTAAGAGCAGCTGAAACGCCAATTAAAATACAAATTCGTTTAGAAAGACAAGTTGAACAGCCGGCAGCTATAAGAGCGAGAGAAACTCCAGAACAATCGCAGGCGAGAAGAATCGTTCATGCAGAAATGCAAATCGCGCGCCGTCGAAATTTCATGCGTAACAATTGGTCTGTATTTAATAATTCTGGATTTTCAATATGATCCTTCACTTGAATACCATAAGCATTCTTTAATTGGTATTGGCTCAATGAATAGAAAACGTCAGTATTGCGATGCTTTGAAATGGAAAGATGAAACTGCTGGAATGTGCTGTTCCAGTGGTAAAGTTTCGTTTCTATTACTTGTTGAACCAGAGGAGTCTTTGAAAACTCTATATTTAAGTGTTACAGATGATTCGAAGCAATTTTTGAGTAAAATCAGAAAGTATAACTTGCTTCCAAATGACATCCTTTGGAGTAGATAAAGTGATAAGAATGCCCGGATTTTCACCAACTTTTACTGTACAAGGACAGATATATAATCAAATTGGATCACTTTTTCCAGCAGATAATGAACAGCATAAAATTTTGCAGGTGTATTTTATGGGTGGTGAAGAAAATGAAGTAAACCATCGTTGTCAGTATATTGAAGGAGTTGAAAGAGATACAGTATTGAAAATTCAACGAATATTACACAGCCACAATTTGTTGGTAAATACCTTTAACAGTGCAATAGAAAACTGGCCTCCGGATAATTACATAGTGGTCATTCACGCTGATCGGACTCCACGTGGCGAACATGAGAGGCGTTATAATGCGCTGATGATCAATGAAGTTGCTGTTTTGGTTACTGGTGACCCATGCTCTCCACGAGACATGGTGTTACGGACACATACGCTGAAACGCGTAGCCGATACTCATAAATTATATGATGCTTTGGAGTACCCGTTAATTTTCAGTAAAGGTGAGCCAGGTATCATTTCAATATTCCAGTCATTAATCCAACAACAAGACAACCAGTTCCCAATAAAAAAGTTCCCTGCATGGATTTTTATGCGTATCACATGATGCTTCGAGAGCACGACTTCAATTTCCTTTTGCGGTCAAGGCAACTCTTTCATCAGTTCTTGGTAGATATGTATATTGAAGTAGAGAGCGAACGCCTGCACCACATTTCTATAAACCAGACGAAATTACGAGCTGAAAATTACATTCATCAACAAGATGCGATTAGCGCAAATGGTAAAATTAGACCTAATGACATAGGTAAGATGGTTATTCTGCCTTCTACTTTTGTGAATAGTCCCCGTTATCTGCATGAATACACTCAAGACACTTTCGCTTATGTACGAACTTACGGCAGGCTTGACCTCTTTGTAACTTTTCCTGTAATCCTTCGTGGCAGGATGTAACTAAAGAGCTAATGCCCGGGAAAAAAGTCACTGATCGACATGACATAGTTGCTTGCGTATTTCGTTTAAGGTTCACCACGAGCGAAGCCGTGGGTAAAAGCTAGTTATAAATATAATCAAACCAAACTTAACTTACGCTCGCTAGTAAAGGTTAGAGAGCGTAGGTTTTTTTTCATGGCATTTCTCACGCCACCTCCCCATTCGGTCGCCCTTAAACATAAGACCGAATGTTTGTGCCACAAACAGTTTGCTGAGCCTTGAAACAGTTAAGCGCCCAGTCCTAACTGGCTCCTGGAGCTAACCTAATTGCGTGAGTAAACTAAGCGTGATGCCACACACCACTCGTTTTATGTCCCACTGCTCACTTGTCATATATTACTAAAAAAAAATGGGTAGGCGCACCCCGTCAACTAATAAAATATATATGACACACAATAAATTAATTTACATCGTCAAAACAGCAATTCGCTGCTACGCCTAGGTCGCTGAATGGCACCAAGTACCTTTCCATCATATTAAAACGCTTGGAGCCTTATTAGCTGGTGGCCAGCCATCACTTACGGGTAGCTTCCCACAGCAGCACGGTAGGAGTCATTTTTCCCCGAAAAAGTACTGATGCCGATTGAACAACGCAATGGCATCAAGGAACACCCACACGGTCCGATAATGAGGCTCTCGCCATATTGACTCGCTGCTTATAAGTGGCCCATTTTCCCTTTGACCTATAAGTCCCAGGGTGGGCTGAGTTTTGGCCCACCCAAGAGGGCCAAAACTCGACTGGGCAGTCGAACATCATTTGTTCGTTCGACTGGACCTCCCCGCAGACGCACAGCTCATCAGCTGCCAGGCGGAACCGAAACATATATTGGTTCAAGTTCGCGTGGTTTTAGAGCACCTGGACACCCGTTGCCCTTAAAAACAAAGGAGAGGCATATCATCTCCCTAAGTCCTGTATAACTCTATGCAAGGACCTTCCCTTAGTCGTGGCGTGCCATTCTTGCTGCCATGCATCAACCGTGAGGCTATAAAGCTTCCTATGGAGGCGGGAGATGGACAACTGTTCGAAATTTAGAACCGGTGCATTGAGACCACCATTCCGCTCCGGTACAGGCCCGGCCCGAAACCGCATCCTAAATACCTCGGCCTCCCTGCCTCTTCCAACTTCCACATGGCAGCCCGAACTTCCACCACTAAATCGATTGGGAGAGCCTTCCCCAATACGATGGTAGCCTCGTAGAAAGTTGTTTTAAAAACACCAGTGCACACAATTAAGGCTCTACACTGGGGACTCCTTAAATTTTGAACAAGTGCTCTATTCATATTCAACCTATGCGCCCAAACGGGCGCCGCGTAAAGGGTCATCAGACACCTCGGTACACCATGTACATTTAACGGCCCGACAACCCATAGTCTTTCCGAGCAATCCTCCGAAGTTTGTGCATCACTGAGACGGCGTTCGCCTCTACTTACTTAATGTGGTTGCTAAACAGCATCTTCTCATCAAACAAAACACCTAGGTTTTTATAACTCTATCTTCGCTGATTACACAGCCTTTATAATTAATGCGGGGGTTCCGACTGTACGATAATTTGTCCGCACCTTTGAGAAGCATGTACTTCGTCTTGGGCATAGAAATCTTTAAATTTTGCATGTCCATCCAGCCCTCTGCAGTTGACAAATCCGCCTGCACTCGTTATTCTAGCTGCCGTCGTGAGTTACCACGAACTAATAGGAGACAGTCATCGGCGAACACCTGGGCCGTGACCCCTTCTGAGAATGTCAATCTCAGAAATCCGTCAAGGACCAAGTCCACAGCAAGGGACCGAGAACGGAACCCTGCGAATGACGGTGTACATTCGTCATTCCCTGATGACGGATGTACGTTAAGTTTGGTTAGGTACGTTAAGTTTGGACTTATACAGGACTTATAATTTCTCTGCAAATGGTAATTTTTCAATTAGCCGGACGCATTGCAATAAGCCTGATTTTTCAATTCGCCTACAACATATAGTTACACAAGTAGATAGATAGAGGAAGATGAGTAAACGCAATTCAAAAGTAATAAAATTTTCGATCACGTTGGAAATATAAATTTAACTGAAATAAATAACTAATCTAACCAAAAATCTAATTTAAATAACCCACCAAAGAACAACAGCATCAGTAATTAAAGGTGGTTGTAATGATAATTGAAAATGTAATAATAATTGAAGAAAATTATTAAAAACTTTTTTCATGATTCGATAAAAAATGTGTTGTTTGTGTAATATTTGGGAAAAAGAGAATGTAAAACATTTTACAGCAATTTCTTAAGCTGTCAGAATTTTAAAGGTGAGACTCTGAGTAGATGTTTTGAAAAGCTACTTAAATGGCGACAATTGGGTAAATATTCTAAGAAAGCATGGCGTTACAAGTTTAATTTGATGCAACAGTACAATTATTATTATTAGAGATCTAATTACTAAGAATTAGTAATTCTTATGAAATTAATATTAGTTAGTCTTTTCTTTTGATAATTGTCTTTATTTGTTCTTAATTACTAATTAATTGTTATTTATTTATACGTCATTTTATTTTTATTGATTGTGAATTTGTATTGTTATTTTCATATTTTTTTATTTTCATATTCTAATCATGAAGTTCTTTTACTTTTAACTTTCTAAGAATTTTTTTTAACTGTAAACTTATTAATTTTGTGTTTATTATTTTTTTGTCAATTAGAAGTCATTGTTACTTTATTGTTAATCTTTCGATTTATACTGCTTATTTTGTTAATTTTAGATAAATTATCATTATTTTTTTATTAATTATGATAAATTTGCAATTTAAAACGTCCTCTGGCTGTCGCAAACAAGAAGTATGTATTTATACAGAGTGTATCGCGAAGTTCTTCTGGAACTTTTATACCTATTTTACTTGGAAAAAAAAAATTATAGAAACACGTGTCCTAAAATCTTTCGTTTGCGAGTTACGGCTAGTGAAATATTTCGTTCGTAATTCAGTTATTCCCTTGAAATAGGGTTGTAATAAAATTTTTAGGAAGTCTTTTAACTGACAGAATTTGTGATTTTTTTTATGATTTTTGACCTGAAAAATTGAATAAAATTTTCACATGACCAAAATAGAATTTGGTTTTTGTTTACGTTAAATAAGCACTTTTCAGTCAAATGTAGTAATGCACTTTTTCAAAATAAAACTAGAATTTTTCTAACTTTTATTTCTTTTTTTTAACTTATTTTACACCATTTAGTTTGGAATTTTACACCATTTTTAAGTCAAACTTAAAAAAACAGGGTGTTTTACCACAACTGATTAGTTTTTGCCGTAGATTTCTCAAAAACTGCTTCTAATACGGTTCTAAGACCTATTTTATTCGATTTTTCATGTTAAACATCATAAAAAAATACTACTTGTCCCTTAATTAACGTCCTAAAAATTTCAGTACGACTCATTTCACCGGGGTAGCTGAAATCCAAGCGAAATATTTCACTAGCCGTAACTCGCCAACGAAGCCGTTTAGAACATATAGAGCTTTAAGCTACATTTTATATATATATATATATATATAATTAAGCATAATTAAATTATGCTGTAATTGTTATTATAAACTACCGACAATTGATCTATTAATGGATTATATAGTATAGGCTCCATTACGGTTACTTTATTTCAAAGAAGTGTAGTTTTTTTTTACTTTGATACTTGTCAAAAAATGTTAGATAATGATTTATTGTTGTATTTCTTGAATATATAATTAATTAAAAACCGATTACTTATATTTTCTTCAATTATCCGTATAAATGTAATTTTAGGTATTTAAATAGCCAATTATTTAGGTATTGAAATAGCCAAATAAATATTTTTGTTTTCCATAAATATCGGTAAAAGAATTATTGAAATAAAATTAAATAAGATAACAGCTGGTCGCTGTTATCAATCCACCAATAAGATAAGAGCGCAAAAGATCAAATACTATTGTACGTGACCGACTCAATCTGATTCCAGTTCTGTTTGTAAATTATACTTCTAATGAATTTTATTCGTTATTGTATAGACAATTAAAAGAGAAGAAGTCACAATTACTTTCTTTAAAGAGTGTATAATTTACATGATCCACGTAAATGTGCTCATGACCATGACATACATGGTTTTACATTTGCACAATCAAGAAAGATGCTATTGTTTTAAAAGAGAGTGAAGAAAATATAAATAGTTCTGTTAAGGTGCATAATAAACTGGATTAAGAATTCTTTCCAAAATATACCTGATGTGGATCCACATGACTTCCTTCTACGCCTATTAAATTACATATACACATTATTTTAAAAATGAAAACTACATAAAACTTTATTTCATTAATAACTTCTGATATTTTTTCATATTTTTACTTCCTTGTACAACGTAAAAGAAGTATTGTAATTGCGAAAAAGTTCGGTTTTCAGATTTCATCGGAAATATCCATTTTCACCATCCCTGAATCCATTTTGACATAGTTACGTTTGGGACACCCGGTAGGTAGATTTCATTTGTTTTATTATTGTTCCTTCAAACAGTATTTATTTTTACTCAATTTTCGTATCTGACAAAAGAGTAAAGCAATCAGCTAAACGTAACCTATTAATTTATTTTACATATAGTTTTACTCTCTCATGAATTATTATATAAATTCCTGTTCCTCTTCTTCTATATAAAAGAAATGATAAAAAACAATAGTGATTAATTACAATCTTGTCTGATCCCATTCTGGGTTAGAACAACACTTTTTTATAAGTAAATTTAGCTAATATTTTTTATAAACCGTTATGAGGATTTATTTCAACAATCTTCCTTTTAAAATTAAAATATATGTATGCGTACATCACATTTTTCAAACATTTTTTATAAAATCTATAAATGTCGTGAGATAAATTGGTAAATTTTCAATTTACCGTCAAAAAATAATATTATGATGAAAACGGCTTCGTTATTACTAGTACCAAGATCACAAACAACATATTTTCAGATTTGATAACAGATACAGAACTAAAAGTATTAATATAAATTCTATTTTCCTTTTTCTACATTAAACGTCAGGTTGTGCAGTAACAAAGAAAATTGAAATAAATGTTAAATATCATGTATAATTAATTAATTAACTAAAATTACTATTCTAAAACTAAATTTAAAAAAAATCATATAACATACTGGTAATTTATTAATCTACTATTTAAATATTAGGATAAAATTTTAAATGAAAAGGACATAAAATTTTATTCATTAATAACTTATGATATTTTTTCATATATTTTTTTAATTGTTATTATTGAATTATTAATTCCATAATTTAATTAAATAAATCAATATATATAAATTAAAAAAAAAACCAGATGAAATCTGATTTGAACCGATGTGTGATTCAAACCCTGCTAAGATCCACATATTCCATAAATTAAAATTTTATTTGGCTATAACTCTGCCAGCATCCGTGACGCGAGTGGTAGCGTCTCGGCCTTTCATCCGGAGGTCCCCGGTTCGAATCCCGGTCAGGCATGGTATTTTCAAAACACGCTCCAAATCATTCATCTCATCCTCTGAAGCAATACTTAGCGATGGTCCCGGAGGTTTAAAAAAGATAAAAAAGCTATAACTCAGGAACCAATGAAAATAAGTATCAATTATGATATATTATTGAAATGTTCTGAACGAGGGCTTATTAGCGCAGTTATGAAAAAGTCCAAAATCCAATTTTTTCGGAATTTTTGGATTTTTTGGTTCAGTCGATTGCAATCAAAAGGGAAGGTGCACTACTAGATGTTACAACAGTCCTACATCCAAAATTTCAATATCCTACGGGCTAGTCGTTTTTGAGTTATGCGAGATTCATATGTACATACGTACAGACGTAACGCCGAAACTAGTCAAAATGGATTCAAGGTTGGCCAAAATGGATATTTCCGTTGAAATCTGTAAACAGAAATTTTTCGCGATCACAATATTTCTTTTCTTCGTAGAAGGAAGCAAAAATTGAAGAAATAAATTATTTTTATGTAATTAAAATTAGTTAACATAAACTGTCAGCATGAACACGTAAGAAGTTTATGAATAAGCTCAACCATGCGTGAGTGACAGTTCAGCACGTACAGTTTAAATCCAATGCTTTTTCTTTTCTCGTGCACACCACACACTAGCGTGTTGTATTTTTTGGGTTTTTCAAACGGTTTGTATTCATATATATATAAATGCTGATAAGTATTATACTTAAGTGAATTCAAAGCAAAGAGAATAATTCAACATGGTGGTTTAATACACCGATGAAAAGGTAGCAGTGAGTAAGTTAAAATTCTTTTTTTCAAAGAAAAAATTTTGTTTTAAAAAATACGTAATACATAGTGAAAAACGTTAAAATACATTAATAAATACGTAATAATTTTAAAATAATTTCCATTTTATATGTTGACAACAAATCAGTTGTTTATATGTAAGATTTTTATATTTGATTGCTGGTATTCGATGAGAGGATTAAACTACTACTAGTGAGCTAAAGTGAGATACCAGGATGATTAAATGTTGCATAGAGATATGTTAAGTCAATAAATAAAAGAGAAAAAAAAATGTAATAAATAATAAGATTTTTAAAGACTATAATAATCAATAGTAGGCTTATTAATAATGGATTTAATTTACAATAAACCTTTTTTAACTGATACTAGTAAATATTACAACGACTCGTCCCAGTTTGATGTGGCCAGTCGTGACGTCACTAAGCCTTGAGGTTATCTTGAATCTCTAACAGGTCTAATCCGGTGAACATAATTTACCATAACATCGCAAACTATCCACTCTTTCACTCTTTCTCTCTCTTTACAAACATGATAAAATCTCATCTTTTCTATATAGTACATTCTTTTTATACAACCGACCGCTAGTTGTTGTTGGCCAATACTTAAAGACCAACTATGTAAAATAAAATGTTGTAATCGCAAAAATGATCAGTTTTAATGTTTTCATAACATAGTGAATAAAAAGATAATACATACTTCAAATATACAATACTCCTCTTACAATCTAATGTATTTATATTAAATATTGTTATTAATTTGTAATAAGTTCAAGTAACGTTCTCTATTAGGATTAAACAAGAAGTAAAATAAAACAATAATGAAAGCAAATATCTTATACAGAATGCTGCAGCATATTATGCGATTCGGTTCTGTAGCATTACATTATAATACATCTATTAAGTATAAATAATAACCTTTATTGAGATAAGATTATAATTACAATTATTATCTTTTTATTTAAGATAGAAAATTTATAAATAATATATTTTCAATTACCTGTCGGTGTACCTGTAAATTGTACATTCAACATAAAAAAAAGGTCATATTGATAAAAAATAAAAATCTCAGTTTACGCCAAGAATATGTAATTTATACGTAAAAATGTAGTCAAATATTAATTTATTTTCTAAATTACCCAGTTTATTTCTGTACCCGGAAGAAAGCCATAGTCAAAATTAAAACCTACTAAAAAAAGATGTATAAATTTTATTGTAATTGTTGTACCAATAATGTTTTCATAAAATAAATCTTCAGCGAGTAATTAAAAACAGAAAAATTTTGAGTAATATTTAATTGAATAAGTTATATTATACCCCCTCCCATTATATTAATTAATATGAGTGTTCAAAAAGAGATGCGACCTTAACGTAGAAAGTTTTTTTCTTTTGTTGCAGGTTTAAATTGAGGAAAAATGGGTTATACAATGCAGCAGAGAATATTCATTGTTTTCCAATATATTAGATGTGCCAGTTATGCCCAGACGTAGAATGCCATAACAGAAAAGTACGATTTGGATGCACCAAACAAGTCCTCTATCAATCGGCTGTACGTCAAGTTCCAAGAGACATGGAATGTAGCAGTTGCAGCCAAAAGTGGTCGACCGAAATCGCTAACACCAGAACAGTTGACTGACGTACGATTATAATATGATACGTTTAATTTTTTCCGCAGAAGGAATTTTTTTTTAAGAAAAAATATATTGTTCTACTCTACGCGCTCAGGGGTTCCTGCCATGGGTATCTGCGCATGGGTACGTACCATATGTGTATTTACGATTAATACCATGCAAACGGAAGTTTTCTAGCAGAAAAAAAGAATTAAAAGTGATAAGGCAGTGATATCAGTGAAAAATTTAACTTTTTTTTTATTTTTAAAAAAGTTAAATTTTTTGCAAGTCAAATAATAATAATAATAATAATAATAATAGCCATAAGTAATAAATAAATTAAATAAACAAATTCTTCACTCAGATTAATATATAACAATGCATTACATCAAGCACTTCAGGTTTGGATAATACGCTAAAGCATGGATATAAAAAAAGGAACTTCCAGCATTAGCCTAGATAAATCAACGGAAACTATTGTTAAATCAGAACAGCATCACAAAATAGACAGTTAATTATAAAATATAAAATAGATGCGATTAAAATTTAAACAATAATTATGTAAAAACAGAAATACATTAATTATATTAAGATAAGTAGATGAAGATAAGGTAAGTAAACTACCCTTTTACTTTTTTACTTAAAAAAAAGAAGGAACTACTGGAAACTCTTATACTTTCTTGTACGAAGTAAGGAAGTATTGTGATCACTAAAAATTTCGGTTTTCAAATTTCAACGGAAATATCCATTTTGACCATCCCTGAATCCATTTTGACTAGTTTCGTCGTGATGTCTGTACGTATGTATGTATCTTCCATAATTAAAAAACGATTAGCCGTAGGATGTCAACATTTTAGATTTAGGACTGCTGTAACATCTTGTTGTCCACCTCCCCTTTTGACTGCAATCGACTGAACCAAAAGTGTTCAAAAAAGCCCAAAATCCAAAAAGAAAAAAATTGGATTTTTTCTTAACTGTAGTAATAAACCCTCATTGAGAGCTTTTCAACGATATATCATAAGTAGTAGTATTTCTTTTCATTGGTACCACAGTTATAACCAAATAAGATTTTAATTAATGAAATATTTGGATGTTAGCGGAAGGTACATCGATTCGAATCAGACTTTCTCCTTTTTATTTTAATTTAAATATATTGATTTAATAATATTAACCTCTGATTGTAAAAAGGTTTTACAAAAAATAATAATTCAATAATAAAGTCAACAAAAAAAATCAGAAGTTATTAATGAAATAAAATGTTATATACTTTTCATTTTAAAAACTGTGTATATGTAATTTAACAGGAGTACAAGGAAGTCATTTGGTGTCCACATCAGGTTTTAATTTGTTTAAATTTAGTTTCCTAATGTGTATATTGCAATCTGTTCAATTAGTGAACAATAAGCAACCCACCCCCCTTAAAATATCCTTCCCACCGGCATAGAATATAATATGACAATTTTTTAATAAATTTTAATTAAAAATTCTTTTTTAGGAAGAATTTTTAAGAAGAGAGAATTATTAAAATATTAACTAATATTATGAAATAATTTATTAAGCACAGAATACTATGAAATCGTGTTTCCAGTATAGTAAATACGGTTGTTTTTATTTTTACTATGATGTGCTTCACATTAAAATTAATTTTTATCATAGTGTCACTAATTATCAATTAAATAATTCCATCAATAATTGATTACTATATTGTTATCAAGAATGAATCGATTTATATCATTATTCAATTTTTTTTCAATCGAATAATTAAAAAAGGTTGAAAAATTAATTGGAGTATTTAATTCAAATGAGCAAAGAGTAAATAAACTTTTTTAACAGTAATATTTTAATCGGGACATAGCTAATATTTCAATGTAGATAACAAAAAAGTGCTTTGCTTTATGGTAAAGTGTTCCTGATGTTTTACATTGTTTACACAAAAATTGTAAGCAATAAATAATACTATTATACTTATTGAGTGATATACAATAAACAAACAACGGCAAATTTTCGATTAATTATTAAAAAAAAAAATAATAATATTTTATGACATTAAAATAATATTTTGATATTAATATTATTACTATTATAATTACAACTGAAAGAGATGTCTATTTTTTTACACGTCCGGCTATACTTATATATAAACTGTAATATATATAAACCTAAAATTTTATAGACCCATAATGGCAACTGACAGCTGTCTCTTGCAGTTATCATAAAAGGCTTATCATATGAACATAATCAAAGATCGAACACTTTCTATAAATTACATCAAAAAGAAACGTCCTGTGATACTTATCATCCACATCTAAACTGATGAATACAACTCGTTAGTTCGCCATTAATATCATTTGAATTTGAACCCAACATAATTGATTTCATTATCGCCGCAATTTATAAAAGATCCCAGCTGCATTTTGCTCTTTTTTCTTCTATTCTCGATCAGTCAGCCTACCTCCCTTAATGTTCTCCCTTTATATAATATTACATATACACAACACATACACACAAACAAAACAGGTGCAGGTATATACAATACACGACAGAATTTTTTTAATATATTTTGGGTTCAAATAAAAAATATAAAATGTTATATTTGGTATTATTGCTATAAACTATGAAAAGGTCAAGACATCGTTTAATTAAATTAGTTTCACCCATTAATAAAGTATTAGTGTTTTTAATCTTTTATTTTCTTTTAATTAAATCATATCACAAACTTAAAAAAAAAATTTGGTTTTATATAATAACCTTTTACTTAAAAAAAAAGTTTGTGCAATGGACACGGTCCATCGATATGATTCCATGTACAATCTATTTTTTTAGTAATGTATCGGGTGATTCAAAAAATACTACACAACTTTAAAAGCATATACAGATTTATTTACGTAACTTACAGATTCCCAGCAAAAAAAATATCAAGTTTTGATTCACGAAGTTCTTTAGTACCGAATTAGGCCGTTAGCGCTGTCATCAGTGTTGTTAAAAATGGTTACGTTAACTGGTGCGGAACGTGCTCGCTGTAAGTTTTGGTTTCACAATTTGCAGTTCAATAACTGCATTTACAGTTAATAACTGCAGTTCAATGTAACCTTCGTAGAGAGTACGGTAGGAAGCCACCTAGTAGTCATACAATTCGGTTGTACCGTATTATTATTATTATAAAACTGTTTCAATCTTTTACAAGATGTAGCCTCTTCAAGTCTAGTTCGACAGGTAAGCCTTTAACAGTTCTCGCCTTGCTTGTCTATCCTGTGCCGTCCTCTGCCAGTTGGTTCCAGCCCAGCCACCCTTCTAATGCCTCTGTCCCATCGGTGTGGTGACCTGCCTCTTGGCCTTTGTCGCTCTCTTGGACTCCACTCAAGGACCGCCTTTGTCCACCTACCGTCACATCTTCTCGCGATGTGCCCTGCCCATCGCCATTACTGAGCTTTCACTGTTTCCATTATTTCATGCACTCTCGTTATGGCTCTTATGTCTTCTGCTCTTTTCCGGTCCCTCCTTGTATAGCCTAGCATTGACCTTTCCATGCCTCTTTGTGCTGTCAGAAGCTTGTGCTGTACCGTATTATACCGTTAAAAATATTTTTAATCATTTTCATCCAACCCGATGAGAAAAAACCTGTTTTGTTTTAAAAAATGCGTTAAATTATAAAGAAATGGTTATTATATGTAAATATGTACCTATAAATCAAAATAATTTGATAAACATTTTTTCCAAATGCTATACGATCTGAAAGTGAGCTGTGTTTTTTCTAAGGATGTCTGAGCCTCATCAACATATCTCTTTAGTAAGAAGAAGAAAAGTAACTTGTGAATATTAACAATTACTTTTCAATAATTATCAGAGAAAAGAGGCCTACCTCTTAAAAATACCTTCTTAAAAATAACAATTTTATATTTATTTAGCGTATGACATCAAGACACAACACAAATTACAGTAAAAAATTACAAACGAATTAATATAAGCTATTGACTCTGGAGTCGCCATCAGGAAATCTTCAGGAGTCCCTTCATAAGCTGATCTAAGGCAAACTTCTGTAATGTGATTAGCAGTTTGATTTTCACCACACCGGCAAAGGGACGTCGGTGTTTTACTGCATTTATACAGGAAATAGGCGCGCCTACCATGCTGAGTTCGTATTCTGTTTAACGTTGAATTTTATAATTTTTTTTTAAATTCAACTTACTGATATCAAATTTAAAAGATTTTTATTTTTTATTTTTTTAAAATCAGGTGTTACTGTTTTAACAAAACTTAGGGGTAGTATACTATAAGAATAGACGTTTTGTAGGATATTTTCTAACGTTTTATTTCTTCTAAATTATTGAATTGTAATTATATTTTATTTTTTCTGTATAACGAATAATTAGGGTGTGAAGTTTATTACGGGTATTACAGAATCGGTAGTAATTTCCTCACATGATTAAGAATAAATTTCGTGTTCAAATAACAGAAAATATTTGTTATTTGATTTATTTTAAATTCAATACATTAAAATATCACAGGTCGTAATTTAGATAAAATTTATAAATTCTTACTAGTTAGACAAATAATCGATTTAAAACATTTATTTTTTATAACTATTTTTAATTAAATTAAAAAATAAGATTGTAATGCTAAACATAACATTCAACTTTATTTTTTAAAGAGGGATTTAAATTTTAAACTCTGTGTTAATTTTAACAATATTGTTGATAGGTTTTTTAAATAAGGTTTTTTTTTTAAATTTAAATAACAAGAGTCAACAGGATAGGTATCCAAGTTAAAACATAACATATTTTTAAATCACTTATAATGTTTTTTTTTCTCCATTGTGTAATTTTTTTCTCATTTTTTAGATTATGAATTTATTGTACTTTATCTCATTTGATTTCATTGTAAATTTAAATAATTTTACATTCTGGTTCTATGTATTTTTCTTTTAAGTCTACTTTATTTAACTTAATTTTTCAATTAAAGTTTTTTATTTTTTTAAAAATATTTTTATGTATCATGTTACAAAAATCATGTATTTTTATTTAGTTAAATATTGTATTTTTAATTAGTTATTTTATTAATCATCCTGTTATAATGACATGAACTCGCGATTAGCGCTCAAGGTTTCTTTCGCTACCTGCGTCAAGTAATAATATATTGAATAAAATTGTATATGTAATTAAAAATTGACAAAAAATAAATAAAAAAATAATCTTTTATTCTAATGCATAAATGAAGAGGCTTTTTTAAAATATTGTATCTATAGTACACGAGATAAAAAAAAACTTTTTTTTTTTTAATTAATAACTATCATGTACGGGTCACTGCTTAACCAGATGGTCAAATTTTTTTAACACAACAGAGCTCTTTGCATTTACTCTGATCCGTAGCAGAAACTTTAAAATGATGGTTCAAATATCCCAATATTTCTATTCCTGTTAATTAAAAGTATCTAAACCGTTTTTAAATAAAGTATCAGGACAAACTCATTGAAACGAATAAGATTTTCAGTTCTGAAAGTTAACAATTTTCTTCATTATATTCATCATATGGTATATCAAGATAATTAATTCTATTATCTATTCTATTCTATTCTATTATTCTATTATTAAGAAAAAAGCAACTTGATTGATGGCTGTTGTTTTATAACTTGTGTTTTATGTGCATTACAGAAATAAGAATTACTGAAACAGACAAACAGATTAATTTATCCCTTCTAAAGGGCTCAACGCCTAATGTTGTTAATGGTAACGGGTGATTACCATACTATTTCACGGGAGGCAGTTTTGGTGATTGCAGGCCTGAAACCGGTAGACTTGATTGCGACTAAGAAGTATGTTGGTAAGAAGTCCGGTGAGTTGACATCGGAAAAAGTTCAAGAAATTGAAAAAACATGGTAAAATCCTAATTCATAAATTATGAGTAAATTAAGAATAAATTAATGGATAATTCTACATCTGGCCTGTTACAAGGCCAGGATGAGACAGAGGATGAGCGTAATACGCGTGATGTCTTTCCTAATGTTGGTTTGCGGAACGCCTCTTGTATGCACCCTAATAAATATGTGACGCAATTTCTTTCCGGCCGTGGTGCTTTTAGGGACAGACTGCAGAAATTTGGTCTGGTAGATTCCGGGACGTGTCGTCACTGTGAACAATTGGATGATACCTACTATGTTCTTTATGAGTGCTCGAAATACGAGTTAATGCGTACGGAGACCATCTGTCGGCTGATATTATCGGCTCGGCGTTGGATCTCCGTGTAAACTGGAGAAGCCAGGCCGAAATGGCAATAGTGGAGAGTTTTGTAGTGTACTTAGCAAAGGAAAGGATTTCTGAAGGGATCTAGAGCTCTGCTTGGATTTTTCTTGTATTCTGCTTTTGTTGATGTTTTCTTTTATAAATTATGTTTTTGTCCTTTGTTTGTTTCTGTGTTATTGTTCCGTGATATATTTTTATGTTTCGTATTGCGTGTTGAACTCACTTTTACCTTCTACGGGTAGGTAGTTCAGTTCTTTTGTTTAGTTAAGTCCTTTCAGTCTTACTTAAGAATCAATAAGATGTGTTTTGTTTTGAGTTCATTAAACAGTAGTACATCGATGGGAATAGCATCGGTGGCATCCTGGCCGAGGCGGACTGGACTATGTTAAAAGTCGAGGTTTCGAAGATGAATTTCGGTCCATAAGGACTATGAACTAACGGGGTGGGGGAGGATGCCCCTCTCCTAATGGGGTTAGGATGTTGAGAAATCGTAATGGAATAGATTTTTTTCAGCGTATATTGCTTTCCCGTTTAGCCTTCTAGATAGCGCTATAGCAGACCTATAGCTCTAGAAGGGAAAGTATTGTAATCGGTCCAATTTCGGCATATATGGTTTTCACCAGATTTTGACATTCTGATAACTAAGTAGCTCAAAAAACTAGATGGAAATTTTCCGGATATTAATGTTCATACGTACGAGTGTGTGTTCGGTGATGGCCTCTTAAATCACCTTATTTCTAAGAACTATTGGACCGACATTGACCAAATTTGGTCAGATTACTTGTATACATAGGGCATTGATGGCGTTAAATTTTCAACTTAAAAGGTCAAGAGAGTGAGGTATAGTGCTAGATCCGGTTCAGCATTTCGAGATTTCGCCTAATTAAGGTCATATTTTTCATATTTACATTTTTTAATAATTAAAAAATAACAAAATCTGCAAAAAAAGTTTTGCAAAATCGCACTCCCACCCTAAAAAATGCTGTTGCAATCGTCTGCTATATTGTGACGCCATAAGGTAGCGGTAGAATTAAATAAATGAATAATATCTAAAGTGTAAAAAAGTAACTCGGTCTGTTTGGGTCTCAAACTCGATCGCCCGGTTGACTCGGTACCTAGTGCGTTAAGCGTCGTGGCTACACCTGTCTGCCGACCGTACAAGCAACATTTGTTGTATGTAAGTTGTGAAATTACATTAGTTTAGTTAGTCGATGACCATCGCTGCTAGTACTGCCATACCCGCATGAATTAAATACAGTATGCGCGCGCGCGCACTTTATTTTGAATCATTGAATTAAATAAACAAAAAATTATTATATTTAAATAAAATTATAAATATTTTAAATTGATTTGTGTTTATATGTTTGTGAAAATCGTGCATCAGAAACAACCCACAGTTGTAGGGCTTTCACGGAAGGCGGCTTTAGCCGAGTGAAGGGAAAGTCCTACGACTGTGTTGTCGACTTTTTTTCATCGAAATATAAATTCTACTTCAACGTAAAACTTGATCCAGACCCGTTCCGGAAATTAAGCCCGGAAACTTGAGTTTAGCTGCGGTGTTACCGATTTCACCACGTCGATCAGAAATATACATAAACAGCCTATTTCATCGATTAATACATCATACTTATAAATAAACTGTATAAATATATCAATAAAATTTACACTCATTTACATTCATTGCTAATTCATTTATGGCAGGTTAATATATATATAAAAAATTACGCAACAGCAAAATTCATGATTAGCATTAATTAGTTTACAGTAAAGGAAAGAATCAAGGGTTCAAGTTTGAAAAGACGTAGCGATAAATATATCGTACGCGTTGAGAAGGTCGTACAGGATGTTTGAATGACAGCGACAGATTGGCTCAAGTCAACTCCAGTTAAAAGGTAGACCTATCGTGTATATATATATATATATATATATATATATATATATATCCTTTTACTTATACGTATATTGTATTAGTTTAGTCGAGCAAGAAGTTAGAATCGCATTTGGTAACACATCAATAGTAACATATCGATTGGAAAGTCAAGTCAAAACATTGATGTCAGTCAAGAGTGGCATTATAACACTTTATATTTAGTACGGCCTAGTAGTTCATATGCAACATATCGTACTGCTGCCAATTCTTAAAAGATATGTTAGATATATAGCTTACGTACACGAATGGTTGAACAGAACCGTGTACTAGTAGTAATTTTTAATCATTGAACTTGCTCATAAATTTACCTCATTCGTATTTTAAAAGCGTGATAAAGTACCATTTCTACAACTACCGTAGGACAAACATAATAATTCGAACTGTAATGAAAATAGAAAATTTATGAAACACTTTTTAAAATTATTGAACAAATTTACTTATTTTTAATGGAATCAATTTTGATGAATGAAAATTCATTTTACGTTTTTTGATGGGAATTACCCTTATTTTATATTAAAATATGAACATTTTTTATTCAAAAAGGTGTTCTTTTGATGTCATTTATTAACAATCATTTGTGTGATAATAAAAATAAGTAGATATCACTATCGGTTTGGTTTCACCGAACCATTGGATTGGTCTAGTAGTGAAATCGTCATCACAAATCAGCTGATTTCGAATTCGATAGTTCCAAGATTCAAATCCTAGTAAACGAAATTACTTTTATACGGATTGGAATATTCGATCGTGGATACGACGATTCTTTTATGGTCGGGTTTCAATTAACAATACTCGTACATCTCAAGAATGGTTGACCTGAGACTATACAAGACTACACTTCACTTACATTCACACATATCACACTCTGAAGTAATACCTTACGGTAGTTCCTGAGGCTAAATAGAAAAAAGATAAATTTTCACCGAACCGATTTATTAGAGTAAGAAAGATCATACTGATCTATTCTAGTTTTATGCTATGAATATTAAATTATTCTAGCGTATTTTAATTTTTCAGTTAATGACATCTAGACTGTAGATAAATTTTTATATTCACTAATTACATCCGTGGCGGAGTGGTAGCGTCTCGGTCTTTATTTGTAGGTCCCGGGTTAGAATCCCCGTTAGGGATGACACTTTTCATACACTACAAAATTCATTTTCATATTCCACTTACAGGTTTCTGTGGAATTTCTTCAGCAACAATATATGTTTCAATTTCAATTTTCTTTAGAAATATTTAAGAGAAAACTTTATTAAAACTTATTTTTTATCTACAGTGCATACTATGTAAATAATCCTTTTTTTTATATCAATCCACACCTCTTAAAATTGAAATACATGTTTTTTTGTTCTTCTGGTCTATCTTTCCAGTTTAAAAATTTGTCATAAGTTTTTACTTCATATATAGAGAGAGAGATCACGAAATGTTCACAACTTTTTTTAAATTATAGATCCCGGATCTAAACTCAGAAGAGTTTTTGAAAATTTTATTTTTCTTATTTTAGTCTTTATCGAAAGGGGTAAAATTAGTTAAAGTAAGGGTTAAATTTAGAAAAAAAACTCCATAACCAAATTAGTTAATTTTAATCTAATACGAATACAGAGTGTATCACGAAGTTCTACCGGGATTTCCATAACCTGTCCTATTCTAGAAAATAATAGAAAAGGTCCATATAAACTTATACCTGAAACTACTTGGTTTGCGTATCAACTGCTTGGTTGAATGATAAACAATATTTATCATTCAGTAATATTTGAAATATTACTGCGTAATACCGTGAAATATTACTGCGTAATACTGTGTGTATATGGTAATATTAGCATTACCATATACACACCCAAAATGGATGCCATATCATCTCATTCATTTGTCGTAAATAAGTACGGCATTACTTCTTCAATGCCAAACCGATCACGTTCAAACTAAAATTCACAGAAAATCTTTGCTAACGACAGCTCAGTTCACAGTACCCGATATAATTAATGTACCTTACTGTATGATTTAAACACTAATTATTATGTATTGTTGATCAGCTGTTATTTCATTGCCATTTTTAAAAAAAATATTTTTCAGATAATTAATTGTGTTTCCGTAAATAATATATAAAAAAAAAATAATCTAAGCAATGTTTTATATTTTTATTTTACAATTGTTGCGTCATTTCCAATTTTTTAAAAATATCATTAATTTTTAACAATAATCTTGTTTTTACAAATTTTTCACATCACCAAAACAGGGTTTGGTTTTATTTTTTAATTAGTAATGTATTGTTTCTAAGTAAAATTCGAGTTTTTCAAACTTTTCTTTGTTTTATTAAATTTATCATGCACCATTTTGTTCAGAATTAAATACTCTACAAGTTGTGTAAAAGTGTTTTGTATTTATTACTCATTTAATAAAGTTATTGTACGTTAAACATAATAAATATCGGTGATTTTTACCCCAATTTATTGGTTTTCACCCCATATTCTAAAACACTACTGCAGATACACTTCTGGGACTTATTTCACTCGATTTTTCAGATCAAAACCACAACAAATCACTAATTCTGCCTCTAAATTAACGCCCTAAAAATTTCAGTTCGACCTCATTGCGACGGGGCAATTGAAATCTGGGCAAAATGTTTCACTAGCCGTAACTCTCAAAGAAAGCTTTTTAAATATATGTTCATATGAACTTTTTCCATTATTTTCTAGGACAAAATAAGTTCTGAAAGTACAGGGTGAACTTTGTGATAAACTCTGTAACAAGGAAGTGGAATGAATATTAAGAAAAATGCCTGGCCCAGTCTACGAAAATGGAATATATAAATTATGGAAAACAACTAAAATTTATAAAGAATTTGAAAAAAACAATTAGAAAACTAAGGCTAAAGTATTGTAGAATGAATGAAGATAAGCTAATACAAAAATATTTAACTTTTTTGAGAATAAGAAAACCAAAAGAAGGTAATTACAAGAAGTAGAAAAAAATTTAAGTCAGTTACTATCCCTAAAAAATTAATCAAAACTAGAACGAAATTTATAAAAGTAGTTAGCGAGTTGGACATTCCAGAAATTATGAAAACCAGGAATAAAACCTGGACAGATTAAAACCGAGAAAGCAAAGGCACAGAATGAAAGCATTTTGGGAAAGGAAAAGAATGATAAATTGATAAATCGCGATCTTTAACTAGTTGAATACGAAAAAAAAAAACTAACCAATCATTTAATTTTACTCAATAATAATAAAATTAGAAATACTTACCTATTTGTAATAAAAATAAAGATTTTTATTATAAAATAAAAAATAAAAATCTGTTATTAACGTCTGCATTACAATTTCCAACCCATACCTCACGAGGAGGTACTTAAATAAGAAGATTAATCATAAAATAATTTTTTTCTAATCGAAACAACCCGTAAAATTAGTAAATTTAATTTACTAATTCGTCATTAATTAAAAGAATATAGTAAAAATAGTAAACATTAAACTACATTTTATTATTTTTTTAAATTAATATAAAGCATTTTTTTTTTAATCTACTGATTCTTGATTAAAATAAATTATTCTTCTAACATTTAAATGGAAAATTACATCCATCAGACATTTAAAATAATAAGTTACATTAAACATTAAAAAAATACTAATCGAACAGAAAATGCTATACAGATTTATATTATGGTTTATTCATAATACAGCGTAATTTTACAGATGACAGATGTTGTACGTACAGTCTCTTGTATTCATATATATATATACACTGCACATATAAATATGAAGTATAAATATATACTGAAATTATATAATTTGCGGAATAAAATCAGATACAGCAAACAACTATCACGGATAAATAAAATAAACCTACCTACTTACATGCAAATATAAAAAATTAATGTAATTTATTCATTGATTTAAATCATTTTTTGAAGTAAACATATATTTTATAATAATAGTGTAGCATTTTTAGGAAGTGTAAGTCAGTAAAAAAAAAGTATGAAATAAAATATGTTTTACAATTATTGTAGATATAAAACAATTTCATTTAAATACTAGTATTTGGTTATCGGTAAACCGTAGTTAATTATAATCAAGGTTTATTAAAATTTCTGGTAATTTCAGGAAGTGGTGGAATTAAAAAAATGAGGGTTTTTAAATGATCTGAAACCATTCATGTGATGTAGAATGTCCTCAATATATACGTATGTTTCGTATGGGTGTGAGTGTGCGTGGCGTTTGAGTTAAATTAAAAAAAAAAATGTATCATCAATGAATTTTTATATTAAAATTGTACATCGTTATGACAATATAAAATCCAACGATCAGTTGTTCTAAAGATGCTGTTACTAACCGCTTTGAACTAAAAAAAAATATATAAAAAAAAAAATTGATTCTCCGCGTAACTTTACATTACAGAAATTTAGAATTTTATACAATAACCCTAAACTATTAAATAAAGAGAAAGAAGGTTTTTTGTTTAATCGGGATAAACAAAAAAAACTAATGGATCAATCACAACCAAGTTTTTACCCATGTTTCTTGGAATAACTAAGAAGGTTTTTAGATATATTCATCTCAAAAAAGAATTATATATGTAGCAGTGTTGAAGCACAAACTTTAATGAATTGAATTAATGAACTGAGAACTGCGAGTCTCTATCACTCTGTGAGATGGATTTGAACTGAATGATTCGAATCAGTCCAACGAATAATATTACAAAAATAATAGAATTAAATTTACGTTAAATAAAATAATGTTAAATTTCAAAAATTTCTGTTTAACAATAATGGGCATCCCGTGGGGACCACGCGTGAGGCTAGAGTGATAAGATATGACCGATCATCACCAGCAACTGGTAACAAACGGGATGCCCCATGGGGCGCAGTTTTTGGAGGTGCAATAAGGTGCTCTTTTAATAACTCTGGAAAAAATCGTCCGATTTTCAAAATTCAAAAGGGGTATTTGTTAGTAGGTTGAATGGTAACTTTTGCGTTCATCAGGTACAGTCTCGATCTAACAGATCACGGTTATTCGAAAATGTGTATATATATATAAAAAGTTTGCCTGTTTGTCATCGCATCACGCAAGA
Organism: Lycorma delicatula; assembly: GCF_047948215.1. Taxonomy (NCBI): domain Eukaryota; kingdom Metazoa; phylum Arthropoda; class Insecta; order Hemiptera; family Fulgoridae; genus Lycorma; species Lycorma delicatula. Next base: position 35,393,810 of record NC_134460.1, on the reverse strand, counting down.
ACTAACCGATCGATTACTTTCAAATTTTCAGAATAAAATTTTGTGTTGTCCCAGGGAAGATTTTAAGCCACTGACCGAGGTTCTAGCTCCCTTAAAGTTCATATTAACAATATTACTATTTCTTTGCTCCCAAGGAGGGTTAAGTTATGAATTAAAGATATCTATTAAGCAAAAAATAAATCAATCCTTTTATTTAATTATTATATCTCTGCTATCACGGCAAAGAAATAAGTTATAAATTTTCCGTCTTCAAAGGTGTGTGTAATTTAGTTATTCAATCTTTCGTAATTTAGTTTCTTTTAAAATTTCTCTAAAGCGTGAATACTATAATTACTATTTATTAGTATTATTCTCAAAACCATGAGGATAACGTACGGTACGGGTTCCAGGATGTGAAGCGCTCTGGGTAGATGGGAATGGCCACCGAAGCAAGCTCTGCAGGTGTCCAGGGCGCCGATACTCATGGAAAATTAGGAATGGCGAGCGGAGCGAGTTCTGCGGCCATTGGGTAGGCCGTTATCTCCGGAAGGCCCAGAGGAGCCCCTGAGTTGGCTCCGGGATTTGCCTGGGATGATCTGAACCAAGCTTTCAGGTTCTGGATAGACGAGCCGACTAGTATAATAATAAAATTATAGTGAAGCTTTTTATAAATTTTAATTTTAAATATATCATTTTTAAAACATGGAATTTAAAGATACCGGTAAAAGTACCAGAATAACATCCCCAGTTCAGAAGATGTTAATGAAAATTATTTGAGCACATTTTTACGTATAAGTTGAAAAAAATTGAAAAAAAAACAGATTACAGTGTAATATTGTTGTTCTAATATAAAATATTGTAATTACATTTTAATTAAATTAGTGAGGAAATATTTCAAACCGTTAGGCAATTTATTAAAAACGGACGGAAGCCATAAAAAGGCTCTTTTTCTTTGGCCAAAGTATTGTGCTGTACTGATCTATATTCAATAATAAGTGACTAATGTTTTTAATATCAAAGATTGCTCATACATAAACATAAACACGAGGATAAATTAAAATTTAATAATTTTTAAATATCGGTTTACATGGTTCATGTAATGGATGCCAAAAAAATCATTTATTTATCAGCCCATTATTGTATTTTGAAAACTCGTTTTTATATTTTAAGGGAACCCAAAGAGATGAAATTATACTTCAGACGGTAATATAAGTAAGAAAAATAAATATTTAATAATGGTAAAGCTTAGTTTTTTATTTAAGGTGTTTCAAAGGTAAAGAGTACGGTTTAAATTTGTTTCAAACGAAATTTATTTGATTATCCCAAGAACATTTGTTATCTAACAATTCACTCTGATATTTTGCTTTACGGTTAACAGACACACTATCGTTATCATTAATTTTAATTCTATTCACGCGACTAGCAAATTGTTTATTTAGAAAAAAAGAATCGTTAAATTTGATGTAGTTGATAAAAAGTATGGGTAAAATACAAATTTAAAAAATAAAACCAACGAGTTAAATTGATTAGCTCCTCACTTTGAAGTAATAATTTTTTTTTTTAGATGGAATGATTTTTTTAATAAAAATATACTTTTAAATGTTTCTATTATTTTTAATAACAAAGTACCGGTTAAAATTCCAAAAACTACAACAGTCTACTTTTTGATTTTTATTTACAAAACATCATAAAACTTTTAACAAAATCATATTTACATAACCAGTTTTTGAAATTTTTTTAATGGAAATTTTCAGTATATATAGCAAATAAGGCAATAACAACAGATTTGAAATTAATTGATACATATCAAGATCTGTATAATTAAACAATTTTTATTTAGGTTAGACCACCGAATAACGGTGTAGTAAGTATTTAGGGATGTGTTAGGGTAAAAATATATATTTTACTTTACCGTCTAGATAGCGCTATAGCTCTAGAAGGGAAGTATTGAATCGGTCCAATTTGTGCATACACAGTTTTCACCGGATCTTGACGTTTTGACACGTAAGTAACCCTAAAAATCGGATGGAAATTTTCGGGATAATAATGTTTATATGCACGTGTGTGTGTGTGTGTGTGTGTGTGTGTGTGTGTGTGTGTGTGTGTGTGTGTGTGTGTGTGTGTGTGTGTGTGTGTGTGTGTGTGTGTGTGTGTGTGTGTGTGTGTGTGTGTGTGTGTGTGTGTGTGTGTGTGTTTATGCTCGTTGTTGGCCTCTAAAACACCTTATTCCTGCAGAGCTACTGGACCGATTTTTACCAAACTTTGTCAGATTACTGCTATATATTGGACATTGATGCCGTAAAATTTTCAACTTAAAAGACGAAGGGAAGGTCATAATCAGTATTTCGAGATTTCGCCAAATCAAGATCATATTTTTCATATAAACATTTATTATTAATTAAAAAATAACAGTATTTGAAAAATTGCACTTCCACCCTAAAAAATTATGTTGCAGTCGTCCGCTATGTTGTGACGTCACGGGGAGCTGTAGAATTCAATTAATGATTTTATTTATTTTTTTTTTACCTTCTCCCCAGGGCCGGATCTTGGAGTGAAGTATTACAGAGCCCAGGGCTCGGCTATGTCGTCCCTGGGTCCCCACTCCGGGAGCCGGGACTCGGTCTTTATGCCAATGCTACTAACGGGGACACCCCGAGTAGGTCATCCCCGCCGGGCTCGGTCTTTTTCGCTCGGGGGTGGGAGAGTCCCCGTGCCTCATCACTACCGCCCACTCGTGCAAGCACGTGCAAACGACAGCTCTGCAGAGGGCTGTTTCTCATCCCCGAGCCCACCGATTCTTAACTCTTATCAAAACTCTTGGGGCTCCGGAATATGGTGGCGATGATGTTCTAAATGAATAATATTTAAAGTGTAAAAAAGTAACTCGGTCTGTCTGGGTCTCGAACTCACTCAATTTGTTCCCGTTTATTTGGTACCTGGTGCGTTAAGCCTCATGGCTACACCAGTCTGCCGTCCGTACAAGCGAAATCTATTCTATGTTAATTGTGAAATTACATTAGTTATGTTAGTGCCGACAGTCGCCGCTAATATCGCTACAACCGTACGAATTATATACGGTATGCGCGTGCGCTTTAGTTAAAATCATTCAATAAATAAGCAAAAAAAAAAATTATATTTAAATAAAATAATGAATAATTTTAAATTAAGTTGTGTGTATATGTGTGTGTAAGCCATCACAAACAATCTACTACATTTGTAGGATTTCATGGAACGCGGCTTTAGCCGCGTGACGGGAAATTCCTACAACTTTTTGTCGGCTTTTGTATTTTTTATTTATTAAACTTAAAAGTAGAACTTTAAGCAAATGTTTAATAAATTACTTCACTGAAATACTGTAAATATTTTAATACCTGTATGTCTTTATTGCAATATTGTAAATATTGTGTTGTTTTATTATTATTTTACTATTAAATCTGTAATTGTCACAATAGGTTACCTAATTAAACACAGCAGTTAAATTATATTTATTGTCACATGCTGATTAAACAGCTTAACGTTTTATATTAAAAGTAATAATAATAAAAAAAAAAAATCTTATGTGTAAAAATCTTATGAGAATTTTGTTAAAAATTCTCATAAAAACATTTTTAATCATTCATATATACACATAAGTAATAATAGAATATTATTAATTTTAACTAAGATTATAAATGAGATGAATTCTTCCTAAATTTACTTTAAAAATTAAATAATGTAAAAAATATTTAAAATAAAAGTTATAAAAATATACGGTAATGTTAAGTAAAATATATTTCACGAAGGCAATTAATTCAATAATATTAAAATATTGAATTAAAGAATGTAGCACAGTATTAAAAAATAAGATAATGTCATTAAATCATACTGGTATTTTAAGGAAGGAGTAGGGAGTTAAGTAAAATGACGGGAGGAGTGTTAATTCGTATAACCAATCAGAGAACGTTATTAACTAGAGCAGCTTGAGCGCAGAACTGGAGCGCAGGCGCCTTAATCTTATATTTACAGAGCTTTAAATTCGCTTTAAATCGTTCGTCCAAAAACTCCATAAAATAAAAAATAATGTAATCTAATCGCTATCTTAAATATATGTATAACAACAGTTATAACATTTATATTATTTATTATAACGGATAACGGACATTCTTTGTATTTATTTTATGAATTACGCTAGATCTCGTAAAATATGTAGGCGCGAGTTGACGGCAGTACGCAAGACCAGCACTCCCCTTGCTTAAATGATCAATAAACGTACAGTAACCGCACGTGCAGAAAGTAATCTCTAAATTACGAATGAAGTTAATATTTAAAAAAATACTATTATATTTAGCTAAAATAACCTAATTTTTTTATCAGCTAATTTTTGTTATCGAAATTTGCTTGATTGTTAATATAATTCTTATAACTTTATTTATTCGTTTTGTTAGTTAAATCCTTCATTTTTAATAGTTAGTTTTAGTAATTGTAATCTTTGTCTCTTTTCAAGTGTTTACCATTTTTCTACGCCTCTTTCGATTAATCAATTTCGTTACTTTCTATTCCTTTCGATCTAAAGGTTTAAAATTCCTTCTCAAAAAAAAAAACAAACGTCCCACATTTCTAATATAATCGATTTATTTTAAAACTTCAATATTTTAAACTTAATCAATTAATCTGATTTTCAATATTCATCTGTAATAGGTTATTTAATTAAATCTTTATTATTTGTCTCCATAATTTCTATTCAATCAATTTCTCCCTTTTTACTTCCTTGTACGAACTAAAGAAAGTATTGTGATCGCGAAAAATTTCGGTTTTTAGATTTAAATTGAAATATGCATTTTGACTATCCCTGAATCGATTTTAACTAGTTTCGGCGTGACGTCAGTACGTACGTGCAGATGTATCTCGCATAACTCAGAAACGATTAGCTGTAGTATGTTGAAATTTTGAATTTAGGACTGTTATAACATCTAGTTATGTACCTCCCTTTTTAATTGCAAGCGACTGGACCAAAAGTGTCTAAGAAAGCCCAAAATCCAAAAGAATTGGATTTTGTACTTTTTGTTAACTTCAGTAATAAGCCCTCGTTGAGAGCTTTTCAATGACATATCATAAGTGGTACTTTCATTTGTTTCAGAATTATGGCCGAATAAAATTTTAATCAGTGATTGGATCTTACAACGGGAAAGCACATCGGTTCAAATCCGACTTAAAATCTTTTTTTAATTTAAATATATTGATTCATAAATAATTATTAACCTCTGATTGCAAAAAAAATTTACAATAAATAATAATTCAACAAATAACGATAAAAAAAGAAATATTAAAAAATATCAATAGTTATTAATGAAATAAAATTTTATGTACTTTTCATTTCAAAAAAAATGTAGATATGTAATTTAAAAAGCGTATAAGGAAGTCATGTTTTGTCTACATCAGATTTTTATTAATATATATTTTATTAAACATGAGCTTTTACTAACTAAATTTTATAGATAAATTAATTATTTTTATAAAAACGGTTACAAATTTTTGCTATGAAAACATTTTATAATATATATCTGATGATGACGTAAGTAACCAAAAGTGATCGAGTATTTTTATAATTTGTAGGCGCATGTTGTTTTTTATTTTTTTCTTCTTAAATTACTTTTTTTTTTAATTTCTTACAGACTTATAAATAATGTACATTTAATAAGAAAAAGATTTATTCCTTTTTGATAAATTCTTCGTGCTAACATATTCTTTGTGCTAACGTGCTTAAGATTATTTTTCATACATCATAGATTATTGTGATAACAATAGTGGGTAAATTACAGCAAATTAACTAATTATCCCAGCCGCCGTGGCGCGAGTGGTAGCGTTTTGGCCTTTCATCCGGAGGTCCCGGGTTTGAATCCCGGTCAGACATGGTATTTTCAGACACTATATTTGTCATTCATCTCATCATGTGAAGCAATACATAACGGTGGTCCCGGAGGTTAAAAAAAGAGAAAAAAAGAATTCTCAAAATTTTTATATAGAATGGTGTCAATTACACAATTGTTTTTTTTCTGATAACGTTTTGTTTATTTTTTTCTATTATCTTTATTTCAATTACTTCATTATCGTTTTCAACAAGCAACTCGTTGTGATATAAGTGTAATCTTACCTCACTTATTTTTATACTAAAACTACCCTTTTCAGTTCATTTATCGTAACATCATTTCAGCACCTGACTCTTGCTTGATCACTTCTATACATATAAATTAGAGAATTAAATTCTCTATAAGTTTTGTTTAAACTTTTTATGTGTTTACTACCCGTTTAACAATGTTATTGTACGTCAAACATAAAAAACAGGGTTTTTTACCACAATTTATTGGTTTTCACCCCAGATTTATCAAAAACTACTACAGATGCAGTTCTAGAACTTATTTTATTTGCTTTTCAAATCAAAACTCATAAGAAATCAGTAATTCTCCTCCTTAATTAACGTCCTAAAATTTTCAGTAGGGCCTCATTTCATCAGGGTAGCTGATATCCGAGCTAAATCTTTCGCTAGCCGTAACTCGCTAACGGAGCATTTTATGACATGTTTATGTGAACTTTTTCGATTATTTTCACGAATAGAGTAGGTTATGACAGTCCCGGGAACCTCAGATATATACTCTCTGTGTGTGTGTGTGTGTGTGTGTGTGTGTGTGTGTGTGTGTGTGTGTGTGTGTGTGTGTGTATATATATATATATATACATACTAAATGTGTATATATATATATATATATATATATATATATATATATACATACTAAATATGTATATATATAAATATATACAAAATAGCGGTCCTATATATATGACCGCTATTTTGGTTTTTATTTATGTAAAAAGAAATTCTACGCTAATACTATTAACAAATTCTGAAGATTTAGTATAGCCCAGTCTTCAAAACTTCACAATTTCAAGAAATGAATAATTTTTTTTATCAATTTTAAATCTTTTTGGTAAACAGTTTATAATTATATACAACGGCTTTTATTTATGTTTTTGTTTTCAATATTAATAAATATTTTAAATAAAAACAAATTAAAACAAGTGCGTCGATACGTGGACACACTACGGAAGCGAAGCTTCTTACGCAATACATATATATTATAAAATTTTTTATTAATAAGAAATATGAAATAACAGTGAAATACAATATAAAAAAGAGAGAATGCGCGTACACGCATAAGCCGTGTCTAAGAGAGAGAGAGAGAGAGTGAGCTTACTGAACACGCGTGATAGTGTCGATATATAGTTAGTAGTACCGATGTATATAGCTAGCCCGTGACGTTTTTTCGTGTGTTAAGAAGCTTCGCTTCACAATTATAATGAATTTATCATGTTATTTAAAATCCAATAACATTTTTCAAACTGTTTAACTAGTAAACGGCACAAAAGAACAAGTGTTGATACTGTCATTCTGACCGATCTTAGAAAAAATACAACTTAAATTTACAAAGATATAACGTAATTAAATTTAATGGGAGAAAAAACTACGGCTACATGGAATAGTTCTTCGTAGCAAAATTGTTAAATTTACGTCTAAAATTTATTTTTTTATAATTTTTTTTCCGTACAGTTCTGTAGTGCTTAATTTAACGGTAGATTTTTACGTGTGTAAAATTAAAATTATGAAACCCGCATATGATCCTTTACATTAGAGGAAGCAAAATCTTTTTTGAAACCTGTGTTAAATATTAAAAAATCTGAAGGTTAAATTGTATTTTGTGTTTGTAGTTGTTAATTTGTTGAATGAGTTATGTTAATTTGATGTTTTTTTTTGTTTTATATTATTAATTGTGTTTTTATTTCTTTTTTGGAAGCTTCCAGGTTAAATCGGCCAGAATTCAGTCACATTTACCAATACAAAGATATACGAGCACTTTATATTGTAGTACAATAATATTAACTTATACAAATTATCAAATACAAACAGCAAAAAAGACATTAAACGCAACCTGTAATTTTACATATAACAGACAAAAACAATAATTCACAGAAACTTAAGAAATAAACACAGTAGTCTACAAATGAAAAAAAAAAACATATCGAACGCACAAACAAAACAAAAATTTGATTTATTGTTTGAATACACTTAAGGGACTTCTAACAGTTTCCCTTAAGGACTGTAATACTAAATATCACATTAAAAAAGTCATTAATAATTAGTTCCAAACAGTCTTTGGAAGATAGATTTTTATAAATTTAAAAGATTTTTTTTATTTATTTTTTATTGTCTTCAGTCATTTGACTGGTTTGATGCAGCTCTCCAAGATTCCCTATCTAGTACTAGTCGTTTCATTTCAGTATACCCTCTACATCCTACATCCCTAACAAATTTGTTTTACATATTCCAAACGTGGCCTGCCAACACAAATTTTTTCTTCTACCTGTCCTTCCAATATTAAAGGGACTATTACAGGATGCCTTAGTATGTGGCCTATAAGTCTGTCTCTTCTTTTAACTATATTTTTCCAAATGCTTCTTTCTTCATCTATTTGCCGCAATACCTCTTCATTTGTCACCTTATCCACCCATCTGATTTTTAACCTTCTCCTGTAGCATCGCATTTCAAAAGCTTCTAATCTTTTCTTCTCAGATACTCCGATTGTCCAAGTTTCACTTCCATATAAAGCGACACTCCAAAGATATACGTTCAAAAATCTTTTCCTGACATTTAAATTAATTTTTGATGTGAACAAATTATATTTCTTACTGAAGGCTCGTTTCGCTTGTGCTATTCGGCATTTTACATCGCTCCTGCTTCGTCCATCTCTAGTAATTCTACTTCCCAAATAACAAAATTCTTCTACCTCCATAATCTTTTCTCCTCCTATTTTCACATTCAGTGGTCCATTTCTGTTATTTCTATTACATTTCATTACTTTTGTTTTGTTCTTGTTTATTATCTTGCGTAGGACTTCATCTATGCCGTTCATTGTTTCTTCTACATCCTTTTTACTCTCGGCTAGAATTACTATATCATCAGCAAATCGTAGCATCTTTATCTTTTCACCTTGTACTGTTACTCCGAATCTAAATTGTTCTTTAACATCATTAACTGCTAGTTCCATGTAAAGATTAAAAAGTAACGGAGATAGGGAACATCCTTGTCGGACTCCCGTTCTTATTACGGCTTCTTTCTTATGTTCTTCAATTATTACTGTTGCTGTTTGGTTCCTGTACATGTTAGCAATTGTTCTTCTATCTCTGTATTTAACCATAATTTTTTTAAAATGCTGAACATTTTATTCCAGTCTACGTTATCGAATGCCTTTTCTAGGTCTATAAACGCCAAGTATGTTGGTTTGTTTTTCTTTAATCTTCCTTCCACAAAAAAAAAAAAAAATCTATATTATTATATAAAGAAGAGGGTTTTTGTTTGTTCCGGATAAATAAAAAAACAATCAATCGCAACCAAATCTTTACTAATGTTTCTTGACACAAGTGAGAAAGTTTTTAGATATATTTCATCTCAAAAAATCTCTAAATATATAAGTAGTACTGGAGATTTGCCGGTTGATACTCAAACTTTAATGAAATGAATTAATGAACTGAGAACTGTGAGTCTCTATCACTGTGTGAACTGGGTTTCTATTGAATAATTCGAATCAATAGAATGAATAATATTACTAATATAATAGAATTAAATTTACGTTAAAAAAAAAAAATTGTTTAGAAATAATGGGTTTCTCGTGGGGACTGCATGTGAGGCTAGAGTGGTGAGGTATGCGAGCACCTCGTGGGAGGCTAGACCAATAATCACCCATCAACCGGTAAAAAGCGGAATGCACGTGGGGCGCTGTTTTTGGGGTCAATGGGATGCTCTTATAATACCTCTGCAAACAATCGTTCGATCTTCGAAATTCAAACAGGGTATTTGTTAGTAGGTTGAAGACAAATTTTTGCATGCATCAGGTACAATCTCAATTTAACAGATCACGGTTTTTCGGAAATGTATATATATATATATATATATATATATATCTTGTCTGTTTGTTTGTTTGTTATTGCATCATGCGAGAACCAACCCACCGATTACTTTCAAATTTGCAGGATACATTCGTGTTTATCTCATGAAACGTTGTAACCCATCGAGCGATATCCTAGCTCCCTTGAAGGTTAAGGTATTAAAAATATTCATTATTTCTTCGTCCCAAGGAAGATAAAGTTGTGAATTGAAGATATTCATTAAGGAAAAGCAAATTAATCCTTTCACTTCGTTATTATATTTCTGCCACCGTGACAAAGAAATAAGTTATGAATTTTTCCTCGTCAAAGTTGTGCGTACTGTAGTTACCATAATTACTATTATTATAACTTTTGTAATTTATTTTCTTTTTCAGGTTTCTACAAAGCATGAATTTTATATAATTATTATTTGTTAGTATTTTCTCACAACCATGAGGATAACCTACAGTGCGGGAATCCAGGAGGTGGAACTCTCTTAGAAGATAGAAATGGCGACCGAAGCAACGTATATGGTTGTCCAGGGTGCCGTTTCCCCTGGAAAATTGGGAATGGCGAACGAAGGGAGCTCTGCGGGAATGGGGTAGACCTCTTGACCCCAGGAGGCTCCGAGGAGCCCCTAAGTTGACTCCTGGGTTCGCCTGGGCTGACCTGAGCCCCGAGGATACAAGTTCTGGCTAGACGGGCCAGTTAATAATTAATAATTTAACTCGCCTGTTTAGTCTAATTGTTATACTCGTCATCGGAGAATCAGCTGATTTTCAGAGTCGAGAGATCTAAGGTTCAAGCTCTTGTAAATGCCGGTGTTTTTTTTTATGGATTTTAATGCTGTGGATACCAGTGTTCTTTGGTGGCTGAGTTTCAATCAATCTCAGCCATGGTCGATTTGGGTCTTTTCCAAACTACATGTTTACCGAAACATTTACGTCAAACCTTTTAATCTGATAGTAGTAATTTCATTTGACTATACACACACACGCATACTTGCATCCAGACCCGACACAGCTTGGTAGGAGAAAACAAACATCAATAATTTAAAAATGTTAACTGTTCAGCTAAACAACTGAATTCCTGTGTAATAATGTAGATATTAATTTGATTAAAAAACCAAATAATTTTAAAAATTAAACGCCCATTGTATCATGGAAAATTAGTTAAATATTCGGTAGATTAACGTAATGAAAATTTCACCCAGATTAAGGAAAAATTTCCAGAATACGATACTTTGAAGATGTAAGGAAATAATTGCAATATTATTTAAAATATACAATCCATTATTTACAATAAAAACCATTTAGATAATTGCAATATTATGTAATATGATTTAAAATACACTACCTATTATTTATAATAAAAATCATTTAGATAAACAAAATGATCCCTTATTCTAAACATAGTTTTTAAATTATTTTTGAAAGATAAAATTAATACCAAATTTATTCTGTAAAATAAATCTGCATATCCGTAGATTACATATTAACCATTAACCAATAAAATAAAATGCTGTTGTCATAACTTAAAAACAGAATTGTTATTTTTTTTAACATATAATAATAAAACCGTTTGAAAAACAAGATAATATGCAAATTTAAGCTGGTAATGTTAAAATAAACTATTAGTTTCTCTACCATTTCTATGATGAAAAGAAATTTACGCATGTTTTCTAAAATTCAATTTGATGTTTCAGAAATTTTATACAGCTTAAACATGAATTTCTTTCCAAAATGAATTAGTCATTTTTGTTGGTAGAGCGCTGATAAACCTTTTGTTTATCATTAAATTCCCATTCATAACTATGCGTAAGTAAAATTTCGAGAAGGAATTACGAATTAAAATAGCATTTAACAAGATATAAATTCAACAACCTTTTTTTAACCGTCTATAACAGCCTACAAGAGAAGTCGCTGGGCCTGCAGTAAAATGTCCGCGTAATACCTTAAAGCCAATCGGTGAGTCCAGACAGGTGCAGCATATAGCATAACAGCCTCACTGACACCTTTGTAAAGAACACGCATGGTACGGTAATTCAACCCCGAATTGGGAAAAATGACTCTACAGATTCAATAAACAGCATCATCGGCCTTTTATGCTACATATTTTAGATGTTCCTGGAATCGAAAATTCTCATCAAGGATAACACAGAGGTACTTTTGAGCCGTAACGTACCGAATGGGGAGACCAGCCATCCAAACCCGGATTCGTCGAAAAGCAGCAAATCGGCCCTTAAGCAACATCATTGTGGTTTTCTCCGGGCTGAAAATCATTTTATGTTGGAAACTCCACAGTCGGAGTGTCTCACCTTTTTTTAACCCAAATAATAAAAAATGTTATTACAAAATTATATTTTACAGTTTAATTGTTGTTCTATATTACCCTAACTTATATCAGATGAGAAAGCAAAAAAACAAGAAAATAGTTGTGAAATATTCAGAATGATGTTAAAAATTAGGTGGTTTTGAAACTAAAACACATTAATAAAGGAATTTAAAGGCAAATTTTAGAAAAAAAACGTCACGTAATGGGATATTCAAGGGAACTTTTATATACGTTAAACAATGGAGAAAAGAGCACTGGTTCAAATCCGGCCCAGAAGACCAAAACTGATCTCCCCTTTTCAGGCATAAATAACTCATGTCAATTCAAGTTACACTTACATTATACTTTCGATATAAGATCTTTTCATTATTATTAAAAAAGAAAAAATTGATAATGATAGTATATATATAAAACATTTTAGTTAAAATATAAAGTTCTTATATTGATAGTATAATATAATTGTAACACTGTATTTAGATTGAGATATTGAGTTATTTGTATTAATTTCCAAATTATTGTCGAAAAATTAACACTGATAGACAAAAAACAATTTTTTTAATGTTTCTCTAAGTGTGATACCATTTTTGAATTGGTTTTTTGCGTACATTACAGATCTGTAAATACAATTTTTCTATCACCGTTAGTTTTACATAAATTACGATTCAAAAAAAAGTTAAGGGAAGATATAATTAAATTCTGTAAAACTTAAATTTTGCATAGCCTTATCTGTGTTAGAATTATTTCGCTGATTCTTTTCTTTTATAAATAGCCTCAGGTACATTCCAAATTAATATCCAACAGTAATCGGTTAGCATATTAATATTCCATTTCCCTTTATAGTGGCTTTCCATCACCGAAATGTCTTGGTGGAAACGTTCACCGTGTTCATCACTTATGTCTCCGAGGTTGTCCGGGAAAAAATCCAGTTATGAATGGAAGAAATGTATTTTCAAAGATATATTGCATCCCACAGCTCTGTATGAAGTAAGAAGTTGATTAACAATATCGTGGTAATTGTCGGATTTTTGTTTGCCGAGAAAAGTTTTGCAAACGTCTTTAAATGAAGCTCAAGCTGCACTTTCTACATTATTTACCATTGAGTTAAATACATCATCGACCAACTCTCTTATCTGAGGACCAAGAAATATTCCTTCTTTAATTTTTTCTTTAGGAAGTTTTTTCTTTAGAGGAAGAAGAGGAAGTTGAGGAGGATGAAATGGGAGAAAAAATACTGAGGTCTGAATTTAAGAGAGCATTAAAAGATTTAAATGGCAGAAAGGCTCCTGGAATAGACGGAATACCTGTAGAATTACTGCGCAGTGCAAGTGAGGAAGCGATTGATAGATTATACAAACTGGTGTGTAATATTTATGAAAAACGGGAAGTTCCGTCAGACTTCAAAAAAAAGTGTTATAGTCATGATACCAAAGAAAGAATACAGAACAATTAGTTTAACTAGTCATGCATCAAAAATCTTAACTAGAATTCTATACAGAAGAATTGAGATGAGAGTGGAAGAAGTGTTAGGAGAAGACCAATTTGGTTTCAGGAAAAGTATAGGGACAAGGGAAGCAATTTTAGGCCTCAGATTAATAGTAGAAGGAAGATTAAAGAAAAACAAACCAACATACTTGGCGTTTATAGACCTAGAGAAGGCATTCCATAACGTAGACTGGAATAAAATATTCAGCATTTTAAAAAAATTAGGGTTCAAATACAGAGGTAGAAGAACAATTGCTAACATGTACAGGAACCAAACAGCAACAGTAATAATTGAAGAACATAAGAAAGAAGCCGTAATAAGAAAGGGAGTCCGACAAGGATTCCCTATCTCCGTTACTTTTTAATCTTTACATGGAACTGGGTAATTAATGATGTTAAAGAACAATTTAGATTCGGAGTAACAGTACAAGGTGAAAAGATAAAGATGCTACGATTTGCTGATGATATCGTAATTCTAGCCGAGAGTAAAAAGGATTTAGAAGAAACAATGAACGGCATAGATGAAGTCCTACGCAAGAACCATCGCATGAGAATAAACAAGAATAAAATAAAAGTAATGAAATGTAGTTTTTTTTTGTCTTCAGTCATTTGACTGGTTTGATGCAGCTCTCCAAGATTCCCTATCTAGTGCTAGTCGTTTCATTTCAGTATACCCTCTACATCCTACATCCCCAACAATTTGTTTTACATACTCCAAACGTGGCCTGCCTCCACAATTTTTCCCTTCTACCTGTCCTTCCAATATTAAAGCGACTATTCCAGGATGCCTTAGTATGTGGCCTATAAGTCTGTCTCTTTTTTTAACTATATTTTTCCAAATGCTTCTTTCTTCATCTATTTGCCGCAATACCTCTTCATTTGTCACTGAAATGTAGTAGAAATAATAAAGATGGACCACTGAATGTGAAAATAGGAGGAGAAAAGATTATGGAGGTAGAACAATTTTGTTATTTGGGAAGTAGAATTACTAAAGATGGACGAAGCAGGAGCGATATAAAATGCCGAATAGCACAAGAGAAAAGAGCCTTCAGTAAGAAATATAATTTGCTTTCATCAAAAATTAATTTAAATGTCAGGAAAAGATTTTTGAAAATATATGTTTGGAGTGTCGCTTTATATGGAAGTGAAACTTGGACGATCGGAGTATCTGAGAAGAAAAGATTAGAAGCTTTTGAAATGTAGTGCTATAGGAGAATGTTAAAAATCAGATGGGTGGATAAAGTGACAAATGAAGAGGTATTGCGGCAAATAAATGAAGAAAGAAGCATTTGGAAAAATATAGTTAAAAGAAGAGACAGACTTGTAGGCCACATACTAAGGCATCCTGGAATAGTCGCTTTAATATTGGAAGGACAGGTAGAAGGAAAAAATTGTGTTGGCAGGCCACGTTTGGAATATGTAAAACAAATTGTTAGGGATGTAGGATGTAGAGGGTATACTGAAATGAAACGACTAGCACTAGATAGGGAATCTTGGAGAGCTGCATCAAACCAGTCAAATGACTGAAGACAAAAAGACAAATTTTTTCTTCACTAACGTTAGGAAATTTCTGCCTGATGTACAATAATCCGGGATTATCCTTCTTTATTGCTTTTACAAAATGTTTCATTAATCCTAGCTTGATATCCAGAGATGGTAAAAATTTTTTTTTTGGATTCAGCTAAGGGTTCATGAATAATATTTTTCCTATTTGGAGTTGTTTCGTTTCTTCCACTTTTTGGTAACATAATTTTTTTCTCTAGCTTGAATGTCCCATTCGCAAAGAAAACACATGTAATTAGTAGAGTCTAACAGCATGCCCAACAAAATAACCGTAACGTTCAAATCACCGCTTGTTCCAGCATGTTTTTTATAATTTATATTTTCAAGAACGTCTTTCATCACATCGTATGTCTCTTTCAAATTAATACCATAAGCGATTGCACTTCAGGAGTTTTACATGTGTTAGTCATAAAAAAGAATGGGACATAATATAAAGCAAAAATGATACAACTTATTTTCTGTCGAGAAGCAGTCCTTTATATAAGTAACTCCTAGACTCTCTAATTAATTGTATGTGATTATATAATTTTGATTATAAACATGACACAATGTATATTTTCTGACTTTTAATTTTTAAAATTACAAAAAGAAGTAAAAAATGTGCAACTTACATTTTCATAAATATCAAAAATAAAAAAATAAAAACTGTGCGATCAAAAACAAATAAATAAAATTTAGTTTATAATATATTGATTTTAAGGATACATTGTTATATCAAGGAGTTTACCAATAAATACAATATTACAGTAAAAAAAACAAAAAAAAAAAAACAGTAAAGTTGTAAGCTTAAGTATAACAAAAATAGAATCAACGTTAAGGTCTCTATCACTAACGGACTCACCTGTTTTTTAGCATATAATTTGTTCGAAAAACTATTAATTTATCTAAAAAGCACCATTAATTTATCTAATTTTTCTACGATTTTAGATGCTGTGGTCGCTGATACTAAAAGTTTTCAATACCCTCCACAGTTTGGAAAAATTGCACCACAACATTTACCACAAAAATTTACCTATAATGAAACATTTATGAATAAGATATTTTTGTCCACGACTCGCTTATGGAAAAATATCTTGTGTGTGACTGAAAATCTCATACGTCAATAAAACTGTTGAATTTCCTGGAAACTGACACTTTGAAATTCAACGCTCACAAAAGAATAATCACGAAACTCACAAAAAAAATTTATTAAGTGAATAAACTTTGTAAAATCAGATACAAAAAGTATAGTGAGATTTTCAAGAAATACGTAATTCTGAATAATACTGTGCTGTAATCAAGAAATAAAAGTTGTAGATATTAAAAGATTATTACGGAAAAAAAATGGTAAACAGTAGGAAAACAACATAAAAATTCTATTTGTTAAAAAATCCTTTTCGGCACGACGTAAGGCGGTGGTAGATTTTACCGGTGCTAAGGAGGGAATAAAAAATATTTCCACCTTAAAGTTAAGAAAAACTTTAAATTTATTCAATACGTCAATGGTTGGATGTGAAAAAAGTTTCACATGTTTACCATACGACAAGCCTCATCTTCTTACAATTCCAGCACCATTTTGCTCATCCCTTTGCTGCAGGGTTGGTCATATCAAAAATTGTTTCAGGCAAACGTTTTAGGTAATGTTTAGAAAACTAACGAGCACTTTAAATCGATTCAATACTGGGTCTATTAATGGAGGTATGATATTTTTGTCTTCGAAACCCCATTTTTTCCACCCCCTGAGCCAGTGGTTGGTGATATCAAAAAAATTTACTTAGATAAGTTTTACGATTTTATTCAAAGAATAGTAGAAACTTTAAACGAATTCACTATTTTACTTAATAAGAAAGTTATAGCGATATTTTTTTTTCAAAAAGCCCCCCAATTCCACCCGATGGTTCGATTTTGCCCATTAACAAACTCGACCGAGATTTTGGATCGTTATATTTTATGTATCAATCTGATTGTGATTGGCGCAAAATTAAGGCAGTTATGTGTTCACAAGAAAGTAAAACATCAATATATATATATATATATATATATAAAACTTTTAAACTGACAGTGGTTTTGGGGTCTGTGTTAAGGAAACGCGAAGGTATGTCGAAATTTTCCGGAAGATGGATCATGGTACCCATTACAATAGGTAGCTTTCTTATGAAATCTACTTAAAAGTTTCAAGGAACTTGACGTGTAGCAGGAAGAGAAGAAATAAATCACCGAGAATGAATTAAAGAGATCAGTTTTTTGTTATTTGCTCATTTTGATAAAATTATTATAAACTCAAAAAAAAAATGAAAACCCTGAAGTGACAATAAGAAAACTACAACTAAAATTCTAGGAACAAGTGGTCCGAATGAACCAATCACGACTTAGCAAAGTTCATTTTCAGTGAACTCTGGAATTACATAGATGAAGGTGGTGGATTAAACAGATGAAAGAACTCAAAAAGTTCAACATTACAGAAAACGTCTATCTAGATCAAAAAGAATGCAGAAAGAAGATTTTGAATTAAAGATTCCTATAAGTGAAAATAAAAAAAACAACAGAGGAGAATAAATTGAAGAAAGAAAGAACTCCTGAAAGAAAACGAAAGACACTAAATGAAGTGATATTTACGTGGTCTTGAAGGCCTATCCGCGAAGAAAGATAAACTGTTAAATTTATAGTTCAATTTCTAAAATAAATCACAGTCTCAAACTATTTCTAAGGTTTTTATTTCACATAAACCGATGTTAATATAATAAAAATTATGTATAACTTTAATGTTATAAAAATTATCTCGTAATGAATTCAAAAAGTATCGTAATCCAAATTTAAATGGATTGTAAAAATAGAATGATTAAAATTTTCATAAATAATTTTGTTTAAATAAGTTAAAGAAGTAACATAAGAACTTCTGATTTAATCACTTATATCGAATTTTTACTCATAAATCAAAGGAAATATTTGTGAAAGTTTCATTTTTATACAGAAAAATTACTTATAATGAATAATGCTATCCTTGAAAATATTTGACCCACATATAAATCGATAAAATTATTTGTAAAAAATACTGAAATAGATTTTGACAGAAGGAAGTGTAGTTAAAGGCATCATAACGCAGTTGGCAAGGATAATCTTGATCCAGTCTCCGTATTCTGGATTTGGCATTACCTCTTCATATACAGATTGTCTATCGAAAAAACGGAGAAACTTTCAGGACATGTTCTGCTGGTGAAAATAATGAAAAAGGTTCATACAAACATATGTGTAGGTCTGTGTCTTTGAGTGTATACTAATACCTTTATTTTTGTAGATTTTTGGGTGAGATTATCAGCCTGTGTGTTTTACATCAGATATCTTAAAAACTACTGGAATTATATTTCTGGGACATATTTATCCTATTTTCCAGCTTAGTTTATATAAGAAACCAGCAACTTTACTCTTTAATTCGAATCTCAAAAATTACAGTAAGGCTTCTTTTTATTAGAACAGCTGGAATCCGAGCGAAATCTTTCGCTAACCGTAACTCAAAAAAAGCGTTTTCAGACTGTTTTTATGATGAACTCTGTTTATTATTATTACCAGTAGAACATGTTCTAAAAGTTTCTTCGTCGGACACTCTGTATCTCTTTCGTCAAAAATTCTCTTGAAATCACCTTAAATATTGCAGTCCATGTCATTTTTGTATTTGAATGTATTCCATCCTAGGTCTGCCTCTTGCATTTTCTCTTAAGTATTTCCTTTGAGGATGACTTAACTAAGCTATCGTGTCTTAGAATATGAACAATCCATAAGGTTCTTCTTTTCTTAATCATTTCCAACAAGTATGGCTTCTTTAATCCCATTTTCGATAAAGCGGGAACATTAATAACCTACTCAATCTAATTCATTTTCATTACCTTACGGTAGCATCCCATTCAAAAGATGACAGAAAAGATAGCAGAAAAAACTTTTTTTCTGCTATAATTAAACCAATTATATATATTAATTAAGCGATTTATATTTTTTTTTAAATCATTGTAATTATTTCCAAGTTCTCACATCTTAATATCTTCTCAGCAAGGATAGAAATAAAATATTTTTAAAACTGTAGACAACAAACCAGTTGAATATTTCTAAAATTCAACAACTCTATTAGCCTTGTATAACAAATAGTATTTATCACAGAATTAGAATAGTATTAATTTGTATATAGAATAATTACAGAACAGACCACAAATCAGACTGAACCGATCGAAAAAATATTATCAGTCAACATGCTTCTATGATTAATTATATACATTTTAATTTCTTGATATTTACCTGCTTACTAAAGTGTAAAATGTATTATTATACTTTACATATATTTATCGATACATGCGAAATTATACGTTAATAAATGTTATATAATTTAATTTCAAATTTCCTTAGATTTATAAGTTTAGAAATGAAGACAGGTAGGTAAAAAGAATTTGATTTATTATGAAAACATTTTAAATATTATGGAATAACAAAGTAATAAATTATCAAAATAAGTATTAAAAAAAGCTACGTTAAAGGTGAAACGTGAATAGTTATATATTTTTTTATCTTTTTAATTTATTACTCTATTAATAGGAAATAATAATCCGTTAAATATAAATTGTAATTGTAAACTTTATTTTTACTATTGGTACAATAAATTTAAATCTATCAGGTGTAAAAAAAAAAAAAAAATGGGTAGTAAAAAATTGTGTAATTAGATTTGATTTTAGTGTGAATTTTAATTTTATTACCGTACATTAAATAAATTTATAATTTGAATTTAAGGCATAGAATTATTCAGATCAAAAATATAAATATTAATTTATATAATAAATATAAACAAATGATTATATGATTAAATTGAAGTCCTTCATTCTTTATTTTTCCTGTTTAGCCTCCGGTAACTACCGTTTAGATAATACTTCAGAGGATGAATGAGGATGATATGTATGATTGTGAATGAAGTGTAGTCTTGTACAGTCTCAGTTCGACCATACCTGAGATGTGTGGTTAATTGAAACCCAACCACCAAAGAACACCGGTATCCACGATCCAATAATTGAAATCCTGGAAGTAACAATCAGAAAATAACGATTAAAATTCTATGATCACATACTCAGAATGAACAAATCAAGGCTAAACAAATAGATTTTGCATGAACTCTGAAATTATAAAGGCCGAGATTGATATGCTAAACAGATTAAGAAGAGATCAAAAAGTTCAAAATTACAGAAAATTACTGTACAGATCGAAAAAAATTCAGTAAGAAAATGTTTAAATTAAAGGTTTCTGTAGGTGAAAAGAAAACTCAACAAAGGAGAATGAATTGAACAAAGAAGAGTTAAACAGTCCGAAAGAATGAAGAACTTCTGGAAGAAAAAGAATGAAACTACATGAATTGATTGATATTTGCGTTATTTGTTTCACAAAAATAATTAAAAAAAATATTTTTATATAATTTAACTTTTATGAAAGTTATTTCAAAGGAGGGGGAAATTATTCAAAATAACCTTGACCCGTTTCTCCCTGCCCGTTTATGATAACCAAAATATAGATATAGAATGAAAGCGTGATAAAACAGTGGTAAAGTAAAAGAAATAGGTGTCACACTTTTTTGTCCTTTTTTTGAAATAAACAAAATTAATCAAACAATTCATTAAGTTTAAATTACAAATTGATTGTTAGACGATTGATTAAAATTCCATTACATATAAACGCCTGTAACTTTAAAAACCTTCAATTGATTAAAATATCTGAAAAAATTAATTATGGATAATATGCTATTAAATCTTGCAGAACTCGTTTTAATTAATTAAATTATGGAGAAATTCTACCTTTAAATTAAAATTTTATAAAACCTGTAGCAATTAAATAATTTTTTTAAACTCTCCTACGGTATGTATAAAGAAATATAATTATGAATATCTGATAACAAGTAAATAAAATTGTATTTGAAAATTGTTTTACCAGGAAGAAGAAACTTTTCTTCTTTCTCTTCAAAGAAGAATTATTAGAAAAACTTCTACAGGAAAATTTTAAATGTGACTGAATATAGGAAAAGAAACTGGTTAGGATATTGTATGAAAAGAAGGTGTTTGTTTATTAGAAGATGCGATAAAAGGATTGGTGAATAGAAGGAAAGAAAGAGGAAGGAAGAGATTTGAAATGATGGAACGATTATAGAAAAGGAAAAATACGCGGAAAAAAGAGGTTAGCAGACAAGAGAGGTGTAGAGCAGCAGCTGTAATAAGATCTGCCCTAATGCCAATCATACGAATGAATGAATTAGGAAAAATATTTTTCACTCTTTTCTTACAAAAACAACCTAAAATTGTAAAAAAAAGTAATAAAATCAAAAAACCATTTCAATTTAGTTATGACTTACTTCCTTTCTTTTTCCTGTTTAGCCTCCGGTAATTACCGTTCAGATAATACTTCAGAGGATGAATGAGGATGATATGTATGAGTGTAAATGAAGTTTAGTCTTGTAAATTCTCAGTTCGACCATTCCTGAGATGTGTGGTTAATTGAAACCCAACCACCAAAGAACAACGGTATCCCCGATCTAGTATTCAAATCCGTGTAAAAATAATTGACTTTACTAGGACTTGAACGCTGGAACTGTCGACTTCCAAATCAGCTGATTTGCGAAGACGCGTTCACCACTAGACCAATCTGGTGGGTTAATTTAATCATGTCTAACCAAGAATAAACCAAACTCAACATTCTCTTTTTAGAATAGTAATTTCAGTATTAAAGCAAGAGATTGATTTTTAAGACAGTGCTAAAAATAACATTTTTTTCTTCAAATGTGGTCGTTTTTTTTTAATTTCTGCCTTAATCATGTCAAGTAAAGATGCGTAATACTATTCCGTAATTATTTTACCTTTTAGAAGATAATCGATAAAGAAAATTCCGTTACTATCCCAAAAAACAGTTGCCATCACCTTCGGAGTCTACAAGACGGAGCCGTCTTCGCCTTTTCCGGAGCAGTTTCACCCTTTGCAGTCCACTGTTTTGACTGTTGTTTCGTCTCAGGAGTGTAGTTATAGATCCACCTTTCATCAACAACTATGAATTGACGCAAAAAATCTGACTCGTTTTGCTTAAACTGCTCCAACAGGGCGTTGGAAATTTTTATTCGAATGCGTTTTTGATCCAAAGTGAGCAAACGCGGCGCCCAACACGCGGATAGCTTACGTATAACCCATTCTTCAGTTACTATATGATAAAAACGTTCTTTCGATATGCCCATCGCCTCTGCTATCTCTCTAACCTTAAATTGCGGTGGCACTTAAAGTACGATCTGGACAAGTTTTTGATGAACTTTTTCGATGACATCGGTGGTGGTAGCAGTTTTTGGCCGTCCCAAACGCTCATCATCAACCAAGCTGGTTTTAATTCAGCCGGCCATCTTTTCTCGGTGGCAAATGATGGGACAGAGTCCCTGTAAACAGCATCCGACTCGATTTTAATTTACGTAGGCGTATTGCCTTTCAAATGCAAGTATTTAATCTCGGCGTGATGTTCCATATTTTCCATTTTCACAAAAACTTACTCAAACGATTATCAAACAACTGAGCGTCCAAAACGGTTGAAATTTTAAGGAGTAGATTTCAACGCATGCGCGAATAAATTCCCTAACCTTTGTTGATGAGTGCTGCCATCTTCATGTTGAGGCTCAAAACGTTTCAGACAACCCTAGTATGTAGCGATTGTTTGGACTGAGAAAGGGGTTTTGAGATCAACAGAGATGAATTACTGTTACTCTGGTTCAAGGTCATTCGTTCAGACCTAAGGAATTAGAACATTAAAACGATAATGATGATGAAGGAAAGTATCATGGATTTGGTAGAGAGGAACTGATTCGGTCACTTAATGAGAGTGAAAAAAGAAAGTTTGCCAAACCTTTTTCTATAAATAGCACATGATCGAAGAAGAAAGAAAAAGAGGCAGGCCAATAGTTTGGTGGAAGAAACAAATGAATCTTACAATCGAGGAATCCATTTATGTACATAGTAGTACTACATAAAATAGATCAATCATGAACGGTTTATCTACGGATAAAAAGTGGACTGTCTCAGTATTACCCTAAATCATTGATTCTGAAACTTTTTCTTTCATCACCCACACTGAGAATCAAAATTTTTCTAGCATCCCTCAAAATTTTTAAACTTACCATCTGTTAAAAATAATAATGCAATTGCTGTTTTTAAGATGCACTCTTAAAAACACCAATTGCAATTATTGTTTTTAAATGTGGCATATCCTATTTCTGAGTTGAAACTTTTATTTTAAATGAGAGCAATTAAAAACGCATATTTAATCATAATTGGAAATATTTTTATTAAAGTTGTTTTCAAAAAAATTACAATTGTATCTATAGAGTTAAAGCAAAACCCTTTAATTTCCATATTTATTTGTATCAATACGTTGCTTAGATCGGGAGGTATTTAACATTAAAGAAAAAAGTGGCCTTTTCTCTCTAAAGTTGAATATTTCGGTTCAGGAAAATCGTAGAGACGTACAAAAAGAAATTAAAGTTAAAGTCTTAAGCTTTTAAACGATTTTATTGCAGTTTACTGACAAAAATTTCGTTTCTCCATGCGCTCACTCAAACACAAAGAAAAATTTTCAAACTTTTAACATTTTTCTTCTCACTGCTGTTTTTTTAATTTGATGATTTATGAAATCTGAAAAATATTGTCTAAAAGTAAAGTATTCAAGCTTTATTATTTTTTTAATTCGTCCATATAAGTCTCTTGGTTGCAAAGTTAAAGCAGTTTGAATACAATCATTTATAATAAAATAGAATTGTCACTTTAATTTTTTGTATTAGTGTTGTAGGTACTTAATTTTAGTTTGAAATATCAGTAAAACAAAACTTCTGCCTTTTTTTTAATTAGCCATCGCCTTCCTAGACCGCATGAACGCCCCCAATTTTCTGTGGGCCTTCTACCGCTCCTCTGAAGGCCTCCAGCACCCACAAGTTACCGCCCACTTTGAGAACGAATGAATCATGAAATTCGTGGTTAAACGTTTTCTAATTGGTCATTTTTTTTTTTTTTTTTTTTTTATTAATAGTTGAAATTTTGTATGAAATTTGCTTAAATTTGTAAAACAAAGATTATATTGTTGTATATCTGTTAAGAAAATATTTACTTATTTATGGCGAGAATTTGCATCACTATTGGTTGCTTCTTGTCGTCCATACGACAATTTTCCCGGTCAACTAACGAGTTAAAGGCTATGTCAGGCGCTTATAAATATGATTAATGTAGATCGTTATTTAAAAAAATTAAAAACAGAAACTTATCCTTGTGTTCATAATCGTGAATTTTCAATCTGCTGAAAAGAATACATATTTATTTACAGCAACAGTTATTTATTCTTTGAAAATAACAATATCTACCTACATAAAATCGAACGACAGAACCTATTTTCGTATAATTCAACAGAAATCCTTGGCTTACGAGAAAACGTCTTATTATTTGCTATTTTAAATAAATTACCGGATCATTTGAAATACCAATTTATTTAAATTATAATTAAAATATTTTTTTTAATGGAAACAATATTACTTTGTCGGTTGGTGAATTTTTCAGTAAAATTAATTAAAAAATTAAACCATACTCAAATTGTCTACATCCTGTTCAACGTACAGATGTGACAAATTATTTTTATTAATGCCTTCTGAGTTGTGAATTACTTGTAGATATATTTATTTATTAATTAGTATCTTTACGTATTTACCTTAACGTTATATTATTAGTTTTTATTTTAAATAACTAATATGTAATAATTAAATCGTATCTATTTTTAATTTATTACTTATAATAAAGTCGAGAGTTACATATAAGTCAAGAATTGTAAGGTTGAAGTCCTTGTAAAGGCAGTAGCTTTTATATGGATTAGAATATTAGATTGTATATATCGGTGTTCTTTGGTGGTTGGGTTTCAATTAACTACACGTCTCAGGAGCGGTTGACCTGAATTTGTTTAGGACTACATGTATACCGGTACATTTAAACTTACTTTTGCAGTTGCTGGCCTGTCAAGCCAGTACCAGTAATTGCATTTGCCAATACACACACACATACACACATACACACACACACACACACACACACACACACACACACACACACACACATACATACATACATACACACACAACAGAGAGAGAGAGAGATCTGGCAACAACCTGGAAAAACTGGTTAAAATATACTTATAATAAAATGGTAACTAGAGTCGTCCCTGTGCGCGCACCACGCAAAAACTACTGGATAAATTTTATAAAACTACGCAGATTTATACCTTAACGTAGTAATTATATCCAATTATAATTATTAGCATTTTCCTAATGAGGGTCAAGATATTGTATTCATTAAAAAAATAAAATAATCCTTCGACGTGGTAACAAAAATATAATGAAGAAAATGTATAATTTTCTTTCTTAAATAAATATTTGTAAAATATTTAATATGTTATTATTATTATTATTATTATTACTGAAATTAGCACATTTAAAGGACATTTTTGGAGATTTTATTGCTTATTTCGGTTTTCGATATTAGACTGCCAAAGATTAAAAAAATATGCCTTCAAGAAAGAGAAGTAATCTTTCTTATTATTTAAACTATGCTAAAATAATGAGTGTCTCGGTCCTCTTAAATATCTGAATTGTGTAATTCTCGTTTACTTGCTGACTGAGAGCGCTGCGCCATGAGTCGATCTGTAGCTTTCTCTACAGCATGAACGTATCAGACCTTCTACGTGAAGAACGGGGGAAACGTTGGAGGAAGGAAAAGTTTAGAGGCTTTAAGTTTTATTTACCAGTATTATTCTCACAACCATGAAGATATGGATGACAGCGGGAGTCCATGGGCACTGCAACCTGGCTAGACCCCGCTAGTTTATAATAAAAAGTGTATTTTGTGATTCTGCTTCGATCTTGAACAATTTCTGTTGATTCATCGAGAAAAATGTTTGGGTAGTTTGTTTTATTATCCGTGGTATAGCATACTTATCAATTGCTGTCGTGATCTATTATGTACCGATCAAATAAAATACCGGATCTGACAATATATATATATATTTTAACTGACTTGACCTGCTTACGACGTAAAATTTTTATATGTACACTGTCACATCATGAACAAGGAGCACAGCTAAATACGAATACTGGTTGAATAAAGTTACAACGAACTCCGTATTTCAACCGGATTATCATACCCTCTCATTTAGTTAGTTGTTATAAAAGACAATAAATATCAGTATTTTTTTTTTTATAACACATACAGTGAAATTGCAAAAGTTTTAGATAACCGGAATTTAGATATAGCAATAAATCTTACAATTAAAAATTAAAATACCGACCGGTTTAATGTATAGGGATACTGTTATCATAGCTGTAAATTTTGTAGCTATTAAAATGAATTATAACCTATTTTAAATTACAAAAATAGTATTTACAGGTAACTTATTAATATTTACAGATAATGCACGTTATAAAGGAAGATAAATTTGTTATGTTACTACGATGTCATGGTTGAATAACTGACGTGTCGATGACGTGTTAATAATAGTGTGCTCCAGAAGCTATTTTCCCACGTCTAGTTCAATCTATCACTTATGACAGCTTAATCAGAGCCAGCTGATTGCCCGACACTCTAAATACACTCTAAACTCACCTAATAAATTACATACTTATGAATCTCAGCTTTCGATCATTATCATCAACGACGTGGAACGTTTTTACCGTCGTATTGGTGCTTTATAAAGTGGAAGATTAATACTCATTCAATAAATTATCCATTTTTGTAATTGAATAGTTTACTTAAAGAACGTGTTTATCGAGCGTAAAATTATGATTACCACACCTGGAATTCAACAAGGATTACTACATAAATAACAATTAACAACAATGTCTTATTAGTTATTTAATTGATATTTATGAATTATATCTACAATCAAGGCTATAAATTTATTAATTAATATTAAAACAAATAATTAAATCCATATAATTTTACTACACATCGGTTATATTTATGCCGATAAATCTGAAGATTACTTACGTGCTTTATATTAACGTTAAAATATTAAGAATAGTCTTATTTTATTCCCCGATCATTTTTTTTTGGAATTTCATTGAATTAAAAAACTTTTCCTTACTAAAACCAAAGAAAATAAACTAGACGTAACCCTTTGACTAATTTTATAACGTTTAGAAAATTTCTAATAATACTACACTGTGTATGTCATAGAAATTTCTTAACAAGTGACCATAATTCTTATTATTTTAAAAAACATTTTAGATCGACAGTTTTTCAATAATCGATCATTTTACATGTACATTTACTTAAATCAGGAATGGTTAATCCAATCTTTTTTTTTTTAATTTGATGTCATTGGCCTTCTCAGTTAAAAGTAGTTATCAAATATTTTAAATCGGAAATGTCCGGCTTCATAAAAGGAAGTGGATCCAAAAATTAAAAGAAACTTAATTTTCTAAAAATTAGCATCATCAGGAGAAATCTATAAAAATTCTATTCTAAGTTCACTCAAATCCTTTACAAGAAATCAATAAGAATTTAACCAAAAACCTAGTCAAAACCAGTGGGGAGAAAGATAAGGGAAAGGATTAATAGTAAGATATGATTACCTCTCAGAGAAAAAGCAAAACAATATCAAACCATTGTTTCAAAGCAACTAAAAAGTTTAGAAAATCCAATTTATTAACAGCGCTTTTGGCTACCGGAGTTAATGTGCAAGATGGAAACAGCACATTTCCTATCAAAGATTCGTCAGTAGATAAACAAACGCAGCAAAAATTTATTTTTTCTCTAAAAACTAAAGAGCTATACATAAAGAAGTCTTCCTTTATAACAACCAAGACCCATTCCCACAATTATTTGTCATTTGGGAATTATGTAACCACACACATCTTCCAGTAGGGTAATCGATGTGGTATATAACTTCTCTGCTAGAGTAACAAATTTTAATGTAACTGGCTTCTGATTTTAGTGGTCACGACGGAATTTTATAAAGACTAAATTTGAAAAAAAAATCTGTTTCCTCTTTCTCCTAACCGATAGGGCCATCAAAAAAGATTGCAGAAATTTAAAAATATTGTATCTCAAAAAATACTAGAGATAAATCAAACTAGTATTTTTTTTTTGTTTTTTTAAATTAACAACTCAAAAAGTTTTTTTTTTACATTCCTTAGAATGTTTCCAGCTGATAAATAAACTTATGTTCACGTCCGCTAAATCATCCTAGGCGGATGTCTGGCAATAGCAGAGGTGATCCGTTGTCTTAAATTTTGTACATCCCTAATTTTTTCACTATACAAAAAAATTTAGGGATGTCAAATCTGGGCTTCTCGGAGACCAAAGCACAGGACCGGTCCTACCAATTCAACGATTAGGGAATCTTTCATTGAGGCGCGTCGGCGCCTAGGCTAGAGTGTGAGGGCGCACCAACTTGTTGAAACATTACAGCAAAGTTACTTTCTCGTTCAATTTGGTCAACTTGCGAGAAAAATTATTTTCCACGCTTTTGGGCATATAAGCTCAACTGCTTCGTCACTCATTTTGGGCATGGAGTTATTCCACGTTGCGAGGTCCTTTAAACTGCTCGCACCTCCATCTAATGCTGTTTGCATGAGGGGGATTATTACTACACACACGACGAAAAGTCCGTTGAACAGTTATAAAGGATTTATATTCCGCTAACCACAAAACGCACTGTTCTCTTTGCTGAACTGTGGCCATTGACAATGGCGCAGTGGCATTGTGAGTTGGCACAAACCCTCTGTGCCACTGTCGGCTCAAGGTCATGGCCAGTTACGTCTAAAAAAACTTGATATCCCGATTATTTTGCAGTTTAATGATTTATCTTTGTTACAGAGGGAGATGAGATTTTTTTTGTTTGTGCAACCTTTTTCGATGACATGCATATTGGTCAGTGTATCAAGTTCATTTAACATTACGCCCAACAAATAATATCAGCGTTTGATTCTATGGTGAATAAAATGGAAATATTTTAATCTAATGTATTCATATATATTTGCATAGATCTATCTAGATGTCCATTTAGCTCTTAATTTCATTTAAAAACCAAAAAAAAATATTTTTATTTTATGTACTAACGCACCGGACTCATCTAGGGGGTATACTCGTAGTCGCAAATCAATTTTTTAAGAGTTGATTTTCTAAGTCGAAGGTTCTCAGGTTCAAATTCTAGTAAACGTTAATTGTTTTTTTACGGATTTGAATATTAGATAAGGGATACCAATGTACTCTGGTGGTTAGGGTTTAATTAACCACACATCTCAGTGGTTTGCCTGAGTCTGTGCAAGACTACAGACTTTCAAAACTACGAAACTACTTAGACTACAGAACTACTGCTATGTCATATATATCATCCTCAAACTTAGAGTTCACTAGTTGAACAAATTGCAACGTATACATTAGGAAATAAAAATAAATAAATTGTACAGTGCTGCTGGAAAGTCACCGTTCTCCTAAAGTTAACGAGGTATTTGAGCTAGGATATGGGTTTACAACATACTGTATTTTCGTTGGAGTCGGTTGAATATATATTTTTACAACGTCACACACTGAATAAAAGTCAGTTGTGCCAAAATGACTGACACAAGTAATTACAGCGTCGAGGAGCGGTTAATGACAAGTGTATAGGTTCATGAACGACAACATACGAATCAAAACAATGAAGATAATTAGTGATATGTTTCGACAACGCTTTAATAAGCCGCCACCACGAAAAGCCAACAAATGTTGGCTTGGGAAAAACGTGCATTTCAATTAGGTAGTATTAAAGATAGGACGCGGAGTGGACAAAAGTTAACGCGGTTAGAAACATGTGCTGCTGTTGCAATTAAAGTATAAAGAAAGTAACTCGGTCTGGATGGGTCTCGAACTCAATCACCCGGTCGACTCGGTACCTGGTGCGTTAAATCTCGCTGCTACACCAGTCTGCCGACCTTACAAGTAAAATCTGTTCTATTTGAGTTGTGAAATTGCAATAGTTTAGTTTGTGCCGACGCCGCAAGTACGGCTACACCCGCGCGAATTAAATACTGTTTACGCGTGCGCTTTAGTTAGAATCATTGAATAAAATAAAGAAAAAAATATTACAATTAAATGAAATGATAAATATTTTTAATTAAGTTTTGTGTGTGCGTGTGCGTGCGTGCGTGTATGTATGTATGTATGTGTGTGTGTGTGTGTGTGTGTGTGTGTGTATGTATATGTGTGTGTGTGTGTGTGTGTGTGTGTGTGTGTGTGTGTGTGTGTGAGAGTGTGTGTGCGCGCGCGTGTGTGTGTATGTGTGTGTGTGTGTAAGCCGTAAATCAGAAATAACCCACAGTTGTTGGACCTATGTAGCCTACAACTGTGTTGTCAGCTTATTTTTGCTCCAATGCTTTATTTACAATCGGTTTTTCCTATATTGAAACCATAAGTAAATAGTATAACAAATAATTAAATGAATACAAATAACTAGTAGTACGCATAATATTTCTGGAAAAATACGTAATGAGAAATTGTAACAATCACAATACAAAAAATAGTAAAAAAATTGAATCAAGCAATCTTCAAACGTAACAAAAAAAAAAAAGAATAACCTAATCAATCAAATTCAACAGAAAATACTAATGAAGTGTCCTTAACAGTATCTGAAGTAATTATCATGTTATTATCCTAATTGAGAAAGTTATCATCTTAGTCAACAAGTAACATCACCGAGGTCAAACACATGCAGCCTTTTCAGTCATCTAACTAACACCTTCGTTATTGTCTAACAAATTCACATGAAGATGATTCACGTGTGCATTTAGCTTAGATATTTATTTTGAGTTTAGTCGTTGAATCTCATCACGAAATTATGGGATTCCCAGATACTCGTGGATTTCATTGTATCTCATGAACGACAGTGGTTCCGTTATGTTCCTGAGTATTTTAATCTGGAACCGTTGGATGACCTCGATGTTGCTGTTACGTGTTATATCCCGTAGGTGAATGCCCTAGGTTCATATCGGTTTGAAGAATACCTAAATACAACAATACTTTTTTTGATACAGAAAACTAAGATCCCTTGCCCAGTAACCAGTACATCGCCTTAAACCTAATATTTATTGGTTTTCTTTCTCTGTTAAGTGTCACGTCATACAACGGTTCAGGTGCAAAACTAGGTACTGTACATTGTTGGCGTGTGAAATATAAGTATTAATGTAGATCGGCTCGTGGGCATTCTCATATCTTCATTGCAAATGTCATATGATTTGAGTTCGCCGGATTAATTTTTATCTTCCATTTACGTGTAGAGACACACTGATAAGAACCAGTTCTGATTGTAGTTTACCCAAGGCTAGATCGGATAATGTCAACCACCAAGATTGCCGAGTCATCTGAAAATATTGGAACTGTGATATAATCCGGACTAAGAAGGTTTCCAGTGAAGATCAGGTAGAAAATCGCTTTCAAAACTGAATCTAGTGGAATTCCTGACCGAGTATCTAAAACGTTAGACAACTCCTGATTAAATATAACTTGTAAAAGCGACTATCCAGATAGCTACATAGAACTAAATAGAACGGTTGAGGCAGGATCGACTTCAACTTGCAAAAAAAAAAAGGCAACCAAACCTTGTCAAAGGCCTGCTGCACATTCAAAAATGCATTTAATACATACATTTAACAATGAAAATGATAAAAAAAGACAAAGAATGTACGTTGTTAAATGATTAGTGAATTGTAATCAAAAAGAGGATCACTCAAGAATCGCTTATCAAGAAAAAAGATAATCTGCAACCACATGCGCGTTTCGAATACTAAACAATTATCAATTAAAATAAAAATCATAAATCATATCATATTATCATAAAAACTAAATAAATATTAATCGTACAAAATGACAAAGAAAACTGATCATTAAAAAAATAATATTTCTGCCTTTTTTTTCGAAAAACAAAGAAATAATTAACGATAAATCTAAGGTTAAACTAGGTATCACATATACATAGTTCTGACTTCTTTCTATCTAAAAATTCTTTCCTTAACTTTTCTCTCATTTTTTAGGTTTATTCACTATGTTTTCTTTCCCGTTTTCCTTTTGTTTTAAATTTAAATTCATTCCCTAATCTTCTGAAATATTATCTGTCAAAGATTACTTCTTTGGATGTGTTTAATAATTGTAGATTTTTTTCAATTTCCTTTAAGCAGCTTATCTTCATCTTATTTTTTTTTTCAGATTAGTTAAATATCTGTTTTTAAACAAATTTTATCCATTCTATATTAGTAAATATAAAATTTGAGTTTTATTTTTTTCATTGTACAATTTATTTATTCGAATTTTTGTAAGTTTTGGGCCGAGGATTCTTCTTAGAATTTCTTTTTTTCAATTTTAATAAATCTTTTTATGAAAAATCTGTAGGCTTTCCGCAGTACATAAAGTGCGATTAAACATAAGACAATATAGAAATATTGTCTTAATTTCTAGTTTTTGAATAAGAAATTTTTATTTTAAATGTTTCTCGTAAGATGCTAAGCCATTTCATATTTTATGTTCTGCTTTTATTCAATCTTTGTCAAAAATATTATTATTAATTAATTCACCTAAATATATAATTTGTTGGGGTTCTTTTTCTGAAATTTTCATTGTTTTACTTTTATTATTGCAAAACGATAGTTTTGTCGCGTGAAATTTGTAGACCAATTTTGTTTGCACAATATTTTGATTTTCACTTCTTTAATGAATTTTACCAAAATTACTAAATCGTCAGCAAATGCTAAAACGTTTGCATTTAAAGATATAGATTTTATTCCCAATTTCATATTTTCGTTTTTCATAAATATTTGGATTTTCTTATTCCAAAACTACATTGTAGTCCCAGGATTCACTAACAAATAAAATCGAATAAATGCCAATAAGAGTATTGTAATATTTAAACCTTGCTTCTTTCCAGTATCGTTTTTTAACTGCCTGTATAAGGTTTTACATACACCTCAGAACCCGGAGAATTTGTCTGATTTGTCATTATTAAAATCTGAAGACATCCATGATATTCATTTATTAGTTTACCTTTTAATTGTATGGATGTTCTTCTAGTATACTTCCCTTGAGAAGTCACAGTTTTACTTTTTACTAATGAAATTTTCAAACTTAATTAGTAAAATTTTTTATTAGAAGTAATATTCATTAATCATTTTTTTAAATGTTAATTTCCTCATATGCAGATGACACGGCAATCTTAGCGGTTGACGGGAGCGCGAATATAGCCTCGGAAAAATTATAATCTACACTGGGTACTATCAGTATTTAGCTTCGTAAATGTATAATAAAGATAAATCCGGCAAAGTCCAGCCACGTAATGTTCTGAAGTTCATATAAACGATGTCAGGATACCTGATGCCGGTCAGGTAAGGTATCTGAGCTTTTATCTTATCGCCGTTTAACTCGGAGAGATCGTGTAAGGAAGAAAAGGAAGTTGCTTGAAATAAAAAGATGTACTGGTTATTGAGTAAGGGATCTCAACTTTCTTTATCCAACAAGATTCTTCTGTACAACGCTTTTTAAAGCCGGTATGGTCTTACGGATTTGAACGCTGGGGCACAACCAGTAACAGCAATATTGAGATCATTCAACGGTTCCAGAATAAAATACTTCAGAACATAACCCAAACGCCGAGGTTCGCGAGGAATATTGAGATAAACCATTACATAGGCGTTCCAAAACATAGGTATTACATAGGCATTCGAAAAGAAATTAAACGCCTATTTTCGATACAGGTATCCAGGTTGGAGAAGCACGTTAAATCATGTAGATTTGAATTTACTTAGGCTTCATGGACTTCATTTGATTGATGAATCGTTATGATGATCCGATTTGGTGAAGATAACAATTCTTATAACTATTTCTGTTTTATTCTCCGTTATCAAATTTATGGATGTTTACGTAAATTTTATTTATTACTGTTCTATTTAGGTACTCGACTTGAATAATGGTGTGAAGATATTTAACTATATTCTCAGACATTATCAAATATTATGTTATTTCACACTTACTAGTATTTATTCATAATGTAACAAGATCGGTAAAGCGGACCTGACTAATGGATTGCAGCCAATTTAGAAAAAAGTAGTAGAAAGTATAATAATGAGAAGAATCCAGAAAGGGGCTAAAAGAAACCCTTTTAGTAAAGGTAACAGTTCCGTTTAACAATCGTCTTTTGTAATACTGCTCACTGACACACAATAAACACTAGTCGTTCCGTGTGAAAAGTTACCGGACTAAAATTTGGAATGCATGGAACGAAAGGGCTCGGTCGATCGTTCTCATACTTCGAGTTGGGTTCAGTCTGATAGGTAAAGAGGATAGGAGTATAAATACTCCGGGAAAGACCAGTTAAAAATCAGTTCCGCGAGACGAGTCTAGTCGAGACGAGACGAGACGAGTCATCTGCGGATGTAAGTTCTGCGAATTAGTCCGCGAAACTTCAGTCAGCAAGAGTATTCTGCGAGGAGGTCAGTGAAGGAATAAATTTCAAACTGAACTAAGTCGGCGCAACTAAGGCAACATCATAAGTAATGAGGTGAGTGACTGTAAGACTATATGTGAAAGAGATAATATACTAAATTTCATTCATAAACTGTTAGGGTAGTTTTATTTGTGAACACCAAAAATATTTGCTGTAAAATAACTTTATACTTGTCCTGTGTAATGTACTATTGTTGATAATTCAAGGCTAGAGGTTAAAAGTGTTAAGATTAGTAGTCATGTAGTATCTTTCGTCAATGAGACTGAATCCTGGTTTTCATTATTTATCTACCAGTGACTAAAATTCTGACGATTACTTTAAATTCTATTTTGTACGTAATCTCTGTTTATTATTATCATTATTGATATTATGATTATTTGTTATTATTGTCATTTAATATTATTATTGTTTACTGTTGCCATTATTGACATTATTCTAATTATTATTGTGAGATGTTTTTTTATTATCTATTATTATTATTATTGTGGTTGTGATTACTATACTATTTTTATTATTGATTTGTCTTTACAAAGTAACAGATTGTAATTATATTTACATTTTCATTGATCAATATCTCAATATCCTGATCGAGCCGCGAACACGCGACAATAGTATTTGTTAATATCAATTGTTTTTTATACTCGCTAAGAATTATTATTGAATGATCCTATTTCAAGTTATAGTCTGTCATACAACTTACTTATAGCTTCATATACTAAGTTGTAAATAAACTTCAAAAAAAAAAAAAATAAATAATGAAAATTCTAACGGAAAAATAATAATTATTGGTTATTTTATTTTCTCGGATGAATAAAACGTTTTATACAACCGGCGATAAGTATAAAAGTTATTAAAAATTAAATACATCTCTTTCAAATGAAATAAAAAAAATTAAATTATATATATACTAGGTTTAAAAAAATATAATAATGTGGTTTAAGTTTTTCATTCAGTGCATTATAAAAAATTCATTAAGATCTTCGTTGTAACCCATAACACGGTGTTGATATTGTAACAACCAATGTCGATTGCTACTATGAGTCGTTAGTATAAATTTTTATGAAAGGTGACTCATTTTGTTATTTTATAGTTTAATAAATACTCGTATGTTTTTTTATCTATCTAGCTACATAAAATATATAGAAAAAGAAAACATTTCTGTTTATTACTACAATGGATTATAATAAAAGAAGATTTATTCTAAAATGTATTCATGTCAATAAAATTGACAGGTAATTTACTAAACATTTTATCAATAACTCACTCTTGTTTTGTGTCAGACGTATAAGTACACATACAATAATATTCTAGGTATTACATTCATATAGGTAATATGTTAAATGAATGACTCTTAAGACTTTGTCGGACGACCAATAGGAAGGTGAAAGGCGTC
This sequence comes from Lycorma delicatula, assembly GCF_047948215.1. Lineage (NCBI taxonomy): Eukaryota > Metazoa > Arthropoda > Insecta > Hemiptera > Fulgoridae > Lycorma > Lycorma delicatula. The sequence goes on along the minus strand of NC_134460.1, from coordinate 35,357,581 downwards.
CATTTTGGAGGTTAATTTAAAGCAACTAAGTGTTGGAGAGAGGTCAAATAGGACTATGTATAATAGTGGCGTACAGTTGTTTTAATCTAAGCTAAGGTAATAAATCAAACGGAAGAAACAGCATCTTACAATCACATATACACTTGTCTAGATTCAGTGTGGTCTATACTCGTGAAAATAGCACGAATGTGTTTATGCACATCTTTAAGACATATTACACGTTCAGATACGTAAACTTAACTTTTGTAACCTGTGAATATATACATTTTTATTCAAGAAAAATGTTATTAGCGAACAAAGTTCAAATCACAATTATACATATATATATATATATATATATATATATATATATAATGTGTTCGCATAAATTTATCAATTAAAACGTCACGATATTATAAATATATACATACTTGAGCGTATTTAATGAAATAACTTGGTGTTCTTAAAATATATATTTTTTTTTTCTAGAAAGTATAAAGTACATCGGTCAGTTTCTTAACGAAGTGAAATAGAAGGAAGATTAAAGAATTATAAAAACGCATGTATTTTCTAAGAATAAATATTGTGTATGTATATTTCAGTATTGTATTACTGATAATTTCATCTAATAGTAAAAGAAAGCGTAAAGCGTAATCAAAACAATAATTAATTATACTTTCATAGATAATTAGCATATATAAAATGAGTAGCATAATACAAGTCGTGAGGGAGGTAAATACAGTACACGAATACATTATACTTATATATCGTTTATAGCCCGTGTGTTCACGTATAACGCTATTATGAAATCAAATGAAAAACAAATTCATTCGGTAGGAATAATAATTATCAAATGATGTCGTCAACAGTAGTAGAAACTTTCAATTGCCAATTATTTTTCGAATGATGTAATTAACAGTTGATTAAAAAAAACATTTTATTATTATAATAACGAAACTAAAAAAAAGGTAATTAACCATTTCTCCTTCTAAGTTTTTTCTTTTTTGAACGAAATATCGTGCAGAAGGCTGGTGGTTATCATCACTAAAATAATTATACTTTTCGAAATTAAATCTCAAAACAATTTTAAGTATAATTGTCTAAACCGTCGCAGTAAATATCAAAACGACTTAATTAAATTTAAAATTCTTTCTTAATTAATTAATAAAAAATAATCAGAAATAAAATTAAAGCTGACAACAAAGTTGTAATACTTTCCTTTCATCGTTATATAGTGAAAAAATAATGATGTATAAAAAAGTCAACTAAGATATCTTTTTTGCTGGTAGTGGGGTGAATGAATTTTATTGTAATCTTATTCTTACAATTTTAATAAAACAGAAAAATAATAATTAAAAACACACTTGCTAATAATTCTTTTATACATACGTTCAAGCGGTTTCAGAATAAAATTCCATGAACAGAAACTTAAAAAAATGTACGTTATAATCTTAATAAAATTAAAACTTCTTCGTCATGTAAATTTGTTTATACAACGTAATATAACCATGGTCGTCAAATATTTAATATTATGTCGACTTAACGTCCTGTCATTATGAATGTCTCCACTGTTATATCGTCGATATAATGGTGAAGACATTTATAATGATCGGCCATATTTGATAAAATTTTTATAAAACAAAAAATATTTTGTAGAATTAAAACAGAAGTCGATATTTTCAAACTTTGTACATTCTCAATATTACCTCCAATTATTTATTCGTTTTTATCACTTGCACTACTGTTATGCTTAAGAAAACAAAATTTGGTTAAAAAGTATCCAATCAATAAAAAGATAGTTTTTTTTGATTTTTAGATGAGAGAGTGTAAAATTGTTTTAAAAATTATAGGATAAGCAAAGACGCATGCACTGAACTTAATAAAAAGTGCGTTTACCTTTGCAAATTTTTTAGAAAATTGAAGCCATAAAATTATCTACATCTCCTGGAGATACGTCACTAAAATGTTATCAACAAAAATCTCTTCATATATACGAGTCTGTACAAAATTTCATAAAAATTGGGGTTTTCTCCAGTCAAAAGTTATTAAGTTTCAAACAGGCCAACATACATAAATACGAGTCAACATTGCCCCCAATTATTTTTAAATTTTTGAGAGTCAATGCAAAAAAACCAAAACCAAAAAAAATTATAACCGCTGTAACATGTAGTTGTGCACCTCCCCTTCTGATTGCAAGCGACTGGACCAAACGTTTTCAAGAAAGCCGAAAATCCAGAAATATTGGATTTTGGACTTTTTCTTAACTGCAGTAATAAGCCGTCGTTGAGAGCTTTTCAATGAAATATATCATAAGTGGCACTTATTTTCATTGGTTCAAGAGTTATAGCCAAATAACATTTTCATTAATGAAATATTTGCATCTTACAGTTCGAATCCGACTTAATTTCATTTTTTTTAAATTTAAATATATCGATTTATGAATAATTAACTTCTGATTGTAAAAAAGATTACAATAAATAATTAATAATTCAATAACAATAAAAATAAAATAAAAAAAATAAAAAGAAGTGAATAAAATTTTATATAGTTTTCTTTTTTAAAAAACTGCGTATATGTAATTTAATAGCCGTACATGGAAATCATGTGGTGTCCACGTCAGATTTTTTTTTCAAATTTTTATGTAAAAATATGTTTTTTTTTATTTATGATATGGTTAAATAAATAAAAAAAAAAACGGTTATTTCTATACTTGTGGAGAACTTAATGAAATTTTAACTGTAAGACTATTATTTTGTGTTCTTGTTTTTCCAATCATTTACAATAACCGAAGTAAAGCAAATGAAACAGAACTAAAAAAAATATTAACATTTTTTATTAAATATAAAATTGTTAGATTATATTTAAATCTTTTAATTTAAATTTTTTGAAGCCAATATGCTCAACAAAACAAAACAATAAACAAAATGTTTTTGGAATATTAGCATTATAATTTCGAAAAGTGTTTTCAAATTTTTGAAAATATAGGAGCTCATGTATGAAGGCGGTTATTTTATTACGAAAATATTCACTAAAATTGATTTTAAATAAATTTTAATCTGATTTAAATTGTTTATGGAAATTTTTTTTTAATTTTGTGGTTTCTCTATCAGGGAATTTAAGTGACTTTAATTTTTAACAAAATACGTTTTGAACGTTAAAAGTTTGAAATTGAGAAAAAAAATCTTTTTCATTTTGGGGGCTCTCATACTTAAAGAAAAGCATTCGGGTAAAATTAATTAAAAAAAAAAAAAAAATGCAAAGTGATAATAAATAAAAAAATAAAAAAAAACGTTTTAATTTATTTAAAAAATATATACAACTCTAAATAAACAAAGTTATAATTCTGTTGAAAGAAGGTGAAATTTTTGGGTATCTTTTTTTTCAAGAATTCTAAAAAATAAGGGGTATCAACAAATTAAGAATTGTACATGCAATGGGTAACTTGTGAGATGGATTTAAACTTAAAATAAACTTTAAAAAAGTTTTTAAAGGTTAAAAAAATAATAATTTTTGTTCCACAAGTCATTGGTGGATAGGAAAAGCAATTTATAGGGGTTTGAAGGTCTATTAAGGTAGAAAATATACATGCAAAAAACTCCCATTAGCTCCTTTTCTGAAGCAATATATTTAAAAAAATAAAAAATATATTTGAAGCCTTCTTTTTGGGGAGGGGGTAATAAATATTAAATCAAAATTTTTGGTAATTTGTGATCTTGATAAGAAAATACTTGTAGGTATCAATACTAAACAAGCAGACAATATTCTAAATTATGAAATTAACATTTACAACTGACAACTGACATTAACAACTGTGAGCTACATATAAATGTAGCTCACAGTTTAACATTTTTTGTATTTTGTTAACTAATAAATTTCTACAAATTAATCGAATAAATAACTAATTTATCTAGAAAAACATACTGTTTTGCTTAAAAATTATCTTCATCGATAATAATTTGATCAAATTTATTACACTTATACATATACATCCACCTAAAAAATAATATTACATTTTGAGGCTACATTTTATCGGGCAAATTTTAGAGGCAAAAATTTGTATCGATTCATACATCGATATGAATTTTTAGGATTCAGAAATGTGCAAGCAGGTCTTATCTGGACTTATTAATTTATACCTAAAGTATATCACTTCGAATTACATACAATACAGTAGATCTTATAAATGTAACTGTGCACTTAAACAAAAAAGTCTAAATTTCTAGCAGTAAAAATTATTAACATTTTTTTATATTTCTAATAGTGAAACTAACGGTTAACTTTGTTCACAGCTGATTTCCATCTTTTACTGTCAATAATTCTCTTTATTTCGATAACCAGTGGAGATTTTGTTTACTCTTTTGTTAAATTGTGTGTCAATGGTTTTAACACTACATGCTTTTTATTTTTTGAATGCATAAGGAATAAACAAGCAAACAACGGTTCATTTTTATATATATAGAAAACAATAAAGATAACATATATATATATTTACGTAAACATACAGGAAATTAATATCTACAAAATAAAATCCTATGCGCAGATATGGGCAATTATATTTTGAGCAGAGATAAAACAAAAGACAATTATAGATATCTTAAAAATATTATCATACATATTAATTATAGACACAGCCAAAAAACTACAGCATTAGTATAGACAAAATAAACAAAAAAAAAAAATTTTCAGCAGTAATATATATAGTGTATCACGAAGTTATATCGGGACTTTCTTAACCTATTTTACTCGTGAAAATAATGGAAGAAGTCCATATAAACAAATGTCCTAAAATGCTTCTTTTACGAGTTACAGCTAGTGAAAAATTTTGCTCGAATTTCAGCTATCCCAGTGAAATGAGTTCGTACTGAAATTTTTAGGACGTTAATTAAGGTACAGAATTAGTCATTTCTTATGAAAAAATTTGGGTTTTGAAAAAATTTAATTAAAAAGAAGGGAAAATAATGATGTTAGGATTTAGTGATTAGATTATTCTTTTGACAAGACATGAACGGCAAATATCTTTTGTTGGAATAGAAATTCAGTCTGAAAATAAACAAAAACCAAACCAGACAAAGAAATGTGACTAGAACGAAAGATATGGAGGAAGTAAATTTTTCCAAAGAGGGAAACACCGTAGAACAACATTTGTAAAGTTTTTCCTTTTAGATAGTAAAATCAAGATTTACCTTTGATTTCCGTTAAATTCTAGAGAAGTTCATTTTTTATCCGTTAAAATAAGAAATAAATAAATATTTTTTTTTTATTAAAATAAAATATAATAATAATAAATTATTTTTAACTAGTAAATAAAAAAAAAAACCGACAACACAGTTGAAGGACTTTCCCGCCACGTGGCTTTTTTCTGAAGCACGGTTTACACACACAACTTAATTTAAAACATTTATCATTTTATTTAAAAAAAAGTTTGATGTGAACAACACATGAATTCCTTGTACGCCTATTAAATTACATAAACACATTTTTTCTTTTAATGAAAAGTAGATAAAATTTTATTCATTAATAACTACTGATATTTGTTATTATTGAATTATTATTTATTGTAAAAATCTTTTTACAATCAAAGGTTAATAATTATTAATAAATAAACCAATATATTTAAATTACAAAAAAAGAAAAGTTAATAGAAAAAGGAGATGAAGTAGGATTCGAACTGATGTGCCTTTCCCTTGTAAGATCCAAATATTTCATTAATTAAAGTTTTATTTGGATATAACTCTGGAACCAATGCAAATAAGTACAATTTATGATGTATCGTTGAAATGCTCTCAACGAGGGCTTATTACTACAGTTAAGAAAAAGTCCAAAATCAAAATTTTTTAGATTTTGGGCTTTTTTGACACTTTCGGCTCAGTCGATTGCAATCAAAAGCGGAAGTGCACAATTAGATGTTACAACAGTTCTAAATCCAAAATTTCAACATCCTACGGCTAATCGTTTTTGAGTTACATGAAGTAGATATGTACGTACAGACATAACGGCGAAACTAGTCAAAATGGATTCATGGATGGTCAAAATGGACATTTCCGTTGAAATCTGAAAACCGAAATTTTTCGCGATCAAATACTTCCTTTACTTCGTAAAAGGAAATAATATAAAATGTTTTATCTATTTATTTAATTCAATGATTCTAATGCGCGCGCGCATATCTTATTTCATTCACTCGGATGTGATGGTACTAGCGGACAATTTAAATAATTTTTACATTTTAAATATTTTTCATTTATTTAATTCTGCAGCTCACCTTTTTTTTTTAACCTCCAACTACCGTTATGTATTGCCTCAGAGGATGAGGTGAATGATTTGTAGCGTGTGTGAAAATGCCATGCCTGACTGGGATTCGAACCCAATGATTATGCAGCTCACCTTTTTTTTTTTTTCTCTCAGCTCCCCTGGGCCGGATCGACTTGTTGGTATTACGCCACCCAGGGGAGTGTCTTTATACTCAAATAGGCCTTCCCGCCTACCAGCTATATACTGGCATGGCAGGTCGGCCTACCGGTAGCTCTTTTTGAGAGTAATCTTTTATTTTATATGCCCCTTTCAGACTCCACGCCATACCTGGAGTGTCGTGACGTGGTTTCGAGGTTTTTTCTCTACATCTTGTGTTTTTTTATTCCCTAAACTATATCCCCAGGAGTCCCCAGCGGCTCATTGGAACCGACACACCTCGGCATGCCGGCCCTCCCCACTGAGGCTGTCCTCCATTCCCTAACCTAAATCAAAAACCCAGTCTCCTTTCGTCGATGTTTTTCTGCGATAAGATCTGTCTGGTGTAACACGCTATTTTCTTCCAGTTGGATTCCCGACTAGTCATAAAAGGTACTATAGCTTCGGGAGTCATCCCGTCGATCGCCATGTCAAATCTGAGGGCGGCCCATATTTCACATATGAAGAAAGTATGTTCTGCATCGTCGATCTCTTCGCAAGACATGCAGATTACCTCTGTTCTACTTCCTACTTTATTTAAGTAATTATTAAATGAGCCATGCCCGGTGAAAAATTGCGTTAAAAAGTGATCCATCTCGCCAAAACCACTTCTTATCCACGGTTCGATCTACGGGATGAGTTATCTTGTCCAGCGACCCACACCGCTATTAGTCCATCTCTCCTGCCAGGTAGTATTGACTTCATCTTTGGCCTCTTGATCTGTTTTGCCCTTCGATCTTTCGACTCTATATCTCGCGATGAGGTCTATCGGCAGTACTCCGGCGAGAACACAAAGGGCTTCATAGGATACTGTCCTATACGCGGCCACCACACCTAGGAGTCCTCTCCTATGCACCCTCGCTAACTTCTCCTTGTTACGCCTGATATCTATAGCGTGACTCCATGCGGGAACAGCATACATCAGCGAGAATACTATCGTTGACACCAACAATCTGCGTTTTGATGCTCTAGGGCCATTCTGTGTTGCCATTATAATGTTAAGACTGTTTACCATTGCTTCAGCCTTCCTACATATGTTACTTATATGGTCAGTGTATCTACAATTCCTCTGGAAGGTAATTTCTAAGTATTTCAAACTATGCACCTCTTCTATAATTTTACCATTTATGAAAATAGTAATAAGATCCAGTACTCTTCTTCCAGTGAAGGCGATACACCTACAGAAATCATCCACTCATTAATGATCTGAGTGACCGCGTTCGCCCTCTCTTGGAACTCAATTACCGTCCTGCCCTCAAATAGTACAGCGAGATCATCTGTATATGCCAAAACCTCAACTCCAGCAGGGAACATTCTGTGCAGGAGATCATCTATAACTAGAAACCATAGCAGCGGCCCCAGGACCGATCCCTATGGCACCCCACCCTTGCATCTCAAAATGAATTCTTCCTTCCTGGGCTTCAATGAAACATCTTCTATCGGAAAGATAGAAGATGTTTGATTGAAGCTTCTATGCAGCTCACCTGTGACTTTAAAACACAACTGGTGCCGGAGGCTAAGAAAGAAAGACGACTGCAGCAGCTGTACGACAGTGATACACTAACGCACCTTATGATGAAAGAAATATTAATGACATATTGTACCAACTTAGCCACTAGATTATTTAGAACATGTTTTGGGGTGTGGTACGAATTTGCCTATTTTTTTTTTTGAGATATAATTTTTTATTTGTTAATAAATTGCCGAAAAAATAAGACGTTAATTAGGTGAAATCTCGATAAATTGTGGGTGATCTTGCTCTACAGCTTCACCTCCTTGACCTTTTAAGTTGAAAATTTAATGTTATCAATGCCACGTATATAGAAGTAATCTGACCAAGTTTGGACAAAATCGGTGGATTAGTTCTAGAGATATAAGGTGATTTAGAGGCCAACACCCCGAACACACATATACGTACATAAGAAGATCCGTTAAATTTCCATCCGGTTTTTTGGATTCCTTAGGTATCAAAACGTAAAGATCCGGTGCAAACAGCATATGCCCAAATTGAACCGATTAAAAAAGTTTCCTTCTATACCTATAGCAACAGGCAGGAAAGTAAAAAACCTAACCCTACGGAAAGGGTATACTCTCTTGTAAATTATGATTAAAAATATACCATTTTTTGGGCTATTTAAACAAAAATGTTTTATTAAAAATTTATCTTTGTTATATAAAATTTAAAATTAATTTCAATACTTCTATGGGTTGACTCAACGCTATTAACTTTGTCTTTACTGAATTATATTGTAAGAATCCGCATCCAAAAATCGAATTTAAGAATTAAAAGAGATTTTTAACCAACAAAAGAATGCAATTATATTAATTATTATTAGACTTGATTTCAGAGAGCATGATGTCGCGAAGTGTTTACGTACATGTTAGCATACATTTAAAATATGCAGATAATTACATGCTCTTTGATTAGTATGTTATTGTAAAAGTTCATAAACGTAGCATTAGAAATAAAAAGATTTAAAATGAAATTCCCATTGTTAAAGTACAAATAATAATTTAAATATTGGCTTTAAATTTTTAAAAATCATTCACATTGTTTCATAACAAAAATAAAGGAAATGTTTTTATACATTTGATGATTAATAAATGTTTTATGTCACACCTGTATTTTAATTAGTCATAGCTGTATTTTGATTAGTTATCAAAAAATTAAGAGAGAAGAAAAGAAAGAAGATTAATTACATTTTCCATACTACATTGTTTACGAGTTTGAATGTCAATAACTTGCTTCGTAATAACGGTAAAAATAAAGAGTTTTGTATTATTTTACTATTTAATCCCTTTTTTTCTAGTCCCTTTATCCTATTTTTCCCTTTTTTTATGCAATCTCATTATATTACTAAAATTGTTCTACGTGCAGAAAAAACACAAAAATAAAAATCGGGGGCTCCTTTGGGGATGCCATTGGGGGAATATAAGACCGTAGTCTCGGTGGGAGATTCCTTTGGGGGTTCCCCACTAGAGGCGAGGCGTCAAGACCGGAGTCCCGGTGGGGAGTTCCCTTTTGGGAACTTCTTATATGAGGCATGGCATGTAAAAAGATCGAGTCCTGGCTGCCTGGGCGGGGCCTTGCGTCCTTCCGAGGTAGTTTGAGACAAGGCACCCCACGGAGCTGAGTTTATGCTTAATTGTGTGTCCAGCTCAGGGAAGGCGAGGAAACTGCAGGTGTAAAAAATTAAAAAATTAAAAAAAATAAAAACCGGCAAAGTTTTATGTCTTTGGCTATTGAAATTACCCTTGACGAATTACTATTTAGAAAGAAAATTAAGTGGAACAGTAAAATATAAAGAATGTAATTGACGAATTATTTAAAAAATTATTTTACTCTTTGTGTAAAGTTGAGATACAGAAACCATAGCGATCTTATGACCCTACCCATTTACTGACTGAACCAAGATTAAAATATATCAATGGCGCGTTATCGTACGAAAATTTGATAAAAATCACTTCATTCAGCCTGAAGGTAACAAGAAAAATGATGAAAAAAAGTAGGTCTAATATTTCTTCCCCTGAATGAAATTATCGAATTTCATAATCAAGTTGAAGTAATTGAATCGTCAAATTTGTAAAAGAATGTGGCTTTGAATCCAGAAACGACGAAAAAAATGTTTTTCACTCTCATTCTCTATTCGGATACAATCAGATAGTATTTTCCCTGCTATGGGCATTACGTGAAAAAATATATTTACCCCTTAAAAAAAAAATAGAAAATTACGGGGCCACTAAGAGGTTCATATCTCCTTGTTTCCTTAATCGAATGTGATCAGAATTAAACAGCATTAATGCCCCATATAAAGAAATTATCGTGTGAAATTTAATTCAAATCGGTTCATCCACTCCAGAAATACTAAGAAAAAACATACTAACATACACATCTTTTCGGAATTTTTCAGTGCTGAAATTATGTTTTTTGCTTAGAGAGGGCCATGCAACGTCGCGTCTGGCAAAACTGTGTCATGAAAAATTTTATCTGGTTAGCATTCTTTTTCTTACATTGTTTAGACATACGAAAGCAAAGAAAGAAATATTTTTGTTTTCCAGACTTTCATAAAAAGTATTTCTTCAATTAACCATTATTAAAAAAATATAGCTATATAGCTAGAAATGGATATATTAAAAAAATTAAGAAAACTAATGTGTTTGTTCTGGCAACTTATACCAGAATGCCGTCTTCAAACTCTGAAAAATAATTCAACACCATCTACATATAATGTTTTTTTTTCTTATCTGTCACCATTCTCTTTTATTTCTAGGTAAATTTTTCTTTATTCTTTACCTCACTCAAATTTCACTATCTTTATATTTTACTTAGCTTCCTTATTTCTTATGCATACAGAAATATACTACAAATATAATACTTATAAGACGCTTCCTCAAATCTAACCCCACCGTAAAACGCGTTCATTTTTTATGATCGAGAAAACATTAAATTTTCAGATTTCAACGGATATATCCATTTTGACTACCCCTGAATCCATTTTAACTAGTTTCGGTGTGTTGTCTGTACGTACGCATGTATCTCGCTTAACTCAAAAACGATTAGCCGTAGAATGTTGAAATTTTGGATTTAGGACTGTTATAACATCTAGTTGTGCGCCTTCCCTTTTGATTTCAATCGACTGGACCAAAAGTGTCAAAAATGCGCAAAATATAAAATATTTAGATTTTGGACTTTTTCTTAACTGCAGTAATAAGCCCTCATTGAGAGCTTTTCAACGGTGTATCATAAGTGGTACTTATTTTCATTGGTTCCCGAGTTATAACCAAATAAAATTTTAATTAATGAAATATTTGGATCTTACAAGGAAAAGGCACAGAAGTTCAAATCCTACTTCCTTTCCTTTTTTTTTAACTTTCCTTTTTTGTAATGTAAATATTGATTTATTTATTAACTCTGTTAATAAAAGTTAATCTCAAGTTAATTGTTAACCTCTGATTGTAAAAAGGTTTTTACAATAAATAATAATTCAATAATAACAATTAAATAAATAATAAAATATCGGAAGTTATTAATGAATAAAATTTTATGTACTTTTCATTTTAAAAGAATGTGTATACGTAATTTAATTGGGATACAAGGAAGTTACGTGGTGTCCACATCCGATTTTTTTTTACTGTTAAATCCTAACTTTTTCATTGTTTCTGGAGAAATAATAATATCTTCCGGTATACATTTTTATAAAATTATACGTAAATTAAATCTTACCATGTAAGAAAACAAACAATACGGATTTTTGCAATTACGGAAAAACTGTATAATCGATCTGAGAGAAAAAGTGCCACAAGTCAAAATCTTTATTCTTTTTTTTTTTTTTGTTACGACTTGTTAAAGTTTTCAGTTTTTCTTTCTATTTTTTTTTTCTTGGTAATACAACTTACTTGAACAATAAACAGTTTTTTTATACCATAACTACGCACAGAATTTACAAACAAGTATTGCACAAACAATTTGGATGTTTCTTTAAGCACAGTTTGTTTTTAAAACGTTTCTAATGTCATTATTTTTTATAAAAATTAATATGAAACTCAAAATTGAGATAAACCAGCCTCATTTACACATGACATAAAAGATTGATTTCTAATTTTATTCTTGAAAATGTAATACAAAAGTTAAACAACCAGAAAAAAGACACTACACAAAACCTAGAGATCAATTTTTTAACTACATGACTGATGTTATTCCAGATTTTTGTAAATTTTACATAAGTTAACTAAAAATGAAAATTTGAATCGTTTCACTTTTGTTGCAAATCATAAATATTTCAAATATGTTTAATTAAAAATGTATAATATTTCCAGTAAGAGATATGAACATTTTTTAAAAATAATTTAGTTCATATAGAAATTATTTTTTTTTTTTTTAATGCTTTTATTTACACTAGCATCATAAATTATAGTCTTTAGCGACTACAATAACACTATCACGTAATATTATATAAAACGACAAAAATCATAAAGAACAAAAATAAACAATAAAGACATTAATTTTATCTATATATATATATATATATATATATAATAGCGGACCCGACAAACGTCCTGACGCGGGATTATTCTGTAATAAATGCACATCACATAAATATAAGTAACTTATTTAAGTTAAAATTAGCAGGAATGTGTTCGAAATTTCATTAATATGACTATTATCAGTTTGTGATTGTTGTATTATTGTAATGGGTTTATTGATTAATTATGTGTAGTATGGGTAATATTTATTTTCACTAAATATTAAGATGTCCGATGAAAATTGAATTAAAAAATCGAAAAGTCGTAAAATTAATAATTAGTGTAATTAATAAATTTTCATCCACATTACTGCTAATTTTCACTTACATCATTCTAAACAAGTACCTCCTACATATTTTTTTTTTAATTTAATAATTTTGATGTTTCATAACCATGTAACAGCTTAATTAATCAATTAATAAAAAAATTAAAGCACTGTAAAAAAGCAATGTAGTTAAAATGTTAGTAGAAATTTTTATAATTTTTCTCATTCTTTATTTTAACATCTATTTTACCAAATTTTAGATAATTGTAAATAAAAATAATTTTAGAAAACTTTTTATAAAATTAATTAGATAAAACATAAATTCAATTTTTTAAATATACTTTAAACTATAATTATTATAAGTAACTTATATTTTAATTAACACACACACACACACACACACACACACACACACATATATATATATATATATACATAACTGGCTGTAATAAAAATTACAATTAAATCACAGAAAACCCGACGTATTAAAATAACCGGACTACAATTACAAATAAATAAAATAAAATAAATAAAAATCTGTTGAAAAAGATTATCAGATCGATGTAAAAAGAATGTAAGTGCAAGTAATTTCACCCTTTTTCCCAAATTGTTATTTTTTTCGGTACAAGAAACCGGGGTAAAACCATACAACGATGATAATATTACTCACTATTTTGTTCATAAAGAAGACGAGGTACAATAAGTATCGAATTGTTATTCATTTACTTTCCCTTGTTTATCTTTTTTATTTTTTATAAATATGTTTATGTAAATGTATGTTTGTTTTTATTTGTATTTGAATATAAAATGATAATACTGTTGATAAGCAAAATCAATTTTATTTACTGTAGCTTCTCTCTAACCGGTAGAAAACATATGCGTACGAAAACGTGGATAGAATTTATTTAACACTATGAATATCAATTTAAAAAAAAAAGGTTCTACATTTAAAATAAAAATAAACAACCGATTTAATCTGAATGATTTTTTTTACATTTCTTATAATCTATTACGATATTCCTCAGTTTTAGTGAATGGTTAGAAAATACAACAGCATGAATTACAAAACGAAGTTTAAAAATGTGGGTGTCATTTAGGTCTTGTCTTCGTTCCAACTAAGCGACATCATTTCATTGTGTGAAGTCGTCCTTCTGAATGTTCCAACGATAAAACCGGCATTTAGTAAAAAGATAGTGTGTGCGAGTGTGTTTATATATATATATATATATATATATATGTGTATGTATGTATACGGTCGTAGCAGGTGGCGGCCATGGTGTGGGTCATCGTACAGTGTGATCCCTGCCCGGTATCGCTTGCTACCCGGCTGGCCCCCGAGCCTGAAGTCGACCCGGATGCGACCCCGGCTAAACACTCGCTATGTACTAACATCCACCTGCTACATGTACTGTTTACCTGCCCGCCCGACTAGCTAACATGGTACTTCTTCCTCATATACGAAGGCAACGCCCTCTTGTAATATAGCCTATACTCAGATTATAAAATTAATTAATTACTTAAGACTAAAGATTAAAATATATTATTTTTCTAAATTGCACAAAATCACCTAGCTGTTAATTAGTCGATAAATTATTCTTAATCTACACCAGAATGATCTACGTGAAGTGTTAGTTTATATCGCTGATAATAATCTGAAAAATCCATTTATTAATTCAAAAAATATTCGGTTACGTAAACGAGGAAATTATTAATATACTAAAGCAAAAAACAAACATTCTTAAAAACTGAAGTGGACTTTTATTATAATAAAAATTTATTAGTAAAATTTAACATTTAAGTTAAAGAAGTTAACTTTATTTTCTTACATTGTAAATCATAATTACAACCGGTTTTAGTTGACCTAAGATGACATATAAATATGTAATTCCTAAGAACAACAAACAGCCATGCTAGGTTTACAAATATAAGTGAGGGATGAGGTGTTTTCGGTTGTCTTCTTTGTTGAGCCGTATTGTTATTACACATCAATATATCAAGCCCACTAAAATACATGTAATTTTTCTAAAAGCGAAAAGATAACTATATTATTATTTGAAAAAGCAACTGGATTTGTTGCCTCAGATGTTTTAAATGTCCCACAGCCTTAAAAAAGAATGGAGCAGGTAGTATAAAATAATAAATCAATGAGAATCTGGAGAATAGATTATAAACATACTGCTTTTATTCAATAAGGGAATATAAATTGCCGACTAAGGTATTAATGTAATATAATCGATTTTCTTTTGAATAAATTAATAAAATTGAAGTATACAAAATACTAAATTAAAATGAAATATTAATTTTAAGATTTATTACAGGCTACATATATAAAGTATCAAAACATAATGCTTGTAAATAAGTACCTGATACGAATCACAAGTCAATCCTGACTGAACGATAACCATTCTCAAAAAAAAAAAGTATCTTGTATCACAGGCTTAGTGAGAAAAGTGAGAATTGAGGTGATTTCCTTCAATGACCTTCTTCATTGACGTCTTAGTAAAGATGTTCGCATTAGAATGCCAAACCCTTAAAATGTAGGTAACATTCAACCCAATGAAAATACGATCATTATGTCCATCGTAGTGATGGGTGTAAACATCATTACTTTCAGAAAAATTTAACTACGACTGGTATCATGTATACTTTAGATGGTTTACATCCATCAAAACCATAAGAAAAAAGGAGGGTAATGTAATATTTTAAGCCAATGCTTTAACTTAGCAAGATCACATGAGGGACTATGTACTCATATAATTAATAAAATATACCTGAAAATGAAGCCGCCCCAGTGCCTCCCTTTACTTAACAAAAAAACTATTTTCCCTTATTTTTCCCTTTACAAATACGGGTGGTTAAATCACCCACAATTTTCAAAATTATTCATTAATTTTTAATTTATATTATTAATTAATATTTTTAATGTTTAAAATTATAATTACTATTATTATTATTATTATAAGATGTTACGGTAATACGTTTGTGTATTTATAAGCTAAAATATTTTTAGGTTTTTACAGGCTAAAACAACTTTTTCGTTAAAAATACTTTACAAATTTATTTTCGAAACATTTTTTTTTTAATTCTTTTTATTGTTATATCAAAAATTTCACGGAAACAAAAATATTAAAGTTTATGTACTTCCATTTTTCAGTTCTTGATATCTTTATAACTTTTTTTATTTCAAGTGGGTTTCAAGAAATCTTAGCTACATTTTTTTTTAACAACCCTAAACGTATTTATGATTACAAGAAACATTTGTCTTTCATAACTCGGTTATAATCTCTCCCATATTTCTACCCTAATCATCAAATGATATTTTACTAAAATATAATGTCACAAATTTGTGGTTTTATATGCAACCTTACATTGAAAATTAAAAAAAAAAACGAGTCTCATAACTACAGCTTAAATAGTCCGAGAAAATTGTTAAAAAATGGGATAAAAAGGCACATTAATTTCAGGTTTGGCATAAATCAATATCAAAAAATACCTTCAAAAAAAATTTATAACAAATTTAATTTTGAGAAAATTTATGAAATTACAGTCAACAAAAACCAAATACAATCTTTGAAAACTAAAAACCCCAAAATATTTTGTAGATAACTGCTGGAAATACTTATCTAGAACCCATTTTTTATTTTTTTATGACTATTATAACCGCTTCTTTTGGCAGTAGAATTTTAGTACAGTAATAATCAACAGATCTACACGAAATTTTTTCGCTAACCATAACTTCAAAACAAAGTGTTTTCAGATCAATGCTTATATGAATTTTGTTTAATATTTTCATGAGAGGAATACGCACATAATGTATGGCAAAAAGGTTCTGAAACACTCAGGTGTGTATATTCGAGGGTTATTTTTTCAAGGTCCGATCGCGAAATAAAAACCCGCACAAAAATCGGATTAACCTCTGCGCTTATGTGTTGCACAGCGTCTCTAGTATGGCCTTCAATCACGCCGCGTCACTTCGTTTAATTCTGAACACGCAGCTAGCACGTAAACATGTCTACAACAATAACATCTCCCGCCAAGTGTGAAGTGCGTGCGGTAATTCGATTTCTTCAGGCTGAGGGGTGTAATTCAGCTGAAATTCATCGACGAATAAGTAATGTGTACGGTGAAACTTCAATGAGTGACAGCAATGTGCGACAATGGTGCAAGAACTTTAAAGCAGGACGTACAGATATTCATGATGCAGGCGGTCAGGGAAGGAAGCGAGTGTCAACCGATGATCTCGTTGAGCGAGTGGATGAGACAATTCGAGAAAATCGTCGGTTCACAATTTCTGTACTGAGTGATACGTTTCCTGAAATTTCAAGATCAGCTCTCTACACCATTGCGAGTGAGAGACTTCAGTACCGCAAAACTGTGTGCGAGATGGGTTCCCAAGATGCTATCCGACCATCACAAAACAATGAGAATGGACACCTCCCTAACATTTCTCCAGCGCTACTACAATGAAGGAGAAGATTTTTTGAACAAAATTGTCACAGGGGACGAGACATGAGTCCATTTCGAAACTGAAGAAACAAAAGAACAATTCAAACAGTAGTAGCGTAGAAACATGGCTGAAAACACAGGCGACTGCGTTCTATGACGAGGGTATTGGAAAGTTGATACCACGCTACCACAAATGTCTAAATCGGAGTGGCGAGTATGTAGAGAAATAGCGTAACTATGTAAGTACTTGATACAAATAATTTGTTTTTTTATTTTCACTGTGGTTTTAATTTCGTGATCGATCGGACCTTGGAAAAAATAACCCTCGTGTATATATATTTATATATGCAAGTGAGTCTGAAGGAAAGGGAAATAATTTAGGAACTGATTTACATATGTCAAAAAACGCTTCGTTATCTAATTATGACTAGTGAAAGAATTCCCTCGGATTTCAGCCCCGCTGCAAAATTAGATCATACTGAAATCTTTACTGCGTTAAATAAAAGGAAAACATGATGGTTTCTTATGTGATTTAACTTGAAAAATCGAATAAAACTTTTCTCAGAACTGCGTCTCCCATAGTTTTCATGATATCCAACGTAAAACAGTAAACTTCGGTGAAAAAAGAAAAAAATACTTTTTTTTAGGTTTGAAATACAATAGTTTTGTTAAAGACTAATAAACGGGTAAATTTTATTATAAAAAAAATTATAGAGAATTTAATTTTGAGAAAATTGATGTAAAAGTCTATGATATACTTATGTAATAAGTGTGAAAATATAAATAAAAAAATAAATGTAATACGCAGGTACTGATTTCTTGAAATAAAGATTGACATTTTCTAAAATTTCGAAAAAAAAATTCTTTTTTCAAATTAATACAATTTTAAAGTTACGGTATAGTTAGTTTTTTAATAAAACAGAAGACCAATAATATAGTCCACATATTCGAAAGTAAAGGTTAGATCACATTTTACTTTTATAATAATTAATATAAAATAATGGCCTGTAATTTAATTAAATTAATTTTTATAAAACAGTAAAAAGAAGATAAGAAAGGAATAAATAAAGAGAGAGTGAATGAGATAAATAAAGACGAAAAAAATATAATCACGGGTGGGGGGAGAAAAAGTAAAATAATAATAGTGTTAAAAGAATTTCACATAACATAAAAGATTGGGCAAACCAAAATAAGGTAAGCCATCCAGATTTCCCAACTAGCGAGAATCTAATTTATAATTACACGTTACTGAAGATTATTAGAAGTGGGCGGAGCAAACTCCGTGAGGGAAAGAACTCGGCCTCAGCTGTCCCAAGAGATACGAGATACGCTATTTTTTTTTTCTTTTACAAGCAACGATTAATATTAAATATGTAGGTTATGTAGTCGTATGAGTAACCGACAATTAGAGCATATCAAATCAATTAAAATTAAATTTCATTAAAAAAAATAAGAGTAGTTTCGTAAAATATTGCATTAGGGTCTGACAAAAAAAAAATAAAAGTAAATCTGTAAAAAATTTAATTACACAAACACTGATAAAAAAAACGACTTAAATTTATAAAAAATCGTACGCTACCGAGCAATAAACCTGAATATCATTCAAATGCACCAAAATACAAAGTTTTAATTTTATACCTTTAAGTTTGCCATAATAATATTTATAAAAATAATAATTATAGAATTAAATTCATATTAACAAAGGAGTTTTACTCAAAATAGAAATTACAGTACTAAAAATTATACATAGTAATTATTTAAAACTAGCCAGTCAGCGCTCGCTTGCCTAGTAATTCCCGTCTAGCCCTGGACCCATGCTGTGTTCCTTATCTTCCTGATTGTGAGAATAATACTGATTAATAACAATTAAAGCCTGTAAAGGTCTGTTTCCTCTAACGTTTCCTTCGTCCTTGATGTAAAAGCTCTGATACGCTCCTGCTATAGACGAACATATCCCTTTTGGTTCCCCATTCTATTTCCGAGCATGATAATACGAACACACTTCTGTCATGGCGCCAATAAGTCCATGATCAGTGTACTTAATCTGTACATTATAGCTAAAGCCACTTCCTTATGTAACCGTGATAGCTCTACAATGACATCATATGAACTCGTGATCAGTTGAATTCCATCTCGCGTTGCAAATTTATTGCAGTTTGAGTCAAGGCATAACACTCTCGGTTAGCACAACTACCCGAAAATCAAGCACTTCAGCTGTTTCAAAAGACCGGGATACGCTCATTCTTTTAGCAGACTTTGAATAATAAGAAAGGTCACTTCTGTTTCTTGAAAGCATATTTTTTTAACTTTTGTCTATCCAATATCGATGAAAAAGTAAACAATTAAAACCCATAAAAGTTCGCTAAATGTGCTAATTTAAGTTAATTGTAATATTAACAATAATAATAATAATAATAAAAAACTCAGATCAACAAGAAATACAAATCAAAGACATCAAGATCAACAGAGGAATATTCCAGGATTACTCCCTCAGCGACTTACGGGTTTGCTTGTGCCTCAATCCTCTTTCAAATATATTGAACAACACATCCTTTGGCTTAAAAACAGACTACCTTAGATGGATATCAAGTTATATGCACAAAACAGAGAACAAATGCAGTCACTACTGAAAATAGTAGAAGAGTTCACATAAGATGCATGTATGCAATTTGGTATTACCAAATGTAGAATTCTTTACGAAACCGGAGGAAAATTCAGACAAGTAGAGACAACAGAAATACTCAACAATGAATTATTTGAAAACATGACACCACAAGAAACATACAAATACTACGGTTTTGAAAAAAATACACGCAGAGATCACAAAATTATTAAAGAATGACTCAAAAAGAGATGCGAACATAGACTTAACTGGTATACTCAAATCAAAACTTAACGTAAAAACATCATCAAGGCAATAAGTACATACGCAGCCCTGGTTCTAACATACTCCTTTGGAGTAATTAAATGATCAGCCAAAGACTTGGAAGATCTAAACCGTCTCAAAAGGACTAAAGTAACAGACAATCGTAAATTGCATCCAAATTCGTGCATTGAAAGAATTACAATTAGCCGGAAAGGAGAAGGAACAGGACTTACAGACCAAAAAATATTACACAACATTCAAATAGAAAACCAGAAGAACTTATTTTAAAATCAAAAACACGTCGCTCTACAAAGCAGTTAACAAAGCTGACAAGCAATATAATCCACTCAATCTATAACAAAAGGACACTCATAACATCCACACAACCGTAGTGCAACATAAGAAAGAATCATGGGCAGGAAAAGCACTAAATGGTAGTCACTATACCATAATGCAAGACTCAAACACAGATCGAACATTATCATATAATTGGCTCACAATAGGACAACTGTTCCCAGCCGGACTAGGATTAATAGGATTTGCACTAGCCGTACTAAATGAAGTAATAGCCACGAAAAACTACAGAAAATACATCATGAAAGAGAAGATTGAAACAAATACGTGCAGATAATGCCTACAATTCAAAGAAATTATCGAACGTATAACAGGAGGTTGTAAAATACACAGCGGCGAAAATAATTCACCAAGAACTTACAGTTTAGCATGGACTTATCGCAACACACATACCATACTACAAGTACCCATCTGAAAACGTACTAGAGAACGCAAACTACAAACTATATTGGGACAGATTGATACTCACAGAGAAATCAATTTCATGCAATAGACCAGACATTACATTAATCAAGAAATCAGAAGAAAATACGTACATAATAGATATTGTTATACAGAACGACAATAATTTAATATTAAAAGAAAGAGGGGAAAAATATATATATATTCCCTTTGCAATAGAACTGATGGAAAACTGGAAACAGAACTTAATAACAATAGTACCCCGATCATAATATCAGTCACAGACATAACAAAAAAAAAAAACAATGACACCTGTAGAAATTAGATCTCCCAGTACGTATTCAAGCCAACATACAGAAAGTCATAATTCTAAAAAGTGCAATCGTCAGCAAGTTCCTACAACAGACGAACAATAGACTTTGTACATTCCCGTCACATTATCTGAATAAACACTACGGTGAGAAACCTCAAAATAATATTAATAAATTATTAAATAAATTACTAAAATATTTAAAGTACATAGATCTGAACTCAGAAATGTTTTTCTTATACCATGGTTTAACAGAAATATTATGAAGTAAAAAAATTCATTTTTATTCTATATGAATATATTTAATGTTTTAAACCCCATTAGGAATATCGTGATAATTCTAATTGGAAGTAATGCATCTAAGATACAAATCTACAAAATTTTATTAAAATATGTCCAGTAATTTTTATGAGATGCGCATCGGTACACATATTACGTGCACACGCACATAATAAATTATCATTATCAAGCCGTAAAATTGGAAAGAAGGTAATAAAAAATTCACAAAGTACAACTAAACCAGTTGATTTAGTATCACAAACAAAATACTGTCAAATAAAATATTCCGCTTAATAAATTTATCATAATTACAATTTAAAATATTTTTACATTCGTGCGTAGCAGCAGTTTCAGATTTTTCATTAAAAAAATTGCTATTAAAAAAAATATAATAACTACATTCGGTATGAATTAATTAGCTAAATGCAATTTTCATGCCATCTATATGTCAATTAAATAAAATAATGTTGGCTCACTTATAAATAAACATTTACTTGTAAGCAAACTTATACGTTTCAGATTTTTACGATTTAGTTATTATTTAACTTATGACCGTGAAATCATATTAAAAACTGCTATTCAGAGATTATTAACTATTTTAAGTGAGGTTATTATGACAGGCATATACTTCAGACCAGTTTAACAACAACATTTTTATGAATTCATAGCAATATATGGTATAAAGGTGAGGGACAACCAAGATTAAACCGGGTACGCAAATAGTATTATATATATTTGATAATTTTTGTAATTAATTAAAAACTACACAATTGTTACACGACACAAATTTGATCACTTTTCCCTCATCTCATATCCTAGCAAGAAAATTACTCATACTATCCCGCAAGGGTACTAGAAAAATATTTTCCTGATATACTCTACACGCGCGCGCGCGCGCGCGCACATACCGGAAATTATCAATTATTTAATCGTAATTTTCTCTCAAAAAATACACTGTCATTTATGAAAATAAATTAAAAAAAAAATTAAAAATATTTTTACAATTAGTTCCCTGTTGAAAATCTCACAGTAAATACAATACTTAAAAACTAATAATAAAAACTAAGATCTCTTTTGGTAAAGCAATATAATTTCGAACATTGTAATTTTTTCCGTAAATTTTTTTATTATTAAGGTGAATAATAAATAAAAAAAAAACGTATATATAACTGTTAAATAAATAAATAAATATTTTACTATGATTGGTAGATAATAATACATTGCAAAGATTATGCCAGGAATGAGAAGGTGATCTCTACTTCACCAAGGTGATATATTAGATCGGACCATCTCAAAACTTGTAATAAAAGTCTCTAATTAACATCTTTAAAATAACAAATATATTAAATAATAACAAAATAATACACGAAGCTATTGAAAAAATTATTAAATTATTATTTTTTTTATTAGAATAATTAAAAAATTCATCAATAGAGATTGATTCTACAAAAGAAAAAAATTAAATTTTATTTTAAATCTATTTTATTGGATATCATGTAAATTAGTCAAAATTTATTAAAAATAGCAATGGAAGCATTAAAAAGCCCCTGTTTTATAAGCCGAAGTATTATACTGAATTATTTGCGAGAAATCAATTCTGTTTTGTTTATTAAAAATTAAGTTCATTAAAACCAGTGAATATTTATTTACAAAAATCGTTGAGAGGGAGCCCCTTTAAAATATATCTTTAAAAACACAAATAATAATTAATCAATACATCCTTTCCCTTTCCATTGATTAAAAAAAAATAAAAAAACTCATCTGAAAACGTACTAGAGAACGCAAACTACAAACTATATTGGGACAGATTGATACTCACAGAGAAATCAATTTCATGCAATAGACCAGACAGTCTATTGCATGGGTCCACCCATGCAATAGACTGATGAAACTCTCAATAGACTTGATGGAACTCTCGACTTCCAAATCAGCTGATAGACGCGTTCACCACTAGACCAACCCGCTGGGTTTCTTGAGTTATCTATATAAAAATTATCTTTATGTATTGATCCCTGAAGAATAAATTATGAAATTAATTAATAAATAATAAATGATCTTTGAAAATTATTTTTTTAAATACTCTCTTCCGTAGAGATGGACACTAAGGTATCGATATATATACGAATTAAAGAGAGGATTTGGTAACAACAGAAAAAATATTTAATAAAATAAACTAATATTGTCATCGTTTGTTTATAGTCGCATCAAAGATAATAGTCATTAGCGACTTAAATAAAATTAGGTGATCATAAATAATTAAACAATAAACATGAAACATTGGATAACAATCTGAAAATGAACAACAAATGGGTAACAAATTATGAAACATCATCACTAGACTATTTTCATTGCCCACACAGTATTCTGTAAGGGATTTCACGTAAGTAAAACCGCTAAATCAAATTCTTCATTCCACCACCACAGAGAAACCTCATCAATGTTTTAATTTATTTCTTCCTGTTGAGTAACCCTTCATATCTTTTTCTTTTTCTGCTTAGCCTCCGGAACTAACTTCAGAGGAAAATGAGGATTATATGTAAGAATGTAAATGAAGTGTTGTAGTCTTGTACAGATTCAGGTCGACCGTTCCCTAAGATGTGTGATTAATTGAAATCCAACTACCAAAGAACACCATTATCCACGGTCTAGTATTCAAATCCGTATTAAAGTAACTGCCTTTACTAGGATTTGAACCTGAAAACTCTCGCCTTCGAAATCAGCTGATTTGCACGACAAGTTCACTACTAGACCAACCCGGTGGTTAAACCCTTCAAATCTGAACCCAAAATTAATGGTCGGCGAATAGACCGGAACATTGAGCAATGATATTAGTAACCATTTTATCTTGCACGATTCACTGTTCTGCTGAGGACAGCCAAATAGATGGGCGTGGGTTAAGTTTGTGTGCCCGATCCTCAGCCGGGTTAGGATGACTTGGTTTCTTCTGTTCTTTGTGATATAACGTTTCTCGAAGATGTTCTCTCGGATGCCGTATAAGACCCTGGGAGGACTCACCAGCTAGAACCTAATCCACTGAGTACGTAGTCTGACACGGACTGTCTTCATGAAATCGCTCTCACATGTTAATTATAATGCGAAGCCATTTGTTACCGCTCATTTGGTAGCCTCATAAGCTCGTTCATTCCTGAGGATGCCGCAGTGGCCCAGAACCCATCCAAATACAACTTTTACTCTTGAGAGGGTATCATAGTTTGACTGATGGGTTCAGATCGTCTGCAGATCAAGTTCTCAAAAACACTCATAGGGTCAGTTATTATCAAAAAGCTGTCGTCACTACTGGATGACGTCCGAATCGGCATATCTGATATAGAAAATACAAGCAGTTCAAAAAAAATTATAATTATTATAATTTATTTAGTTTTATTTCGAAATGTCGGCTCTGTTTGAAACATGCACCGATAAAATAACAGCGTGATATGATAAGTTTTTTAATTTCTTCAATGTAAAACCGAACAAAATTCACTCACGGATGTTAAAGGAGTATGGTAAAAAGTGTATTAACGGTGCATATTTTCGTAAGTGGAGCGAACAGTATAAATCGGGCAGAACACTTGCCACCGAATTTTATCGTAGCGTAAGTACGAAAGTGTTTTTCACTGAAGCTTTGTAAATCTCCATTAATGATATTTTTCGCACTGACAGACGCAAAACAAATTAGAAATTTGCTGAACTTCAACGTGTATGTCAGCACTGCCGATTCCACTAAACAAATTTATTGAATTACCGTACAAGCTGAACAGAGTGGGTTCCGAAATGATCAGTTTAAAATCACAAAGACACCTGCTATCACATTTGTACGGAACTTAAACGACTTTTTTTAGATCGCGTAATAACTCGTGATGAAACATTTCAAATCAGAATGTAGAGTGAAAATATCAGAGTTCATTGTTAGGAAAAAATTAAAAACTTTTGCCAAACGTAAAGTGTTGCTAATACTGTTAGCGCTTATTTGAAACAACGTAAAATCAACAGTGAGTACCATTGTAATATGCTAGAAAATAAAAATGAAATCCGCACTATCTCAAAGGCGTAACTCTTCCGCATGATTACGCTCGCTCTTATACCGATCAAAGTAGAGTTAAGCTACTAAAAAGTCGACTTCAGATGTTTTCTTATGGCGACCGGAAGCGTGGTTGGGATATCCACGTTACAGTCTAGATCAATGTATCAACTTTTTTTTTGTCTATTACTCCCAAACGGTCTTTATATGGAACCGAGTTCAACAGCAATGAACGGGTCAGTAATGCGGTACAAGAATGGTTCAGAAATTAAGGTGAACAATTACTTTACTACTGGAATAAAAAAGTTCATAGAAAGATGGGACAAGTGCCTAAATGTAGCTCAGGAGTATATTGAAAAGTATCGTTAATTTCATTGCCATCGAATAAATAATAATTTTCGACAATCACTTGTCTCTAATTTATGAGTATTAAACTATGCTCTTTTATATATACACATATTATATACTATATTTAAAAAATGTTGATCCATCTAGTAGAAATAAATGTTAAAACAAATCAAACAGAATATGAATCGATATTTGTGTTCAAACCGGAGAGATATAACTTTATTTATAAAAGACTATAAACATAGTACCGACTGGTAATAAGTATAATTATTCTAGGAAATTGCCAGTAAAATATTTTTAAAACGTATTAATATTTTATTACTTTTTAAATAACCAAATATCAAGGACAGAAGTTATTGAAGTTAAATATCAAAACGAAACAACTATAATTTTAAAAGTAACAGCAATAAACACACACACACAAATATGCATGCATATACAAATATGGGAGGAACACAATATTTATGCTAACTCTTAAAATAAAATAAAATATAAAAAAAACTTTAAAATGTTTGCATAATTTATAGGCAAATTATGTCATAAAGTTGTATAAAATATTCTGCTAGAAAACTGCTAATGAGTTTAAGTAACACTAAAAGAACAAATGAAATAAAAATATAAAATATAATAAAATAAAACTGTAATGCTTTTAGTGTTGATCTGCATAAAGAGATCTTTGTTGTAATACAGTATAACATTACTCAATAAGGAAGCTGTATTTGTTGTTGATCTAATAGAACAACAAGCAGGCGGTGTTTTGGCAAGACAGGTGCGAAGTGTAATCTGAAGGTGCTAAAATATTTCACCGTTGGTATACTATTTTTTTCTCACACATTCGCTACTGATATAGACAAAATTTTAAAGTAGAATTTAGATCTCGTAAAACTGTTACCAATTAATTACTAATGAATTTAATCGGCTACTGTTTAAAAGTTTGTTTATTTATTTTTTAAAGATGAAATTATTTTTATATAAATGTTATAAACAATAACCGGTTATTTAGGAGAAAGTGGTTTACTTTGATCAAAAAATAATAACGACCCTACGCAATTTAAAAATAAAGTAGTTTATATTTAATAGCGACGTTCTAAAAAAAAAAATGATAGTTATAATCAATATTACTATTATGTTTTAATATTATTTTATCGTGATATAGTTATCTAAACTGAAACAGATTTTTTACACCACGTTGCACTGTTAACTAATCAGATTAATCTTTTGTGTTTCAAGTAGCATTCAGTTTCATTTAGACATTCTTCAATTCTTAATCTTTTGCATTCTCTCATTTTTTTATGAGAGCATGAAAAAGTATCTCACTGATCCTTCAAACAAGTGACTCACTCAACTGAGACTGAAGTTTTTCCTTACTTTTTTTAAAGGTTATGTACCATTCTTTTTAGGTTCATTAGGCTCATAGTTGCTATTGATGTTACGCAATAACGAGTCAATATCACCAAATATTTTTATTCTTCTGAACGGTCTGTCATTTTAACTGTTTTATTGTCACGTTATTTTAACTGTCACTTTAACGAAAATAATGTCATCATTTTAATATTATTATAACTGCCAGTAGCAAGAAAAGTTCACTCGGATCTCTTGATTGAATATACCTAGGATTGTTATTGATAATTTATTCTTTCTTCCGGTGTAAAAAAATGATCCGAATGCATAATTCCAGCTGATGAATCGATGCGCATATAATAAGAGACAATGATCCATTTTGTTAAATTTTGATTTCGCTTGGATCTTCGCTAACTAAATTTAACAGCTCCTGACTTCTTGTTTGTCTACATGAAGTAGCAGGTCTATTATTTCAACAACCCTCAATCAAGAGACATTTTTTTCCCCTGTTTAGTCTCCGGTAACTACCGTTTAGATAATTCTTCAGAGGATGAATGAGGATGATATGTATGAGTGTAAATGAAGTGTAGTCTTGTACATTCTCAGTTCGACCATTCCTGAGATGGGTGGTTAATTGAAACCCAACCATCAAAGAACACCGGTATCCACGATCTAGTATTCAAGTCCGTGTAAAAATAGCGTGTAATAGCTGGCTTTACTAGGACTTGAACGCTGGAACTCTCGACTTCCAAATCAGCTGATAGACGCGTTCACCACTAGACCAACCCGGTGGGTTTCTTGAGTTATCTATATAAAAATGATCTAACCATTCTGTATATATTTAATATTTTGTTATTATTATTATTATTATTATTATTATTATTATTATTATTATTATTATTATTATTATTATTATTATTATTATTATTATTATTATTATTATTATTATTATTATTATTATTATTATTATTATTATTATTATTATTATTATTTTAATTAGCTTACATTAGCACATTTAATGATTTTCGAATAATATTTAGAATAATAATAATATTTTTTTTTTTTTTTGACTTCAGTCATTTGACTGGTTTGATGCAGCTCTCCAAGATTCCCTATCTAGTGCTAGTCGTTTCATTTCAGTATACCCTCTACATCCTAAATCCCTAACTTAATAATAATTAATTATTATTAATAATAATCATTATTATTATTTAATAATAACAATTAGAAGTGGAAAAATAATAATATTGGAAAAATAATTATGTTGAAAAATTAATATTCTTGGCAATTTTGAATTGGAAATTTGACTAAGTAACCTTCAGACCTATCAGACCTAAGAAAGAAGGAAAGCAAAGCAGCGAAGAATCAAGAAAGCCGTCTCAATGACTGCGTAGAAAGCACCGATCAGGAGATGTAGAAGAAACTTCTACACCTAGATTCTTCCTTCGTAATCAAATTCACTAACTGAGAGGCAGTCAACTGCTTCCGGAAATTCCGTGCACTTCTTGCCGGTAAAAGATTACATTTGCACCTTCACAAAATTCTCAACCAGGCGGATTCCTACGAGATCATAAAGATTCTAATATCGAAACGAATTTTAGGGGGTGGACTGAAAGAAAATGACGCTGGGAGAAGAAAAAACTCTTGAAACCTTCCCATGAACTTTCATTGATTCAGAATTAGAAAATAATCGGAACCCAACCCTGCCATCAATTAAATTCATTTCCATCCATACACTTGTGTCCCATTAACTTAAACAATTCATCAATTCAAGCAGAAAGTTTATACCGAAATAAGAAATTTTGAAGTTATAAATCCTGCTAAATAAAAAAATATATGCTGTGAAAAGAGCCAAAATTCTTAGCAAAAGAATGAGGATATTTAAATGATTAATATTCATTTAAGAACTTTAAAAAACGTCGAAGATATGTATTTTTAAAAAAAATGTAAATGTAAATATATGTAAAAAATGTATTAAATGTACATGTATGTATTTTAATATGT
This sequence comes from Lycorma delicatula, assembly GCF_047948215.1. NCBI lineage: Eukaryota > Metazoa > Arthropoda > Insecta > Hemiptera > Fulgoridae > Lycorma > Lycorma delicatula. The sequence goes on along the minus strand of NC_134460.1, from coordinate 35,328,498 downwards.
AAAAATGTATTTTTTTTAAATTTAAATCTTTTTCCAAGTATTACATCATTGAATGTATAGCAACCTTGTCCACTCAAAATATAACCAAACTGAGATTTTGCTATTGTATTTTCAATGATTCACCACATTATTTCTACACGTTTCATCTTTTCTATCTTACTATTTCCTCTTGTATTCTCCACACCTACATTCCAATGTCTCTTACCTCTCTTTCTTCCTTTTTTTGTGTCCCTTTTCAAATCCACACAAAAGTACACCTTAAATATTTTTACAATTCCACTTCCTTACTAATCTGATTTTCGGCGTGACATCTGTGCGTGCGTACGTATCTCGCATAACTAAAAAACGATCAGCCGTAGAATGTTGAAATTTTTTATTTGGAACTGGTGTAACATGTAGTTGTGCAGCTCATCATCTGATTGCAATCGAGTTGCCCAAAAAAGACCAAAATCCAAAAAAAAATTGGATTTTGGGCTTTTTGTTAACTACAGTAATAAGCCCTCATTAAGAGACTTTCAACGATGTATAAGAAGTTGTACATATTTTCTAGAGCTGTAGCTAAATAAAATTTTAATTAATGAAATATTTGGATCTTACAAGAAGGCACATCGGTCGAATCCGACTTCATTTCATTTTTTTGTTTTTTAATTTAAATATATTGATTTAGCAGAATTTAAATATAAATCAGCAGAAGCAAACTTAGGCGGAATAAAGAGAACTGGTAGAAAACCTTGGGTTCCAGACGATATATTGCAGCTGATGGATGAACGTAGAAAATATAAGAATGCTGGTGATGAAGAAAGTAAAAGGAACTATCGGCAATTAAGAAATGCTATAAACAGGAAGTGCAAACTGGCGAAAGAAGAGTGGATTAAAGAAAAGTGTTCAGAAGTGGAAAGAGAAATGAACATTGGTAAAATAGACGGAGCATACAGGAAAGTTAAGGAAAATTTTGGGGTACATAAATTAAAACCTAACAATGTGTTAAACAAAGATGGTACACCAATATATAATACGAAAGGTAAAGTCGATAGATGGGTGGAATATATTGAAGAGTTATACGGAGGAAATGAATTAGAAAATGGTGTTATAGAGGAAGTTGAGGAGGATGAAATGGGAGAAACAATATTGAGATCTGAATTTAAGAGAGCATTAAATGATTTAAATGGCAGAAAGGCTCCTGGAATAGACGGAATACCTGTAGAATTACTGCGTAGTGCAGGTGAGGAAGCGAATGATAGATTATACAAACTGGTGTGTAATATTTATGAAAAAGGGGAATTTCCGTCAGACTTAAAAAAAAGTGTTATAGTCATGATACCAAAGAAAGCAGGGACAGATAAATGTGAAAAATACAGAACAATTAGTTTAACTAGTCATACATCAAAATCTTAACTAGAATTCTATACAGAAGAATTAAGAGGAGAGTGGAAGAAGTGTTAGGAGAAGACAAATTTGGTTTCAGGAAAAGTATAGGGACAAGGGAAGCAATTTTAGGCCTCAGATTAATAGTAGAAGGAAGATTAAAGAAAAACAAACCAACATACTTGGCGTTTATAGACCTAGAAAAGGCATTCGACAACGTAGACTGGAATAAAATGTTCAGCATTTAAAAAAAATTAGGGTTCAAATACAGAGATAGAAGAACAATGCTAACATGTACAGGAACCAAACAGCAACAGTAATAATTGAAGAACATAAGAAAGAAGCCGTAATAAGAAAGGGAGTCCGACAAGGATGTTCCCTATCTCCGTTACTTTTTAATCTTTACATGGAACTAACAGTTAATGATGTTAAAGAACAATTTAGATTCGGAGTAACAGTACAAGGTGAAAAGATAAAGATGCTGCGATTTGCTGATGATATAGTAATGCTAGCCGAGAGTAAAAAGGATTTAGAAGAAACAATGAACGGCATAGAAGAAGTCCTACGCAAGAACTATCGCATGAAAATAAACAAGAACAAAACAAAAGTAATGAAATCTAGTAGAAATAACAAAGATGGACCACTGAATGTGAAAATAGGAGGAGAAAAGATTATGGAGGTAGAAGAATTTTGTTATTTGGGAAGTAGAATTACTAAAGATGAACGAAGCAGGAGCGATATAAAATGCCGAATAGCACAAGCGAAACGAGCCTTCAGTATGAAATATAATTTGTTTACATCAAAAATTAATTTAAATGTCAGGAAAAGATTTTTGAAAGTATATGTTTGGAGTGTCGCTTTATATGGAAGTGAAACTTGGACAATCGGAGTATCTGAGAAGAAAATATTAGAAGCTTTTGAAATATGGTGCTATAGGAGAATGTTAAAAATCAGATGGGTAGATAAAGTGACAAATGAACAGGTATTGCGGCAAATAGATGAAGAAAGAAGCATTTGGAAAAATATAGTTAAAAGAAGAGACAGACTTATAGGCCACATACTAAGGCATCCTGGAATAGAGTTGCTTTAATATTGAAGGGACGGGTATAAGGGAAATATTGTGCAGGCAGGCAACATTTGGACTAAATGTAGGAAAAAATTATGTAGGCAGGCCACGTTTGGAATATGTAAAACAAATTGTTAGGGATGTAGGGTGTAGAGGGTATACTGAAATGAAACGACTAGCACTAGATAGGGAATCTTGGAGAGCTGCATCAAACCAGTCAAATGACTGAAGACAAAAAAAAAATATTGATTTATTGATAATTATTAACTTCTTATTGTAAAAAAAATTAAAATAAATAATAATTCAATAATAACAATAAAAAAAAAAAGATAAAATAAGAAGTTATTTGTGAAATCAAATTTTATGTACTTTTCATCTAAAAATAAAAATGTTTGTATGTAATTTAATAAGCGTATAAGGAAGTAATGTGGTGTCCACATCAAATCTTTTTGTAACTTGAATATTTAGTTAATTCTTCGTTCTTTTATTCAGACATTCATTGAGTTATCTTCTATTTTCATTATGCATGTTTTCTTCGAATTAATTTTCATAATATATTCTCTCAAAATGATTTTTTTAATTTAGTTAAATATCCAATGCTTTACTACCTGTGATCTTAAGAAAGACTTTATATGATCTCTGATCTTCAAAAGAAAATTTATTGTTTACATTATCTTAGCACATATCAGATAAAGTTATGGGTGGTTAATACGACCTTCGTCTTATCCTCTTTCTTGTTCAAAGCAATCACTTTGTAAATTAGTCTTGAAATTAAAAGATACGCAAATTGTTCAAAATTATTTTCATTTTCTGATCTTGAAAGAGCTTCTACCCAAAATTTAATTTTGATACACTATATAACTTATAACTTACGTCTTCATTAATGAAAATTTGATACAGTGAAATCAAATTTGATTCCAAATCAGAAAGTATCTAATCGGATACCTAATTTTTAGATTATAACGTAATAAAGACAGAATATGAAATCTAAAAATGACTGAAACCAATTTCACTATAAAAACATAATGAGAAGGTCGAAAATGTTTTCTGTAGGGGCATTTGTTAATATATATATTAATGTTAATTTATTATAATTTAAAATCACTCAAAAATCTATTTTTAAAAAACCTTTTTTTAAATGATTTTAATTCTTAAAAAAATAATTTTCTTCAGTAATAATGAATTAAGTTTAATTTCTAATTCGAACTTTACCGATTATCAAATTATTATTAGTATATATTATTAAACAATATATACAGATCATCAGATAAAAAAAAGCTGATGACGCAGTTGTACGATTTTCCGTTACGCGGTTAAAGCCGCGTTCCTGGTAAGTCCTACGATTGTGGGTTGTTTCTGATAAGTGGCTTACACACACATAAAAACATAATTCAAATTGTTTATCATTTTATTTAAATATAATATTTTTTTCGTTTATTTAATTGAATGATTCTTAACAAAGCGCGCCCGCATACTGTATTTAATTCGCCCGGTTGTGGCGGTACTAGCCGGCGATGGTCAGCACTGCTTAAACTAATGTAATTTCACAACTTAAATAAAATAAATTTCGCTTGTACGGTAGTTAGACTGTTGTATTCGCAAGGCTTAACGTACCAGGTTCCGAGTCGTCCGGGCGATCGAATTTGAGACCCAGCCAGACCGAGTTACTATTCTTAACTTTAAATATTATTCATTTATTTCATTTTACCGCTCACCTATGACGTCACAACACAGCATACGATTATACCAGCATTTTTTGTGGTGGGGGTGTGATTTTGAAAAAAATATTTTTACAAATATTATTATTTTTTAATTGTTAAAAAAATGTGCCTGAAAAATATATGATCTTAATCAGACGAAATTTCGAGATATTGATGGTGACCTTGCTTTCTGCCTCACCCCTTGACCGTTAAAGCTGAAAATTTAATGGCATCAATGCCCCTTACATAGAATTAATCTAACCAAGTTTTGTCAAAATCGGTCCAGTTGTTCTGGAGATATAAGGTGATTTAGAATCTAAAACCGAACATATGTACATAAAAACATTAACATCCGGAAAATTTTCTTCCGGTTTTATGGATTTTTGTGTTCCTTAGGTGTCAAAACGTCAAGATCTGGTGAACAGAATATACCGAAATTGGACCGATTACAATACAGAGTACTTTCTCTTCTAGACCATATAGCATTGCTATTGCGCTATCTAGACGGAAAGGTAAAAATCAAGCATGTTGAATATTTTTCTAATATTTAGAAGTTAAATGGAAATGTGATTCCTACCTCTAAGCATAAACAGAAGCAGACCGTAAGCAAAGAGAATTTTTGATCCGTAGATAAAAAAAATATTGCAAGTTCTAAATATTTATTTTAGAAAATTTTATTTTACTAAATGCACAATTTTTGTTGTCTAATGCACGACTTAAAAAAAAAAATACTTATTGCAAAATATAAAAATATTTAAAAAAAATTACTCTTATAAGATCGTGTGAAATTTATGGAATATGTTGCAACAGCGACAAAAAAATAAAAAACGTTACTTTCTTTATTGAGTTATTCGTGAATTGATCGTCATGCTGGTGACTTTAACAAGTCAATTTTATAAAATTAAATGTAATTTTAGTCTGATGACTGTATTTGGCTAAATTACGTTCGGCATCAGTGCTTGCTTATCTATTTTGTGATGTAATCACGTGCTTCATCCCGCCCGGCCGCTTCATACACAGCAACAACAACAAACACTATGTGATACGATCACGATACGGTTGGTAAATAACGATGCCTAGAACTTTGCCAACGAAAATTGGGCGAAACAAAGAAACAAGATCTTTTTACTTAATTTTAACCTCTTCATTCATAATGTATATATATATATATAACTTAGGTATTTACAACGTAAATTCTTTAAAAAAAAAATCACAATTTACCAATTATATGATTATATATGTTATTATAATGATGCAAATTATTTAATAACCAACACATTAAGTTAATAAGTTCAATCGGTATTAAATAAATTATAAGTTACGAAAAAATAATTTTATGAATTTTTAGGAGGTCCGTCAGACTACCACGATGATTATTTAAAGTTATTATAAAGTAATAGTGAATTAAAAAAAAAAAACAACACATTTTAACGTATTAACCTATATTCTGCCCGGTTTTTTCTTGTGATTAGTAAACAGATAGATAAAACTTTAGATAACAACATAGATATTACCATATACCCAGACATTTTATACTGGTTTACATAAATGGAAAAAAAAATATTGCTTTTCAAACGAACCAAACAAAATTTTTAATGAACCAAGGACAAAGGTTTTGGTTTATATGATTAATATTTAACCGACAAAAATATTTCAATATACGTATGAAATTATCTTACTGTCGCGTGTTCATGGTTGGACAAGAATTTTGAGAAATAGCCCTCGTTAAAATTCAAAAAGTGTAATTTAATTTATTCTTTCTAGAGTGACTTACTGTGTACAACATTAGGTAAATTATTTCACAAATTCAATTCTGATTTTTTTGAATATTTTACAATTTCTATTACAAAATTAACAAGTAGTTTTAACAGTCAAATCAATCACAATATCAACAATTAAATTTATACAACAATTATTTACTTCTAACGTTCACAAAGGAAACTAGCTTAAAATTTTATCAATATTTGCTTAATTATCATTGGTAAAAGATGTGTTGTGTTCAAAATATTAAAAATTCGAGCATTATAATAGCAAAGTATATATAATATTTAAAATTGTTGTTAAGATAATAATTACTATTATTTTCTCAGCTAAGACATTAGTAATTAAAAAAGAGATAATTAATAATGAAGAAAAGATTGTGGAAGAAATGAAAAAATTCCACTACAACATTAAATATTCGATGGAAAATGAGAAGGAACATTCATTTTTTAAAACTACCAATAAAAAGAAATAATACTATTCTAGATTTTGAAATATATAGAAAAGAAACCTATACAAATACTATCATACCTTATGACTCGAATCACCCACTGGAGCGTAAATCAGCTGCTTTTAGATACATGATGGATAGAGTACATAAATTTCCGTTATAGAAACCAGCATATAAATAAGAGTTAAACACTCTTTCAAATAACAGAAAATAACGGGTATAAAAAAGAAATGATCATAAAAATGAATAAAAGTAGAAGTAGATTAAATGAGATTAAAACAACAAACAATAAAGAAATCTTTAAATGGAATACATTAACTTTTTTTCGTGCCAGATCCGCTCTGACGGCAAGTGCGGGTCTCTTACCCGCTAAAAACACCTCCCCATCTAGTCGCTCAGGGGGTCGGACTACTCTTTTTTTCTGTTTAGCCTCCGGAACCGCCGTAAGGTATTACTTCAGAGGATAAATAAGGATGATATGTATGCTTGTAAATGAATTGTAATCTTGTGCATAGTCTCAGAATGACCATTCCTGAGATGTGTGGTTAACTGAAACCCAACCACCAAAGAACACCGGTATCCATGATCTAGTATTCAAATCCTTATAAAAGTAATTGCCTTTACTAGGATTTGAACCTTAGAACTCTTGAGTTCGAAATAAGCTGATTTGCGACGACGAGTTCACCACTAGAACAGCCCGGTGGGCTGCAGGGGCAGGACCTATACCGTATGGTATGCACACAGCCCCTGTGCGATCAATCGGGCGCTCTTATTGCCGCCTTGGGATAGCCCAGGCAGCTTCCCTGAGGAGCCATTGATGGACAACGTCTCCGGAGAGGCCCCGCCGTCCGCCCCTGCGGACAGGGGCGGACGGCGGACCTTGCTCCAGCATATCAGCCCTAAGACCCCTCCATCTTATGCACGAGAATATTACAAGATCAGCGCTGTCCCGCTTACCACAATCATTGCAGGTCTCTGTATTGCTCCTGTTCATTCTATGTAAATTATCTCAAAACTTCCATGTCCTGAGAGGAAGTGGGTGAGCTCATGACTTATATTCCCATGCTTCCTCTCACCCAGCTCCCCACATCGAGGATGGGCCTTTGTGTCCATCTTCTTGTAGCTGCGACCTCCTATCTGTTAATCCAGCCTCTGAACATCGCGTCAGCAGCCGTTTTCCTGCCGTAAATTAACATTTACTTTGAAAGGAATTTACCCAATTAAACAGTTCTTCAGGAAATATAATATAAAAGTGGTTATAATACAAATAACATACTAAAAATGATTTTTAATATAGCATTGAATATAAGGTATTGGAATATACATAATAAAATAATAATATAAATAATATAATATATAAACGTATTTATAACATAATATAATAAATGTATTGGAATACACAAAATAAAATGTAAATGCAACGCAACATACATTAGACAAACGGGAAGAAAATTAAAATTAAGATATAACAAACACATGAGATGTTTAAAAATCAAAAACACAAATCTAAGTAAGCTTTTAATAAAAGAAGGACGTAGCCCGAAATGAAAATAGAAGAATCAATGAAATTAATTCACAAATGTGTTAAAAGAAGAAAAATGAACATTTTAGAAAATCTAGTAATAAAAATAAATATAATAAATAAAAAAGAAACAATAGAACGATCATAATTGAACAGCTCAACAATCAAGCGGATTTCCCTTTCAAGAACCACAATTTATTGAAAACAGGAAATAGATAAATAAAATTAAGAGATAAATAATTATAACCTTTGATAACAAATAAACAAGAAGTTCAGTTAAGACATGACGTCAAAGGTAGGGACAGGGGTTGACTAAACGCTATATAAAGATGAAAAGAAATTTAAAAGTACCACTACAATAATTGCAGACAAGGAGTGGTTCTGAAACGCGTCAACAAGTAATAAAATAATGAAGCTATGAAAGGTAAGCAGTACTAAACGTAGAAACTATAATATTTACAGGGTATAATTACAAATTTCAGTATAGCTACAAATTAACATCCAGTTTTTTCAGCCATTCGACTCCAGGTTGGGTAGCAATAACTCTTGCGATCTCCCTTGTATGTTCGCCGTGGGCAATAGTTAATTACTGGTTCAACAGTTTGGAGTGAGTGACTCACTACACTCACAAACAGCCGTAGGTGACATATCACGTTTATTTATAAAGTTATCTATCTAGTCCAGTTCTTAAGCAAGTAAGTCTGCACCACAACTGTATTGATAGACTAAATCCCGTTTCTTGCGCATGGACCACCTCTATCCAAAAGTAGTTTTCGTCCCATGAGATCTGTCATTATTGTATGATATTAAAATTCTCCTTTATAAGCTTTTGTGCCAATCCCCATACAGGTTTCCGAGATTTCAAACGCCGATATTAGTTAATCCACTGACAGCTATGTTTATTGGTGCCACTGGTTTTCTAATATTTTCCCAGAGTAGCACGAGGGCGCTCTCGCGCTTGAAACGTGATATCAGCTACTTTTGCCAATGAAGAAATTTTAACTAATAATAGAACCTAAAGAATAAAGTAGGCAAAAAACAAAACTAAAATAATGGGATAATGAAACTAATAATAATGGTAATGAAGCGTTGGGCAAAATAAAAGAGGAAAATAGCGTACGAACAGCAGAAATGCGGTTTGTAAAAGAAGTAAACCAGATTAGATAAAACTGGATTGCAGATAATCGTGACCAACCCGGATTACTAAAGACTGAATGACCGAATCAAGAACTACAGATGCAGTGAAAAGTATATGTAAAAAGGATGCCAATTAGTGTACTTCCTTTGGAAACACGAGATATAAACAGCAAGATGTTAGATATATAGATGGATTAAGACATTTGATGTTATTCCTTGAAGTAATAATTAGGAAAAATTTTAAACTCCTAAACCTTATAATCAAAAATAAAATGTTTTCCAATAAGTTTATAAGTTATTATGACTAAAAGAGATCTATGACTATAAAAAAAATAAGAATTTATAAATTCAGTAAATAAGCTTCCGGAAAGGTTGTATTCTGTATTTTCTTCTTTAACCTCCGAGACTAGCGTTAGGTATTGCTTCAGAAGAAGAAATGAATGATTTGTAGCGGGTGTGAAAATGCCATGCCTGACCGGGATTCGAACCCGGGACCTCCGAATGAAAGGCCGAGACGCTATCACTCACGCCACGGAGGCCACGGAGACTTCTAGGTGCAAGCAGTATTCAAATACGAACTTTTTTCTTTTTCCTTTTTAGCCTCCGGGAATTACCGTTCAGATATTACTTCAGAGGATGAGTATAAATGAGTATATGAGTGTAGTCTTATATAATCTCAGTTCGACCATTCCTGAGATGTATGATTAATTGAAATCCAATCACCAAAGAACATCGGTATCCACGATCGAGTATTAAAATCCTATAAAAATAACTGACTTTACTAGGACTTGAACGCTGGAACTTCCAAATCAGCTGAATTGGGAAGACGCGTTCACCAGTAGACAACTCGGTGGGTTTTCTAGAAAGGCTGTCCAACCCAAATTGTATCACGGACAGCAGTAATGAACTAAAATTTACCAAACGGTACCCTCATTAAGAATAACAGCAATTTTTATCGAAATTTGACTTTAAAATGAATTTCGTATTTGCTGCTTTTTTTTGTAAGTGCAAAAAGAATAAAAAAATTAATTTGAATGAAGAAGAAGTACACTGAATACCTCTGCGCCACAAATCAGTATAATTGAAAAAAAAAACAATACAACCGGATATTAAAAGTAAAAACGCATTGAACCAATAACAAAGTGTATTTGAATGGTAATAAAAATAGTTTCAACAACCAAAATTATTACTTAAGTTACATAAATTAAACAATATTTCAAAGTTTTTTTTCAATAAAAAATATGTCATTGGTTATGTTTCAATGTGATATTTTCGTTTCTTTTCCCTTATTTAATTTATTTTGATAGTTGAAGATCCACACCACCTTACATTTTTCCAGATTTACCCCGTCTATTGATGCTCTACTTATTTTTTGGGTTATAATTTCATTTTACAAAATATCAGTAAGCTCTACAAACGTCTATAGATCCAGACACAAATAATTTTTTGGGTAAAACATTTGATATTAGTTAATTTTCTTTTCTTGTAATGAACTTACAAAATTATATTTCTTGAATCGTACGGTACATATTTTTTAGCTCAATATTTTATAAAATCGATTAATCCATTTAAAAAGTTTCTGAAACAGTGAAAACATCAATACCAAATAAAGAACTGAAAATCTCAAATGCTTCTCATAATTAGTCATATATTATCGTGAGCCGCGGGTTGACTAGTACTGTTCAAAAGAATTTTTCGAACTATAATCTGGTTTTCTCCTCAGAAACGTTATTTCTCATTTAATGTTGGTAATTCCTTCCATGTTAAACCGGTTTTAAGAGAGCCGTTTAGTAGCTAATGAATTACTACTGATAAAATACTTATGAAATTCTACTTATTATTATGAAATACTACTATTGTGCAATATTTACTCAGTTAGTTGCTTTTACAATTTTTATAGTTTTCATTTACTTTGAGATCATCATTTTATATGTAAAATATAAAATTTTTACATTAAGTTTTTGTCGTTTGTAAGTACATTTACAGATATTTATAAAATGATTTGTAGTTATTCCATGTTAACACTAACACATCAATAAGAAAAAAGGATTCATTGATAAAGTAACACTTGTGTGCAACACATTTTGATAGCGATTTGATAGTGATGATTTTGATAGCATTAGTAATATATAGTAATAATATATTATTTAGATCCTGACTAAACGATTAATCATTAAACATCAGCCAGTTTTCAGTCTTTCGTTTCTTCTAACCTCTGGCAACACTAACATCGAGTTATTATGGGAGTTATAAGTGCTCTTACCAGTTTCATAGTAAGTACCGACCGGGCTGGTCTAGTGGTGAACGCGTCATCCCAAATCAGCTGATTTGGAAGTCGAGAGTTCCAGCGTTCAAGTCCTAGAAAACTCAGTTATTTTTACACGGATTTAAATACTAGATCGTGGATACCGATGTTCTTTGGTGAATGGGTTTCAATTAACCAGACATCTCAGGAATGTTCAAACTGAGACTGTCAAAGACAAGACTACACTTCATTTACACTCATACATATCATCCTCTGAAGTATTATCTGAACAGTAATTACCGGAGGCTAAACAGCGAAAAGAAAAGTTATATAGTAAGTATACGTTAATCCATCCGACAACTACTCCTACTTGTTTCCTAGAAAATGCTTCTCATTAAAAAGTCTAGAGCAGCGATTCTCAACCTGTTATCTCCAAGACCCCCAAAAAGAAAAAATATGTAATTAATATTTAGCGACCCTCAACTCCAACCCAGTGAAACCTAGTTAAAACTATTTAGCTGCGGATTTTTACTGAACTATACGATAAATTGAACGAAAAGAAAACATCTCTTCTTTACCATACAGAAATCAGATTATTTTCACGGGGGAAAGTGTTAAATATTGTGTTGAATTGAAAGTGTTAAACCGATGATGGTGTAGTGGTCACCATAGTGTCTATTTAGCGAATGCTTGTATCAAAGGGGTATAGTGTTAACTCGGTTACTGGAATTAATAATATTTTTCCAGGAAAAACAAATTCCATTCTCAATAATTTTACAGAATAATAAGGATATGTTGCTGTTGAAGCTGTTGCATTTTTACATTTAAACAACTTGAATGTGAATTTATAAGGACGTGATAAAAATATTTTATTAATAACAGACAAAGTTCATGCTTTCATTAAGAAGTTTGATGATATCTGGATTATTCCCCTACAAAACAAACATTTTGATCTGTTTTCACTCACTTCCGATTATATTAAAAAAATTTAAATAAAGAAGACGCTATTATTCATAACAGTTTGAATAGCATGAAGGTGCATTTGCGTGAGCTACAAATTCAGTTGGCGTAGTATTTCCCGGAGGATAAAAATAATTTCTGGAAGAAAAGGGTACTGATCCGATTTCACATTGTTGAACCTCTTAAGTTAAAAGGTGAGTTCACGACCATCTAACTCATCGAAATGTCTACCGATTATACGTTACAACTACAATTCACATCTTCAGATAGATGTGAATTGTAGTTCAGAAGGTTTTGGCTTGCTCGTCGAAGTGAAATTTTGTTACAGAAGCAACCTCATCTTACCTCTGTGAAAAGGGTTTTTCGTTTATGGTTGCGCTAAAAAGTAAATGCAGGAGTCGTTTTCTATCACTTGAAAACAATTTGCTTTTGTGTGTTTCTAACATACGCTTTTGAAGAATCGTTTAAATGAAAAACAGACGCAAACTTCTCATCTCATTAATTTATATTCTTTACATGTGCACTTATAAATGTAAGTAGATGTTTATAATAAATGACTTTTTTCTCAGTAAATGATTTTTTATTGATTACGTGTAAAGTTGTAGGATAATTTCGCCACCCCACGATTAGAAATGCAGATCTAGAGTATGATACAATGTTGTCAATGAATTCAAGCGATGACCACTATTATAAATTGCAACATATAAAGGAATATAACTGGTAATTTCAGAATTTATTCGCTATTTCTAAATTTAAGCTTTCTATAAATTTCTGAAAATAAAATATGAAACTATTAACTCTTAGCGAAAATCAAGTGTTTACTAAATTTAATCGATGATAAAGAAACATTCTTATTCTTGTTAAATCGGATCAATCACTTAGAGTTGTTTATCTAAAGAAAAAAAACGATTACGAAGTTAGATAAGTAAAAGAAAACATTCAAATAAAACCAAACTGTCGATGAAGCAAAATTCTCTGTTGACGGTTGATTAGAAAGAGTGACCGATAAAATTCAATGCACATTTAAATTTACAGTTGAATACGAACATAATAAACAAATAAATTTTTTCATTCAACAATAAAAAAAGCAATCGATAAAAACAAACTTTAAAAATACATTAATAAACACCAACGGTAGACGTTGTTATTCACAAAACCTAAATAACCACCTCAAGCAATAAACCTCTGTTTTTAGAATAAGACTCGCAGATCACTTTAAATATTCATATTACCTAAAGTCTATGTAAAAAAACTCAATACCCTAAATTATTTAGAACACTCAATTTAATATAACAGATGTTCTAAAAATAGAAGAAAAATAAGCAAAACAAAACCTGTATTACGTTAATATATACAAAAAGGCTGTAAAAAATAAATAATTTTACAAAAATATGAAACAAAATGATCTTCAGAAGAATAAACAATACAAAAATCTTTACACACAGTCATCAACCCCAAACAATAAAAAAGAATGTAGAAATTTTACTTCTCTTATTTTTAAATATTTTATATTACTCAAACGTGACACAGTTTCAAAACTAAATAATATGACACTTAGACTTAGCTTTCCATAGCATTATAGAATCTATCATTTGTTAAACTCAACAGGAATTTAAACTACAAAAAAATCAGTACTAACAATAATAATGATATATATATAAATCCAACACAGTTTTCGATTATATTCAAAACACATTTCACCCTAATTTAAATAGAAAACCACCAACAATACTGATAGATGAAACCAGGGTAAAAACAACAGCACCAGTAACTAAAACTATTCTCAAGAACAACTGACTGAGTTTTAAAATTTCCGTATTTATTAAATTTGATTTTTCATTTAAAATTTATTTAACAGTTCGTAATTTTTAACAGAAATGAAGTTGAAATGAGAATTATTTTGTTACTTTCTTCTGTAATTCAAGTACTCGCTTTTATTTGCTAATATAAAACTTTAATATCCCAACCTCAATTGATAAAGATAGTATTTTAAATAGTAAGGTTATCATTACTTTAGGAATAACATAAAGTTCTACTCGTAGTAAATATAATGCAAAGTCTAAACGCAACGATATATCAATGCGACGATGTAAAACCGTTGATTTACACTTCCTCTAAATTCGTTTCTTGTGAACAAATTGCATTATAGCAAGACTTAAATTCCACCATAGAAGAATCGTCTAGTAACAATGGAGGACTGCAATAACTCTTAGGTATGTTCCGGTCGGGTACGATATCAGGCTTACCAGCACCGATAGCATAGGCCAAGCTGGAACAGGTGACCTTTGATCCGAGCGAGGTCACTGAACGCCGTCGCTCTGCCTCCTGGATGGAACGGTTCGTCAAGAAACAATTACGTTGTGGTAGCACGTGTGCACAACTAATGCTCCCGTGGTGACGCATTTCATCATAATAAGTCATGCCTTCTTCTATTGTGTCCCATCGCGCTGACAACCGCGTTTTCAATGTATTCATGCATCGACATTTCCAAATAGGAAAAATATCCAACCTAGGTGAATGCTTTCTCTCATTTTTTTGCTTTCTGTTCATCAAGCTAACGTACAATCTTTAACGATTTTGCTATACTAGAACTTGTTACAATGCACCTCTTAAAAATTATTAAAAAAAATATGTATTCTTTTAAAAAAAGCGTAAAACCATATTTAAAGAATATTTTGTTTACAAAAAATTCATTGATTCAGTTAATTTTAATCGCTAACTAAGATTTAAAATAATTTTTTAAAAGTAAGCGTGAAAATGATCAATATTTTATAAATCCTTAATAAAATATTTTTTCAACTCTAAGGAAGTCAAAATTAAAATATGATTTGAAAAAAGTCTACTTATCGAGTTGCTTAATTATTTTCTACAGTTATTCAATTTTTTTTTTTAGATTAAAATATTGACTAGCTTATTAAAAAACTCACTGGATGAAAACACCTTTCACAGTCGTAAAACGTGCTCGTTAAGTAATCTAGAAAAATAACATAAAGCGTTGAAGCATTTAATAACGAGGATTACTACAGATTTGTTAAAAGCAATACAAATATATTATTTTTAATTTAAATTTTTTACTTCCTTGTACGAAGTAAAGGAAGTATTGTGATCGCGAAATATTTAGATTTTCAGATTTCAACGGAAATATCCATTTTGACCATCCCTGAATCCATTTTGACTAGTTTCGCCGTTATGTCTGTACGTACATATGTACTTACAGAAAAAACGATGTAACTCAAAAACGATTAGCCGTAGAATGTTGAAATTTTGGATTTAGGACTGTTGTAACATCTAGTAGTGCAGCTCCCCTTTTTATTGCAATCGATGGATGAAAACTGTTCAAAAAAGCCAAAAATCTAAAGCATTTGGATTTTGAATTTTTTGTTAACAGGAGTAATCTTATTGAGAGCTTTTCAACGATAAGTGATACTTATTTTCATTTGTTCCAGAGTTATAGCCAAATAAAAATTTAATTAATGATATATTTGGATCTTACAAGGGGAAGGTACATCGGTTCGAATCAGACTTCATTTCCTTTTTTTCTTAACTTTTTTTTTAATTTTAATTTAAATATATTGATTTATTAGTAATTATTAGCCACCGATTGTAAAAAAAAAAACTGATAAATAATATTTCAATAACAATAAAAAAATAAATAAATAAAAAAAAAAATCAGAAGTTATTAATGAAATCAGATTCTGTGTACTTTTCATTTTAGATAAATGTGTATATGTAATTTAATAGGCGTACAAGGAAGTCATGTGGTTCCACATCAGATTTTTTAAAATAAATTTCTTAAATCTTTCAGTGAAAATATTATAAATTATATTATTGTTAGTATATATATATATATATATATATATATATATATATATATATATCATTATGTCGTAGAAATTCTATATTGATAAATTATGACTAGAAAAAGGAGAAAAAAAAATTATAATTCAATTCGATAATGTCATTTTTCATTTAAACAAATTTAATTTTTAAATTAATAATATCAGAAACATATATAAGTAAAATTAAGAAACTCCTTCTCTAAAACAGTAAAAGGCTGATTTTAAATAAATGAACATAAGTATAATATGTGGGTCATTAATAACAGAGATGAAAGTAGATTCACGTATAAAATAAAAAAAAAGGAGAAACAATGTAATTTTACGATAATTCCGTTAAATCAAATAATAGTATAGATCGGTTTAAGAAATGTGCGATAGTTAAGCAAGAAGATTTTAATTAGAATTGTACCGAACCGAACAAGTAATGAGCCTTGAGAGCTGAGGATGACTCGTTAAACCGCATTGATGCCATAAATTGAGGAAGAGTTCGCCTGGGAACCGGCCGCTATATTGTTGAGATAGTGGTCAGAGCACAAGACAGAATTTTAATTATCTGAATGCAAATGGTTACGGAGACACACGCGATACTCGCCACACCACGCCGCGGCATATCGCACGCCTTGGATTTATCGCGCCCCTCTGACCTCGCTCGGGACTGCTTTTTGGTCCGCAACGCGGGTCAAAGGGCCTTACTCTCCCTCTCCCACTGGCCGCCGCCACTTTATACAAGCCGACTCTCTTCTCTCATCCTATCGCAACGAGATGCTTTTCTATGGCGATCTCCTTAGCTGTGCTTCCGAATCTTAGGAATTTAATCGTTTGTTAACCCACAAAATTTTTTTGAAACAGATTAACGGTTGCTTTTTATGTGTTAGATCTAATCAAAGTCGCCGATTTATGAACACAATATTACTTTATATTACAATTCTTTAGCTTTATGCTAATTTACGCTTAAAATATTAATATCCCCTGAATAAAATCTTTTTAAAATATAAAATATCTTTATTATAAAATATAAATAATAAATTTAAAGGAAGCTTCACCTCATAAAATTTTATCCTACTTTAAATATCCCGACGATTATATTTTACAAATCTTAAAAAAAAATTAAATAAATAAAATTAAAACTAAACAATTATTTAGAATTAATTTGTCAACCCTATTTATTTCCAATTTGTTATTTTTAAGCAGATTCTTTAAATGAATAATTAATAAAAACAGTTTTTGCTTATAGATAAATTTAATTATAGAGTAAAGCAAACCAAGCAGGTAATTTTTAGAATCAATTCATATGGAAGTTACAAAAATATAATAAAAAATCAGTAATTAAAATTAAAAAAATAAATTAAATTAGAAAATGAAAGGAACAGATTTTTCTCGGCGTAATAAATTTAGTCCTTTTTCCCCAAGTATTCTTGCATTATAATCGAATACATCCAGGCTTTTTAAACTATCATCTATCATTTTTACCAATCACCAATATTAAATTACAGTTATTTTCAATATCGGTGATTCATTTATTTATATTGATAATTTACTATTTGTATATTATATTTTTATTATATTTATCAGTTTATGAATAATTATGTTCGATATATTCCGTCTATGGTTTTTATTTTGTATATTGTAAACCGGTTTTATGGCACATATAAATATTATTTTAAATAATTTTTTACGATTAATTATTTATCGTATGTTGCCAGAGTTAAGCTTCAGGGTTAAACTTCAATTTATGAACCTAAATTTTGTAAAATATATAAATACAAACTATAATCAGGAATATATATAATACCTTAATAATCCGATATATTAAGTTTTTTTTTACGAGAAAAGTAGTTTCTTAAAAAAAATTGAATCCATCTTCGTGTCTTCATAAAAACATAGGAAATAATATAATTCCTTTAAATATATGACATCTTTATAAAATCTTTCAACTGAGAGGAGGTTTTAAGTTTGAATCCCGGCAAGAAAGAGTTTTATTTATTTCATATGCAATCAAATTTTCATTTCATGTTCTCAAGCAGAAGCTGTTAACTGTCAAAAAAAATATATATATATATATAAATCGGGTGGGGTTTTGTTGGAATGCACAGCCGTTGGTTTAACGTGAAACACTACAGACTGGATGAAGTTCCCCCGAACTACAGACCGACCAACTTATCTGTAGAGTTCAATGGGAGAGCAACCAATGTATTTTTTTAAACAAAAATGGAAGTCTCCAAAGGAAAATTTTAGTTCCTTCATTTGGCCAACCTTATAGTAAACTGATCGGTCAGTACGTCAGCGAGTCACTTACATCTTCGTAACCGATCTTCCGATTTTCAAATTTCATACGGGGTATTTGCTACCGTAATACAAAATCACGATGGAATCAAACCAGAACAATAATTTACAGATATACTCAGAAAACTCGAGTGGTCTGTGCTATTCCGAGACCAGCTTGAGCACGGCAAACTCCCACAAACGGTCTTTGTAGAGTTTGATTAACGATTAGAGGTAATACTGTCGGCATCGGATTGAGGATCGAGCTCACTATTGCCGAATTTGATGATTTAGGAGGACAAGGCAAATCGGAAAGCGTATGCTGCTAGTAATATTGTGGTGAGCTGTGATGGTGTATAAACTATAAAGAACTACTCTTGATAGAGCTGTCGTAGATCCGAGTACTTTAGCTTTGTCAACTCTCTAGATAGACACTCTAGATATCTATTTTTGATAGAGCTGTCTTAGATCTGAAAACTCAACTTCGGCCAAGCCTACGTAGCTCTGAGCCGCGTGAGACAATCGGAGAGTTTAGCCATTAGTTGTCTGGATCTCAGCAAATAGCTGTATCATCCACATGATAAAAAACTCTTAAGGAACTCAATCGGTTGAGAAATGTGTAAGTTTAGATTGGTATCCGCCAATTATATAAATAAATTGAGATATTACAGTTTTATCAATTGGTTCAGTACGTAAAATAATATAAATCTATAAGTTTTTGAATCATGAAATTTTCACGATGATCACTAAAAAGTATTAAATAATAAAAATAATTATAAAAATTAAAAGAAAAAAACCGACTGCCAAAAAAATATATAAATAAATTGAATTAAAAAAAAAAAAAAAAAAACATGGTATAAAGGACTAAACATCGTTAGGCAATTATAAATTAATTAAGATAATGGGTGACCAATCAACTTTCAGATAGTTTTAATTTATTAAAATATATTTTTCATGTTGTAGAAACAGCAGGCGTTTAAGGTTGTCTAATGTTTTAAGTTCAAACCAGGTCTTACATCGATATGAAAATTTGTCCGTCGATGAAAATATTTAAATTCAGACGGGCAGGGGAAACGTCTGAATATTAATTGTCCTATATTAAAGAGTGGGAGTTTCGTAGCCTATATATATATATATATATATATATATATATATATATATATATATATATGTATATATATATATATATGTATGTTTAAATAAATTTAAAAAAGTTATACTATGTACAAAATTGTCATCCGCACGCTTTTTAATTGTCCTATATTAAAGAACAATGTTTGTCAGTAATATTTTTTTCGAAAGTCGAGTTTTTTAATTTTTAATCTTATTATCATATGTAATCTCTTTTAATCTTTCTGAAATACAATAATAGATGAAATCATTTTAGATAATGTTGCTAGTCCTTTTTTCTACTCGTAGTAGAACTGTTTTAGAATTAGATTACGAAATCTTTTAATTGTGACAGTAACGTTAATACGCAGGCCGACTTTTATCACACTTATTTTTTTAACATATAATTAATAGTGTATTATATCTGTTTAAGTTAGTATCAGACTTTTCTTCAGTCAACCAGATAAATAATGGAAATAAATAATGGAACCGTTTCTTTTTATATTCTTCGAGTGGCATATCTACCCATTACTGACGTGATCTACATAACGTGATACTACCTACCAATCAGAATAAAAAAAATATGTATAATATATACTTTAATTTATTTCAATTAATTGTTTCTTGCAATCCGTATTAAATATGTATCTTTCCGAAATAATGTACACTGAAGTTAATTACTACCGGATAAAATCTTTAAGTATATGGATGATCGCTAAACTTAAATCAAATTTTCTGTAATTTTTTTTTGTTTTTAAATTATAATTATTACAATGAACATCAAGTTTTAACGCAGCCAAACTAGTTAAAATTATACTTATATCTGTATGCACTTTTGAAGTAAAAACTTGCGAATTTATTAAAGTAAATGGAAAACCGGAAAATGAATTTTTATATCATATACAATATATCAGGGAAATTATGGAAAAAAGGGGTTAGAAGTAAGGCTAAATTTAGCGTTTTTATAAATTTTTCCCAAAGTTCATTGAATTTAAGAAATTAACTCAAATTTACATTCTATTCAGTAACTATGTACAACAATAAATCTTTTCTAATTATTTTAAGAGAGTCGATACGTATATGTTTTTTTTTTTTTAATTAAAACATCTTACCTATTAAGATTATGTATAAAATTAAAGTTTTATGAAACTGAATAAAGAAAAAAAATAGTTTTCAATATATCCATTTAGTACTCGAAAAAATAATTTTTTATTGAAACTAATATCGATTACTCTTGCGAAACTTTTAATACTTTCACAGAAAAAAGTTCATTCGTATCACTTGGTCTTGGAATTTAATGAACTGGTGAAGATCAAGTGATGAGAACATTTGCAGGTAATATATAATTTAAATATTCATAGATGTAACTGATAAGAATAATTTTTGAAATAATTGAAACTATTTTAAAAGAAACTTATCTTTGTAATGAATTTAGTTTTTGCAATAAAATGCATTCAAAATTTTGCTTATCAATTTGAAAATATATAATTGCATTACCGTATTTATTCGAGTACCCCCCGCACCTTTTTTCTTGGAATTGGAGAGAAAAAATAAGGGTGCGGGACTTACTTGAAACGTAGCCTTTAGCCAGGATAATTTATGTAACCCACCGGGTTGGTCTAGTGGTGAACGCGTCTTCCCAAATCAGCTGATTTGGAAGTCGAGAGTTCCAGCGTTCAAGTCCTAGTAAAGCCAGCTATTTTTACACGGACTTGAATACTAGATCGTGAATACCGGTGTTCTTTGGTGGTTGGGTTTCAATTAACCACACATCTCAGGTATGGTCGAACTGAGAATGTACAAGACTACACTTCATTCACACTCATACATATCCTCCTCATTCATCCTCTGAAGTATTATCTAAACGGTAGTTACCGGAGGCTAAACAGGGAAAAAAAGGATAATTTATGTACAATAGACGTTTTCTTAGAAGTACCTAAATTCAATCACATAAAGGCTTACGTTACATTAGGCTTTCGTTTATCAATACCGGATGCCGCTTATACAGATACATCCTTAATTATTAACATCCTGTTCATATTATCGATAGGAACGAAGTTACGGTATTTTTATAAAACTGATTCATTCTGTATAGGCTGCATACGGTTCTAATGACACAACAGTTACAGTGTCAGTTACCCATCGTCATCTTGTCTATTCGCCATAGTCATTGTACTGTTTGTATATATGGACGGTTATGTGCATTTTATCTGTTTAGTTTATCTTGTAAAGTTTAATACGGTGATTTATTTTAATTACGGCATTAAAATGAGTACAAAAGGACAGAGTCTACGATCTTTTACAGTAAATGAAAAACTGCGGGTTATAGAAGAGGCTGAAAAAATTGGAAATCCGCCGGCAGGAAGAAAATTTGACGTAGATTAAAGCTGAATTCGAGACTGGCTTAAGAAGAAACAACTTCTGGTGAACAGCACTGGTAATATGAGGGCTTTTCGTTGCTTAAAACCAAAATACACAGATATAGAAAAAAAATTGTATGACTGTTATGGAAAAAAAGAAATGCGATTATGCTGTCTCAACAGAAATGTGTCAATCATATTCTCTGAAATCGCTAAATCATTGAATAAAGTTGATTTTAAAGCAAGCCGTGGATGGATAACACGATTTTTTTGCACGAAATAATTTGTCAATAAGACGAAAGACGACCGTTTCTCAACGACTTCCAGACGCTTATGAACATAAAATATTACATTTTCAAAAATACATAATAAATCTTAGAAAAGATAAAGGCTATTTGCCTTCTCAAATAGGAAACGCTGATCAAACACCCGTATATTTTGAAATGCCATTTGACATAACCGTAAACAAAAAAGGTGAAAAAAGTGTTACGATTCGCACTGGTGGTAATGAAAAACAAAGGTGTCGTGTTATGGTTGGCATTACTTCTGATGGAACAAAATTACCCCCGTACATTGTTATTAAAAGAAAAACTCTTCCTACCGTACAGGTAAATGGAGTTATTTTCAGAGGACAGGAATCACGTTGGATGGATGAAACCTTAATTTTAGATCGGTTCAGTATGGTGTGTATGGCAAAAGCGATCAGGAGATAAAATAAACGATAAGCGATAACTTAATAAAAAAAATACCGGTTTGCTAGTAATGGATAGTTATCGGGGGCATACGACTGATAAAGTGAAAGACATTTTAAAAAAGGGTATGACAGACCAAGTAATAATTCCAGGCGAATTGACATCTCTATTGCAACCACTAGATGTCTGCATTAATAAACCGTTCAAATCTGCATTAAAACAACTGTACAGTAAATAGATGGCTGATGAAAATTTATTTCTCACGCCTACAGGAAAAATCAAACGCCCTGATTTTAACCAAATTTGTGTTTGGATAAAGATGCTCGGGAAGGTATTTCCACGAAATTAGTAAGGAAAAGTTTAAAAAAATGCGAAATATCTAATGAACTTAATGGTAGTGAAGACGATCACCTTTGGCAGAACGACGTGGAGACTACCGGTAACCATTCTACAGACATTGACATTGACAGTGGATTAATTAAAAATAAAATCCCATATTAAAAAGTGTATTAAAATGATCCTTTTCATCATGATACTTTCTTTTCGTTTTACTGGCCTACTGATTCTGAACTAAACTCGTAATTACGGTAATTAATTATTAATTTAATATTAATATTGTAATTTAAATGAACGAATTAAATGCTTTACTTTCTGAATATTTTCGTATTTACGTATTTTTTAATCATTTTTTTGTTGCCTTTTAAAATACCGGTATATACTCGATTTTTTTTTAGATTTTCGGTCCGGAAAATCGAGGTACTCGAATAAATACGGTAATTTATTTTTTCCTTAGTTAAAAAATTAAATCTGTAAAAATATGAAATAATTCTATAAATTTCTTAGTTAAAATTATGTTTAATTGTAACGTTAAATAATCTGATGTTAACATCACATGACTTTCTTGTAATCCTATTAAATTACATATACACATTTTTAAAAGTTCATAAAATTTTATTTCACTAATAACTTCTGATTTTTTCATTTTTTTTTTGTTATTAAATTATTTATTGTAATTTTTTTACAATCATAAGATAATAATTATTAATAAATCAATATATTTAAATTATTAAAAAAAGTTAGAAAAAGGAAATGAAGTCGAATTCGAACCCATATGCCTTCCCCTTGTAAGATCAAAATATTTCATTAATTAAAATTTTATTTCTCTTTATCTCTGGAGCCAATGAAAATAAGTACCACTTATGATACATCGTTGAAAAGCTCTCCATGATTGCTTATTATTGCAGTTAAGAACTGTCCAAAATCCAGGTATTTTGGAGATTTTTGGTTAAATCGATTACAATCAAAAGGGGAGGTGCACAACTAGCTGTTACAACAGTCCTAAATCCAAAATATCAACATTCTGCCTCTAGTCGTTTTTGAGTTATGCGAGATACGTACATAGAAATATCAAGCAGAAACTAGTCAAAATGGATTCAGGGATGATCAAAATGATATTTCTGTTCAAATCTGAAAACAGAAATTTTTCGCAATCACAATACTTCTTTGTACTCGTACAAGGAAGTAAAAAATGATGCATTTAATTTTTTTTTTTAATTCTTTTTTTTAATTTAGTAATGAATGTAATCCATTTTATAAGTCGACTAAAGTTGATAAAATTAAATTAATTGTATAACAAAGAAGACAATGAACTAATCTGTCAGGCCACCGACCGACTGCTGTGGTCATTCAGCTCGAATGAAAATTTTTAGCCTATGAAAAATGCTATGCGTGACTAGAATTTGAACTCAATCTTCACATTTAATTTATGAATAACTAAGGTTTTAATCTGGATTGTCCAGCATTACACTACCTATTCACGAGAGTAATCACTTATAAATTCAGTATTGTTTAACGTATATCATTTCTTTTTATTTCAATAAAAGAAGTGTAGCTGGAACTAATAAATTTTAAAATTTACAGTGGCGGCATTTACTAATGTTAAACAGTGGCGGCTCGCGTATAGGCACTGTGGAACTGCAGAATCCCCTATTTTCACTTGATATTATCGATAACATTCAATATAACGAGTCCTTTTCTTTAATTCTTTCTTTATACTTGTTCAATATACAATCCTTAAGATTAATGTCAGTATCCATCCCCCTGTTTATGAAAAATATACAAAAATCTTTGTATGGAACTGTGCACTTCACAGCTTCAGCGGCGTAATGTTTGGCTGTTTTGCGCATACACACATAAGGAAGCTGAACGCGAGGCTGCGAGGGAGATATGGCACTGCCGCTCTCGCAGTGCCGACATGGCGTGCTGGTGGAAGGTAGTTTTTTTTACTCCGTGTGTATGGAACGTTCCTTGTTCATTCCATTTTCTAGTTTATTCGGTGGAAGGAATATGAAAACGGCTTAGTTATTTTTCTCAGTAGTGATCAGAAGATCACTCACAAGTAAGGGTTCTTTGATTGCCAAATCTATCCAAAAACACGTTGGAAGGGCGAAAGAGAAGATAATTAGTAAAAACTAATTATGTATTTGTTTTTATGAACATAGAAATTTAAATTAAACACCATTGGACTATAGAGTTTCTAAGCGGACGTTTTATTAAGTTACCTAATAATACTAAAAATATTATACATATTGACATTTTATTATTTATTCGGGTAAACCGTGTACATATTCTTAAATGTGATAAAGTGTACAATCAGATTATCATCCTGCTTCCAGCTATTTAAAAAAATTTGATTAATTTTTTGGTTCTTTTATTTTACAGAAAACTTTAACTGTGGCCTTGAAAAGGCCCGGAAAAAAATTTCCTGTAGCAGCACCTCCACTAATTTTAGCTATGAGTCGCCTTTGAAGTTAAAAAAAAGTAGTATGATTTTTTTAGTTTTAAAAACCATTGGTCAGTTTTCTTGATATAATTATTTCACGCGTCTATATCACCTGAACTTTACAAAAATTTTAAATATAGTATTTTTCGTCATTAAAAGTTTGAAAAGTTCGCACTTTTTGAATTTTTTTAATCATATGATGACCCTGAATCTAATGTAACAAAAACAACTTGCGGCAAAATTCCGTTATATCATGTATAATGCATTATTTACAAAATAAAGTTATGTATATAATTTTTGTTTTACATTATCTATCTTCCTTATGTAGTAACTAATAGATAAATGTACAAAATGAAATAATTCGATTCACTATGTTTAAGAGTAACGACGTTCATATACAATCATTTGAATTGAATGTGTTATTTATTATAGGTGAATATTATACGCATTTCAGTGGTAAATTAATGTGCAATGTATTATTAAGCTCGATGAAGAAATCAACGTAATTTCACTTATCGATTGGGTTAATAGGTCAGAAATTGTAAGCTTCTTGGATAATAGCTGTGTAACATCATACGAGAGTGATTGGTTATTGATCGATCCTATATCAGGACAGGTAGTCTACGATATTGCCTTATGATATCGACATGCAACATCTATATGCATGCGTGAATATTATTTTTCACTCAATAAAACTTGTTGATCTATTTTCCTCTATATCTAAGATATCTTTTTACCTAAAATAATTAAATTTGTGTTTTATCTTATATGTCAAAAGAAATTAATCTATGATTTTTTTTTTACATTACAAAAAAAGTATGCCAATTTGTTATTGAAATGTAATTATAAGTAGCAAAGATTAAAGACCAATAAAATTTTTTTTTTGAATTTTGGGCTTGTTTGGACACTTTTGGTCCAGTCGCTTGCAAAAAAGGGGAGGTGCACAACTTGATGTTATAACAGTCCCAAATCAAAATTTTCAACATTCTACGGCTACTCGTTTTTGAGTTATGAACGTACATACGCATGTACGTACAGACGTCAAGCTGAAACTAGTCAAAATGGATTCAGGGATGGTCAAAATGGATATTTCCGTTAAAATCTGAAAACCGAAATTTTTCGCGATCACAATACTTCCTTTACATGGAACAAGGAAGTAAAAAAATGGGCCGTAATAAAATATTGAAATAAAATAAAATAAATATGTAGCAATAAAATATTGTATTATGATTTTGACCCAAACAAAAATAATTTCAATATTGGAAATTATCTAAAAAAAAATCCATTATTAAAAATAAATAAATAATAATCTGCCCACCATTATTAAAAAAAATTCTTCTCGATTTAAAATTCCTTGGACAACTCTTCTCCATGTATCAACTCCAAATTTTCTATATTAGATAACTTTTTTTTTTTTGTTGCTGTAAAACAAAAATTTACTGTTGGTTTCTCTTAACAATACCACTTTGGTTCGTCAGGAATTCTGAGATATATAAAACCCCGGGATCCCGTATTTTCGGGGTGTATCTTTAACCCACTGCTAAGGGTTTTATTTCGAATCATAATTCAGGACTCTATTAAATAGAAAATAATAACGATTCCAGCAGTATACTTGTTTCTTATTGCCTCAATGAAGTTACTAAGCACATTTTCTCAAAAATTTTATATTTTTTTTTCATAAAATAATAAATGATTTTTATAAAATAAATTAAATTTGTAAAATAATTTTATTTTTTTGGTTGGCAAACAACATGTTAAATCCCTCTTCCTAGGATCTGCTATGCATATGAACGTAGACATTTTTTTTAAATTTTTTTATTATAAATATCAATTAGATCGAAATAATTATGTATGAAAAATTGTAACTGGTATGCATAAATCCTTATAAACATTTGTAAAAATTGCTACATTCATTAGAAATATTTTAGTTTTTCCAAGTCAAAGATCTTTTTGAATTACGCTATCACAAACTTTAAGATGAAATAAAAAATTGAGCGATGAAAAAAAAGGTGGATGAAAAGTTTTTCCATGTGAGTTGTAAATCATATAAAACTACATTGCTGGAATTCATTATCTCAGAAGACCGAAACAGTTTTTTCTTTATTTCTTCCCTGTAAAGAAAACAGGTATTATATAAGACCATTATTATTTATTTCTCATTTGCTGAATTTATCTCTTTTTAGGAATCAATTTGTATTTCATTCTGCAAAGCTTTGAGATCAAAATTTATGTCTTTTTTTTAATTATAATTCCACAGAATTTAAGAAAGAATGAAGTTAGGTATAGAAAATATATAGACTGAAAATATAAAAAAAATTGGTGGGGGATAGTTTTGTACTAGTGTAATTAAGTATTGCTGTTTTGGGGTTTTGACATTGTCAATGACGGCTAAATCCAAAACTTTTATTTTTATTTTCAAGTACTTTTATTTTTCAATTAATATCGTTTTAGTTTTTTATTTAATTTTTACAGACTTTTCCCTATTATTTATTGATGATAGCTGTCTAAAAATAGAAATGATCGTTTTATTTAAGATTAAAAGTAATATTTTTTAAACGGTTTTTGTGCGTAATGTTCTTTTCTAATTTATTTCAATAACAGTTAAGCGTAGCTCTTTATTTTTATTTAAAATGAACATTTAATCTTTTGCATATTCAGTCGAAGGAACAAGGAAATTTAATTATGTACACGATGAAGAAAGAATATTATAAATAAGAAGGTAAGGTATTAAAGAGAAGCAGAAGAAAAAGAATTAGAAAGAAAACAAGAAGAAAGAATCACACAGCGCACGGTACCCGTATTATGTATGATATCATAATGTTTGGTATTAGCATACAATGTGTGTGGACCACATCTGTGTGTTGTGTTGTGTGTATCTTCTGATTGCTTTATAACAGCAAGGAATAAGGCCTTGTTTTCCAGTGGCACGAACTGGTCACAATGAGGTCGTAAGGCTTCTCCACTATATTGGTCATTATTACACATATAATGTCGTTATCAAGTCATGAGTTCAATAAGAAAATATTCACGGGAGTTCTTTTCATATCGTAGCCTATACTACCTTTTGTGCAGCCTTTGCTGTTCTCCTCATAATACCGTCGTTTTAAAACGAATATAAAAGATATGTTTAAATAAATACTATTTTAATTCTCTATACAAGTTACTTGTACGACTACTATTCACGCTAACAATTTATTTTATTTTGTATTTTTAAACAGACTGTAAATAACAATATATATATTAAGTGGTACAACCTGATGATGGCTTTACTATACTTTTAAATAGATATAAACGTTGTCACAGTTATATATATATATATATATATATATATATATATATATATATATATATATAATGTCAATACAAAATTATTATTATTGTCAGCACAGCCTTATTAATGCAATGGATTCCTGATAATTCGACCTGAAAATTTTATTTTGTCTAATGACGTAAAAAGGCGACGTGATAAATAATTCAATACATCCTCTACTCACATACTTAATATCATTTTTAAGTGTTTGTTTATTATTAATACTTAACTAAAAATTACGAAAATTAACAAAAGATAGACTCAACTAGGGTTTATATTATGGCAAGGAAATTTTAGGAAGGGAAAATGAATATATGTAAGCACAATACATATTCTTATAACCAAATATAAAACGATACGCTCCAGGCTACCTGGTGAAGATTTGCATACGTAGTCCTTGCTAGTAAAATAGCAATGAAAATACGCAGTTGTATTACAACTTGAATCTATCAGGCCATAATGTCATTATGTAAATTTAATTAAAGTTAAAAAAAATGAAGGTTAGTAACAGAATCAAGATTCTATATAAATTAAAATTAAACTAAAACGACCTCTATCTGTCTACCACCCACATTTAAAGAGAAATACTTCAACCGCTTCGCTACCATGACACCAATAAATCACCCAAACTTTAATGACACAGTTTTGTAAGTTTTTTTATTCGGAAATGATGTGATCTAATAAATAATTAATAATTGTTTTATTATTTATTGTAGTAATTTAAAAAAAGTATATATTATAAATAAATTAAAATTTATTTAAATTTTGTGCTCACTTGTTAAGATTACCGCAGGATAGGATTACTAAGAAAATCATCGATCAATTTTGGTCTTTAATCCGCCATTATGGATCAAAGAAATTTAAGAAGACATGCAAGAATTAAATTTGACTTACGAAGATTTACTTAATAAATCCAAAAAATTAAAATTTGTTATTAAAGATCCGAATACCAACTTTAAAGTAAGAACTTTTAATTATACAATAAGGGTTTATTCAGAAGAGGATCGTAAAGCAAGATCATTAAGAATGACTAAATATTGTGAGAAAGTAAAAGCTAAGAACTTAAAGTCCAAAAGATCGCCAAAAAAGATTTGAATTATTCCGACTAAAGTGGTTCTTTGAGGCCTTAAAAGTAAAAAAAAAAAAAAATTAATTAAAAATATATATATGTCCTCTCAGCATTTCGTGCGGACGTTCCGGGTTCGAATTCCGGTCGTCATGGCATCTTTCCATACGCTACCAATTTTCACCGGGCTAATGATCATAGCTGTTGATGCCCACTCTTTTTTTTTTGGAGAAGGCTTGATGCTTCCTTAATAGTAATTACTTTTATAATAGTTCACACATAAACTCAAAGCTTTTGATTCGAAATATACAATAGAGATTTTACAGTGTATGAAAAATGTAATACAAAATCGGGATTCGAACCCTGAACATTACAAAAAATGAGATGCTATTACTCTACCATGAAAATCGGCGAAGTGAAAATAAAAAGAATTTCTACAAAGTTATTTAAAACATGATTATTTTAAAAGTAAAACGTGATAATGTAGAATAAGCTTATGTTTTATTACAAAATAAACCTCTCTGATATCCAAATATATATATAGGAAAACAGCAGGTACCTTCAAAAATATAAATTACGCATAAAAGCACTCCATAAACGTGGAATCATTATTCATTAGCCAGTATTAAAACGTACTTAATAATATTTAAAAAGTACATTTTATAAACGCACCAAAAAATAAAAATTTGTTTTCTTTTGTTCTAACTTAAAATTTAATTTTTTTTTTAAATCACTGGTAAATAAATAAAATAATAAATAACTACCAACAATAAATTAAACCTCTAATTTGTTAAAAACCTCTAAAAAATATTCTTTTAAATTTATTTTTGTTTAAAATTTTGGTTGGCGTAAAACGTTATTCGTTAGAAAAATCGATCGAAAGATACGTTAAGGCGATATATGTGCATCTTGATTAAAATATACAAAAAAGGAATGCAAAGAACTTACTTTTACAGGCTGTACTAACAAACATGT
This sequence comes from Lycorma delicatula, assembly GCF_047948215.1. Classification (NCBI taxonomy): domain Eukaryota; kingdom Metazoa; phylum Arthropoda; class Insecta; order Hemiptera; family Fulgoridae; genus Lycorma; species Lycorma delicatula. The sequence continues at coordinate 35,297,895 of NC_134460.1, read as the reverse complement.
GATAAACCTTTCTAGAACAGGCAGAACTTTGGAACTTAATTTCCAAATTATCATGCTTTCTGAAAATTCTTTGATTTTAGAAAACTAAAATGCTATATATGTAGGCTATATCATTATTTATCATAATCACCCGACAAAAAAAATAACGATGAAGGTAAAGAAATAAACTTCAAATATCACTTGTGTTGACAACGTAACATGTACGAGTATATAATTTAATATTTGACTAAGTTATTTAGAATAAATACACTATAACAATCCCAGAACTTTTAAATAAGCAAAGAATAAACAAAATTGGTACATGTAGTTAAAGGAAAATGTTAGTTATATTTTATTTATTTTACTAAAATACTTTTTAACATATAAAAAAAAAAATATATTAAAAAATTGACATTCATAGCTACACGAATACATCATTAATTATAAAAAAATTTCTCATTTCATTAACAAAATCCACTAGCAGAAACCGGGTTCGTGCACTAGTGACTTAGATTACCACACGAATTTAGAAAAAAAAAATTTTTTAAATGTAACAGAAGATAAATACAAGGAAAAAAATTGAAAACCACCGAAAAAAGGTTACCCCTCCTTTTGTATTTATATGAGTTTTAGCTGGAAAAATATTGAAGGTTTCGCGACTACGCTATAATGTAAAAATATTTTAGACGTTCTTGATAACTCTATATATGAAGTATAGATTTCCAAAAAAAATGTTAAATACAGCAAAAGATATGGAAATACAGCAGGAAAATACAGCAAAAGATATGCGTTAATTCTTAGGTATGGAGGTTGATTTTCGAAAAGGTTTTTGGTTATTTATATATGAATTGTAGGTAACAAATTAGCTTTAATAAATTTTTTTTAAATCCTCTAAAGAAAATCGAAGTTGGTTTTTTCGCGGTATCCCCTACGCCCTTAAAAATAATTGAAAAAACTAATATGATCAATGCCCCGTATACAGAAATATTTGACCCAAATATTAAGAAAACAGTTCGGTCCATTCTGAAACAGGGTCAAAAGGAATCTGTCACACATAATAATCCGATACCTAATTTTTGACACGATCACAGTACTTTACCTTTTAACTATTCTTTCTGTATTCACCGGGAAAGTAATATATATTACTTAAAATTTTCTAGGAAAGATAATATAATCCATCTCTATCCTAACTCATCACCCACACAATTTTTCGAGTGGACTACTTTTTCTTTTGTCTAGCTAACTGGCATAGTCTTAAAACCAAATACTGTGCCGTGCAGAAACAGGCCTTAAAAATCATCTTCGGCAACCACAGTAAAGGAGTGGTGCTTCCACTACTAGGCTTTCGGCCCTCTTCGGGCAGAAAGGGAATATATCACAGATGATGAGCAAAAGCAACAAGTAAAATCTTTTCAGCGAAAAAACCAAAAACCATACCTTTTTAAGGGAACGCAGTCCTACAATTCATATTCCGTGAATAAGAGTCAACCCTTATGAAAATTTAAAACACCTAGGAGCGAAATATTTAAGTCCGTAATTTAATAGTTGTAATTCATAGCGATATCCTCCGACATCCTTGCATTCTGTTTTTCTAATTTAAAATAAACATTTTCCTTAATTCACAGTTCAGTAGCACTAATATTTGATTTTGTTTAACGAAAAAAAAACTAGGGATTAAATTAATTAATCTGCTGCTATAGAGTATTACCACGGAAATTAATCATTTTAACTGAAGCCTATTAAAGACGGGTCATGATCAGAAAATAATCGTATACATAAAACATATATAAAAATAAATATTAATGTTGAAATAGATTTGGCTTCCAACACAGACAAATAAAAATGAAAATTATATTCTAAACATATCTTCGTATTAAAAAGCAAACAATTTATCAATTTTTAAAATATCAATTTATCAACTGTAAGAAAATTATATGTCTGGATTTATACATAAGTCGCTCCTCATTAGAGTCAATTATTTCAATTTTTTTCCCCCTGTTGTGTGTTAGTTTGAGTTTAATTTGTTCTGTTATTTTGTGTTAAGTATTTTTTTCCTCAGGTTTATATTTTTCTTTATTTACAAGTTTTTTTTTTTAGCTATTTTTAGTTATAGACCTAAACTAGGCTACATTACCGGCCTCCGTGGCGCAAGTGGTAGCGTTTCGGCCTTTCATCCGGAGGTCCCGGGTTTGAATCCCGGTCAGGCATGGCATTTTAACACACGCTACAAATGATTCATCTCATCCTTTGAAGCTATACCTAACGGTGGTTCCAGAGGTTAAAAAGACTAGGCTACATAACCTACATAAAAAAAAGGCTACATACATAACAAAATAAAAAGAAAATTAATAAGGAATGAGATCGTTGAAAATATGAGTGGTTCTTCGGGTAATAGCAGTTACTCTGACATTGCGGACTCGATTCCGGTCCCTCCGGCACTCCAAACAGTGCCGGTTTTACATATGTTGCCGGTAGCTGACACAACACCTGGGATTGAAATACCTCCCTCGAATAGATTTGATGGTCTGCCGGTGGAGGAGACTAACGGTGCTGCTCCACAAAAGGAAGAGGTTACGCCGCCTCCGATAGCATTGTTTGGTATTTTGAATATCACGAAGCTACATGAGTTGTTGGAATCGGTGATAAACAAAGCGGAATATACCGTGAGAATAATAAACAATAAATAACTTTGGTTGCTGTCGAAGGATATTGAAAGCTATATTAAAAAATAATAACACGAATTATTTTTAAAAAAATAATTCGCGTTATTTGCGAAAATAATCTGATAGGGAATACCTTCACGAGGTGTGATGAGAGGAGGGTATTTTGGATGGTGCTCAAGAATCTTCATCATTCGATCCCACTTGCAGTTATACAACAGGAGATTGAGAGTAAGGGGCACAAGATTCGAAACAAAGTAAACGCACGCCACCGAGTAACGAAGTAGTCGTTGGCGACTTTTTTCGTAAATCTGGAACCTAAAGATAATAATGAGGCGATCGGGATAAAGTACATAGCAAACTGTTGCGTTAGATTTGAAATATCAAAGGGAACTCCAAGGTTGGTGCAGTGTATGAGGTGTCAACAGTATGGTCACACTAAAAATAATTCCATGAGGCCGTATTGCTATGTGAAGTGTGCAAGGGGACACAGGACCACCGATTACCAGAAGGTAGATAGGAGCACACACCGGCGATTTGTACTTTATGCCATGATGATCATACTGAAAATTATAAAGGTTGCAGAGTCTATAAGAAAATCCTTGAAAGAAAAGAGGAGGACGAGATATCTCCGAAGTACGCTCCTGCGAGGTCCGAGGATCTGAGAGGCAAATTGTACGACTTAGGCGATGATTTCCCGTCTTTAGGTCAACGAGCCAGTAGTAATGCGGATAATAGTAGCTGTGACACTGGTAATATTCACTGAACTCGGCATTCCAGATCCTTCGCTGAGGCAGTGGCTGAAACCGATAATAAGGCTTCGGTTACATTGGATAGATTTGAGAAGCTAGCGAGTAGCGTTGAGTTCTTGGTTCATCAGATTGGGAACCTCCTGGATCTGCTGACGAAGATGATTTCTAAACTTTGCTGATGAGGAATTACCTGAAACTCGCTGTATGGAATCTGAATGACCCGCTGTAATGAATTGCACAGGGAGGAGAGGCAAATTACAAATCATTGGAGACGTTGATCTTCTGCGGGCTGCTAGATATCGTTCTTATTTCGGAAACTAATTTTACTGAAAGGAACTATTTGAGAATTAGGGGATGTTCAGTATACACAACCAACCATCCTGATGAAAGGGCGTATGCAAGTATTGGGATTCTGGTATGAAATGGCATTCCATACGTTCGAAAGAAAGTTGGATGTCTAGTTTCAAGGTATGCGTCCAGGTTGGATAAGCATATTATTCATATCGCTTTAAATGTGCTAGATAACAGCAAGGATGTTAGGAGACTAAAAAGGCTACATGTGCTTGATCTTGTTGATGCCTTGTTTTGATGATTCGGTTGGCGGATTGGTGCTCACGTTTATTGTTTCTTGGCTGTTTCAAAGTTACTGTTTCGTTTACTATTAAAAGTTTACTTCTATTTAAAGTTAATATTTATTTTATTATTTTAATGTTAATATTGACTGGACTTTCGAATGGATATTTAAAGGCACTATCAAATGTTATATTACTTATGTTAACACTATTATTTGTTTGTTATGTTATCCTATGTTTTTGCATTACTTGTGGATTAACACTGGGTGATGCTCTTTCACGAGATGGTCAGTTATACGACCTACTTATAGAGGCTGATTCTTTGTAGAGGCTGATTGTAAGTAAATAATGGAATTCAGTAAAACAAATTATCTATAATTTTCTTAATAATTTAATTATTTTAATGATTAAGCAGAAAATAAAATTATTAGTGTAAAATTTATTAAACAATTTATAAAAAACTGAATGATAAAATACGAGTATAACAGAATGGCTGTTTAACAGAAATCTGGAAACGGGAATAAAATATTTTTACCTATAATTTATATTTAATCATCTTCATCCTTGAACTTTAACACGTATCAAAGTAACATAGGGAATTTTGTTTACAAACATAGTTATATTGGGAACGTACACATTATTCATTCATTTACTTTATTACCACCTGTATGACAAGCTGAGGAAAATATTTTTACCGTACAATTAACGGTGTAAATAACAATTGCAATGACATTAATGAGAAAATTATATTATCTATCAAATGAAAAGGATAACTTAATTGTTAAAAAGATTTTTTTCAAAGAATAAAAAAATGTTTGTTATAATGTATTAAATTTATTGTGACTTTCCAAGATGTGTTCAAACGATAAAAATATTTGTCACGTAAACTTTTGTTAAAAAAAAAATAAAATAAATAAATCTATATTAAATAATGCAAGGTTATTCTCATTAAATTGGTCAACCTTCAGAAATTCCGAAAACCATTAAACTTTAAAAGGAAATTAAACGGTTAGATTTCATGTATTACAGGTTTCTAATATACAGATTCATTCGTAGTTACAGACTATCATTTATATACATAATAAAATAACTAGGTCGACTCTATGCACGCATCAGGCAAAAAATTGCCGAACAGATTTTAATAAAACTTTGCAGATTTATACGTTAGAGGCTTGGACATTTATCTCCAATTAGAATTATCACGATATTCCTAATAGAGTATAAGATATTAAAGATTTTCTTTAAAAAAATAGATACTTTTACATCATTATATTTCTGTTACCATGGTAAAAGTAAAAGATCTCCGAGTTCAGGTCCATATACTAATCATCTAATTTAATCTGTATAATATTTAATAATTCATATAATTTAATATTTTCTTAGTTTGTTAATATTATTATTATTGTAATTAGCTTAAATTGTTATTTATCAGTATTATTATTCTCATAACCATGAGAAAAATTAACACAGCGCGAATTCAGGAAATAAATAAGTAAACCGGCTAGTAAATAAATAAATTTAAAAAATTGCTGACACAGCTGTAGGGTTTCCCACAACGCAGATTTTTTCAAATTCACGGCTCACACACACACACACACACACACACAAACACACACCTTAATTAAAATACTTATAATTTTATTTAAATATAATGTTTTCTTCCTTGCCCAAAGTAAAGGATGTCTTGTAATTACGAAAAATTTCGGTTTTCAAATTTTAACGAAAATATATCCATTTTGACCGTCCCTGAATTCACTTCGACCAGTTTGGCGTGACAGTCTGTACGTACAAATGTGTATGTTTGTATATATGTATGTACGTACCACGCATACCTCGAAAACGATTAGCCGTAGTATGTTGAAATCTAGTTGTGCACCTCCCCTTTTGATTGAAATCAACTGAACCAAAAGTGTCAAAAACAAAAATCCCCAAAAATTTGAATTTTGGACTTTTTCTTAACTGCAGAAATAATTCTTTTTTGAGAGCGTTTCAACAATATATCATAAGTGGTACTTATTTTCATTGGTTCCAGAGTTATAGCCAAATGAAATTTTAATTAAAGAAATATTTCGATCTTAAAAGGAAATAGTCGCTTTAATATTGGAAGGACAGGTAGAAGGAAAAGATTGTGTAGGCAGGCCACGTTTGGAATATGTAAAACAAATTGTTAGAGATGTAGGATGTAGGGGGTATACCGAAATGAAACGACTAGCACTAGATAGAAAATCTTGGAGAGCTGCATCAAACCAGTCAAATAACTGAAGGCAAAAAAAATTGATTTATTAATAATTATTAACCCGTGATTGTAATAAAAAATTAAAATAAATAATTATTCAAAAATAACAACATCAAAAAATCAAACGTTATTAATGAAATAAAATTTTAGGTGTTTTTAAAAATGAATATATGTAATTTAATAGGCATTTTTACATAACATATTTGGTGAAACATCTGTTTATTTAATATTAATTGAAAATTATAATTCAGAATCGTACTATTTTTGGATTTTCAATTTTAATTTCTGTTTAATTTTATTTAATTATTTTGGAATTTCTGTTTAATTTTATCTATATTAAAGTTAACTATAGAGTGACAAAAAATAGGCCCACAAAAGACCAACATATACAGTAACGCATACAAACCTGATCTTTAATAAATTGCAAAAAAGTCTTGCCTTTTAGTTCATTACTCCTCTGATATTGTCGGAGGAAATTCTCCCTAAGTCGGAGTTAATCATTATTTCATTTAAGTTACATGATCACCATTTCTAAGTCGTGCATTTTTCGACCGAGAGACTTCACTTATCCTATATTGTTCATATTTTAATAGTATTGTAATATATTTCTATCTGTTTAAAAATAAGTATCAGTTTTTAAACTGTAACAAGAAAATATTCCTACAAAAATTGAAGTCTGCTGTATTCCTATCTATGTGAATTTTTGTGGTGATAAAAATAAAAGTGCCAAGATTTATTTTTTTCAAATTCTGCAGGACAGTATAATTTTTTTGTCATCAGAATAATCTCTCATAAAATTATTTTTATTATAACTAATAAACATAAATCGTTGTTAATTTTGTTAATAATTTTAAAATATTTATGTTTTTTAGTAATATTTTGTAGTAGATTTATTAAGCAAATAATGAATTTTTGTAGATTTAAAAAATATATATAAACCACCTTACTCTTAAATATACGTATATATATTTATGACGTAACAGTTTCAATGAGTAAAAAATTTAAACCATGGCAGGAGGATAATCAATTGATAAACATGACCATAAACAATTTACATAGACTTCTTCAGTTTATTTACATAAACCTTTACTTGACTAAAAATTTAAAAAAAATAAAAAATATTTTGAATTAACTTTCGGGTATATAAGCCTAGAAAGGGTTTTTCATTACTAATGAAGAGGATTCTAACGAATTGAGATGAGTAAAATTATAAAAATAATATTTTTCAACAATTTTAAACTTTAAGAAATAAGTTAAAACTGTTAAATTTAAATCAGATCTCATAAATTAAACTTTATTTAATTTCTCAATTGTTATCAAGATAATCATATGATACAGAAATTAAATATTTATACGTAAAATTTGACGACGAAAACGTGGTGATACGAGCCAGTTTTTGATAAATATTTTGTTTTGAGAAATTAGTATCCAAATTTGGAAAAATTGCACAAGAAATTGAAGAAGGGAAGAGAGTTACAGAAGAAATTTGATATTGTGCTTAACCTTTAGATTGCATCTTATAAGTTTCTTACAAGAATTATTGTTCTAAAACAACTAACACATTATTACTACACACACACACACAGCTGAAAAATAAGTTAAAAAATTCTAATAAAATGCTACACAAATATGTTATACATAATAATAATATAATATGCTAATATGTAATGCTACACAAATATGTCAAGATATTATCATAAATTACCTTTTAATAAGTTAATATTTGCTGAACTCATTTCGGAATATTAAAATACAACTATTTTAACATTTAACACGCATAAGTTAGTTACAAGTACGTACCACACCGACACAACAATCGTACTGCCAGTAATCGGAAGTGTTCGTGAATAATCGGCAAATTCCGATGTCTCTTAATAGAACACTACATCTGTTGTTGTACACAACGACGTCATACGGACTAGCAGAGCTCGAACCATTCCCGTATTGACCTGTACAGATTCAATAACAACGCTTCAAAATCACAATGTAATTGCTTAACCAGACTAGAGAGTGTATAAACATTTTTTCAACATTAAACTTCACGTTCAAAATTGTTTTCATTTTACTTTATAAGGTTACTAGAATCTCTTATTTTATTCAATTTTGTATGGAAATAATTTTAATTAATTTATTCAATGAATTATACAATTTCTTGTTCATATATTTTTAATTTTAAAACAATTATAAAATTAATAAATAACAACTTATATATATATATATATATATATATATATATATATATATACATACGAGAGTTTATCTCTAAACAAAAGACCGTTTCATTGTAAAAAAAATGTTTATTCTGAAAATTTTATAAATATTTTTTTTGTTTTTTGAACTACATACCATATACTACTTCTCTATATAATCTTCACATGAATTAAGACATTTATCGTAGTGATACACCAGCTTCAATGTACCCTCGCCGTATTCTTCTGCCGCCAGTCCATTTAGCCACTGATTACCTACATTTTTAAGTTCATCGTCAGCCGCGAATTGCTTACTGTTCAAAAATTCGTTCAATTTTTCAAACAAATGGTAGTCAGAAGGGGCTAAGTCCGGATTAAATGGGGAGTAATCGTAAATTTCCCATCCAAATGTTCTCGATAAATCACGTATCGGACCCGCAACATGTGGACGTGCGTTAACGTGCAGCAGGACGACGCCGTCGGTCAACCGCCCACGTTGCCGATTTTGAATGGCGCTCCGTAACTTACATAGAAATTTAATTACATAACAGAAAAAATCTATCGTGTACTCAGCACTCACTGGCATAAATTTTAAGGGAACTTGATTGTATAATAATCCTCAATCATATATATATATATATATATATATATATATACAGAGTATATCATGAAGTCTCCCGGGAATTTTACATCCTACTCTACTCGTGATAATAATGGAAAAAAATAATATAAATATATGTCCTAAAATGCTGCGTTTGCGAGTTACGGCCAGTGAAAATTTCCCTCGGATTTCAGCTACCTTGGGGTGAAACGAGGTCGTACGGAAATTTTTAGGACGTTAAATAAGGGGCAAAATTAGTGAATTTTTAGGAGTTTCGACTTGAAAAATTGAATAAAATAGATCCCAGAACTGTACGTACATAAGGTTTTAAAAAACCTGTAGTAAAAATCAATAAATTGATGTAAAAAACCCTGCTCTTTATGTTTGACGTACAATAACTTTAAATGGATAATAAACAAAAAAAAATTCTAGACAAAACTTGTAGGAAATTTAATTATGAACAAAATGGTGTAAGATAAGTTGAATAGAGCAAAGAAAAGTTAGGAAAATTAGAATTTTATTTAGAAAAGGTACACTAGATCAAAGGGCATTATCATAAATACTGGTTTTTAAATATATGTTCAAAAATTAACACGTCTTTTTCAAAACATTTCTTGGCACGCTTCTGTACTACTTTTGTTGCTTTTTTTAGTTCTTCAGAGCTGTCTATAAATTGTTCAGCCATATCCATAATGCGGACAATTAATTCCTCACAAGAATTTATATTTTTTTATAAACAATAATTTTCAGTACAGTACAGTAATAATTGAAGAACATAAGAAAGAAGCCGTATTAAGAAAGGGAGTCCGACAAGGATGTTCCCTATCCCCGTTACTTTTTAATCTTTATATACAACTAGGAGTTAATGATGTTAAAGAACAATTTAGATCCGGAGTAACACTACAAGGTGAAAAATTAAAGATGCTACGATTTGGTGATGATATAGTAATTCTAGCCGAGAGTAAAAATGATTTAGAAGGAACAATGAACGGCATGGATGAAGTCCTACGCATGAACTACCGCATGAAAATAAAAAAGAACAAAACGAAAGTAATGAAAGGTGGTAGGAATAACGAAGATGGACCACTGAATGTGAAAATAGGAAAAGATTATGAAGGTAGAAGAATTTTGTTATTTGGGAAGTAGAATTACTAAAGATGGAGTTAGCTGGTGCGACATAAAATGCCGAATACCACAGGCGAAACGAGCCTTCAGTCAGAGATATAATTTGTTTACATCAAAAATTAATTTAAATGTTAGAAAAAATTTTCTGAAAGTACATGTTTGGAGCGTCATTTATATGGAAGTGAAACTTGGACGATCGGACTAACTGAGAAGAAAAAAATAGAAGCTTTTGAAATGCGGTGCTATAGGAGAATGTTAAAAATCAGATGGTTGGATAAAGTGACAAATGATGGTGTTGTGGAAATATAACTTTTTTGTTAAAAAAAATCTTCCACTTAATGTGAATGACCCTACCACTGATGGAGCTTCATTTACATAACCAAAGAAATAGTGATTGGAATGGTTTCAACTGGTGAAAAATAAAGTGAAATGAAGCTCGAATGTACAATTTGAAAACCTTATTCCTTTTTGAAGTATATGTCACTTTGGTAGGCTCTTCCATTAGGATGTTAAATATTAATCTAAATCCTTTTTTTAAAACGATTAAAAAACTTCTTTTTTATGTTAAGTTTTTAGTTGTTGCTATTCTGATAATAGAAAATAATAGTTAACTGTATTAAAAAAAAAATATATCGCAATATTTAGTGCAGTTTTCCAATTTGTTATTCAGTTTTCGTATTTTACGATTTATTAAAATATCGTATATATTAAAATATCGACACTAAACGTATTTGAAAGCCTCGATTAATAATTACGGAATATGATAGAGCAATTCAAACTACTGTCGAACATTTATATTTTATTTTAATCATAAATCTTATTTTAAAATTAATTTATTATTATCATTATAATAAATGTTAATTTATTTGTATAAATAAATAAGTTATCAGTCATTTAATTGTATCAGTATTATAAAACAAAGAGGAAAAAACATTAAAAAGTAAATTATAAACAAAAAAAATTCTGTCCTTTTAAATTTTAAAAATACATCATATAGTAATCATTAAAAAGAATTAGAAAAGTAAAACAGCCGTTTAATAATTTCGAATATTAATTCTGTTAGGGTACTTTATAATAATAACAACAAAAAATAATTAAAAACAAATACATAAAAGAGAAATTACACCCAAAATACATAAACATACACGGAATATTAATAACGCATGACTGCTTTATTATCTTTAATATTATTGTTACTATTACTAAAACCAATTATGCACACACAAGTTAAAAATAAAGAAAAAAAAACAAAACCGTTAAACAGCGCACCATTGGTTTAGAGATAATTTGCAATGGGAACCCAATTAGTTTGTTTCTTAATCAATTTGTAGGCTAAAATGATCGGGTATATAAGCTTTAAAAATTAATTTGGTTTTAATTAACGGAAGGAAATATCCCATAAACATTCCTACAATAATTAAACATGTAGTAGTTAAGGAACCTTTTACTCTAAATTGTTTTTAATCGAACATTAAAATCAAAATAATTAATTTAATAATAAAAATTATAATTAAACTGCTCCTACTGCTGTGTCAATTTAATGTAAACAAAACTTAATAGATCTTTTTCATTAATTTTAAATAATAGACTTAATAATAATATTGTAATTGAATCCATATACATATACGCAATTAAACAAAAAAAAAAAATATTAAATTTTTAAAGATTAAATGCTCTAGTTTCTTAAATAAGGGAAAAATGTCACGTAATTAATTGCATAAATATTTTTTTATGTAATGAACAAATTTTGTATTGATGTTTTTGTAATGAACAAAATTAACAAAAAAACCTTTATATATATTAAAAAATAAAAAGTAACACTTTTTTATTTCGCAATAAGACCGGGTTTATAATATCGCGAGAAATGCATACAAAGTTTTTAAGTAATTTAACTAAAAAATCTATTGTAACACTAAGTAATATCACTGAAAACTATTTTAACATGTAAAGTTATTAATTACCATTATAACTACAATTAATGACTCTCAAATATAAAAATAAATAATCCCTTAAATCTAGGTTTTGAAATCTTAAAAAAAAATTAACAGGCCACATATCAGTAAATTTTTAAACCTCATTTGCTCTTAAAAATCCAATTATCTTTAACAGGAGGTTAATAACAAAAGGATTAACATTTCCGTAAAATAAAAACCGTGTAATAGTTTTCTGTACGTAATTTTATTAAAAATAGTAGTAATAAATAATTTAGATATTTTAATTTTTATTATTAAGAAAAAAATGTATTTCTTCGTCACTTAAAGGGCTATCAAAATTAAAGTAGTTTTGGTACTTGGATTAGATTACGTAATAAAATGAGAAGATTTTTTTTTATTATTATCATAAATCTTTTATTTATTTGTTTTTTTTCCAATATTTTTAAACAATTGTCTTCATTTTTTTTTTTGTTAGGGATCACTTCCTTTTTAAATATATTTTTCCTAAAGTTTCCCATACAGTAAGGAAGTCTTTAGAATCAAAAAATATCTTTTATTGAAAATTTGGGAATTTTTAAGCATAAACAAAATTTGGTAATCATGGCTTGACCGACGTAATTAAGAAAGTCATTCAATACTTTACCATCTTTTAATTAAATTTGAAACAACAAAACGCGTTCACGTATAATGGCTTAACACTTTGACAATAGGTAATGAAAATTGTGTAGAAAAGATTTTCCCCTTTCTGAAACAAAATACTATTTATATAAGTTAATTTTTTTTTGCCTAAATCATGTTTTTCTACTAAATTAATAAAATAATCTTGAGATAAATAGTCAATATTTATCCATTTAAATTTTTAAATTCATTTAAATTCTATTTTTCTTCGCTTAGTAAAATCCTTACTGAAGATTAATTTATTATGTTACCTTTTTTATTACTAAGTACTTTTCTTGTTTAATATTTTATTACATTCTACAATAAAATACAGTTATACATTGGGAATTATTACTAAGAGGTATTTCTTGAAGTGAGTTTATGATAATTGATTTTCTATGTCATAGAATACACTTAAAATTTATATTAAAAGTTTCATTATATTTTAAAACGTAAGAGATTGGTAAACAAAACAATATATATATATATATATATATATATATATATATATATATATTTTAATGAAAGAAATATGGAGGTATAAATTATCCTTTTATTATATGAATTTAATATAACCTTATATCCTTATCCGATAAGAGCAGGATTTTCAATTTATAGGATGCTGTGATATGCAATTAAGCAAATATATTCAGACGCTTTGTATCATTGCAGATAAGTATAAAACAGAATAACTCGCTTTGTAACAGTATCGATGGTGGTCTAATTTTATTCTGAAATCATGTTTTTGTTTACCAGTGGAATTTTGTTCACTTGTGTTCACTGATTTCATTACCAAAAAACTGTAAAAATAAAAAAAAATGAAGAAACAAGCGAATATTTTGCGCGTTTCAAATGGACGTCAATCCGACTACATCACAAAATAGTCGAAATTTTTATCTATGTTTTTAATAAAATATTTTTGAATGTCTTAAAACAGGCTCGTAAAAGAAAAATCATATTTAACCGTTGGTGTTAAAATAAATCATTGTCATTATATGTTTAATAGTCAAAGCTTATTTCTAATTATACGTTAGTTTCATTATAATGTAATCCCACCGGCGAAATAGGGTTATTTTGTCCTTCTGCCGGACGGTGTTAATTATCAATATGTTATTTATATTTACTTTAGTATATGTTTAAATATTTATGAAGATGTATGAATGTATTTCCTGTGTATTATTATTGTATCTTTGGTATGATACTGTACTCTCTTTTTTGTATTTTGGCTTATTCTTAAGTATTTCTTGACCCTGAATCCAAATATGATCCTACCAAATATGGTCAAAATTAATCCTACGAGTTTCATTTTTATGTAATTCTCACTGATAAAAAAAAATAGGGCACGGTTTTTAAAATTCGTGTTTGATTTTAAAATAAGCGTATTCTCAGCGCGTCAGTCGTGCGGGTGAAAAAAATTGTTGTTTAATATAGGATAATTAAAGAGCGTGGCGGTGACAATTTTGTTTATAGAATATTTTTTAAATATATATATATTTATACAGTCTATGAAACTCCCGATAACGTAAGGATTCCAACGCGTGATCATACATCTAAATCGGTTCAGCCGTTTAGCTGCTACGGTGGAACAAATAAACATTCATACATCCTAAATACATTACACTCCTTTCTGGGCAGTCGTGTAAAAAGATTTATTTTCTCTACTAAGATTAAACACTAATAAAGACTTGTTATCATTCAAAGTCTTAATATAAATTAATGAAATATGAACGTCTGAATATATTAGTAGAATAAGTTGAAGGATTGACCAATGTGCCTATGTTATTACATCTCATAATATAGAAAAACATCGATACTAACTGTTTACTATGACTCATTTTTCTTATAAAAAAAATAAATTTATCACAATAATATAATTTAATTAATAGCCTTTTTTTACGATATCATAATTGATATAATCATTTCAATCGCTATTTTTACTGTGGAGTAACATAAACCAAAAAATCAATTCCTTCTGAATTTTAGGCGAATACCATCGCGATTTTGGTCTTTTCTTACTTTTTTTGATCAGATGTACAGTGTTTTTACTGTGCTACACACATGTTTTTTTTTTGTTTTAATAGTAATTTATATAAAAATGCCTCGTAGTTAAACAAATCATCCTAACAATTTTTGCTCTGTATGCGCGCGTATGTGTGTGCTGAATTAACTGTTAAATCTCAAAGAAGATATATTACTCCTCTGGTTAAAAAAAAATCATTTGAGTTTTATTTTTTGTATAAAATACGAAATCAAGACAAATTTTGAGCCACTCATATCTGATACAATACTTGTGTAACTTTACTAAGCAGCTGCGTTATATATCTTATAATATATTTTACTTGTTAATATAGAAATGATCTTAAGAACTCCTTTTTCCAGAATTCTCTAAATAAAGAAAAAAATGTTTTTCTTTCATAACACTTCGTATTAGTATCTGCCGAAAATATAGAAAAATATGTAGAAATATCTAGGTCAGCTAGATTATAAATCGATTATCAACAACATTCATTAAACATGGCAACTTGTAAAAGTGCTACAAAACATAAATATTGACAGCAGACAAATCCATATTATTATGAATTTGAAATGTAGTAGAAATAACAAAGATGGACCACTGAATGTGAAAATAGGAGGAGAAAAGATTATGGAGGTAGAAGAATTTTGTTATTTGGGAAGTAAAATTACTAAAGATGGACGAAGCAGGACCGATATAAAATGCCGAATAGCACAAGCTAAACGAGCCTTCAGTAAGAAATATAATTTGTCTACATCAAAAATTAATTTAAATGTCAGGAAAAGATTTTTGAAAGTGTATGTTTGGAGTGTCATTTTATATGGAAGTGAAACTTGGACGATCGGAGTATCTGAGAAGAAAAGATTAGAAGCTTTTGAAATGCGGTGCTATAGGAGAGTTAAAAATCAGATGGGTGGATAAAGTGACAAATGAAGAGGTACTGCGGCAAATAGATGAAGAAAGAAGGATTTGGAAAAATATAGTTAAAAGAAGAGACAGACTTATAGGCCACATACTAAGGCATCCTGGAATAGTCGCTTTAATATTGGAAGGACAGGTAAAAGGGAAAAATTGTGTAGGCATGCCACGTTTGGAATACGTAAAACAAATTGTTAGGGTTGTAGGATGTAGAGGGTATACTGAAATGAAACGACTAGCACTAGATAGGGAATCTTGGAGAGCTGCATCAAACCAGTCAAATGACTGAAGACAAAAAAAAAGAATATGTACGGAGGGCAAAGGGTGAAAATAAGATTTGGAGACAAAACAAGTACCATATGTGATGTTCAGTGTGATGTAAGACAGGGCTGTATACTTTCGCCTCTATTATTTGATTTGTACTCGGAGAAAGTCTCTAAAGAAGCTTTATATGGGCAATATATTGGGGTAAGAATGAACGGAGATGTTATAAATATAATTTCAAATGCCGATGATACTCATCTTAAGTTATAAGACTTGAAGTTCTCCAACTTCTGGTTGCTGAACTTGAAGTGCTGGATTCCAACCAGCTGGATCCTGATAAAGAGATAAAGGAAAGAAGATAGATATACTAAACAAAGTTTCTTAGAATGAAGCATATGATTTACAGTAAGAATCTGAATTTGAAGCTTAGACAAAAATATTAAAATGTTACAATTGTCTAGTTAATGTACGGATGTGAGGTCTGAACATTGAAAGCAGCGAAAAGAAGCTTTTAAAATGCTTCTTCTCCAATGGTGGCTCCATAAAAATATTGAATAGTTTTGCATCCAATGGACAGGACAGAGGTTTAATGAAGATGTTTTGAGAAGAACCGCGGTTGACGAGAACTCCAAACAACTATTAAGTGCAGGAAGTTGGCTAATTTGGACCACGTTTTAAGGGGAAACCAGTATAAACTTTTGAAATTGGTTCTTCAGGGGAGGGTTGAGTGGGCAGAGGAGTTGAAAGGAGACAAACCTCTTGGTTGGACCACATTAAGAATTGGATCGGTATCCAAGATGCAGACGTTTTTTTCTTAGTAAAGAATGTGCCAGATTGATGGTTAACGTCCGGGAGACCTGAAATGACACTTTAATAAGACCAATGCTTTCCAGATATTTTGGTAAATCCTTGATATAATCTCGTATACGAAAAGGTGCGTTAATTTAATTCAAGTGGAAAATAAATGTTTTTTATTTATGTTTAATCTTTTTATTTAATTAAATATAATAATTACACCTAATTAAATATGATAATTACATCTTATATATTTTACTTGGATGTAAATATTTAGGACTCTAAATACAGTCTTCCACGCCAAAATTATATTTTTATTTTATAAATGCAACCTATAATTCTATAAGATACTGTATATACGTATTTTTACATAAAATATTTTTTCATTTTAAAAAAAGTAGCAATAATTGGTGTATACTATTTTTAGTAAAATGTAGTAAAATATTATTTGATTTTGTTTATAAATTGAAGCATTTATATAATTAGATTTTAAAGTAATTTTCATTTAATTTCATATACGTATTCATAACGCGAACATGTTCGTTTACTGTTACATATCTTTCTATATGCTAAAATGTCATGCATGCATATAAGGTACATGAATGCTTTAAAACGTGCTTCTGCTTAATAGAATATTAGTATCCGCATCAACAAAACCTTTTTTTAGTACACTTTCTACCTCTTCGTCACGCTCTACTCTACTATATATTTCACTCCCTATACTCCTTCCCCTAACATACATTTAGCTCACTCAACCGATTTTCTTCCTTATTTAAAATATATCTTCATGAAATAATCTGTTCCTTATTATTACTCCTTGACCTTTATCATGAAATAGGCAACACTTTAGTGAAAAGATATTCAATTACAGGAATTTAATTATTAAATAAAATAATATAAAAAGCTTATTTTAATTATTTTTACATCAAAATTCCATAATCCAATCTTTTCTTTTAGTAAAATAAGTGCCTGTCTGTAAATTAAAATTTTTACTAGTTTTAAAACTTTCCATTACTTTTCTTCACAAAGAGATATTTTGTTTTATATAGGTAATTTTTGTTTGTCTAAATGTTATAATTTAAAAACTACTTATCCGATTTGAATTATCATTTTTAATGGCGTGTAATAGAGCCATTCAATGAATTCATGCAAAGAATTTTGTGAAACCTAAATTCTTATCTATGTCCATTATAGTATTTATAGATTGACTTTTTTTCTTGATAGTTGATGTTTGTAAGAACATTTTCTTGTAAAAATATTATTTTTAAAAATGTTGTTAATGCTAATAATCTTTAATAGTTTAATAAAACTGTTTCAGTATATTTCATTAATTTTAATATTTTAATTAAATTGCAATAATTATCTTGGTACTTTGTAATTGTCATTAAAGAGTTATAATTGTTTGTTAAATAAGTATTTGAATAAATTTTAAACAAACTTACTGACCAAGGAAAGATTATTTAAAATATATTCTTAGATGGGAATTTCGATTGTTAAACAATCATCATCAGTAGATCTATGAAAAAGTAAATATGTAAATATATATTAATTATATTATATTTCTATAATATGTGACTATATATATATAAAGAGAGAGAGAGTGAAAGAGAGAGGAAGATAGAAATGGTTAACTGGAAAATAAAAAGTACTTGCAACACTTTAGAACAAATACTATTAGAAGGGAATTTTTAAATAAATGTAAAAAATAAAAAAAAATATAGAAAACTAATGTGTAAATCGAATTTATAAATATCGATATCATTTGAACCTCAATTCAAACTGTCTACCATGAGAAATACAGTCCTCTTTTATAGGCTGGGTAGATAAAACTTATCTCAAGAAAGATAATGCCTGAATGAGCTTTAAACCAATCAAAGATTTTCCTTCTGCTAACAACATTTTAGGGGTGGGAGAATAATTAAAAAGATTTGTACAAAAGTCTTCAAAGATTGCACAATCCTTTTGGTGCTGTCCCTTAAGTTCACAAAATTTTCAATGCGGTAAGTTTAATCGTTAAAAAAACTTATTTAATTTTAAATAAACTGGATAACAGGGCTTTGACAAGCTTTTGTTACATAGACTTTTATAAATGTAAAAGACATGGCTGATTCAGCCTTTTTATTTAGTGATGCGTAAATACCTACATAGTCGATTCTCGCAAGTTAAATTTCGTCGGAGTTGTCTGCCTTATTGAAACTAA
The DNA here is from genome assembly GCF_047948215.1 of Lycorma delicatula. NCBI lineage: Eukaryota > Metazoa > Arthropoda > Insecta > Hemiptera > Fulgoridae > Lycorma > Lycorma delicatula. The sequence goes on along the minus strand of NC_134460.1, from coordinate 35,278,999 downwards.
TTCAGGTGTTCCACAGGGTTTTGTTTTGGGGCTTGATCTTCACAGCAAACTTTCAATGTGAAGGTTCCCTGTCCTTCAGGGAATTTTTTTTTGAAAAAAATTTCAAACGGCGTTAGATGATGTCAACTTATGGCTATGTAAATGGATGATACAGGTTAACAAAGTCCAATCACGTAAGGTTTACGAAGTGGAGGAAAACTTTCCCACGTATTCAACCTTGACACTATATTGTCATATATACCGCTTTCTAAAAGCGTTCGGTATCTAGAATTAAAGCTAGATCGTCGCACGACATGTAGGGACCACGTACAAGAGAATTTAAAGCAGTTTGATGTCAAAAATAAGAGAATTTGCTGACTAGTGGGCAGATGATCTCAACTCCCTCTGTCGTACAAGGTGTTCTTGAAGCCATCCTGGACATACGGAATTCAACTACGAGGCACTACTAGTATCAGCAATGTGGAGGTCTTCTAGAGGTTTTAGAGCAAAATTCTAAGGAGCACAGCGCTACCACAGTGGTTCCTGAACAATGCTGAGATTTACGAGTACCTGGGAATCCTGTTTGTTCAGGAAGAGATCGGACGTCTGATCAAGAACATATATCTCTACTTAACTCTCATGTTAACCATTTTGCTTTAAAATTGTTAGACAATAGCGAGGATCTCAAATGGCTCAAAAGGCTTTACGTGTAGGACCTGGGATCGAATCCTGATTGTTGAGGTAGTTGATAAGCCTCCCACGTTGAACGACTCTAAGGTTACGGAACAATTCAGAAGGATGGTATACGATCCGAATGGGTTAAACTAGGTTACTTATTGGCTATATTATACTTAAAGGCTTATTATTATCATGATTTTATGTGTTGTTTACTTTCAGGCCTCTACAATTATTTATGTGTTGATTGTTATTTTCTTATTTAATTATTCCAATTATGTATAGATTATTTCTGAACTTTACAATTATTTTGATTTTCAAATTAAATTAAGTATTGTTTATTAGTTTTGTTTTTGAGGCGTATCGCTGGATGCCCTGTTTTACGTAATATTTGACATCAGATTTACATATGTAAATCGATTTATACGGCAAATCGATTGTAAATAAATAATTACAGCATTCATTCTTTCATTTATTGTGTTCTGCCAATTGGGCAGGTCTTGGAATGGCTGCTCTCCACTTGTTCCTGTCCAGGGGCAAGTGTTTTTGTTTCCGGATATTTACTTTTCCACAACCTCATCAATCAACTGAAATCTTCTTCTTCCCCTTCCTCTTTTTCTACTTACCAATCCTTCAACTGGATCTATTAGTAAGCAATTTCTTCTCATACAATGTCCTAGCCAGTCACTTTTCCAGCCTAAAATGGTATTTATATATTCCTTTCCTATTCTATTCTTCTCAACACTTCCTCATTTGTTACTCTATACTGCCAACAGATGTTTACCATTTTACGCCGCATCACATCTCAATTCGTCGTTTGTCTTCCTTTCTTAAAGTCCATGTTTCTGCACCATAAAGCATAACAATCCAAATAAAACATCTTGCCTCAACATCTTCCTCAAATTTAAATTCAATTTCCCACTTAATAAACTCCTTCTCCTACTAAATGTCTCCTTATTCATTGTTATTCTCTTTTTGATTTCTGTGGTACTGCTAAGATCTTCCGTTTTGAGGCTACCCAAATACTTAAATTTCATCACCTGAACTAGTACCTCAGTCCAAATTCGTACATTAATATTTTCATCTTTGTCACTTAATACCATACATTTTGTTTTCTTTTTATCAAAAGAAAAAAAGATCACATCAAAAAAGATTAAATATTATTATTCGTCTTTTACGTATCAATAATCAAATAAATACGGTCACTATGAATCCCGAATCTCAAAATTTTATTCAGAGAAGAATACATTTTTTTACCTATATATACAAACTTTAATGTTTCATTTAATTTTCTTCCCAAGTAGTAGATGTATTTTAGGTGATTTTCCTAGCTTCACCAAGAATCTATTTGCCGGTTTTTTTTAAACACATAATCTATTATCTAACAAAAAAATCTCTTCTGTCCTTGTCTAATTTTGGTTTAATGCAGCGGTTTATCACATTTATAAGGAGAACAAAAAAGATAAGCACTTATTAAAAATTTTTTATTTATTTTATTTTAAAAATTTTTGGTGCATTTTATACGGTGTGTTATTCTCGTACATTATTGAAAAGAAGTACTTTACTTTAGTTCACCTTCCGTTTTTTAAGGGAAATTTCATAAAAAATGAAATATTATTAAATGAGAAATAATAATAAACTAAAACTATTTTTTATCGTTATTATAAAGCGAGTTATACAGCTTAAAGCTTACCGGCAAAGACATAATTCTACTAGAATACCTATTTTATGTAATGATTTGAAATGAGAATAATAAAACGAGTAAACCATAAAAAAAATTTACAACCATTGTAATACTAAACAATTCAGATTGTGCAACAAATGTTAAATTTTATTACTTTACTTAATTTACACTGTAGTAAGCAGAATCTTTTATTAAACAGATATTTTTATGCTATTAACTTTATAATATAATGGTTAACTAATTTACCGGTTACTTTTGTTTATAATTATAATAACGTTTGTGATTTTGAACTAGACTGTAACATAATTCGTTGTATGTATGAAGACAGACTAACGGAGATGCTGCACAATAAAAGACGAGAGGTAAAGAACTTTATGGGCTTTGGCACCTGAAACGAACGATGCAGCGACCGCGCCTCTCTAACTTTCTTTATTCTATTATTCTACGCAGGTGTACTAGTCTTTAAGTTGTGCAGGTGAATGACACTGCTTACCAGTAAAATATAGTACGCTAATGCCACTGGGTATTTAATAATTAAAAGCGAAAATCATTTCAATATCTGCTGAATAGTAAATAAAATAGAACTTGTATAACATATATCGGTAATTAATGCCGTTAAAAGATAAAATCAAGATTTTTAAATACATTTTTTATTCTGATTGTTACATAATAACACATCGTACGGATCACATCTGGAATGAGTAACATTCTTCACGGACAGAAAAAAGGAGCTGCCATGCATTTGCCTGAATGGATCGGGAAAAAATTATTAAAAACCCTGATAAGTGTATCATCACAAAATATGTGATTAGTTATACGATAAAAAAAAATAATAATTAGAGGTGACTAAAGTTCATATTAGTTATTTAAAATATAAACACATAAATAATATATATGATAATACTAAATATTAAAAAATGATTCACTATTCAGAAGGCGTTAATGAAAATTATTTGAGCATATTTATGTACAAATTGTATGGAATGAAAAGATTAAGAATTTAAAAAAATGTAATTAATATTATTTAAGAATTCATCGGCAGAGTAATATTAATTCAGAAAAGAAAATATTTTAATCGTACTTTAAATAAATTAATGTTTTAAGTGGTTAGGTGATTTATTAAAACAGCAACACATGCGTAATAAGGCCCTTTCTTAGTGCAAATATTGTTCTAAATTATATGAAAATACAATTCTCTTGTTTGGTTGGTTGAAGTAGATACTGAATTTGATTTTAAGAATAAGTGAACATTATTTTTAACTAAAGTTTGTCTTTTAAATAGAATTAAAATCTTTGTTTCAAGAAAAATAAATTATAATTCAACATTAGTTTGCGATTATAGATTTTCTGACAGTTAGAAATGACCTATCATCAGATTTTTAGATTTAAGTATTAAACTACTGGAAACGCTTTTCCTATATTTTCTGTTCTGCCGTGAATCAAATTTCATCTATAACAAAGAAAAAAAAAACTGTCAAATCAAAACTACAAAAAATGTTCGTACGAAAAATGTTTTAAAGTTTCCTTTCTTTAATTTTTGTTCCTTAAAATACATCCTTATTTACACTATGTAAAAAAAAGCGTTTCTTATGTAAAAAGAGATTGTATTAGGAAGGAGATCATTCGCGAAGAGAATAAGATAAAGCTAATCAACGAAACGACCAAACGATGTCGAAAAAGATGGACGAGCCACCTGCTACGAATTCCTCAACATAGGTTGCTATTACGTGCGCGGTATAATAAGCCGCGTGGAAAAAGAAATGTAAGCAGACCGAAACGTCGTTGGGTGCCTGAAGAGGCTAATAGAGGCTAATTTCTATACAAATATAGGTTAGAAAAACATGTAAATTATTTGACAACACATCTATTGGACAACAGCGATGACATCAGGCGACTAAAACGTTTCCACGTGCTGAACTTGGGAGACGTAACCTGAAAACGACTTGGAGAAAGAACCTACGAGGGGAACACAGGATAACTCTGTCCTTGTGTAGTGAACGTTTTTATGTTATGTCTACAAATTATAGTTACTTCTATTTACGGAGGAATATTTTTTTATCTATAGTGTTTTGTTTTCATGTACTGGTATTAATGTCATTATTTTTTTTCTTCAGGTGATTTATTCTAATGCTATGTTAAGAATTGAACTGTACTTGAACCACAAGTACGTTTCACAAGTTTTACAAGGGACAAGGACTTTTCGTATATATGAGGTGTTAAACCTTTATGCTTTAACGAGGGGCTTCGTCGGGGACATCTCTTCACTTGATTATCACGACTCAAATTTACTTATGGTTCCCTATGGGTACCGATTGTAAATGCTAACAGACAGAAAACAAATTATTTTTAGCGTAGAATAGAAAACAGGGGAGGAAGAAGACTGCAATCAGACGATCACATCACCTCAGTTTTATACGCCAAACTACAATATAATGTATATATCCTTTCAGTTGTCTTTCAAAAACGACAAATTTTAAGTATTGCGTATGCATTATTGTTCTTATCGAATAAGAAATAAACAAAATTTATGAGCGTAATTTGTTTTTGTTTTCAGTCATTTGACTGATTTGATGCAGCTCTCTAAGATTCCCTACCTAGTGGCAGTCATTTCATTTCCGAAAACCCCCTACATTCTACATCCCCAACAATTTGTTTTACATATTCCAAACAACGATGGGTTAGATGGGCCTGCACAATTTTTGCCATCTAACTTGTCCCTCCAATATTAAAGCGACTATTCCAAGATGCCTTAAGATATGGCTTATAAGTCTATCTCTTCTTTTAACTATATTTTTCCAAATGCTTCTTTCTTCATTGATTTGCCGTAACTTTTCTTCATTTGTCACTTTATCCACCCATCTGATTTTTAACATTCTGCTACAGCACCACATTTCAAAAGCTTCTAACCTTTTCATCTCAGGTACACGGATCGTCCAAGTTTCACTTCCATATAAAGCTGCGCTCCAAACATATACTTTCAAAAATGTTTTCCTGACGTTTTTAATTAATTTTGAATGTACACAAATTATATTTCTGACTGAAAGTTCGTTTTTCTTGTGCTATTCGGCATAGCCATCCTGCTTCGTTCATTTTTAGTAATTCTACTTCCCAAATAACAAAATTCTTCTACCTCCATAATCTTTTCTCTTCCTATTTTTATATTGTAGTCCATTTACATTATTTCTACTACATTTCATTACTTTCGTTTAGTTCTTAATTATTTTCATGCAGTAGTTCTTGCGTAGGATTTCATCCAAGGCATTGATTGTTTGTTCTAAATCTTTGTTACTCTCAGCTAGAATTACTACAAAAATTTAAAAAAGAAAATTATATTTGTTTTTAAGAATTTGCCGTGAATTTTTATTACTCTATTAATCTCTAATGAAGATGATACTGATAAAAAAATTAAAAATATATTTGTTACATATGCTTTCGATTGTAAGCAAATATATCTGCTTACATAATCAACCGTGGAATCTTCTGCACATTATTTGGTCTACCAGTTGTATTACTATGACAATTTAGATTTAGAATAATCTCAGAGATAAAAAAAACTACGTAAAATTTAGTGAAACAAAATATGTAAATGTCTATATTCCTATATATTTTATAATTCTAAGTTTATCCAGTTTCCATATATTCATTTTCAAAGGGTGAGAAAAAAAATTTCTTTAAAATTCCACATAAATATCGTCACTTGTATTAAATTTACCGTTTTGTAAAAACATGTTTTACTTTATTAATATAACTAATGATCGGTTTATATCAACATACAGAATTAACAACTTAAAATTATTAATATACGTTAAGTAGGAGAAAATCAAATTGTCATTGTTAAAAACTGTCAAGATATATGTTTGATTAAAATCTAAAGAAAAGAGAGTAGACGGGGAGGTAAAATTATTGCGAAATATTCTAGTGAAGAAGGATATATATATATATACGAAGTCTATAATATGAGAACATGAGACAATCAGTGGGCAAAGTTCACGCGAAGCCAGTGTCTTCTCTTTAAGGTGCGCCAACAAACCAATATAACCAATGGATCAACAAAATGAGTGAAATACGTGTACCATCATAAAAAATCTATTCATAATCATCTATCTATGGACTATAACATCATAAACTGACTGTCTCGTTTGCATAATCAAAACTTTCCCTGTAAGTTGTTTTGTCTTGTCCTATTCAGGTGCAATCAATTTGTCAATTACATTGTCATTTATTATATTCGTACGTAATTCATAATACGTTTATATCATTTCATTTCGACAGGGTTATCAAACAGATGTTAGTCCATCAATAACGATTTCGATATTTGTTAATAAAAATAAGAGAGAACATGAGATAAATTAATCAAAAGTGAAATTTGAAATTTTTACTTTATATATTTTATATTACATCAATAATACTTCTGCATGCATATATAAAACCTAAATAAACTATGATCATTCTTTATCAGCACAAAAAACTGCAAGTTAGAATAACTGATAAACATGTAAGAGAAGAAAATCAAATATATCGAAAAATTGAGTTAAAATAAGAAGTATTTTTTAGACTTAACCTTGATTAAATTACTCCAATTAAGAAATAATATTTCACAATATAATTTTAATGAATTTAATTCTCAGAAAATTGAAGTAGATAAATTTAATCTATGTAAATACAATTTTAAGAAATTCGACTTTAAAACAGTACATGGCAAAAGATTTTATAATTCTAAACGAAAATCAAAACTTACCTTTAGCAACTAATCAAATAAAAAAATAATAATCCTACTTAATACATACAGTTTCATCACCACTTTTATACTAAATGTAGTGCAATGTACAACATTGTAAATACATAATAGCATCTGCCGTCACTTCTTTTGACTGTAATAGATTGTGGATATTAATAATTCATTACGAAAAGTTTAATTCTGTAACAGCCTATTTTAGTAATATATAAATCCATTTCTTAAAAAAATATCGTCAATTTTGAATTCATAAAAAAAATTACGCGATATATCTTGTGTATAAAATGGACCATCAAAGATATAATCACGGCATAAAATAAACATTTTCGAGGGGCATGCAATTTAGATTCCCTATCTTTCCTCATATTACAACAAACAGTCAGGCAACCGCATGCAAATATCATATGCGACTTCCTCCGCGAAGAGAACGCCTTGGACTGTCCACAGAATTAGGGTTCCTATAAGGCAGATTCTTGCTATATTGAAAGACCGTCAGCGAATCGCTCCAGGAAAAGACGCAAATATCTTACTAATCTTCCAACGAATAGGTAAAGTATAAATACTTTTCACAAACACGACCTATAAAGGATTGGAACGGTATCCTCTAAACTCTGTCTATGAAAACCAGACTAAAAATAAATATGTAACCATCCACCATTAAAAATTAACCCGCAAGGTAAATAGAAAGATCCAGCAGGAAGGGACTGATATCCAGAATCTAGAATAAATAAGGTAATAAAACATCCCTCAACATTACTTTCTTTTCTCTCTTTTTCCTGTTTAGCCTCCGGTAACTACCGTTTAGATAATTCTTCAGAGGATGATATGTATGAGTGTAAATGAAGTGTAGTCTTGTACATTCTCAGTTCGACCATTCCTGAGATGTGTGGTTAACTGAAACCCAACCACCAAAGAACACCGGTATCCACGATCTAGTATTCAAATCCGTGTAGACCCTCAACATTACTGCGTTTGAAGAACACTACACGATACAAGGCTAAAGCCTGGCAGAGCTTGGGACACAGCAGAGTAGTATCCACACACAGCTTGGAGCTGAGAACACATTGTTTAATGTCGTAGAAAGGAATGTGGCTAAAATTCCGGGCACCTAATATCGGGCACTCATATCGGTCGTCGTGCCCTAACACGATTTTGGTTAATCCGTTCCTGAGCAATTGTTATTTCTGTTACCTTGGCATGGAAAATTTCATGACAACATTTACATTTTTTGTTGTTTGTTGAAAAAATTCAACTTACACTAAAATCTAAAATACACTAAAAGAAAATATCGTGCACATTGTCCTAAATGAACTGTAAAATGTCGATCAGAAATTAAAAAAATTATGAATTTTTTTTATGTAAGTGCCGAAGCAGCTCTCTTTAAGATAGGCAGATATATTAACAACCACACAATACTTGGATTTGGGGAACAAAGAATTCAGAATTAATCCATGAACGACCTCTAAACCTCATAGAGTAACTATGATAAGCAATTTTAGTGCGGAATCGGGCAATTTTGTTTTTAAAGTTTTAGTGAGTATGCTGTGACTCATTGGGTGCCGATATCGTGTTATGTGGCTTGAGTTTTTTTTACGTTGAAAGTTGAATAAGGTCTACAAAACATATTCTTCTAAAGGACGGCACAATATGTTCAGCATGTACAATGACAGAAAATTTGACGGATAAATTTTCCGGTCGAATACTTTCCAAATCAGATGATGTCGACTGGGCCACCATATTCGACTGATTTAAATGAACTATATCTTTCTCCTTGAGGATAACTAAAGGGAAGAGTATGAGCTAACACGCCGATAGAACAACAGCATTCGTCACGAAATCAAAACAGCTAATAACCTAAAATATTTTTGCTTTGACGTACTGCAAAATAGAATGGATCTGTATTATTTTGCCCAGGATTCCAGAATCTGTGCTGCTGCAAGAGACGGTCGTCAGCTGATCGATGCAATTTTTATTATCATGAAAAACGATCCATGTAAAGAAAATTACTTTTAATTTTTTTATTCAAAATTACTTTTAAATAACTTTAGATGGAACACTTACATTAAAAAAACACACCTTAGTAATAAAAATTAATTCTACGAGTGTTATATTCAATTATTTAAAAACACGTAATTGTTTTTACAACAATATATATATATTTTTTTTTTCATCCCACGAACTAGTATTTAGTCTTATTTTTATTTAATTTTCACAAATAATTTTATACGCTTTACGAAGATTCTCTCAAAAATAATGATACTACCATGAACATATTTTTAAAGTTTTGGATCAAATATTATACAAAAGAACTATAATAAAATTTTCCTGTATAGCTACGCTGCTGTATCACCAAAAGAATTATAACCAGGAAATTAATAATAAAAGCAGTTTTAGTCAGAGATAATTGAATCCTCAATAGAAAAAAAAATTTGTGAACGTTTGTACAACATTTGATTTAATTTTTTGAGTGAATCTTGACATTGACAGAAATATAAACCGAGATAACGAGCTAATGTATTATTATTTATTTTATATGACGCAAAGATATAATGAAAAATGTTACTTATTTTGAATAAAGTATTCTATAATCAGTAATAGTTAAATATTAAATTAATGGATTAGACTGCAATTTATTGTTAAAACGTACGGTGTATGCATTTACAAAATATAGTACATGAATAAATTAACCGGCGTAATATAATTTATATCTAGTTTTAAAACCTGGTAAATAAATATATAGTGTGAAATATATCATGTTGGAAGATTAAATAACAGCAACGATTGTCTTTGTTTCATTCATAAAAAAAAAAAAATTAATAGCAAAACGAAAAAACAAAACAAAATGGATAGAAAGAACACATATAAGGAAGAAGAGTATATATATATACTTTGCACATATAAATTTTAATGTTGTTAGTGTTACTTTATGATAGCTATTTGTTTTACTACGTATATACGTATTTTTGTAGGTACAGGTAAGCCATCCGATACGTTAAACATCTACCGCTAGTAGAAGTCAGCATTGTTGAGTTTAGACAACCTACAATATTCTCTTAAGAGTTGATGTATAACATGTTCTAACGCTTAACATTTGATATTTGATAACTAACGTGGGTGGCGAACGGGTAAACTACGGGTATGACACTTATTTGTCTTTGGAAATGCAATACTCATCATATTAGAGAATAAATTCTAACCTTGACCGTCGATGACTAGAAACTAATGGTACCTTAGCTTCTACAACGATCCAGTGTAATAAAAATTCCACTTTAATCTTAACCATTGAGTACACATTTAAAATACTCGTAATATATTACATATTTTACTCATCACGATACATACTGAAAATAATCAGTTTAATACTTCAAATACGAATGTAATTTATGAAAAATCAGTTTATTAGTGCTCTACGTAATGTTAAAAATAAAAATAATATCTCAATAAAAGTAAATCAACTAATTAAAAATTGATATAATAAAATTTTTTATTACAAATAAATTGTAAACAAAAGTTTTAAGAAGTAGACTTAGAGTAACTTTTCCCTGCAAACAGATTAAAATTCTACAACAGGTGGAAAATTTTGAGTTTGGCAGTTGGTAATGATCAACTTCTTTCGTTTACTGTTTAGCCTCTGGAACCACCGAAAGGTATTATTTCAGAGGATGATATGTATGAATGTAAATGAAGAGTAGTGTTGTACAGGCTCAGGTCGACCATTCCTGAGATGTGTGGTTAATTGAAACCTAACTACCAAAGAACAATCACTTTAACAACAACACCTTGCGGAACCTGTTAGCGAGCCCGATACGTAGTGTGTAAATGGAATTTGTAATCTCACAAAAAAAACGCACTCCACTATTCTTTTTCAGCAAATTAATTTTTGTGTTTTCAACTCTTCGGTTTCCGCACCTTTTTTTCAGCCTCTGTTTTAATATATAATATTGGATGGATGTTAAGCGATATATCTTTTATTCTTTTTCAAAAATTTTGTTAGGAGTTACCAGATATCAATTTTCTAACGAAGAAATAAATGATGAGTGATAAATACGCGAGGGGTGTTTCATTTGCGTGTGTTAAATTAATCTAAAGGTTGAAAGAAGTATAAGACATTAAAAAATGTCAGTTTTGAATAACAATTATATTTCTGTTTTAAATGTATTAACTGGAACGATATCAGATCAGAAAGGAAGAATTTTGGTAACAATTTTGAAAATAATTATTTCCAGTCATTTTATTGATTCATCTAAATACAACCTAAAAGCAGTTTTATTCCACAATGAAAACCAAAAGCCATCTACCACCAGTTGCTTATTCAGTTTCGTAGAAAGAAATACTTGATAACACGGTTGCCATTCTAAATGCAATAAGTACAAACAGTTTAATTGGCAAGTTCGTGAAGGATTGAAAATCATGGTTATAATAATAGATCTTCAAAGTAGGTAACCAAAATATTTCTGTTTTGATGTTTGTAGGACTGTTAACATTCCATTAACATCTTTTAAAAGAGGACTTCTTTTGAACCGGACAAATAAAATGCCTCGTGTGCCACTAAGTTGACCTCCAGAAGATTCGTCCGTTTTATAGCAAGTTAGGACCGATGAGATATTTTGAATAGGCCGTTCTAAATGACAAGCGTGAAGTCTTTAAATATTTAAGTCTTAAGTGAAAAAAAATTTAAAAATATACTGTCCCTTGTTCGCGGCTCGATCAGGATACTGAGAGATTGATCATTGAAAATGTTTATATAATTAAAATTTATCAGTTAAAAAACATAAATAAAACGAAGCAAAACAATAATAATGTCAATAGTAATAATAATAAACGACAATAACTGATAAAAATAGTAGAATAATGACAATAAAAAATAAACAAATAATGATCCTAGTAATCACAATTACAACAACAATAATAATAGTAATAATCATAATATTAATAATAATAAACAGTGATTACACAAAAAACAAAATTTAAAGTTATTGGCAGGCTTTATACAGGTAATAAATAATGAAAACCAGAATTCAGTCCCATTGACAAAAGACATTGGCATGACCGCTAATCTTAACACTTTAACAACTAGACTTGTACTAACCAAGACTATAATAGATATGACAAGTATAATGTTCTTTTACAGCAAATACCTATGCACAAATAAAAATACCCTAACAATTTATGAATGAAATTTAGTACTTTATCTTTTTCATTTATAGTCTAACAATAACTAACCGAACCATTTCTCGTTTTCAAGTACTATCCACAATGGAGTTACTTGTAATATCACCTGAATCGTGTCGAATTTTCTTAACTGCTCTATCGTAGCACTCTTGCAAACTCTCCTCGCAGACTGACATCTCGCAAAACTTTCCTCACAGACTCACAGCATGACGTCTCGTTTAGACTGGTTTCGCAGAACTGATTTTTAATTGGTCTTCCCCGGAGTATTTATCTGCCGAATCATTTATTTACCTTCTTTATCTGCCGAACCAGACCCCAGTTGAGTATGAGAACGATCGACCGAGCCCTATCGTTCCAAATCATTCCTAACCTGGTCCAGTAACACTTTTCACGGAACAATATGTGTTTAGGTGTGTCAACGGGAAGTATTACAAAAGACGATTGTTAAACAGACCTTTATTAAAAGTGGTTTTTTTTTGCCCTTTTCTGGATTCCTCCCATTATTATATTTTCTACTACTTTCTTCTTAATAGGTAGGAATTCGTTGCTAAGGTCAGTTACACCGGTCTTGTTACACTATATATTTACTACACTTGATATAAGAGAAGTTATTTGCGATACTGTTTTGAAGGAAAATTTAACAAAAAATAATTAACAGTATGGAAATCGCTTATGAAGTGGTAAAAGCATTTTTAGGTAGATAAAAGAAAAAAATACTACAAGCAAGAACTTTTTAAATCCTGTTAAACCAATATTTTCGCTAAAATACGTTTCTTTACATTCGCTATTGATTTCTTTCCAAGAAATCTTGGTACAGTTAGCGATGAAAAAGGAGAAAGATTCAACCGGAAAATTAGGACTACAGAGACTAGATATCAAATACTGCTGGAAACCCGACAATGATGGTTAACAACTGCTGGTTTAAAAAGTAGATCTTCTCATAAAAATAAAAAATAAAAATATATTATTTCGGAATTATAGTAACATTATTTAATTTTTCCACAGTATAAATGGCTGTGCAGATGAGAGATTTTTATTTCAAATAGCCAAAGTATTTTTAAATATTAATAACTTAACTTTGCAACATTCAGATTACAGTTGGAAAAGAGATCAAAATGTTCATTAAGAGATTTGACCTCCTTGATCAAATAAAATTTTTATCTTAAAAAAATGCAGTATTCAAAGTATAATTGCAAAAAAAAATCAAAATTCTTAGTTAAATATTTTGGGTACAGTTGACTCCCTTGACCAGGGATTAAAATAATCTAAATTATAATCTATTTAGAGTGTAAAATTAAATAAATCAATCGTCCCACTTGACGCTCTTCCTCAACAGGTAGAATTTTTTAATAACAATCACATCTTAAAAATAGATAAGTTCAGAAGTTATAGAAGATTCAAAATATTTCACAATAATTCAATAATAATAATAAATTAAATTCAAAAAATAAAATATAATATATAATAAATTAAACAATTTCAAAATATTTAAAATAATTATATTAAAAATAGATACAGGTATAATACCAATATTGAAAATTAGATTTGGTACGGAACGGAACGCAAGAATGGTGAGAGTTTCAATATTTTTCCCTACAGATCGCAGAGCCTGGACAATGTCCCTTGCTGCTGTATCTTTCTATTATCGGGCGGATTTCATCGGTTATTTAGTGGCGGTTATAAATTTTAAGTTTTATTTATGGACGGATTGGGTAATTTGCGTTGCTATCCGTATGGACCAGCGTGAAATTTATTTACTGGTTCTGACCGTGAGATACTAAGCTTTTGAGTCTAGTAATCCCGGCGTGATTCCCCTTCAGTCCACCCGCTGAATTCCTTTCGGTACTAGCACCTATGGGCTAGCAGGAGTACCCCTAACGGTGCCCTAGTTATTTGAAGGGAGAAATGCGCCCTGTTCTCCGGAGGGAGTCGCATATGCTGACTAAATGAAATTGTGGTCTCTTCGTGGGACGGTGTGGGGTGTTATCTAGCTTTTTATAGTTTTAACAAAATTTAATTGCGAAAACGGTCACTTTCGCGGCCGGAATTTTCGCGCGGTTTTCATTTATAGGTTACGCGATATAGAGGCTCCTAAGCCTGGTTTGTCATTAGATTTAAAAAAAAAAATTGATTTGAAGTGAAAGGTCTAATTTAGCCCTCTTATTCTTTGCCGTTTAAAAATGTATTTATCAGAATAATTATTTACATCAATAAGGCTGATTAACAATTCAGTACAATGTTATTCAACAAAGTTAGAAATAACCATGTTTTCTGTAACCCTCTCAATCTGAGGTAACTTAACGTAATATTATATTGATTGACACTATATTATATAATTTGTCTTGTCAAGTGCAAAAACTACCGCCACTAAAATTTATTTGTGCAAAAACCTTAAATTTAAATGTAAGTAAATAAAATACTTTTTTTATTTAAGTCTGAATGCTTTACTATCATAAAGAAGAAGGGTTAATTAAAAATAGCGTTAGAAGGATTAATAAAAATTGCAAAAAGAGAAATGGTGCTCCCAGAACTCGATTGTTTTGCTAAAAATGGAGAGTATATGGTGTAAATGATCGCCCGCAGGTAAAAAATCAATAAAGCATGCATCATTATCGTTAATTGTAAACAAAAAAGTGTGTCAGAAATTTATCGTCCAAAAAAAATGAGTGCAACAAGAAAAAAGAGGATATATCTAAAAATTAAATAACATTTCGTTCATTAAATAATACTGATCACCAGTGATTTTTTTAAATGAGAGTGAATAACTGAATCTTATAACATTTTTCTTGCTCTTTCAAATATGAAATCATAATTCTTTTATTAGGCTTATTTTATTTGTAACTACCACTCTATTTTCAGGTAGTATCATGCATGAACACCATATGCAAAGCATTTTGTGATCGTATTTTTTTTTTTTAGTATTCTTCAATTAAATGGCTTTTGTTTATTTATTACAGTCCCCTAATTGTTGTCACATTGATTTGTTAGACATTAGTCACCACGTTTATTATTTACACACACTAATTAAATTGAACAAGAATATGACTCATTCATCCCACCTTCATATAACTATAAACATATCTTCCACTCATTAGCTATTTCTGTCATTATATTTACTTATAAACTGTCTGCACGACAGTTTATAAGTACAGTTTTATAGCTGGGTTTCATATTTGCGGTTACATATAGTTAATAAAGTGAGTGTATGTTTAGTAAATTAGTGTGTTTATAAAGTGTTTCTTTTTAAGCAATATTAGTTATTGTAATGTATTAACAATGCCTCGCAGTTGCGTTAATCATCCAAACAATTTCTGCTACATCTGTGGTGACGTAACGTTGAAGTCTCAGAAAAGAAATATAACTCCACCGATAAAAAAGTTAAATGAACAGTATTTCGGATGTAATTAGGTGATCAGAAACCCACCGGGTTGGTCTAGTGGTTAACGCGTTTTCCCAAATCAGCTGATTTGGAAGTCGAGAGTTACAGCGTTCAAGTCCTAGTAAAGCCAGATATTTTTACATGGATTTGAATACTAGATCGTGGATACCGGTGTTCTTTGGTGGTTGGGTTTCAATTAACCACACATCTCAGGAATGTTTGTCTAAAATGCCTTATTCAATGCAGGGGAGGATAGTTATAGTTGAGGCCTATATTCGTTGTGGATAGTTTGTAGAATCACGTCAAATATTCGTAGAAAAATTTCCGAATGCCTGTACCACCCCAGGGAAGAGTAGCATACACGATTTAGTTAAATAATGGTGTACAAAAGCTCGGTTTCAAATGCAAAACGAAATAGGCAACCTTCGGTTAGGACTCCACAGGTCATTGCCGATACTGAAAGAGAATTATTCCCAATTCAAAAAATCACTACGCAAATTATCCCAAAAATCTGGTGTTAAATACACATCTTGTCGTAAAATTCTTCATGGATTAAAATTGAAAGAATACTGCGTTGCAGCTGTGCAACAACTTAAGGAGACAGATAAAGCCGAACGATTTGATTATAGCAACTGGCTTCTCGAAAACGCTATTGGTGGACAGATAGACTCGATATCGTATTTCATGTTAGACGTCATGGTCTCACTTATACGGCCATGTTAATTTGCAGAACACCAGGTATAAGATGGCGAGGTATCCTCACGAGATATTCGCGCGTCTACTTCACGATGAGAAAATTGGTGTGCCGTTTCCGGTAACCGTACCAATAATTTTTGACCGGACTGTCAATACACAAGTTTACTTCACAATTTTCGAAGAATTCTATGCAGAATTAACCGATAATGAAAAAGAATACAGCTTCTTCCAACAAGACGGAACAACGTGTCACACATCAAATGTTTCACTGAATCGCGTTCATGCAGCTTTCATAAATGAACTAGCTACAGCAGAGGACGGTAGCCTCCACGTTCTCCAGAGTTGTCTACTTGCAATTTTTTCCTTTTGGGCTACTTAAAGGAGAAAGTTTATGCATCTAATCCCCACAATATTGACAAAACGAAGGTGAAAATTCAACCAGAAATCAATTAACAGCAAAACGTTTTGCGTCAAATGACTCTCAATATGATTGAGAGTAAAACGTCGAGCTCAAAAGTGCATCGATGCCCAGGATGTTCATTTTGAACATCTTTTGTAACAATGAGGTAAATTAATGCAAGATTTAAATTATGTTTTATATTTTTCTTATTTAATTTATCCGTATCATTAATAAAACTTTATTCCAATATAACCTACCGATTCTGTAGTGGTTACGTTATGGGGTCGGTTTAATGTTGCTCACTCTGTAATTCTAATATGTAGTTTTTGAAGAATTTCAACGGGGATACAATTTTAATGTCAATGTATATGATATAATTTACTTAAGATTACTAAAAAAATGTAACCAATTGTAAATAAAAATTTGAAAAAAAATAAAAATAAATTGAAAGTGATAAAAAACTTTGTAGTTTTAATACTTTTATTTAAATTTAGTAAAGTTTTCAAAGCACGCAAACAATACATTTTTTAAACAAATTTACTCGTTTAATTTTTTTTTACGTTCATTGACACTGCTAGAACTTCTTATAGATAAAGAAAAAGGCTCAATTGGGTACAAAATAAACTTTTAAAAGATGTATGGAATTTCAAAACAAAACGGCAAAATATTTTATTTCATATCTTAACTTTAAATCACCCTCACTCTCTAGTAATATTACAGAATATTTAAGAAAATATTTAAATTACACAAGCGGTTACTTTATATTAACTGTTTATTATTTAAAGAATAACATGCGACCGTAAAATAAAAATAGCAACAAAAAAACAAAAAGAAAACAAAACAAAGGAACCCTGTGAACAATCACACATTAACTCGTCTGTGATTGCACGCAATACACCTTATGTAGGTGGAATGCAATTTCGAAGAAAAGCAGCAAACCGTTTAATTGCTGTCTGCATCCATTAAAGAAGTAGACAACGACCATTATCGACTCATAAAATCTGTTTTGTTCGTGTCGTATGAATTCATTATTTTTACTTAAAGACTTGAAAAAGAAGATCAATTTTTATATTTAACTCTATCCTATTTCTAAACATGCTAGAGTATATGTTTCTTTCTGTTACTGAATTACAAGTCATTAAAGATATGTAAAATATCTTCTTGTTTTGTACAGCTCGTTATACTGCTATTAAATACTGAAATGAAATTACGTTATGTAATGTATAAATCTTTAAACAGAAATTTTTTTTTTATTTCTGACATTTATATTATAAATAATATATAACACGTTTTATTTACTAATTATAAATAAATACGGTTGACGGTAATGAATGTGAAATTAAGTTTGTTTCTAAATATGTATGTTAAAAAAAACACAAAGGAAAAAATGTGTTTTATTTGTTATTAAAATATAATTATCAGGTCATTAAAATACATTTGAGGCAATAATGAAAAAACTTTCCACATATTTTATGTATCTGGTGAACCGTATTTTCGATCTGAAGATTCAAATCAACGTCTGGGAAACTTTCAAAGAATCCTTTATTTAAGTAGAAGCAAGACTCAAATTATTTATTTTCAAAAAGTCTTCTATCTTTTAGAAAAAAAAATTTACAGCTGTTGTTTTTACAGAAAAAAAAAACATACTAATCTGGACTTATTACGATCGTGAAATAATTTTATTAAATAAAGAAAAAAGAGAGAATGAGAAAAAGAGAATGTGTTTTTATAAACAATAGACTATCTCAGTTTGTGCTGAACTTAATTTACTAAATTAAGATCTATCATTGACTATATAAATAAATTATCTGACTTCTGAGGTCTTGAATTAATTGTTCTGTTTCTTTGTCGTATGATCTTGCTTCTGGATATCTTTTGATTGTAATGACGTAAACCAACCGATACACTATTCATCACTATTTACGCAAAATTAAGGTCCAAAATAAAATTTAATCGATATAGTAAAAATTACAATAAATTTAAAAACGGAATCTTCAATCGTAATCGATTTTGATAGCTTAAATTAGGATCAAAAATAATTTTACCGTAAAGTAATATTATTTTTAACATCACTATGGCATTATTATTATTATTCCAAGGACATCAGACAATACGGACCGATGACTGTCAAAGAAGTATTTCCATGTACTTTTACATGTACCATGCACCTCAGTGTACTTTTACATGGTATACATATATACCATTATGTACATTTAATTTTTTTTATATTTAAAAAAAATATTTTTACTTACATTTTTCATAAAAAATTTGTTAATAAAAAATATATTTAACGAAAGACGAATAAAAGATAAAAATATCTAATAATGTATTGAGAAAGACGTCAATTTGTATAGTACAAGATTAATGGTTTCAGAAGAAAAAAATTAGGCTTAAAGTTAAAATAAAATTAAAGAGTGAAGTATCTAATCCGTAGCTCTTAAGAGATTTTTGACCCACCGGGTTGGTCTAGTGGTGAACGCGTCTTCCCAAATCAGCTGATTTGGAAGCCGAGAGTTCCAGCGTTCAAGTCCTAGTAAAGCCAGTTATTTTTACATGGATTTGAATGCTAGATCGTGGATACCGGTGTTCTTTGGTGGTTGGGTTTCAATTAACCACACATCTCAGGTATGGTCGAACTGAGAATGTACAAGACTACACTTCATTTACACTCATGTATATCATCCTCATTCATCCTCTGAAGTATTATCTAAACGGTAGTTACCGGAGGCTAAACAGGAAAAAAGAAAGCTCTTAAGAGATAAGACTGGAAATATTAAGTGATATCTGGAATGGATGGTGGAGATCAAGTATTGGTGTCTTAAAATCAAAAACTTACCCCTCCAGTTTTAATCATTTGCAAGAAAGCAACCGAAGATCTAAAATAAACTTTATGATTACAAAATTAAAATCAAAAAACTGTATTTCCACACAGAAAAAAAAATAAACAGATGGCTGACATAACCAAAATAATTTACTTTAAAATTTATGAATTCTTAGAAAAATAAATTAATAATAATATTTGGTAACATATTATTGCATCAGAGTTTATATTTATTTATAATGATCTTTACATCGCATAGTTATGGCTGCAGGGATACTGTTATCACTCTTTACATCAAAATTACGTAAAATGAAAATCAAGGGGTTCATTTATATCGTCTTATGGGTGTGCTTGCTTGTGTATATAATAGATAATTTGAAATCCTAAGTACTACAACTTGTGATATTTTAGGTAGATTTCAAAAGAAAGCTATCTATTGTAATGGATACTATATGATTCGGTTTCCGGAAAATTTCGACATATATTTGCGTTTCACATCCTCCAGACCCTAAAACCAACGTCAGTTCAAAAGTTTGTACATACATTTATATATATTTATATATATATATATATATTTCACTTTCTTGTGGACACGATAACTGCCGTAATTTTAAGCCAATCACTTTCAAATTGATACATAAAATATAACGACCCAAAATCTCGGTCGAGTCTGTTAATGGGAAAATCGGGCAATGGCGGTGAAAATGGGGGGGGGGCTTTTTGAAAAAATAAAATATCGCTATAACTTTCTTATTAAGTAAAATATTGAATTCGTTTAAAGTTCCAATATTCTTTGGATAAGGGCCTAAAACGTATATAAGTAAAGGTTTTTGATATCACCAACCATTGGGCCCAGGGGCTGAACAAAATGGAGTTTCGAAGACAAACAAAATCATACCTCCGTTAATAAGAACAGTGTCGAATCGGTTTTAAGTGGTCTTTAGTTCTTTAAACATTATCTAAAACTTTTATCTGCAACATTTTTAGTATGACCAACCCTTATGGCAAGGATTGAGCAAAATGTTGCTGGAATTGTAAGAAGATGTGGCTTTTCGCATGCTAAAAATGTGAAAAATTATTTCACATGCAACTATTGTCGTATAGAGAAAATTTGAAGTTTTTTTTAACTTTAAGGTGGAAATATTTTTATCCCCTATCTAGCACCGGTGAAATCTACCTACGCCTCCCTGAGTGCCAAAAGGGATTTTTTTAATCCATAAGGAAGAACATTTGTATAAACATTGTATTTGGAAACAGATTTCTCGCTACCTAGTGATAAGACAGCGAGAAACAACATAAAAATAAATAAAAATATTTTTAATAGATCTAACATATAATTATATATATTTTTTAATATTTTATATCCAATTTTTATATAAAAATAAAATAGTTATTTCAAAAATGTTTAGGCAGTGCACATGATTTATCTTCAGTTGAAACCGGATAAATATTAAAACATACAACACATAATTCACTGGAATTAGTATTATAGTTACAAAACTCTGTGGAGGAATAATAAGGGGTTTATTCCGAAAGGTTCCTGATTCAAATTTTGTCAGGCTTAGCTTTTTTCAAACGATACAAAATTTAACTTTCACCCAAAAAATTTCCCTTGCGCAACTGAAACGTTACGTACCGTGTGTTTCAAAATGAATTTGTGGTTTTAAAGCTATGTAATATTCCTAAGGTTTCAAGTATATTGATTAATTATACATAGAACAAAAGAGTAATTCAAACAGTTTTATCTGTGCGTTACAACTGTATCTATCAGTTTACAGCTGTTATAAGCTCTAAAACTTACTGATTATGGTTTGCGTGCTAGCATCGCAAATGAAATGATGCACAGCGACAATGAAGACTTTGTTTATCGTGTCGTATTCAGTGACGAATCAGCATTTCATGTAATAGAAGAGTGAATATCATGTAACTCAATGTGAATATCTGGGGATCAGAAAATCCTCACGAAGTATTGCAGTGTGAACGAGGCTTCCCAAAACTGAATGTCTTTTGTGCCGTATTCCGACGGCAAGTTTACGGGTCATTATTTTTTACGAAAGCAGTTGCGTCTGGAACGAACCATCTTGATATACTACAATTATGGCTTTTTCCTCAACTCCAACACTAAACACAAAATTTTATTTGGAAACAAGATTGTGCGCCTCCTCACAGCACTTACCGCTGTTCATGATCGGTTGATTGATATTTTACCCCGACGACTGGATCAGTCGCAGATAGCAGGGGATCAGGTGACAGGGCTTGTTTTCCGTGGCCTCCACGTTCGCTCGATCTGACTCCGTGCGATTTTTTTCTTTGGGGGTTTATAAAGGATAAGGTATATACGCCACCGTTACCAGCTGACCTACCCGACTTGAGACGCAAGACTGAAACAGGTGTCGCATCAATTACTCCATACTTGCTGATTAAAGTATAGGATGAATTCTGCTACTGGATGGATCTGTCCGTGTGATGAATGGTGCTCACATTGAACACTTACAGAAGTTTAATTGTAAAACTAGTTTGAGTTGCTCTTTCAGTTCATGTATAATTTATCAATTTAAGTAACTAATAAATATTATATAACTTTAAAACCGCGATATTAATTTTGTAACAAACAGTAGGTACATTGTTTCAGTACTCAGTGCAGTTTTGAATACTTAAGTTTTTGTAATAAATTTAAAAAAAATTGTTGTACAGTTCTGCGCAAGAAGACAGACTTTTCGTATCCGTTGCCCTAACTACTTCGCAGTCATATACGAACTGACTTTCATAGTACAACGCATTACATACGTTGGATTAATCAGCAGACCATATACACAAAAATGCACACAAATATTAAGTTTCAACTAACTCACCGAGCGACTCACTGCATAAGCGCGTATGAAAAATACATCCCCTATGCAATCAACATAACCTCAAATTTTCCTCGATGTTAAATTGAGCGTAACTCAATAATAACGACTCAACCAATCTTCGTTAAATTTTCACATGCACAACTAACTACAGATAAACTACTTCAACATATCTAAATTTCAATAAAATTGATTTATTAGTTTTTGAAGTTATCGAGGTAAACTTTTTATACATGCCTCTCTCTCTCACTCCCTCTCTCAATCCCTCTCTCTCTCTCTCTCTCTCTATATATATATATATATATATATATATATATATATGAAATGTATACATATATAATGAAATTATGTTTTAAGTGAATGGTATTTTCGTAATTCTCGTATAACAAAAAGTAAAGAAAATACAAAATAATTACAATGAAATTGTAAACCGTACGGTAAGAGTCTCGGAGATATCATTTCTTCGACCAAAAATCAAACACTGATGTTACGAAGTTCGGTGAACTTTGATACTGTGACGGGGTTTGTGTCGAGAATATTGCAACTGAAATATCAGGAAGCGAGGGGTTGAGGAACACCTCCGTACGGAATTGCCATTCGCCTGTGATTACACGGGTGGACAGTGGGATGAAGTGCGGGGACTCTCGAGCTGCTGAGCTAAAACACTGAATCCCGGCGGGGCCGTCCCTCCGGGGGTGTCCACGGTAGAAGCGAAGCACAAAGGACTGAGTTCCGGTTGCTGGATGATGGTGGCCGGGAATGGCATAGCCGGGCCTGGCGTTTCCCTCGTCTGGCGACTAGAGGCAAAGGCATCTCCCGGAACCATGTTCATGCTTAATTGGGGGTCTGGTTCCGGGAGGTAGGGAAAAAATCATTTCTTCCGACCAAAAATCAAACATTTTTGCAATATAAATAAACTTTTTTTTTGACGAAATGATACTGATATAAAAAAAGTAAGACTACATTTCTATTATCAAAATCTGTTATTAATTTATAATTTTGTTTAAAAAATATTAAATATATGTAATGGACAATAGATATACAATAATAGATAATAAACAATGTTTAGGCGTTTTCATATAAGCAAAAAGTAGAAAAAATTGTTACAAAACTCTTACTGGCCCGTTTTCGTTGTTTAATAAATGAAATCGGGCCAGTAAGAGTTTTGTAACAAATTTTTATTTTTTTTTGCTTATTATATGGAACGCTTAAACACTGTATTATCTATTATTGTATATCTATTGTCTATTACATATATTTAAGACATTTTTTTTTAAATTCTGAATGAATAACAGATTTTATTAATAGAAATGTAGTGTTTTATCTTTCTGATATCAGTATCATTTTGTTAAAAACTGTTTTATCTATATTACAGAATTTTTTTTTTTTTTTTTGGACGGAAGAAATTATATTTGCGAGACTCTTATCCTACGGTTTATAATTTCATTGTAATCTTTTTGGATATCACTACGTTTTGTTAGATGATTCTTTTATTTATTTTTTTATGATTGTTATCTTATGGATTAATTATTAAAATTTATTGTCTTTCTAGAAAAAACAAATATACATTTTTTAAATTTCTCGGCCAATTATTTTTGTTGATAATCATATACATACTTTTCCTTTTTTTAGTAAAACTAATATAATGACCTTCACGAATCGAAGATCCGTGATGTAATATTGCACTTATTACTTTGTAAGTGTAACCCGCAATTTTTATCGTATCCGTGGGCACACTTTTTATATTATTATTATTATTATTATTATTAAATGAACTTTATTTTATTTCTCCATCAATTAGTTTAAATAGTTTTAATTGTAGAATAGAAATTTTACTAATGGAATTTATATCTGTTTTATGTAACTAATCTTTGTTGCGACATTTGCAACACTTTCCTTCTGTTCGTGTTTTATTAGCAGATACTATCTGTTGTAAACTAATTATTTTATTTATTTTTTAATGAAGTGATGGGAATTAATAAAATTGTTTCACCTTCAGTACTTTCATTTACATAAGAACATTTACTATTAAAACAAGCTGTAGTATATTTTCTTTCAAATTTGATTGTTTCAAGTACATTATCAAGTTTTTTACGCTACCTAGTACTATCAAGTACTAGTACCTAGTGGCGCGATTTGTAAACCCACCCTTTTGAGGAAAAGTGACATACTAGAGTCCCACGGTTCATCAAATGGATGAAAAAAACGTTTTCTAACAAAATTCGAGGTATTTTTTGAAAGTATTCTTTATTACAAATCTAATTGAAATGAAATATAATGTTTTCATGCTTATTTTTTAATTTTCTTTACCATTTGTTTCTGTTCATGTTTTTCATTTCTTTTTTAGGTTAAGTCATGTTTAGAACTGTAATTCGTTGATTTCGTTGGGTTGTCCAGTTCTGCGGACTGTTACCTACGAAGTTCTTACGAACTTCTTGATTCATTTTCACTCCCTTCCCCCCCTAAAAACATGCAAGCGAGTAATACCGTATTTTCTTAGAAAAGTCAAAAAATGGAAAATTTAATTGGATGTCAGCCTGTAATAGATAAGAGTAAAATAAATGAAAAAAAAATATTCATTTATTTTTTACATTTATGTAAAACCTATGATTGGCTAAATCTCTTTTTTAATAATTAGATTTAAAAAGAAAAAAACGATATAAATCTTTTTATTTTTACTTTATCAGTCTGTTAAGATTAGAACACAACTGAATTCACTTTGAAAAAAAAAATATATGTGTTCAAGCGCTCGCGTGTGTATCTTTCTAACCATATACTAATTTTTTTACACAAAGTTCCAAAATCTAACGAACTGATTTAAATGTAAATTTCAATAAGTCACGTAGAATTTTAGTAAAGTTTATTTTTAACGAAAACGAAAGTTAACGAAAAGTTTACTTTTTATAATAATTTGTTTAAATAATGTTTTTCATAAAAAAAATAATAAATGATTAATTTCTTGATAAGTAAGTGTGTTGAATATCGAATTACTGTATATTATAATTTCCTTGCTGTTGTCTAATAAACAAATAACAAAGAGAAAGTTTTCTATAGGTAAAAAGCATCTCCTGAAATATCTGAATTTATCCTTGTTTACAGATCCTCTAAGTTCAAAACTACTAACTTATCTTAGTAAACAAAATTCTGCATTAAGTAGCTGTATGTATGCATGTCGGTGTCTCTTATAATTTATATCTATGGAAAAGTTAAAATCTCTCGTGATGAACTTTGGTGTAGTTGCTTCCGTATTATAACACTTTTCAAGCTAACTCGATACAAACGTTTTTTTTTGTTTAACCTCCGGGTCCACCGTTAGGTATTGCTTCAGAGGATGAGATGAATGATTTGTAGCGTTTGTGAAAATGTCATGCCTGACCGGGATTCGAATCCGGGATCTCCCGATGAAAGGCCGAGACGCTACCAGTCGCGCCACTGAGGCCGGCAACTCGATGCAAACTGTCGCCTCCTCTTGGTACATAGAGGGAGAAACCACCTATGTAGATTACTCGGGTTTAGTTAATAAATGAAAACTTGATAATCGTGTGTATTTATAAGATTATCAGATACCATTATAATTTAATAAATTAAATGAATCTATCAGTCAGTATTTGCCTCAAAACATCAGTTATATTTTATTCCAAAAGTATTTTCATAAAGGTGAAAACACACACGGATACAATGTAAATGAATGTTAATAAACAGTACAAAGACTATTATAATGCATAGGTAAATATATTGCTCTACTTAGTAGTGGAGCGGAAATACAAGAAGGTAATGTCTCTACCCTTTTTATAAATATCCCCCCTTTTTATTCACACTGTAGACTTCACTAGTCGTGATAAATTATATAATTGTCGATAAGCTTAACTTAATGTAGTTAATAACTTTCAAAATAATAGAAAAAATCAAGGTTGTCGAATTTAAAACACCAACTTTCTGTTCTCAAACAACAATTTCGTGAAGTAGGCATTTGAAAAATTTATTCCTGGTACTCTCCACCAGTCAATGGTTGTTATCGATAATGCGTCATAGCACAATTCACTTCCATAGAAGCCTCCTAATTCAAATGATAGGAAAAGTGCATGATTAATTGGTTATAAAAGAACAATATTCAGTAAATATAATTAGTATTAAATAGCAAATAAATATTCGGTAAAAATATTCATAAATCAAGAGGACTTTGAGGAAATTGAATTGTAGGACAAAATTGTCGTTGTTGATATCAACACTTGTTTTGTTGGTTAGAGAATAGTATTTTTGGTGTTTAAAAGATTCAATCTAATGATGATTAGAACGCATATTTTGATGGAAGTTAAATATGGGAATTTTTTCTGTGAAACCTTCGGTGTAAGAAGAAGGCGCGGAGATCGCGCTTCCGCGAATCGAGTAAGTTGATAATTGAGGGTTGTAATTTACAATAGGTGATCGTGGTTGGAAGAAGCCATTCGAAGGCTATACTAAGTTGTGTAGATACATTGATGGAAATGTCTGCCGAGACATTTCCATTGGTCGCATTTTAACACAGGCCAAATTGTTAACTGTGATGTGTTATTAGGTTTAGTGGGTCTAAAAGACTACTTCCGGTAAAGCGCATAAGGGGAACGAAGGGGGTCATGTAACAACTGGGATTGTTAAAAGGAGGATCTTCTCCTACAGGAGCAGGATGAAATTATTGATCCTATTAATACTGTCAAATGTTACAATCTCAACTTATTCAAATGTTGCCTTCATTGTGAACCAAGAGGCGACATATTCATCCTTTTCACTTCATAATGTAAACAAACTGGTTAGTATTCTGACATATTTGGAAATAATATGGCAACTTTTATGAATTTATCAGCTTTGGAAGATAACTAGATGAAGTAGATTTACGGCGTAATCCCAAAAAAGGAAAAGAAATTGCCTGGAATTTAATGGGTTAAACTTTTTATACAACTATAACCCTTGCTATTCCTACAACATATTGTCACAGCAAATAAGAGCTATACCTAGTTTCTTCAAATGAGCAAAATTCTTATCACAAATTTATTTTTGGCTTTTCATATCTTAGATTAAAAATGATTTTAAAAAGAATTACTATTCCTGAAATAATTAGGAATAAAATCTACTACACAGTACAATTAATTTTTATATTGATTTACAGACTATCGATTAACAATATTCTATGGAACTGGTTATTTCGATAGTTTTTAATCAAAACATTTTCGGATCTTATTAGGTCCAGACAGAACAGAATAGAATACGTTATAACGCATACATTTTATTAATATTATGACTATCAGACAACGCCAAATATCAAAGAATATTTGTACAGTGCAATATAAATGAATTAGATTTCTATTAATAAATTATGCGATATTGATATTAAAATATTCCACTAAATACCTGATTATCAAAAAATTTCAACGGTAAGATGGTATTGATCTCGGATTTAAAATATTCTCCAAAAATGAAAAAAAAAAAAAAAAAAACTAGTTATAAGGGTAACTAGGGTATGACATTTTATAGAATTACCTAATTATAAACATATGAATCATATTGTAATTTATTTCTGATAAAATAAATATTTAAATTATTCCTTCAGTGCTGAAAACATGCTTAATTTGAAATAATCTACTGCAATATATATAAGTAAATTTTGACAAAAAAATAATTAGAATCATATCATATATATATGAATATAATATATATATTCATATCATATCATTAATACAATTATATATATATATATATATAATTGTATTAAAATCCATCAGCGGCATTCAACAAATTACCAGAATATTTCCATACCTGATAAAATTTACTAATAAAAATGTTACATATAATTTCAGTCAATTGTTACAAAACCTTCTGAGAATATTTAAAAAATTATTTAAATCTTGCTGAAATTTATTAATATATAAAGATTACATTTGGTATCTGTACCATTAAATAAAGAAGAAGAGGGTATTTTTTGTTTGGGGTAAACAAAAAAAACAAAAAACTACTTGATCAATCACAACCAAGTTTTTAGATTCATCTCGAAAAAAATTATATGTTACTGGAAATTTCCGCTTGAAGAAGAGACTTTAACAAATTGAATTAATGAACTGTGAACTGTGAGTCTTTTTAACTGTGTGAGCTGTTTGAACTGTACGATTCGAATCAATCGAATGAATAATATTAAAAAAATAATAGAATTAGATTTTCATTAAATTAAATAATATTAAATAAATTAAAAAAATTTCTGATTAACAATAATGAACTTCTCATGGTGATCGTGTGTGAGGCTGAGAATGAGGTATGCGAGTAGCTTGTGGAAGGCTAAACCAGTCGTTACAATCAACTGGTAACAAATAAGGTGCCCCTGAGGCGCTGTTTTGGGAGGTGTTATGGGTTACTGTTATAATATCTCTGCAAACATCGTCCGATTTTAAAAATTCAAACGGAGTATTTGCTAGTAGGTTGAAAGCTAACTTTTGGATGCATTAGGTTCATTCTCGATCTTAAAGATCATGGATATTCGGAAGTGTATATAAACGTATAGTACGGGGAGTGCAGGAAGTGGAGCCCTCTGTGTAGATGGGAATGGTGACCGGTACAAGCTCTGAGGGTGTCCAGGTTGCCGGTCTCCCTGGGAAATTGGGAATGGCAAGCGAAGCGAGCTCTGTGGACATGGGGTAGGTCCCATGGCTCCAGGAGACTCCAAGAGCTCCTGAGTTGGTTCCGGGATTCACTTGGGCTGACCTCAGCCCGGAAGGTCCTCGTTCTGGATAGATGAGCCGGCTATTATGGATATAAATTGTTTCGGTTACTGAGCTACTGATTTTTGTGAAACTGAAATTCGTACTACAGAATCGTTTTTAAACAGTAAAATTTGCTTACTTTAACCGTTCCGTTGTTTAGTCAACTTCAAGTACTTTCTCTCTTAAAAAAATAATTCATACATATAAATATTATTATTATGCTTTTACGGCCAACATGGGACCACTTGGGTCAATTTTAGTTAGATCTTTTCTGAGAAAAGTGTGTTATTTTACTCTTCCGAACTGCTCAGTATTTCTTCATCCGTTCAGATCTTGCTTTCGTTTCTTCATCTGTAAACACCCTCTTCGTTGTATTTTGTCATTTGTCTGTCTTTTGTTTAAATCTAATGTTATTGTCTTTTGTTTTGTAATTTTTCCAGTTTTATTCTGTAGGTCAGTCAGGGAAATTCCCAATTCTTTCATATCTTCTCTAATTTCTTTGATCCATCCTACTTCTAGCTTTTGGAACCAAAGCTTTTCAATGGTATTTCTTGACAGTCTTGTTCCGGTGTCCTTATGAGGACACAATATATATATATTATAATTTGAAGTTGTAACAATTTTTTTGATAAATTTATTTATCAAGTAGTTTGATTCAATTAAACTAAATTGTTAGTTAGACTAACATTTAACATTGTCAACCAAACTACATTAAACTAGGTTAAGTGTTGGAAAATTATTCTATTATTATTTTTTAAGATAGGTACCACTCCCCCTGCCAAACTGAATTTTAAGATATTGTTCCATATTATTACTTAATAACAAAAATAATATTAAAAATATATATATAAGATCTATAATATATATTAAATATTTTCTTTTCTTTACTTTACGGAAGAAAATCCCAAACACTTTTTTTTTCAAGAAATCCAATATTGACTTCAGACACTTTTCTTAATACATAACCGTTCTCATGTCGACATAATTACATGTTTCTCCTTAAACTATATATCACAGCAAACTGTGAATTAAAGTTATTAGATACATTTTTCTTCCCTTCGTATATATTAATCCTAAAGGATAAAAAATTTTCTAGGAAGCAAGTTTGCATATATCAGTAGCCGGAAATAAAAATCTCCCACTGAGAACTTCACTAACCATGTGAATAGAACTTATTGACACGAACGGAGAAAGACAAAATAGTATAGATAAAAACCCAAAAGTTTGTATTCTTCTATTCACGACAGCCTTACAGAGAATCATTTAAATATTAAAGATTAAAAGATTTGATTTTTATTAATATCAGTGTTATTTTCTGTCCTTTCTAGCTTTGTCACTGTAACAAGAAGTTGATGCGTTTCAGGGTATCTCTATTTTCAAACCTACTTTTAGCATTCCTGACTGGTACTCTTCTCAGTGTGCTAAATCAGCAACGGTGGCATCCTGGCACAGGCCAAACTGATGACTTTGATGTGCTATCAGATTAAGAGGGTCTAAATAACGACCTACTGTAAAGCCCATCATATCTTGTAATTGAACCGGCTTTTTTTGGCGAAATTTTAAATTTGCAAAAGTGAACTTTCATCTATTCACTTTCTGGTGAATAGATTTATAAAAAATAGATTTATTTTATAAATTATCTTTATTTCAGTTAGTACTGATTGCAAAATTACGTTTTAATTTTATTTTTAACTATATGTCGAAATATTATTTTCATTTTAAATTAATACTTTTTGTAGATATTTACACATCCTTTATAGTAAAATGTGTAAGGTGCATAGATATTTTTATTAATATTATTAGTATTCTTTTAAATAACAACGTTAAAATATATAATGTATTATTTCGTTATATGTTTAAAACATAAATCGAAAAGCTACTTTACTAGTTTGTCACAATTATTCTAAAAAGTTCTAAAGTAAGATATTTACGAATACGCTCAACCACGCACGAGTGAGTATTCAACACGGACGATGTAAATCCAGTACTGTTTGGTCTCCGTGCGCTAGCACATGACCACGCGCTAGCGTGTTGACTTTTTTCTAATTTTCAAAATAATACTATGTTTAAATAAATAAAAGGAAAAATTATAAAAAGTTCATGATAAAATTTTAGAAAAATATATAAATTGAACAAAAATCTAAGAGGTGTGTGTTTGTGTTGTGTGTGTGGGTGTATGTGTGTATGTATGTGTATGAGTGAGGAAGAAGGGGTAAGAGAATCAGATCGGCGAATTCAGATAAAGCATAAATATAAAAGTGCTTCATTTATCGTTTTAATGACGCATTCCCTAAGGAAAATATTTTGTGCAATTAAGAAGTCCCCTAACTTTCATAAAACTAACAGTATACAGAATGTAATGTACTGTTCATATATTTGTACTCAAATTTTAAATCATTACACGATTAAAACTAATTTTATTTACTTT
This sequence comes from Lycorma delicatula, assembly GCF_047948215.1. Lineage (NCBI taxonomy): Eukaryota > Metazoa > Arthropoda > Insecta > Hemiptera > Fulgoridae > Lycorma > Lycorma delicatula. The sequence goes on along the minus strand of NC_134460.1, from coordinate 35,247,456 downwards.
TTACTATAATTTGTTTCACGAAAGCGTCCAGCAAAGCAGAACTGGTGATTCTAATTTAATTTAGCGCAATCCATTCGAGAAAATAACATTTTTCTATTTAATATAAAAATAAAGTAAGAATAACAAGTAATAAAAAAAATAAGAAAGTTGTAATAAATGAAATATTTACCTTAAAAATGAAATTATTAAGAAAGTACGATGCAGCTATATTAAAATTTCATGAAGTAAAACAAAAAAAATATTTTTTTACCTTAATTTATTTCTTAATACCCGATCAATTTGTTAAATTATTGTGATAGTTTCCAAAATTTATCAATATATTTTAATAATATTTTTACGCAAACTCTCAATTCACATTCCATGCTTTTTTTTATTCTTTAATTACAAGTTGACTGCAATTTTTCCAAGCATTTGCAGCTCTATTAACACCTTTTATCGATAAATTTTTAATATCATATAACATAATATGTTGAGTTATTTCTCCCACTGTAGCCTTCGACTAGTGCACTTATTAATCCTATCGGATTAAAATTGCAGTGGTTTGGAGGAAAACGCAACATGACACAATTTTTTGATATTTCGATTTCATCTACTTGATAATGAATGTATTTTTGTTTAATTAATATCATTATTTTTAAAAGTTCTACTTTTAGACTTTTAGCATGTCTTTGGTGTACGCGAACTTAATCAATCGAAAATTTCCGATTTTCGAGTCGAAGGTTTTGGAATTTTTTCAGTTTTCAGGCAATGGTACGGGGCATTATCCATTACTATGTTGGATCCTTCAGCAACAATTTTTTAAACCACTGCATAAAATTATCATTTATTTCATCGTGGTACTCGTGAAAAGATCTGGGATTCCCATAAACCACCGTTCAAAACCCCATTTTCAATTCCTACGTGCATTATTATTAATCGTTTACCTTTGCTAGCCGGGATTTTCACTCCAGTTGACAAACGTTTGATAAAAGCCTCCTTTGCGCTCTTTATTTCTTTATCTATCCATTCTTTCTTCGGAATATAATTTAGCATTAACACGATTCTCATCAAGATAATAAATTGTCCTCCCCTCTTCACGAAATAGCTTCTCTTAAATATTCCCTATTCTATGAAATAATATATTTGTGTACAATCAATAAAGAATTATTTTTTCTGGACAGAAAACGAAAATTCATTGATTTTAAAACATGATGTAATATACTTATAGAAACATTCGGCAATTTAGAATTGGTATTCACTACATTTAATATGTTGTTCAAGTTAGAATATTCGTTGCTGAAATAAAACGAATGAATTTTTTTTTCTGATAGCGGTTTTAGTAAAATCCTCCAACTTTTCAATTGTTTTCACATGCTTTCGAATATTTTTAGAGCTAACATGTTTATCATCAATTTTTTACTTCTTTATTATATCAAAAATTGTTCTTTTGCTAACGCCTCTTGCTTTACTTACTTTCCGAGCAGTATCTCTAACTACAGTTTCAAATTTTTCTTGATTTAAGGTTATAAGTATCTTGCTAATTTTTTTTTCGGAAATACTTAATGGTTTTCCCGGTTTATGTGTTACAACAGAATTTTTCATTGGTAATATCCGATTGCCACAAAAATCACAAGGTATATTACAATTAATGAAAATAACACTAAATAAGCCTGTTATAAAAATGAAATATAAAACTGTATGTTACCGTATGGAGTAATACGATAACATAGACTGAAATACTTTCTTCACTGAACTAAATAATGATGTGAAGAATTAAAAATGATGTTATCGATATTAAACATCAATAAAAAAGACTCAACAAATTTTTATTTCCTATCAGACAAGTGGTAGCTTACAGTATATTATTATACGCATAAAACAATAATTGTACTTTCACATGGAAGTGACAGAATGATTCAGCCTAAACTACTGAGATATTACTAATACATGCTGAATTCTCATTTATATCTCCTACACAGTTTCCTGAGACGAATATTAGAATTTTTTTTTTTATGGGGTTAATTTTGGTGAAACTTTATTGTAATATTATTATTTAAAGTTTAATAAACCAAAAAAGTTCTACAAAATTAAAAAAAATTGATATTTTTAAATTTTGTTCAGTTCCCTACCACCAGTACTGACCCCCAAAGTATTTTTCTGATCACTTCACAACTACTATATCTAGAAAGGCACAAAAAATACTCTGTTAAAAAATAAGCTTTATTCGATTTTTGTGTAAGGAGACAATTCAGGAGTAAATTTTATCTTTAGAATAGAAAGAAGCATGTACACATATACTGATGTTAATGTGCGGTTATATTTATAAAATTTTGGGAAAATTGACCCCAAATAAACTACCGATTCTATCTCCTGGAGATACTGATCTCAAACTTTCTGATCACAAAAATTGTGATATTCACAATTTCACAATTTTCTGTGCAAAATTTCATTAAATTCGATCTATCCAATCAAGAGTTATTACGCTTCAAACACACCAACAAACATACATACAAACGACAATTATCCCACACATTTATTTTCTTTTTTTGAGGACCCTGGGTCATGAAACATCGAAAAATGCAAAAAATCTCATAGCTTATTTTTTGACTGATTACGACGACACTTTCCTTCTTGCAGTCTAGTTGTAGAAATATGATGCTAGGAAAGTAAAAATTAAAACATATTCAATATTAACCCTCCAGTAATTAATATTTTTTTGAATTACCTACGCAAATATAGATTTTTTGACTTTTCTCGAAAAATTACCGATAACTGATAACAGTTTTTTTGAGAGCTGATCCAGTTATCGGTCAGTTTTGTAAAAAGTAACTATGCAAATTAAAAATTGTTATTTGTACAAATGTTAAGAACCGGTATATTTGTTATAAATAAGCAGGGATAGTTGCGATTTAAAATAGTTGAAAAATAAATCAATAAAAAATATTTTTATTTTTATTTTAATCATTACTAAAACCGTTATTAAGCTTCAAAATTAATGCCATAGATATGCAAAGTATAATATATGTAATTTAATCCCTCTTATCTTATCAAAAATATAATAACACACTCTACATGAATGTAGATACAATGTATTTAAGAATAAAGATAGAAAGTAAAAATTTAATTAAAAAAAGTCTTGGTTTTTTTTTTACCGGTTATCTAAAAATATGCTTTTCTTTTGCCACAATAGAAAAAAATTTATCTGTTCTGCGATAATTAAATCATAGAATGGGAATCTGATATTACATAAAAATTACTCAAAATCATTGATCTTGAATATTTTTTTGTAATTCTGATTTTCTAATAAAAGTTCCTTATAAAAATCTTAAAATTTTAAATTCAAAAAAAAATTTTAAATCTTAAAATCTAAAAATAAAAGGAAATTTTACCTCCAGTTTCATTTACTAATACCTTTTTATAAAGTAATGAAAATATAATGGGAAAAACATCTCTTCATGTGGTAATAATTTACTGTTTACAAGTTTTTCATTTAATATTAGGCTACTTTGTTACTGATTAACTTAGAGTGAAGGCCGCCTGCCTTTTTGTTGATATAGTACGTGGATATATATTTTTATCATACAGTTACACGTAATATTTTCATAATAAGTAATCTACAAAAAGGAAAGTATAAACAAAGAACAAATTTCAGTTATATATCACAAGCAATATTTTACGAAACTAATTTTATTAACGACATTACAATTTTTTCTATCGTGTTCTAAAATTTCATAAAATATAAATAATTATAGGTAAATAAATTTTTATTTCATAAACAACGGTCAAGACTGTTTTCGCTTGTCAGAAACAGCGGGAATCTTATAACGAGCGAGTTGGTATTCATCTCTTGCTAGTTATCTTGTACCTCTTTGTCCCCATAAATAAGTCACAACTCAAATAGTTTGTTACTCTATGTAATAAATAAGTCGATTGAAATAGCTACAATCTTAACTATCCATTGGCATGCATCGATTTTCTTTCTATACGTGAGAAGCGTGAATTGATGACAGATATATTGTTTAGTTTACATGAATTAGCATAATAATTATCGATTGGGATTCTATACCTGCTGTAATAATGTTATACATTTCTGTTTCGAAAACTCCCGTTAAATTTTATTTTCATTTACTTCTTAATACAAAAATGAATTATAATCTTAACAAATTTATTAAAAATGATATTATTTCGTGAGATTAAATCGTTTTATTTAATATGAGAAACTATTATACAGGATAAAAGTTAAATTCGTGATGTAATGTGATAAGAGAGATGTACAGTAAAAATGTTATAACTTGTTCAATTTACTTAGAAATTCAATTTTTATAAAACTTATAATCAACGTATAAATCAGCTCAACAGGAATTACCTGTGAAACTTCAATTTGATATTTTCTAAGACAAAGTAATTAAATTATCAAGGCTGTTTTGTCATGTATCGAAGGTATCATTTTTGATCTACCCTGAGAATCGAACAGGAAATTTCACTCAAAACTCCAAGAAACCCCGTAAAATACTTTGCTAAATTCAAAAATCCATAAAAGAAACAAAAAAGATTTCTATTAAAAAAATATTCTTTATTAATAATTAAAAAACCCACTTACCAACAATTGTTTATAGTTCAAGCGCTTTCGGAATAGAATTCCGTCATCAGGAACTTAAAAATTGTATATTATACTATTAATAAAACTAAAACTTCGTTGTCATATGTAAAATTGTTTATGTAAAGAATATAAAATATAACAGTGATCGTTTTTTGTTTAAAATTGTGTCGACTTAACGTCCTGTCATTATGAATATCTCTACCGTTCAATAATTCTCTGAACTGTATATCATAAAAACTGGATTGACACAAGATGGTCTTTTACCACTGCTGTTCAACTGTCTTGGAATTTATAATGAGAAAATGGTACAAAGTCAACCCAAAGAATATAAAAATTGAAAAACTTAGAGGCAACATAAATTTAAACTGCCTAGGATTCGTGGATGATCTGGCCCTTCTGGCAAACATATAAGAAACTAAACAACAAATAAAATCCCGACAAGAGATAGAACAACGAATCGGCCCTCAAAATATCTTTTGAAAAGACAGAAATAATGTTAATAGACCCCCCCCACACCAACTTGCAAATAAAACTTCAGTAAATGGCCATGAGATTAAAACTGTAGATAAATTCTAGTATCTTGGAGAAATTATAACATACATCCTCAACGAAAAACCAGCTTGACATAACAGAATAAACAAACTGACTAAGGCGCAACGTCTTACCAAAAACACCTACAACAAAAAAGTCTCTCAATAGCAACAAAATTAAAACACTATAAAAGAGTTACTCAACCAGAAATTATATATGCGAGTGAGACAATCTTCAAAACAAACAATACTGCAGCAATAGACAAGATCCTTAAGATAGAAAGAAGGTTAGTCAGAACGTGCATAAAGAAAAAAATATCAGAAGAATGTACTCTGGAGGCTCGCTTCAAATGAAACAGTCTACAAAGAAATAAAACCAGTAACCAGAGAAATCAAAAAGAAACGGATCTCATCCTTGGGACACCTAATCAAAACACCTGAAAATAGAATCATCAGGAAAATAATATAAAAATTATGGAGTAGCAAAACCAACATAAAATGGATTACAGAAATCAAAGAAGACATGAAGGAACTCGAAATTACAGTGGAAGATTTGAAGAACAAAACAGACAAAAATTAAGAAACTCAAAAAACAAACAAACAATCAACAGACAAAAAATAGGAAGGATGATTTCAGACCAAGAAAGAAAGTTAAAATCCGAAAGAATGAAGAAATACAGGGCTTATAGGAAACTGAAAAAAATTGACAAAGTGGTCCAATGTAGGTCAAAAAAAAAAAAAAAAACTTTATATATGACAACAAAGTTTTAGTTTTATTAAGAATATAATATATATTTTTTAAGTTCCTGATGATGAATTTCTATTCCAAAAGCACTTGAACGCATAAAAATTGTTGGAAAGTGGGTTTTTTAATTATTAATTATATAATCATACCAACGGGTCGTGTTTCATAAACTTATTAAAAACTTCTTGTAATAGTTTTAGAAAATATTATGTGTATTTTCTAAAGCATGATTTTAAAGAAATATGTTCTTCGTTTTACTGTACTCACATCTGTGCACATAAACACAACTGTATTTGATAAAATAAAATTAAAAGTCTGTGAAGAAAGTATTGTTTAACCCCATTACTCTAAGTAAGGATTAAACGTAAATTATCTATTAGAATTTTGACTTGAAATATCTTTAAAATCACACTGAAACGCACGGGTACCAGAACATAAATTTGTAGTGCAACGAAAAGGTCTTTATCGTCCTGCCTTAATAACTCCCTAACTATTTGTCTCAGAGACGTAAATACGGTGTCATTTTATAAATTACATGGTCAGGTCGCCAATACGACTGAGTTTGCGTCATTGTCGAGCTGATTGGCGGGGAGGGGCACAGCGCAGATATGCCAAAAATGGCGTTCTCGTCATTTCCATTCAGTGTAGCTCACGACTTAGACGTGATAGCACGGTGATTCGTGTGTTTTTGTTTAGATTTTGTGGCGATGGACGATTTAAGTAATACAAGTCATATTTTGGATAATATTTAAGTGTAAAAAATTAAAGTAAACATGTAAAACAAGTATAAAAATTCAATATGTCAGACTCAGCCCGCACAAACGCAGCCGGAAATATAAATTACGCATGTCGTTAGAAAGGAGAGGATATGGGGCACGCACAGGTACCCCAATATCCGGTGTCGAGCTAGCGAGACTGTTTTGGGGGTGTCGCAAAGGTGGCACGGCGCGCTCAGTGAACTACGCCGAAGGCGGGAGCACCTCTACATTTGCTTATTACGCCTTATGACTCATACTTCTCATATCAAAGACAATAGTTGAAAAAACTGTCGTCGAATATTAGTCGAAATAAATATCATGTACTATTAGTGTCTGTTTTATGTTAAAATTAAATTTGGTACGCAGTCAATGTCTTGTTTTTAATTCAATCCAATACACTAAAACTGACTCGCTGACATACAGACCGACCAATTTATCTGTATAGTTGGCCAAATGAAGAAACTAAAATTTTCCATTGGAGACTTTCAGTTTTATTAAAAAAAATCCGATGGTGGCCCTCCCATTTTACTCTATAGATAAGTTTGTCAGTCTGTAGCTCGGGAGAACTTCATCCAAGGTCTGTAACGAACTTTAACAAGGTCTGGTATTATGTGTTACTATTTTAAATAATTAGTAGGAATTTTATGATATATATTTTTTTTAATTTTATAATAATTGGAATTTTGATGGCAAATCTTCTACTAAATTGTGGATATGTTATTAAGATTCAATTAACAACACATCTCAGGAATAGTCGGTCTGAATTTGTACAAGACTGCACTTCATTTACATGTGATACACATCATCCTTATCTCATTAGATGCATTGGAGGATCGCTTACTGTTCAGTAACTGAACAGATAGGTGGCAACATACACGTTAGGAAATAATATGTTATAAAAATAATTCTAATCAAGATTTCACCATTGTTTTTCAATGACGGGTTAGTTTTTTAACCATGAAATGGCATACTTACCAATTTCCTCTGTGATCTGCATAATGTGTTATTATTTACCAATCAGAGTAAAAGATAATTTATACAAAACATCAGTATTTATTTTAGCTAACATAATCAAGATTTTTGTTTATTAAATTTATATATTTTTTTCTTATTTTATTATTCTAAAAAATATATTTTTTTTAAATTTCTATATATCTTTCTTAAGTAAAAAATGTATAAAAATGACTCCATATTTTATTTTATAAATTTAAATAAATATTAGAACTACATAAGTTGTTATTAATACTTCATTTTTGTTTCAATATAGCTATCACTAGTCGTCCCCCAAAGCTGAATCCCGTATGTCCCGTATCGGTTTCAAGGTCTTATATAGAAGGACCTTGTTAGAGAGAGATAATTTATAACCCCTACACATTAGCTAATACATACGCTTGAATTTCTAGTCAGTCTCTTTCTTCTTCTCCCGTAAATGACTTTTCCATCATACAATGCAGTATTAAAGTGATCCAAAAGTCACAGAACAAAGTATTGAGGGAAGTGATCCCACCGGTTTCATCAGGAATTCTGAAATACATGAAATACAATATCAGGGGATCCGGTATGGTCGGGATGAGATTGACCGTTTCAGTTCAAAATACATGGTTAGGATAAACAGACACTAAATTTCATTGCTTTGAACCTGCTAGACAACAGTGATGATATTGGACAACTGAAAACGGTTCATGTGCTGGACCTTAGTGATGGTCGTTGAAGATAATCTATTTTTTTTTTCTTCCGTTGTTATTTCTTGTTACTATTTTTTTTTTTTTATTTATTATTTTTGTTTACTATTGTTTTAATGCCGTTTTCATTCGTTCATCTACCTCCGTTTATCTTCTATTTGATTAAAAGAAATCGCGTGCGAACTGAATGTTTGGATTCATGTGTTCCATAGATTATACAAGTTATAGAAACCTATGATGGTAGTGCTTATGACATAATGAGTGTTTATTGGATCTTAGTTGTTATGATTGCTATAACAGTGGTTTATTAACATGGACGTTTCTATTATTATAATCTTTTACGTTCGTTTTTGTGGAGGAGAGGTCATTTTCTCATATGATATTTTAACATATTATTTAATTATGGTTTCATCAGGAGAAACCGATTGTAAATCTTTGTTCTGCAGCAAAAAAAAAAAAAAATGGCTTTTAAAGTATTTAAAACTGAATTGCATTTTCAGTTACTCACACATTGTTATAGCAAAAAAATACTCTTAGTTTACTTTATTTCCGTGACTGAGATTATTAATGTAAATATATCTCCTCAGTTTTAGTATTTCTAGTATTATGTTTGTAACCACATTTTATAAAACAGGGAACTGAAGAAGCAAATATCTCTTTAAAAGTATAATAAAAAGGTAATAAATAGAAACGGTAAATTTTAAATAATTATTTTATTTAATATTTATATTTAAGTAAAATATTCCGCTGCTTGCATGCAGTTTATTAAAGTATTTATTTGTTAACAACAAAAGATATCAATATAATATCCTTAGCAAAAATAAAGCTCATCACGCCATTAAATAAAAAAACAAGACATGATCAGTAAAATAAACAAAGACAGTGATTTGAAACTAAATAAATAACCAAAGATTGTGAAATTTTAATAAATATAATTCATACAATTATAAAATTATTATTGGAATAAGATCAAACATCAAAAATTGTTTTAGATAACTTAATAAAACATTTATGTTAAAAAAATTTACCTACCCTTCGAGTAAAGTTTTGAGATACGGAACCCATAAGGTTCATAATTTCCCTGCCCACTTGACCGATTGTCATCCAAAAATAAATGCCATCAGTTTTCAATGTAGAAATCATCCGCCAAAATTTATCCTAATAGGTCCTTCCGTCTAGATGTAAAAAAACAATAAATAGACCATGCACTATATACATAGAGTGTCGCTTTATATGGAAGTGAAACTTGGGCAATCGGAGTATCTGAGAAGAAAAGATTAGAAGCTTTTGAAATGTGGGGCTATAGGAGAATGTTAAAAATCAGAAGGGTGGATAAAGTGACAAATGAAGAGGTATTGCGGCAAATAGATGAAGAAAGAAGCATTTGGAAAAATATAGTTAAAAGAAGAGATAGACTTATAAGCCATATCTTAAGGCATCTTGGAATAGTCGCTTTAATATTGGAGGGACAAGTTAGATGGGAAAAATTGTGCAGGCCCATCTAACCCATCGTTGTTTGGAATATGTAAAACAAATTGTTAGGGATGTAGGATGTAGAGGGTATACTGAAATGAAACGACTAGCACTAGATAGGGAATCTTGGAGAGCTGTATCAAACCAGTCAAATGACTGAAGACAAAAAAAAAAGTACTATATACATAGAATATATCACGAAGTTCTCCCGGGACTTTCATAACCTATTCTACTCGTATAAATAATGGAAAAAGTTCAAACAGACAATAGTCCTAAAATTCTTCGTTTGCAAGTTACGGGTAGTGAAATATTTCGCTCGGATTTCAGCTCTTCCGGTGAAATGAGGTCGTAGTGAAATTTTTAATAAGTTAAATAAGGACCAAAATTGGTAATTTCTTATGGTATTTTACCTGAAGAATATAAGTACGCTTTTTCTACAGTAACATGTATTTGTGTAATTTTGTTTTGCTTTGAAATAGTAGTAAATAAACAGAACACTGTGACAATAAGAGGAAGTGGGACGGATGTGACGCTACTGGAATACGGTTACCACAAATAACGGGGCATTGACAAAAAAGGATTAAGTCACTTTATACCTGTGGGATTTATTAGTTATATACAGAGTGTACAAAGTGTATCACGAAGTTCTCCCAAGTCTTTCTTAACCTGTTCTACTCTATAGTGATTTCTTTTTGTCTGTTGACCTGAAAATCGAATAAAATATATGCCATGCCTTACCTGTAGTAGTTCTTAGGAAGTTTGTGTGTAAACTAATGAGTTGATATAAAAAACTCTGTATTTTATGTTTGACATACAATTAGTTTGTTAAATGAGTAATAAACGCATATAACCTTTAAAAAATTTGTAAAAAAATTAATTCTGAAAAAATGGTGTAAAATAAGTAGAAAAAACCAAAGCAAAATGAGAAAAAATCGAATTTTATATAAAAACAGTACATCACTACATTTGACAGAGAATTACTCATTTAATGTAAATAAAATCCAAATTTTTTCGTGCAAGAAATTTATAAAAATAAAATTTACATTCAAAAATTGCTGTTAAAAAGTAAAAAACTGGAAATAATACAAATTGTAAAATAAATGAAAATCGATGTGTTCACCATATGACTTCCTTGTACGCTTATTTAATTAAATACACACATTTTCTGCTGCACTTCGTTTAAACCTATTTCATTTGAAAGTGAGATACGTTCCTCAAATTCTTTAATAAAATAGACAGTTACACAATTGCTAAAATATTAGTTTTTATTACCATCAAATATTTATATAATTATTAATTCATTAATCTTGCATAAAATATTAGGAAAGAGTAAAAATCCCTTTATTACTGTTATTACTAAATCATAAAAGGTTAAAAACAAAGGAAGAATAAAAAAGAGGAAAATATTACAAACAAATAAATAAATAAATAAATAGAAAGAAAATGTTGCTAACAAAGAAAGAATAAGAACATTAAGAGAAGATGATAAATATAAAGACGAAGAGACCGTTAGGGAAGAATAAAAAGATTAAGGGAGGATGACGAATATGAAGAGAGAGAAAATTTGAAAACTAGAGAACGTGTACATAAATTAAGATCAGAAGAATTATATCAAACCAAAGAGCGATTAAATGATGGCAATAAAATCAAATAAACGAAATGATTATCAACTACGACTTAGGGAGAATATTGTCTGACAATATCACAGGAGTAATTACCTAAAAGATAAGACCTTTTTGAAATTTATTAAAGATCAGGTATGTATGACCGAGTGAATATGTTGTTCTTGTGAGGACACAATGTATTTTTTCTGTTACTCTGTAGTTAACTTTAGAGTAGATAAAAATAAACAGAAATTCCAGAATAATTAAATAAAATTAAACATAAATTAAGCTATAAAATCCAAAAATAATACGATTCTAAATTATAATTTTCAGTTAATATTAAATAATCAGATGTTTCACCAAATTTATTACATACACACATACGTAATAATGCCTGTTAAATTACATATACACATTTTTAAATGTACATTAATTTTTATTTCACTGATAACTTCTGACTTTTTTTCATATTTTTTTTAAATTTTTATTATTGAATAATTAATTATTGTAATTTTTTTTTACAATCATGGATTAATGGTTATTAATAAATCAATATATTTAAATTAAAAAAAAAAAGATGAAGTTGGATTTGATCCGATGTGTCTTCCTCTTGTAAGATCGAAATATTTCATTAATTAAAATTTTATTTGGCGATAATTCTGAACCAATGAAAATAAGTACCACTTATGATGTATTGTTGAATAGCTCTCAATGCGGGTTTATTACTACAGTTAAGAAGAAGTCAAAAATCCAAATGTTATGCATGTTGGGCTTTTCTGGACACTTTTTGTCCAGTCGATTACAATCGAAATAAGTGTTACATAATTAGACGTTACAACAGTCTTAAATGCAAATGTCAACATCCTATGGCTAATCCTTTTTTAGTTATGCGGGATACGTACGTACAGAGACCACGCCGAAACTGGTCAAAATGGATTTAGGAATAGTGAAAATGGATAATTCCGTTGAAATCTGAAAACCGAAATTTTTTCTTTACTGCAGTAATAAGCCCTCATTGAGACTTTTTTTAACAATATATCATAAGTGGAACTTAATTTCATTGGTCCCAGAGTTATAGACAAATAAAATTGTAATTAATGAAATATTTGTATCTTACAAGAGGAAGGCACATCGTTTCGAATCAGACTTCAACCCTTTTTTTTTATATTTTTTTAAATTTAAATATATTGATTTATTAATAATTATTAACCTCTGATTGTAAAAAATAGTTTTACAATAAATAATAATTCAATAATAACAGGAAAAAAATATGAAAAAATATTATAAGTTATTAATGAAATAAAATTTTTTGTTCTCGTTAAAAAAGAAATGTGTATATGAAATTTAATAGCCTACAAGGAAGTTATGTGGTGTCCACATCAAATGTTTTAAATTTTCTTGGTAACAGATGTAGATATCAATTTGATTTTTAGTCTGTGATGTCTTCATTTGAATATCCAAAAACCGATTTTAGATTTTTTTTTGAAATTCGACCTTGAAATGGGTGAAGAAAGATAAAACATTTCAAATAATGATTGAAATTTTTCCCATTTCCAACTATACTAACCTAGATATTCAGTAGATTTGGTCTTGCAAATACTTTTCAGATAAATACCGTAATGCCATTTTTGGGTTTCCTGAATTTCGTTTTTTTAGGTTTCCTGAATTTCGGTGACAGCGAAGTGGCTTTACCAAAACAGCCACTACCACTGTTACTGTATGTGCGATGTGATTGGCTGCACCTACCTCTGTTTATTTTACTGAAAAATATTTTAAAAAATTGACTGCTACAGAAAAAGCAAGCAACGCTATAGCGCAGGTGAAATAAGAGCTGATGCACAGGAGACTATTTTCGGTTCGGTATCATCGGGTTGGAGTAGATCTTCTGGAGGAACCGAGCCGAATGGGCGATTGTGGAAAATTCTATAACTTATCTTGCAAAGGAAAGGATTGCTGGGGGGTTTAGAATTCTGCTTGGGTTTTCCCGCTTTTCCAAAAAGCTCAAGTTCTGTGGTTGTTGTGTTATATTATTTATGTTTTGGTATTGATTTTGTTTTGTGTTTAATGTTACTATTAATGTGTTTTAATGATTTTGTTAGTTCTTGTTTTATGCGTTCAATTTTATGTTTCGTGTTGTGTGCTGAACTTACTTTTGCCTATTTCGGGTAGGTAGTACAGTTCTTTCGTTATCGTGCAGTCCATGCAGTCTTATTTAAAACTTGGCATGGTCTGTTTTGTTTATGAGTTCATGATAGTTAGTAGTCCATAGATGGGAACGTCACTCGTGGAATTTGCATCGGTGGCATCCTGGCTGAGACTGAAAGATATCAATGCCAAGGTATTAAAGATGACCTCCGGTAAAGCTCGTTAGGGCTTGATACGGAAGGGTGGCGTGGCGATCAAAACCGTCATATGAAGGGTGTCTTCCCCTAAAGGGTCATGATGATAGAATTGGCGAAACCGCGATGGGGATAGAAGTTTTATATAAATTACTTATTTATGTGAATACCCCATTATTTATTGTAATTGCATTATTTTATGCATAAAATCATTTTAAAATTACATTATAGATTCTACATAGTTATTTATTTTTTTTCAATTTTCTTCTTTTTTAATGCAATTTATGTTTTTTAATAAAAATTGCACCAAGCGTAAATTATACGCAACGTAAAGTTCAAGTATTTTTATAATGTAACAAAAACATAAAATAAAGAAGGTTATAAAATTATTATTGTTATTATAAGATTTTAAAAATACGAATAATGTTATTTATCAAATGAAAATTAATATTTCAACATTTTCTTTATAATTTTGAAATTTCAATAATAAAATAATAATAGCAATACAAAATTTAGTAATATAACGAAATTAAAAAAAAGATAGAACATCTAGAAATTTTATTAGATAAAAATATTTATTTATTTTTGAATTAGTTATCCCAGTTTATATCATTAATGTTTTACTGTTTCTATAAAACAGTCGTAGAATAAATTATGTAATTTGAAAATGTCACTTAAAATGTAATAGTTATAATCTACTATAAATGGATAGACCTGTTTAATAAATTATACTAGAAAATATTATAGTAATAATTTTTTTACAGCAAATTGAAATTGTTACTTTGAAATTAAATAGTTGAGTAAGGTATAGTCGTGTCATATTAAAAATAATGATGATAGTAATAATAAATAAAACTATTTTACAGTAAAATGAATAGTTAATGTAATAAAATATTAGTATCAATCCTTGACTTACATATATATGTACTAACTTTTATCGTGTATATACCCTAACAGAAACAAATATTATTAAGTTAAAAATAAATTCTAAATTATTAGATTAGAAATAAATAAAATTAAATGTATCAAAACAAATGGTGATAAATGCATTAAATAAAATGAAGCTGCAAAAGTAATACCGAAAACTATAAATTACACAATTACTTACTTCTATAGGGTAATAAAAATATACTCGCCAGATATATATCTACGTCAAATTACCTACGTGTTCTTAGATAAAATTTATGAAATCTAGTTTTAATAAATAATTTTTAGATGTAAACAAATTAGAGTTGAAATAAGAAGAAATAAACTATAAATAAAGATCTGTAACTACCATACTTCAATTCAAATAAAATCATATCTCTCTCTACAAACCTGAAATTTAAAAAACTGGCAAAGTAAGGCATGAATTTTCCGGTTTCCCCGACCAAATCATGGTTACCAAAATAACATTTAAAAATCATAATTCCCAAGTTTCGAATAAAAAAAAAAGTTTTATTTTTATATTAGTGCCTTGCATAATCTGTGAGGAAAATTTAGGAAAAATTTATAACTAATGAAGTGTTCCTAAAAAAAAATTTAAAGAGATAAAGAGAATTGTTTAAAAATATTGAAAAAATATAGTAAAATAATAGTAAAAATATGCTTTTCATTTTAAGTCCGGAATTCAATATAGGTTCCACAGCTACTTTAAATTTAATAGCCCTTAAGAAAAACACAGAATGTTTTTTTAATAATAAAAATTAAAAGAGAACATAAAAACACAACATAAATGTTTTAGTGGTGTGAAATAAATTAAAAAAACTTTTTCTAAAAATATTCATGCATAGTCTAAGCTTAACTAATTTGCTTAAGTATAGTTTTCTCGAAAACTAACTCCCTTCAATGAAGTCATAAGAAAGAGAAATTTCTTTCATAAAAAGAATTGTTGGATGTATATACTCGTATGTATATGAAATTTCAACAAATCTTTGCAAAATATTTAAACCGAAGGGAGATAGATCAAAAGAACAAAATACGTATAATTCAATTTTAAAAGGTAGGGGTTGATTTTTGTAAAAAAAAAAATTTTACCTATTTGCATTACAGTTTGCTTTAATATAGTTTTCCCTAAAATGCACCCGAAAAAGTTGGAAATCGTTATTTCGCGATATTCCCATTTACGAATTTTGAAAAAAAAAATTAATATGATCACACATATGTAATTATTTGATCAAAATTTGAAGAAAATCAGTTGGATCAATCTTGAGATACAAGATCAAAAGCAGTGCGACACACATGTTTTTTGGTCTAGGTGATCTAGTTGGACCCTAAAACGTAAAGGTTTGAAAAAAATTCGATACCCTATTTTTGACATGATCACCATATATTCTCTTGAAATATAGCTATTCTAGTTACATTACCGGGTAATGAAAAATATGTATGTAAAGCAATAATCACTAAAATATTAAAATTTTGCATTCGTAAATTTTAGTCTTTCATTTTTGACCACTTCTAAAAAGCAACTGTTGTAAATGTTGAATGGACGCGATTTTGGTTAAGGTTGTACTCACAAGGTTTTACGGAAAAAATCTGGTTTTCAATGTTCCTTAAAATGGTATATCACGACCCTGCGGTTTCCATTTGATGTTTTTGAAATGCTTTTATGAGGACACCTTCTGGTCGCATAGGCTGTTGTAGTCCTGTACCAAAAAGTGATCGTTTCGAGGTAGCAGCGTTTATTACAGAAATTCCATTTTTTGTTAATACTCTGTTGCCTATACTCGTATACATAATACGTACATACACATTTATTTCTTTGTTTTATGTAAAAAATATTTAATATCAGAAACAGTATAACCAAGTTTAAGAACGAAACAATTTATATTTAATTAAAATAATAAGTTCCATTGTCTACCATGTTAGACATTTTAATTAATGACTAAACGAGGGCGGTTAACCTATTGAAACTTTTTAAAAAATAATTTTTTTTTTAGTAAGTGTACGTTTTAAAATAATTTTATGCTGAAGATGAGAAAACTTCTCGAAAGCGTTGTTTTTCTAAATGTTCTTACTTGTTGTTGCACTGAATCTAGTGGTGTGTATTTTAGTAAAAAATAATATTTAAATAAATTATTTTTATATAATATTATTTTACGACCGCGCGCGCACGCCCACAATACACACACATGTATATATATTTATAAATAAATACTGAGTATCTCAGGTGTTAGCTAATCTTAAGGAATTAATTCAAAACATTAAAATAAATAAAAATATTACTTCACTTCAATTTCCTACCGTCTACCGTTTTGTGTTTTTCAATAAAAATGTTTATTTTACGTATACCTTGGTGAAAATTTGGTGTTCCTGTACCAAACAACTTCTTCTACAGAATAAGTTGAAAAGTTTTACTTTTGAATATTCCAAAATGGCGGTCATTAAAAATTTATTCATTTATACCTCCTTAATATTAGTTTTATCATATTGCTTTTCATTTGATAAAATGTTTAATCATTTTATTGTGAACAAAATTACGCTTCATTTTCTGAAATCTCTTGACAAACAGTTGAGATAGAAAGACGTTAAAGTGGATCGCAAAAATTAAGCACTCTGACAATTGTGTTTTTTTTTTTTTTTCACTTCGTCAACTAATTGAATTAAAAATACAGTAATTAATAATGATTTTTTTTTAATAGTAATTATTATTATCAAATCAAAGAACAGAAACAATAAATTTGCTGAATTTTTTCTTTTTTCGACAATTAAATATCAGCAACCTATTCCACACGAATAATGCTTAGGTGTGTTGAATTTTCACAATTAACTTGTAGGAGAGAAAGCGCAACAGGAATTAACTCATCTATATTCTTTTTATTTTGGCTGATACCCTGTTACCTGCCAAATGATAATAATGAAATTAATTTTTTCGTACCGCGTGAAATAATATCTTGATTGATCGGGACTCGAATCGAGAATCTCCGGATATAAGGCAGAAACGCTACCACTTGGACACAGAAGTCGGCTAATCTAATCTTAAGACATAACTAGCCCCGGTTCAAGCTCGCTTCGCTTGCATGAACATCTAGCCAGGGTGTTCTACCACTCCCCCGGGCACTCGGGCACAGGCGAACCCCGGAAAGATCCAGGGGCTCCCCGGGGGCCTACCACAGGGCTGTAGAACTCGCTTCGTTCACCATTTCAGCGGAGCTCACTTCGGTCCCATTCTCGTTTAGCCAGAGAGTTCCCTACCTTCTTTTATTTCCTGTTTAGCCTCCGGTAATTACCTTTCAGATAATACTTCAGAGGATGAATGAGGATCATATGTATCAGTGCAAATAAAGTGTAGTCTTGTACAGTCTCAGTTTGACCATTCCTAAGATGTGTGGTTAATTGAAACCCATCCACCAAAGAACACCAGTATCCACGATCTAGTATTCAAATCCGAGTAAAAATAATAGACCTTACTAGGACTTGAACGCTGGAACTCTCGACTTCCAAAAGCGAGCTGCACCCTGGATCCCCGCAGTGTACCTTACCGACATGATTGTGAAAATAATGCTGAATTGAAAAAAAAAAATTAAAAATGGTCAGGCTTTATAGACACCTGAAAAAGAAAATAAATTACAAAAGATAGAATAGTAGTAGTAACTTCGTTAACTAAAGTATAAACACCTTTGACGACCAAAAATTCACAACTTATTTCTGTTGCCATGGTGTCAAAAATTTAATAATGTAATAAAAGGATTAACTTTTTTTTAATGAATATCTTTATTTCACAACTTTATTCCTAAAGGGGCTAGGTCCACGGTCTATAGTTTAAAAGCTTTCCTTGGATAACACGTGTGTATTCTGAAAATTTGAAAACAATTGATCGGTTGGTTCTCGTGTGATACGAATTTCCAAATAACCGATATTTGGTTGATCGAGAGTTTACCTGATAAACGCAAAATTTAATCTTTAACCTGCTAACACATTCCGCTTTTGAATTGTGAAAATCTGACAACGGATGTTGATCCACTTTATAGTACATATTGTAAGAGCCTTCTATTGCACCCTTCCAAATGGCCTGACCCAAATGTTTTCATGGCCGAAAACAACTTTGCCCTCAATGATACCCTAATAATTAACTAGTATAAAAACGTTAGCCCCCAAAAACCCTCTGATTTCAACCCAGACAATAAACTAAGAATTTTACTTTTTCTTTTTTTTTAATACAAAAACCCTACAATGATGGAGAGAAGAAAAATGAAGTTCGTAGAGGTTAGATTCATATGACAGTTTTGGTAATTTTTATATCATGAATCAGTTTCGAGACAATATTTACAACAGTTTATTTTACATATCTCAGGATATAAATGAGTTAGTATTTTACAAGTATTGTAATCGCGAAGAATTTCGGTTTTCAGATTTCAACGGAAATATCCGTTTTGACCATCCGTGTATCCATTTTGACTAGTTTCGGCGTGACGTCTGTACCTATGTAGGTATCTCGCATAACTCAAACACAATTAGCCATAGGTTGTTGAAATTTTGGATTTAGGACTGTTGTAACATCTAGTTGTGCACCTCCCATTTTGATTGCAATCGTCTGGGCCAAAAGTATCCAAAAAAGCCCAAAATCAAAAAAACATTTGATTTTGGACTTAATCTTAACTGCAGTAGTAAGCTCTAATTGAGACCTTTTCAACGATATATCATAAGTGGTACTTACTTTCATCGGTTCCAAAGTCATAGCCAATAAAATTTGAATTAAAGATTTGGATCTTACAAGGGGCAGACACATCGTCCCAAGTTGATTTCATTTCCTTTTCTTTTAACTTTTTTTTTTTTTTTAATTTAAATTTATTTTATATTAATAATTATTAACCTCTGATTGTAAAAAAATTCTACAATAAATAATAATTCATTAACAGAAAAAAAAATTGAAAAAATCAAAAGTTATTAGCGAAATAACATTTTGCATACTTTTAAATTTAAAAAAGATGTGTATGTGTAATTTAATAGGTGTACAAGGAAGTCATGTGGTGTCCACATCAATTTTTTTTTCATACAGTGAGTTAAATATCTTTAACACTGTTATTTGTATTAAATAGTATATTGATTCATGTTTATGAAATATCTTCTTTTTTTTCAGTAAATTGAAATATTTCCTTTATTATAATTTTTAAATTTGTGTTTTATTAATTATTAAACTGATTGCTTTTTATTTTATTTCGGTTCTATTATTTCCTTAAAAAAAAAAACCCATAACTTATTGTTATATAATTTCTTTTTTCCCTAATTTTAATGTATTTAATCTATCAAACAGATTAGAGAATGTACCAACTATGTCAATAACTTTAAAAAAATGTCTTTAACACTTTTAATGGGTTTTCTATATATATCAAATATTATTTTTTTAAATTTCCTATGTCTTATGTATTTAATATTCTTTCATATATAAATCTGTAATTTCTGCAACCAATTGCTATGTAATCACGCCAATCATGGAATTTGATTCGTATATTATTAATATAAATTATTTCAACTCTTAAAATGAAATTTATAGTCGCATAAGAGTATAATTAAAATTCTATAAATAAACAAAAACGTCATTAAAACACCTTTGTCTAAAAACAATGAAAATTTTAATAACAATAATAATAACAAAACGCATAGTTTGAAAATGAACTATCGTTTTAGTGTTAAATAAAAACTCCATTTTCAAGAGTAGATTTAAGAGGAGCCGTAGATGAGTTGTTTGCCCCAATGCAATTATGTCGTTAGTAAAATGCTTTGTTGTAAGAAGAAAGGCGGCACAAGAAAAGTGTATAGTTGTTAAGAATGTGTTCTACGTAGTATTAGTAATATTACAGTATGGTTTCATTTAAGAACAAAACGAACGATATATTTAGTAAGCAATGACAATATAATTTGGCGGAGCATTAATAAAACAACACACCGCATTACTATTATCGTTGTAATCAGTATAATTACAAATAGCGACGCCTATATTACAAGCTTCAGATCTCAACGTCTCATCCTCTCGGTTGCTTTTATTCACGTTTTGTACTTTCTTTTCTATAGTGAACGAGTAATATGTTCTGGTAGTTCAACTGGGTGAGTTATACACTGACCACAAAAATAAAAACACAATTCTGTTTTGTATATATTTTTTTAAACCATACATTCTTAAATATAACATTTTTATTTTTACTCTACAGTAAGATGATTCTAATTTTCCCAGCTATAACTCTACCATGTTACAGCACATTAGATATAAAGGGGAAAAACAGCATTAAGCAAAATTATTGGGTATCGGGATTTTTGGAAATGTTGATATTTCAAGTTTCGGTTAGTTCAAAAAATACTAAATAATTTATACAAATTTCCGGGAAATATATGTACTTGTATTGGCTTATATTATGATTTAAAACTCTGGACTGGCTCAAAATAAATCCTTCAAATATGACTCAAAATCTTTCTGTTAGAGGGATCTTTCAAACTGAGTGTAATAAATTGGCAGATATGGTGACAATTTCGATTGTTTTAAAACCTTTTCAAGCGTCATTTGTTTTCCGTAGTTTATGACGGAATCATTATATAATTTTATACACCCCAACAACGTTTACAAATCATAATAAAAAATATATATAAAAAAAAAGTTTTAAAAACCACTCTTACATTAAACGAATTAAAAAGCAAAAAAAAAATGTAGAAAAAAAATTTAAAACACTAGTTTTAAACTAAACGCAATAAAACATAAAATATAATTTTAGGACAGTATCTCAGAATGGATTTGACAACAAGCTTTGATGGTAATATGTAAGATTATGTAAAAGTTATAGCTTGAAATTAAAAATTTCATGTTTTTACCAATTTTTTTAATATGCGTGATGATTGACCTAAAGAGTAGGGTGCTCGGCCCCCCCCCCCCACTCTTTAGGCCGTTCATCACGGCACCTCACTCTCACTGAAACTTACCGAAACAGCCTAGGTTATCTTTCACTAATAAAATATGCATGTAAACGAGGAAGCATAAGTTTAAGGGACAGTTTTACTTCCTTGTACGAAGTAATAATTGGGATCGCGAAAAATTTCGATTTTTAGATTTCAACAGAAATATCAATTTTGACCATCCCTGAATCCATTTTGACTAGTTTCGGCGTGACGACTGTACGTACGTAAATAGGTTTTTATGTACGTATGTATCTTGCATAACTCAAAAACGATTAGATGTAGGATATTGAAATTTTGTATTTAGGACTGTTATAATGTCTAGCTGTGCACCTCCCCTTCTGATTGCAATCAATTGAACAAAAAGCTCAAAATCCCCAAAAAATTGGATTTTGGAGATTTTCTTAACTGCAGTAATAATCCGTCATTGAGAGCTTTTCAGAGACATATATAAGTGGTACTTATTTTCACTGGTTCCAAGTTACAGCCAAATAAAATTTTATTAATGAAATATTTTGATGTTACAAGGACAAGGGCACATCACTTCAAATTCGACTTCATTTCCTTTTTTTAAACATTTTTTAAAATATTTAAATACATTGATTTATTAATAATTAATTATTTACCTCAAATTGTAAAATAATTTATATAATTAATTAAATAATAACAATAAAAAAAAAAGAAAAAATATCAGAAGTTATTAATGAAATAAAATTTTAATTACTTTTCATTTAAAAAAAAAAAATTTGTATATGTAATTTAATAGGCATACAAGGAAGTCTTATGGTGTCCACATCAGATTTTTTTTCTTCACTTAGCCACTTAGCATCTTAGGAGCTTCTTAACGACTTGAAAATGTTACTAAAATGTTTTGTAATACGAGCAAATATGTATGCAAAATTTCATAATGAATGGATATGCGGAAGCTCTTTACGTGTACTAAATCATTTTACTTAATTTTTTCTTCTTGTAACTAATTTAAGTTTCTCAAATTAAATTTTTAAATTGAACTATAACGTTTAATAATAAAAAAAAAAAAACACTCTACTGCCTATTTGGAGTTAAAATTGCTAAAATATAGGTGAACACATACTACCGTATTTAAAGGTAAGGAAACACAGCCCTCTTATTAGCAATGCTAATATAAAAAAAAAAGAAATATAAAATTTTAAAACATTAAGCCATATATTTGATCAGTAATATGATCAGCCTCCTTCCCCCCCCAAAAAAAAAAACACAATAAATATTTAAATTTATTTTTCTTAATTAATTAATTTGCAGAACCCTTAGTAGTAAATATTCAGGCTATTTCTAATTATAAATAAAATTAAAATGTACCACATACAAACTATATTTTTCAATTAGAATCCATTTTGAGACTGCGTATTTTTGTAAAATTCTCTTACAAAGTATATATTCTTGGGTATTTTTATTAGTAAGGCAGCTAAATTTCATTCCTATTATATAAGGAATTGAAAATTTTTAAAAATACCTTTTTTATGTAGTTTTAACGAAACGGTTCAAACACTGTTATCTTTGAAATAATAGAGATGTAAAGAAAAAAGATTGGAATTTTTGCCCTTATGAACTAAAAGAGAGAAAGAAATCGAAATGTAGAAGTGGATTTAAAATAAATATACCTTTATTCTGATCGGTACATAAAAAAAGATTGTTTATTACGTCAACATAAGACGAATTACAAATACAAAACATAAATTATTATATAAAAATAGGTATACTGAAAGACCATATTAATTATTTAAATAGATACAAATGAAATAATGTTAAAATAAATACATTAAAAACACATTAAATATAAAAAAATTACTAAAAAATAAATCACAATTAAGATGCCGAAACGGGAAGGCACATAAATCGTGTTTTTTACACCCTAGGTATTGTAATCGCGAAAAATTTCGGTTTTCAAATTTCAACGGAAATATTCGTTTTGACAATGGCTGAATTCGTTTTGACTAGTTTCGGTGTGACGTCTGTATTTACGTACGTATGTATCTCGCTCGCATAACTCAAAAACTATTAGCCGTAGAATGTCAAATTTTTTTATTTAGGACTGTTGTAACATCTAGTTGTGAACCTCCCCTTATGACTGCAGGCAATTGGACCAAAAGTGTCCAAAAAACTCCCAAAATCCAAAAATTAGGATTTTTTACTTTTTCTTAACTGCAGTAAAAGCTATCTAATTAAGAGATTTTCAACGATATATCGATATATTGGTCTAAAACAACTCCCATAAAGAAATGAAAGAAAAAAACCGTTTTTTGTTATTTATGAACTCAATACTACATCTATACTGATCATATAATTGAACTGCATTAATATTTTTCTCTTTAATTATGTATTTGGTCGATATCATTACAGGGTGGAGAAAATTAAAAACCTATTTTTTAGTTTTATTTTCCTAGTCGTGGTTTTACTTGATATCAGACTGGATAAATAGTTTTTTTATTAAATTTTGTATGATGGCATCGGAATATGAGTAATTGATGTAATTTATTTTTTGTACAATTGGGAAAGCTTGGTTCCCGTATCTAAAAATTTTAATCAACTACTTTATACAAGTCAATGTCTCTTCAGAAGCTTATACAATTAGTGTATTTTAAGAACAACGCCCTCGGTAGCCGGAAGAGCGAAAGGTTTGCTCTTCCGGCTGTAATTCTTTGCCTCCTTTTTACTTCCTGGTACAAAATAAAGGATGTATTGTGAACGTGAAAAATTTCGGTTTTCAGATTTCAATGGAAATATCTATTTTGACCATCCCTGAATCTATTTTGACTAGTTTCTGCGTGACGTCTGAACGTACGTATGGGTAACTCAAAAACGATTAGCAGTAGGATGTTGAAATTTTGGATTTAGAACTGTTTATCATATAGTTGGAGACCTCCCCCTTTTATTGCAATCAAGTGGACCAAAAGTGTCCAAAAAAGCACAAAATCCAAAACATTTGGATTTTGGACTTTTTCTTAATAACAGTAATAAGCCTCATTGAGAGGGTTTCCACAATATAGTTGAAAATAAGTGTACTTACATAAATATTACTTATTTTCATTGGTTCCAGAGTTATAGCCCAATAACATTTTAATTAATGAAATATTTGGATTTTAGAAAGGGAAGGAACATCAGTTCGAACCTTTTTTTTTAGAATTTTTTTTTTTAAATTAAATATATTGATTTATTAATAATTATTTGTAAAAAAGTTTATGATAAATAATAATTCAATAATAAAAAAATAAATAAAAATTAAATAATAAAAGAAGTTAATGAAATAAAGTTTTTGTACTTTTCACTTTAAAGAATGTGTATATGTAATTTAATTGGACCCACATCAGATTTCAAAAACAAAATTAAATTTAAGTGTGTTGATTTCTGCATTGTAAAAAAAACTTTTACAATAAATAATTATTCAACAATAAAAAAAATATACAATATTAAAATATGTTTTATAATTAGTGAATAAGGAAGTCATTTGGGGCCCACATTAGATTTGTTTTTGTTTTTTTCTAATTAATATTATCTAATTCATCAACAGAATCATATTGTTTTAATAAAAGAAAAAAATTAATTGCATTTTAATTAAATGGGTGGGAAGGTCTTTTAAATAGCTTGACAATGTATTAATAACGGCAACTGTAGAACTCGTATCATAAAGCCTAAGCCAAAGTATTGTGTTGAGTTACACGAAAATAGTTTCGTTGTCTGGTTTGGTAAAAGTGGATATTGTTAATTTTTTAAAGATTATTTGACCATTCTTTTTATTAAAGATTACACGTTCATTATTTTTCTAAATATATGTATCTATACAATTCATCCTATAAACCCGTTTTTGTATCTTAAAAATTCATTCTGTCATGCGGTAGCCTTGCATGACATTATAAGACCACATTTGTCGGCATAATAAATATTTAATAATGATGACAAGCTTACAGTTGTATTAAGGCACTTCAGAGCAAAACAGTACAAACTACCAGTACGATAACTTGTCATCTAATAGAATTCCCAAGAAAATTCGATTTACGGGCAATAGAAATGATATCGTTACAATTAATCGGAATTTTATCCACGCGATCAGCAATATTACGTCTATCTGAAAATACAATTCAATGGTTTTTTTCTTGTTTAAAGTTAGGTGGTTACAATTCAGCCAGTGGATAATTGTATCGGTTGTTAATGAACAATTTTTACTAAATTTTAATTCCTTTAAATAATTACCTTCAGATATCCTGAAGTTTACTATCAGATATAGTCCTGCGTTTATGAAAAGAATTGCAATGAGTGGCTAAAGATTTTGAGGAAGATAATTAATTACTAAACAATAAAAAAGCAAGGAACCGAGAACTCTGTGAAGTACTCCATATTTTACATCATGAACGGAGGACCTAAATTTTGCTTGTGTTTGCTTATCAAAAGATGAAATTCCAATTACTTCTTTACGATTGGTAGGCTATGGTATAAGTTATTTTAAATTGTAAATAGCTCCTTTGATACCACAGTTACTTTTTTTCATCGGTAAACAATGAGGAACTAAACCCAATGCTTTACGACACCACCAAAAGTGGAAAATAAAATCTTTTTTTTATCTATAAAATTAATAATATTATCCAAAAACTAGGAAATTTCTATATCAGTAGAAATATTTTTCCTAAAACTATGGTGAATGTTTGTTAGAAGAGTTTCCTTTTCAAGAAAAATTAGAAGTCAATTTTTCGTAATTTTTTCAAATACTTAAGAACGTAAAGGCAATAACGAAATTAGTCTATATGGTTAACTAGCATAACAATCGTGACTAAACTAAAATACAATCATACACTAAATTTAGAATTAAGGCGATAACATGCGTTACAGGATATTATTTGAAATGTCATGCATAATGAATTCTGTAATTCTTTTATCTTCAACTTGTAAATATTTTAATATTCAAATGTGACTGGTTATATGATGGTTATGGACATATAGTGTCCAAATATGGGGCACGTCAAGCCAGTGGGATGTTGAAATAATACAGCGGTTTCAGAACTAGCAAGATGTATAGGTGAGACGCCGCAGTTTGCTAAAAAAAAAAAAAAAATGAAATCCACGAATATTTGGGTCTACAGTACAAGGAAGAAATACAACGTTTCAGTTTGAGAAATGAAATTCGGCTAAATCACCACGTTAACCACTTAGCCGTAAACCTTCTGAACAACAGTGAGGATGTAATAATACTTCTGTTTCTATTTTCACAATAATTTTTAACTTTTTGTTTACTTTTTTGTTTTATTTGTTCTTTTCTAAGTGTTTCATCAATCTGCAGCTCTACTCTACCTGTGAAAGTACATTTCTTCAAACATTCCTTTGGTAATTTGTACTAACAAATGTAATCACTAGAATGTAATTTTTGAGGAAACTCAATGGGGGATCCCTTTGTAATGTGAACATATGTGGTATTCCCCCGGTGCGGCTGCGTGCATTGATGCTCGGGCGGGTTTATCTTG
This sequence comes from Lycorma delicatula, assembly GCF_047948215.1. Classification (NCBI taxonomy): domain Eukaryota; kingdom Metazoa; phylum Arthropoda; class Insecta; order Hemiptera; family Fulgoridae; genus Lycorma; species Lycorma delicatula. The sequence continues at coordinate 35,220,397 of NC_134460.1, read as the reverse complement.
GTATGACTAAGACCGAGGCTAAGGACTTACTTCTGGCCGAGTGACAGGAGGCCTGGAACACCTCACCTACTGGTGGATGGACACGTAAATTAATTCCGAGAATAGATGTATGGGTGCAGAGACGACTGGGTGAGGTAAGTTTCTACATCACGCATTTCCTTTCTGGACATGGCGAGTTTGAAGCCTACCTGCATCCATTTGGCAGGAGAGCGTCTCCTCTATGCAGGTACTGCGATCTTGGAGGATACCGTTGAGCACACAATCTACCAATGCCTGCAGTGCGATGTGGTCAGACAAGATGTCGTGATAACCTGACTTTCTCCGGAAGAAACATTCCATACATGTTGACGGGAAGAACGGAATTTGACAAGGTAGTACACCTAGCAACTAGTATCCTGAAAACTAAAGCGAGAGAAGCTAGAGAATGGAACAGAGTATGATTTTGGACTCAGATCAGTAAGAGTACTGAAGATCATCAAGCAAGGAATCAGAGTTCCATACAAAAGTCCTGAGGCGAAGAAAGTGACTTGAAGGTGAAGGGGCGATGGACAGCCCCCTGTGGAGCCGTCGTGCGTCTGCAATTGTGCGGATGGGCGATGGTGATGAAGCACGGGCGCTCTGGACCCTAAAGACCTTGGGCCCGCGCAATGCTTAAACTGCAGGACCGACCCCGGAGGAGGAGAAACGGTGAGATATAAGTTTTAGTCGGTAGGGTGCGGGTACACTTAGGCTCTTAATAACATCTAGCCGAACCCGTGCGAGTCCGACACTCCCCCATTTATGGTGGGTACATAAAATGCATTTCTCAGACTCATCAATAACAAAAACAATAAAAATCAAAAAACATATGTGGTATAATTTACTTAAGTTTCCAACAAAGATGTAACAGCTTGTTTTGAAACGAAAACACTAAATGCAATTATTGGTTGCCGATTTAAAAAATCGTCTATGGTCATCCGGTAAAATGAAGAGATTACCTTTCACAGAAACAATATTATTTATTAAGAGAATTTTTAAATAATGCTATTAAACAGTTTTCTAAAACCAAGAAAAAATTCCACTGCATACGTTAACGTGTACATATATATATATATATTTATTGAAATATTTTTTATTAACTACTTTTGAATTGTAAATTATTTTTTAGTTAAATTTTAGGTTTAATATCTTCATGTATTTAACTAAACAATATTTCATGTTTTTAATTTACAGTTAACTATATATTTTGTGATGCCGCTGTGTCCGAGGTTTTACGACGGTATCTACCCATTCCCGACGTGATCTATTTAATCTATAACCGGTATTTATTTTATATGATTTAGAATAATAGATTTTTTTTATTTATACGCTTTGACCACGTAAACATGAATGTAAGGTGATAAAAACAATAAAGGAAGATACAATAGAACAGAGGAAATATATAACGGAGAATGTATTATATATTGAGAATGAAAAGATTGGAAAGAATAGAAAGAAATAAACAACTCAATAAAAAAAAATGACTGAAGACCAAAAAAAAAAGAGACCAAAATTCAATGAAATCTTGATATGGTTTATGTTAAAATTCAACTTTCTAGATCTGTCTTTTTTTAAGTGAATTTCCTAATTATAGAGCTAAGTAAAAATTAACCTGCTGTGTGTTTTAAAGATTTGTTTTACCGAATCTAAAATAAATAAATGGAAACATTCTTTTTTTTATAGCCAAGAGTCTATCGTGAAGCTTAAATAAATAAAATAAATCTAAAAAAAAAGTCGATTTAATGATTATTGCATTTTTAAAAGACGTTTTGAAATTTAAAAAAAAATTATTTGTTCTTATTTAAATTTATGAATATCGATTCTTTTTTAAATGTTAGTGCTTGAATATTAAGATAATATATTTATTTCGAACCGGTACAAAAGTACGTAGAATCCGCTCATAAATTCACTTTATTTCAAGTAAAAATCTCACGTGTTTGCGTTTAAATAATGAATCTTTACGAAGATAGTAGATGTTGAGAATTTTAAATATTTTGTTATGCGTTTTAAAATGTACTTTTTTATATATTAATATGTTCGGTCAGTAATAAAATACTTTATTAAAACGTCTTTTAAGATGGACCTAGAGTGTGAGATCCTCATTTCTAAATGTGTAGAGAAAGAGATATATGCCGAACCCTCTATTGCCAAAGCTGTGATAATTATCTAAGACCGGAGCGAAGATGGATGCGAAGGAGATTAGCTTTGAGATTGCCGCCTGCCTCAGGTACCGTACAATACGTTTGAAAGCAATCTTTGCACACACATTGCAACATTAATTAGGTAATTTATTTCGAGGTCTATCTACTTACGCTTAAGGGATTAAATAACAAACGGCACTTCGACGCGTTAACGGTTAAGACAGTATTAGTATTATAAATTGTTGTATGTATTAAAAAAATATATATATTTTCTTTTAAAAAAAAAAGAGAGAAGCGACTTGTATCATTTCATTTTTTTATTGTAATTTTAACAGAATACGATCCATTATTAAAAATATGCATAATTTTTTTTTAAATTTAATTTAAAACCGGGTAGTGACATTTTAATACGAATATAATTTTTTTTATAGAAATTATTAAATTTATTTTTAGAATGATTCATTTTTAAATAAAAGTCGGTCATTAATTATTTTTAATTTTAATTAAACTACTGTAGAAATTGCTTTATGTTTTAAATTCCTTAAAGCCATTATTTATTTATTTTTAATTTATAATAATACTACTGTAAAGATTCAACTACGTTTTAATAAACGTAGAGGAATCCTCCTTAAACCGTCTAATTTATTTTTAAGTGAATTTCATCGAATAATTATTTTGTTTAAAAAATAAATTTATGCGAGTAAATAACATTGTGTCACTAATATTGGTCGGTAAACATTTACATAAATCATTATAGTATGGATTACGAAAGAAGACATCTGAATTTAGATATTTACGAGAGACGGGTAAAATTTAATGCAAACTCGCAAATGAAAAGAGATAGTCAAATGAAACAAAATACATACAAATAAATTTTATTCATTACAAAAACCTATATTAGTTTTTCAGTAGTCACCATTTATAACGACATATTTCTCCCAACGGTGAACCAGAGTTTTCTCACTGCGAAATGAAGAATGCTTATTGGCAGTCTTTCTTTGCATTTCAACGCATTCTTCAGTTCATCATATATGGTGAAATGAATACCTTTAATATTCCTCTTTAGTTCTGAAAAGAAGTGAAAATCGCAGGGAGAAAATTTTATTGAATACAGAGCGTGTGGAATAGGTTTAAATTTGAACCTCACAAGAGTCTCAACGGAAACACGCGATGTGTATTGCCAGTATTATCATGTTGCAGAATTATCGGCTCCGTGAATTACTGAACAACACACATTTCCTAAAGGTGTTTCAGACGCATTAAAGAAGGTGTTTTTACCCCTATCGCGAGTCGTGGCTAGCGCTCACTCTGGTAAGTATCAAAGTGAGGCGGTGAAGCTACCTCTTTAATCTTTAAAATGGGGTTTTTCGACACCTTCCGTATCTTCAAGTTCATTTAATTATGTAAGTAAGGAAATTTTGGTTATATAGATTAATATAGATTTGGTTATATAGATGTTTAAGAAACCTGAATAAAAATGTAATATTATGCGCAAAACAGTTTCTCGATTAGAATTCTAGTGTTTTTATTGGAACACATCAAAATATACCACATAACTAAAAATATTCAGACTTCGACAAGTGGTCCGACCGATCAGCTGTTAAGGTGATACACATATTATACATAAGAGAGAAAGAGAGATGTATAATACATCGAGTGTAAGATACAGCAGCGCACGCGTTTAATAACCTGGATAATACGAGTATATAGGTATGTATAATATAGTAGCGTGTATATATATATATATATATATATATATATATATATGTATGTATAAAATACACTACTAAACAGACAGCATAATCTCAAATTGAGGTTATATTGTCTGAAGTCGACCATCCAGTAGTTTAGGAGATTTTTGAGCCTCAAAATTTTATACATAAATCTGTGTATATATAAAGATTGTATCTCTCTCTCTCTCTCTAGCTGTGTGTGTGTGTGTGTGTGTGTGTGTGTGTGTGTGTGTGTGTTGTGTGTAAGGAAACCAGAATATAAGTGAATGGTATTTTTATATTCAAAACTTAAAAAAAATCATTTTCACCCTTCAATTCTACTACTATGCGACCCCGAAAATAATACCTCAAATTGAGATTATGTTGTCTGTTGTCGACCTTAAGTTAACTCAGAAACGACTCAACCAATTTTTACCAAATTTTAACATGCATATCTAAATTCAATGTAACTGTTATAGTTTGGAGATTTTTGAGCCCCAAAATTTTATACATAGGCATACATATATCTATAAATAAGGAAACCCGAATTTAAGTGAATAGTATTTTCATACTTCTCATACCTCGAAACGAAAATCATTTTCACTCCCCAATCCTTCCATCTGACCGAAAGTAAAACCGTACATTCTTCGAAAAGTCAGTAGAAAACATTTTTATTAAATCTACATGAAATTCTTGAACAATTTCATCTTAAAACTCTACGCAAAAAATTTGAACTCAAAATATCTCGTCAAGTATTTATTTATTTTAATAATTAAGTTATAAAAAGATTATACCACTTTAGTTTTCTCACTTAATTTATGTTTTGTATATCTATTGTGTAAAACATTATATACAAAATAAAACAACGGAAAGTTGACCTTTTTGTGCATAACTACGCGAGAATTTTTTAGAAATTATATTAAAAATACAGAATAATAATGATGATTAAACTTCATTTAGTTAAAAAGCCAACTGGGAATAAAAAACGTTTTTATTAAGAATCTTTAGTGTGTTTTATTTCAATTGTATTTATAATAAAGAAGGATTTTTAAGTTAAAAATATTATTTGATCAGAACGTAATGTTTTTACTAATCATTTAGTTTTTTTTTTTTGCAATTATACCAGAAATAATATATAATTCAATAATATTTAAAAACCCAAGCTGTATTTGAAATAAATATCTGTCACGGACAAAGTCGAAACCTAGTATATACCATTGGCATTTTATTAGAACTTACATTTTTTCCTAAAATTATTTTCTTTAATTTTGTTTTCGTTTTAAAATTAACGACCAATCGTCAATAAATATTCAAAAAAATACGTTGTAAATCTTTACATGAAATAAATGTTTGTATAGAATCAGGAATACTCGGTTAGAGGTGATTCAGACATAAATAAAATAGATAAATTTATTTATGCTTGAGTTAAGATTTCTGAATGTTTAAGACCTTTAAATAAGTTTAATAAATAAAACATTTCATTTTATCAAAGTACAGAATGATTCAGTTCCCCTTTACCATTACGGCGAGTACTGAATTTTTTAAAAGCAGCTGCTACTTTTTATTTAATTTTTGATAGAAAATATCATACTAAGTTTTTTTATATTTAAAAAAAAATATTTTATCCTAAATATAAGGGGGACCTCCGCGGTGGAGGAATAGTGTCTCGGCCTTTCATCCGGAGATCCAGGGTTTGAATCCTCGTCAGACGTAGCATTTTCCATTCTCTCCAAATTCCGGGTTTGGATCCTGGTCAGGGATGACATTTTTTATTCTCTCCAAATTTTCATTTTCATACTTTCACAAGCAGGCTTCTTTGTAAGTTTCTATGAGAACCATTATCGCGTCTAATATATTTTACGCAACATAATTTATACTTTTTATGTAATTTTCAAATAGGAAATATTTTTTAAAACTTTTTTCTTCGGTGTTTTTCCATAAAAGCAACTGTTAAGTAGCTATACTTGGATCTACACTTGAATGTATTTTTATATATACGTTGACGGTTTTCTTATTGCCTCGATGACACCTTTTTATTTGTAATATTTAAAATACCCAGTTGATTCAAAAAGGATATCACAACTTTAAAAGCAAATAGAATTTCATTGAGAAAACTTATAAATATGGTTAACGTCTCATTTTATATAAAAATACATCTAGTTTCTCTTCTAACATTCAGTTTAGTTCAATATGGTTTCAATCTGTAATTCGACATATATCCCACCTGAACTCGATTTCATTCCAGACTGTACCCAGCAAGTAGGGGGCGTTACCTCTGAATCTGTGGCATTTATTCGAACTCTTAGCCAAACAAGATCAGCAGGCAAAGGTGGTACATAAACCCTAATATTTAATAAAACCCCACAAGAAAAAAATCTAGCGGAGTTATATCTGGAAAACGAGGTGGCCAAGCAATTGGATCTTTACAACCGATCCACCATTTGGGGATCGAGAATAAAGAAAATCTCAGACTTCTAGATGGTAGTGAGGTGCTACTCCATCTTACTGATCTAGCTGAGGAATCACAAAAATTGTAATTACATCCAGATAAACTGCTCGGTTTATGGAAGAAGGACAGTCCGTCCTTCTTCTAAAAACCGTACTGTCTTTGCGTATACAAAAAACAAACATTGACTTTATGGCTATCATATATGTGCTGCAAAGTTTCATGAAGGTTTTCACTACCATATATTTGACACTTATGGGTATTTACATTGTCACTAATGTGAAATGTTGACTCATCACTAAAACTTACACTGTCTAAAATTGCCGACGATGACAATGTATTTGTCTGCAATTTTATCCATTATTTTCACACAATACTGTAGTCGAGCAACTACGTCTTTAATGCGCTGAACCACGGTTATTTTGTACGGCTTCAAAAGCTATCGTTTATATAATATACGCCAAACAGTCGTTTATGGAATGCCAGATTACATTTTCTGCTAGTGTTTATGAAAAAATGGTAACCATGGAAACATCTATGTTTTTCAACGGTATACAAAACCAAGGCAACGTTAAAAGTAACATCTCATTTAAAAGTTATGAAGTGTAAAGAATTTCCTTTTAAAAAATAAACAATATTTATTCATCAGTTTGTTCTGTCCCGCTTTTCTTTCCCCACATATTTTTCTCTTAATAGTCGAGGTACCCCCTAAAAAAGGACAGTTATATGATGATATCTGGTTTCTTTCAATTAGTGAAAATAATTGAATGGTTTTTAATGGTTGATGCACGTAGCTTCTAAAGTATTCAATTAACAAATATTACATGTAATATTTAATAAAATATTACATAAATTTAGGAATTTTTAGGAATTTATGAAATTTTATGTAATATTTTATTTCATAAAAATTCCTAAATTCAACTATGAATAAGATTTGTCTTAAAGAGATAAAATTTAGAAATTATTTTATATTTATACTACACTGGATGAAATTAAGTTTAAAATGAAAAAAAAATATATATATATATATATATATATATATATATATATATATACATATACATTCTTAAATTAACTGAACGTAAAAAATAAACGTAGTACAGTATTTCACAAGGGATGATAACTTTCTAAAAACTATATAAGCTATTATCTCAAAAGAAATTCAAATTTGTTGCTTCGTTTACTCGTATTGTGTACATATAACTATTTATACTTCGTTAAAAGAGTTGACCTGTCGGTTACCCCATAAGCACATTTACTCCATATAACACAAGAAAACATTCATAACGTCCCACACTTTTTTTAAAAGAGTACACCTTCCTACATAACCGATGTAGTTACATATAACCATAAACACCCTCTCCATTTAAACGGCTGACTAAACTGTAAGAGCAAAAGTAAAATACGATCGAATCGGCGGTACCAAAAGCGACTTAGAATACGACGCTTATAACGATCTCATACTTGGCCTATGTTACCACCGGTTCCCTCTCCCCTAAAATACTCTCGCTCTGGAATTTTCCTATTAGTCTTAACTCATAAATATAACTACAAAGACTTAAAATGGTGTCTTACAATATTACAATTCTCTCAATAGAGTTTTAACAGAATAGCGACAATGTTATATGGATCTTAAGCTAGAAATACAATTTATTTCTTCTAAAATATTTTTTTTTTTTAATTATTACAATGTATAGCAAATTGTAAAGTTTTACAGAATATTTTTTCACTGTAAATTCAAATTTATACAATTTATATCCTGCATTTCAGATGAAAGTTAATTAATTAAGGTAATAACTGAAATAAAATTAAAAAAAAAAATCCAACTGAATATTTGTTTGATAACTCGTAGACCCGACAATGCTTCATTATTTCTAAATTTGAGTGTATGAATTTAATAAATTTTCTTATGTATTTGACAAATTATACTACGAAAATAATAAAATGTACAACATTAATTCAATATTAATTTTATTTCAATTATTTTTGGTGATTCCATTTGGTGCATATACAAACATATCGCTACGTTTTTCTACAAAGGAGCATGCAACGTATAACTGGTCATGAGAAAAACACTTGGATTTTCCAAATTCAATGATGATTGTAAAAACGATTGCAATAATTAATAAACTGTGAAATTTTCAGCGAAATCGGTTAAGTAATTTTTGAGTTATACGGCACACACATTACGAAGTTTGTCTTTTATTTATATACGTTCTTATGATAATCCTTTAGCCAGTTACTGTGATATATATAAACTATTTCCTTCTTTTCGTTGTGCTGTTATTTCCTCAGTTTCATTTCATCTGTATTTTCCATTTTCTTGGCTCAAATTGCGTGACGACCAATATTTTGTCGTTTTGGACGCATTATTATTTTCAAATTATAAAAGTTTTCATCTTCTATGTAAATATTAATATTATTATTAACATTTTTGTAACTTACGAAAACAATGTAACGAACAGTATAACGTAAACAATAAATTGTACCATATTAATTCACTATTAATGGTTTTTTTCTTATGACCCCGGAATGTTTACATAGTTCAAATCTCACTAGCAAATACCCCGTTTGAATTTTAAAAATCGGAAGATTAGTTGCGAAGATATAATATTTCCGAATAACCGTTATCTGTTCGATCGAGATTGTACCTGACGTATGCAAAAGATAACCTTCAACCTACTAACAAATACCCCGTTTAAATTTTGAAAATCTGACGATTATTTGCAGAAATATTATAAGAATACCCCAATGCATCTCCAAAAACAGGGCCCCAGGGGCACCCCGTTTGTTACCAGCTGATGCTGATGATTGGTCTAGCCTCGCACGAGGTGTTTGCATTACCTCACCACTCTTCCTTACACGCAGTCCCGCATGGGAAACCTATTATTTTTATTTAACAGAGATCTTTACTAAACAGAACTTTTATTAATTTATTTAATATTAACTAATTTTATTTAACGTAAATATAATTCTATTATTTTTGTAATATTATTGATTTGATTGATTCAAATCATTCAATTCATACCCAGTTAACACAGTGATAGAGACTCACAGTTCACAGTTCATTAATTCAATTCATTAAAGCTTGTGTTTCAACACGAAAATCTTCACTACTACATATATATTCATATAAATATATAAATACTTATTTATATATATATATATGCATATTTATATAGCCTATGACACACCCGATAACGAAGAATTCCAACGTGGAACAATACAACTAAATCGGTTCGGCCGTTGAGCTGCTACGGAGTAACAAACATATAAAAATACATCCTAAATACATTATACTGCTTTTTGAGCAGTCTTGTAATAACCTAAAACGTTTTCCTAAATTTATATGTAACGTTTTCTCGATATATATATATATATATATATTGAGAAATATCGCCTATATCGATTATCATTGGCTATATCGAACGTTGTCTATGTCAATATAAACTTCCTCAGACAGTTAATATGTGGTGCTGGTCTATGTTCTTAAACTTTCAATGTATCGCTTTTAAAAGGTGTTCAACATATGGAAGTAATAACATGTAAACATTGTCGAGACAACAATAAATTGTGAAATTTTCAGCGAAATCGGTTAAGTTGTTTTTTTAGTTATTAGAGCACACACAAAACAAAGATTGTCTTTTATAGATAAAATATTAAATAATATAATGTTATTTCACTTATCGAAACAGAATACCATGCATTTGGTCAAAATGACATTCATCTTTCAAAAGAAATAGATATGTAAACAAGTAGAGGATTCATTTGAGGTAACATAGTTTAATGATTACCAAACAAGCGAGATTCTTTTAATCAAACCTTAGCACTTTGTCTAGTTGTTGGTTTTAATGTAAATACAGCCAAATACGTTTTTTGATTATGTAATTTTTCATTTTTGTCTTAAGTAGAATAACGTATATAAAACAATCATTTTTAAAGTTATCCGTTTATAAATAGCGGCTTCTAAGATTCTTCGACAAGTTGCAGTAGAGAGAAAGAGCTGCAAATGTGGGAAAATATCCATCGCAAAGCCACCCAACTAAACACGTGACTCCTCTATCTTTTATTTCAAGAATTTTATCCAGTATTATCAGCAGCTACGCATAAGATACTTCACTCTTTCATGTTTCTCCATATTTAATCGTAAAAGTTTTCTCTTAGGTCTTTCTCTACAGTACCTTTCTTATACTAAATACCTAATCTTAAAATGCTTCTCAAAAAAATTAATTTTTTTACCATTTTCCCATTGGATATCTTATGTAACACACATAAATATATGCGTATATCCATTACTATATTCTACTTTTTGTTTTTTTTCGGGACTCAAACTTAAAACGTAGAAAAAATAAAAAAGTGCTTTTTGAACCATTGCTTATTTTTTACCAGCTTTTTTTTTACCATTTACGATATCACGAGTGTCATAAGTCAGTTCATCCGTTCAGTTTCACATTTTTTGTGATATAAAATCATATTTACTATTAGATGGATGAGTGAGGTCACTAGGGTTACTTCGTTAAAAATATCATTAACTTGCCTCAATTTTGGTAAGTTTTACTTTCACTTTATTTTATTATATTTTATATTATTGCGAGTAACTGCACTTTAAAACTACACCGATTTTGTATGACCACTGAGTTAATGAAAATCTCTTACTTATTCCTCTGTAGACAGGGTAGCCAAGTTATATCTCCATAGTATCAGGATAAAAGAAACCTCTTATAAGGTATTCTGTATCCCAATTCACCATTTTAATATAAGATACTCTATAGGAGTCGGGGCCCAAAAAAAAGGAAAAAATTGGTTAAGGGAGGTCAAACAGAATAAACATTATTGTTTTGCTGTTATACATGTCTTCGCCTTTCAGTAAGATACGTGGAGTGTATATTTAATAATTGTTTGCGACTTCTGTTTTAAAAAATAAGCCTACATGTGCTTATTTATCGATTTTTTGTGACAAGCGGACCAACACTAGGGAAAATTCTAACCTGTTACTCACACGAGATTTATATGATGAATGATTACATAATATTTTACATTATAGTGCCGTGAAAGGTAAAAAAAGCTACAACACAGTTGTAGGACTTTCCCGGAACGCGGCTAAGCCGTGTTTCGTGGGTTGTTTCTGATGTATGGTTTACACCTCCCCCCCACACAGCTTAATTAAAAATATTTATTATTTTATTTAAATATAGTATTGTTATTATTATTATTATTATTAAATTTAAGAATTCAAATTGAAGTGCGCGCGTATACCGTATTTAATTCGGTCGGGTGTAGCAGTACTAGCGACAACAGTAGGCTAATGTAATTTCACATCTTACATACAACAAATTTCGCTTGTACGGTCAGCAGACTAGTGTAACCGCGAGGCTTAACGCACCATGTACCGAGTCAACCGGGCGATGGAGTTCGAGACCCAACCAGACCAAGTTACCTTTTTACACTTTAAATATTATTTATTTATTTAATTCTACCGCTCACCTATGACATCACGACATAGCAGCCGACTACAACAGCATATTTTGGGATTAGAGTGCGATTTTGTACGTTTTTTTGTTGAAAATATTGTTATTTTATAATTTTTAACAAATGTGCCTTAAGAAAAATATGTGACCTTAATTAGGTGAAATCTCGAGATACTGATGGTGACCTTGCTCTACAGCCTCACCCCCATGACCTTTTAAATTGAAAATTTAATGGCATCAATGCCCTATATGTAGAAGTAATCTGATCAAGTTTGGTCAAAATCGTTCCAGTAGTTCTGGAGATTTAAGGTGATATAAAGGACAACATAGAACCCACATACGAACATTAATATCCGGAAAATCTCCATCCCGTTTTTTTTGGTTTTTGGGGTTTCTTAGACGTCAAAAAGTCAAGATCCGGTGAAAACCGCATATGTTTAAACTGGACCGTTTACAATACTTTCCTTTATAGAGCTATAGCTCTGTTGTAGCGGTATCTGGACGGAATAGTGAAAAAAGATTTTAGACGAACTAACATGAAGTATAAATCGATCCTAAAATATTTATAGCAATTCTCTAGTTAATAACCATCCAACACTAGGCTTACTAAGTAAGGTAGGAGTGAAGTGGTTTCCTATTAACATCTCTGAGCCAAAAATACTATTATCTCATATATATATGTATCTTAAGTAACCAAAATGTAGATAAAGTTCAGCTGTACAAGTAATAATTGCACTCTATTTTCTAAAGATCTGGCTGTACAGGGAACACCGTTACTCTCAGAGTTCAGGATTTTTTGTATTTTAGTGCTTTAAAGGGATTACATACTTAAGATGGCTGAAACAGGTTATAGAAAGAAGCAGATTTGGTCTGCAGAAATAAATGTTTTCTTACAGCAAAATATACTTTTTTAGCATTGATAAATAAATATAACTTTAGTTTGAAATTATAAACATTTTTTTTTCAAAATAAACAATTTAAATAATTCAAAAGTTTGTCAAAATAAAATAATAAGAAGAAATAAAAAAAGGAACATTAAAAAGATAAAGCATACTTGTTTTTATGAATGGATTAGATGACATTATAAAACAAATTGTTAGCTATAAGTGACACAAGAATCACACTAGTACCTTTATTTTAAAAGTAAAAATGTGGTGTCACTCGGACCAAGTTTAATTCTAACCAAGAAAGAATGTAAAATGAATAACCTCATTTCTTGATAAGACATTTGGATAATGTTACAAAACATATGTTTTAATTTTTTTTTTTTTTTTTACTCATTCACGTTTTATAAAAAATATATCTATTATAATTTCCAAACTTAAGATATTTGTAGTTAAAAAAAAGAAATATTAATCTCTTCAAATAAATAAGCGACAATTTTAATCAGTCTCGGGATACATTTTTTTTTTAAATGTTCAAACCTTTTATTTTTTCCTTATTATAGAAAATGTCATTTAAATATTATTACGATATATTTACTGTTATTTTTAATATTATACGCTTGTAAAAAAACTCAGGTACATTGAAATCTACCAAACAGACATTAAATTAAACTATAAAATATTCAATATTGTAAATAAATATAGAAAAAAAATCGTATTAACTATTTTTCATATCTGGCATAAAAAATAATCAACTTCCTCCATGCCACCTGTGTCTCCCCACGACGTACTTAACACTCGTAGCTTCTGTAGCAATAGAATATTACTTCAGACAACTTACGGTCATTAATTTATCAGCTTAGTTTCCTGGGGTGCTTATATTCTAAAGGTAAATGTAAAAAGAAAAAAGTATGTATTACACATACAAATACACACACACAAATATACATTATATTTAAAGTCTTACATTTAATCACATTACGTTACTTGAGACTTGAAAAACATCTGTTATAATTACGAAACCAGTCTAATGATAATCAACGATAAATTTATTTTGATATTAAATTTCGTTATTCTTTTCCTCCTCAATATTAATCGAGGTTTGTTTAGCCCAAATTAAGTTATTCTCAATTACAATTAGATCAATTTAAAAATTCTCCCAAATCAACTTATTTGTACAAGGCATGTTTTTATAATAAGGTCAATTTGAATTTGCCGCCTAACCACGAGATGAAAACAGATTGCGATAGCTCAGTTATTTAAATCAATATTCAGATGTTAGAAATAATAATTTAGTCATTTTGATTTTATTCGTTTACATTCAACCGTTTATAACGAGTGCAATTAGTAATCCCGGCGAGTGTGAATTGCAAAGAATAATTTTATGGAAAAAAAACTATTTGCGGCTGAAATTCACAGCCAAGTCGCTAAAGTAAGATAGTGGTACCGACTATTTTAAGAAAGGCGAAGGAGCGTTCATGATAAAGAACATCCAAGCCGTCGGTGACAACGGTTGAATTGATTGAAAAGGTTGTCGAAAAAAGTCTAAATTTATTGTATAAAAACAGTTAGTTGTTTTTAATCTTTTATAAATTCATAGGATTTTTTTCCAAGTCTGTTATTAATAAAAGTTGATTTTGTTTTTTGTTTTTCTTAGACGTTATTTAATTAATTTTCTCAGAATAATTTTTTTTTCCTTTTTTTGATAATAAAATATACGTATTTATTCGTTTATTTATTTAGTTCATTTAACAAAGTTATTGTACTTTAAACCTAAAAAAATATTTTTTGTCACCGAATTTTTCTTTTTTTAATATACTGCAATCCGTGAGAAATGTTCCGTTAGTCGTAATAAAACTCTTTCGGAAATATGTTTGTATAAAAGTTTTTCTTTATTTTAAGCTCTAGAATCAGTTTTCAGATTATTTTCTTTTCCTTTTGAATAACCTGCACACACACACACACACACACACACACACACACAAATTTCCAGCTTCAATCGCCAGCTTGCCGGGCTTCAATCGCCCTAGCCAGCGGACTCGGCAGAAGTAGCTGGCCGAGGGTGGGATCGCTCGGAGAGAACCGCCTAGGTCGCGCCGACGAAGGACGAGCGATGCCGACCCGACACTGCGGGGCTCTGGGGGCCACCACTACCATGCTGTAGTGAGGACCCAACTTCAGCTGAAGGGAAGCCCTGTCCTACTTCAATGGGCAAGCCGCAACTCCCCGACATCGCCGGAAACCAGATTCCGGACCCAACAGCTCTTCTCAGAGCTAAGGCAAAAAGAGGGCCCTTTTCAGGGCCACCATAAGGTTATGAATTATGAATTGTCGAAGCCTTTCGACGACAACAGTCCTTCTCAAAGCTACCATAAGGTTAGTAAGTGTCACGTGCCGTCGAAGCCATTCGGGGACGATATATATATATATATATATACACACACACACACACACACACACACACACACACACGCTAATACGTATTTATATAGCCTATGACAATCCCGGTAACGTAAGAATTCCAACGCAACTGAACTGAATTTTTGCGGCGTTACGAAAATGAAGTTGATGGATTGTTAGATCTCATTATCACCGGAAATGAAACCTGGATTTCTTATCCAAACGTAAAGATAAATCAGCAGTCGATGTGATGGTGGTCATAATCATCACATTGACCGAAGAAGTTCAAACAAGAACATTCGTTAAAAATATTATGGCTACTGTTTTTTTTTTTTTTTTTGAGACAAAATGGTGACATTCTTGTCAAATTTAGTGATCACGGAACTACTGTAAACGTTGATGGTATTATAAGACGTTAAAAGATCTTTGAAGAATATTAAAAAACAAACGAAGGAATGCTATCCCAAGGGATTTTGTTTTTTATGACGATGCCGGCTACACAGGTCAAATTAGACAGTAAGGTGAATGGAAAAATTTTGTAGGGTAATCTTCAATCGTCCACCTTATTATCCTGACTTAGTTCCCAGCGATTATTTTTCTTTCCCATAAACAATAACTTGCATCACAGAGGTTAACGATAATGAAGTGTTACTGCGTGGTTTAAGTTACTGGCAACTTAGTTTTATAATAAGGAAATAAAGAAACTAGTGGAAATGCTTTGAAAAACTGAAATGAAGTTGAAGGGAATTGTGTTGAAAAAATTAAATAAATTTAGTTTTTATGCGTAGGTGATAAAGTGGTTCATATTTTTCAGTTTTGTTTTTATTCCAAAACGGACCAGCCGGATCTGAAGGTTCACTTCCATATGAAGTTTACAGGTTAGGATTTTGCAAAATATTAGATAGCTCGTTGACATAAAGTCCAGAGTAGAAAAATTAGATTAACTTACATCAGTATTTACAGCTCTTATTTTTAATAAATGAAATCTAAATTAATGACATGTTTAAATTTCTGTTTGAGGATTCGTTACTGGTTTTCAAACTTCCCAATTATATTTTGAAGTTATTTTTAATTTTTCCCTGATTTTTTATCGCAGTTAAGAATTACATTTTTTTATAATAAAATTTATCCCATTACTTAAAATAATGTATTTCTTCTCTTATCCTATTTTATTTTATAAAAATAATCGCAACAGTGTTTATTACCAGTCTTCCGGAAGAAATCTGGTTGAACATCACAATTCAAAACTTCAGGAATTGGTGACGTTATTTCTTTACGAACACTCTAACTTGGGATGACTCTATAATTTGTGGTATAAAAATTATATTTCTACAGCATACGTGATCTGTTCGGAAAGCAATGATAATTATTTTACAAAAAATTAAAAATAATTCACAAGATAATATTATTCTCGTCAAAGGATGCACACAACCATCCCAACTCCTCTGCCAGATTTCGTTGGGAAACTTGCAAGTGTTCCCGTATTATCGTATTATCCCGTACGTCTTCTACTGTGCCGGAGTTGTGCACTTTCAAGTGAGTTTTGGTTTTCTAGAACAAAAACCAAGGATTCATCTTGTGTAAACACTCGATCCAAGAAATCAGACTTTTTTTTTGTCAAGAATAAAAGTTTAGAGAACAAGTTACATAAAAAACTTTTCTGCTATTCCTTAAACTAAATTTCATGGATAATTACTTAACGGAATCCTTTTTTTTGATTATTTATGCAATAATCAAAAAATTCATTTATCGGGAACGATTAAAAATCAACATCATTGCATTCTCATTTTCATCATTGCAGAAGAGCGACCAGAATATTTTTCGTCTTCAGTAATGTCATTGCTCTCCTTAAATGACCTGTACCATCGGTATACTATTGCTAATGATAGGATAGCTTGTCTAGAAGATGCTTTTTATATTTGAAATGTTTCTGATTTTTTTTTCTCAAATTCACGCAGAATGTGTTGGCATGAAGTTTTTCTAAATTCGCTTGCATTTTTTTGTACAAAGTACTGATAAAAGACCCAAAAATACAGCAATACTAATCCAATGAAGGTAACAAAAAAATTGAAAAGAAATAACTTTGTGTAACTGAAATATTTTAGTGATTTTGAACGGCCAACTCGTCAACTACACCTAAAGTTATCTCATTTTCCTTAATTCACGGACAGTTCTGTGTATATTTAAGTAGGTCAAATAAAAATTGTTAATCAATAATTTACTGCTTCTGTACGAGTAAAAATGTCATGATGTCCCTGCGGACTGCGGGTGAAATAAGTGCCTGCTACCTGAAAGGAAACTTGAGCTATTATACGAGTGGTGTTGTGATTTCTCTAAGGATCGATTAGAGGATTATTATTACTTCTCTCCTCAGATCCCGCTTGCCTATTCAAAGATGATATTTTACTTCATTAGATTTAGGTGCGTAGATCTGACTAAGGCAGATCTTCAATCGTCAATGTCCAAAACCTAGAAGCCTTGTCGTAAAGGGTCTGAGGAAACTGATTAGGGGACTTTAATAATTGTTCCATAGCTACGAAAATAAACTTAATAATGAAGTACCTATAGGATAAACCTGGGCTCCCTTATCTTTTCTAAAATAAAAATACTAGTTTTATTTTTGTAAAATTAATTTAATTAACATTCATTAGTTTTCTGATTAATAACGTTCTAATATCCGTAAAATTATCCGTTAACCTAATACTCGGTATTTTATAATCCTTAATTTTAGGTATTTGTAATCAATGAAAGAGTAAGAACAAAATACGAATTGATGTGGAAATGTTTATATAGATGGCCACTAACAAGTACACTATTGGAGGGATATGTGGGTGTGTCTATGTGTGTATATAACTACGTTTATTCATCAACATTTAATTGCTAATTACTATACGAACAAGTTAGGTAAGTCCATCATGTAATTCTCCATGTTACTTATGTATACAAGTGATCTGCAGGTAACTCGTAGTGGATTTTATTTAACATAAAATTAAAATAATAAATCTTACGGATTATATACCCTATAGAATTTATTATAATATGTAAATATTTATTACGTTGTGGTTACTCAAGCGCGTATTATTTTTCTTGTCCACGAGAATTTTTTTAGTAATGATGACTTTTATTACGTTATTATTGTTTATTTATTTATTTATTTATGAAATAATAAATAATTATACAGTGTAGGTAATGTTAAATTACTTAAATAATTATAAATTATTGTGGCGATTTTATTAGTTGCTGTTGTATATTAATTTATTGCCGATGATCTTGAGTTATATTTATGTTTAAATTTATTATAAATCAGGTACATATTCTTTCTATATATATTTCAAACGAAAGTTAAAATTTATTGTGAATTACACGAAGAATTTTAATAGTGTACTAAATAAAATATAAATCACTATTTATTTTAAATAAATCATTAAATAATTTTGTGTCGGTATGTAAAGTGCTTGTTGCAAGCAAAACTATATCATAAACGCATATCTTCCAGTAATAATAATAATAAGTATAGTAGTAAGGTTTGATCAACGGTATATCCATTAAAACATGTCACGTTATATGCTATAAAATCAAAATTTAATTCAAAACCAACCCAAGCGATAACAAGTAATACATAATGCAGGATTGAAAACCTTTCTTCGAATGTGGAATGGAAATTTTGAAGTTATTAAAAATGATATGATTGACCGGTGTTCGAACCCGAGATCTTTAGGATGAAATGCACCTTTCCAATCGGTAAATGTATATTTACCGATATATTTACCTGCATATATTAAAAAAAAAATAATAATATTAACAAGTGTTTTAGGAAGACCTAAATAAAATAGATATAGAAATAAAAGTTTGTCAAGAAAGAAAAAAATTTTAGAAAAAGTCCGTAGAATGGAGGTTCTTGTGAATGTAAAAAATTAGATGTGGACACCACATAACTTCCTTGTACGCCTATTAAATTACATATACACATTTTTAAGAGTACATAAAATGTTATTTCACTAATTTTAAAACTTCTGAGTTTTTTTAATTTTTTTTTCTTTTATTGTTATTGAAGTATTGTTTATTGTAAATTTTTTTAACAATCAGAGGTTAATAATTATCAAAAAATCAATATATTTAAATTAAAAAAAAGTTAAAAAAAAGGAGATGAAATCGGATTATAACCGATGTGCCTTCACCTTGTAACATCAAAATATTTCATAAATTAAATTTTTATTTGGCTATAACTCTGGAACTAATGAAAAAAGTACCACTTCTGATATATCGTTGAAAATCTCTCAATGAGGGCTTATTATTGTAATTAAGAAATAAACCAAATGTTTTGAATTTTGGGCTTTTTTGGATATTTTTCAAAGTCGATTGCAATCAAAATAGGAGGTGGATGCAATTAAAACTGGATGTTACAACAGTCCTAAATCCAAAATATCA
Source organism: Lycorma delicatula (assembly GCF_047948215.1). Lineage (NCBI taxonomy): Eukaryota > Metazoa > Arthropoda > Insecta > Hemiptera > Fulgoridae > Lycorma > Lycorma delicatula. The sequence continues at coordinate 35,200,900 of NC_134460.1, read as the reverse complement.
ACATCCTACGGCTAATCTTTTTTGAGTAATGCGAGATATATACGTACATACGTACTTATATATAGAGGTCACGTCGAAACTAGGCAAAAATGGATATTTCCGTTGAAACTAAAAAACCGAAATTTTTCGCCATCACAATAATTCCTTTACTTCGTACAAGGACGTAAAAAGAAATGAGAGCTGGAAAGAAGAAGAAAAACGCAGCATAAAGAAGTAATGAAAAATTCTCGAGGAGAAAGAGGGAGAATCAGAACAGAAAGAATTGAAATTATATTTGTGTGGTCCTCTGCAGGCCTTTTAAGAGAAAAACGAGGGTATGCATGCAGATTCAACTGTTTTAATAAAACTAATTTTAATAACTTAGATTAAAAAATTAAAAATTACGTCTACAAAGAAAAAAGTTTCATTAAGCCGTATAAATTATGTAACTGTATAAAAAGCATCTGGATCACAATCAATAAAATACGATTTAACGTGACGTTTTTAGATATTGCCAACAATGACACTAAAAGTGTCATTGCTCACAGATGATTCCGATGTTTCATTCTTGAGAATACTTTTTACATCAATAACCACTGAAAATTTGATTTACTCTTTTGTTTCAAGTGAGTAACAATGCTTTTAAGACTTATTCGTACAACTAGCATTCTTTTTTGTCTGAAAATGGATTTCCTTGTGGTGGTGAGTACACAATATAAGTAAAGATAATATTTCATCAACGGTTTCTAGACATCAATGTTCTACACCACAAAGCTGCGCAAACTTTTATCGATAAGTACTGAGTACTGCATCTGTCAAAGATAGGCCTGAGTTTGAAGAAAATCCATCGCAACAGTAAAAGTCGGATCACCATTCTGAGTGAACAACTCGAGATATAAAAAAATCTATAAGAAAACTGGCACAACAAGCATAAATTTTCTAAAGATAGTACACATACAGCAATGACTAAATACTTCAAACTATGGTAGACAGATACTGCAGGTCATCGGTTACATAATTAGATTTTCGCTAAACGTGTTGAACATTGCTAGTGGTTTTTAAATTTTATACACGAAAATAGAGAAGATATTCTGAACATAAACATTTTTTTTCAAATGAAACATAGTTTATTTATTTACAGTTGAAACACATTTATTTATTTTAGTTTCATTATTGAGCCATTTCAACAACCAGAACAGTCCAAAATTATCTTGAATTATTATAGATCTTAGAATGACCACTACATGACGGAGAAAACTGGAGTTTGATGTGGACTAAATCACCTAAGTGGATATTCATTCAGTTTTTGAAGGACAAAATAGCCTTAAAACATTATTCCATTGAAATTATATTTATTTTTCATAAGACAAAATGAGGAAGAAATTGCTGAAGCGTACTATTATTAAAACAACATACTCCATTTGCTGAGTGAAGTTTGCCGGGGTAAGCCATTTCAAAGCACATGTGGCCACTGAGATTCCCAGATCTTATATGTACAGATTTTTGTTTACGGGAAGCAATGAAAGGATCTGTTTACAAGAACAATTCTCATATCCTTGATGAACTGAAAAATAAAATAACTGCATTTGTAAATACAATCTACTCATAATTTTTTGATTCAGCGTGTACTTTCAAATATGTTGAAATGTGGCATGCCTGGAAACAAATGGCGGCCATATTGAGCGCCTCTACTAAATTTCTTATTGTGGCAAGTAATACGAAGTGTGTGAGAAAAGTAATGAGATTGGTAACACTGCAAGCGATCTGGCAACGCTGTGTCTACCAGTCTGTGCTAGACCGGTTTGTTCATCCCTTCCACATGCTCATTACGAGTTTCAATTCCGTTCAGCCATAACATTGTATTTGACAGCGCCATCAGTGAAGTTGTGTTTTTGTTGTGTTACGTAATGGAGCATCGGAATTTAGAGCAACATTATGCAATCAAGTTTTGTGTTAAACTTGGGGAATCCGCGAGTTTGACTTTTGAAAAGTTGAAACATGCCTATGTGGAAGATTGCTTATCAAGAGCACAAGTTTTCCGCTGGCACAATCATTTTTCGAAGGCCGAGAACACGGTGAAAATAAACCTCGCTTAGGGAGACCTTCAACTTATAATCTGACGAAAACGTTGAGCGTTTGAAGGTTCTTGTGTGATCAGACCGTCGCTTAACAATAAGGATGATGAGTAAAAAGTTAAATTTAAACACTTTCACCGTACATAAAATTTTGACAGACGATTTACACATGCGAAAGGTCTGTGTGAAATTGGTGCCGAATAACCTCACAACAGAACAGAAGGACAATCGAAAAAACGTGTGCGTTGATCTTCTTGAGAGGATTGACAACAATCAAGAATTCTTCAACCGTGTGATCACAGGTGATGAATCCTGGATATTTGAGTACGATCTTGAAACAAAGAGGCAAAGCAAAGAGTGGCACACTCCGTCATGTCCTTGACTGAAAAAATGTCGAATGAGCAAATCAAAGATCAAAACCATGTTGATTTGCTTTTTTGACAGAAGGGTATCGTGCATAAAGAATTTGTTCCTCCAGGACAAACTGTCAACCAAGTGTTTTACAAAAGTGTCCTTGAAAGGCTCAGGAAAAGAGTGTGTCGCGTGAGACCAGACATTGTAAACAAGTGTTCATCATGACAATGCCCCGTGTCACACGGCCATTTCCATCAGGGAATTTTTTTATCTCAAAACACATTCCTACGGTTCCTCAACCCCGCTATTCACTTGATTTGAGTCCTTGTGACTTTTTTCTTTTCCCGAAACTGAAACATGTTTTAAAAGGATGTTATTTTTGAACTCTAAAGAACATTCAAAAGACTTTGACCGACCAGTTAAAAGCCCTACCAGTTGAAGCCTTCCAGCGCTGCTACCAGGAGTGGGAACAACGACTCCGCCGGTGACAGCTGCCTAAGGGAACTACTTTGAAGGGGATAACATTTTGTTTGAAAAAATAAAAACTTTGGTAAGTAAAAAGTAAGTATTATTACTTTTCTCACACACCTCGTATTCCTATTTATATAATTGTTATTTCAATATAGTTAATTCAGCGTTTGTAAAAATTGGTGCACAGTTTAATCTGGGATACCCGTTATTAAAATGCTTGATTTTAATTTGCATCAATTATTATTAAATTACGTTTCCAAAAAATTGTAAATAACATAATTTATATTTCTCCACTACAAATTCGAAAAAGGTTATTTATTTATTCATAAATAACAACTGGGTTTTACAAAATAACAGTTATTATAATAAATGATAATGAATTTTAGAGCGTGTAAAAAATACTATTTCTGACCGAGAGAGAATCCGAAAACTATGGGTGAAAGGCAAAGACTCGGTTTATTTACAAACTTCGTTTGCAATCTGCGTTTATAAATATTTTTTTTAAATTACCTTTTTTACTGAACAACTATAGTAGTAGCAAGAACAACAACAACAATAATAATAATAATAATAATTAAATACAAGTTTTTGCGATGCGAGTTAAAATTTTAACAGGAGTCAATAAAATAGTTATTTGTCAGTGTAACGGTAAAAAAAGGTAGTTATTTGGTTTGAAATGTTTTCTTTTAAATGCATAAATAAAGAAATAAGTCGTAGAAGGAAGTCTGAGTTAGATTTTTTTATGAACAAAATCAGGTACAGTTGAACAGAGTAGTCTATCCTTACTGCATCTCCAGGTGCTCTGGTTATCGCAGGATCCGACATGAGCTTGTACAATTTATATTTGTCTCGACCGCCACAAGTCGCAATGTCGTCCAAAAGAAAACAACATTTCTGTTTTTGTGACTGGTTTATATGCCATTTCATCACCCCTTCTCCAATAAAATGTTGGTCCCCCTCTCGTCGTTTACCGGCCGGCCAGGTAAATTTAGTTCAACAAATCGCTCACATTACGTTATCCTTTCTAATAGCGATCGAAATAACAACATATCGAATGGAATTCTTTGACAGTCAGCACGACTTTAAGGTAACAAAAAAAAAGGAAAAAAAAAGTCCACGTATACTTTATAAAAAGTATTTCACTATAAAGTTTATAGAATCGTACATCCTTTGATGATCTTTGATTTTTACAGCGGTTCAGAATTTTAATATAATATCAGATATTATCTGTGTTAGATCTTTAACGATATTACACATTTTAAGTGTCGTTCTTTAATTTTACAAGTGTTTTCTTTATGTTTTTCTATTAATTGCTATCAAAACGATTTCACATTATATTAAATTTCCAATAGGATCTTCAAAGATTAAAAAGTGGTGTTATGTTAGCATATTATCGACCTACACAATCACGATGACCTTTCGAGATTACAAGAAATACTAATTTTATTTCATATGAAAAGATGTTTAAATTCTTTAAAAAAATTATACGAGTAACTTACGCCGGTTACATTGTAACGGCAATCATTCGCACACATTTTTTCCAAATGCATTCAGTAATAATTATAATTCACTGAATAATTATATTTTATAATATATGTTACTTTTTAATATAGAAATGATCTTAGAACTCTTTTTTCCATGTTGCTCTAAATAAAAAGAAAGTTTTATTTTAATTCCACATACTAGGATTTAGATACTATTCTACTATGGAACATTCAGCAATTTTTAGATAAGCGACGATAAAAAGAAAACATTCAGTAGAGCTACTGATTATTTCAGTTAATATACATTTTTTCCCCAGGTGTACGTTTCAATCTGTTCATCTAGCGAACAGCAAGCAATCTCCCCACGGCCCAATAAGATGAGGATGATATGTATGACGTAAGTGAGGTGTAGTCTTGAACAGACTCTGGCCGCCATCACAGAGAAGTGTGATTAATTGAATCCCAACCACCAAGGAACACGGTCCCAGTGTCTAGTATTCATATCCGTAAAAAAACAATTATCTTTTACTATGATTTGAACCTCGGAACCGTGTTCGTACGTACCTATGTGTGTTCGGTGTTGCCCTCTAACTAAGCTTATACTGAACTGCTGGACAGATTTTGACCAAACTTGGTCAGATTACTTCTATATATGGGGCATTGATGGCTTTAAATTTTCAATTTAAAAGGTCAATGAGGTGAGGCATTAGAGCAAGGTCACCCTCAATATCTCGAGACTGCGCCTAATTAAGGTCATATTTTTCTTAAGCACATTTGTTAACGATTAAAAATAACAATAATTGCAGAAAAAGGTGTTTTGCAACATTGCACTCCACCCCTAAAAAATTCTGTCGTCGACTGCTATGTTATGACGTCACAGGTGAGCGGTAGACTTAAGTAAATAAATATTATTTAAAGTGGAAAATATAAATCGGTCTAATTGGATCTCGAACTCGATCGCCCGGTTGACTTGGTACCTGGTGCGTTAAGCATCGCGGCTTCACCAACTAGCGACCGTGCAAACGAAATGTTCTACGTAAGTTGTGAAATTACATTAGTTTAGTTAGTGCCGAAGTTGCCGCTTGTACCATCACACCTCCGCGTGTATGCATGCGCGTATTAAATATATACCCGCGCATACATATTTAGTTTGAATCGTTGATTAAATTAACGAAAATATATTACATTTAAATAAAACGATTAATATTTTAAATTGTGTGTGTAAAATGTGCCACAGAAACAACTCTGTTTCAGCTTTCATATAGTATATGTATAAAGCCAATAGTGAGGTAATAAATCCCGCAGGTATAAAGTGACCTAACGATATTTTTAAATGCGCCTTTTAATGGTAATCCAATTCCTTTTAGTGCGTCACGTTAGTCCTACTTCTCGTAATAGAGCATCGCATGTTTTGTTTTATATATATCTAATTTTTTTTTAAAAATATTTACAACTTTTGCAAAGTAATTAACAGAATTACTAGATTGTTTGTTTAGTGCAAATTTATGACTACAATTCTTATATAATATAAATAATATACATTAATGTTGTTCTGTTATTTTGTACACAATAAAAAATGTAATAAATTAACAGTGTAATAAAACAAATACAAAAAATAATCGAATTAATAAAGTATGTTCCAGGAGGTTTTGGCCATACTTAAGGAAGTGATTCAGGAGATCAAAATAAAATATTCACATGACTGGATAAATGCCCTATCTTGCTTTTATTTTCTCTGCCTACAATTTTGTGTCGTTTTTTCAATAAAAATTTATATTTAAGAATGAAATGAGATATTTTTATGATATTTGAGGTAAGTTTACTACATCAACAACAAAGATCTATGAAATAATTTTCCAAATTTTATCTCTGATAATTCAAAATGGCGGCTATTAAATTTTTTTAAATTATTAATTTCTTTACTCCGTAAATATTAGTTTTATCGAAATAGGTTTTATTAGATAAAATTTTAAGTTTTTTACCGTGAACAAAATATCATAAAATTTGTTAAAATCAGTCGATAAAAAGTGAGATGGGAATGAAATTGTAAAGTAAAGCGATGACCAGTCGACTTCACACATAGTTAAAATGTCAGTGTTTTCATATCATTTATGAAATTCATTTTAAAGATGTTTAATTTAATAATTTTAATTTTTTGTTAGTTTAGGCATTGTTAGTATTAAAATCATTAACGGCGTAGGATAGTTATTCTTTACGAATAAAATTACGTAACCTTTTAGACTTACAAGGCAAATATTATTCTATTCAATCTAAGCTCGAACTAGATTTTCATGATGTCTAATCATTGGACCGAGAACAGATCGAGGAAGACTTACGCACTATAGAAATGTAAATTACAATACTTAATGAGTGTCAATGAGAATCAAAAACCATCTAACAAAAATATTTGAAATACACCAATTAGTGAAATAAAATTAAATCCAATTAGTTTACCTTTATTCAGAGGTAAAATTTTAGAGTGGAAACATTTTTATAACATATTCATTGATCTAATACACAAAAGAGCTGATTTAACAGATTCACAAAAACTTCATTATCTGCATTATTTTCTAAAAGATAAATACGGCCATCATTAAAAATGTATCTATTACCAATGAGAATTAATTAATTACCTTAGCTGTGCTAAAAACAAGATATGATAATAAATATTTAATCGCATTTCACAATGCTGATCTATGTATAATAATATTCTATGTAATTTTATTAATGAAATTTTCTCACATGTAGATTCACTTTGAGGCAATGCAGCTTCCCGTTAATACATACGAATTTATCGAAGTCAAATCTTTAACATTAAAATTGGTTCATAACACTTCAAGATTATGGAAGGAGAAATTATCAAATCAAAGGTTACCAACATTCAAAGACTTCATAGAATTTCTTAACATAAGAAGACAACTTCTTGAAAATATTAATGGAGATTTATCAAATAAGCAAATATATAAAGGAAACAATGTCAAAGAAAAGGACTACAATATTTCAATTAAGACTTTCACCAAGCATTGTACCTCCAATATAAAGGACATAATGTTAGTTATTATTTTAAGTTTAATTATTGTCAATGTTCATTCTGTAATTCAATCATTACTTATATCAATGTAAAGAATTTTTAAACTTGTCCATTAAAGATCGAAAAACCTTTTTGGAAAATAAAAATTGTTGTCTTAGCTGTTTGTGTAAGGGCTATTCTATTAATCAATGCTATTCTAAGAATCTATGTAAAGTTTACGCAAAGAAACATAATACACTTATTCATATGGCCAAATTTAATGATTCTAAATTAGTAAAAAATCTAATAATAACAGAGAAGTTGTTTCAAAAGTATTGCAATCTATAGATTCGTCTCTAATTTGTCGCGTACAAGTTAATTGCTAGGACCAATAGCATGGCGTATTGTGTACATCGCCTCAAATTTTTAGACAGATCATTCGTTTAACCGACCAAGTTAAGTAATGTACAACGTAAAGTTAATGTACAACGAACGGTCTTAATATATACCGTTAAGTACCTACTGAAATAAAAGGTGGTGATTGAAACAGAGATACAGAAAAAGCTTGAAGACGTATTCACTGAATGTATGTTTTGAACAGAATGAAATGATTTTATATTAAACTTTGAGGCGCAATTACCTTTCTCTATACAGTAATTAAAATTTCCGGTGTTAAATAAATATGGGCTTATGAAGAATCTAGTCTGCAGAATCTGTGTGAAAGATGTTTTTCCCTTTTTTCGTTATAAAAGTAATCTATTTATCTGTTTTGATAGATTTAATGTAATTTAATTTTAATCGAATATTATTTGGATTTTTCCAAAGTATTTTATTGTTATTAATATTTACATCCTAATTTTTCAGTTAATGTAAATGAAAATTAATCTGTGAAAGTGCAATGATTTACTGTAAATAATTTAAAATTATTTTAGAAAAAAAATTATAGATATATAGATAAAAAATGATAACTATTGAAGCAAAAATGTTTATAATAAGAACAACGTTTCAAATAAAATTTGAAACAACTTCCATAGCTAACCTCTGTTTTTTATTAATTTTGATGGAGGATCCCTTCCTGGAATTAGATAATAAAAATGATAACCGGAGGAACGCTACATGTAATTCAGACAGTAATTTATAAAATTATTTTTATGGAAATCTGTAATAATAAATTCCTTATAATCGCTAATAACTTAAAGAAATTTAAAAATTCTTTGTTTCTTATTAGGTAAGTTAAACATTAAAACAGTTCTAAATGTACCTTTAAAAAGAACATTTAGACAATTTAACACAAAATATTTTACATGGAAGAACATTATGTTAACAGAAACGAATGTAAATTGTGCCAAAAAGCCGTCTAAAACACCGTTTTAAAATTTTAACATAAATATTCAATCCAGAATACTAGTTGTCCACCCGAAAAAAAAACAACTTTAGAGGAAAGCGCATAGCAGCTTACATCCTGGTCTGTTGTCGCCATCGAATGTTGAATTTTATCAGATCACTATGTTTCGATATTTACAATAAAACCAAACAAATTGCCGCTATTAGCCGATCCATTGAGGTAATGGAAACAAGAGATATCTCTTAGTGGTTTATAAATTGAACTGAATTGCACATTTTATTCGACTTGTACAGTAATGTATTCTGAAACGGGGATATTTCAGGCAGTGTTAAAATAAAATTAAAATTTTGACGTTTATTTTTGATAAATTTTGTAACCTATTAAACAATAAAATAAATTTCTTAAATCGTGATTGAATAATTTTAATTTAAAGATAGTTTTTTTTATTTATTTTTTAAAGTTTGCTATTATTTAATACAACTTGCTCATAAATATTAAATAAGTACTTTTACTTAGAGTAAAATTTATTTGGCCTAATTCCAGGAATATTTAATTTTCTTTAAAGTATTATAGATACCATCTATATAAGTTTAAGTGATATTATGTTGTAAATTTTAATTTTCAAGATTTAAATAAATTTTTTTTTATGATCTATGGACCCTAAAAGAGATTTTTATAACATGTCATCATTACATCTTTGTTCTTTTAAAAGATACCACCCGTACAATATTAAATCATTTTGTTTATACATTTTAAATTTAATTGAAATTATACTATACTATTCAAACTCAAAATGTAATATTTTACAAGGTGTAGATTTTTAACATCAGCTGTAATATTTGTATACACATTAACTTGTATTTCTGAACTGTTACCATTGGAACGGAAATTATGACTTTAGATGATTCAGAATTTAATAAACTTAAACAGTACGATTTTATTTGTATTAAGATTGGATAAGTTTTTCTTTGAAAATATTTCAGTGAATTTTACAAATAATACAAAATTTATAATATAAAAAATATGTCAAAAAATGCAAGGAATATCCATAGAAAATTTTTTAAATAAAAAACATTGCAATCGAAAGAAACTGAAAGAAAATTTTGAGGTATGAGAAGTAGTTCAAGAAAAGTAATAAAAACTTTTTGTCTCTTGAGTAGAACGAAATTGCTCTAATTTTCTTCTAAGAGATATTATAATAATTCGTGACCAGTTCTAATTAATTATTTTTCAAGGCTAACAGCTCTTCCTAATATTGTCTCCGACAACCAATCTATAGCCAGGTTCTAATTAACACGACATTCTGGCCTCGCTATTGACAGATGTAACAATGAATTGGTAAACGAGCGATGCAGCTACCTACAGGTTACGATTTTGTAGTTTAGAAAACAAAATACAATGGTATTTTGTTTAACTAAAAATGATTCTAAAAGAAATTCTAGGCGATATGAATTATTTGGTAGGGGAAAATCTTAATTTGAATTTAAAGAGAACAGACTAAAAATAATTAAACATCAAATAAAAGAATAAATTATTAATTTAAATATTGGAATAGGTAGTATTCAATTGGAGGTCTGAGAAAATAGGTTGTATTTCAGTTAGATATTTCCAGATGTCGCACGTTTTCGTGAATGGGTGAGATTGTTTTCGTTAGATTGTCTGTGCTTATCTACGGGAGCTCTTCAATATCAGAAGGTAAAGCAATTTTTTTCAATGCGTATATTTAAGTAGAAGTATATATCTAAGTAATTAAATATAGTAAAAGTAATGTAGATCGACCATTGAATATAAAAATAGGAAGAGAAAAGATTATGGAGGTAGAAGAATTCTGTTATTTCGGAAGTAGAATTACTAAAGTTTGACGAAGCAGGAGCGTTATAAAATGCCGAATAGACCATACGAATCGAGCTTTCAATCAAAAATATAATTTTGTTACATCAAAAATTAATATAAACGTAGGAAAACATTTTTGAAAGTATATGTTTGGTCCAAACATATAGAAGTTGGGTCCAAGCTGCGGTCCGCAGCTTCATACGGAAGTGAATCTTGGACGATCGGAGTATCTGAGAAGAAAAAAATTAGAAACTTTTGAAATGCTGTGCTACAGGAGAATGTTAAAACTCAGATGGGTGGATAAAGTGACAAATGAAGAGGTGTTGCGGCAAATAGATGAAGAAAGAAGCATTTGGAAAAATATAGTTAAAAGAAGAGACAGACTTACAGGCCACATATTAAGGCATCCTAGAATAGACGCTTTGATATTGGAGGGAAGGTAGATGAAAACAATTGTGCAGGCATGCAACCTTTGGAATATGTAAAACAAATTGTTAGAATTGAAGGTTGTAGGGGATATACCGAAATGAAACGACTACCACTAAATAGGGAATCTTGGAGAGCTGCATCAAATCAGTCAACGACTGAAAACAAAAAAAAAAATTATTAAGTTGCTCATCATAAAATCGTAGATTAGTAACATTTTGTTCTAACCCTGGGAAAAATATTCCCTTTTCCATAAATTTTCTGGGTAAGATGTGTAACCACTACCTGTATGGGTTCTTGAATTTTTTTTTTTAGACTAATCTTTCTTAACATCCATCCCTTTTTATTAGTCCGTTTTTCCTATTTTACAATGGATCGGATTAAATCAGATTTGCTTGATACTTAGGGATTCCAAGATCTGAAAACCTACCTTTTTCATTGATGTGATCAACAGGAATTGTCTGGATTTCTGTTTAAATGTAGAGGCTGCAGTCGATATTTTGAAATATATATTATCAAAAAACTCAAAATTTTAATATCTAAGGAAATAAAATTATAAATAAAAGAATTAAATATGAAGAAAAAATCAAATCAAACTGGCAAATGTCAGTAAAGAATATTATTTAGTATAGAGATCTCTTGTAGATGCCAACAATGATAAAATATCTGAAATGAAACTGTTAAAAATATGTTTTTTAAAACAAAATCTGTGTTTAACACAATATAGGAAATTGAATTAATCCATCAGGAAGGCCAGAAAAGAAAAGAGAAAAATTTAAACGTGATGCTACAAAAACAAAGTTAAAATTTAGAGTGATTAATGAATTTAAAAATAATATTTTTTAAGATCATTTGTAAAGATAAAAAATCTGATGTGGACACCGCATGACTTCCTTGTACGCCTATGAAATTACATATAAACATTTTTTTTTAAAATGAAAAGTACATAAAATTTTGTTTCATTAATAATATTTTACTATATTTTCTTTTTGTTGTTATTATTATTATTGATTTATTTTTTATTGTAATTTTTTTTTACAATCACAGGTTAATAATTATTAATAAATCAATATATTTAAATTAAAAAAAAAGGTTAAAAAAAAGGAAATGAAGTCAAACTGGAACCGATGTGCCTTTCCCTTGTAAGAACAAAATATTTCATTAATTAAAATTTTATTTGGCTATAACTCTGAAATCAATGAAAATAAGTACCACTTACCAGCTCTCAATGAGGCCTAATTACTGTAGTTAAGAAAAAATCCAAATGTTTTGGATTTTGGGCTTTATTGGACACTTTTAGTCAAGTCGACTGCAATCAAAAGGAGAGGTGCACTACTAGATGTTGTCCTAAATCCACAATTTCAACATTCTACGGCTAATCTTTTTTGAGTAATGCGAGACACATACATATACACCATACCTACGTACGCACATAAGTCACGCCGAAATTATTCAAAATGAATTCAGGGACGGTTAAAATAGATATTTCCGTTGAAATCTGAAAACCGAAATTTTTCGTGATCGCAATACTTACTTTACTTTGTACAAGTAAGTAAAAATGTACACATAAAGACTACACCTTTTTTTAAAACTTAAAATTTATATCATATACTGTACACTATTCCATTTTAAATTCAAAAAGTCATAATTCGTTGTAAGTAGTAATTATTTAATCCTTATAGGTATGGTTTTATTACATATTAAAAATGTATTTGATATTTGTAAGTAAACTTACATAAATACATTTTTACGCGAACCTATTGGCAAATATGGGGGCTGATATAATTAATAATTTATTCAATAACTGTCAAATTTTTTATTTATTAAAAACTTAGCTAAAAAAATTTAATAAGCGTATAAATTTAAATATGTAATAACAAATTTAAAAAAAATTATTAGTTATATAAATTGATTCTAATATAAAATAAAACCAGGATAGACTTTACTAAAATGTAGTCGACAATGATGTAACTTAACCACTCATCTTAATGTAAGAGATGTGTTCTGAACAGAGTTTTAATCCGTCAAATGTCACTAATGTTACGTCACGGTGGTCCGATTATACAAAGTGGTGTGTGCGTGTATATCTTATAGCGAACTTCGTTTTCTGTTTTACTTGACACAAACAAACTCGCTTCTTGACAATGACTAAGTATACAGAAATTGTTAATAATTGAATGCATTAACGCGATCAAAATTTTTAAAATAAAAACACATCAGCGAACATGCGTAGTGAAAAAGATATATATTACGTACAATATTAGGCTAGTTCTTGCGCGCTCGAAAAAAAATCCAGACGACGGCAATGACACGATAAATACATTCAACTTTTTATGTTTGTAACCGTAGAATCGTTTATAACAATCAAAACAAAGTCGAATATGGTGTGACAATCATTTTATAAAACGTTGTGAAAATTATTGGAACATTATTTCAAGGTTTTGAATTCATATGCGTTAATTATTCACGTCCTAATTTTTCATAAAGTTAACAAAACAAAATATTGTTATATATTTGATTTTGAAAGTTTTTACGTATACAAATTAGCAAAAATCAACCTAAAATAATGTATAAATAGTAAAATATAAATTCTAAATCTATTTTTTACAATCGACTTAATAAATCAAAATATTAAAGTTCTAAATTTTTATTTAATTTATAAATTCACCACTTGTTAAAATTTAAATTAAATTTACAGTAAATGTAATATAAAAATATTTTTATTTTAAATATAATTTTTATAATAATAAAAACAATAAAAATATTTAAAGAATTTTATACATAAAGTGTATAAAATTTCAAACGCTTTGAAGTTCTTTAATGAAATTTAAGAACCAAACTTTGATTCTACCGGTATTATTGACCATCTGTTACAAAAAATTTTTGTTCTAATTTATTCCCTATTTTCTAACCATTAATTGAGTTTTTTATATATCCATCTTCATTATCACATATGAGCCCAGCTCATGATTTATTTACATGAGTTGACCAATAAAGAAGAAATATCTAGTGCTCATCATAACACTGTACGAACCAGTAGTCTTTACGTTTAAACGTTTTTCCTTTTTAGTGCAATATTTAAAAAAAAAAACGTTTTTTTTCTTTTTCTTTTTTGAGTTCTAAAATCAATTTTCAATTTTTTTCAAAAATTTTATAATTAATTAATTCTTAAATTTGCTTTTTTTATTATCTAAAAGTGGAAATATGGCATGCCTATAAAAGAAACTACTCATAAGATAAAATAACATTCTCCTGAAACGTAAAACAGGACCGCTCAAAACGATTTAAAGATCCAAGAGAAATGATGGATAGAATTCGGAGTTCCTAGTCTGATACAGTACATTAGCAAAAGCTGTCTAAAATGCGGGAATACACAAAATGTAAGTTGTCAAAGTAATGTTATCTGAAAGGGACATCTACGGGTATATGATTTAATCTGAAAATGAGACTCAAGAACAAAATCACACAGATTTTTGTTGATTCGTAAACGTATTTGAAATTAAACTCATGAAAAACGTTCATTTCTATTGTAAAAGAACACCAACGTAAAAACTGTGAAACAAAACAGCAGATATATGACGTACTCGTTTACAAAAAATTCATCAAATGTAGCCTCAGTGGTCAAGTATATGTTCTACTGCCTATATCGGAGTTTATTACATGATACTTTTTTAATGGCTCAGTACTTCTTATCAACTACATGAAACCACCGTAGATCATTGTTAATTGTTTAAGTTGGTGAAAAGTGATACCCGGACAAAAAATATACAGATATGGTTCGAATTCAAACCAGTATACATATTTTTTAGGTATAGAATTTAATATTACATATATATATATATATATATATATATATATATATATATATATATATATATAAATTATTATTATTATTATTATTATGATTATTTATTACTTTTGACGGATATATAATATTTTACAGTGTGCGTTGTAATAAGAAAGGAGTGCATTTATCTGCTGTATTATATTCCACATAACTACAAAACAAAAAGCAGTTGACTATATATATTATATTTACATATAATATATATATATATATATATATTCATATTTTTTATTTTAATATGGTTTCGCTAATATGAAATTAAATTTTACGCCTGTATGTTATTATATTGAAACATTACTTAATGTTTTTGATTAAAATTCAAGCAGTGATAATGGAAAAATGATGGAAAAATGTTTACAATGATTTTGGATTTTGAAAAAGTAAATTAATTTTATTGTAATCTTCTTTGGACCACGATAATAAAATAAGATTATCAAAGCTTTTTTATAAAACTCCTGTGAAAATAAAAGTGATAATTTCATTACAAGTGAAAATTCTTTATTAAAGTTGTAATTGATAGAAAAATAATTTTTCCTTGAGCTTTTATCCTATACATCAGTAATATAGAGCAGTTTTTCACACAGAACATAAGTGATTAGATTAAGCACAGGTAAAAATACATTACTGTTGACCTACGCGGATTATGTGATTATTTTTGGACACTGTTACGAGGATATAGTGAAAAAATTTAAATATACTGGATGAGTAATGTAAAAAAAAAAAAGGATAAAGGCTAGCATTAGAAAAATAAAAGTAGTAGAATTTTCATTAGGGAGAAACCAGAAGTGTAACTTTTTTTATGAAAACAAGATAATAGAAATGGCTGCTTATTTAATATTTCAGTAAATTTGTACTCAATTAGATTAAATGAGAAAAGATCGATAAAATATATAGAATATAACATCCTTAAACCAAATAGATAAAACAATTAAACGATCAATCTACTTATATACTACAGTCGGTCAGAGCTTGCTTCGCTGCCCTGATCGTATAGCCAGGGAACTCCGCCCCCCTGGACCACCATTCGTTATCTTCATGGTTGTGAGAATAATAAATATTTTACAAATATTATTAAAGAAAAGAATTACTTCTTTTATTTCATTATATTTCTGTTGCCATGGTGACGGAAATATAATAAAAAAGGATTAAATATTTTTCTTTAATTCATACCTTCAACCCCCTAGGGTTGAAAATCCTATCAAGGGATAGGTTAGGATCAAGGTCCTAACCTTGATCTACGGCTTAAATTTTTCCCTGAGATAACATGAATATATCCTGAAAATATGAAAGCAATTGGTCGGTTAATTATAGATGCTGCTGTTATAAAAATAAAAAAAAAACAAAAACAGGAAACAAACAGATGTACTTTCGCATTTATGTATGATTACAAATATAAATTAAAAGGTTTTTATAAAACTTACCACATTAGAAGAATAATTTGTTAGGAAGCATTAATTATACACTATATGCAGATTATGTCATACATTTTTCATGATTTAAAAAAAACATGAATTTTGACCATAATAACTGTAAAATAAAAAATCTGACTACAATTAATTGTGAGATTGTAATTTATAATTAACAATTTAATGCTTTAATAAAAATTACTTTTTCCTCAAAATATTGTATAGAAAAAATTCAATTTGTATCAATTTTACAGAAAATAACATTATGACCATTACAAGCCTTAAAATATTATTAATTCAAAATGTAAAACCTACTTTATGTTTATTTAAGTCCTCATTAAATGTCGTAAATTTAGCAATGATATAAGATAAACCGAAATGAATCAGGATAAATCTATTTTCATAATTAATAAAGAATAAAATTCCAGGCTGACAAGGAATACTTTTTTCTCAGTGCTTCTTCACTAAAACAAAATATACGATTGAATCTTACAACGTCAAGCACAAAATAGTTAGATTAAAATTAGCCTTAAAAGAAACATTTAATTTCTGTTCACCATAAGGCTGCTCATTCAATAATCTTTTTTTATTGGTTGAAGAAATATATAATAAATGCGTATAGTTTTAGTTCCCGTATTATAGGGGATGTATTAAGAAACACGTTTGATAGTGACATAACATATATGTGTTAAGTGGGATTTAGAAGTCCAATTTTACCCAAAAAAGTACTTCAGTTATTGATTGGGCTTTTTGTATAACCCTTAGATAGGAAAAAAATCCCCGGATAATTCTACTCCCCATTAAAATTACAAAAATTTTAAATAAATAGAAACTTAAAAAGTACAACATCCTTAATACGAATCAAATGGGTTTTAAGAAAAAAACACTGAGAAGGAAAATCAAGAAAAATGAAAAGGGAATCAATGATGACAAAGAGAAGATCCTCCTAAAGTAATAACTCAGATCCCCGTATCCAATAGACATCCATATCACCCAAGGGAAACCGGTGTATCTTCCCATATATAAAAACTTCAAATAACGTGATCGATTTTCTTATATTAGTAAAAATATGTGATGTAGAAAATACCTTTTCCTCCAGATTCTAAGTTTTTCATACTGGCTATCACAACCTAACTATCATAACCATATCACAACCTGGCTGTCATAAACATACACTGTCTATCATAACCTAACAATACCTGTTAGGTTATGTTCATATAGTATACGGAATCGTCAGTTACCTAACCTAACCTTAACCTTGACCTACACCAATTTTATTTTTTTATTTTTTTTTTACCTCCGGGACCACCGTTAGGTATTGCTTCAGAGGATGAGATGAATGACAAGTAGCATGTGAAAATGCCATGCCATTCCAGACCAGGATTCAAACCCGGGACCTCCGGGTGAAAGGCCGAGACGCTACTACTCGCGCCACGGAGGCCGGTTTGACCTACACCTAACTTAATTAAATATCATTTAAACCAAGTTACTTACTCCGAAAATAATTTATAATGGACTTAAACTAATTTAATCTAACTTGCACTTAACGTTTAGCTAACTTAATTTAGTCGTAAGTGAATCTAATCTCATTCTTAACTTAATTAAAAAAATTAACCAAATTATTTAGTCTGAAAATAATGTAAATTAAATTTGTACAGTATTGAATTACCAAATTATTGGTGAGGGTACTGTGTATAATGCACGAGGGACATTAGTCGGATGAAAAGCGTTTCTAACGAATAACTTCTATTGTAGTGAATAATTTAGGTCGTAAATAAGGTATATTCCAAATTTCACCAAAATCGAAGGTGAGTCCCTAATTGTATATAATTACAAGATTAATAAATAATAATTAATTAAATAAAAAACTTTTTGTATATATATATATATATATATATATATATATATATATATATATATATATATATATATATATATATATATTAACACCCATATAATATATATATATATATATATATATATGTAACACAACATATATAAAAAAACAATTTACTTACATACATAATGGCTGAGTTAACCTTCAATAATATTTTCAATATTAGAACGATGATGCACTAACCATATATACTGAAATGCAGATATAGTAGTTATACGAATAATTACGTGTAAACCGAACAACAAATTATAAATGTATTTTTTGTAAAGCGAAACACAGCCAAGCACCGAAACCACCTTCTCTCGTTCCGACAAACTGATTTCCCCCGAGTTTAACCGAATGGGCGTATCCCAACAAAGCCTAACGGATCATATATATTTACTACGCAGCAGGCTGTCCTGCGCTCGGCTAAATTCGGCTCGCCCGGATTAGAACGAATGAGTGTTACACCTGGTAGCCGACAGATCATATTTATTCACTAGCCCAGCACACTCTCTTGCGCTCAGCTAAAATCGGTTCTCTCAAATTTACACGAACGTGCGTTTTTCTTCAGAGCCTGTTGGAAGAGACTTTTATAATACCCATTTAAAAATGTTCGGCGCGCATGAAGAACTTTTCATTTTAAAAATATCAGTTCCTACGCTGCATTAGCCTTTAACAATAAAACTTTTCTCAATATATACATATATATATTTTTTTTTTTACTAAATTCTAATAATAATTATCTAGTAATAATAATAATCGGTATTACTTAAATTCTAATAATAATTTTTTTTCTTGTGCTACAATATTTCTGAAATATTTTCCATTATATGAGTTGTCCTTTTATTCTATTACACTAATCTTTTTAATTATTTCCTGCTTATACAAAATTTAATTCAGAATTGAATTTCTTCATAAATCTTCCAATAAAATTTATTGTTAGAGCTGTCGTTCAGATTGTACTAAATTATTTAACCTATAAACGGACCAAATAAAAAATTAATCATTTAGCACAAAATGTATGAAATATTACGTGTTGCAATTTGGTTAAATTTACAAAACGAAACCCAATTATGAACTTTTTTAATACTTCATATTTTTGGGGATATAATGGGTGACCTTGAGGTTCTTTAATGTTTTACTCGATTGATTACGACATATATTAACTGTTATCCTGGTTTTACCATTATGAAAATTTTCCGATAAAACACACGGATATCTTGGACAAAATAAACTAATCCTACCTTCAAAATTGATTGTTTTGCGCTACTGTAAGAGTTTATCCAAGCGTATTTCATCATATAATCATCCAGATTTAGTAATCCTTTTGTCAACTTCCGATAACCCATCGGCCATTATTGTTAAAGCCTTTTAACCAACCACTTATAATATTAAAAAAATTATATAATCATGATGTAATTCCAAACTAATCAATATTGATCCTAAACAATCAAACAGTCAAATATATTACAGATTTCAATGGAATAATTTTAAATATTATGGATACCCAATCATCTTTTCTCCAGATTCTTTAACAAAAGTTACAAACAACCGTGTAATAACACCATCCCCACCAAAAAAAAAAAAAAAAAAAAATTGTACATTTAGAAACCGCTTATCTTTAAATGAAATAGTATCTAATTTTTTAGTTTAAAACAATAAATTAATTAAGTTTTAATATATTATAAAGTAAAATAATACAAAATAAATTCTTACAAAGGTATTATAAAAATAAATAAAAGAAAATGAGTGAAAAACTAACTTTCTTTAGATTAGAACGACTAGTTCTTGTGAGATTTTATTTTATTGCATGAGATAAAATGTAGTCACTTAAATTTATCTCTGTAGAACTAAGCGCAACAGACGGGGCATGTTAAAATAAATGTTGAGGCTGTTATTTAAAGAAAGAATGCATTTATTTTACACGAACATAGAATTATACAATAATTATAATTTATATATTATAATAATATTAAACACAATCTACATGGTATGTACTACGTAATATATATATATATACATTTTACTTAACTTAGTAAAGAAGTAAATTTATAAATATGACTTTTAATTTTAGTTTGTTAATTAATTAATTTTTTTAATTTATAGCTTTACTACTTTAACCTGTTTAAAAATTAATTTAAACGCAACTAGAGATCAGATAAACACCAGATAAATTCTTTAATAATTATTGAGTTCATCTTGAAAGGCAGTTCTTGGCTTAATAAAAACTAAATTTTCTTAGATAAAAAAAAAATTATACAAATAAAATAGTCGATGTTTAGGTTAGTTACAACTTTTATCTTCAGATATTAGTCAATCAATAAACCATTAGAAAACAGTAATTTATCTAATATATTGTTATTTATTTAATAATTATTGTTTTGATATATTTTTAATGATTTGAAACGAAACTTACAAAAGAAAAGAAAAGAAAAAGAAAAAGAAAGCTTATAAAAATGTTCCCTACTAATTGGCGACAATATTCATAGTGTCACAAAGTATGGCAAACCTTAATTAATTTTGTAAAATTAAAAATCTTTTCTGGAATTTCTGAATTTGGAAAATAGTTGATCTAATTTGCTTGCAGTTTCATTTTAAAATGATTAATAATATCCTTAAAATCTTATAACCTAATCACTTAATAACAGTTGTTGAATATTAAATTCATTATTCAGTTTTAGTAATAATTGAAAATAAAACAAACTTTTTAATATGCTATTAATATATATATCTTTATTTTGTGTGAGTGTGTTTGCGCGCGTGCGATCATGAAATATCAAGAACTGCAAAAATTCAGGAATTCAAATTTAACCCGATTAGCATACTTACTTACTTTTACCTATTACTTACTTACTTAGCATAGCATAATGCAGAGCTGTATAGTAAACTTTAAAGTCGAGAAAGAAGTAGGTAATTATGTACGCCAGCGTTTCTCAAACTGGGGGAAGCAACCCCAACGGGGGTAGCGGTGAAATTCTGCATCTGATAGTTATGTGATTATATTAATTTACAATTTCAAAATGAAGCTGCGGTGACTGAACTGTTACAACCAGAATAGTAATAAGGTAAAATAAAAAATATTTTCTGGAATTTCTGAATTTGAAAAATATTTGCTTGCAGTTTCATTATAAAATGATTAGTAATACCCTAAAATCTTATACTGCTAATCACTTAGCAACAGTTTTTGAATATTAATTTTTTTATTCATTTTTAGTAATAATTGAAAATAAACTTTTTGATATGCTATTAATATATATATATTTATTTTATGTGAGTGTGTGTGCGTGCGCGCGCGTGTGTGTGTGTACTTATAAAATGTTGTCAGTAACAATTAAAGTCTAGTAAATTTGGCTACATTTATTTTCACCCTTTCACTCACCGCGAAATTAGCCTACAACTTTACGCATAAACAATAATGAAAACATTTTATGAGAGGAAAAAATCATTTATTATAAACATTTTATTTACATTTATAAATACACGTGTAAAGAAAATAAATTAATAATATGAGATGTTTGCGTTTGTTTTTCATTTAAATGTCTTTCTATACATGGAATCTTTGTTAGAAACACACAAATGTAAATAGTTTTCAAGCGATAAAAGACCATTCCTATATGTAATTTTTAGCGCAACCATAGAAAACAAAAACGCTTTTCACAGAGATAAGAAAGGGATTAATATTTTCAAGCTTTTGTGACCAAATTTCCATTATCATTTCAACGAGCAAGCTAAAACTTACCTAAATCTTCAGATGTGATTTTTATTTGTAACACGTTTTATCGGTTGACGTTTCGATGAGCTGGTCGTGAATCTTAACTGGAAACTTAGCAGCTGCAACAAAATTTTCACTAAATGGATTCAGTACCCATTTCTTCGAAAAATCATTTTTATAATCCGGGAAATACTCCGCCAATCGAATTTTTAACTGTCGCAGATTCTTTTCATGCTATCCAAACTGTGGTTCATTCAACTTTTTCTCAATATAATCGGAAATGAGTGGAAACATATTAAAATCTTTGGTTTGAAAGTGATTAATAATCCAGATATCAAGCTTCTTAATGAAAGCAAGAACATTGTATTATCATTAAAAAAATGTTTTTATCATGTCCTTGTAAATTCACAATCGAGTAGTTTAAAAGCAGAAATACATCAGATAAGTAAGCCAACAGCAACATATAGTCATTATTCTGTAAAAACATTGAAAATTGTGTTTTTTTTGTCCTGAAAAAGTATTATTAATTCATCTCGCAATTCTAATAATTGGGTTAACACACTCTCCCGCGATAATCATCTTACTTCTTTACGGAAAAAGAGATTTTTTCTGATTTCATCGCATAGTTCAGAAAACAGCCTATTCTGTAATAGTCACTTTTAATCAAATTAAACATTTTCACATCTTTACAAACAATTTCGTTGAGATTTTCTGACATATTTTTGTAGCAAAAGCAAGTCTGTGAAAGAAGCAGTGTGTCCATTCCGCCCTTGGTATAAAATAACATTTTCACATCTTTACAAACAATTTCGTTGAGATTTTCTGACATATTTTTGTAGCAAAAGCAAGTCTGTGAAAGAAGCAGTGTGTCCATTCCGCCCTTGGTATAAAATAATCTTTTAATTTTTTTCGGAAAGCCATTATGCTTTCTTGTTATTGCCTTCGCACTATCAATACATACTGCAATACAATGTGTCCAATTTAAAATATAGTTTTTATTAGCTTCATAAAATACGTCAAAAAGACATTGTCCCGTTGCATGATCAGATATTGATTTGCAAAACAAGATATTTTCTTTGATTGATCTGTCTCTATCGCACTCATATTTCACAAAGTATAAGAACCGAGTATTATTTGTTGATTTACCAAACTGAATAATAAAAAATTCATTTGAAATCACTTCCTGAATTATTTGATCCCGAATATCGGAAGCCTTGTGTCGATTTGCCTTGAGATTAGAAAGCCAATTTTTTTGTTTCTTCCACGTCTGTTAAAACACTGACCATCTCAATTGCAGCTGAGGTTTTCCCCGATTATATGGAGTTTGGACATCTTATCTACTCCTAATGCTACGAGATGATATGCTTCAAGTGTACTTTTATTAGTATGGCTTGATTTACAAATAGAAATTTGTTGATTTCTCAAAATATGTAATTTTCTTTTGAAAAATTCCAAGCGTTTGCTTTTATGATCCAGATGTTAAGTTTCAAAATGTCGAATTAATTTTTATGGCTTCAAGTTTTTATGGAGAATACTTGAAAGCAAACTGTGGCTTTCCATCCAATGAGATAATACCATAATTTAAATTACTGTCATCTTTTTACGAATTGATTCACTGAATGTAGATGGCTCACTTCATTTATTTTACAAATTTACCAATATTGCATAAGAATCTAATTTTTTAAAAAAATACAGTTACACTGATTTAACATTAAAAAACCGAATTATCAATTATTATTATTTTCAATTAAACTATGCTTTTAAAAATTTAAATAAAGGCACCAGGCACACGCTTCACATTCGAAACTAAACTATCGTTCTACAATCCCTTACGCTTAAACATATCATATGGCATGTTAGAACGTGACCCTCTCACAGCGAATATTATGTAAGGAGACCAAATTGCAAGGAGCATGTACACATCAATTTGGAACCTGTATACATTCATACAACTATTCATGTCAACTTCATACATTATTCATGTTGATACCCACCGCTTAAAACACAGATAAATAGTTTTAATTAGATTTCATGAGGTTTGAATCGGGGGGGGGGGGTCGCGAAGTATTCATTATATATATATATATATTTTTTTTTTTTTTTTTTTTTTTTTTTGGGGTGTCGTGGAGCTAAAATATGTTTGAAATCACTGATGTATGGTAATGAAATTTATTTTAATCCGTTTCACCGAAACCAGAAGATAGTATTAAAGAAGTCTGTGACTAGAAATTTTAATAAATCCATCGCTAGTCTAAGCCTCAAGCTACAAATTCAAAACAAAATAAAAATTAAAAAAATAATCATTCATAAAATCCTAAGTAAAACTTTGCACTTGTCTGCTATAAAATTTAGCTACTACAAGAAATATCTTCTGATAAAGAAAAACATTTCTGGTTCGCTTTTGAAATTTTAGACAAAGTTAATGTAAACAAATTAAGTAATGTAATGTGTAAGGATGAAGTTACTTTTCTTCTCAATAGAGTTTAATAGCCAAAACTAAGGAATTTGGTGATCTGAAAATGGAAATCTAATTTTTAAGAAAGCACGCGATAACACGTAAAGTTAATATTTTATGTATTTTTAATGAAAAATCGTGTAATACCGTTTTATTTTGTATGATGGAAAGATTATTATTAATGTAAATATTTATCGTGATATCTTAAATGACTATAGTTTGCTTTAACCGGATGAACTCAAATATTTAGATCGAATTTATTTCTAGCAAGAGGTGCTCTCCACATTTTTGGTGATTTTCATACATTTATGGTAGCTAGGTTTTGAATGAAAAATTTTAAGACAGATGGTTAGGCCCAGAAGGCCCTATATCCTGGTATCCAAAAGGTTTGGACGTAAGACCTAGCAAATTGTTTCTTGTGAGAATATATTAAAAACACTGTTTAGTCATAAAAATGACGTGACCTGAATCAGATAAAGGAAAGAATTAAGGGAAAATTAGAATAAAAACAGAAGATATATTACAATGTATACGAACAGAAAATAATTGTTTATTGAATATTTGCCGAGCGATGAAGGGCTAATGAAATTTATTGATTATGTAAATAACATTTTTTTGAGTTGAAAAATTTGACAAATAAATCAATATAACTGTATTTTTTTTTAAATTCAAGCTTTAAACCCCACCATTCTTTAATGATGATTTAGGAATATACAAAACTATTACGTATTGACATAACAACTTCAAGTATTCTGTCGTTTTAGTTCATTAATATTTATTTTCCGTTTCGCTGTCGTTACTTTTTAGTTCTATGACATTTATTTATTAAATGTCTCCATAAAACAATTTCAATCGTATGGGGGTGACATTGTAATTATATTTAAGATTTTTTTCTATTATTTGTTTGTCTGTGATAGATTATTTAGTTGTTTCTGTGTAGTCCTGAAATGTATGGAAAATTTTACTTTGTTTATAGTGGATCATTAACTTTAGTTGTGTTTTTTTACTTCTTTGTACGAAGTAAAGGATGTATTGTGATGGCGAAAAATTTCGGTTTTCAGATTTCAACGGAAATATCCATTTTGACTATCCCTGAATCCATTTTGACTAGTTTCGGCGTACAGACGTCTGTATGCCGAAACTAGTCACTAGACACGAAAATTTTATAAACACATAACTCAAAAACGATTAGCTGTAGGTTGTTGAAATCTTGGATTTAGGACTGTTGTAACATTTAGTTGTGAACCTTCCCTTTTGATTGCAAACGACTGGAACAAAAGTGTTATAAAAAGCACAAAATGCAAAAAAATTGGATTTTAGACTTTTTCTTAACTGCAGTAATAAGCCTTCATTCAGAACGTTTCAACGATATATCATAATTGGTAATTATTTTCATTGGTTCCAGGGTTTTAGCCTTTTTTTAGCCCTCGGGATCATCGCTAAGTATTGTTTCAGAGGATGAGATAAATGATTTGTAGCGTGTGTGAAAATGGCATGCCTGATCGGGATTCGAATCCGGGACCTCCGGATGAAAGGCCGAGATGCTACCTATCGCGTCACGGAGGCCGGCAGAGTTATAGGCAAATAAAATTTTAATTAATGAAATATTTGGATTTTACAAGAGGAAGACACATTGGTTCAAATCAGACTTCATCTGTTTTTTTTTTTTTAATTTAAATATATTGATTTATTAGGAATTAGTGATCACCGGTTGACAAAAGATTTTTACGATGAATAATAATCCAATAACAATAAAAAAAGAAAAAATAACAGAAATTAATAATGAAATAAAATTTTATGTACTTTTAATTAAAAAAAAAAAAAAAAATGTGTACATCAGACTTTTTTTTAAGTTTTTAAATATAGTAGAATTTATAATAGCTTTTAATGTGTATGGTATATGTGGATATGTGTATGTGTGATTCTAAAGAATGATTACCTAATATATGAATGATGGCTCTTGTATTTAAAGTCTTTAAAAAAAATTATAAAATAAATATATAAAAAATAATGATAATGATAATTGAGAACGAACTAATCATGTTTTCATTGTAAATGATACATTTTTCAACTGCGAAAACAGGTTGGATGATAAGAGTGTAATGGGGTTACATTAGATCGTAATTACTTATGTACGTTAATTAATAAGGTAGTAATTATTCTGTTAGAGGAATAAGTGGGACGATATTAAGTGCAAATACTTATGACTAAATGATCGTGATAGAAAATTAAAACGGATGATTCAATAGGTCGAAAATCCTAAGGATATTGTTTTTCCTTATGAAACTGTAGGATGATAAAAAGAATATAAATTCTGAGCTGAATTTTAAGGTGCTGCAGAATAGGTGCGCCGGATTCTTTTTTTCATATTAAGAGTTCAATGGATTTTTACCACGTAGTAATCGAAGTTGTTTGTGAATAAAAAGAAACAACGATAAACGGCAGGGTAGTTTTCTATTCCCCGCTGTTTCGCTCATGTAGGTTGATCTTCTTTCCTTTTTTGGCATACTTCAAGAATCGTGATTTAAGCCGTACAATACACACCTGGTTTAAATGCTTAAAAGAGTTTAAATAATGTAAAATTGTTAAGAACCACTTAATATCATTTACCTATCACGAAAATATTATCAAAATGCATTAACTACCACTTAAGCTAATTTACCATCAAAATATATTTATTTAGTTATTTTTTTAAGGTTATGTTTTTAGGTGATGTATGAAAAATATTTATTTTTCAACTTAAAGTTATAAAGCCAGGATTTTAATAAAAAAATCACAAGTTATCCTTTCTTAATTACAATAATTATCTTTTTATTAATTACAAAGTTATTTAATATTCAGCAATACTAAATAATCATATTAATTTTGGTAATAACAGACCTTATTTTAGCTTAAAAGAGCTGACATTACATTAATATACAGTCTTGACCACGTTTCGGTTTTGGTGTTAGTACATAAAACAATTATTTATTTTAATATTATCCTTCAAATCTTTTGTCATTTTAAATAGGTATTCAAATTTTCATGATATATAGTTTTCGAGTTTGGAGCGAAGAAAAAAATTCAGTAGATGTTACAATATAATAACACTCGCTAATATTTTCTAAATAATTTTTTCGATTACCAGCGTTTTATAATGAAGTAATAAAATACAAAACTTAACATTTTTATTTGCGTGCAGTACACGGGATCATCAATCTAATTTATCAAAATAATACTCATAGATTATAAACACGCATGTACGTACAATAATTATTCGACGATTTATTATCGACTGCAGGCTAAATGTAACCGGTGCGGCAGTGATGTAGACAAAAACGCCCTAATTGCTGCTTATTGCCGACATTACGTTGCTTTAGTTATCGTACCGTTGTCTCGAGTAAGCGATTAGGAATAACTAGCTCTTAATCCGAACACTTTTTAGCCGTTCATTTATTTTATTTTAAAGATTTTTTTCTCATCTCATCTCATCTTATACTTAATGCAACTCATTGTGCTTCGTGAGAAATGAATTGTTTGTTTTCACATAGTGCCATTCGCCTTTCGATTCGATTCTAGACCTCTCTTAATAACACAACGAACCGATTAATAAAACCGATCGTTTGATAAATTGCATGATATTAAGAACAAAATCATTATTCTAAATCTCCTTTGATAATTCAATTTTTAATCTGATTTTTAAAATTTTAAAATATAATCATAACGATCAACAACATAAACGTTTTATTAAAATATAAAAAGTATAAACTTATATAACTTACACTATAATTGCTCCATTTCTTTTCATCACCAAAATGTAACGGTTTATCGCATGACTACAAGAGAACAGTATGGTATTGAATATATAAGTATTGTTTTGCATGATAGAAATAATTTCATAAAAAAAAGAAATACTTCAACACATTAATGTACATGAATACAAATATATAAGTACTTTTATATTTTTATTATCCAATACAAAATATTACGTAGTAACATAGAAAAAGGTAATCATGAAATTTGTTGCATGCAACAAACAATAAAGATTTTCCTTTATTAAAATAATAAAATAATAATTATAGTAGATAGAGTAAGACATGTGCTATGATCTTTGAGTAACATAAAAATGTAGAGAACGTTACGTACTGTACATTTGTACGCTTCTATAAACCTTCGACTTTATAACCAAAACTCATACCTTGATTCACCGACTATAATATGCAGTATTTTGCAATTAAATTATAATATTTCACGCTAAAAAATAACAATTTATTGAAAATAAAAATATATATGTAAAATCTATTTAAATTTTTTATTAATAAACGAGACGTAACTTCGGCTGTTATAAAATTCGTATTTTCACCCTAACCTTCTATTTTAAACAAGAGAATAATACAAACCAAGTATAATAAAATAGTAAATAATAATATTAATATTGTAAAATCATGTTATTTTACGAGAATATTTCACAACCATCAATAATATCTCAGAATTATGATAGGCTTATTGTTACATCAGTGATGAATGATGATTCATTAAAAAACATAATAATAAAATATATTTTAATAATTCATTAAAAAATAATATAAATAGAAGCTATAATTTATGATTGTTGTTTTATATAACGAGTATTTTACAGTTATACTACAATATGTGACACGTAATATATTCTCATGTATAAACGCGTAATGTTTATATATATTAAATTGAATCATAAAACAATTTCTACAGGTTATATTATACAATAAGTTACAATTAATTGCCGTATATTTTTTATCAAAAAAACCAACTAAGTCATTAAAATGTAAACTAATAAAATTTGGATAGACCTCCAAAAACGAAATGTTTGCATGAAAAATTTCTGATTAACAGAAATTAGTTTTTTTTAATTACTTCTTTATTTTCCCGGTTATATAGTACAGAATGAGCAACAGAAACTGAACCGATAATAAAACCGCTACCCAACACTATTTAAGAAAGACTGTCAAACAATTAGCGGAACTACTGGATGTATATGTTACTCCTGATTGTTGCTCACGTTTACACGTTAAATATTACATATCAGTGTATTACATTACGTATTACGTTAAGTATTACATGTCAGTGAAGTAAAGTTTTGTTGTAGCGCAGTATTATGACTGCAGTTGTGTTTGTGTAAAATGCCTTATTCTGCCGGCCTCCGCGGTGCGAGTAGTAGCGTTTTGGCCTTTCATCCGGAGGTTCCGGGTTCGAATCCTGATCAAGCATGGCATTCTCACAGGCTACAAAAATTTTCCTCTGAAGTAGACCACAAAAAGAAAATGCTTTATTCAGTCCAGGAGAGGATATCAATATAGTTCAGGCCTATATTTGTTCTGGATCGTTTAAAGAATCATATCAAGTATTCGTTGGAAAATTTCCAAATTCCTGTGTCCCAGCGAAGAGTAGAATAAATGATGTAATCAAAAAATGACCTACAACAGGTTCGGTTTCAAATGTAAAACGAAACGGGCAACCTTCCGCTAGGACTCTACAGGACATTGCTGGTATTGAAAGGAGAATTACTGATAGTCCAGAAGATGCCACTTTCGAAGAATTCTATATCAGTCTATTCATTATCAGTTGATAATGAAAAAAAATTCAGCTACTTCCAACAAGACAGATCAACGTGTCACACATCAACTATTTCACTGAATCGCGTTCATGTGACTTTCACAAATGAACGAGCTGTCAGCAGAGGACGGTGGCCTTCATGTTCCTCGGACTTGTTTACTTACGATTTTTTCCTTTGGAGCTACTTAAAGGCGAGAGTTTATGCATCTAATCTCCACAGTATTGATAAATTACAGATAAACATTCAACGAGAAATCAACGCAACTGACCATAACATTTTGCGTCAGACGACTCTCAATATGACTAGTTGAGCACAAAAGTGCATCAATGCCCAGGATGGTCATTTTGAACATCTTTTGTAACAATAAAGTAAATAAATGCAACATGTAAATTTATGTTTTTCTTATTTAATCTATCCGTATCATTCATAAAATTTCATTCCAACATAATCTACCGATTATGATATGGATTCGGTTTTATGTCGTTCACACGTATTATTTCTACAGTTATACCGATTATATATATAAGGAAAACTATACTACCTGGGTGAAATTTTACATGTTATTATTTTTGTATATTTTGACGTTTACGATCACTCTCTAATGAAAAAAATAAAACAGCATTAAAAATTCCGGTTGGATGTATACTGACCAATTGTTTACTTGATATTACCAAAGTAGGAGGATGACCTGAATGAAATTTAGGACAATGATTACTTTGTATGGGGCAATGATGCCATTTAAGTTTGGTCATAATCGTTGAAATGGATAGGGAGATACGAACCATCTTACGTGGAACGTATCTCAGAATTTTATTCAAAGAATTGGTAAATTTTTTTCATATTACTGAATATTACTTAGGTAGCTATGATACTTTCTGATGGTATTTGATGTAATTTAAACCCCAAAAAAGTGTATTTTGAAGGAAAGTTATAGTTTTGGCGCTTTCCTAACATTAATGTGTAGACTTAGAAACGACAATTCGGAATTTTTTAACTATTTCCGAATGTCTCAGGCTTTATTTGATTATCTCTCTTTTTCTGTTTAGCTTCCGGAACTACCGTAAGTTATTACTTCAAAGAAAGAATGAGGATGATATGTATGAATGTAAATGAAGTGTTGTCTTGACCAGTCTCAGATTGACCATTCCTGAGACGTGTGGTTAATTGAAACACAACCACCATAGAACACCGGTATCCACGATCTAGTATTCAAATCCGTACAAAAGTAACTGCCTTTACTAGTATTACGAGTTCACCACTAAACCAACCCGGTGGGTTTCATTTGATTATCTGTTAAGATAATCAAATGAACTTAACTATAGTTAAGTTATAGAACTTAACTATACTTGTGGGCGATAACGCCCACAATAGGGCGTTATCGCCCATTTTTAGAACGAATGCTCTAGAGCCTGGAATCCTTCATTTAACACAATACATATTTCCCTCCACATTGATTCTTTAATATGTTTGTCTTTATAGGATTCTAAAAATTTATCCCATTCTGTAGGTC
This sequence comes from Lycorma delicatula, assembly GCF_047948215.1. Taxonomy (NCBI): domain Eukaryota; kingdom Metazoa; phylum Arthropoda; class Insecta; order Hemiptera; family Fulgoridae; genus Lycorma; species Lycorma delicatula. The sequence continues at coordinate 35,169,542 of NC_134460.1, read as the reverse complement.
GTTCTCGAACCAGAATGATCAAAAGTTCTGTTTTTATATTATTAATATCTGCCATAATGTATAATGGATTGTATTCAAAACAGCACTTGAGCAACACGTTGACAGGACTGATCGATACTGTATCAATGCTGATGCAAACACAGACTGGTCTGTTATCGCCTATACTGGTCCGTCCAGTACAAAAACTGAATCGTCTGAACGGTACCAATGCGATAGAAGCGCTACTATCAACTGTTTCATTTTTTTCACCGAATTCGTGAATATGGTTTCTGTTGGTAAAACCGAATATTACTTTCGTCGTATACATTGGTTTTACCGAATTCAGTTAACGACCGGATTTTGTGAACGTAAATACATGCGCGACTCCTAGAAAGGTGAAAAACCGATACATTAAAACTATCGAAATCGTATCGTGCGAACTGACCCTAACCATGCATAAATTATAAAGCTACATCATACAATTACAACTATTTTTTAAAATAACCGACGGGTTAATGAATTCTTGACATCGCGTGTAGATATATTTTTCTTATCTTATTCTATAAATAATAACCATTTTCATTTTTTTGTTAATTTTATATCTGCCATTTGATTTATCAGTTATCAGATTTTAAGTTATTAAATTTATTTTCAAGAATGCAATAAAAATTTAACGTTCAAGACATTCTAAAGATTTATCTTGAATTTTATTTTGGGAGTAGCCTAGGCTATTAATAAAGATTGTAGTTTAGAATATTATTCCGTAAAATGTTCTTTATAATCAATAAGTATTGTAGTATAGCATATCAATTATGCGGTTGAATCAATTAGGTTATAGGCTAATAACGTGTAGTTGTTTATAATATATTAATAGAAAAATATGAAGAGTGCGTTATCAGAAAGAAGTATCAAGTTTTTTAAGTACTAATAAAAATCTATCTGATATTTTTGTTTACCTTCGGATAGGAATAACAATATTTGTTTTCCGTTCTAGTTTACGTATATATCATAGGATGCTTTGATGTTAAATCGTGTTCAATAGAAAATTATTTTTGCTTAAAAGTAGCACATAAAACGTTAACTAACTTTTTTATTCATATCCTATGATATAAATGTAACAATAAGATCGATTTAGCCCCTTTGTTTTGAGGCAATTAAGATGAAACTCTCGGGGAGGGCAAACCCAAATTTAATATGGGAAAAGTGTCGTTATTAGCCGATAAGGTGGGCGGTACTGGTAATGGGTTCGTGATACACTCATACCGGTAATAACATAGACCTCACACAGCTACCTAGCCTATCGAACCGCCTTCTACCTATAAACTATGTTATATTACCTATACGTATTATAGTCTACATGAAACTGACCCGCGATAAAATACGTTTCTTATCCGCGGAAACAAGTTTTATCGAAGAAACAAGATTTGTAACGTTTTGTTCATAATTTTAAGTTATCTTTGATGTATCTAATTTTTATATTTACCTTAATTTCATCGATTAATTTTAATTTTTTTCTTCTAAATATATATAAGTTTATTTTTTGATTATTGGATTTTTTAATTGATTCAGCGAAGTTATTTCAAATACTAACAAAAGTAGGCTAACAGTTTTATGTCAAAATTTTACTAAATCAAATTTCATTTATAATTAGATAAATAATAATTAATCGTTAACTATTTTTAGAAAATTAAAAATATTAAAACTATCGTACATCTTTAGATTAATGGATAACTTCTATTCAAGAAGAGGACGTGTAGAAGGAAATCATATTACCGTACATTATGGTAGAAATAAGGGAAAGGGTTCCCTTTCCAAAACGAGAATTTTCAAAATATCGTAGATTACATGGTTCCTAAGATTTATAATTTAATATCTGATAACATCAGGGAAGCTAGAACTTATTCTGAGAGAAAAAGATCCATTTTTAATAAAATATTTGAGATGGATTATCCAGAGCGTTTCTTCTTGTTGACTGACCAATTGCCATGCTTATGAAGTTTATTTAGTTGATGACTATTATAGGATTACTTGAGTTATTTCACGAATATATGTTGATCGCTCAGGCTTTTCATGTTGCTCAATATCTGTGATATACAGGTGATGTGATGATATCGATTGTGATACCATCTGTATTGTGATCTGTCATTGTGATTTGTCTTCTGTATTTGAATAGTTAATTGTTCGAATTTGATTATAGTAATAAGGGTCAATTTGTCAATTGAGTGGAATTAAGTGTTTCTTTAACAGGAAATGTGTTATACGATAGGTTTACGGTGAGTAACACTTTTCCCCTCTCTTAAGTCAGTTTTAAATATATGTTTTATTTTTTCTACCTTTATATTAATTATTTTTCTGATAATTCCTGAAACACATTTGCCTATGCAGATGTTAATTTCCAGTAATTTGGAATATAGTTCAAACTATATTATTAAGTAATTTTAATTTATTTTGACTGCAAAATAGAATGATAATTAGAGTTTCTAATATTTTATTTAGTAGGAAATAAAATTATTGTTATTATTAATTAAATATAAAAATGGAATTTCAGATATTTCATATCTTTTAACTTTACAGAACACAAAACCTTTCTACTTAAACTTAAATCTTTGTTTCTTTTTTAGTAAATTTAAATAAAATTTAATTACTTTTATTCATTTTGCACTTCACTGCTCGTTCATTAAACTCAGAAATAATATTTCAAATATTTTGATCTAAAATAAAATTCTAAATAAACACATACGCTTTATATATGTTTGTCTTTAATAAAACTCCCTCCCTACTAAAACGAACATAGAAACTGTCAAAGATAAACATCCTTAAAATTATATTCAGTAGAACTACGCACTGTTTAATCGGAATGTAAGAGGAGAAAATTTATTGATTTTTTGTTTTGTATGAAAGAACGCATTATGATTGTATCGTCATCAGTTTAAAAAAAATCAAGTGACTCAAGAAAACAAAATTAAAATTTAAAACCAAACAATAATTCGTCAGATTTGAACAAGCAGTTGAATATAGCGTTGAGTATAGTGGTATATATATATATATATATATATATATATATATATATATATATATATACAGGGTTATCATAAAAGAATGGTGCGGTTTCAGTAATTCATAGGAAGATTGTAGGGAAATTTCTAGATGTTATTTTGGTATCCCTGAAAGCCTCCAACCCAAAAGTTTGTTTATCAGCAGTTGTAACCACAAAATCAGTTCTTGTATTGTTGTTGCGGTGAGTTTAGCGAGTTACTATGTTCTCCGATAAAGACAAAGCAAAGTGTGTTTTATTGATAGCCGAATTAAAATCCGTAATTTTAGTTCAACGTGCGTTTCGACGTGAATTAGGAAGAGATCCGCCACACAAAAATAGCATAACACGTTGGTTCAAACGATTTGAAGAAACCGGATCGGTTAAGAAACAGAAATCAACCGGCAAACCAAGTGTATCAGACAAAACGGTTAAACTAATTAGACAATCGGCAATTAGAAGTCCTGCGAAGTCCACCCCCCATCGAAGCATCGAATTAGATATTCCAAAATCAACGGTTCACAAAGTTTTACGTAAAAAACTGAAATTACACGCTTATAAAATCCAGGTACTGCAGGAATTGAAACCCGATGATGGTGTAAAACGTTTCGATTTCGCTGTTGAAATGTCGGACGGAATAAGTGAAAACTAATCATTTTTAGACGATATAATTTTTACAGACGAAGCTACAATCCATGCGAATGGATGCGTTAACAGACACAATTCACGAATATGGGGCTCTGAAAACCCACACGCAATTATTGAGAAACAACGCGATTCGCCTAAAGTTAATGTTTGGTGTGGTGTGATGAAAAATCGTGTAATAGGGCCTTTCTTCTTCGCTGAAAAACAATTAATGGAGTCGGGTATCGTGTTAACCAATTATTGCTTTCCTCAGCCGGATGAACTCGAAAACATTCATTGACTTCATTTCCAACAAGATGGTGCTCCCCCGCATTTCAATACATCGTTCGCGGACGCTTTGAACAAAAAATTTGGAGATCGATAGATAGGTCGGCAAGGACCCGTACTTTGGCTTCCAAGGAGTCCAGACCTGACACCTTGTTTTTTTTTCTTGTGGGGGTACATCAAAAGCGTTGTTTATTCACAAAATATTCGCGACCTAAACCGCTTAAAAAACAGGATTAATGAAGCAATGACAACCGTTAACGAAGAAATGTTAACTAATGTGTGGAGAGAAGTTGAGTATCGTTTGGACATTTGTCGAGCGACTAAGGGCGCACATATTGAAATTTATTGATTATGTAAACAAATATTTGAGACGACAAATTTGAAAAATAAATAACAAACTGTAAGTAATTCTGTTTTAATTTAAACTATGTTCAAAACCGCACCATTCTTTTATGATAACTCTGTATATATATATAGAGCACATTTATTTTAAGTCTACTACTACCCGTAAACAAGAAATAGCTACTTTTTGATCTTAAAGTTCTTGAAAATCCCAAACGTTTCCTCAATTTCTCAGTGGATTTGTATCTTATTAACATATATGAAATCTCCTCAATTTTTCAAATAGAACGACCAACTTCATTTTGTAAATGGAAATTTCCTACAAACATTTTTGTATACATGTAATTCTAAGAAATTTTTATTCTTCGATATTTTCTGCTAAACACACTGTTTAGGAGGTATACCTCATTTCCATTTATACCTATCAGCAAGGTGTACTCTGTAAGTTGAATCTAAGAGATTAGTTATATTCTTTTGCAACTGATTAATTTTTTTTAAACATTATTTTAAGAGAAAATTTTAGAATAAAATTATCTAAAATGCCTATTTTATGTTGTAAAATATTAAAATATTTTGGAATTTTCATTTTCAGAAATTAAGTTCCTTACTATTGTTACGGAATGGAACGCAAGAATGGCGGGAGTTTTAATATTTCTCCCTACAGATCGCAGAGGCTGGACAATGTCCCTTGCTGCTGTATCTTTCTATTATCGGGCGGATTTCATCGGTTATTTAGTGACGGTTATAAATTTTAAGTTTTATTTATGGACAGATTTGGTAATTTGTGTTCCTATCCGTATGGATCAGCGTGACATTTTTTTGTTGGTTCGGACCATGGGAGACTAAGCTTTTGAGCCTAGTAATCCCGGCGTGATTCCCCTTCAGTCCATCCGCTGAAGTCCTTTCGGTTTGCAACTGTTAGGAACTTGTTTCTTGTTACTGACATTTTTGTACAAGTTTTAATTTCCACCGATGACTCCTAGATCTTTGTTAATCCAGTTTCCAAGATATGTCAATTTGTAGAATTGTCAAACATTTCGGTTACAAATTTGGTGATTGCGCTAAAAGAGGAAGAGAAACTTAAAATTTAGACTGGTATTATTGATATTAGCTTCATACTGAAAAAAGTAGCGGAGATTTAAAAATGCAAACAGGATAGTTTTAACATCTTCAAAAATGTAGGAAAAATCAGCCATTTGAAGTATTTTTGCAGATTTTCTAGTTTGCAAGTTCTAAATGTTGGCCACTTAAAATGAACACTTTTTATATGTAAAAGCTTAAGTCCGGAAATATCTACTTATCACTAACTCTCAATTTTTTTATTTTAAATTATAAAACCGAATTAAGAAAAAATAAGCATACACTGAATGTTTTTATAAGTTTTAAATATTTGGAAAGGAGTGACACCTTGAATAACACAATTTTTTATTTTATAACAGTTTGAAAATATAGAAATTTAAAATTTTTAATAAATAATTAATAATTAGAGTATTCTAATAAAATAACCTCAAGGAGATGACAAATAGTTAAACCTAAATTTAGATATATTTCGTTTTCTATTTGATTTGCCCATCCTACATCGCCTACCCTGCATTACTGTTCAAGTAGGATATTTTGAATATTTATTGTGAAACAGTATTTTTAAATGAAAAACAATATTAAAAATATAGTTTTCTGTATCATACATTTAATTTTTTCTGTATTCATAAATTAGATTATGAATATTAAATTAGATATATATATATATATTCTGTTCTACCAGTTGATTTTTCTTTTTCTATTTACCCTCCAGAACCACCGTAAGGTATTACTTCAGAGGATGAATGAGGATGATGTATGAATGTAAATGAAGCGTAGTCTTATACAGTCTCAGGTCAACCATTCCTGAGATGTATTGTTAATTGAAACCCAACCACTACCAAAGAACATACCATGAGTACACGCCATCTGGATTAGGTTTGGCCCCTGCTTGACTAGAAAGGAAGGTTTTTTAGCGAGTGAGAGTCTCGCACTTGCCGTCAGACCGGGCCTGGCGGCGGCTGGCAGAGCTTCTTCCTCCCTCTACGAAAAAACCCACCGAAGAACACCGATATCCATGATCTGGTATTCAAATTCACATAAAATTAACTGCCTTTACTAGGATCTACATGTGGATTGCTTGACTTCATGAATACAATATGGGAGTGCAAGTTGAAAAAACTGTTATAGAATTAGAAAAATTATATTTTGTCTATTAGAAAAAACACCTACCCCATGGATGTAATTATTAATTCTAAAAGTGGTATATCAACCTTTTAGGAATTAAGTAATAATGCATCTTTCTCTCTTTCTTCAATAAGCCGAAAATATCATTGTACGAGTATATTAATATGAATAGCAAGTAATATTTTCTATCGTTTTATAAAACAAGTACTGACGACATTATGTAATAATTATACTCAAAGAAAAGATTTGTGATCGATGATTCTTTTAATTTATATCATTACCATACATTAAAACCTTTAGAATGAGGTAAATAAATTTACTGAACAACAAATTAATAGCCTGCATTAATTTCTTTTTACACGCACTGCATTACTTTATTCAATAGAGAAAAAATAATACAATAAAGAAAAATGAAATAAAGTGTAATGTAAACTATGTAAATTAAATAAGAAAATAAACAACATAGCAGAAATCCATATATGACTAATAGAGTCTTTTCTATTCTAATCAGAAAGAAAATATTTAATAATATTGAAAAAGTACATAAATTAATCGAATATTATTTAAATAAATGTTAAATAAATTAATATAAAAATGTCAATACAAAATATTAAAAACCTTTTATTCATTAAAATATTCCCGAAAGTATAAATCAAGTTATTAAACGGTTTCTATCTAAATTAAGACGTACAGTTTATGAATAAATATAAAATAAAAAGAAAAATCTGGAAGTACATAAATGAATAAAACAAGTTTAAATTTCATAAAATATTTTATGGTAAGATACGGTGTTTCAGTTCACTAATTTATTAGTAATAGACAGATTTTATTTTTAGAATAAGTTTAATATATATGTATACCGACGTATCTATGTGTTTCATGTACCTTATCTTATGCGTTATAGGTCTATAGCATAATGAAGAGATTATTTAATTTATAAAAAGTATACAATCTAATGTGTTTCAAACAGAATTATTCCGGTCAAGTACCTTTTAAACAAAAAAGAAAAAAAATAATAAATAAAAAAATCGTCGAGTGGATGAATATATATATATACATCTGAGAAACAAGTAGCAAGACAGAAAGCAATGAGTATATTTCAAAATATAAACATACCGTATATAAATAAACAATTTTTATTTCCTTCAGATTTGCTTGCAATGTTTTTTCAAGTAAGGTTACATAGAAATAGTGTACTATATATATAATTTCAGTCATAGTTAAAGTTGCTACACATTAGAGGAGAGTCTGCCAAGTCGACACTCTCCAGGGAGCCCTATGGTTGTTTAAGGGCTTAATCTCATGCGATGCTATGTTGTATTTCATGGTCAAAAGACGCCTGTTGGACTTTAAACGTAACCGCACTCAGCAGGTTTTTAAAAGACTTAGTTCAGTACATATATATATATATATATATATATATATATATACAGTGTACTCACATTTCTCTAATTTACTAGGCTCTATAAGGACAACTTTATTCAGCATAGGTTTTATCTAAACCGTGGCGTGTACACTATGGTATAATCAGAATACTCGTTGACGTTTTAGCTTCAATTTATTTGATATTCTAGCGTACTAATAGTACGTACTATCATTGCTTAGATACAGAATTTAATATCTTACTATCCGGCTAACTACTTTGTAAAACTGTCCTACTCGAGCTCAGGAAAAATTATTTCTTTATTTATTACAATATAATTTTTTTTATTTGAAAAAGAGAAATCTAACATTTTCATTAAAATATTAATATTTAATACTTTACAAATCTTTATAGTCCAGTAAATCAACGTTATTATTAACTGTTTACAACGTGATACTTTTCTCGATGTTCTAGGTATAATAATTTTTTTAATTATAATAATTAAAATTAACTCTCCATTCAAAAAAAAAAAGATGCAAATAATTATTATTTAATTGTAACAACCGAACAGAAGAAGCTATGATACGCTGGGTTAACAATTATAAAACAAGATGACAAACACAGCTGACCAAATTAAACAATTACAGTTAGATTATTATAAGCAATAATAAAAATAAGTTAGATAATTCAAAATGATTTCTAAGTCAAGCATGTAATGGATTCATTAAATCTTCCATGTACTGCGTAAAAGAATGAAAGTCAATCACATTTTTTAAATGTTCTACAGTGAACATGGTTCGGACGGATGAAAATATAGTTTGTAGTAGCAAATTAAATGGAAAGAGATTTTTTTACTAACTGAGATACTGCTAGGAATAATAAGAGAATAATGACCAAAAATATTTTTATAAGTAAGAACCAAGTCAAAAATTCTCTTCTACTGGACATGAATGACGAATCCAAATGCAGATGGATATCAGAGATGCTTATTTGATATCTCTGGATATCAGAGATGCGTAATTACGCATAAAACCACGTAATTACGTGGTTTGTTCCCGGTCGTAGTGAAATATTTTAGTTGACTGCACACTAAGGATTTGTAAAGTGTCAGACACGGGTTTACTATTTGAAACGGGTTTGCCAGCTATTTATCTACGAATATATCCCAAAACCAAACATATGCCTATAAAGTGATCTGTACTCTCTACCTTCCTTGAGTTTCACAGGGCAACATTTTAAAAATAAAACATCTGAGGCCAAATATCCATCGAATCGTACGTAAAAAAACTTTCTGATCAATGATAATATTCCAATATCAACCAAAAACTGTTTTTGAAGCAGCAAAAGTTACAAATAGGGGACCAAGTATAGGATACCGACAAAGTGATGAAGTAGAAGCATTTCAGCATTCCTTTTTTTAAATATATGTATATTAACTACCTCGGTCTAAGCCTAATCTAATTTTTTATCCTGATTCAAAGTCCAAGCTTTTCTTTTTATTTCAAATTAAATCTCTACTCTTACCCAATTATAAATTATCAAAGAAATTAGCCGAGCTAATTAAAAGAAAAATTTCTTGGGTAAGGTTTTGGATGGATTTGGGGAAAAGTACGTAAGGAAGGGTGGTAGGAGAAACCAACCTAATCTTGGGTAAAATTAAGGATGAAACGATTACTACCTGGATAAAGCGTATAGTAGGTCTCCGTCTTACTCAGTTTATTGCAAATTAAATGTTCATTTTGGGGATAAAATTATGTGTGTTAAATATTCAAAAAATGTTGTCAGTACAACATTTAAGACAAGGAGTAGAGGGATGTTCCCTCTAAACGGCCATTCGAGTGGGGAAGAGAGCTCCAGGTTGTACTCGATGTATAAACTGTAAAAATAAAAATAAAAATAAAATAAGGTTTTCTTTTAAAACGAATTGCTCTAAAATGTAGACAATAATTTTAAGTGATTATAAGATAATCAAAATAATTTTCAATATTTTTAAAAAGAAAGCCATTTTGCGCTCATAAAATATTATTTTGTCTAATCATTTTAATTTATGTTCACATAAATTAAACCTTTATCATTTTATCTTTTTACAGAACACATGAATATGTGTTCTGTAATAATATTTCATTAATATTCTTCAATTCTTCATTAATATTTTATGAGCGCACAATGTTTTTCTCTTTAAAAATGCAGAAAAATATGATTATCTTATAATCACTGAAAAATTATTTTCTAAGAGCAACTTCGTTTTAAAAGAAAACAACTGTTTTAAAATTTTTTTTTAATTTATTTATTTTTTTACTTTTTTGTTTCCCGCCCGCACTTGTTCATTCAAATTCCATCAATTCAATCCCATCAAATCAATATAATTGGTTATAATCTTTTCTCAATCTGCCTAACTCTACTAGCGCTGCGTAAAAAATAAAGTAGAAATCAGCTCTCGCCCGCTGAAAATCAACTCATCAACTCTCGCCCGCTACGCCTTTACATTTTCGTTCGCTCGCTTTTTATGATATTTTTGATACTTTTCTTCAACCGACTTTTACGTTGTGTTGCAGTTTATTTTTATTCCCACGAGAATCTTTATTATTCTCACGCAAAGGAAAATGATTTTGTTAAAATAACAAAAGAAGGGATCACAAATGATTTTGTTATAGTAACAAAAGTTATTTCTTACGATAACAAATCGGTTTGTCGTCGTAACAAAATCAGATAACTTAAATTAACAATTCAGTAACGAGATGATATAGCAAGAAACCCATTTTGTTATCGTCACAAAATTGTTTCGCTGCCACAATAAACCCTTAGTTACCGAAACAAATGAGTTGTTATTCGTATATAAACATGAAATATGTTTTTACAATGTCCGCCATATTGGATTTATAACTATATTAAAAATGCTAATTATATTGTCATTAGAACCAAAGCTGTGTAAAATATTTCAGCTTGATTGGACAACGGGAAGTGTGTCAAATTTCAGTTAGTAAATTTCACTTGTAATACAAGATTTCGAATAAGAAAACCATGGAAAAAGAGAATTTAAAATGGAATTTGGATTTAAAATGGAATTTCATTTAAAATTTAAAAAAAACTCTTATAATTCTATAAGTTCTTATAAAAATTTACTTTCTAATGAATATTGCAAAAGTGAAAGCGATTTTTAAAAAAATTATAAACAAGAACAATAATCACAAAAAGTAGCAATTAATAAAAAAAAACATTATTATATAATAAAATTAATTTAAACTTGGAAGAAACGTCTTGTAAAAATTTTATGTTTTGATTATACTTTGGTGTGTATATGTTATAAACATACGAAGTAAATGGGGAGAAACAAAATGAAAAATTTAAAATGCGAGTATGGGAGAGATTAGAGAAGATTAAAAGGACAAAGTGAATAATTAGAAGTAATAAATAGTCGAACGAGAATAGAAGATTAATCAAAATAATTCTGAAAAGGATTTACTAAAGCACATTAAATAAGGATTTATTAAATAAATAAATAAAATGAGCTAAAAGATAATATATAATATATATATATATATATATATATATATATAGACAATGAAAAAAAAGTAAGTAATCAGAAACTTAACATTTTAGCTACGATTAGAACAAAATGGAAGTGGACATAGTGCAAAGGACTGTTTAAGAGAAGATACCGTACCATGACGAAGCCTCTTACTTGCAACAGACAGTGTTTATTGTAAAACTGTGGGATCTTAAAAATTACGTAAACACTATTTCATTTAAAAGTTTTAGAATAATTTCCTAAGTCTATGAGCAAACATAAAATAAAGCTGTGTTCTTTTGATTACCTAAACAAGAAATTAAAAGAAATTTATGTACAACGAAGTAATTCTTTTTAATTCTTCACATACATTAGCTTAATAATTACAACCCACACTAAATAGAATTTTTGTCTATTTTTAAAAATATATTATTTAACTGATTTGTTAATAACTATATTATTTTTGGTTCGATTGGATGTTTTTACCTATCAGTGAAAATATTGATGTATCTTCAATTTTAATATAAATAATAATAGTTATTTTATTGTAGGTAATATAAAAAATTGTAGGTTTTTATTTTTCGTTAATATAAAATAGTAAAAACTGTTAGGTAACCCTTAAATAACTTTTCAGCAGTTAAACATAAAAAAATTAAATTAGATTTAGAAGATGCTCCTACCTCAAAACGTCCTACTTCAAAACCGATCTATCGGTATGGAATTACCACAGCCCGAGTACCCTAGGGGATCCCATGAAGAGAAACTCAAAATGTTGTTTAAAATACATAAAATCCAAATATTTAGACGTAAAAATAAAAGTCTCACGACAACTTTAATAAAAATATTAAAAATCCTATTAAATATTTTGCAAAATTATTTTAAAAGGTGGTCTACAGTATAGCTTAATACTTTTGTAACATTAGTAATTTTTCTTTTATATTTTATTTCTACATTTGTTTAAAATATTAATATTTTTAAAAAGAAAAACACTGCCATTAAGAAAGATTTACTATTTGTAAGAAAAAAAATTATTTAAATCTTGAACAAACAAACACCTTTGGTTTGAAGTTAGAATCTCCTTTTTATTTTTGGAGCCGGTTGAAAAATTAAATACTAATAAAAATATTATATATATTAGAGAAGAGAGAGGGAGACACACAGAGAATAATTCTTTTTCTGTCTTTAATTTTTTAATTAAAGATTCTTTGTTTTTTGTTTTTTTTTAATTGTGTGTTAATTTTTTGGTTAATTGCAAGAAATGTGTAATAAATCGACAAGTTTCCATGAGACAACTATACAATATGTTTCTACTGCATAAATTGAAAATTGTATATGTTGGATTTAAAAATTTGATATGACGTTTTGCGTTATTTAATTTTAATAAATCATTAAATTAAATGTAGAATGTAAGAAAATGAAACATTTTTACAAAAAAAAAAAAAATAAACAAATAAAAGTTTTCCATGGGATAGAGATTTAAAAAAGCTAAAAATATATCTGTGCAAAATAAATAAATTGAATTAAGAAAAGTAGAGAGTTGAATGAGTTAACGGATTTGAAAATTTTTTCATTTTCCAAACTCTAAAATATTAATTGCAAGGGTTGTTCAGTAATTAAAAAGGCATATGGCAATAGCGTAAAAAATATTTAATGGAATAAACTGAAACTACGAGATGTTAAATTGACACCCCTAATGATCAGTTTTCCGAAAAGAATTCCCATTATAATTATAATTTTTTTTTATTTCAAAATGTTACTCCGCTTGAAACATGCACCGCGGAAGAACAGTGTGCTTTGATAAGATGTTTTATTTTTTAAAGTTATAAATTCGGCCGAAATTCACTCGCAGATGTTAAAATGTAATTAACTATGCAAAAGTAAGAGTAATAACCATGTAGATTGTTATACGTGGATCGCAAAGTTAAATCAGGAAGAACAAATGTCACTCATTTTAATCGTAGCAAAAGACCGGTGGAAGTTTCAACTGAAGCTTTTATAAAATCACATTAATAAACTTATTCGCAAGATCAGACCCATAAAAAATTTGAAAATTGCTGAAATTTGTAGTTTCTGTATCCGCATTGCCCATTCTATTATCCTTGATAAGTTGAATTATCGTAAAACGTGATCAAGATGAATTGACTCAAAAGTCATAATGATATCCGAATCTTTGTATGGAACTTAAACAATTATTTTTAAGATCGCATAATAACTTTGATGAAACAAACTTGGATTCATAATTTTTAGCCGGAATCCGAATGTCAGAATATGGAATAGGAACAACCGAGTTTGGTGTCCGATTTTTTTAGGAAAATCAAAACTTAAGCTACTGCTGGTAAAGTGATGCTAAGGGTATTTCAAGAATATCAAATCCCCTAATCCATTCCGATTATTTGGAAAAACAATGTAAAATCGATTGAGAGTACTATTGGGAGATGGTAGAAAATAAACCCGCAGTAAGGAGGAAATAGGTCTTTTCTCTTTCAAAGGGCGTATTTTTCCTCCATGATAACGCCTGCCCACCATACCGCCCAAAAGACAGGGCAAGTTGCAAGAGTACATTCCCTTACATTCCCATGTTAAAAATCTGATGTAAAATTTGATGATATTCGACATCATTTTTTTTTTGTTTGCTGCTTTCAAAATTTTTTACAAAGCACCAACCTTCGGCAACAATGTGCTGAAAATAATAGTTTAAAAGGCTAAACATTTTTGAATATTTTGTTTGTTGACAAATTCTAATGGTACGATCAAGATTTACGAGTATTTTCCGTAAAATTATATCCACAGTTTTTCTTTGGAAGGAACTTAATAACATTTCTGACCTTGCCATCAGTATTAATTTTTTATTATCCACATTACATTCTTGTTTAAAACATGATATCATCGCATCGGGTGCCGTAAAAAAATTCAGAAATTTAAAAAAAACCAGATGTACATAAAAATAGGACCGATATTTTGCGCCCAGAAATATGAATCATGTAAGCCTAAAATTGGTAAATTAAACATTGTAACTTAGCCATGATCGTCTTGACTGATTATTTACCTTAACTTAAAAAAAATCTATGTCAAATCAGACAACAGAATTGTGGGGAATCGGCTAGTACTAGTAATGTGGAAATTATACAACGATTTCAGAACAAAGTAACGAGGGAAATTGCCGAAGCTCCGTGGTTCACGCGGAATGATGAGATTCAGGATTATCTGGAGCTCCCATCGGTACGTGAGATTGCACAACAGCGCAATGTCAAATACCTGCAGAGGCTTGTGAATCATGTAAACCACTTTGCAATTAATCTACTCGATAACAGCAGAGACGTCCGACCGTTGAAACGAGCCCTTGTACTCGACTTAAGGTCTGCCTAACGATTTGGAAACTAACACCGTCAAGTTTAGTGGTGTCGTATCTAATTTCTTGTTACTCCTCTTTATTTTTTATTTGTTATTAATGTTTGTTTTGTGGACTATATGGTGCTGAAATTAATGATTTGTGATTTATGACTGAGCTTGAAATTTCATGTTTGACTTTAAGTTTACTTGCAACTATTTATTGTGTATTATTTATTTTGGGGGTTCCTTAAGGACCTTCTTATCACGTGCTTTTGTCAGGAAACTTACTTACGGCTCCGCAGGAGAGCCGATTGTAATTATAATTGTTATTGAGCAAAAAAAAAGTCAGACAACAGGACTGTTTTCATGTAACAAAATGCTTCGATGTATAAAAAGATTCAAAACATAAAAATCCTTCAGTTTTAAATAAACTAACTACCCTTTTAAAAAATTTCTCCTCCAATTTCTTTAAAATAAAGTTAAAAGATTTGTTTAATACAGAATCAATATTAATCTGCTGAATAGTTTTTAAATTATAATTAAAAAATAATAATGATAAAACTGAATTTACTACACCTTCGATTGTCGTGTACAAAATGTGCCCAAATAATTTTTGGTAACTTTTTGAATGGTATTTTTTATTTTAGTTATTTAATTTAATTAGTTTTATCATAGATTCAATTTATTTTTAATTATTAATATGAAACTGAATTATTCTATTTTTTTTTATATTATAATCAATTATGTATTTTATAAGACTACTCTGAAGTTTTATAAGGAGTTGTCCTTTAATTCAGTCAGGCAAATATTGAGGCATATACCTACCAGAATAAAATATTTATTTTAAAAAAAAATTATAAATGGATTAATTAGCGGAATCAATGAGAATTTAATAATGTATAATACGCATAATAGGTTGGGCAATTATAATTAAGTTTTCGCGAAAACTTTTTCTGAATTTTTGAATTTCCAATAACAATTTATCAAAAGGATATATATACTGCAATAAATAATTATATTATATAATTGATTATTATTATTTGGTATTTTAATTATAACATATAAATAATATTAATTAAAATAATTATGCCTTGATTTCCGTGGTAGAGTGGTAGAGTTTCGGTCTATCCGGAGGTCCCGGAATCGAATTCCGGTTAGGCATGACATTTTTCAAACGCCTTAAAATTCCCATTTTAATATTCTTACGTACAAGCTTCGCTAGCTTCTGTGATGAATTAATTCATAATAAGAAAACTATGTTTAAAAAATAAGTTAAATTGGATTTTTAAATAGGTGTTATTCTATGGTTGAGAAATAAGCATAAAAATAAAAAAATAAACAGGAAATATTAAAGATTTGAAGTACATGTAAGCTTAATTAGTTTTCAGCTACATGTGACTTACAAATTTACGTTTTCTTTTCTTTTTCTTACTTAATTTTATAAATAAAAAATCCTTTCCGTGGTGATAATCTCCAACAGATTTTCCAACAAAGAAACGTAACTTTATTACAAATTTTTTATGTTATAATTTTCTAGTGATATTATGTTAGCCCACCTGGCTGGTCTAATGATTAACAAATCAGTTATTTAATAGCTGATGTTCGAATCGAAGGTTATTAGGTTCAAATCCGTTTTTTTTCTATTTAGCTTCCGGAACCACATATAGATTCAACTAGTAAAATTTCACTAGTAAAAGTTAGTTCCTTTTATATAATTCGAATACTAGACAGTGGATACCGGTGTACTTTGGTGGTTGGAGTTTCATTAACCACACGTCTCAGGAATGGTCGACCTGCGTCTGTACAAGATTACAGCTCATTTACATGTCATACATATCATCATTCTCATCTTATTAGGCCGCGGGAGGGGGGTAGGTTTGCTTATTGTTCACAAGTTGAATAGATTGCAATGTACAGGTTAGAAAATTAATAAAACTAATTTTATTAAATAACATTATCTTTTAGATTACGGTATAATAAAAATATTATTATGATGGTTTTATTACAAAAACTTAAGGAAATATAGTTATAAAAAATAAAGAATAACATCAAAATAATCAAATGATTGATGACTCAAAAAAAGTTTAAAAAAAAAAAAATGTATTCTATTTTATTTCCATAGATTCTGCTTTAGTAATTTTTTTTTGGTATTTCTTGATGTAATGTAAATAGTGCTAATTCTCATAAATAAATATGTTTTGCTCTAACAAATCATTGCAGCTGTTTTTAATTGTACTACTGTTGTATTTCTTAATTAAATTAAACAATTAAAAAATTATTTACAAAGATGATTATCTTTGTATCTTAATACAAAGATAATTATCCTATTAATGAAGATAATCAATCCTATTAGAGGATTAATTTTAAGCTTTTAAAGATATTCGTTAAAAATTTAATAACATCGATGTCAGCTTAAATATTTATTTTCTGTTTTTTCTAAAAAAAAATGACCAAATAAAATAATATATTAACTATATTTTTGTGAAAATTATTCTCAAATAATCATTTTATTATTATTTTTATGTTTTAATTAATTTATTTTTGTGTTATTGATAATTTTATAATACCATAATATTTGTTAAAGTAACATCCTTTATCCACTAATTACTATAGGTCCTTAAAATACTTTAAATATTTATTTATTTAGCCCGAAGAGCTGGTTTAATGTTAAACTTGTCGATCAATTGTTAACGGCTCATTTATTCAAGTCGAAGTTTCTGAGATTAATTACTTTTAAACGGATTTGAATACTTGACAGTGGAAACCAGCTTACTTTGATGGTAGGGGTTCAATTACCCATACGTCTCAGGAATGGTCGGCCTGAGCTTTACCTCATTTACATGTCATACATATCATAATCATCCCATTGGGCCACGGTCAGGGGTTACTAATTGAACTAATTGCAAACTAAACATTAAGAATAAAAAACATTATCTATTTTTATTACATTCAGTGTTGATATATTACCTGTTTGTTCAAAAAATAATAGTAAATACAAAGAATTTTACACAGATTTTGTAATATTTGTATGATATAAATAAATAAAGATCAACAAATTCAATTTATAAATGTTTTGGTTAAATATAAGTTAATATTAATAATTATTAATAATAACAAATTACTTTAAGTAAAAATAAAGCGGTAACTAATAATATTAATTTACATAATATTAAATACATTCTGCAATATTATTATTTAATTTATTCATACTTTTATAAGTAAATGAAATAATTCATTTATCCAATTAATTTACAACGTAAGCTTTTTTACATAATATATAATAATCTCTGAACACTTATTTTAAATATAATTCTAAAGTATGTTGTCTTATCACAAAGGAACATAAATAGAGTCAAATGTCATACAAATCACATACTAGTATATGTGTATATGTATATATATATATATATATATATATATACGTAAGCGCTGTTAATGCAACATTATTTTACTAAGTGTCACGTAACAGTAAATTCATTGTATCGCATATCATTTCCAAGTAAACAACGAACTACCGCATAAATTATTCACATAAATGGAGACAGACGTTTATGCAAGAATGAAAAGCTTATAGTCCAAGAGAGGATAATAACTAAGTGATATTGCATAGGCGCATGCATGCATACATCTCCAAGTATTGTTGCAAATAAGAAAATAACGCAGCGTTTTATTAATTTTATTGGCATCGTTAGATGACGAAAGAATGAAAGTTTATTTACATATTTCATTTTTTGTTAAATTTTATTTTCTATATATATATATATATATATATATATTAACATAAAAGTAACATCAGTTCATAATTCAAAAAGAACGACAGGGTAGATGTACCCGGTTTTGATTAAACACGCTCTAAATTAAATTTAAACGATCCAAATTGTCTGGGATTTCTTTCACAGCGGGGAGGTGACATTTGAAGAGCAGGTCTATAAACGTCCGCTATACTTTTCATCCACTTTAAATTAGTAACTCCATAAAGAAAAAAAAAAGATAGATAAAGAAAAAATTCAGATGACTGAAGTGTACATCAGTTGAACAGATTACCTGAGTTCTGTAAGATCACCCGCTGTGTTTGTTACAAGATGTCTGACTTGAATAAAAAAAGAAGGGTATCTTTCAATGTATCATAACATGGTTAAACAAATTTGTCGCATTTATGTACAGTTTAAATGTATTATATGTAATTTATATACGCATTATATGAATTTATATAAAATAAAATTTTATAAATCATGTTATACATGATATATAGCCAATTATTTATTTTATTTTATTTATTTTATAAAGTAAATCACCTCAAAATAAAAAAAAAAATTGTAAAATAAAATGTTTTGCTATAAACTAAAATTATATTCTTAATATTAAAACAAAATGTGCACCACTAAAATAAATAAAATTGTGTACATTTTATTTAGATAGTTATCACAAGTTTTCATTCATTATTTTAGGTTGTATAAAAAAAATGTTTGGAATATTTTTTGTAGATTAGATTTTTTTTATTAGGAAATACTATGAATAATTTTGATTTTATATAACTTATAAAAAAATAAATAATAATAATACTAAAAGTTAAACCTCAAACTAATGATAATTATAATAAGATAAAAAAGAAATTAACTATAAATTAATTGATAAAAATTAATCATCAACTCAGAATGAATATCCAAATATTTATTCTTCTTATATTGGATACATATTTTCCAGACATTTCCTATGACGGAATATTTCATAAATTATGAAATTTTAATGTAACACCTTGGTTATTTTGTACGGTAAGTAGATATAATTATAAATATTAAATAAAATAAGTGAGCAAAATGAAATCATTAAATATTTTTTGGGTTTTGCTTTATTTATAGTCTGTTTCCTGAACAATGTAGCTATAAGTAAATCGTAGACAGTAATAATGACGTGAAAGGGAGGCCTAAGTCTAGTGGTACACCTGAGGACAATATAAAGGTTTAAACAATAAAAATGTAACTTATCGTAACAAAGTACAAACAAGTTGACAATTAAGAAAAAAAAACAAAAAAAAAATGGTAAAATAAATTAACACAGGTATTGCGAACTCACCGGGTTGATCTAGTGGTGAACGCGTCTTCCCAAATCAGCTGATTTGAAATTAGAGAGTTCCAGCGTTCAATTTCAAGTAAAGTCATTTACTTTTATACGTATTTGAATACTAGATCGTGGATATCGGTGTTCTTTGGTGGTTGGGTTTTAATTAATTAACCACACATCTCAGGAATAGTCGAACTGAGACTGTACAAGACTACACCTCATTTACACTCATACATATCATCTTCCGAAGTAATACCTGAACGGTAATTCCCGTTGGCTAAACACGAAAAAGTAAGATGGTATTGAAAACAAAATTAAATTTTTAACAAAACAGAACAAGTAATTAAGTACAAAAATTAAAAATTATCACAAGTTATTTATGAAAAACAAAGAAGATATAATACTGGTCACATATAAAAACTAAGTCGAAATTACGAAACTTAAAAACAATTCATAAAACAAAATTAAAGTAATTCATAAATAGTATTAGCAAAATTTCATTTAAAAAATGATATTCAACGCGTCTCACATCTTCACTATTATCCAAAACTTTTAATGTTCCGTTTCTGTTGTATCGCTCTTGTTGGAAATCCTTTTCGTCAATCTGTTTTCATCGATTTTAGCCAAGTGCACATAGAAGTACCATCTTTTTTTTCGAATAGCATCTTTGAGTCTGTCTATATGGAGATTCTTTTTTCTTCCGTTACCTCCAATCCTCTTCGGTTTTCCAAGGTCTGACTTTCTTAATGTTTATCTTAAAGCAAACTGTAATTTATCAATCTTAAATAATAATTATTTTTAAAAACTAACAACCTTCTTTTTGACTTGAGTTTTTGAGTCTTTGAATATCAAATTCTTTCTATATAGCCACAATATTAGAAAATTGAATTTTAACATCTGATTTAGCGTCAAGTTTACTTCTGGACGTTGACTTGGTTGCAGCATAATACGAAAATCCTACCTCGCAAAAATGTGCTCTTGTAAGAAGTAAAATATAATATGAGTAAGCAGTTTTGGTGTAGTCTGCTAAATTTGGCGCTCAATTAGAGCGTTCTATTTTCAAAAAAATGTTTGAACTTGTTGCAGAGTTTAAAAGTTTCCAGGTTCTTATTACTTTTGTTAACTTTTCATAGAACACACACACACATATATTATATATATATATATATATATACTTTCTATGGAACACACCAGTCTTCCGCGGAATGTAGTTTGAGAACCACTATTATTGGAGATGTATTATACTTTTATCGGTCATCAAATTACTTTAGCTAGTGGAAAGAGTGACACTGATTGTTCAAGTACTTTACGTATTCTCTTCATGTAAAAAAAAATCTTCCTTTTTGGCTTGTATTAAGAGTACGCTATACGCTACAAAATATATACGATAAAATAAAAGACGAGGCCAGATAGTGGTTGAAACAATAATCAATAATATCAATAAGCAATAATTGTTGAAATAATAATGGGTCTAGGTATGATAAACCTAAAAGGCAATATTTTTGGTGATTTCCTGAGCAAAAACCTGCTGAGCAGTGTAACTATTACTGTGGTCAACCTGATTTGGATTAATGACCAACTTGATTGATTGCTCTAAAGGTATAAAATATGGAAGTAAAAGTACTATCAGAATTTTTTTATAGCTTTGCTTATGTAGTATCTGTTGTTGAGTGCAAGATCTTTTAAGGATAATTATTTCAATGATGCAACAAATGATGCTTGATATCAAAGGTTACATATACAGTGGAATTATTTACGGTTTAATAACGTTTTTTTTTTAAATTACTCGTATTTTAATAATAAGTATTTAATAATAATATTGTATTTTAAAAATAAAAATGTAAATGAGCTTTACAGTATTATGCAAAAATTATGAAGAATAATTCTGCTAGTATAAATACTATTAAGAATAATTTAAATAATTTACTTACAAGATACATTAAAACACAAAATTTAATAATTTACGTACAAAATACAGTAAACTGAAAACAATGACATAAAATAGATGAAAATTTTCATATTACAAGTCATTCAGTTTTGAGGCTATCTCATCAACCATTGTGAACCTAATCTAAGGGTGTCCGATTGCTAGTGAAACGTAATTGACATCCACAACAAAACAAATAGATTAGATGCTGTAGAAAAACTTCTGTGAGAGAAGCTTGAAATCATAACTTCTTTAAAATTGGATACCAATAGCAAAAACGTTAGAAAAATATTTGCTACTAATAGGAATAAGTAATCGATAGTTTTTTTTGATAATACTGTTATAAATGTTGATGATAGAGAATAGATTCTATAGATAATTAAAAAAAAATTATTCAGTAATTGCCAGAACTCAACAATGAAATATTTACAATGACTAAGAGATAGACTGCAAAGATATAATATTGCGTCAGTACCAAATAAATTTGCTTTGCTGCCTATAATGATGCAGCAATTAACTGACTTCTCTGTTAACTACTGCAAAGCTATATAAAAGTACGGTACCCTTTGAAAAATTCTAGAAATATCTAAAACGTTTTAAAAACCATTATTTACACTTTGCTGGTATTTTTATCTCTTACAGGGCTTTTGACATTACGGTAAAAACTAGTAGTCTTCTGAAGACTACTCCAATAATTTTTTTTTTTTTTTTTTACTAGCCATCTTCTTCAAACATTGTGTTCCAATAATATAAATTTCCTCACCTGTTTTTATTTTTACTGCTGTTTGTTTTATAAAGAACTGGTAGCATTAGATATATTTCCTCTGTTAACAGGTATTTAGAAACGTCCAATACCTTTTCCCCTCGGAAATAGTCAGTCCTTAACCTAGTTTAATGACTGAAGGATATTTCAATATTTAGGATTGTTTAAAATTAAGTACAACAACATAAAATGATAATTACAAATATAAATATTTGATTTTATTATTAATTTAAAAAAATACTTAGTGCAGTTCTTTTTAAAATTACTTATAGGAACAAACATTACTTTTTTGTCACTATTTAATTATATAACCTGTTTTATTTAACTATTATAATTGTTGTATTTATCTGTTTTTTTCTTTTGTATAGCTGAAATTTATGTTACAGTAAAAAAAAAAAAAAAAATAGAAGAAACAATTAATAAATTAACGCACGTAACTTTTAGGATTGATTAAAATCATATACTTCCAAAAATAATTTTCTGTGTTTTCATTTACGTATAGATTTAATACAGCTAAAGAATTGTATAATATAGAATTAGTAGCGGCTCGCATATAAGTCCTGTGGAACTGCAGCTCCCCCTATTTCCACTTGATATTATGAATAACATTTAATATGAGTTTTCTTTTCTTCAATCCTTTCCTTATACTTGTAAAATATGTAATCCTTAAGCTTAGTGTCGGTAACTATCCCCCAGTTTATGAAAAACATACAAAAATCGTTACATGGTCGTTATATGGAACTGTGCGCTTCACAGTTTCAGCGGCGTGGTGTTTTTCTGTTGTTTGCATGCGCACATAGGAAGCTGCACGCGAGGCTGCGAGGAAGAAGGAGCGCTGTTGCTCCCGCAGTGCCGATCCTGGTGTGCTGCAGGAAGGTGGTTTCTTTTAATTCGCGTGTGTATGGAACGATCCCTGTTGGTTCCTTTTTCTAGTTTAGTCGGTGGAAGCAATGTGAGAGCGGTTTAGTTGTTTTTTCAGTAGTGATCAGAAGATGGCGAAAAGCAGGGGCTCTTTGATTGCCAGATCTGTCTAAAAACAGCTGGGAGGGCGAAAGAGAAGGTAATTAGTAAAAACTCATTATGTATTTGATCGTGTACACATAAATTTAAATTAAGCACTATCGGACTACAGTGTTTTTAAGCGGATATTTTAGTAAGTTATCTAATAATAGTAAAAAATATTATCTCTCTTGACACGTGATAACAAAAAACTTTACTTAGATAAGTTTTAGGCCCTTATCCACAGAATAGTAGGAGCTATAAACGAATTCGATATTTACATAATAAGAAAGTTATAGCGATATTTTTTTTTACCACCTTAACATTAAAAAAAATTTCAAATTTACTCAATACGACAATGACTGCACGTGAAAAAAAGTTTCACATGTTTAGCAAACGACTTTGCAAACAATTTTTCCCATTAACGAACCGGTCCGAGATTTTGGGTCGTTATATTTTATGTATCAATTTGAAAGTGATTGGTGCAAAATTACGGCAGTTATCGTGTCCACAAGAAAGTGAAATATATATACATGTATAGACCTACATTTATAGAACTGAGAGTGGTTATAGGATCTGGGGGATGTGAAATACGAAGATATGTCGAAATTTTCCGGAAGTCGAATCATACCAATTATAATAGATGGCTTTCTTATGAAATCAACCTAAAAGTTAAAATTTCATCCGATGTTGTCGTACAAGTACAAGAAAAGGTACAAGTACAAGAAAATTTTTTTTTAAACCTCAATTATTTTGGATACTTAATCATTTACATAACAAATAAATATATCTTTAATAGACTGAAAATAAACTTCTAAAATTTGGGTGATCCATTTTCTACTTCCTAATTATTCTGAAAACATTTATCTGAGCAAGTAATTAGTAGAAAGCCTAATCTCGGACTCAAAGGTACGGTGTATGTTTTAATTTTTTCGTTCACCTACTACTCCAGCATTCTTTTTACCTTAAGCTTTGTTTATTAAATTAATCAATTTTTTATTTTAGAAAAAATACTGATGAAATTGTTCTTCTCTTCTAATCCTCTCCAGCATTCTAAGAAGGCATACAGTATTTATGTTTTCATAAGGTATTTTTTTTTTCGTAATTTTTCATTCATTAATATATTACTTTAAAATTATTTCATTTTAATGATACAGTAATACCCATCATTACATTCTATTACAATTTTATTATTAAAGTCTAGTCATTTAAATTTTAAAATGTTCCAAAACAGAAGACAATTTTTAAGAACCTAAACATATTTTACCTCACCTTAAACCTTTCCAGTAATGTAAATTATTTCACAACATTCTAAAAACACAGCTCTATTTCTTTTCAAAACATCGCCGTATCACGTTTTTACACCTTAAAAATTCTTTGAAGATGTTAGTTGAAAGCTTTTCGATATTATCTAGTACAATAATAGTTATAAACTTGATTTGCATAATATTCTCACAAGCGGCAAACATGGAAAACGTTTTCTTAGATTTCATCTACAAAACATTTATACAAATACTTATAATGGCTACTCACACATTAATCGATTTTCTAAAAAAAAAAAAAAACATTATGAAAAATTTATACCACGATATTTTTCATTGTGTACGTTTAGATTTTTAAATTAAGTCGGCACGACGATTTAACTATAAATGATACGCAGATCAACGGACAAATTGAAAACGCATGCTGTATTAGTAAAAACATACACAATTTAAAAACCACATCTATAAAAAATAAATTATACGAAATGTAAATATTTACACGCTTCTAAATGCTGAGAACAAATTTTCTTGATAAACGCTTAATGATACGTACATAATTAATTACATTCTCTAAATAAAAATGGTTATGTATAAGAATTATTATATAAAATTTTATTCCTAAAAAATTGCTTATTATCAATTAGTAATAAAATTTATAAAGATTTTTTATATATAAAGTTGTCCCATGAGGTGTTGGCCAAAGATAAGGGACTGCACTGATTTAGGACATCAAAATAAATAATAATCTTCTCGCTTCATTTTCGTTCTACCTGCGATTTTAGGTATTTTTTCAATAAAAATTTGTATTTTCAGAACGTATTATGATATTTTAATATAATTTTGTTTACATATATACTATAAAATCATCTACATAAGAAAAAAAAAAGAATATTTTACTTTACAAAAGTCTATAATGGTGACCATTTAAATCTTTATATCAATAATAGTTTCGTAAATATTATTTTTATCAAATTATTTATTTTTTAATTTAAATAATATTAAGCTTTTAATTGTGGAAAAAATACCTTATTTGTTGAAACGGGTTGAAAAAACTGAGGTGTGTGTCTCAATCACTAAAGTGTATCGGAAAAATTATAATAATTATAATTAAATTATAAATTATTATTATTATTTTAAATTATAAATGAATTATAATTAAATTATATATATATATATATATATAGGAAAAAGGCAGGTCTAAAGCCACCGAAAAAATGTTACATGGTTTATGTTACATTACACGTGTTTTTATCACACCACTAACCACAGTGTTTTTTTATCCCTAAAACACAAATATAATTTTAGATAAATAGTTCGTATAAAGAAGTTTAAATCGTTCCAACGAATGAATCGTTCGTGCGCTGCTCGCAGCCTCCTTGTGCACCACAATTGGTCAGCTCTGCACCAATAGCAGCTAAATTAAAAGGTGAACACATACAACAAACAAACAAACCCACGCGCCATCCTTTTATATAAATAATTCTATTTATCAAAATTAACAAAATATAATGAACGCAATTATTCTTCATTCTCCCGTAGATTTTCCTAAAATAATTTCCAATACTGATTAAATCCAGCGTTTTTGTATTTTGCAGTTTTACCCAAACATGAGGTGTAGATGAAATTTTTCCAACCCAGTTCCTCTTAACATTACATTCAGAGCAAAAAAAATCTTTTCACATGGCAAACGCCGATTAGGAAATATTTCTGCGTATAAGTGGCGCGCTTCAGTAAGATTCCAGTCTACATATAATCTTTTAATCTACATATAATATGTATGTCTACCAATTTAATGAAATAATAACTTCCGTTTCAAAAGAACAAAACACAAGTAAAAATGAATGGTATTAAAATAACTTAATAGATTTAAAAACAATAAATAAAAATATGCGATAACAATGAAAATAAAAATAATAACATTAATAGTACATTCCTATTATTGTATTATTATCACAATACAAGACATGTTTATTACGATTGTACAGCATTACAACTCTGCTAATATTATTATTCTTACTAAATGTCATTTAATTTATTTTACTTCATCAATTTTCGGAGAGATAAACTGTACTTTTCTGTTGTATTCTTTTTTCTGTTACTGTGTTTTTTTGTGTTTATCAGTTGTTTGTCAATCTATTTTAAAAAATAAGGTGTAATTTAGTTTAAGACGAAAGGCTAAACATTTTATTTACGAAAATTTAAAAAAGCTGACGGCTGTTGAGAAATATAAAGGATTAAAAAAATATGCGAGGCCGCCAATTTGAAATTTGTAAAGATATTTTAACGTAATTTTTTTTTATTAATGGAGAAAGTTAATGCAAATATGTGAACAAAGTATAAAAATACTTCGTTCCTCAATCCTCAATGATTCTTCAATCCGATATTAAGATGTGAATTTTTCTTTAAAAAAACAATATCTTTGATGGACAAAGAGAAAACGAAAGTGAAATCGTTATTTTTTCATAAATCATTTTTTGTTAATTTTGGTGCGTAGAATCCGAAAATTAATAGTGAGTAACATTTCTTTATACATTACACATACGTACTGAATTACATATATACATTATTCTATAAAGCGGAATATTTTTCTTTGCACTGTGGAAAATAGTAATGTATCGGTTTAACAGCAAAGCAAATACTTAAAAAGTTACTACAAAAAAATCCTGAACTAGATAGACTAAATAATATGCTCCGCAATCTTCGGTGCTTTTCAACGTTACTGACTCTTGATTTAATAAACCTAAGTAAATCGAAGTTACCTAACTAAGTTCACAATGGGTGTCCTCAGGCAAGATTTGAGGAATACTTAGTTGTTCTAATTTAAAATGCATAAAACTGATTGCTAACAACTGCTGAAAAAGGACGTAATTAAAAAAACACGCCTGCTTCGGTTTCTCTCTCTCTGTGTGTGTATGTATGTATGCGTGTGTGTGTGTGTGTGTGTGTGTGTGTGTGTGTGTGTGTGTGTGTGTGTGTGTGTGTGTGTGTGTGTGTGTGTGTGTGTGTGTGTGTGTGTGTGTGTCTTATGAATATAATACTTAAAATACAGATAAATAACAGCAGTTTACGAAATTACAAAAAAAATTCTTCACAGTTTATTTTATATATTTTTTTAAATTTTGTTTTTTTTTACTAGACAAGTATGAATTATTTTATAATATTTTTTTTTAAAAATTAACAAAAGTAGACTACAGTTCCCATTAATAAATAAAAAATTAAAAACAATACTTTATTATCAACAATTTATGTATACAACATTTGCACAAAAGTAGTAGATTTCATTGTTACACCATGTTTTAGAAAATTTTTATTTTTTTTACAAATTTTTTTAAAATAAAGAAAATATAAATTTTAACAATCATAAAGCTTGAAGAAATAATATTACTGCCAGCTGGAGTAATGTAAATTTAAATTGTAATGCAACTATGCCCGAAAATGTTATCATCCACACACACACATATCTAATCAATACTTCGATTTTTTCAGAATTAAATCCTCTACAACTAAAAAACGTAAAAAAGTGTTTTTAGACAACAAAATTTTCTGTTTTACGTAGGATATTATGAAAACTACTAGAGATAGGTTCTGGAACCTGTTTTATTCAATTTGTCAGGCCAAAATCATAAAACATGATCAAATTTACCCCTTAATTTGTGTTGCTAGAATTTCAGTATGGTTTTACTTCACTCTCCCAGGAATCAGGGTGAAATCTTTCGCTAGCCGTAACTCGCTAACTGAGCGTTTCCGGACCTATATTTTAGGTCCGAAGAAGGTTCGTATCTTCTTCATTATTTTCGCTATACAATTGGCTCAAAAAAGGACCGGTACGTGAATTACTCTATATATGTAACTTTATTAATTTTATATTTAATATTTATTTAATTCTGATGGTATTTGGTTTAGATGAAGAAGAACTTAACTCTAAATCATTGCTACTTTTTTTTGGGTCAATGATTGTCCAAACCTCCTTTCTTTGATCTTTAAACTTACGCAGTGGGATAATCAGTATGTTTAATACTTGATTATCTAGTAGGAGTATTCGTAAAGTAGAAGTATTACAAAGTTTTTATGTGACTAAAACCATACAAAAATCCACTTTAAATAATCCAATCAAAGTAACATATTTTCGTATAAAGAAAATCAAGTGGAATTTATAACACAATATTTATGTATATGTATGTATATATTAAAATATAATTGCAAAAGAAATTTTCAAGTAGAATAAAATGTGTTAATAGTTAATCATTAATTATATTTTTAAATAAATTTTTTTAAATTATAAGTTATTAAAGTTTAATCAAACTGTATTTGCAGTATACAAGATATAAAAAAAATCCATAATTTAATAAAAAATAAACAAAAGTCCTATTAATTTAGAACTGTTACATAATTCTTAAAATATATTTCTTTAATTATAACATGAATGTTTTTAAGAATAACTAATTCTTTCATAATGTACATATATTATATCTAAATACCTTTTATAAATAATGATTTATTAAAAAAATTGCTATAATATTTCCTTTACCTTTTATTACCGTTAAGGTATTTTGTAAAATATATTATTTAAGTTTAATTATGTTAATTTTAGATTTAAAAATATGATAGTAACGTATTTTAAACATATATTCTTCTTTGTAAGCATATAATAATTATAACTTAGATAATAATAACAACGATTATTATTATTATTATCGAACAGAACGTAAATTAAAAAAATAATAATAATGAATAAACGCAAAAATAGCAACGTTAGGCATTACATAATCTTTATATATATATTAGAATATCTGTGGAGACAAATAATTGTTAAGGTAAAAAAAAATATAAGTAATAATCAGATTATTATGGTTCTAGTTTAATAAATCGTATGATTACGGGTTAAGAATTAGGGGACAGTAAAAAAAAAAAAAACCGAAGCGTGTGAACCATAAAAGATTACATAGATCAGATAAAATCCCTTTTTGTTTACACAACGATTACAATTTGCTTGGTCCAATTTGGTGCGATGTACTTTGAATTACATTTAATTTTATGTAATCAAAAAGAGGTGTGGCATCACGTCTTAATGCTTCTCTCGTTGTTTATGGCCTTTCACATTACTATCACCCTCTCTCTTTCTATCTCCTTTCGTTCGCTCTTCCCCTTTATACTCTTCGTTCAAGCATTACTCACGAACACCCGATTATATATTTAATTATCCGTATTGAATGCTTAAGTGGATTTACATTTTCATTACGATCAGCTAAGAAAATTATCATTATCAATACTAGGCTACATGTAATAATCAAGATAATAATATTTATAATTATATATATTTGTCTAAGGAACGATATTATATTGTAACAGTTCAAAAACACATTATACGTTATATGTACGTTAATATATATGTTTCATATTATAATGTCATTAAATAACATTATATTTTTAAATAAACTATTACTGGTTCAAATATATATACATATACTTATAAACCAGCTGTAAACAATGGAAAGGCTATATGATTATTACGGTATGATGAATATATATATATATATATATATATATATATATATATGTATATACATGAAGTCGAACGCCGATTATCTGGATTGACCTCTGCAAGGCCGAATCCGGGATTATCAGAAATCCTGATGCAGTAATTAGAAAATAAAAATAGTTTTATCATACCTACTAGACATATCATTCTAATGTTTAATCACTCTTGGTAAAAAACGAAAATCTTAAAAAATAGATGAAATTAAGTAAAATTTCAAGGATACTCAGAATTTATGTACAATGTAATAGAAAAGAGATAAAATAATTCGTTGAAAAAGATCCAATCAGTAGAAATTTGCTAACCCACCGGGTTGGTCTAGTGGTTAACGCGTCTTCCCAAATCAGCTGATTTGGAAGTCGAGAGTTGCAGCGTTCAAGTCCTAGTAAAGCCAGATATTTTTACATGGATTTGAATACTAGATCGTGGATACCGGTGTTCTTTGGTGGTTGGGTTTCAATTAACCACACATTCTCAGGTACGGTCGAACTGAGAATGTACAAGACTACACTTCATTTACACTCATACATATCATCCTCATTCATCCTCTGAGGAATTATCTAAACGGTAGTTACCGGAGGCTAAACAGGAAAAAGAAAGACAGTAGAAATTTGTTAGTAAAAGAATCTAACTTTACAAAAATCATACGAAAGCAATTAAAATTTACTATCCACTATTTCAATAAAAGTGTTTTAAAAAAAAAATTACTAGAATAGCTTATATAAACGTACTGAAGAGAGATTGAGTTAATTTTCTTTGTGTGGTAAAAAATATAATGTAATTACACTAAGTAATTATTTCTCACCAAAAAGATCGTTTTGAGATAGGACAGTTTGCTAAATTTAATTTTTCTTAGCTGTTGAAAAGTTATTTAAGGATACTATATTTTGTTGTCATACATTTTTACAACATACTTCTTGCGTATGTATGTATGTTTGTATATATATATATAAATATATATATGTGTAAAAGTAAATGCATATCTTATAAACCTTATACGTATAAAGTATAACATATGTAATATATATAATAAGGTATAATATATATAAATATACCTAATTATACATTTTTTAATTAAATGAATTATTTTCATATGAAAATACTTTTAAAAGTATCAAAATAATAATAGGATATATATACCCCATTATAATAAAATAATTAAATTGTTCGATAAATCAATTTAATTAATTATTCAAATAATAAATTTGAGGACAAAATTATTTTTAAAAAAGATTCCCTTTACGACCTTGTAAAAAAATATTTTTCATTTTAAAAAATCTTCCATTTAAATTATCTAACAAAACACAAATAAAAGAACTTTTTACCACCAAAATTAAAAATCTGATATGGACATCGCATGACTTCCTTATACGCTTACATATACATATTTTTTCCTGCACTTCATTTAAACTTTTAAACTTATTTCATATGAAAGTGAGATACGATCCTCCATTTTTTTAATAAGGTGGACAGTTACACAATTGCATTGTGATGGACAACACATTGCATCATATTTTGTCGTGATGTCCGTATCAGTATTTTATATTAGTTATATATTAATTTTTTTCACGTCGCTCAAGTAGTTATGCGGTGTAAGTGAGACCGTGTCGGATTCGTAACCATGTACACATCGGTTCGAATACGACTTCACATACATACATTCTTTTTTATTTTTATTATATTTTTAATTTAAATATATTGATTTATTTATAATTATTAATCTCTGTAAAAGTTTTTGAATTAAAGTAAAAAGTTCCGATTTTTTCATATTTTTTTATTGTTGTTATTGAATTATTATTTATTGTAAATTTTTTTTACACTCAGGGGTTAAAAATTATTAGTAAATCAATATATTTAAAATAAAAAAAAAGTTAAAAAAAGGGATAAAATCGAATTTGAACCGATATGCCTTTCCCTTGTAAGATCCAAATATTTCATTAATTAAACGTTTATTTGGCTATAATTTTGGAACCAATGAAAATAAGTACCACTTATGATATATCATTGAAAATCTCTCAATGAGGGCTTATTAATGCAGTTAAGAAAAAGTTCAAAATCCAGATTTTTTTGGATTTTGGGCTTTTTGGACACATTTGGTAAAGTCGATTGCAATCAAAACAGGAGGTGTACAAGTAGATGTTACAACAGTCCTAAATCAAAAATTTCGACATTCTAAGGCTAATAGTTTTTGAGTTATGCAAGATAAATACGTCACACCGAAACTAGTCAAAATGAATTCAGGCTTGGTCAAAATTGATCTGAAATCTGAAAATCTAAATGGAATGAAATCTGAAAACCGTAATTTTTCGCGATTACAATAATTCCTTTACTTCGTACAAGGAAGTAAAATTGATAAAAATCGAACCATTTTATGAAGGGTTAAGGCTTAAACATTATTAAAAAATGATATGGATGGAATAATTCAGATGCTTTTTTTTTCCATCAGATAAATAAATTATTACACCTTATTTTAAGTATCAATAAGTGGTAAGGAATAAATGTTCCGTCCAATACTGAGAAGAGATTTTCGAAAAAAGTGGTGAATAATTTATTAATACAAGTTATCTCATATCTTTCTCATTAATGTAATCCATGTAAACACAAAAAATATAAAAAGAGCTTTAGTACGAATTACTTTCTCTGATAGTAATGATAGTTAATCATGCATTAATATATAATACATCCCTTTTATTGAACAGTGTAATGTTAAATTGTTACTTACAGAATTATCTCTTTTATTTTAGTGAATTTTTTACTCCGATGTAAAACAGTTTGATTGGCCCAATAACCAGAAGACTGGGGAATTAATTTTCACGCCCTCCCAACGTAAGGTGTGAAGTGATTTGACATCTCACTTCACACTTTCACTTCTCATACGAAAATTTATCTCACTGTTAGTGTATTTAATTGTTTTGATTTTGAATCAAGAAATACGAATCGTTTGTTATCTTGAGAGTAGCCACGATGATTTTAAAAATGATCTAT
The DNA here is from genome assembly GCF_047948215.1 of Lycorma delicatula. NCBI lineage: Eukaryota > Metazoa > Arthropoda > Insecta > Hemiptera > Fulgoridae > Lycorma > Lycorma delicatula. The sequence goes on along the minus strand of NC_134460.1, from coordinate 35,136,336 downwards.
CTGTAACCGATCTCTGGATGTTAAATATATATTTTTTTTAGTTATGAAACCTAACATACAACATCCATTTACTCAATTAGCTTAAATTATAAGTAAAAATAAAACAGGAAAAAGGTTTGGTTTTATTATTATTTTTTTTAAATTTATTAATAATAATTAGTGGATTAAAATAATAAATGGTTTGTTTGAAACATATTTTACGTAATAATAAAAAATGTTTATCAATAAATTATTTTAAGATAATATAAAACGAAACCATTGTCATTTAGAATAAATATAAATAAATACAGGTGTAATTTAAGAAAGTTAAGTTATATTTGACATCTGTACGTGACTAAGCGAATTTTTTTTTATGAAACATCCATTGCATCAATAAATTTTTATTCTGTTCTTGTATGTACTTGCAATGAGTATTTCAGTGAATGAAGTAAGTATGTATATAAATACACACATACACACATATATACACACACACACACACACACACACAACACACATAAATGTGTGTGTGTGTGTGTGTGTGTTGTGTATGCGTATAAGATTTGAATAGGAGAAAGCAATGAAGAATGCACAATTTGGATTTATTGATAATAAAGTAGGTAGCTTTATGATGATTTTATCGAATCTTTCTTCAGTATTACGTAACAATAATAAGATTATTTATTAAGATTTTAAGTACACTTTATGCATACACAGACTGAAATATTTAATACAAAATTTCTACCGTTAATATGGCATATAAAAAATAATGATAATAATTTTTTATTAACATATGTTGTAATAAATAGTAATTAACTTGCTTAAATAGGTCAATTGTTTGATATTCCTATCCTTTGGCATTAAATAAATATTCAGTACAGCTCGTGTAACAGTTACGTAATAGAAAAAAATAAAAATAACAATTTTCGAATAGTTGACAGTAATTTTGTTTTTATCATTTTTTTCCCGCACCACCATTTGTTATGTTATGTTTAAAAGGGAATTAATTTTTTTTTTTTAATATTTAAACAGCCACCTAGCTGATCTAGTGGTTAACTCGTAATCGCAAATCACTTGTTTGACAGCTGATTTTCAAAACGAAGATTCCGAGGTTCAAATCCTAATAAACGTTAATTGCTTTTATATGGATTTGAACACTATATGATGGACACCGGACTACACTGGTGGTTGGGGTTCAATTGACCACGTCTCAGGAATAATTGGCGTAAGTCTGTACAAGACTACACCTCATTTACATATCATCCTCATCTCACTGGGCCGTGGGAGGACTGTTGCTTATTGTTCACTAGTTGAATAGATTACAACATACATATTAGGAAAATAAAGTTTAAAAAAAATTAAAAAAAAGATAATATATTTTATATCTTAGGGTAAAAATAAATTTACGATGATTAATAAAAACCAAACACAAATTATTCAAAATTTTAAGAAAATTTAAAATGTTGAGTGAAATTACGGTGATGGAGGTTAATGTAAATACATGGAGGTTAAAGTAAATATTTCAATATTAATCTAGTAGGCGATCTACCTGTGTACTTTCTTCTTAGATGGTACCACTGAAATGTTATATTGAAATAAAAAAATAAACACAAAAAAAGAATAAATAAACGGACTAATTTAAAAATAAATTAACCTTGCTCATACTATAATTATAAATATAATCTTTACTTTTTTCTCCTGCTCCCTTGGGTCGGATCGGCATTCAAGTAATACTCAACCCAGGAGAGCGGATATTTTATTCACCATATTCGTCTGCCTCAAATCACTGACGGGGGGTAACCGGGCCCGGCTATGCCGTTCCCGGGCCCCGCCACAGTAACCGGGACTCTTACCTCTTTTACCTGCATCAAGCCACCAAGGAGGAAACCAAGTCCGGCTATGCCGTTCCCAAATCCCCGTAGTAGCCGGGCCTCGGTCTTTCTCTTCCTCTTTTTTTATACTTGCTGTCCCCTGCTCACGAAACTCTACTTTTTTTCTTCTGAAGAATTTCCATGGCCAGACCGTCTGTAGCATTCCATTCTACCACCCTTGTATCATATAGGTTACAGTTTTTTGGTCGTTATCCATCCAAGGCCTGCTCTCTCTCTTTACATCCGATCCATCTTTCACATACACATATAATCTGTCACATATAAATATAATCTAACCAAACTTAACCTGCGCTTGCTTCGTTCGCTTACCTTGACAAGCGAGCAAAGGTTAACGAGAGAAACGAGTTTCGGTTTAGTTTGGTTAGATTAATCAATAATTTCGAGATTAATTAAATAAAAATAATATCATTTATTCTTAAATTAGTACATTTATTCATTCGTTTTGAATGAAAAAAAGAAAAAAATACTTCGTTTATTTATTAGTTGGCAATTTGAAAACGTAAACATTGCCATTAAATGTGGAATAAAATATCTGACAAAAATCCTCCATGAAACATTTAACACTAACAATTATTTTATTAAATTCTTGATCACTTTTAAGAAATTTTGAAGCTCAACATAGCTGAATATTGTAACAACGTAGTTCCATTTTGTTATCCGTGGTCTGAGAAACTTAAGAGATTTGTATAATGTTTCCTTATGTTATGATTTTAATAAATTATCTTTACATTAACAAATTTTTTGTGTATGTAAGCATAAAAACTGCATTTTTACCTTCCCGACTATAGCTCTATTGCTGTTTCAGCAGCATAGCTTTTTAGAAGATTATAGCTAAAACGCTGAATTCGATTACACGCAGAAGCACTACCACTCTTCCGCGAAGATAAGTAGGTTTCTTTCTGATTTATTTTTCATAAATGATATTTAGGCTTAGGTTACAGACCTGTTTCGTCCAAGCGTTTCTCGGATATCCACTTTCTATTTTTTCCCACTGGTGAAAAACAAAAGGCATTCTTAAGCAACCTATGATCAATTATTCTTCTCAGGTATTCCATCCATTTTTCTTCGTATGTGGCATTTCTTTTATGAACAGAGATTCTGTTAAAATTCTTTAATAAGCCTTCATTTTTATTTTAACGCGTTAATGCTTCCCAAAAAAGATATTTCTGTTGCTTTTTAATAACTCATATCTTTAGATCAGGAAACGATAGTTCTCTCAGCAACATAAAATCACTCGGGAAGTTGGTTGACTTATTTCTAGCTTTGTTTCCGTTGATTCCAACTAATAATATTACCCTTTTTTGCGCTTAGCCTCTGGAACCGCCGTAAGGTATTACTTCAGGAGATGAATGTGGATGATATGTATGAATGTAAATGAAATTTAGTCTTGCACAGTCTCAGGTCGATCATTCCTGAGATGTGTGGTTAATTAAAACCCAACCACCAAAGAAGACCGGTATCTACGATCTTGTATTTAAACCCGTATAAAAGTAACTGCCTTTACTAGGATTTGAACTTTAGAACTTTCAACTTCGAAAGTAGCTGATTTGCGATGACGAGTTAACCACTAGACCAACCCAGTGGGCAATAATATTTATTACCCTATTCCAAAAACTATTTGTTTTCTTTTAACGTCTTCATCGTTAAAGTACAGTGATTTTTAAAATTTTAAAACTAATATACTCGTATATATATTTTAATATATATATATATATATATATATATATATATATATATATATATATATATCATATTTAAAATATAAGTTTTTTAAATTTTAACTTATATATATTTTCCAATTATTTATTATATACTCGTATAAACAATAAATAATATGAGTGAAATTACCTAAGGTATTGAAATTAATTTTAATAAATCACAATAATGTTCGATTAAAAACATCAAGACTACAACGGTACAAATGTACATTTACAACGTACATTTAAAAAATTTTACGGTACATTTAAAAAGAGCCAATAAAGATCCTTTCGGATAAATATAGATCTTAATTTATTACCCAAATAAAGAAAAAACTTACCGAAAATAAAACATTGTTTTACATGATTTTGAATCATATATATTAGGAATAAATTTACAGTAATCGAAAACATTTTATATTACACAAGTGTATAACTATAATGAAAATAAATACAAAAGAAATAAAAATAAAAAAGTATATAGAGGAACGAAAATTTTGTTTATTCTTTAACATCTGTTAAATTCATACGAGTTAAATAATATATCGTACGATATATGAGAAGGTAATTTAGATTCGAAATACATCGTTGACTAATAGTTTTTATATGAAAGAATTATGGTAAGGGGAAGAGAGGCATATATAATAGTATATTATTCAATGTGGGGAGGCCCTGGCCGGATGCCAAACCGTTGAGAATTTTGACATTTCATTTATAACACCTCACACTCAAGTGTGAAATCTTACATGAGCTCGGCTAATTTATATACTCATGCTTCTGTCTTATAATTAATGCACATCGACCTGTAACGTATATTTTTCTTTTCCTAAAACTTTTATATAACTTTTAACAAAATAAAAAACTAGTTGTCCTAAGCATTTAATTCTTCTCTACAAACAACAACAGATTTTTAATTTTTAAAGAAAAATGTGTATAATTAAACTTAGTAATTAAACTTAGTAATTATACTTAGTTTACAAAAAAATATAATACTTTATAAGTTGTATAAATATTTAACTATTGAGTTTAGTTCATATGCATTTACTGAAACGTTTATACAAAGACTCGATGGCCACTATCTTGACCAATTTTTCTGATGCTTATAAGCTTATAATAACCTTTTTTTCGGTGATCAATTTTAAAATTATTGTAAATAATACGACCTTACTGTTTTCTTATTTATTTATTAACTAATTCCAGTAATTAATAAAAATATTTTAAATAAAACAACTTTTTTATTCTGATATTAATAACAAAAGAAAGAATTTTATTGCAAAAAATTTCAGTAATTGTAAGAATGGATAAATATTTTTAGGAACAAGAAATAAAACAAAATGTTAATATTGCTTATAAAATTTAATATAATTACCGTATCATAATTATATCTATAGAACCTCTTAAATAGCTACTCATCAGTGACAAACTAAAAAATAATAATTTATCAAATGCTTTTCTATTCTTTGAGTTGCACTATTGGCCAGTTTTGGATCTAGCTATGAAAAATATTTTATGGCTGCCATTTTAATAAGAATTTAGTTCAAAGTTTTTGACGTGAGAATTTTTGTTTTTCAGTACCCTTTAAAATCCTACATCACAATCCTACATTTTTTAAAAATGTTTGAGTTTTAAATAAAATTCAAATATTTTAAACATCCAGGGATCCTTGATGTTGAGTGTTGTTTATGTATTGGAACAAAGGACGCTATAATAGGTGAGAGATACATGGAAAGGAGTTGTAGAATGTATGCTGCATTTGTCGACCTAGAAAAGGCGTTGATAGAGTTAGATGGGATAAATTACTGCTAATTTTGGAAAAGAAGGGAAATAACTAAAAAGGGAGGCGACAAATAAAATAGCTTTACTATAATAAAAAATAAAAGTAAGAATAGGAGACGAAAAGACAGGAAGAATAGGGATTGAGTGGAGAGTAAGACAGAGATTCTCCGTGTCACCATCACTGTTTAGTATATATCTGGAAGAAATATTTAAGTGCTGTCTGAATAGGAAAAGAGGAAAAAAGATCGGGGGAAGAAGAATAGAATATATACGTTTTGCTGATGGCATGGCATTACTGGCGGAGAGCTCAAGTAAATTAACTGAAATGTTCGATGACTTAAATTATGCTTGCGAAAGCCAGAGTATGAGGAAAAAAAGATGATAAATATATTTCGTATGATTTATGTATTAGGTGGAAAAGAGGTAAGGATTTAGATTAAGACAGGAAATAAAGTTTTAAAACAATTGAAGAAATTTCAGTACTTAGGGAACTTTACAACTGATGACCTGACTTGCACAGTAGAAATTAAAAACAAGAATATGAAGAAGTAAGCAGGCTATTATCAGGGAAGACATTTAATAAGTTTGGGAAGTTAAATTTAGCGTTAAGGAACAATGAGGAAAATGTTTTATTTGAAGTTTGTTGCACTATGAAGCTGAAACGTAGACGATGAGAAAGGCAGACATAAAATGAGTTGAGGCTTTTGAGATGCGGGTGTGGCGCAGAATTATAAATGTTAGATAGACAAACCATTTAAAAAATGAGGAAGTATTATGGAGCAGCGGAGAGAACAGGAAAATGCTAAATATGATTGAATATAGGAAAAGGAAGTGCTTACGACATTGTATGAGAAGAAGGTGTTTATTAGTGGATGCGACAGAAGGCTTGGTGAACGGAAGGAAAGGAAGAGGAAGGAAGAGATTTCAAATAGTGGATGAAATTATGGAAAAGGGAAAATATGCTGAAACGAAGAGGTTAGTAAAGGATAAAGCCAGATGGAGAGTAAACTTACCGGGTTGGTCTACTGGTGAACGCATCTTCCAAATCAGATGATTTGAAAGTTTACTAGATCGTGGATTCCGATGTTTTTTGATGGTTGCGTTTCAATTAACCACACATCTCAGGAATGATCGAACTGAGACTGTACAAGACTACACTTCATTTACACTCATACATATCATCCTTATTCATCCTCTGAAGTATTATCTGAATGGTAATTACAGGAGGCTAAACAGGAAAAAAAGAGAGTAACAGCTGTGACAGGACCTGCCCTAATGGCAGAACAATATGTATGAATGTTTCACTGTCCAGCTATCGTAGTAGATAATACAGCTATCGTTTACTACAATAGCTCTATCGTCGTTTGGTTAGTGCTATAGTCATAGCCTTGTGATGTTTGTCGTCAAAAGGTTTGTCTTTTAACGTCCTGTAAAATTGTGTTACAATTTGTCATACAGATTTTAATTTATAAATAGATTATCTGTTCATGCTCTAAGCAGTAAATAAATTTTTGTGACCCTCGGACACAGAACAATCCTTGACGGAGAAAAACAACACAGCAATTGATTTTGTAATCATATTTATTTTCAATAACTAGTTATATCCTTATATAACATTTCATTTAATTGATTTTTTAGTAAATAAATAAATAAAGGAAACGTCGCAAAAGTCCGTTTGAAATCGGACTTCATTAGTGAAATAATCAATTTTTTTTTACGGTAAATTATATTTACAATCGTTTGTATATAGGAAACATGAAAATTTCATCAAAATAAGCAGATGTAAAGGAGTTTCCTTGAGACATCTTAATTAAATACGTTCTAAAAATAACAATACTAAATTAAAGATAGCATATATAATCTCACCTAGCTACTAGAATCCACAAAATTCAAATACTACGAATAAAACCACAAAGAACAAGTAACAAAGAACAAACACCAGGAAATAAAAAAATCACAAACATAAACACAAATAATTGAATAAAGCACAATTCAAGAATAGAAGTCTCTTCCTAATTATCACTCATAGGTTCCTGGGTCTAATGCATGTAGCTGTTTTAACCATCTAACATTTTCGCCAATTTCCAATTGCGAAATTCGAAAGCAAGTATAGTTTTCCTTATAAAGAAAGTACAGTTTTACTTTCTTTATATATATATTTATATATATACATATATATATATATATATATATATATATATATATATATATATAGAGAGAGAGAGAGAGAGAGAGAGAGAGAAAGGAGAAAGAGAGAGAAAGAGTGATCTACGTATAAAATTTGTGACTTAAAAATCTCCAAAACTACTTGATTAACTTCTTTTAAATTTAGGTATAATGTAATAGTGGATATGAAAATTAATTGAAGTTGTGCATATGAAAATGTGATAAAAATTGTTTTTTTTTTCTTTTTCTTCTATCCCCCCGGGCCGGATCCTGTAGTTAATTATTACACAGCCCAGAGGAGTGTCCTTTACTCTAACGGGCCTCCACGTCTCGGCCCGCCGGTCGGATCTCACTTTGCGTCGCCTCAAATCCCTAGAGTTAGATCCACCAGGTCCGGCTATGCCGTCCCTGGGTCCCCAGTCTGAGAGCTGGGACTCGGTTTTTATCCCAATGCCTCTAACAGGGACACCCCGAGCGGGGTAATACACGCCGTGACTCGGTCTTTGTCGCACGGGGATGCAAGAGTCCCCGTGCCTCATGGCTACCGCTCACTCGTGCATAATGACTGGTTGTATCGTGCCAGAGTTACGCTCAATTTATGATCAACAGCAGATAACATAACCTCAATTTGAGATATTTATTTGATCGCATGGTATGATTGGGGGGTGAAAATGAATTTTCTTACGTTTTCAGGTATGAGGATTACGAAAATATCACTCATGTACAAAATTTTGTGGTTCGAAAATTTCCAAAACTACGATACTAAATCAGGTTCAAAGCGCGGTATCTGAAGTTGTAAATATAAAAGTTTGATGATGATTGGTTAAGTCGTTCTTCAGTTACGTTCAATTTAAGTCCGACAACAGACAACGTAATCTAAAAATGAGGTTAAGTTGAATCTGTATTGGTGTATTTTTCATACGTGCTTATATGTGTACAATGAGTCACAGTAAATGAGTAAACTTAATGTTTGTGTATAGGATCTACTCATTAATCGAACGTATGTAGTGCGTTGTACTCTGCGTTTTTGACTGCAAAATAGTGAGGTCACTGGAAATGAAAAATCGATCTTGCGCAGTTCTTGGCAAGGATTTTTTTTTTTACAACAACCTAGATATTAAAGTTTGCACTGACTACTGAATCAAATTAAAGTTCCTATTTTAATTAATTATTAATCGATTTATAATGTACTAGAATTAGCATTATCAATTTAAACAGACGTCAGAAGAAAGAATAAAAAACTCATCGTTGTCATTTTTTACTTTAATACTGATTTCAGCAAAAAATATAACGAAATCAGGATTAAAAATTTTTTAAAAAACAATCCTTCGAATAATTTGAGGATAATAATTTTTAACTTGGTTACAAAATATAATCTAAACAAACAAAAAGAAAGAGACAAAAATGAAATCCAGTTAAAAAAACTACTAACAAAAGTGTTATGAATCGAAACATCATCTATTGTGTGAGAAAACGATAACATATGTGTTCCGACATTAAATATACTAACAAATGAGAAGGGTCATTGGCAAAGCGCTTGCTGGGAGATCAGATACACAATTGAAAAAATGCTAGCCGTGCGACACGACGTGAGACATGTTAAAGACGTGTTGTAATTGGGCTCGGACAGTATTTGATTGATAGAATTCTGTGTCGACCAGGTTACAAACTACAATCAAATTGTCTAAATCAGATAAAATGAAATCCTTAAGGGGAGAACTGAACCCTCTTTTATCCTATCTCAACATTGCATTCGTTCCATAATCTCTCACTCACGTGTATCCACATATTGAAAAGTATATACTAAAGCAGATCGTAGATGTCTTTATCTTTTTCTATTAAATTTAAACAATTACTGGTCTAAAAATTGAAATTACAATTTATCTTTAGTATGAATAACATTTCAGTACGCATAACCGTAAGTGCCTTATAATTTTTCAATCGTCAAAAAATTCATCGATTAACAAAAAAAATTAAAAAAAGATCATGGTTTTGACCAAGTGGAATAGAACATATCGTTTATGTGTATATATAATAGGAATACTGAGCTTAACATTCATGACACTGCGTTAATATATCCTCTCCGAAAAATAATCTCTAAACTATAACAGTTTTATATATACGTATATATTTTTACAAGCATGAGTTTAATGAATACAGAAGGGTTCAAGGGGCAGTGCTCCCTGACCGACTAAACATCCTCTAACTGCGACGGGAAACGCAAATAACCACACAGTGCGAGCGAAGCCGCTACAAGTATGCTATTTATATATATATATATATATATATATATTGTAAATTCATCTATATTTAAAAAAAATAAAAATATCTTTTATTCTGGTCGATATATAATAATAGCTATATAGATCCCGTCAGGAATGGATGGATGTAGTACTCCACGGATAAAAAAAGGAATACCCAATTTCAAACCCTCTTTTGAACCCTCTTTTATCCTATCTCAACATTGCATTCGTTCCATAATCTCTCACTCACGTGTATCCACATATTGAAAAGTATATACTAAAGCAGATCGTAGATGTCTTTATCTTTTTCTATTAAATTTAAACAATTACTGGTCTAAAAATTGAAATTACAATTTATCTTTAAAAAAAGGAATACCCAATTTCAAACCCTCTTTTGAACCCTCTTTTATCCTATCTCAACATTGCATTCGTTCCATAATCTCTCACTCACGTGTATCCACATATTGAAAAGTATATACTAAAGCAGATCGTAGATGTCTTTATCTTTTTCTATTAAATTTAAACAATTACTGGTCTAAAAATTGAAATTACAATTTATCTTTAGTATGAATAACATTTCAGTACGCATAACCGTAAGTGCCTTATAATTTTTCAATCATCAAAAAATTCATCGATTAATAAAAAAATTAAAAAAAGTTCATGGTTTTGACCAAGTGGAATAGAACATATCGTTTATGTGTATATATAATAGGATTACTGAGCTTAACATTCATGACACTGCGTTAATATATCCTCTCCGAAAAATAATCTCTAAACTATAACAGTTTTTTATATACGTATATATTTTTACAAGCATGAGTTTAATGAATACAGAAGGGTTCAAGGGGCAGTGCTCCCTGACCGACTAAACATCCTCTAACTGCGACGGGAAACGCAAATAACCACACAGTGCGAGCGAAGCCGCTACAGGTATGCTATTGATATATATATATATATATATATATATATATATTGTAAATTCATCTATATTTTTAAAAAATAAAAATATCTTTTATTCTGGTCGATATATAATAATAGCTATATAGATCCCGTCAGGAATGGATGGATGTAGTACTCCACGGATAAAAAAAGGAATACCCAATTTCAAACCCTCTTTTGAACCCTCTTTTATCCTATCTCAACATTGCATTCGTTCCATAATCTCTCACTCACGTGTATCCACATATTGAAAAGTATATACTAAAGCAGATCGTAGATGTCTTTATCTTTTTCTATTAAATTTAAACAATTACTGGTCTAAAAATTGAAATTACAATTTATCTTTAAAAAAAGGAATACCCAATTTCAAACCCTCTTTTGAACCCTCTTTTATCCTATCTCAACATTGCATTCGTTCCATAATCTCTCACTCACGTGTATCCACATATTGAAAAGTATATACTAAAGCAGATCGTAGATGTCTTTATCTTTTTCTATTAAATTTAAACAATTACTGGTCTAAAAATTGAAATTACAATTTATCTTTAGTATGAATAACATTTCAGTACGCATAACCGTAAGTGCCTTATAATTTTTCAATCATCAAAAAATTCATCGATTAATAAAAAAATTAAAAAAAGTTCATGGTTTTGACCAAGTGGAATAGAACATATCGTTTATGTGTATATATAATAGGATTACTGAGCTTAACATTCATGACACTGCGTTAATATATCCTCTCCGAAAAATAATCTCTAAACTATAACAGTTTTTTATATACGTATATATTTTTACAAGCATGAGTTTAATGAATACAGAAGGGTTCAAGGGGCAGTGCTCTCTGACCGACTAAACATCCTCTAACTGCGACGGGAAACGCAAATAACCACACAGTGCGAGCGAAGCCGCTACAGGTATGCTATTGATATATATATATATATATATTGTAAATTCATCTATATTTTTAAAAAATAAAAATATCTTTTATTCTGGTCGATATATAATAATAGCTATATAGATCCCGTCAGGAATGGATGGATGTAGTACTCCACGGATAAAAAAAGGAATACCCAATTTCAAAACACAAAATTATTGAAATATCAAAAGGAGATGTAATTAAAGCTTATTTATTTAAATTATAAACACGTTAAATAATATTAATGGACATAATATATGAAGATATATGAATATAATAAATATAAAATATAATTCAAAATTGAAACGATGTTAATGAAAATTATCTAAGGACATATTTATGTACACGTTGAACGGGATGCAGGAAATTCACGGTATATTTAAACTTTTTAATTGTATTATTTAAAAATTCATCAATAGACAAAATTATTTCTTAAAAGAAAGTTACTGGATTGTGTTTTAAATAATTAATTGGTGGGAAAGTTTTTTAAATGATGTGGTAATTTATTGAAAGTGGTAACGGATGTATAATAAGGCTGCTTTTTGTAAACCGCAGTATTGTGTTGAGTAATACGAAAATAGTTCTGTTGCATTCTTTAGTAAAGGTAGTTGTTTTTTTTTAGAAATGAATGCAATTCTTTTTTAAAATATACATATTTATATAACACAGGAATAGATTAATATTTTCTTTAAAATATACATTTTCTTTATAATACAACATAACATTTTCTTTATAATATTGTCAGAATATTTACCCACATGATTCATATTTATACAATGAACTAATAACCCATTTATATATCTTGAAATTTCGTATCGGACTTTTTGAGAAGATTCGTATGTAAGGATAATAAATACTTCATATTAATGACATGTTTGCCGTTTTATTGTTAGACATAGTTTAAAAAAATCTGATTTGGACATACATGACTTCCTTGTACGCCTATTAAATTACATATATACATTTTTAAAAGTACATAAAATTTTATTTTACTAATAACTTCTGACTTTTTTTAAAATTATTATTTAGTTTTTATTTGTTGTAAAACTTTTTTTTCAATCAGAGGTTAATAAATCGAAATAGTAAAGATTAATAAATAAATATATTTAAATTTAAAAAAAGTTAAAAAAAAAGGAAATGAAGTCGAATTCAAATCGATGAGCCTTTGCCTTGTAAAATTCAAATATTTCATTAATTACACTTTTATTTAATTATAACATCTGGAACCAATGAAAATCAGTACCACTTATGAAATATTGTTGAAAAGCTCTCAATGAGGGCTTATTACTGCAGTTAAGAAAAAGTTCAAAATTCAGAATATTTTGATTTTGGGCTTTTTTGAATACATTTGGTCCAGTCGATTGCAATCAAAAGGGGGAGGTGCACAAGTTGATGTTACAACAGTCCTAAATCCAAAATTTCAACATTCTATGGCTAACAGTTTTTGAGTTACGCGAGATACATACGTACAAATACCTACATACGTACGCACAGACGTCACAACGAAACTAGTCAAAATGGATTCAGGGATGGTCAAAATGGTTATTTCCATTTAAATCTTAAAACCGAAATTTTTCGCGATTGCAATACTTTGTACCTTGTTACGATTAATTAATATCGTAACACTTAGTTATTGGGTAAATAAAGATTTAAGAAATTTATTTTTTTTGGATAGAAAATATTTGTAGAAATAATAATATATATTTGTATATTCCTTGTTTAAAGTAGAAGTGTGTTTATTCCGAACATATTTTTTAAGATAAATTTATTAATTTTACCGAGACAAACATGATTTTTTTTTTAACAGTTAAACTTTGAACTTTATTATTATAGATACGTTTTTAATTTAAAAAAGAAGTTTAACGTATAACTACAATTTTTACTTTTTTATAATATACGTAGAATGTTATCTTTATTATTTATTTATTTATTTTTACAAGGGGCGGAGTGTACTAATTTACAATTTTGATAGCGATGACTACACTTTGTCAGAAAATATGTTAAGAAAATTAGTCTTAAAATTGTTGGAAATCATTGGTCATGGTTGTCAGTATGTCAGGGCTGCCAACATTTGCGTGATGAACATACCACTTCATCATCACGTATTATGTAGTCTATACTTCTTTATAAGTTTGTTGAAAAAAATAATCAGGAGATAAAACCAGCTCATTTATAACTGTTTAACATTTGTTGGTGGTCCTAAGATTTCGTAAGTACTATTTTAACAAATGTTACTTTACGTATAAGCTACGTTAATAACGAAAATGTTTTTTTCTGTTTAATATACTAATGTTTCAATACTAGTACGTGTGTTGGACTTATGCTCAAAACTGATCATTATTTAATTTAGAATACATTCACCAAAATATTTTATTATTTTATATTTCATAAACAAGTTCAGTATTTAGAATGATAAATTCTTTCTAAATTTTTTTAGGAAAAGATTTTTTGTTATGGTAAAAATCTAGTTAACTGGCAATAAGACATAAGCAGTAGCGTATTTAATTTTATTTTGAAACATATATATTCAGTCGATTTAAATAAAGGATTCCAAAAATTAAAATTATTTATTTTATTTATTGATTTTCCCTACGTAGTTTAAAAAGAATTGATAAAAAATGCTAGCAACCTAACTGTAAAGTTTTTCCCGGAATGGGAAATTAATAAGAGAAGTTTTAAAATTCTGTTTTTTATGATATTAATAGTATATCAGGAAATCTCTCTCTAAATCGTAATTTTTATGTTTATTTATTTTTGTTTTTTTGGATGTTTAATCCAATAAAGCTTGTGAATGGAAATATGGAATGAAAATTTTTTATCGTATGAAAAATTCCATGCCTGACCGGAATTCGAGCCCAGGATTACTCTGCCACGTAGATCGGCGGATTTACCATTACTCTATAAAAATCCCCGGTGAAATTACTGTTAAAATGTATTTATCTCGAGAAAATAATTAAAGGATAAAGGAAAACCCCAGTTTTGTAAATTTTTATACAAATGTAATAGTATTAATGCTTCAAGTAGAGAAGTCATATCGATTTCGTAATTAAACGTTTGCCCGTTCCAATAATACTAAGTGACATATATACCAATCCACACAAAATTAGGTAATGAAGTAAATCTCAATTATTTTGCATTTTTCATTCAGGAAAGCCTCGTTATTCTTCTTATTATGAAGTCATTATTACTTATTATGAAATACCATTCATATGCAACACGCCTTGAAAAAAAATCGTGTAACTGTTTTAGGCTAAACTTTATTAAATATTGTCTTAACGTTCTGTAATCCCTTAATTGCCAATCACCATTTATATTAAGATAATCATTAAATAATTCATAAAAACACGTGAATTTATGAGATAAACTGTATTAAGTTATATATATAAAACAGGCCTTACTCTCTTTTTTTCACTCTTTCTCTGTCCACAAGTGCAGTTTCTCTTTTTTTTGTTTAGCCTCCGGAACTACCGTAAGGTATTACTTCAAAGGATGAATGAGAATGATATGTATGAATGTAAATGAAGTGTAGTCTTGTACAGTCTCAGGTCGAAAATTCGAAAAGTCTCAAGTCGAAAAGCAATATGGTTTTAGAAAAGGCCGGTCTACGATAAACGCGATCGACAAAGTTAAGACCTGGGCATTAAATAGTAGAAACGGCACGTGGAGAACTAGGAAAATCCCACTTATTATAATGTTGGATATAAAAAATGCTTTTGGATCTGTTCCTTGGAAAGCCATTATCGCAGCATTACAAGCCTATATTATTGAATATAAGTGATTATCTAGTCAACCAGATTAATCAATACCTTTACCATAGATTCATTGAGGTTAAAACGTTAGAAGGAAAATCCGCATTTGAGATATTTGGAGGAGTTCCACAAGGATCAGTCCTTGGGCCTATACTGTGGAATATTTTTTATGACAAAATTTTTAGATTGGATTATCCCGAGGGGGTTTTTGTTGTTGGATATGCTGATGACATTGCTATCCTAGTAGAAGATAGAGAAGTTAATAACCTAGAGGATAAAGCAAATCAGGCGTTACGAATAATTGATGAATGGCTGGTAGGAAGCACGCAACAGATATCCCCTAACAAATCCTGTTGTTTGGTGTTTTCAGGTAGAAGACCTATTAGAAACCTCAATATAAACATTAGAGGAGAGAGAATTAAGGAGGTCAAAGAAGCAAAGTATTTAGGGGTTCTTTTGGATAAAAGATTTAGCAAGATTTAGCATTTAGAGATGATTTGTAAGAAGGTCACTCCTTTGATTAAGGCATTGAGGACTCTTTTCCAGAACCATGGTACACCGAAAATGGTAATAAGGAGACTGATAACTGCGGCTACCACGTCAGCAATTTTATATGCGGCCCCGATATGGGGAGATACAATGAATATTCAGAGAAACAAAACAAAATTAAAAAGAGTACACAGGCTTGCTTTACTGCGTGTAGCCGCGGGATACAGAACAGTGACATACGACGCGTTGTGTATATTAACGAAGGTTCTACCCATTGATTTACAAATTAAAGGAAGAACATTTAGATATAGGGGTATGTCCAAAGATGAGGTTGAACGGCTAATTGATCAAGAGTGGCAGGATACATGGACACACTCTAGAGTTGGGGATTGGACCAGGCGACTAATCCCCAACACAAATATGTGGACTAGTAATAGAATAGGTAATGTAGATTTTTATACGACACAACTGTTGACGGGGCATGGCTCGTTCGGCCATTATCTGTTTAGAATTGGAAAAAGACCTACCCCACAATGTGTTTACTGCCCAGAGACTGATGATGCGGAACACACTGTGTTTGTATGCCCAAGATGGGCTCCAAATAGAAGAGAAATTTCGGACAACGGACTTACACCTGAAAACCTCTTAAATTGGATGGTCTATAGTGACGATAACTGGGATTGGTTCCGTAGGTTTGCCGGGGAAATCTTACGCACCAAGGAAGAAGAGGACAGAAGAAGGGGTTTGTGAAATTAGGGTAGGGAGGACAGTCCCCCCGTGGAGGGCCCGTACGCCGTGGTTTGCGGGTTCCTGAGAAGGGGGGGAACTCCTGGGGAGTGTGGGACAAATAAAAGACCGAGTCCCGGTTGGCGGTCCTGCGGGTGCCTCGGCGCTTAGTGGGGGCGGTACCGCTGATTAGAGGCAAAGGCATAATGACCGAGACCCGGTTCCCTGCTGAGGGGATGGGAGGTGGCGTAGCCATACCCCGTCTCCGAGGCAGGGGATTAGAGGCAGGCGAATAAAATAAAATTAAAGATCCGAGACCGGGGGAGCTAACTTGCCGTGCCGGGTGTACAACCGGTGGGCGGGGGACGCTCCCTTAGAGTAAAAAGGACACTCTACCCGACTGAGTATACTTAAATGGATATCCGGTCGGGGAGAGCGGGGAAAAAAAAAAGGTCGAAAATTTCTGAGATGTGCGGCTAATTTAAAACCAACCACCAAAGACCACCGGAATCCACGATCTAATATTTAGATCCGTGGGTGCAATATGAATAAAACATAAAAAGCAATGAGATAACTGGTGCGTTTACGCCGAATGGGGCTTCGACTATTATATTCTGCAATATTTGAATCTTTGATTTAAATCTTTTCATTTGAATCTATAGTGAACAAAAAGATAATTTGGGAAAAAATCCCGGATAAGTGTGGCAAAGAAACTAATTTACAAATCTAATAGTTTCCTCTTGAACTCACATATCCAAATGGATTGGGACCAATTGCGGTTTGTCCTTTTTTTATTTGAGTTATATAATTCTGGAAATATATGTCTACTGGGATTATTACGGAGGGAATTTTATTTGTAAAATTTTTAACTGGTATCCTGAAAATACAGATTATTCTTTGAATATGAGGCCCTTGAAAGAAATTCTTCCAGGGATCAGTCTTTAGGGACTGATATTATGAAAACTGTTTTGTTTGGTTAGAAAAGTTCTAGGGATAAAAAACTGGATAGAAAATAAGTTTTACGGAATGCACGTTAACGTCTTATGGTTGAGAAGCTGTAGAGATATCAGGGCTCCATTTATAATAAATGTAATAACTTCAAAATACTGGTACATTTTCCTGACATATTAAAATAGATCTAAGACTTTTCTATATTGAAAAGTGCACATACTACGTGATTTTAAATGCGATCTGCTTGAAAAATAGACTAAATATTGAAGATTCAAAACCTTTAATAGTTTTTCTATAAATTTGGATAATGAATATAGTTAAACGTTTTGTATTTGAATAAATCTGTAACTTTAGAAATTATATGATATAATTTTCATGATTTTTTTTAAGCTTCGTTGTTATAAGGTTTTATATTTCGTTTTTTATTATGGCATATTATAGAGTAGAAAATATTTAATAAAGTGATAAATAAACACATGCTAAATGTATTTGAACGGATGTGCCGATTAAGTACACTTAATACGAGCTATTTATTTGATTACTAAATAAATGAGTTTCATACCGGTAAATAATCAGATCAAAAATTAAATTTCTGGAAAGAAAAGTAATTATAATAAAATATCAGTAATAAACAAACATCTATAAATTAAAAAAAAAATAATAACTTAAAAAATACTATGGTTAAACAAAATGTTCCATCCTTACTACATAAATGTTAAGAGTTTGAACGACTGGTTATTAAAAAGGGGCGGGAAATGCATGATCCTACACTATGTTCCAGCTTCATAATAAAAAAATAAAAATAAAAAAAGTGCCGACTAAAACAATATTTCTCCACCTACTTTTTTTATAAAGTTGAATTTTAACAGTTTTTAAATATCTAGTATAACAATTTTAAAATAAATTTTTATGAATGTAGTGTAATTTTATAAATCATATTTTATTAACACCATTATATTCGATTTAATCTTTACAACCTTATGTTCCGTTGACCTTATTCTGATTATTCTACATACCCATAAAAATAAATTTTATTAATAATTATTGTTACCATTACTAATTTTTTTTTAAACTTCTTTTAGATTAATCAATGGGGTTTTTATTATATAGAATTACAAAACGTGCGATAATAATAAAAAAATATTATTATTATTATTACAGTAATTAAAATAGCATAATTAAAAGAATTCCACACTGCCGATAAAATTAAGTACACTTATTAAAAAAAAAAAAAAACGAAAAAAACTATAAATAACATAATCCAAATTGTAGGATTGTATATGGTAATTTCAAATAACCATTTATTTAAAGGTCAGCAGCGTAGGTGTGAAATTATGAAGCAATCTGTTTTTTTTTTTGTTTTTTTTTTCATATTATTATGTGTTCGGGTAAAATTCTAGCATATACATACTGCCAAACCTGGTCAACTGTTATGAAGAAATCTGTGATAAACTCCGGCAAGAAACTTACGGGAGTAAATTAAAAATTACTGATTTGAGTGAATAAATAAAAAACTCCTTTAATAGAAAATATGCAAGGTAAAACTTTTGCAATGTTCTTTCTTTCCTGTCCAGAAATCATTTTATCACTTTATAAGAAAATTAGATCGTAAAATTAATTCTTTAATTTTTCACAAATATTTTACTACTTTCATATAAAATTTATGGACACAAATATGCTGGTAATAAATATAATAATAACAACCGTAAATCCACACCCTAAGATGCATCACCCTAAACCCGCAGTAGAACGTTTGTACGTTACTCGAAAAGAAGGTGCTGGAGAACTCCTCGACTTGAAGTCAGTTTGTAATAGACAGATTGCATCAACGAAGCGATATTTTCTCTCCATGTTTGAAACATCATCATTGTACAAAGCAATAGTTACATCTTACAAGGGCTTCTCCCCTCTAAGACTAAATGATGATACTTTCTACCCCAATATCATTACAATCAGTGATAGGATCCAAGCATGGAAATCTAAGGCACTCCACGATAGATTCCCCATTCTTTCAAAAATTCCGATAAGAACGCATCTACGCGTTGGCTAAGAGATGGGTCTCTATTTGGATAAACTGAAGGGTTTATGCAGGCTATCCAGAACAAGGCCATTGCGATAAACAATTACAAAACGTTCATCATAAAACAGGACATCAGCGATGAGTGCCATTAATTATCAGAAATAACTGATCATTTGAACAAATAACAAATAACTGGATGCTCCAACTTGGCTAACACGGAATATCTGCATCGCCACAATCTTACAGTAAAAATTGTTCATCAGGCATTGGCATTAAAATTAGGACTTGTAAATGACAGGGAGCATTCTCCTTATTATGAATATAAGGCCAAACCTACATCGGAAAATGAGAATTATAGACTGTATTATGATCTCCCCACACATACTGACAAATTTATTGCTGCAAATATACCAGACATGGTTCTACACAACATTATAGAAAAAACTTCTCTTTTCCTTGAATTCACTCACCCATCAGAATATTAATAAGGCTGAAACAGACGAAATAACCAAACACAACTTCTGACAATTGAATATAAAGAAATTTACGGACTGAACTCAACAGAATTCATTTCCATTGTGATAACAGCAAATGGATTAAATAAACAAAAATGTTAAGAAATACATAGAAAAGGTTGTCCTGGATCCTAAAATCATAATTCCAAAAGTCCAAAAATCAGTAATTCTGGAAACGTGCAGGATTGTAAGTGCAACACAGCACGGAATTAGGTATGCCCCAATGGCCCTAATACTGAAATTCCGAATGTGAAATACCTCCGAGACAGAAAATAATAATAATATTAATAAGTTACACAAGGTTTCAGGACGGTTAGCTCTTCCTTGAAACAGAGGATATCCTACTTGCCATCCAAGACCAAATCATAGAAACCTGAAATTACAAAAAGAACATATTCGGAGACCCATCCGTCACAAATGAAACATGTAGAAGAAAAAGGAAGCAGTGGAACACATCTGTACCACTACAGATATAGATATTGATATAGAAGTAGATGGATGCAGAGCTGTAGAACCGAATATACAGCCAGACTTAAGCAGCAGCTAAAACACTAAGTACTAGCCAAAACATAAAAACTCATCAAAAGCACAGATCCCTACTACAAAAACAAACCAACATTCATACTCAAAAATATATATATATTGACGTATTGATATTCATACGGATAAAACAATCCCCACGACTAGATCAGACATCACCTTCCAGTCAAAAAATAAAAATCACTACCTGCCATCCCCAACGACAAAAATATCGAAACCAAATACAACAAAAAGATATTTAAATACACCGATCTCGCGATAGAAATAAAAAGGCTCTGGAAACAAGAAAAGTTCTTCCACCCTCACTAATCTTCCCCTCATTGTGACAATCACGGGCCTCCCACCTCTCACTCTCCGCATCTAGTACAATTTAGACTCTATACATACATTAAGAGAGACTTCCAGAAATCAGTCATATTCAAAACATGCTGTTAGATCTTTCTTTAATACGGAATCGTAATAGTACTTTTATTGACTTGGTATAGGCTGTCAGTGCAGATTATAACCGTAATTATACGAGGAAAAGTAATAATAATAAAATAATTTTGAGACGAAAAGGATTATATAGAAAATAAATTAGTATGAGCCTTCCCTAAAAAATGTACACATAACTTTGTACTCATTGGATAAAACGTATTTACGTTTAAATTGAAATCTATGTAAATTTATTTACATATTTTTTAGACAAATAAATAGAAAAAACCAGAATGCTGAATAATCAGTAATATTAAACACGTCTCATAAAAAACTCTTGGATAATACAATTATAATTTTGTTTATATAGTAATAATAAAAATAATAATAATAGATATATTTTACATGAAAACTATTACGACAATTATAAATCGTGACAGATCATGATAAAAGAAAAAGAAAAACTAATGTCTTAAAAAATGTAATTTTGTATTCTTTATTTCGTAAAGCATTGGTAGACACTGACATTATTTATTAAAATTAACTCCGAGTAAGTAAAACGTTTCATAATTTCATATATCACCAATAAAAATGGAATACAAAAACCGGTTTTCATTGATTTTAAAATTTAGAAAATACACAACGGTAATGGTAAAATATTGTATTTACAATCTCAATTTCGGTAAATTTTATTGATAAATTATTAAAAAAAGAAGGAAATAACAAGTTTCTTTTATCTTTTAGGAGATATTCTTGACCCACCACCAAGTAATAAAATAAAAAAGATTAAAGTTTATAAGCTTTTAAAATAATTCGTGTACCTCGTAGAAAATAATCAACCCTATTGAAGGGAATTTGTATGTGTGTCTGTCTATATGTGTGTCCGTCCGTCTCCCTTAGCGAAATATATATTAATAATATATTTTTTTGTTTATATGATTGTTTTTATTCATAAAATAATGAACAATAAACAAAAAGGAGGCACCGAAATGTACCGCCGATCACTAGCGGAAAATCCCCGATTCGTTAGTATCAATTTCTAGAGTTAAATTTCTAATTTATTTTTCGTTATATCAGTTTTCATCATTCAAAAAAAAAATTTTTACACAAGAGGTAATCAATTTTGAACACCTAATAATTCCATTCCGAGATGCCGCCCTCCAGGGCAACGTGCCTACGGCACGCCTCTGCAGCTAGTAAAATAACTAATAGAAACTAGAACATTTAAATAAAAAAAAAACAAAAAAAAACAGTAAGATAACAAATTACATAAAAACTAATATCATTTAATAGCAATCATTTATAAAAGAGAACATAAATAATTTATTTGTTACTGACAAATATTTTTAGTTTGAATATGCGTAGCTAGAGGGTGTTACATGATGTGATTGTCGTAGTTTGATTTATGTGTAAGAAGACTTCGAGATTAATGTTCTTTGCTCTCAGAACTTGACCCTTATTGGACCCATATTAGCGTCAAATGTTAACATAAATTAATCATAAACTCAGAGAATTCATTACGTAATTCGTTTCAATTCAATAATTTTCTTTTTTGTATATACCTTATATATAAATAAAAAAATAAAAAAAACAAAGACAAATTTTTTGTTAATTATAAAACTAATACAATCTCTATTATGCCATGGTCATCTGTTTCTAACGTTCGTATACTCATATATTAGATGTTGTTCTACGAAAAAATAGTTTCGTCTATAGGAATGTAAATATAAATCGCGTAAAAATCTTGCCGATGGGTTTGAAAATATAACAGTTAAAA
This sequence comes from Lycorma delicatula, assembly GCF_047948215.1. Classification (NCBI taxonomy): domain Eukaryota; kingdom Metazoa; phylum Arthropoda; class Insecta; order Hemiptera; family Fulgoridae; genus Lycorma; species Lycorma delicatula. The sequence goes on along the minus strand of NC_134460.1, from coordinate 35,113,547 downwards.
AATGGTAGGGCAGACTTGTTTTATTTACCATTCTGTTTTCTGTTAATTTATACAATTTGATTTCTAAAACTAAAGAAAAACAATTTCTTGATTATTCATTAACCGTACTTAATTTTAATACAACTCGTGTGCAAGGGGATACAAAATGAATAAAAAAAGTACGCTATAAACGTTTTAATAACTAATATATTTTTCGCTTATTACGTTTGTTTTAAGCACAGTTTTCTCATTTTTAGTCATTTTTCAAGTAATTTATATTTCGTTCAGACGGTTATATTTAAAATATTATCTTTGTTTTCATAAATAGAATATGAAAAATGAATAAAAAAACTATAACTATTAAGTCTTTTTCTCAAACATGGTTACCACTGATAAATTTATTAAATTATTAAAAAAGTGAAAATCCACCTTACATGAATGTACATAAAGTAGTAGTCTTGTAGAGTCTCAGGTCGACCATTACTGAGATGTGTGGTTAATTGAAACCTAACCGCCACAGAATATCGGTATCCACGATCTTGTATTCAAATCTGTATAAAAGTAACTGCCTTTACTAGGATTTGAACGTTAGAACTCTCAACTTCGAAATCAGCTGATTTGCGATGACGAGTTCAAAACTAGACCAACCCGGTGGGTTACCATGATGATACCTATTTAGTTTTTTTTTAACCTCCACGTCCATCGTTAGGTATTGCTTCAGAGGATGAGATGAATGATTTTTAGCGTGTGTAAAAATACCATTCTTGACCGGGATTCGAACCCGGAACCTCCAGATAAAGGCCGAATCATGATGATACCTGCATTTACAAAATGTATGTTATAATATAACAATTAAAATATTTTTATCTCTGCAGTAGTTAGAATATAGCTTTCTTAATACCACTGTGACTGTAACAGTCTTATTTTAAATGATTATATACATTTTAATATTAATAAAAATATTGTAAAAAGTGAATAATTTTTTTTTATTTCGTACTTTTTATTTAGTACATCAAAAAAAAAAAATTATTTATTCTCAAAGCAACAACAATAACAAGCTAGATAGATGAATTTTTTGGCGTGTGAAATGGTCAAACCTAATCATTGCTTTTATCGAACCAACAACCCTTCCTGATGAAAAGCAGTGATGTTACCACTCCGGATGGAGGAGTGGTAGCATCAAGGAGGTTACTTTATAAAATAACTATATTCATTTCTGACTGAAATAGCTGCAATTGGAAAAATAGATTATAACTGATGAACTATTGCTTCAAAAGTGTACAAATGTTTCAAGAAAAATGATAAAGCTGAAATGTTGTTGTTTTCGGGTAAATGTTGTTATATCTCCGCAAACGATCTTCATATTTTCAAAATCCAAACAGGGTAATTGCTAGCATACTCAAAAACATCGAGTGGCCTGCGCTAAGCCAAGACCACCTTGAGCCCGGCGAGCTCCCACAAACGGTCTTTGTAGAGTTTGATACCAGTATGATTAGAAATAATGCTGTCGGCATCGGATTGAGGATTGAGCTCACTGTTGTCGAATTTGATGTTTTAGGGGGACAGGGCAAAGTAGAACGCCGAATTCTGTCACAAATATTATGCTGGGCTGTGACGGTGTATCAACTACAAGGGATTGCTCTAGATAGAGCTGTGGTAGATCTGAGTACTAAAATCTTTTCCAAGGGACAGGCTTACATATCACTGAGTCGCGTGAGACAATCGGAAAGTTTACAAATTCGTTTACTGGATCCCAGAAAATTGCTGAATGATCCGCACAATAAAAAGTCTTTCGAGGACTCAACCACTTGAGAAATCTATAAGTTTAAATCGGTATACGTTAATTAAATAAATTAATTAATTAAAACGTTTACAGTTTCCTCATTTGGCTCAGTACGTTAATAACGCTGTATCCATGTTTTCTAATTAAGAAGTTTTATCAATACTAAAAAGTATTAAGTAATAAAAGCAATTATAAAAATTAAAAACAACACGACTATCAAAAAATAAACAAATTAAACTAAAAAAAAGACATTAATTTGAACTACAAAAAAAGAAAACAAAGTACGGAAATGAAGGATTAAACATCTTTACAGTATTTAGTTAAATAAAATACTGGTCGATCCATTAACATTCAGACAATTTTAATTTATTTATATATATGTTTCATGTTGTCGAAATAGCAGGCATTTAATGTTCTCTGATGATTAAGTTCTCACCAGGTCTTACACAGATAAAAATATTTTTCCTTCAATGAGAATTTTTAAATGCAGTCTGGAAGGGGCTCTTTAATATATGAAAATTACAATCCAGAGCCACCCGGCTGCATTTAAAAATTTTTTCCGAAGGAAAAAATTTTCTTATCGATGTAAGACCTGATGAGAACTTAATCATTAAGCAACCTTAAATGCCTGCTATTTCTACAACATGAAAAATATATTAAAAGAAATCTGTATATGTTCAAACAAGTCTGTAAGTTGTTTGGTCACCTATTATTTTGTTTAATTAAATACTGCATAACGATTTTTAGTCCTTTATTTCCATACCTTGTTTTTTTCGAATTATTTTTATTTTTGCCAGTCGTATTTTTTAATTTTTATAATTGTTTTTATTATTAAAATGTAAATAAACCGTTATGAAAGCTTAGCAAGGAAAATCTCATCTAATTTTAATATTATTATACAACCGAGTAAAATATGTAAATATACACTATTTATTAGTAAGCTACATTGAATAACATGTTACGTCATAATCTGAACAATAGAAAATATTATATGTAGATTAACTGAAAAAGTGGATAAAAATTTGTAAGAGGAGAATCAAGTTAAGTAATATGTAAGGTTAGAGAAATATTACGTAATAATTTAAATTTTTGCTCATTAATTTAAACTTCATTTAGAAAAAAAAACTATAAAACTTAAAGGATATTTTTTTTTATTTGAGAAGTTTAATAAGTCAAATTTTTACGCAAAAAAGAAAGAAAATAAGCGTTAAGCCTATTATTAATAGTTTTTAAAGATTAAAATTATATATTCAGAATTTTAAAGCCTTTATATAAAATGTTACATCGTATTAAAGGTAAAAAAATATATATAATAAATTACATTATATTAATATTCTGCATTAAAATAATCATAAATAATTCATTGTCATTTTTATAAAAACGTATAAAATTAACATCATATTTGTTTTGATAAATCAATACTGTTTAAAAAGAATAAACAGAAAAATTAAAGAATTCTATTAATCCCTGTTTTAATTTTTTTTATTTATTTAAAATTATCTTATTTTATTCTATTGAATAAACAACACTATTACATTTATTATTCACCTGGTTATGATGGTGTTTTTTTTTTAAATTGCCTGAATTCGAATCTACTCCTAACAAGAAAGATATGTCATTTAGATAATTATTGAAAACTTATCTTTCTTGTTGTAATACCTCTGTAATCGTATGCACAAGTTATTAAAAAATAGTACATATAATAAATATTATTATTATTATTATTCTTTCTTCTTTTATCCCTAGCTGGAGTTTCAACTGGATCGACTTTTAAGCCCGTACACTTGCTGTGTGTTCCAATGGTTGTCTGATTTCTCTAACAATACGCTTTCATTTATAGCGATTCATGGCCGTTATCCTGGCCCATTAAGATTTAGCCTGCGGTTTTTTTATATCATTATCGATCTACTTGATCCAAGTTTTCTTTGGAGCTGTTCATTGGCCTCTCCAATGGGTAGGTCGTTCATGCCATAGGAGTTTGTACGATAATCGGTTTCCGCTCATTCTGCATACACGGCTAACCAGCGCAGTCTTGGTTTTTGAGTCTGTTCCACGAAGGTTGGCTGTTGTTTGCAGAGATGGCGGTTACCCTCATGTATATGATCGCAAAGTGAGACTCTGATGATCTGGCGTAGGCATCGGGTTTGGTGGAACACTTTATGTTTGCTCAGCTCTGTCTTAAGCAGTGTTCACATTTCTGCTCCATGCAGAAAAATTTGGCATGATCAGGGTTCAGAAAAGATGAACTTTGGTCTTCAGCGAGATGTTGCTTTGTTTCCACAAGTTTCCACAAGAAATGGGCGGTATATTCTTATTATTTTTATTTTTTGTCTCGGGAGATTCACATCCGGAATTTCAGTATGAGGGGCCATTGGGGCATACCTCATTCAATGCTGTGGTGCATTTAACACAGTACGTACAATCCAGCACGTCCTCAGAATTACTGATTTTTGGGTTTTTTGGAATTTTGACTTTAGGATCCATGCCAACCTTTTCTATGTACTTCTTTAAATTTTTGGTAATTAATCCGTTTGCTGTTATCACAATAGGAATAACTTTTATTGAGTTCAGTCTGTAAATTTCTTTATATGCTATTGCCAGAGGATTGTACTTGGTTATTTTACTTGTTTCAGCCTTATTAATATTCTGATCAGATGAATGAGTGACATCAATGAGAAGAGAAGTTTTTTCTTTGATGTTGTGTAGAACCATGTCTGGCCTATTAGCAGCAACAAATTTGTCAGTATGTATGGGAAGATCATAATACAGTTTATAATGCTCATTTTCCAATGCAGGTTTGGCTTTATATTCATAATAAGGACAATGCTCCCTGTCATCTACAAGTCCTAATTTTAATTCCAATGCCTAATGAACAGTGTTTACTGTAAGACTGTGGCGATGCAGATATTCCGTGTTATCCAACTTGGATCATCCAGTTATCAAATGATCAATTGTTTCAGATGATTGATGGCATACTCTGCACTCATCACTGATGTACTGATTTTCTATGAACTTCTTGTAATTGTTTGTCGCAATGACCTGGTCCTGGATGGCATGGGTAAACCCTTCAGTTTCTCCAAATAGAGACCCATCTCTTAGCCAACGCGTAGATGCGTCCTTATCGACATTTTTGAGAGAATGGGGAAATCTATCGTAGAGTGCCTTAGATTTCCATGCTTGGATCCTCACTGGTTGTAATTTATTATTATTATAGTTGTTATTATTATTATTATTAATGTATTATATTATATTAAAAAAATGATTATAACTGTTGACACAATTATTTGATTTAATACATTATCCAGCGAGTTTAAAAATAAATATCTACGAAAAGCTAGCAAAGTTGTTATACTTTTGGAACTAACCAGTGGGAATTAAATTTACTGTAATATTATTACTAAAAGTTTAAATAAGAAATGTTTTAAAAAATTCAAAAATCTATATTTTTAATGTTTGATCAGCTGTTGTACCTGCACTCCAACATTGTTCTTAAGGTTTTTTTTGTGGGGTTGTCTGAATTATTATTATGCCTATGAAGACATAAAAAAATTCGGTTAAAATGTATGCAATTAATAAAAAGACAGCATTTTTTCGATTTTTGAGGAAAGAGGGAATTTTGAGGCTAAACGTTTTTAAAATATGGTAAGGTAAGCATTCACGCATGTACTGAACTTAATAATAATGATGATGATAACGGTGGAAATAATAATAATAATAATGTGCTTCCCAATTCAAAGTATCAGACATCCAGTATACAAAGGCCGATGTTAACACACAAGCGGGTGCATTCTTCTAAATACAAACAGGATGTTGAGCAGTGTCTTTTTATTTATTCGACACCGTAGACTGATTTGACAAAACACTTCCGCATGTAAGGCACTAAGGTATGGTTTATGTTTATCTCTTCGTCATGTAAAACCAAATTGTAATTATTTATCATTGTATACAAGAAGCCAAACTCGTTTTTTAGAATTCTGAAGGAAATCATAGATTCCGGTCACATTATTTGAACTAGCACTGCCATGATTTCTTTCACAAGTCCCAAAACTTGATTAAGCTTGTCTTTTTCAATTTACAAATCCATTCATGATAAAACTGATAATAAAATTTTCGTAAAACAGCTGTATCTACCTACTTATACCAAGTATAGACTGAACTGGCCAATACGTTCAACCAATAGTCTGAACATTGTAGCAAGATTTTTTTTAGCAGAAAATCCCTCGTACTTGAAAACGTTAAGGGATACATTCTACAAAATTTCAACATTGAACACTCGGGTTTATTATTATCGGGTGGGAAGAGAAAACTAAGCATTATTGCAGGTGTTTACCATCACTCACCATTATCGTCAGGCAGAAAAATCAAACTCAGTTTTGTCGTACGTGTTGATTAGTACAGTCTGTCTCAAAATAAATTTTAATAATGAATTTTACCGTATTAAAGAATTCTTGTCAAGTATAAATTACGTTGTATAGAGACTTTTTGAATGGCATAAAATTTATTTTTAGATTCTAAAATTTTGCGACATACCATATGGTACTGAGTGACACACCACTGCGTTGCGATACACCGGGTTGGGAATCACTGAGTTAATTCAACAGTCAAAAAAGTGTTTTTTAGCAAAAAATGTTTTATAATTCCTATCTATTAAAATGTAAACAAATCAAAATTTAAAAATGATAAATATACTTTACAGTAAACCATCTATATCAAAATGTATTAGCTAGCTATTAACTAAATGTACACTGTAATGAACTAGAGTCTAGAGGAGACAATTGTTGTTAATAGATTTCATCGGTGATATCCGACGTAAGATGACGACTCAAGATATATACACCCACACAACCCCACCTTCACACACGTATATAAACACACAAAATTAACTGAGAAAATTCTTATAGTAACGGTGGCATACGTAAGAACGACTTGAGTGTTTTAGTATGCACAAATACGCTACTGTTTAATATTATCACCGGATTCTAGTAACTGAAATTACTGCAGCAAGTTTTCTAACTGACATTACTTATTTATTTAGATAATATCTTTTTTCCAGTAAACAGCTATAAGGTGAACCTGTATCTAAGTATGTATTCGAACGCGCGCACATGCATACACACGTTTAATATTTGCTCATAAAGCAACTACGTTTAATTTACGTTTGTATTATTAAAAAAACCGCCAAGAATGTGTGTGTGTATATATATATATATATATATATATATATATATATGAAGTACAAATAAATAAAATAAAGTTTGTTTATTAACTTAAGTATTTTATCTAAGACTTTTTAATGTTAATATGAATATAATGATTTAAATTATTTAATAACAACCGAAATAGACAAAACTGATAACATCAAATAATATAATATCACTCATTATACAAAACGTTTAATTGGAATAAAATTATTGCGAATACAGACAAGAACCGTTTACTAAATGAAAACTTAAAGTATTTAATCCTCATTATGATTCATAGATAGTCATCAGAAAGTTATTTATAAAAAAAATACAAAAATACAAAAACGAAACAAATGAATAAGAAAGAAAATATCCGTAGTTATAATTCCATCTCTGCATAATTCTCGAGTGAACTTCTATTTATAGTAATGTATAAAGCTATATAAAAAAAGTGAAAGTAGTAAATTAAAGAATTTATAAATATTTTTGTAAACTTAAAAAAAAATATGAATTACGAAAAAAATTAATTTATGATAACGTTTTAACAATTTAAATTAAAATGAATATTTAATATCAATTATGTTCCGTAACGTTTTAGAACCCGATTGTTCTGGATGATTATTATGTACTCTTGTGGCTTAATTTTATATTGGCAAATATAGACAGTAACTTAAAAATAAGTTTCCCTTACACGAAGATTTAAATTTCGTATTATTCTATAACAAGTGGGAAATCACGTTTATTAAATTTGTAATAATCGTCTAATATAATTACTATTAATTTATTATTACATTGATTTTTACTTCCTTGTACGAAATAAAAGAAATATTGTAACCGCGAAAAATTTTGGTTTTCAGATTTCAACGGAACTACCTATTTTGATCATCTATGAATCCATTTTGACTAATTTCGGAGTGACGTCTGTACGTACGTATGTATGTATGTACGTACGTATCTCAAATAACTCAAACACGATTAATCGTAGAATGTTGAAATTTTCGATATAGGACTGTTGTAACATCTAGTTGTGCACCTCCCCTTTTGATTGCAATTGACAGAACCAAAAGCGTCTAAAAAAGCCCAAAATCAAAAAGAAATCAGATTTTTTACTTTTTCTTAAGTGCAGTAATAAGCCCTCATTAAGAGATTTTCAACGATATATCATAAGTGGTACTTATTTTCGTTGGTTCCAAAATTATAGCCAAAAATAATTTTAATTACTGAAATATTTGAATCTTGAATGGCACATCGGTTCGTACCTGACTTCATTTCAACTTTATTTTTTTATTTAAATAAATTGATTTATTAACAATTATAACCCTCTGATTGTAAAAAAAAACTTTTACAATAAAAAATAATTAAATAATAGCAATAAAAAAAAATGACAAAAATCAGAAATTATTAGTGAAATAAAATTTTATGTACTTTTAAAAATGTGAATATGTAATTTAATACACGTACAAGAAAGTCATGTGATGCCCACATCAGATTTTTGTATTTGTATTGATAATAAAGCTGTTTAATTATTTAAAAAAAACTTTTGTATTCTCCGTTACCAAAACTTCAAAAATTTGCATAACTAAATTTCTGTAACTATTATTTTTTACTCTACAATTTAAAGATAATATAAATATAAAATATATAACATGGCCCTTTGGTATGACTACACAATAAATGATTTAAATTCAAAAACCCACTTATCAACAATCTGTTAATGCGTCCTAGCGCTTTCAGAAATGAATTCCATCTTCAGGATCTTAAATTTTTATTTTTACTAATTTATTTATTTTATTAACTATAACTACAAGTTGAATATTGATTAAAATTCACAGATTATGAATTAAAATACATTGGTAAGACCAATCGGTCATTTCTAATTAGAATATGAGAACATATCAATGGTATAAAAAAAAGGTTAAATAGAAAAATCTAATTTCGTTAAGTATATTATAAATAACAACCGTAATTATAACCCAGATAATTTTAAGACATTCTTAATTTCTCAAATAATTATCAATGACTTAGAAAAGTACCAGATATATCTTAATAGTGATTTGATGAAACAAGATTTGAAAATAATATATTATATAAACAAGTACTAAACAATAACTATAGTGAGTTGAACTTTTCGTTCCCCTCCCATTTTACCATAACAGTGGAGAAATACATTATGACATGATGTTAAGTCGACGCAATTTTAACTCATGACGACCACTTTTGTATATTTTATGCACTTTACATAACAATTCTACTCATGACGACTAAGTTAACAAAAAAAAAATAAAAAGTAGAAATTTAAGTTCCTGAAGATGAATTCATTTCCGTAAGCGCTAGGATGCATTAAAAGATTATTGTTAAGTGGGTTTTATATTTTAATTACTTATTTATTGTATAATCATACCAACGGGCCATGTTTGATAAAATGATGAAAGATAATATTTTAAAATGACATAGCAATTTAGAATTTGGTAATCTCTAAAATTTGGTAAATTTCTTGAAATTTTTTAATACGATTTCCAAAAATATAAATTTATTTTGATATCGAGATTATTTTGCTACCCGCAAGGTTATAAATGAGTTAAGTAAATTATTAAATTTAAAATTGTATCAGTGTTTAACACAGCTTTTCTTTCCTTCTAAAAAACATTTATGAAAAAGATTATAAATAATAATTAATTAATAATAAATAAACAACCATTATTATGTCAAGGATGAATTCATATCTGTAAATAAAAATGAGATTTAATAATTTAATAGCAGTACAGGTAATTGCCATAATGAAACAATAAACCCGAAAATTATCATAAAAGTAACATTGGCAACTTTATAGTTTATGTTATTGCTTGATAGTTATATCCACAACGAATAATGTTATTTATTTTATAATATTATATTAGCTTTTTTAAGCATTTAAAACAATACATTTTTTTTTTTCTATAGAAAAAAGTATAGTTCAGCAGGTATAAAAATAGCCCGTATAGATGGACCATTTTTATAATCTGTATATATAAACAGATCCAAAGATTTGAGTCAAATTAATCGGGTTTTTGAGTTACGAGGCAAAACTGTTTTAAAATAATAGTAAATATCCCCCACTCATAAATCTGTTCTACTTAAATCATTGAAATTTTAAGTGACTTAATAAGTATGCTTACTATTTATTATTAAAACACAAATTTCTAAAATCTGTAACAAGTCAAAAGTTAAAAATTGCGAAAACGTCTATATTTAAATTCTATCCAAAATTAAATGCCATCATAAAATTTTATGCTCCATAAAATTTTATGAAATATTTTCGAAAATTTTATGTTGAGCTAAAGATATTAATCAGCGTATAGGTTAACACATTAATGTACATGCATGCTACATCTTCCGGAAATTTCTATACCTTTGTTTTCGTTTTTCTTGGACAATGAAGTTTTGAACCATACTAATTTTCAATCACCACGATACCCAATATGTTGGCCGATCAGTGTATTTTCCATTTATATCTATGCTTTTTTAACACTACTAAAGCTAAATTTTTGAAAGTAAAAATTATTTGGATAGTGAAGAAGATATTCACGGAAGTTATGTAAGGGACCTGCCTCAGGACGGATTATAATAATGAATGTAAAACAATGTATGCTGTAGTAAATAATTACTTAATTATTACTTACCATAACAAACACGAATAGAATTTTATACTTGTGAAACAAAGTAAATTTAAATGATATCTAAGATATTTCTATTAATTTATAATTAATTGTTTGATAAAGATTAATCGTAAAATGTTATTATAAATAAACAGATATAATAAGCAATAAAAACTAATATAATAACAATAATTATTGTTAATTGAAATTTATAATATACAATAATGTTTACGTTACGTTAATACTACGCAAAGTATGCAAACCATTAACAAAATTGTTTTATATCAATATAACATTTAATTAAGTAGATATTTATATTATTATTATTATTAATAATAATAATAAAATAAGGATAAATAAAATATAGTGAAAAAGATGTATTAAGGAAGAATATAAATTAAAAGGAAATGTTTGATTTCGATATATATGAAGAAAGTAAACATTTTAAGAAATATAACGAAAAAAATTAATAAGTACCAAAATTAGCAAAATTGTATAATAAAATAAAAATATTAAATAGAAAATTATTTTACTGTTATAACAGAAAAATCGTTTAATTAAAAAAAAAGATTATAAATTAAAAAAAAAAAAAATGTTCTCTTACATCTTACTTCTATCGCTGTTAACTGTTCGTATAATAAATATACTAAGGATTGTTAAGCATGCGAAATTCATATCTTAGCTTCTTATCTTTTACACAAATCTTTAATGATTCTTAGCCTTTCCTTATTTTCGTACAATCGCTTTGAAAAGACCATTAAAAACGATGGTGGGTATACGTGAACATTTTCGTTTGATACAATAAAAATTTAAACTGGCAATTCCAGAATCTTGATAATAACTCTTTTATCAGTCATACGATTAAATCATCCGAATTCATAAGTAACCTTTCTTTAACCCTTATATCAAAGCTATAATACAGCAGCGAAAAAAATTAATCCGAACACAGATTTAAAAAAAAAATTGATTTTTTAAAGGAAATATTTAATAGTTAAACATGTTCAAGTAATAGTTTATGTGTCCTTTGTTTTTGATTATCTCATTAATACTCTTTGGCATTGATTCCACTAAGGTAGAACAATGATTTTTGATCTCTTGATCTCAAAAGCAAACCTGTATCGCTGAACTATAAGGTCAGTTTTTATGCTGCAATTCATTTTCCCAAGTCTTCTTTTCAGTATGGCCCATAAATTTTCAATGGGATTTAGGTCGGTGGAGTTCCCTGGCCACAAAAGCATTCAATTTGTTTGGTTTTCGAAGAACTCTTTTGCTTTCTTTGACGTGTGACATGGAGCAAGTTACTGTTGAAAAATAAGTTCTGGGTTCTTCTGCAAAAGTGGGACTATTTTTCTTTGACATATGTTAATGTATCGGTCTGATTTCATCATCCCATCCTTAGCATAAGTGCTCCTGACCCTTTATGTGTAAAACATCCCCAAAACATCTTTTTAGCTGGGTATTTGGGAACATGTTGCAGGTGTGCTGGCGAAGTAGTCTTCTCATATGCTGACTTACGAATGTAAGTTACACTTTCCCCTTGGACAAAGAATGAGTGTCGTTTGAAAAAATAACTTTTTTCCACATCTCAATAGTATATTCTTTATCTTCCATTGCTCATTGTGAAGTCTTTTTGTCTTCATTATCTGCGTCAGTAACTGCTTCTTTTTAGGTTTCCGAGGAATCCTTCCCGCCGCCAACAATGTTCTACGAACTGTCATATCAGAAATGTTAGTCCCGTTAGTTCTCAAGTCCCTATGAAGATCAACAACTGACAATTGCGGATTAATTTTGCTTTTTCTTCTTAGTAATCGATCCTGTGTAGGCCTTGTTTTTTTTGTCCGTCCGTATTTCCCTTTTCTCTTTGGAGAGACGGAATCTGTTTCTCAAAATCTTTTCAAAATTTCATTTACAGTACCTAACCTCTCACTACACTCACTGACAATTTGCCTTTGAGTCATTTGTGTGTGTTGGGACTGAGCAACAATTTTTGACCGCTTTCGTTGAGTTACATCCATTGTATTAACTAGAAACAAAGTACAAACTTATAAAAGAAATTCACAAGGTTACAAAAAAATTAATTGACAATGAATTATTAAAACACAAAAACCACTAATTCTGTTTGTATATGAACAACATAACCTGAAACACCAAACAGCAAGCAGTCTACCACAGAATTAAAATTCTCTACAAGAGAACAAAAATTCCCTTTGTTCGGATTAATTTGTTCACAACTGTACAGTACGTTCAAAGCTACAGTACAGTACAGCTCAGAAAGTTGCTGTGCACTGAAATTATGGAAGTGAGGTGACGAAACTTTCTTATCGCTTTGTATTTTCATTATTATATAGAAACGGATATTATAATAATTGGAATAGTTCATAAAAGGTGTTGAAAATGATCTCCTCCAACTTCAATTCTGCGCACGTTTCAATTCGTTTTCAAACACTTTAACCAGCTAATGCGCTGAAATGTCTCGTACCTGTACCGTTACTGCAGCTTTTAGTTGATCAATCGTGTGTGGTCTGTTGCGATACATTGATATCAAGCAACTTCTATTCGTTTAATTTAGGTGGTCTTACTCTTTGATCAGCGTCTTCAACAGAGCCTGTTGCCTGAACTTTTATGCCGTTCATGCATGGGAAGAGGCTCTTGAAAAGAAAAGGAATGTAGCTAAAATATCCTCGCTTCAAAGACGTACTGCATTGAACATTGAGGTCGCATACCGCACGGTTTCGCGAAATTGTATTGAGATCATCTCCGGGATTCCACCAGTGTGGCTGCGTGCATAGATGCTCCGGCGGGTTTATTTTGGTATGACTAAGACCGAGGCTAAGGACTTACTTCTGGCCGAGTGACAGGAGGTCTAGAACATCTCACCTACTGGTGGATGGACACGTGAATTAATTCCGAGAATAGATGTATGGGTGCAGAGAGGACTGGGTGAGGTAAGTTTCTATATCACGCATTTCCTTTCTGGACATGGCGAGTTTGAAGCCTACCTGCATCCATTTGGCAGGACAGCGTCTCCTCTATGCAGATACTGCGATCTTGAATATAATGTTGAGCACACCATCTACCAATGCCAGCGGTGAGATGTGGTCAGACAAGGTGTCGGGTTAAGCTAGCTTTCTCCCCAAGAAAATGATATATATGTTGAAGGATGAGCGGAATGTGACATGGTAGTACACCTAGCAACAAGTATCGTGAAAACTAAAGCGAGAGAATCTAGAGAATGAGATAAAGCCTGATTTAGGACCCAGATCAGTAAGAGGACTGAAGATTACCCAGTAAAGAATCAGAGTTGCATATAAAAGACCTGAGACTCAGGCAAAGAATGTGACCTGCGGGTAAAGGGGCGGACAGCTCCCTGTGGAGCCGTCGTGCGTCTGCACTTGTGCGGATGGGCGGCGGTGATGAAACACGGAAACTCTGGACCCTTGGACCCTAAAGGCATCTTCTGGGACCGCGCAATGTTTAACTGCAGGACCGGTCCCGGAGAGGAAGAAACAGTGTGATAGGAGTTTTAGTCGGTAGGGTGCGAGTACACATAGGCTCTTAATAACATCTAGCCAAACTTGTGCAAGTTCGACACTTCCCCATTTAAAAAAATAAATATTAGATATGATGCCATGATAAACTGTTGTTTTAATATAATAAATGAATTGCGATATAATAATTAATTAATTTAAAATTCTCTATAGTTTAATATTCTCGATAAGTTTCAAGCTTAATAACACCCTTATAATAAAAATAAAATTTCCGGGTTTTACCCACAATTAGGTTCTAATTAAACAATATGAATTTTATAAGATCACTAAGATATTTGTTCAAAAACTAAAAAGAAAATTAAAATGCAATCTTTTTAAGTAATTTTTGATCCAATGATCTTGTGAACAAAAATAAATTCTATTATATGCCTTGTTGACTAACTGTTTTCATTTTTCTCATTCGGTTTAAGCGTCGTTGAAAGTTTTTCAAGTAATCAACCACTTGGTTGATTTCAGTGAAAATGATTAATTATATAATAAATAATAAAATACAGTACGCATTTTTTTTTGTTTTAGTATGTTAGATAAGAAAACTTTAAAAATAATTTACGATGAAGTGAAATCTGAAATGGTTTTTGTGTTTTATTTTAGTAAGTGCAGCAAAGAGAAAAAAAAATGAAAAAAACAAGAAAAAGTGTAGCCTTTGAGAAAGTAATAAAAAATATTGCTTCTCATTTAAGTCCGGAATATAATATAGCTGCAAAAGGTGATTTAATTTTAATAGAACTTTAAATGATTAAGTAAAATAAAAAAATAAAAATATTTTTTTAATGATAAAAATTAAGTGTTAGTGCGCCAAACCCCCTCGCTAAAAAAAAACAAAAAAAAGCATATATAATTTTTAGAGATAGGAAATACATTTTAAGAAAACTTTTTCTAAAAAAATTCATATCACGCTTACAAATTTGCTTACGTAAAGTTTTCTCTAAATCTAACACCCAAAGAGGTAAAAGACACATAAAATTTTCAAAACCATTTTCTGCACTTTAGGTCAGGGGTTTATCGTTTAAAAAAATTATAGAGATATCTTGATAGGTCTATATAGGAAGTATAAACTTTTAAGAAATTTTTGAGAAATATATTAACCGAAGGGAGATAAAGCAAAAGAATAAAAAAAATATATTTTAATTTTAAGCGGTTGAAGTTGATTTTTTGAAGAAAAAAGAATTTATTATTTATATGTTCTATTTCTAGAATCATCTCCCCAAAATAGTGTCCTGGTGAAGTCAACCTGCATATCATTTAATAAAAGAAAAAAATTTCAACAACTTGTGGTCCGAAGGGTTATAAATGAAGTTTAAAATGTATTACTATTATTTTTATAAACATCGACAAAAATGATTTTTTTCTAGGAAGGTTCCATGGCTTTATAAGATAAATAAGGCAACTGTAAAAGGCGGATTATTTTATTAATGACTGTTCGATTATGCAGCTGACTGTTTCAGTTTGATTATTCATAATAAAGTATATTTCCAATCAATATATTTATTTAACTATTGCTTAGGTAAAGCCTACTTTTTTGAACAACTTCGCATAATTTAATCGTATTTTTGAGGAAATATTTATGTTCAAGAACCAAAAAATATTGAATGTCACTGAATAAATTATTTGATTATAGGTATAACATATTATTATATTACCATTGAGGAATAGTATGAATGGATCTCCATAGAGGAATGGTAGCGTCTCTATATTTCTTCCGGAAGTTCTGGGTTTGATTTCCTGTTGGAAATTATAATATTTAAAAACTAAAACTATCATTATCATTCATCATAGTAGCCTATTCTGGAAGTCAGCCTATTATTACTGTATGAATAAAATTTAATTTTTAAAAAATTATTTTTTATTTTTTTTACTGATGAATTAACTCACCACAGAAGCTTGAAAACAAGCTCGTACGTGGAATATGAAAACTGAAATTTGTAGCGGATGAAAAATGCCATGCCTAACCCGTATTCAAACCTGAGACCTCCGGATGAATAACTGAGACGCTACCACTCTAAACACGTTACTAAATAAATAAAATTGTACTAGTATATAGCAATGTAAAATATTTTTGAAAAGTATCACTTTACATTTGTCTCTTGATATTGTATTTTTTTAATTTTATGTATTTTTTTAATAAATTATATAAAGCAATAAAAATCATATCTTTTTTTATACCAACAAATAAAATGCAGTCTAATTTAAAATTATTATAATATTCAAATAAAAGATTTATTTATTGTTATAAAATAAAAATATTACGAAACTATTATAAATGTAAATTTCCTTTTATTTTTAAATATTACTCGAGTAAAATGTAAAAAATAATAATAAATAAATGAATAAAAATGTTAATAAACATCTGATACTATCATCAAAGGGAAGAACCACTTAGAGGAGCTAAAGAATTCATAGGAAGACCTTCATTTAAATTCTTCGATGAATACCTAAATTCTTTAAATTTTAGTTTGATTAGTATCAAAAGTTAATCTAATACGGTGTCTGCATGTTCAAAAAGATAACGATTTAGTAAAGTGTTATTTAAAAAAAAAAAGTAAAAAAACAAGAAAGAATTTTGCATCTTCCACTCATTTATTTTATTAGATACTTCACTGTAATTTCAATTATTAAAACAATAAATAAATAAATAGAAAGGTTAAAGGCTTGTAAGTTGTATTTTTCTGATAGTATAATAAAAAGTAAATCGGTTTACATGCTTTTACAAAAAATTAAACAAGGAAAGTACATCCATAAATTAAGAATTATACATTTTTATTATTTGGTAATGAATACCAACCAATTACAAATCATATGAATAAACATTTCCTCATCAAAATGCCACCTAGTTTAATGAACTTATTCACTTTCTAATACATCTTCAGTTATCTGATAAAAAAATGTCAATGATGTTGCTGAACTGCCTCATTATTTGCATAGAAGTTAACTCCTTTCTTAATGATGAAGTTGAAGACTATTTTTACACTTATTTAGTTATATAAAAACGGGATGTTTTTTAAACGTATCAACATTAAGTTTAAGTATTTACAGACATTAAAGAATTATAATAAATAATATGGGTGCGAGTTTGGTTATGCTGCGGAAGCAGGTAGGACGTCTGGGTGCTCCGTCGGCTTAAAGACCGTTATGCATAATGGACTGTTTAACCAAATTATTGGAGAGAATGCTTCTGCGGAGATTGAATGAAGGAGTGGAGGCCTCTAGAGGGCTGCATGCAGATCAGTATGGCTTCCGAGTTGGACGCTCAGCGCTGGACGCCGTTGGGAGAGTTCTGAGCATTGTGAGGCCAGCGGTTGCAGGGACATGGCGGAACAGAAGAATTGGGGCAGTTATGTTCCTGGATATTCTAAATGCCTCTAACGAAGTTCCGTGGCAAGTGATGTTTCGCGAATTACGGGGCAGGCAAATCCCGCCGTATCTAAGGAGAGTCATACAGGAGTATTTCAGAGACAGGTACGTGATCAGAAGTTCTGAGGAGGGAAAATAAATATAATAAATCTCTGTCGAAAGGGGTGTCCCTCAGGGATCAGTTTTGGGTCCAGCTTAGAGAAACATAGCATTCGATGGAATATTACGACAGGGGTCACACCAGTGGCGTTTGCAGGCGACCTGGGGTTGATATTAGCAGTATAACTGAAGACTTTATGGCTGTGGGAGAAGAGGCAGTGGATTTGGTGAAGGGATGGCTAAACACTAATGGACTTAGGATGACAGATGATAAAGTGCAGGTGGTTGTCATGACTGGACTCCAGAGATTGAGTCCCATTCGATTCCGGGTGGGTGAAACGTTTGTGTACCCCGGGCTAACCCCCCAAGTATCTGGGGATTTGGATGGATAGGCACAGGTCTTTCTCCATACATGTTGAGGAAGCTGTCAGAAAGGGCGAGCGGGTTGTCCAAGCCCTGACAAGGTTGATGACCAAAGTGGGTGGTCCCAGGACAGGGAAGAGGAGGCTACTGTCCAGTGGATACGCTTCAGTAGTGCTCTATGGGGCGTCAGTTTGGGTTGGTGCTCTTGATAGGGCACGCAACAGGAAGAGGTTTTTGAGCCAACAACGACGGCTCAATGTGCGGGTTATCGCAGGGTACCGCACGATAGGTACAGAAGCGGCGTCAGTCATAGCTGGTGTGCCACCAATTGATCTGCAGGCCAGGATGAAACATTATATTGCTTCGGGGAATGAGAGGAAAGTAACTGTGGATGAGATGTTCAGAGTCTGGAACGATAGGTGGAATGCGACGGTGACTGAGCGGTGGACACACCGGCTCATCAGTGACGCCAGGAGCTGGGTAGAGGGAAGCACGGTGATACCAATTATGAGCTCATCCAGTTTCTATCTGGACAAGGGTGCTTCAACGATTACCTGTACCGTATGAGTAGGAGTACCACGAGATGCTGCTATGATTGTGGGGAGCAGATTACGGCAGAACACGTAGTGTTTTCATGCACGAGGTGGAGAGACTTGAGGGCTGCCATGATGAGCCACGGCGCAGTAAATGTGGATAATGTAATAAGTGTGATGTTGGCTGACAGAGATGTTTGGACGAGAGTGACGAGTGCGGTGTCAGCCATAATTAGAAATAAGGCAGTGGTGGAGAGGGGCAGGCAGACTGGAAGACTGCAGCTAACCTGCGGCGGAGAGACCGATGCCTGACAGCTATATGCGGCCAGCCTTAGGGAGTGGGCAGCGGGGTTCCACAGATTCGTCGTTCGCCGATGATCCCCTGGGGACGTCGCTCTGGCTATTCTAATTCGGTGACAAAAGCGCCCGGGTGGTTGCGCAGGGGCTGTGTATATACCTTGTGGATTAGGTCTGTCCCCTGCGTGACTAGAGGGGGAGGATTTTAGTGGGTGAGAGCCTCGCACTTGCGGTCAGAGCGGGCCTGGCGGCAGCTGGCAGAATTTTTTCCTCCTTCTACGGAAAACAAAAAAATAAATAAAAAAGACATTAAATAATTAAAAAAACGCATGTTTTACCCGACAGTTGAACTAATTACTTCTATGTACGAAATAAAGGAAGAATTGTGATCGCAAAAAATCTCGGGTTTTTATTTCAACGGAAATATTCATTTTCACCATCCCTGAATCCATTTTCGGCGTGACGTCTGTACCTAGTATGTATCTCGCATAATTAAAAAACGATTAGCCGTAGAATGTTGAAATCATGGATTTAGGACTTTGGTAAAATTTATTGTGCATCTCCCCTTTGGATTGCAATCGACTAAACCAAAAGTGTCCAAAAAAAGCCCAAAATCCCCCAAAATTTGAATTTTGAATTTTTTCTTTACTGCAGTAATAAGCTCACAATAAGAGCTTTTCAACGGTATATCTTGAGTGGTACTTATTTTCATTGGTTTCAGAGTTATAACCAAATAAAACTTTATTTAATGAAATATTATTTGGATCATACAAGGAGAAGGGACATAAGTTCGAATCCGACTTCATATAAATATATTTTTTAACTTTTTTTTTTAATTTAAATATATTGATTTATTAGTAATGAATTGACTCTAAAAAAAATTACAATAAATAATAATTCAATAATAACAATGAATGAAATGAAAAAATATCAGAAGTTATCAATGAAATAAAATTATATGTTTAATTTACTAATCATTTGGCACCATTGGTATTAATACAATTGCATAAGTAAGTAAATAAATAAGTAAGTAAGTAAATTATTGGTAAGTTTCCACTTACTAATAATTTAAAAAGTGTATATCCTAGTACTTTCGGAGTTGTTACTCCATCTTCAGGAATTTTCTAAAACATGTAAATTTAAATTCAAATGAATAATCGATTTTAAATTAAACTGTTATGTTCATAATAGTCGGTCGTCAAGAATAAAATTAATTCGTACGTCAATAAACAAACATCTTACAAACATGACGTTACTGTCTTATTGACGTGCGAATTAATTTTATTCTTTACGACCAACTATCCCTTGGTCCAAAAGTGTTATAAAAATGTGGGCAGAAGATGTATATACTTCGTGTATTGGTATATATAATGAGTAACATCTCCCGAATGGCTTAACAACAATTTTTCAAAAATGGCTCGTAAAATTTGCATATTTGGGGTATATATGGCATTAAATTTTAACTATATTAGTGTTCGCATTCTTTTATGTTTTTCATATTTTGTATAGTGGTCGCAGATAACTGAGCTTTATAAGATGAAAGTACTTACTGATCTACTTAAAATTCATAAGTTTTAAATCGACGGAATTCAGGGGCAGAAGGATGCTCCCATTATTTCTATATAATTATTCAGCTATATATACTTATATTTTTTTTTCTGGGTGTATATATATATACATACATCCCAGCTTTGGCTTGAATTTCGACCACCTCGTTTAGTGGGACGACACGGTATTTACATATATATATATATTTTTTTTTTTAATAATGAACTATATTTTATTTAGACTTGGCCAAATCGGGTCCTACTCTTCACTACTGTACATTACTCAATGTGACTGAGTGAATTTTATCCAAAAATATTTATACGAATTTCATAAAAGGAAGTCTATTTATAGTAAAAAAAAAAAAAAACTTTGTTTTTTTGTAATAATACCATTTTGGAGAATAAATTAATAAATAATTTTTTTTATGGTAAAACGTTATTTTCATCAAAGTTTGGTGATGTCATAGTTTTTTTTTTTAAATCTGTAGTTTCCCCGCCATCAGTAGCCGGACACACAATTAATTAATCATAAAATCAGCCCCGCAGGGTTGCCTTCGCCTCAAACTGCCTCGGAAGGACCTCCGCCCAGGCAGCCGGGACTCAGTCTTTTTGCATGCCATGCCTCAAATGAGGAGTTTCAAAAAGTAAATTCCCCACCAGCACTCCGGTCTTGACGCCTCGCCTCTAATGGGGAACCCCAAAGGGATCCCCCACCGGGACTACGGTCTTACATTTCCTCAATGGCATCCCAAAGGAGATCCCCTTCCGATCATTGAAGGTGGAAGACCGAAGCCTCCCACCCCTCCCGGGTGGAGTTTTCCTTCAAAGACATCATGACGTTACTGTAAAGCAGATGGACCCGCTATGAATCCTCGACTTCCGGGCGCATGATCGTACAACTTGCTGGATATACATCGAAGCTCCTGCTTACAATCCTTATGTATATGGCCAGCCTTACCACACGTAAAAAAATTGGCCACTTCTATCTGCGCCATTACAGAACTTGGCCCTGTGGCCTGGTCTCCAGCATCTAAAGCAGAATTCGTCGGAGGCACACCGCGTCATCCGACAGGTCACCCACCCAATACGAACACGTCCATCAGACAGCAGTTTGTCTGCAAGGATGGGTGGCAAACTTAATGTTACTAATTGCGTCGAGCCGTAAGCCGGCCGCATTGATAAAACATCTACAGTGATCGACTCACCTGTTATTTTACGAATTTCCCTGAGAAACTCATCCTGCATCGTGAGAGTATCCACTGTTAAGGACGTGGACCCTGCTACCACCTCTTCCAGCCAGGAACGTAGTAGCACCCTCCACGTTTTCGGCGATATCTCTGCTGTTCGGCGGCACCAACATCGGTTCGCACCTGAAGATGACGATATCACAGTGAATAGTGAATAAGTGAATACTGAATAGTAATTAGTGAATGAAAAAAACAATTTTTTTCATAATTAAAATAATATAAAATAAATATTTTATTCTGATCGGTACGTAATAATATATTACGAGGATCACTACAGGAATGGATAGATAAGCTACCCATTAAGACTACCCAGATGAGCTATGGATAGCTCCCTTGATCAGTGGCTTAACTGATCAAGGGAAACTATTGTAAAATCTTGATCAAAACCCAATCTCAGAAAACACTTATTTGTACGCCTATTAAATTACACATACACATTTTTAAAAGTACATAAAATGTTATTTCATTAACAACTTCTGATTTTTTTTCATATTTTTTTTTATTTTATATTTATATATAATTATTTATTTTTTTTATTGTTATTATTGAATTATTATTTATTGTAGATTATTTTTTTAACAATCAGGGATTAATTAATAAATCAATATATTTAAATTTAAAAAAAAAATATTTTAAAAAATATTGCAAATCAGAAAAAGTTAAACAGGGAAAAATGTTGCAAACAAAGAAAAAATAAAAACATTAAGAGATGGTAAATATAAAGAGGAAGAAAACGTTAAGACCAGGGAAAGAATAAAATTATTAAGAAAGAAAATTTGAAAACTAGAGAACGTGTACACAAATTAAGATCAAAAGAATTATCTCAAACCAAAGAGCGAATAAATGATTGGCAACAAAAAACAAATAAACGAAATTATAATCAACTCCGACTTGGGGAGAATATTGTCCGACAATATCAGAGAAGTAATGAACTAAAAGATAAAAAGAATATTTTTCAATTTATTAATTGAAAATTGCAAGTTAGAATTGCATTATTTTTGGATTTCCTGGTTTAATTTCATTTATTTATTCTGGAATTTCTGTTTAATGTTATCTACATTAAAGTTAACTACCGAGTTACTGAAAAATAGATCCTCACAACAACAACATATACACTGAGACATACATGTCCCATCTTTAATATTAAATAATCAGATGTTTCACCAAATCTATAACACATATGTAATAATGCCTATTAAATTACATATACTCATTTTCAAAAGTACATAAAATATTATTTCACCAATAACTTCTGATTTTTTGTCATTTTTTTTTCTTTTATACAGTTACTATTGTAAGTTTTACAGTTACAAGTTTTATAGTGTTTTACAATTATTTATTGTAAGTTGTTTTTACAGTCACAGGTTAATAGTTATTACTAAATCAATATATTTAAATTTGAAAAAGTCGTTAAAATAAATTAAAAAAAAAAGTTAAAAAAGGAAAAAGAGATGAAGTTTGATTCGAACCGATGTGGGGCTTCCCATGTAAGATCCAAATATTTCATTATTCAAAATTTTATTTAGCTATAACTCTAGAACCAATGAAAATAAGTACCACTTATGATATATCATTGATAAACTCTCAATGAGGGGTTATTACCACATTTAAGAAAAAGTACAAAATCCAAATATTTTTGGATTTTGGGCTTTTTTGGACACTTTTGGTACAGTCGATTGCAATAAAAAGGGAAGCTGCAAAATTAGATGTTACAACAGTCCTATATCCAAAATTTAACATCCTACAGCTAATCGTTTTTGAGTTATGCGAGATACATTCGTACGTAAAGACGTCAGGCCGAAACTACTCAAAATGGAATCAGGGATGGTCAAAATGTACATTTCCACTGAAATCTGAAAACCGAGATTTTTCGCGACCACAATACTTCCTTTACTTCGTACAAGGAAGTAAAAAGTAGATGTTATTAAAATCCATATTGATTATTTAAAATACAAACACATGAAATAATGTTATAGCATCTTCATGGTACATTTTTTTTTTATATATTAATATTTAAAAAAACTACAAAAAATAATTCTTCATTTTAAATAATAGAAGAGACGAAAAAATAGAGGATTAACTTCTCTGGGTCACATGAACCGAACAGAGTCATAAACAAAAATTTTTCGATGAAATTTTAGTGTCTTATAAGTTCAAGTTTATTTATTAAACAAATTAAAGAAGATGTAGAAGAAGTATAATACATCAGAAAAAATTATTTTGTAAAAACATAAATTTAAAGAAACATTATAGTTCTTGTTATAGAAGAGAAAAATCAGAAATACTGGTGGTGTAAAGAGAGAAAAGAAAACCACAACAAAAAGATGAAAACAATATGGAAAAAAAGAAGGAAGAAATTGAAATATTTGCGTGGTCCTTAAAAGACAGATTCATGACAAAATTAAAAGGCGTATAATAAGACAATTTATATAATAAACGAACAAATTTGTTCAATTTAAAAATATAATCCAAGCAAGTTATGAAAATTACATGAAACAGTTACATCTATTTTATTGAATTAATGTCATGTTTACGTTTGGCGAAAAATAAATTTGATAGAAATATAAAAAAGCCAACTTTTGGAGAACTGGGGTTAAAATGGAGAATAGTAAATATACAAATTTATATTTAAATGTATGTTAGCCCACCGGACTAGTTTAGTAGTTAACTCGTCGTCGCAAATCAGCAATTTAACAGCTGATTTTCAAGGTCGAAGGTTCTGAGGTTTGAATCCTAATGAAATTATTAGATTTTATACGGATTTGATTACTAGACAGTGGATACCGGTTTATTTTCGTTGGCAAAGTTCAATTAACCACACTTGTCAGGAATGGTCGGCCATAGTCTGTACAAGCCTACACCTCATTTACATGTCATAAATATCATGGTCATCTCACTGGATCATTGAGGAGAGGAGTTGCTTGCTGTTTACTTGTTCAACAGAATGTAACATACACATTAGAAAAAAATGTACGTTAATTAATTCGTTCTTAGAATTATTTTACAAATTTTAGTAAGCTTGTAAATCAAAATTCCAAAAAAATTCCTAGAACAAAAAGAAATTGTTAATTGAATAAATCATTCGATATTGAAGGAAAATGAAAAACGTTTGTGCTTTTGTCTAAAATCAAGTCGTCTCAGTTGTGAGTCAGCCTTGTTAATTAAACGTCAACGATTATATTAAGCATATTACATGAGCAATCAAACCCATGTAACAATAAATTATGTCAACCTGGATTTGAACCCGAGATCTGTAGTATTTTACAGTAACTAATCCACTAATCCATCAATGACTATGCCAACAACTAGCACAACCAGATTAGTAAATTTTAGAGTAATTCTAACGATTATAGGAAAATCAAGCTGCACCAGGGAGTGAAATCTCTTATGTTTATGGAAAAAATATCGATTTTTTTATCGTTTTTTATATCTTTAGATGGTTTAGTAATTCCCACTAAATTAAGAAACTGCATAAAAATTATAATAAAAAATACAGCCAGTTTATGCATTAATTACTAAGTAATTGGTGTAAAATGAATGTTCTGTTAAGCAGTACGGAGTTGAGCAGAACGGAACGTGCCGCGATATATTCACAGAGTACGTTATTACCCATTAAGGTCCAATTTCATAGCTTCTAACCTTTGACATTGGAATACATCGCTTCCCATGCTACAATCCTCCATCTCATCCCTTTCTCGGCTATAGTACACATTTCTTATCTCGGTTCTCTTTTGTATACGCTCTTTATAAATTTAGTTACACTCCACAAAATATACCTAGTATTTTAACGGTACTGTTACCATTCGTTTTATCGTAAGAAATTTTAACGGCTGAAACGGTTCAGTTCAAATAATCTCTCATAAAAATTTACTGTGATTTTTATCAATTCTGGAATTTTTTTTGTTTTAAAATTTAAAGTAGAATACTGCTCGATACTTCATAAAAAAATAATTGAAAAATTATGAGTATTACTAACATTTTTTTGTAAAATGTAAAAGAATAAGAATAAAAAAATGTGATCGCTGAATGTTAAAAAGTAAATATTTTCCTCTAATGGAAATAGATGTTGAATATCCACAAAAATTTAGTATAAAAATATAATAAGAATAAAATATAATGGAATCAAAAATAGAAAACCTCACAAAACTGCTTATATAACTTATACATAATAAGAATTATGTGATGATAAATTTACGTAAAATGAACTTTACAAACAACTTTAATAAACATGCAGATAAAGATAAAAAAATAAAAATACAATATTATACAGGGTCATTCACGGGAACCGGATGTTTTTAAAATAATCATAAAAAATTTAATATTTACTTTAAAAAGTTTTATTGGTAATGAAACACTTGTTAAATCAAAGCATTTGTTACTTACTCATGAACGAAAAATTATATCCGGCAAGTGATATCCATTTTGGGCAATACATTGTTGTAGCCTTTCACGGTAACTGGCCTCAATTCTTTGCAGCATCTCTACATTAATCTTAGTGACGTGATGACGAATTGCGATCTTTAGGTCCTCCAATGTACGCGGTTTATTGCCGTACACACGCGATTTCAGAAACCCCCACAGAAAAAAATCCCAACTACTCAAGTCGGGTAACCGAGGGGGCCAAGGAATGTCGCCGAATCTGGAAACGATCCGTCCCGGAAACAAGTTACGCCATCGTTGCCCTCGCTGTGTGCGCTATAGCTCCATCTTGCTGGAATAACACATTTTGAAAATCGATTCCACGGTTTCGTAACTCAGGGATGAAAAATGTATTCAACATCGCAATGTAACAATCAGCTGTTACAGTTACGGCAGCGTCATTTTCTTCAAAATAATATGGTCCAATAACACCAACCTTTCCTATTGCACACCAGACAGTCACCTTTGGGCTATGAAGTGGTCTCTCGTGAAGCTGATGTGGGTTTCTTTCTGCACAATACGGGCAATTCTGTTTGTTGACGAAGCCATTCAGATGAAAATGGGCTTCGTCACACATTAACAATAACAAATTTTCATTTTCTTCAAAAATGGTAAGCATTTGTCGACAAAATTGTAATCGCTGCGTGAAATCTTGCTCGTCCAAGATGGAAATGCAGGTCTGTATGCAGAATTCGTCTTACCGTACTTGTGCTCATTTGAAACGCTGCTGAATGCCTCTGAATAGAGAGGCATGGGCTTCTGACAATGGCTTCCCTTACTCGTTCGATGTTCTCCGCAGTGCTAGCAGTTCGTCGGGGACTCGGTGGTTTTTTCTTCAATATTGAACCGCTTGTTCGAAGGTTGTTTACCCATCGCCAACATTGTGTTACGAGAAGGGACACTTGCATTACGATGGATATTAAACTGACGGCGGAAATCTCACTGAACAGCAGTTACGGATTCGTCATTTCGCACAAAACTGTCATACGCGTACAGGCGTTGGTCTAGCGTCCATGGCTCCATCTCAACGACTAAAATGTAAATGCTATGAACAAAGGAAACGTCAGACACCAGCCACGTGTCCCTCCCACCACGAACGCCCGAGTACAACCCACTTCAAAAACATCCGGTTCCCGTAAATGACCCTGTATAAATCATTTTCTTTTTGAGCAGAATAATAATACCTAAAACAATATCAGAAAAACCAATAATAGTATAACAAACATAACAATGGTTGAACAAGAAAAAACTAACAATCAACATAAAAAAAAATGTATTTACCGAGGGAAAATGTTTATTATAACTACTCATCATGTCTTCTGTATTTTTTAATTGGCAGAAAAATTTCATAATTACTTAAAAAATTACGTTTCTTTTTGTAAGAGTATGCATTTAAATTTTATTCATTTATAGCTTTAATATTATAGTGATTAGAAATAACTTGGTTTGACCGGGGAAACCGATAGGTCATAGTGAAATATAAATATGGATTAGTTGTCAGCAGATCCGTATGATGTTGACGAGATATCGTGATGCGGGAGTTGTTTAAAGACCTCTCAGAAACGTGGCTCTCTGGCGTCCTCAAGCAGGGATCCCAGAGAATTTCGCAAGAAGCTTATTAGAGACAATATTGATATAAATTTTGCCGAGGACCAAGAAAACGATACAAAAGGTGATGTTATGGACTTTCAACAGTGTTCCTTTCCATGGTAGACTGTGTCTGTACCTCGTAAATCTAGGGTGCCACAAATCATGAACAATACATCTGATGTCTTTAGTCGAATAGATTTGATAACCTCCCAATGTAAGATATTAATGTCATATTATTATCAGACCCCCGCCTGTATGGGATCACTGATGTAATACGACTATATGAACAGCTTGAAACGGTAGAAGGTAAGTCTGGCTACAGAATGCGACTGGTCAGTGGGAAGCAACTTCGTGTTATCTCAAAGGATGTTGAGGTACACAAGAAAATTATAGACTTGGTTCGTGTGAATTCTGCTACTTATAATATATTATAACTGTCTTAATATTTAATTCTTCATTGTCCGCATTTCTGTTATTCTTTGTTACTTCTACTTTAGTCTTCTTTTTCATTT
Source organism: Lycorma delicatula (assembly GCF_047948215.1). Lineage (NCBI taxonomy): Eukaryota > Metazoa > Arthropoda > Insecta > Hemiptera > Fulgoridae > Lycorma > Lycorma delicatula. Next base: position 35,085,461 of record NC_134460.1, on the reverse strand, counting down.
TAAAACTGAATTTCGTTTCTAGTAATAAACCTACATCATTTAAAATATCGTCTAACTTATATTTATTTATATAAAAATAAAAAATGTCGGCGAAGGAGTTCATAACTTTCTTGACTTTGCTTTTGTAAAATTTTTATTTCAAATAAGTAACAACTTTTTTTTAAATATTAATGATTTAATTATGTAGTATTCAGAGTATAATTACAAAACAGATCAGAACGTTTAGTAAAAAGGTTTGGATCCGATTTGACCCAGCTGATCTAACAACGTTTTTATTTTAAAATTATGCGTATTAAAAGTATAAACGAGAAAAAATAAAAATTGATCATAGATGGTCATATACCAAAAATTTGTTTCCATTTCCCTTCCTCGACATTTTTTTTTAAATTCAAAATATTTTTAAATTCTTAAAGTTGTGATCTCTTGCGACACCCTTAACTCATTTATAAAAAGTTCCATGTAGTCAATATAAAAAAACTAGAAACGTTAGATTTTCATCAATTGATTTCTTCTTTCATATTATACATACATAATTAGGAATTTATTTATAATTATATTAATTTAAACATAATTATGTAATAAAAATGAAGTTTAAATATTGCCTAATCTAGACTACAGTTTTAAATGATTTTGATATGTTTAAACTAGATTAATTATTTCTATTAGAGATTTTCGAAAGGAAATATCTATTTTTAATTTTTTTTTTAATTTTGGTTTAAAAAAATACTTATTTTATACTGTCTGTTTTTGATTTTTTTCAATTAATATTTCTTCTTATTTGTTTAAAAAAAGATACTTTATCTAGGTTTGATTTTAAGTAATTTTTTGTAAACAACGTAATCTTGTTTTCCAATTTACACGACTGGTATTTAATTGTGACGAGGAGTTAGCGTTTCGTAAAACTTTAGTATTAGAATTTTATTGTAACTTACATTTATTACTTATACTTGCTGATAAAAATATATATATTTTAAATATAATTCAGCAAACTAGAAAATGTGTGCAGAATGTTTTACATAAACGTTTATCACATTCTACAGATAATTTTATTGCACGTGGATATACTATCTATGAAAAACATATCCTATTATTTTTTATAATCAAAATATTTAAAATAACTCACTCTTTAAACTACATTGACATTTTAAAATATTACTAGGTTTACTGCAGTTGAGTTAATCTCAGAAAAAGAATCATATTTATATGAAAAAAATAATAAAAGAAATTAATATAAATCCACACAACTAAGTGTACCTACAACATAAAAATAAATACCATAGAAGTATAAGTTTTAAGAGGGTAATTTTTTTTTACGATTACTGTTCAACTATGGTAGCCAACAATGTCAACAGTAAAATGACGGTTTTCAATTTCTGTAAAGCGACATCATGAATTTAATACAGTACCGGTATGTTCCTTTAAAAACGGGAATCTTTCATTTCAATGGGAAGTTAACTTAAAAGATAGTAATGTAAGTGAACCGCACCCAAGAAGTAGGTCCATATTATTTGAATAAATCCGTGGTGTACCGCATATAAAGAACATTAAACGATGAACATAGGTCATAAAAAATCCAATAATAACAAATAAAAAGTAACGTATACATTTATAAAAATGAAAGAAAATAAGAAAAAGTTGGAGTAAACAAGATATCGCAGACCAATCTTTTAGAATATTTACTTTGAATAGTAAAAAAAAATTCAGAACACAGCTAACATCTTAAAAGATATAAATCCGTAAAAGTCGTAAAATAGCACCGAGAATTTTGATGTGGGTGGTTAATATAGTATGGAGTGGCGGTAGGAGCCAGCGACCTGTTTAATGAAGAAGACCGGTCATATCACATCATAAAAAAAAGGAATGAACTGTACCGATACCGGGTTATTATAAATAAGGAAAATAATCATAAGTCATTTATTACAGATGATGCAAAACAACGAAGAAAATGTGAAAATATAAAAGCGACCGAACATTCTTCTCTGATAGAATATACATTTTCTTGTGAAGTTTAAATGTTAAATATTTAATAAATTCTATTGGTTTTATTATTATTATTTTAATAAAACAATTTTGTAAAATTTAAAAAAATTTACATTTTTAAATTCATTAAAAATTAAAATGATAAATGTACATGCCCTTACTACTAAATACATGCCTTCTATAACTAAATAGTTACTGAAACCTAAAATTTGAGTTATAATTAAGGAATTTATCGTATGCTTAAAATAATGGGTAAATAGAGACTAAAAAATATTTGTCAACATTCGCTCTTTAGTAACTATATTAACATGTATCTAAGATGTAAATAACCTATTAAAGCGCTATAAATGTTAGAAAAGGTTGTTTAATTAACCTTAGAACAAGGAGAAGAAATTTTATGGTAAAAAAAAATATATAAATAAAAATTTACAAATACTAAAAAATATTCTAGAACCGTTAGGAAAGTTCTTCGCTTGACAGAAAAGACGTTAGATTTTTCAGAGCTTTTTTTTTCATTGTAGTCACCTTGCGATTTGATACATTTAAATCAACGACTTACGGCTTACGCGAGGACGGTTAATGTAGTAATATGGGGTCATTTAGTATAAGAATATGTAATTAGGTAGGGCTTGATACGAAGGCGAGTTAATCAATGGAAATATCTGTCAAGGCATTTGCATCGGTGGCATCCTGATGACAGAGGCCAAACTGATGACTGACAGATGTAATCAGGTTTGAGGGTCTGGAAGATAACTTCCGGTAATGACCATCAGGGCTAGGAACGGAGGAAATGATATGGCGACCGGAATCGTCACAAAGCGAGTGTCTTCCAATTCGGGTCAGAGGTTAAATCATTAAATCCAAAGAACTTCATATAACATGCTGACCTCATAGCGAAGAAACCTTCTATATGGCAGTTTCGGTCGCCACCTCCTCCGTACCTTTTTCTTTCTTTTTCCTGTTTAGCCTCCGGTAACTACCTTTCAGATAATACTTCAGAGGATGATATGTATGAGTATAAATGAAGTGTTGTAGTCTTGTACAGTCTCAGTTCGACCATTTCTGAGATGTGTGGCTAATTAAAACCCAACCACCAAAGAACACCGCTATCCACGATCTAGTATTCAAATCCGTGTAAAAATAACTGACTTTACTAGGACTTGAACGCTAGAACTCTCGACTTCCAAATCAACTGATTTGGGAAGACGCGTTCACCACTAGACCAATCTGGTGGGTTACCTCCTCCGTACCTACCCCTTATGGGCTTTACCGGAGGTCATCTTCAGAACCTCGGGGAAAGGCATCTCTAGCTTTTTTCTTTCCTCAGTCAGGATGCTACCGATGCGAATACCACATGTGATATTCTCATCGGTGTACTACTAGGAAATGAACACAAGAGTTATAAAAGAGCGGATGTTTATCTATGGTTACAACTGACAACCACATTAAATGCGTATGTGTCATGGTTCTGAAAGACAGATTAGTGAATATTGATGAAGTAGCACATTTTTTACAAATAAGTCATGCTTAACATTATCGACTTAACATTTAGAAGTGTGTGTGCAAAGTGGATCCAAAAATAATAGAATGATACAATTGAAAATTTATGAAGAATATCTGGTACGATGTAATAATTAAGATGACGATTTTTTGAGCAGTATCATCATCAGTGACGGTGTTTGGTTCTATCACTTCCTATCATGGAATAAAGATTAGAATATGGAACGGAGACAAAAAAGTTTAAAAGTCGAAATAAGATGGAAAATTGATACTGAGAATTTTTTTGGGACTAAAAAGAAACAATACGAAAATTATCAGGAAAGGAGCTAAACAATAAACTGGTTTCGTAACAATGAAATTCTTATTGAGAAGCTGAAACTTGTAATTTGACGAAAACTGTCGAAAGACATCGTTTTGTTGCATAAAAATACCCGTCAAAAATGTTTGCCCGTACAGTTGAAGCTCTCTAGAAACATAATATTTGAAGTATTAATTCTTATTCCACTTATTTCTAATCTCGTTGCTTTAGATTATGAACTATTTAGTTTATTGAATGAAATAATAATAGGCTGCTGATTCACCACCATCTGAATGTAGTGCGTTGATGCATGTATCTAAAACCAAAATAGTTTTTTCTGGGGCATAAAGCTTGTGCAACAATGAAACAAGTGCATGGAAGAACAAGAGAACTATATAAAGAAATAGGAATAGTTACTGATTCACCCTGTACTGTGTGTGAAAATAACTAATTATTTTTTGCTTAAAGCTGTATAATATTATTGAATTTAAAATGAAAAATCAATAAAATTGATAAATATAAAGCTGGGTTTTTTTAATCCGCATTTATATTTTAAAAACACGACATTCCCTTACTACGTCAATTATTCCGACAAGGCAGTTTTTTTTTAAATTCGAGTCAAACTAAATATTTTTCTCTTAAAGCTGTCTAATATAATTGAATTAAAAATATAAAATCAATAAAAGTGATAAATATAAAGCTAGGTTTTTTTAATCCGCATTTATATTTTAAAAACACGACATTTGCTTACTACGTCAATTATTCGGACAAGACGGTAGTTTTTTTTTAAATTCTCGTGAAACTAATTATTTTTTGCTTAGAGCTGTATAATATAATTGAATTTAAAATGAAAAATCAATAAAAGTGATAAATAATAGCTTGGTTTTTTTTAATCCGTGTTTATATTTTAAAAACACGACATTTGATTACTAAGTCAATTATTCGGACAAGACCGTAGTTTTTTTGTAAATTCTCGTGAAACTAAAACCTTTTCTCCTAAAGCTGTATAATATAAATGAATTTAAAAAAAAAAATCAATAAAATTGATAAATAATAGCTTGGTTTTTTTAAATCTTTGTTTATATTTTAAAAACACGACATTTGATTACTAAGTCAATTATTCGGACAAGACCGTAGTTTTTTTGTAAATTCTCGTGAAACTAAATATTTTTTGCTTAAAGCTGTATAATATTATTGAATTTAAAATGAAAAATCAATAAAAGCGATAAATATATAGCTGGGTTTTTTTAATCCGTGTTTATATTTTCAAAACACGACATATAATTACTACGTCAGTTATTCGGACAAGAAGGCAGTTTTTTTTTTTAAATTCGAGTCAAACTAAATATTTTTCTCTTACAGCTGTATAATATAATTGAATTTAAAAAAAAAAAGTATATAAAAGTGATAAATATAAAGCTGGGTTTTTTTAATCCGCATTTATATTTTAAAAATACGACGTTTGCTTACTACGTCAATCATTCGGGCAAGACGGTAGTTTTTTTTTAAATTCTCGTGAAACTAATTTTTTTTTGCTTAAAGGTGTATAATATAATTAAATTAAAAATAAAAAATCAATAAAAGTGATAAATAATAGCTTGGTTTTTTTTAATCCGTGTTTCAATTTTCAAAACACGACATATACTTACTACGTCAATTATTCGGACAAGAAGGTAATTTTTTTTTTTAAATTCTCGTGAAACTAATTATTTTTTGCTTAGAGCTGTATAATATAATTGAATTTAAAATGAAAAATCAATAAAAGTGATAAATAATAGCTTGGTTTTTTTTAATCCGTGTTTATATTTTAAAAACACGACAATTGATTACTAAGTCAATTATTCGGACAAGACCGTAGTTTTTTTGTAAATTCTCGTCAAACTAAAAACTTTTCTCCTAAAGCTGTATAATATAAATGAATTTAAAAAAAAAAATCAATAAAATTGATAAATAATAGCTTGGTTTTTTTAAATCTTTGTTTATATTTTAAAAACACGACATTTGATTACTAAGTCAATTATTCGGACAAGACCGTAGTTTTTTTGTAAATTCTCGTGAAACTAAATATTTTTTGCTTAAAGCTGTATAATATTATTGAATTTAAAATGAAAAATCAATAAAAGCGATAAATATATAGCTGGGTTTTTTTAATCCGTGTTTATATTTTCAAAACACGACATATAATTACTACGTCAGTTATTCGGACAAGAAGGCAGTTTTTTTTTTAAATTCGAGTCAAACTAAATATTTTTCTCTTACAGCTGTATAATATAATTGAATTTAAAAAAAAAAAGTATATAAAAGTGATAAATATAAAGCTGGGTTTTTTTAATCCGCATTGATATTTTCAAAACACGACATATTCTTACTGCGTCAATTCTTCGGACAAGAAGGTAGTTTTTTTATTTAAATGCTCGTCAAACTAAACAGTTTTCTCTTAATGCTGTATAATATAATTGAATTTAAAATAAAAAATCAAATAACGTGATTAATATAAAGCTGGGTTTTTTCAATCCGCATTTATATTTTCAAAACACGAAATATTCTTACTACGTCAATTATTCGGACAAGAAGGTAGTTTTTTTGTAAATTCTCGTGAAACTAAATATTTTTTGCTTAAAGCTGTATAATATTATTGAATTTAAAATGAAAAATCAATAAAAGTGATAAATAATAGCTTAGTTTTTTTTTATCCGTGTTTATATTTTAAAAACACGACATATATGTACTACGTCAGTTATTCGGACAAGAAGGCAGTTTTTTTTTAATTCGAGTCAAACTAAATATTTTTCTCTTAAAGCTGTATAATATAATTGAATTTAAAAAAAAAAAGTATATAAAAGTGATTAATATAAAGCTGGGTTTTTTTAATCCGCATTTATATTTTAAAAATACGACGTTTGCTTACTACGTCAATTATTCGGGCAAGACGGTAGTTTTTTTTTAAATTCTCGTGAAACTAATTTTTTTTTGCTTAAAGGTGTATAATATAATTAAATTAAAAATAAAAAATCAATAAAAGTGATAAATATATAGCTTGGTTTTTTTAATCCGTGTTTCAATTTTCAAAACACGACATATACTTACTACGTCAATTATTCGGACAAGAAGGTAATTTTTTTTTTTAAATTCTCGTCAAACTAAATATTTTTCTCTTGATGCTGTTTAACATAATTGAATTTAAAATAAAAAATCAATAAAAGTTAGAAATATAGAGCTGGGTTTTTTTAATCCGCATTTATATTCTCAAAACACGAAATATTCTTACTACGTCAATTATTCGGACAAGACCGTAGTTTTTTTGTAAATTCTCGTGAAACTAAATATTTTTTGCTTGAAGCTGTATAATATTATTGAATTTAAAATGAAAAATCAATAAAAGCGATAAATATATAGCTGGGTTTTTTTAATCCGTGTTTATATTTTCAAAACACGACATATAATTACTACGTCAGTTATTCGGACAAGAAGGCAGTTTTTTTTTTTAAATTCGAGTCAAACTAAATATTTTTCTCTTACAGCTGTATAATATAATTGAATTTAAAAAAAAAAAGTATATAAAAGTGATAAATATAAAGCTGGGTTTTTTTAATCCGCATTGATATTTTCAAAACACGACATATTCTTACTGCGTCAATTCTTCGGACAAGAAGGTAGTTTTTTTATTTAAATGCTCGTCAAACTAAACAGTTTTCTCTTAATGCTGTATAATATAATTGAATTTAAAATAAAAAATCAAATAACGTGATTAATATAAAGCTGGGTTTTTTCAATCCGCATTTATATTTTCAAAACACGAAATATTCTTACTACGTCAATTATTCGGACAAGAAGGTAGTTTTTTTGTAAATTCTCGTGAAACGAAATATTTTTTGCTTAAAGCTGTATAATATTATTGAATTTAAAATGAAAAATCAATAAAAGTGATAAATAATAGCTTAGTTTTTTTTTATCCGTGTTTATATTTTAAAAACACGACATATATGTACTACGTCAGTTATTCGGACAAGAAGGCAGTTTTTTTTTAATTCGAGTCAAACTAAATATTTTTCTCTTAAAGCTGTATAATATAATTGAATTTAAAAAAAAAAAAGTTAATAAAAGTGACAAATATAAAGCTGGGTTTTTTTAATCCGCATTTATATTTTAAAAATACGACGTTTGCTTACTACGTCAATTATTCGGGCAAGACGGTAGTTTTTTTTTAAATTCTCGTGAAACTAATTTTTTTTTGCTTAAAGGTGTATAATATAATTAAATTAAAAATAAAAAATCAATAAAAGTGATAAATAATAGCTTGGTTTTTTTTAATCCGTGTTTCAATTTTCAAAACACGACATATACTTACTACGTCAATTATTCGGACAAGAAGGTAATTTTTTTTTTTAAATTCTCGTGAAACTAATTATTTTTTGCTTAGAGCTGTATAATATAATTGAATTTAAAATGAAAAATCAATAAAAGTGATAAATAATAGCTTGGTTTTTTTTAATCCGTGTTTATATTTTAAAAACACGACAATTGATTACTAAGTCAATTATTCGGACAAGACCGTAGTTTTTTTGTAAATTCTCGTCAAACTAAAAACTTTTCTCCTAAAGCTGTATAATATAAATGAATTTAAAAAAAAAAATCAATAAAATTGATAAATAATAGCTTGGTTTTTTTAAATCTTTGTTTATATTTTAAAAACACGACATTTGATTACTAAGTCAATTATTCGGACAAGACCGTAGTTTTTTTGTAAATTCTCGTGAAACTAAATATTTTTTGCTTAAAGCTGTATAATATTATTGAATTTAAAATGAAAAATCAATAAAAGCGATAAATATATAGCTGGGTTTTTTTAATCCGTGTTTATATTTTCAAAACACGACATATAATTACTACGTCAGTTATTCGGACAAGAAGGCAGTTTTTTTTTTAAATTCGAGTCAAACTAAATATTTTTCTCTTACAGCTGTATAATATAATTGAATTTAAAAAAAAAAAGTATATAAAAGTGATAAATATAAAGCTGGGTTTTTTTAATCCGCATTGATATTTTCAAAACACGACATATTCTTACTGCGTCAATTCTTCGGACAAGAAGGTAGTTTTTTTATTTAAATGCTCGTCAAACTAAACAGTTTTCTCTTAATGCTGTATAATATAATTGAATTTAAAATAAAAAATCAAATAACGTGATTAATATAAAGCTGGGTTTTTTCAATCCGCATTTATATTTTCAAAACACGAAATATTCTTACTACGTCAATTATTCGGACAAGAAGGTAGTTTTTTTGTAAATTCTCGTGAAACGAAATATTTTTTGCTTAAAGCTGTATAATATTATTGAATTTAAAATGAAAAATCAATAAAAGTGATAAATAATAGCTTAGTTTTTTTTTATCCGTGTTTATATTTTAAAAACACGACATATATGTACTACGTCAGTTATTCGGACAAGAAGGCAGTTTTTTTTTAATTCGAGTCAAACTAAATATTTTTCTCTTAAAGCTGTATAATATAATTGAATTTAAAAAAAAAAAAGTTAATAAAAGTGACAAATATAAAGCTGGGTTTTTTTAATCCGCATTTATATTTTAAAAATACGACGTTTGCTTACTACGTCAATTATTCGGGCAAGACGGTAGTTTTTTTTTAAATTCTCGTGAAACTAATTTTTTTTTGCTTAAAGGTGTATAATATAATTAAATTAAAAATAAAAAATCAATAAAAGTGATAAATATATAGCTTGGTTTTTTTAATCCGTGTTTCAATTTTCAAAACACGACATATACTTACTACGTCAATTATTCGGACAAGAAGGTAATTTTTTTTTTTAAATTCTCGTGAAACTAATTATTTTTTGCTTAGAGCTGTATAATATAATTGAATTTAAAATGAAAAATCAATAAAAGTGATAAATAATAGCTTGGTTTTTTTTAATCCGTGTTTATATTTTAAAAACACGACAATTGATTACTAAGTCAATTATTCGGACAAGACCGTAGTTTTTTTGTAAATTCTCGTCAAACTAAAAACTTTTCTCCTAAAGCTGTATAATATAAATGAATTTAAAAAAAAAAATCAATAAAATTGATAAATAATAGCTTGGTTTTTTTAAATCTTTGTTTATATTTTAAAAACACGACATTTGATTACTAAGTCAATTATTCGGACAAGACCGTAGTTTTTTTGTAAATTCTCGTGAAACTAAATATTTTTTGCTTAAAGCTGTATAATATTATTGAATTTAAAATGAAAAATCAATAAAAGCGATAAATATATAGCTGGGTTTTTTTAATCCGTGTTTATATTTTCAAAACACGACATATAATTACTACGTCAGTTATTCGGACAAGAAGGCAGTTTTTTTTTTAAATTCGAGTCAAACTAAATATTTTTCTCTTACAGCTGTATAATATAATTGAATTTAAAAAAAAAAGTATATAAAAGTGATAAATATAAAGCTGGGTTTTTTTAATCCGCATTGATATTTTCAAAACACGACATATTCTTACTGCGTCAATTCTTCGGACAAGAAGGTAGTTTTTTTATTTAAATGCTCGTCAAACTAAACAGTTTTCTCTTAATGCTGTATAATATAATTGAATTTAAAATAAAAAATCAAATAACGTGATTAATATAAAGCTGGGTTTTTTCAATCCGCATTTATATTTTCAAAACACGAAATATTCTTACTACGTCAATTATTCGGACAAGAAGGTAGTTTTTTTGTAAATTCTCGTGAAACTAAATATTTTTTGCTTAAAGCTGTATAATATTATTGAATTTAAAATGAAAAATCAATAAAAGTGATAAATAATAGCTTAGTTTTTTTTTATCCGTGTTTATATTTTAAAAACACGACATATATGTACTACGTCAGTTATTCGGACAAGAAGGCAGTTTTTTTTTAATTCGAGTCAAACTAAATATTTTTCTCTTAAAGCTGTATAATATAATTGAATTTAAAAAAAAAAAGTATATAAAAGTGATTAATATAAAGCTGGGTTTTTTTAATCCGCATTTATATTTTAAAAATACGACGTTTGCTTACTACGTCAATTATTCGGGCAAGACGGTAGTTTTTTTTTAAATTCTCGTGAAACTAATTTTTTTTTGCTTAAAGGTGTATAATATAATTAAATTAAAAATAAAAAATCAATAAAAGTGATAAATATATAGCTTGGTTTTTTTAATCCGTGTTTCAATTTTCAAAACACGACATATACTTACTACGTCAATTATTCGGACAAGAAGGTAATTTTTTTTTTTAAATTCTCGTGAAACTAATTATTTTTTGCTTAGAGCTGTATAATATAATTGAATTTAAAATGAAAAATCAATAAAAGTGATAAATAATAGCTTGGATTTTTTTAATCCGTGTTTATATTTTAAAAACACGACAATTGATTACTAAGTCAATTATTCGGACAAGACCGTAGTTTTTTTGTAAATTCTCGTCAAACTAAAAACTTTTCTCCTAAAGCTGTATAATATAAATGAATTTAAAAAAAAAAATCAATAAAATTGATAAATAATAGCTTGGTTTTTTTAAATCTTTGTTTATATTTTAAAAACACGACATTTGATTACTAAGTCAATTATTCGGACAAGACCGTAGTTTTTTTGTAAATTCTCGTGAAACTAAATATTTTTTGCTTAAAGCTGTATAATATTATTGAATTTAAAATGAAAAATCAATAAAAGCGATAAATATATAGCTGGGTTTTTTTAATCCGTGTTTATATTTTCAAAACACGACATATAATTACTACGTCAGTTATTCGGACAAGAAGGCAGTTTTTTTTTTAAATTCGAGTCAAACTAAATATTTTTCTCTTACAGCTGTATAATATAATTGAATTTAAAAAAAAAAAGTATATAAAAGTGATAAATATAAAGCTGGGTTTTTTTAATCCGCATTGATATTTTCAAAACACGACATATTCTTACTGCGTCAATTCTTCGGACAAGAAGGTAGTTTTTTTATTTAAATGCTCGTCAAACTAAACAGTTTTCTCTTAATGCTGTATAATATAATTGAATTTAAAATAAAAAATCAAATAACGTGATTAATATAAAGCTGGGTTTTTTCAATCCGCATTTATATTTTCAAAACACGAAATATTCTTACTACGTCAATTATTCGGACAAGAAGGTAGTTTTTTTGTAAATTCTCGTGAAACTAAATATTTTTTGCTTAAAGCTGTATAATATTATTGAATTTAAAATGAAAAATCAATAAAAGTGATAAATAATAGCTTAGTTTTTTTTTATCCGTGTTTATATTTTAAAAACACGACATATATGTACTACGTCAGTTATTCGGACAAGAAGGCAGTTTTTTTTTAATTCGAGTCAAACTAAATATTTTTCTCTTAAAGCTGTATAATATAATTGAATTTAAAAAAAAAAAGTATATAAAAGTGATTAATATAAAGCTGGGTTTTTTTAATCCGCATTTATATTTTAAAAATACGACGTTTGCTTACTACGTCAATTATTCGGGCAAGACGGTAGTTTTTTTTTAAATTCTCGTGAAACTAATTTTTTTTTGCTTAAAGGTGTATAATATAATTAAATTAAAAATAAAAAATCAATAAAAGTGATAAATATATAGCTTGGTTTTTTTAATCCGTGTTTCAATTTTCAAAACACGACATATACTTACTACGTCAATTATTCGGACAAGAAGGTAATTTTTTTTTTTAAATTCTCGTGAAACTAATTATTTTTTGCTTAGAGCTGTATAATATAATTGAATTTAAAATGAAAAATCAATAAAAGTGATAAATAATAGCTTGGATTTTTTTAATCCGTGTTTATATTTTAAAAACACGACAATTGATTACTAAGTCAATTATTCGGACAAGACCGTAGTTTTTTTGTAAATTCTCGTCAAACTAAAAACTTTTCTCCTAAAGCTGTATAATATAAATGAATTTAAAAAAAAAAATCAATAAAATTGATAAATAATAGCTTGGTTTTTTTAAATCTTTGTTTATATTTTAAAAACACGACATTTGATTACTAAGTCAATTATTCGGACAAGACCGTAGTTTTTTTGTAAATTCTCGTGAAACTAAATATTTTTTGCTTAAAGCTGTATAATATTATTGAATTTAAAATGAAAAATCAATAAAAGCGATAAATATATAGCTGGGTTTTTTTAATCCGTGTTTATATTTTCAAAACACGACATATAATTACTACGTCAGTTATTCGGACAAGAAGGCAGTTTTTTTTTTAAATTCGAGTCAAACTAAATATTTTTCTCTTACAGCTGTATAATATAATTGAATTTAAAAAAAAAAAGTATATAAAAGTGATAAATATAAAGCTGGGTTTTTTTAATCCGCATTGATATTTTCAAAACACGACATATTCTTACTGCGTCAATTCTTCGGACAAGAAGGTAGTTTTTTTATTTAAATGCTCGTCAAACTAAACAGTTTTCTCTTAATGCTGTATAATATAATTGAATTTAAAATAAAAAATCAAATAACGTGATTAATATAAAGCTGGGTTTTTTCAATCCGCATTTATATTTTCAAAACACGAAATATTCTTACTACGTCAATTATTCGGACAAGAAGGTAGTTTTTTTGTAAATTCTCGTGAAACTAAATATTTTTTGCTTAAAGGTGTATAATATAATTAAATTAAAAATAAAAAATCAATAAAATTGATAAATAATAGCTTGGTTTTTTTAAATCTTTGTTTATATTTTAAAAACACGACATTTGATTACTAAGTCAATTATTCGGACAAGACCGTAGTTTTTTTGTAAATTCTCGTGAAACTAAATATTTTTTGCTTAAAGCTGTATAATATTATTGAATTTAAAATGAAAAATCAATAAAAGCGATAAATATATAGCTGGGTTTTTTTAATCCGTGTTTATATTTTCAAAACACGACATATAATTACTACGTCAGTTATTCGGACAAGAAGGCAGTTTTTTTTTTTAAATTCGAGTCAAACTAAATATTTTTCTCTTACAGCTGTATAATATAATTGAATTTAAAAAAAAAAGTATATAAAAGTGATAAATATAAAGCTGGGTTTTTTTAATCCGCATTGATATTTTCAAAACACGACATATTCTTACTGCGTCAATTCTTCGGACAAGAAGGTAGTTTTTTTATTTAAATGCTCGTCAAACTAAACAGTTTTCTCTTAATGCTGTATAATATAATTGAATTTAAAATAAAAAATCAAATAACGTGCTTAATATAAAGCTGGGTTTTTTCAATCCGCATTTATATTTTCAAAACACGAAATATTCTTACTACGTCAATTATTCGGACAAGAAGGTAGTTTTTTTATTTAAATGCTCGTCAAACTAAACAGTTTTCTCTTAATGCTGTATAATATAATTGAATTTAAAATAAAAAATCAAATAACGTGATTAATATAAAGCTGGGTTTTTTCAATCCGCATTTATATTTTCAAAACACGAAATATTCTTACTACGTCAATTATTCGGACAAGACCGTAGTTTTTTTGTAAATTCTCGTGAAACTAAATATTTTTTGCTTAAAGCTGTATAATATTATTGAATTTAAAATGAAAAATCAATAAAAGCGATAAATATATAGCTGGGTTTTTTTAATCCGTGTTTATATTTTCAAAACACGACATATAATTACTACGTCAGTTATTCGGACAAGAAGGCAGTTTTTTTTTTTAAATTCGAGTCAAACTAAATATTTTTCTCTTACAGCTGTATAATATAATTGAATTTAAAAAAAAAAAGTATATAAAAGTGATAAATATAAAGCTGGGTTTTTTTAATCCGCATTGATATTTTCAAAACACGACATATTCTTACTGCGTCAATTCTTCGGACAAGAAGGTAGTTTTTTTATTTAAATGCTCGTCAAACTAAACAGTTTTCTCTTAATGCTGTATAATATAATTGAATTTAAAATAAAAAATCAAATAACGTGATTAATATAAAGCTGGGTTTTTTCAATCCGCATTTATATTTTCAAAACACGAAATATTCTTACTACGTCAATTATTCGGACAAGAAGGTAGTTTTTTTGTAAATTCTCGTGAAACTAAATATTTTTTGCTTAAAGCTGTATAATATTATTGAATTTAAAATGAAAAATCAATAAAAGTGATAAATAATAGCTTAGTTTTTTTTTATCCGTGTTTATATTTTAAAAACACGACATATATGTACTACGTCAGTTATTCGGACAAGAAGGCAGTTTTTTTTTAATTCGAGTCAAACTAAATATTTTTCTCTTAAAGCTGTATAATATAATTGAATTTAAAAAAAAAAAGTATATAAAAGTGATAAATATAAAGCTGGGTTTTTTTAATCCGCATTTATATTTTAAAAATACGACGTTTGCTTACTACGTCAATTATTCGGGCAAGACGGTAGTTTTTTTTTAAATTCTCGTGAAACTAATTTTTTTTTGCTTAAAGGTGTATAATATAATTAAATTAAAAATAAAAAATCAATAAAAGTGATAAATATATAGCTTGGTTTTTTTAATCCGTGTTTCAATTTTCAAAACACGACATATACTTACTACGTCAATTATTCGGACAAGAAGGTAATTTTTTTTTTTAAATTCTCGTCAAACTAATTATTTTTTGCTTAGAGCTGTATAATATAATTGAATTTAAAATGAAAAATCAATAAAAGTGATAAATAATAGCTTGGTTTTTTTTAATCCGTGTTTATATTTTAAAAACACGACAATTGATTACTAAGTCAATTATTCGGACAAGACCGTAGTTTTTTTGTAAATTCTCGTCAAACTAAAAACTTTTCTCCTAAAGCTGTATAATATAAATGAATTTAAAAAAAAAAATCAATAAAATTGATAAATAATAGCTTGGTTTTTTTAAATCTTTGTTTATATTTTAAAAACACGACATTTGATTACTAAGTCAATTATTCGGACAAGACCGTAGTTTTTTTGTAAATTCTCGTGAAACTAAATATTTTTTGCTTAAAGCTGTATAATATTATTGAATTTAAAATGAAAAATCAATAAAAGCGATAAATATATAGCTGGGTTTTTTTAATCCGTGTTTATATTTTCAAAACACGACATATAATTACTACGTCAGTTATTCGGACAAGAAGGCAGTTTTTTTTTTTAAATTCGAGTCAAACTAAATATTTTTCTCTTACAGCTGTATAATATAATTGAATTTAAAAAAAAAAAGTATATAAAAGTGATAAATATAAAGCTGGGTTTTTTTAATCCGCATTGATATTTTCAAAACACGACATATTCTTACTGCGTCAATTCTTCGGACAAGAAGGTAGTTTTTTTATTTAAATGCTCGTCAAACTAAACAGTTTTCTCTTAATGCTGTATAATATAATTGAATTTAAAATAAAAAATCAAATAACGTGATTAATATAAAGCTGGGTTTTTTCAATCCGCATTTATATTTTCAAAACACGAAATATTCTTACTACGTCAATTATTCGGACAAGAAGGTAGTTTTTTTGTAAATTCTCGTGAAACTAAATATTTTTTGCTTAAAGCTGTGTAATATTATTGAATTTAAAATGAAAAATCAATAAAAGTGATAAATAATAGCTTAGTTTTTTTTTATCCGTGTTTATATTTTAAAAACACGACATATATGTACTACGTCAGTTATTCGGACAAGAAGGCAGTTTTTTTTTAATTCGAGTCAAACTAAATATTTTTCTCTTAAAGCTGTATAATATAATTGAATTTAAAAAAAAAAAGTATATAAAAGTGATTAATATAAAGCTGGGTTTTTTTAATCCGCATTTATATTTTAAAAATACGACGTTTGCTTACTACGTCAATTATTCGGGCAAGACGGTAGTTTTTTTTTAAATTCTCGTGAAACTAATTTTTTTTTGCTTAAAGGTGTATAATATAATTAAATTAAAAATAAAAAATCAATAAAAGTGATAAATATATAGCTTGGTTTTTTTAATCCGTGTTTCAATTTTCAAAACACGACATATACTTACTACGTCAATTATTCGGACAAGAAGGTAATTTTTTTTTTAAATTCTCGTCAAACTAAATATTTTTCTCTTGATGCTGTATAACATAATTGAATTTAAAATAAAAAATCAATAAAAGTTAGAAATATAGAGCTGGGTTTTTTTAATCCGCATTTATATTCTCAAAACACGAAATATTCTTACTACGTCAATTATTCGGACAAGACCGTAGTTTTTTTGTAAATTCTCGTCAAACTAAAAACTTTTCTCGTAAAGCTGTATAATATAAATGAATTTAAAAAAAAAAATCAATAAAATTGATAAATAATAGCTTGGTTTTTTTAAATCTTTGTTTATATTTTAAAAACACGACATTTGATTACTAAGTCAATTATTCGGACAAGACCGTAGTTTTTTTGTAAATTCTCGTGAAACTAAATATTTTTTGCTTAAAGCTGTATAATATTATTGAATTTAAAATGAAAAATCAATAAAAGCGATAAATATATAGCTGGGTTTTTTTAATCCGTGTTTATATTTTCAAAACACGACATATAATTACTACGTCAGTTATTCGGACAAGAAGGCAGTTTTTTTTTTTAAATTCGAGTCAAACTAAATATTTTTCTCTTACAGCTGTATAATATAATTGAATTTAAAAAAAAAAGTATATAAAAGTGATAAATATAAAGCTGGGTTTTTTTAATCCGCATTGATATTTTCAAAACACGACATATTCTTACTGCGTCAATTCTTCGGACAAGAAGGTAGTTTTTTTATTTAAATGCTCGTGAAACTAAACAGTTTTCTCTTAATGCTGTATAATATAATTGAATTTAAAATAAAAAATCAAATAACGTGATTAATATAAAGCTGGGTTTTTTCAATCCGCATTTATATTTTCAAAACACGAAATATTCTTACTACGTCAATTATTCGGACAAGAAGGTAGTTTTTTTTTTAAATTCTCGTGAAACTAATTTTTTTTTGCTTAAAGGTGTATAATATAATTAAATTAAAAATAAAAAATCAATAAAAGTGATAAATATATAGGTTGGTTTTTTTAATCCGTGTTTCAATTTTCAAAACACGACATATACTTACTACGTCAATTATTCGGACAAGAAGGTAATTTTTTTTTTTAAATTCTCGTCAAACTAAATATTTTTCTCTTGATGCTGTATAACATAATTGAATTTAAAATAAAAAATCAATAAAAGTTAGAAATATAGAGCTGGGTTTTTTTAATCCGCATTTATATTCTCAAAACACGAAATATTCTTACTACGTCAATTATTCGGACAAGAAGGTAGTTTTTTTTTTAAATTCTCGTAAAACTAATTTTTTTTTGCTTAGAGCTGTATAATATAATTGAAATTAAAATAAAAATTCAATAAAAAAGATAAAATTAAAGCTGGGTTTTTTTAAGTCGCATTTATATTTTTAAAACACGACATATTCTTACTACGTCAATTATTCGGACAAGAAGGTAGTTTTTTTTTAAATCCTCGTAAAACTAATTACTTTTTGCTTAAAGCTAAAAAACATAATTGAATTTAAAATATAAAATCAATAAAAGTGATAAATATAAAGCTGGGTTTTTTTAATCCGCATTTATATTTTAAAAACACGACATTTGCTTACTACGTCAATTATTCGGACAAGACGGTAGTTTTTTTTTAAATTCTCGTGAAACTAATTATTTTTTGCTTAGAGCTGTATAATATAATTGAATTTAAAATGAAAAATCAATAAAAGTGATAAATAATAGCTTGGTTTTTTTTAATCCGTGTTTATATTTTAAAAACACGACATTTGATTACTAAGTCAATTATTCGGACAAGACCGTAGTTTTTTTGTAAATTCTCGTCAAACTAAAAACATTTCTCCTAAAGCTGTATAATATAAATGAATTTAAAAAAAAAAATTAATAAAATTGATAAATATATAGCGTGGTTTTTTTAATCCGTGTTTATATTTTCAAAACAAGACATATTCATACTTCGTCAATTAATCGGACAAGACGGTAGTTTTTTTTTTAAATTCTCGTGATACTAATTATTTTTTGCTTAGAGCTGTATAATATAATTGAATTTAAAATGAAAAATCAATAAAATTGATAAATAATAGCTTGGTTTTTTTAAATCTTTGTTTATATTTTAAAAACACGACATTTGATTACTAAGTCAATTATTCGGACAAGACCGTAGTTTTTTTGTAAATTCTCGTGAAACTAAATATTTTTTGCTTAAAGCTGTATAATATTATTGAAATTAAAATGAAAAATCAATAAAAGCGATAAATATATAGCTTGGTTTTTTTAATCCGTGTTTATATTTTCAAAACACGACATATACTTACTACGTCAATTATTCGGACAAGACGGTAGTTTTTTTTTTAAATTCTCGTCAAACTAAAAACTTTTCTCCTAAAGCTGTATAATAAAAATGAATTTAAAATAAAAAATCAATAAAAGTGATAAATATATAGCTTGGTTTTTTAAACCTGCATTTGTATTATTAAAACACGATATATTCTTACTTCGTCATTTAATCGGACAAGACGGTAGTTTTTTTTTAAATTCTCGTGAAACTAATTTTTTTTTGCTTAAAGCTGTATAAAATAATTGAAATTAAAATAAAAATTCAATAAAAAAGATAAATTTAAAGCTGGGTTTTTTTAATCCGCATTTATATTTTCAAAACACGACATATACTTACTACGTCATTTATTCGGACAAGAAGGTAGTTTGTTTTTTTTAAATTCTCGTCAAACTAAACATTTATCACTTAAAGCTGTAAAATATGATTGAATTTGAAAAAAAAATCAATAACAGTGATAAATATAAAGCTGGGTTTTTTTAATCTGTGCTTATATTTTGAAAACAGGACATATTCTTACTATAGCAATTATTCCGACAAGAAGGTAGTTTTTTTTTAAATTCTCGTCTAACTAAATATTTTTCAATTAAAGCTGTATAATATAACTGAATTTAAATAAAAAATCAATAAAATTGATTAATATAAAGCTGCGTTTTTTTAATCCGCATTTATATTTTCAAAACACGACATATTCTTGGTACGTCAATTATTCGCACAAGAAGGAATTTTTTTTTAATTCTCGTCAAACTAAATATTGTCCACTTAAAGCTGTAAAATATGATTAAATTTAAAATAAAAAATCAATAAAAGTGTGAAAATAAAGCTTGGTTTTTTTAATCCGCATTTATATTTTCAAAACACGACATATTCTTACTACGTCAATTATTCGGACAAGAAGGTAGTTTTTTTTTAAATTCTCGTGAAACTAATTATTTTTTGCTTAGAGCTGTATAATATAATTGAATTTAAAATGAAAAATCAATAAAAGTGATAAATAATAGCTTGGTTTTTTTTAATCCGTGTTTATATTTTAAAAACACGACATTTGATTACTAAGTCAATTATTCGGACAAGACCGTAGTTTTTTTGTAAATTCTCGTCAAACTAAAAACATTTCTCCTAAAGCTGTATAATATAAATGAATTTAAAAAAAAAAATTAATAAAATTGATAAATATATAGCGTGGTTTTTTTAATCCGTGTTTATATTTTCAAAACAAGACATATTCATACTTCGTCAATTAATCGGACAAGACGGTAGTTTTTTTTTTAAATTCTCGTGATACTAATTATTTTTTGCTTAGAGCTGTATAATATAATTGAATTTAAAATGAAAAATCAATAAAATTGATAAATAATAGCTTGGTTTTTTTAAATCTTTGTTTATATTTTAAAAACACGACATTTGATTACTAAGTCAATTATTCGGACAAGACCGTAGTTTTTTTGTAAATTCTCGTGAAACTAAATATTTTTTGCTTAAAGCTGTATAATATTATTGAATTTAAAATAAAAAATCAATAAAAGTTAGAAATATAGAGCTGGGTTTTTTAATCCGCATTTATATTTTAAAAACACGACATTTGCTTACTACGTCAATTATTCGGACAAGACGGTAGTTTTTTTTTTAAATTCTCGTCAAACTAAAAACTTTTCTCCTAAAGCTGTATAATAAAAATGAATTTAAAATAAAAAATCAATAAAAGTGATAAATATATAGCTTGGTTTTTTAAACCTGCATTTGTATTATTAAAACACGATATATTCTTACTTCGTCATTTAATCGGACAAGACGGTAGTTTTTTTTTAAATTCTCGTGAAACTAATTTTTTTTTGCTTAAAGCTGTATAAAATAATTGAAATTAAAATAAAAATTCAATAAAAAAGATAAATTTAAAGCTGGGTTTTTTTAATCCGCATTTATATTTTCAAAACACGACATATACTTACTACGTCATTTATTCGGACAAGAAGGTAGTTTGTTTTTTTTAAATTCTCGTCAAACTAAACATTTATCACTTAAAGCTGTAAAATATGATTGAATTTGAAAAAAAAATCAATAACAGTGATAAATATAAAGCTGGGTTTTTTTAATCTGTGCTTATATTTTGAAAACAGGACATATTCTTACTATAGCAATTATTCCGACAAGAAGGTAGTTTTTTTTTAAATTCTCGTCTAACTAAATATTTTTCAATTAAAGCTGTATAATATAACTGAATTTAAATAAAAAATCAATAAAATTGATTAATATAAAGCTGCGTTTTTTTAATCCGCATTTATATTTTCAAAACACGACATATTCTTGGTACGTCAATTATTCGCACAAGAAGGAATTTTTTTTTAATTCTCGTCAAACTAAATATTGTCCACTTAAAGCTGTAAAATATGATTAAATTTAAAATAAAAAATCAATAAAAGTGTGAAAATAAAGCTTGGTTTTTTTAATCCGCATTTATATTTTCAAAACACGACATATTCTTACTACGTCAATTATTCGGACAAGAAGGTAGTTTTTTTTTAAATCCTCGTAAAACTAATTATTTTTTGCTTAAAGCTAAAAAACATAATTGAATTTAAAATAAAAAATCAATAAAATTGATTAATATAAAGCTGGGTTTTTTTAATCCGCATTTTATTTTCAAAACACGACATATTATTACTACGTCAATTATTCGGACAAGAAGGTAGTTTTTTTGTAAATTCTCGTGAAACTAAATATTTTTTGCTTAAAGCTGTATAATATTATTGAATTTAAAATGAAAAATCAAGAAAAGCGATAAATATATAGCTTGGTTTTTTTAATCTGTGTTTATATTTTCAAAACACGACATATACTTACTACGTCAGTTATTCGGACAAGAAGGCAGTTTTTTTTTAATTCGAGTCAAACTAAATATTTTTCTATTAAAGCTGTATAATATAATTAAATTTAAAATAAAAAATTAATAAAAATGATAAATTCAAAGCTGGGGTTTTTTAATCTGCATTTATATTTTAAAAACACGACGTTTGCTTACTACGTCAATTATTCGGACAAGACGGTAGTTTTTTTTTAAATTCTCGTGAAACTAATTTTTTTTTGCTTAAAGTTGTATAATATAATAAAATTAAAAATAAAAAATCAACAAAAGTGATAAACATATAGCTTGGTTTTTTTAATCCGTGTTTATATTTTAAAAACACATTTGCTTACTACGTCAATTATTCGGACAAGACGGTAGTTTTTTTTTAAATTCTCGTCAAACTAAAAACTTTTCTCCTAAAGCTGTATAATATAAATGAATTTAAAATAAAAAATCAATAAAAGTGATAAATATATAGCTTGGTTTTTTTAAATCCGCATTTGTATTTTTAAAACACGATATATTCTTACTTCGTCAATTAATCGGACAAGACGGTAGTTTTTTTTTTAAATTCTCGTAAAACTAATTTTTTTTTGCTTAGAGCTGTATAATATAATTGAAATTAAAATAAAAATTCAATAAAAAAGATAAAATTAAAGCTGGGTTTTTTTAAGTCGCATTTATATTTTTAAAACACGACATATTCTTACTACGTCAATTATTCGGACAAGAAGGTAGTTTTTTTTTTAAATTCTCGTGAAACTAATTATTTTTTGCTTAAAGCTGTATAATATAATTGAATTTAAAATGAAAAATCAATAAAAGTTAGAAATATAGAGCTGGTTTTTTTAATCCGCATTTATATTTTAAAAACACGACATTTGCTTACTACGTCAATTATTCGGACAAGACGGTAGTTTTTTTTTTAAATTCTCGTAAAACTAAAAACTTTTCTCCTAAAGCTGTATAATAAAAATGAATTTAAAATAAAAAATCAATAAAAGTGATAAATATATAGCTTGGTTTTTTAAATCCCCATTTGTATTATTAAAACATGATATATTCTTACTATGGCAATTATTCCGACAAGAAGGTAGTTTTTTTTTAAATTCTCGTCTAACTAAATATTTTTCATTTAAAGCTGTATAATATAACTGAATTTAAATAAAAAATCAATAAAAGTGATTAATATAAAGCTGCGTTTTTTTAATCCGCATTTATATTTTCAAAACACGACATATTCTTGGTACGTCGAATATTCGCACAAGAAGGAATTTTTTTTTTAATTCTCGTCAAACTAAATATTGTTCACTTAAAGCTGTAAAATATGATTAAATTTAAAATAAAAAATCAATAAAAGTGTGAAAATAAAGCTGGGTTTTTTTAATCCGCATTTATATTTTCAAAACACGACATATTCTTACTACGTCAATTATTCGGACAAGAAGGTAGTTTTTTTTTAAATCCTCGTAAAACTAATTACTTTTTGCTTAAAGCTAAAAAACATAATTGAATTTAAAATATAAAATCAATAAAAGTGATAAATATAAAGCTGGGTTTTTTTAATCCGCATTTATATTTTAAAAACACGACATTTGCTTACTACGTCAATTATTCGGACAAGACGGTAGTTTTTTTTTAAATTCTCGTGAAACTAATTATTTTTTGCTTAGAGCTGTATAATATAATTGAATTTAAAATGAAAAATCAATAAAAGTGATAAATAATAGCTTGGTTTTTTTTAATCCGTGTTTATATTTTAAAAACACGACATTTGATTACTAAGTCAATTATTCGGACAAGACCGTAGTTTTTTTGTAAATTCTCGTCAAACTAAAAACTTTTCTCCTAAAGCTGTATAATATAAATGAATTTAAAAAAAAAATTAATATAAGTGATAAATATATAGCGTGGTTTTTTTAATCCGTGTTTGTATTTTCAAAACAAGACATATTCATACTTCGTCAATTAATCGGACAAGACGGTAGTTTTTTTTTTAAATTCTCGTGATACTAATTATTTTTTGCTTAGAGCTGTATAATATAATTGAATTTAAAATGAAAAATCAATAAAATTGATAAATAATAGCTTGGTTTTTTTAAATCTTTGTTTATATTTTAAAAACACGACATTTGATTACTAAGTCAATTATTCGGACAAGACCGTAGTTTTTTTGTAAATTCTCGTGAAACTAAATATTTTTTGCTTAAAGCTGTATAATATTATTGAAATTAAAATGAAAAATCAATAAAAGCGAAAAATATATAGCTTGGTTTTTTTAATCCGTGTTTATATTTTCAAAACACGACATATACTTACTACGTCAATTATTCGGACAAGAAGGTAGTTTATTTTTTTAAATTCTCGTCAAACTAAATATTTTTCTCTTGATGCTCTATAACATAATTGAATTTAAAATAAAAAATCAATAAAAGTTAGAAATATAGAGCTGGGTTTTTTAATCCGCATTTATATTTTAAAAACACGACATTTGCTTACTACGTCAATTATTCGGACAAGACGGTAGTTTTTTTTTTAAATTCTCGTCAAACTAAAAACTTTTCTCCTAAAGCTGTATAATAAAAATGAATTTAAAATAAAAAATCAATAAAAGTGATAAATATATAGCTAAGTTTTTTAAACCTGCATTTGTATTATTAAAACACGATATATTCTTACTTCGTCATTTAATCGGACAAGAAGGTAGTTTTTTTTTAAATTCTCGTCAAACTAAACATTTATCACTTAAAGCTGTAAAATATGATTGAATTTGAAAAAAAAATCAATAACAGTGATAAATATAAAGCTGGGTTTTTTTAATCTGTGCTTATATTTTGAAAACAGGACATATTCTTACTATGGCAATTATTCCGACAAGAAGGTAGTTTTTTTTTAAATTCTCGTCTAACTAAATATTTTTCATTTAAAGCTGTATAATATAACTGAATTTAAATAAAAAATCAATAAAATTGATTAATATAAAGCTGCGATTTTTAATCCGCTTTATATTTTCAAAACACGACATATTCTTGGTACGTCAATTATTCGCACAAGAAGGAATTTTTTTTTAATTCTCGTCAAACTAAATATTGTCCACTTAAAGCTGTAAAATATGATTAAATTTAAAATAAAAAATCAATAAAAGTGTGAAAATAAAGCTTGGTTTTTTTAATCCGCATTTATATTTTCAAAACACGACATATTCTTACTACGTCAATTATTCGGACAAGAAGGTAGTTTTTTTTTAAATCCTCGTAAAACTAATTATTTTTTGCTTAAAGCTAAAAAACATAATTGAATTTAAAATAAAAAATCAATAAAATTGATTAATATAAAGTTGGGTTTTTTTAATCCGCATTTATATTTTCAAAACACGACATATTCTTACTACGTCAATTATTCGGACAAGAAGGTAGTTTTTTTGTAAATTCTCGTGAAACTAAATATTTTTTGCTTAAAGCTGTATAATATTATTGAATTTAAAATGAAAAATCAATAAAAGTGATAAATATAAACTTTGTTTTTTTAATCCGTATTTATATTTTTAAAACACAACATATACTTACTACGTCAATTATTCGAAAAAGTAGGTTTTTTTTTTTTTTTAAATTCTCGTCAAACTAAATATTTTTCTCTTGATGCTGTATAACATAATTTAATTTAAAATAAAAAATCAATAAAAGTTAGAAATATAAATCTGGGTTTTTTTAATCCGCATTTATATTTTCAAAACACGACATATTCTTACTACGTCAATTATTCGGACAAGAAGGTAGTTTTTTTTAAATCCTCGTAAAACTAGTTATTTTTTGCTTAAAGCTAAAAAACATAATTGAATTTAAAATAAAAAAATCAATAAAATTGTTTAATATAAAGCTGGGTTTTTTTAATCCGCATTTATATTTTCAAAACACGAAATATTCTTACTACGTCAATTATTCGGACAAGAAGGTAGTTTTTTTTTAAATTCTCGTAAAACTAATTTTTTTTTGCTTAGAGCTGTATAATATAATTGAAATTAAAATAAAAATTCAATAAAAAAGATAAATTCAAAGCTGGGTTTTTTTAATCCGCATTTATATTTTCAAAACACGAAATATTCTTACTACGTCAATTATTCGGACAAGAAAGTAGTTTTTTTGTAAATTCTCGTGAAACTAAATATTTTTTGCTTAAAGCTGTATAATATTATTGAATTTAAAATGAAAAATCAAGAAAAGCGATAAATGTATAGCTTGGTTTTTTTAATCTGTGTTTATATTTTCAAAACACGACATATACTTACTACGTCAGTTATTCGGACAAGAAGGCAGTTTTTTTTTAATTCGAGTCAAACTAAATATTTTTCTCTTAAAGCTGTATAATATAATTAAATTTAAAATAAAAAATTAATAAAAATGATAAATTCAAAGCTGGGTTTTTTTAATCTGCATTTATATTTTAAAAACACGACGTTTGCTTACTACGTCAATTATTCGGACAAGACGGTAGTTTTTTTTTAAATTCTCGTGAAACTAATTTTTTTTTGCTTAAAGTTGTATAATATAATAAAATTAAAAATAAAAAATCAACAAAAGTGATAAACATATAGCTTGGTTTTTTTAATCCGTGTTTATATTTTAAAAACACATTTGCTTACTACGTCAATTATTCGGACAAGACGGTAGTTTTTTTTTAAATTCTCGTCAAACTAAAAACTTTTCTCCTAAAGCTGTATAATATAAATGAATTTAAAATAAAAAATCAATAAAAGTGATAAATATATAGCTTGGTTTTTTAAATCCGCATTTGTATTTTTAAAACACGATATATTCTTACTTCGTCAATTAATCGGACAAGACGGTAGTTTTTTTTTTAAATTCTCGTAAAACTAATTTTTTTTCCTTAGAGCTGTATAATATAATTGAAATTAAAGTAAAAATTCAATAAAAAAGATAAATTTAAAGCTGGGTTTTTTTAATCCGCATTTATATTTTCAAAACACGAAATATACTTACTACGTCAATTATTCGTACAAGAAAGTAGTTTTTTTGTTAATTCTCGTGAAACTAAATATTTTTTGCTTAAAGCTGTATAATATTATTGAATTTAAAATGAAAAATCAATAAAAGTGATAAATATAAACTTTGTTTTTTTAATCCGTATTTATATTTTTAAAACACAACATATACTTACTACGTCAATTATTCGAAAAAGTAGGTATTTTTTTTTTTTTAAATTCTCGTCAAACTAAATATTTTTCTCTTGATGCTGTATAACATAATTTAATTTAAAATAAAAAATCAATAAAAGTTAGAAATATAAATCTGGGTTTTTTTAATCCGCATTTATATTTTCAAAACACGACATATTCTTACTACGTCAATTATTCGGACAAGAAGGTAGTTTTTTTTTTAATCCTCGTAAAACTAATTATTTTTTGCTTAAAGCTAAAAAACATAATTGAATTTAAAATAAAAAAATCAATAAAATTGTTTAATATAAAGCTGGGTTTTTTTAATCCGCATTTATATTTTCAAAACACGAAATATTCTTACTACGTCTATTATTCGGACAAGCAAGTAGTTTTTTTGTAAATTCTCGAGAAACTAATTATTTTTTGCTTAAAGCTGTATAATATATTTGAATTTAAAAAAAAATAAATAAAAGTGATAAATATATAGCTTGGTTTTTTTAATCCGTGTTTATATTTTCAAAACACGACATATACTTACTACGTCAATTATTCGGACAAGAAGGTAGTTTATTTTTTTGAATTCTCGTCAAACTAAATATTTTTCTCTTGATGCTGTATAACATAATTTAATTTAAAATAAAAAATCAATAAAAGTTAGAAATATAAATCTGGGTTTTTTTAATCCGCATTTATATTTTCAAAACACGACATATTCTTACTACGTCAATTATTCGGACAAGAAGGTAGTTTTTTTTTTAATCCTCGTAAAACTAATTATTTTTTGCTTAAAGCTAAAAAACATAATTGAATTTAAAATAAAAAAATCAATAAAATTGTTTAATATAAAGCTGGGTTTTTTTAATCCGCATTTATATTTTCAAAACACGAAATATTCTTACTACGTCTATTATTCGGACAAGCAAGTAGTTTTTTTGTAAATTCTCGAGAAACTAATTATTTTTTGCTTAAAGCTGTATAATATAGTTGAATTTAAAAAAAAAATAAATAAAAGTGATAAATATATAGCTTGGTTTTTTTAATCCGTGTTTATATTTTCAAAACACGACATATACTTACTACGTCAATTATTCGGACAAGAAGGTAGTTTATTTTTTTGAATTCTCGTCAAACTAAATATTTTTCTCTTGATGCTGTATAACATAATTGAATTTAAAATAAAAAATCAATAAAAGTTAGAAATATAGAGCTGGGTTTTTTAATCCGCATTTATATTTTAAAAACACGACATTTGCTTACTACGTCAATTATTCGGACAAGACGGTAGTTTTTTTTTTAAATTCCCGTCAAACTAAAAACTTTTCTCCTAAAGCTGTATAATAAAAATGAATTTAAAATAAAAAATCAATAAAAGTGATAAACATATAGCTTGGTTTTTTAAATCCGCATTTGTATTATTAAAACACGATATATTCTTACTTCGTCAATTAATCGGACAAGACGGTAGTTTTTTTTTTAAATTCTCGTGAAACATTACTTTTTGCTTAAAGCTAAAAAACATAATTGACTTTAAAATAAAAAATCAATAAAATTCATTAATATAAAGCTGGGTTTTTTTAATCCGCATTTATATTTTCAAAACACGACATATTCTTGGTACGTCAATTATTCGCACAAGAAGGAATTTTTTTTTTAATTCTCATCAAACTAAATATTGTTCACTTAAAGCTGTAAAATTTGATTAAATTTAAAATAAAAAATCAATAAAAGTGTGAAAATAAAGCTGGGTTTTTTTAATCCGCATTTATATTTTCAAAACACGACATATTCTTACTACGTCAATTATTCGGACAAGAAGGTAGTTTTTTTTTAAATCCTCGTAAAACATTATTTTTTGCTTAACGCTAAAAAACATAATTGAATTTAAAATAAAAAATCAATAAAATTCATTAATATAAAGCTGGGTTTTTTTAATCCGCATTTATATTTTCAAAACACGACATATTATTACTACGTAAATTATTCGGACAAGAAGGTAGTTTTTTTGTAAATTCTCGTGAAACTAAATATTTTTTGCTTAAAGCTGTATAATATTATTGAATTTAAAATGAAAAATCAAGAAAAGCGATAAATATATAGCTTGGTTTTTTTAATCTGTGTTTATATTTTCAAAACACGACATATACTTACTACGTCAGTTATTCGGACAAGAAGGCAGTTTTTTTTTAATTCGAGTCAAACTAAATATTTTTCTCTTAAAGCTGTATAATATAATTAAATTTAAAAGAAAAAATTAATAAAAATGATAAATTCAAAGCTGGGTTTTTTTAATCTGCATTTATATTTTAAAAACACGACGTTTACTTACTACGTCAATTATTCGGACAAGACGGTGGTTTTTTTTTTAAATTCTCGTGAAACTAATTTTTTTTTTGCTTAAAGGTGTATAATATAATTAAATTAAAAATAAAAAATCAATAAAAGTGATAAACATATAGCTTGGTTTTTTTAATCCTTGTTTATATTTTCAAAACACGACGTATACTTACTACGTCAATTATTCGGACAAGACGGTAGTTTTTTTTTTAAACTCTCGTCAAACTAAAAACTTTTCTCTTAAAGCTGTATAATATATATGAATTTAAAATAAAAAATCAATAAAAGTGATAAATATATAGCTTGGTTTTTTAAATCCCCATTTGTATTTTTAAAACACGATATATTCTTACTTCGTCAATTAATCGGACAAGACGGTAGTTTTTTTTTTAAATTCTCGTAAAACTAATTTTTTTTTGCTTAGAGCTGTATAATATAATTGAAATTAAAATAAAAATTCAATAAAAAAGATAAATTTAAAGCTGGGTTTTTTTAATCCGCATTTATATTTTTAAAACACGACATATTGTTACTACGTCAATTATTCGGACAAGAAGGTAGCTTTTTTTTAAATTCTCGTCAAACTAAATATTTTTGTCTTAAAGCTGTATAATATGATTCAGTTTAAAGTAAAAAAATCAATAAAAGTTAGAAATATAAAGCTGGGTTTTTTTAATCCGCATTTGTATTTTTAAAACACGATATATTCTTGCTACGAAAATTATTCGGACAAGACGGTAGTTTTTTTTTTAAATTCTCGTGAAACTAATTATTTTTTGCTAAGAGCTGTATAATATAATTGAATTTAAAATAAAAAATCAATAAAAGTGATAAATATAAAGCTGGGTTTTTTTAATCTGTGTTTATATTTTGAAAACAGGACATATTCTTACTACGGCAATTATTCGGACCAGAAGGTAGTTTTTTTTTAAATTCTCGTCTAACTAAATATTTTTCATTTAAAGCTGTATAATATAATTGAATTTAAATAAAAAATCAATAAAAGTGATTAATATAAAGCTGCGTTTTGTTAATCCGCATTTATATTTTCAAAACACGACATATTCTTACAACGACAATTATTCGGACAAGACGGTAGTTTTTTTTTTAAATTCTCGTGAAACTAATTATTTTTTGCTAAGAGCTGTATAATATAATTGAATTTAAAATAAAAAATCAATAAAAGTGATAAATATAAAGCTGGGTTTTTTTAATCCGTGTTTATATTTTCAAAACACGACATATACTTACTACGTCAGATATACGGACGAGAAGTAGTTTTTTTTTAAATTCTCGTCAAAATAAATATTTTTCTCATAAAGTTGTATAATATAATTAAATTTAAAATAAAAAAACAATAAAAGTGATAAATATAATGCTCTCTTTTTTTTTAATCCGTGTTTATATTTTCAAAACACGACATATACTTACTACGTCAGATATTCGGACGAGAAGTAGTTTTTTTTTAAATTCTCGTCAAAATAAATATTTTTCTCATAAAGCTGTATAATATAATTAATTTAAAATAAAAAATCAATAAAAGTGTTAAATATAAAGCTCTCTTTTTTTTGTAATCCGTTTTTATATTTTCAAAACACCACATATTCTTACTATGTCAAATATTCGGACAAGAAGGTAGTTTTTTTTAAAATAAAAAATCAATAAAAGTGATAAATATAAAGCTAGGTTGTTTTAATCCGTTTTAATATTTTCAAAACGGACATATTCTTACTACGTCAATTATTCGGACAAGAAGGTAGCTTTTTTTTAAATTCTCGTCAAACTAAATATTTTTGTCTTAAAGCTGTATAATATGATTCAGTTTAAAGTAAAAAAATCAATAAAATTGATTAATATAAAGCTGGGTTTTTTTAATCCGCATTTATATTTTCAAAACACGACATATTCTTACTACGTCAATTATTCGGACAAGAAGGTAGTTTTTTCTTTAAATTCTCGTCAAACTAATTATTTTTTTCTTAAAGCTAAAACATATAATTGAATTTAAAATAAAAAATCAATAAAAGTGATTAATATAAAAGCTGCGTTTTTTTAATCCGCATTTATATTTTCAAAACACGACATATTCTTAGTACGTCAATTATTCGGACAAGAAGGTAGTTTTTTTAAAATTCCCGTGAAACTAAATATTTTTCACTTAAAGCTGTATAATATAAATGAATTTAAAATAAAAAGTCAATAAAAGTTAAAAATATAAAGTTGGGTTTTTTTAATCCGTGTTTATATTTTCAAAACACGACATATTCTTACTACGTCAATTATTCGGACAAGAAGGAATTTTTTTTTTAATTCTCGTCAAACTAAATAGTTTTCACTTAAAGCTGTAAAATATGATTAAATTTAAAATAAAAAATCAATAAAAGTGTGAAAATAAAGCTGGGTTTTTTTAATCCGCATTTATATTTTCAAAACACGACATATTCTTGGTACGTCAATTATTCGGACAAGAAGGTAGTTTTTTTATTAAATTCTCTTCAAACTAAATATTTTTCTCCTAAAGCTGTATTATATAATTGAATTTAAAATAAAAAATCAATAAAAGTGATAAATATAAAGCTGTGGTTTTTTAATCCGTATTTATATTTTCAAAACACGACATATTCTTACTACGTCAATTATTCGGACAAGAAGGTAGTTTTTTTTTTAAATGCTCGTCAAACTAATTATTTTTTGCTTAAAGCTAAAAAATATAATTGAATTTAAAATAAAAAATCAATAAAAGTGATAAATATAAAGCGGGGTTTTTTTTCCGTATTTATATTTTCAAAACACGACATATTCTTACTATGTCAATTATTCGGACAAGAAAGTAGTTTTTTTTTAAATTCTCGTCAACGTAAATATTTTTCACTTAACGCTGTATAATATAATTGAATTTAAAATAAAGAATCAATTTAATTGAATAATATATAGCTGGGTTTTTTTAATCCGCATTTATATTTTCAAAACAATTCATATTCTTACTACGTGAATTATTCGGACGAGAAGGTAGTTTTTTATTTAAATTCTCGTGAAACTAAATATTTTTCACTTAACGATGTATAATAAAATTGAATTTAAAATAAAAAATCAATAACAGTGATAAATAAAATGCTGGGTTTTCTTAATCTGTTTTTATTTTCAAAACACGACATATTCTTACTACGTCAATTATTCGGACGAGAAGGTATTTTTTTTTTTAAATTCTCGTGAAACTAAATATTTTTCACTTACGCTGTATAATATAATTGAATTTAAATTATAAAATCAATAACAGTGATAAATATAAAGCTGGGTTTTTTAAATCTGTGTTTTTTTTTTGAAAACAGTACATATTCTTACTACGGCAATTATTCGGACAAGAAGGTAGTTTGTTTTTTAATTCTCGTCTACCTAAATATTTTTCATTTAAAGCTGTATAATATAATTGAATTTAAATAAAAAAATCAATAAAAGTGATTAATATAAAAGCAGCGTTTTTTTAATCCGCGTTTATACTTTCAAAACACGAAATATTCTTATTACTTCAATTATTCGGACAAGAAGGAATTTTTTTTTTAATTCTCGTGAAACTAAATATTTTTCACTTAAAGCTGTAAAATATGATTTAATTTAAAATAAAAAATCAATAAAAGTGTGAAAATAAAGCTGGGTTTTTTTAATCCGCATTTATATTTTCAAAACACGACATATTCTTGGTACGTCAATTATTCGGACAAGAAGGTAGTTTTTTTATTAAATTCTCTTCAAACTAAATATTTTTCTCCTAAAGCTGTATTATATAATTGAATTTAAAATAAAAAGTCAATAAAATTGATTAATATAAAGCTGGGTTTTGTTTAATCCGCATTTATATTTTCAAAACACGACATATTATTACTACGTCAATTATTCGGACAAGAAGGTAGTTTTTTTTTTAAATTCTCGTCAAACAAATTATTTTTTGCTTAAAGCTAAAAAATATAATTGAATTTAAAATAAAAAATCAATAAAAGTGATAAATATAAAGCTGGGTTTTTTTAATCTGTGTATATATTTTGAAAACAGGACATATTCTTACTACGGCAATTATTCGGACCAGAAGGTAGTTTTTTTTTAAATTCTCGTCTAACTAAATATTTTTCATTTAAAGCTGTATAATATAATTGAATTTAAATAAAAAATCAATAAAAGTGATTAATATAAAGCTGCGTTTTGTTAATCCGCATTTATATTTTCAAAACACGACATATTCTTAGTACGTCAATTATTCGGACAAGAAGGTAGTTTTTTTAAAATTCCCGTGAAACTAAATATTTTTCACTTAAAGCTGTATAATATAAATGAATTTAAAATAAAAAGTCAATAAAAGTTAAAAATATAAAGTTGGGTTTTTTTAATCCGTGTTTATATTTTCAAAACACGACATATTCTTACTACGTCAATTATTCGGACAAGAAGGAATTTTTTTTTTAATTCTCGTCAAACTAAATAGTTTTCACTTAAAGCTGTAAAATATGATTAAATTTAAAATAAAAAATCAATAAAAGTGTGAAAATAAAGCTGGGTTTTTTTAATCCGCATTTATATTTTCAAAACACGACATATTCTTGGTACGTCAATTATTCGGACAAGAAGGTAGTTTTTTTATTAAATTCTCTTCAAACTAAATATTTTTCTCCTAAAGCTGTATTATATAATTGAATTTAAAATGAAAAATCAATAAAAGCGATAAATATATAGCTGGGTTTTTTTAATCCGTGTTTATATTTTCAAAACACGACATATAATTACTACGTCAGTTATTCGGACAAGAAGGCAGTTTTTTTTTTAAATTCGAGTCAAACTAAATATTTTTCTCTTACAGCTGTATAATATAATTGAATTTAAAAAAAAAAAGTATATAAAAGTGATAAATATAAAGCTGGGTTTTTTTAATCCGCATTGATATTTTCAAAACACGACATATTCTTACTGCGTCAATTCTTCGGACAAGAAGGTAGTTTTTTTATTTAAATGCTCGTCAAACTAAACAGTTTTCTCTTAATGCTGTATAATATAATTGAATTTAAAATAAAAAATCAATTTAATTGAATAATATATAGCTGGGTTTTTTTAATCCGCATTTATATTTTCAAAACTTCATATTCTTACCACGTGAATTATTCGGACGAGAAGGTAGTTTTTTTATTAAATTCTCGTCTAACTAAATATTTTTCACTTAATGCTGTATAATATAAATGAATTTAAAATAAAAAATCAATAAAAGTTAATTATATAAATTTGGGTTTTTTTAATCCGTGTTTATATTTTCAAAACACGACATATTCTTACTACTTCAATTATTCGGACAACAAGGAATTTTTTTTTTAATTCTCGTCAAACTAAATATTTTTCACTTAAAGCTGTAAAATATGATTAAATTTAAAATAAAAAATCAATAAAAATGTGATAATAAAGCTGGTTTTTTTAATCTGCATTTATATTTTCAAAACACGACATATTCCTGGTACGTCAATTATTCGGACAAGAAAGTAGTTTTTTTTTTAATTCTAGTCAACGTATATATTTTTCACTTAACGCTGTATAATATAATAGAATTTAAAATAAAAAATCAATAACAGTGATAAATATAAAGCTGGGTTTTTTTAATCTGTGTTTATATTTTCAAAACACGACATATACTTACTACGTCAGATATTCGGACGAGAAGTAGTATTTTTTTAAATTCTCGTCAAAATAAATATTTTTCTCATAAAGCTGTATAATATAATTAATTTAAAATAAAAAATCAATAAAAGTGTTAAATATAAAGCTCTCTTTTTTTGTAATCCGTATTTATATTTTCAAAACACCACATATTCTTACTATGTCAAATATTCGGACAAGAAGGTAGTTTTTTTTTTAAATGCTCGTCAAACTAATTATTTTTTGCTTAAAGCTAAAAAATATAATTGAATTTAAAATAAAAAATCAATAAAAGTGATAAATATATAGCGGGGTTTTTTTTCCGTATTTATATTTTCAAAACACGACATATTATTACTACGTCAATTATTCGGACAAGAAGGTAGTTTTTTTTTTAAATCTCGTCAACGTAAATATTTTTCACTTAACGCTGTATAATATAATTGAATTTAAAATAAAAAATCAATTTAATTGAATAATATATAGCTGGGTTTTTTTAATCCGCATTTATATTTTCAAAACTTCATATTCTTACCACGTGAATTATTCGGACGAGAAGGTATTTTTTTATTTAAATTCTCGTCTACCTAAATATTTTTCATTTAAAGCTGTATAATATAATTGAATTTAAAATAAAAAATCAATAACAGTGATAAATATAAAGCTGGGTTTTTTTAATCTGTGTTTATATTTTGAAAACAGGACATATTCTTACTACGGCAATTATTCGGACCAGAAGGTAGTTTTTTTTTTAAATTCTCGTCTACCTAAATATTTTTCATATAAAGCTGTATAATATAATTGAATTAAAATAAAAAATCAATAAAATTGATTAATATAAAGCTGGGTTTTTTTAATCCGCATTTATATTTTCAAAACACGACATATTATTACTACGTCAATTATTCGGACAAGAAGGTAGTTTTTTTTTTAAATTCTCGTCAAACTAATTTTTTTTTTGCTTAAAGCTAAAAAATATAATTGAATTTAAATAAAAAATCAATAAAATTGATTAATATAAAGCTGGGTTTTTTTAATCCGTGTTTATATTTTCAAAACACGACATATTCTTACTACTTCAATTATTCGGACAAGAAAGTAGTTTTTTTTTAAATTCTCGTAAAACTAATTATTTTTTGCTTAAAGCTAAAAAATATAATTGAATTTAAAATAAAAAATCAATAAAAGTGATAAATATAAAGCAGGGTTTTTTTATTCCGTATTTATATTTTCAAAACACGACATATTCTTACTATGTCAATTATTCGGACAAGAAAGTAGTTTTTTTTTTAATTCTCGTCAACGTAAAAATTTTTCACTTAACGCTGTATAATATAATTGAATTTAAAATAAAAAATCAATTTAATTGAATAATATATAGCTGGGGTTTTTTAATCCGCATTTATATTTTCAAAACACTTCATATTCTTACCACGTGAATTATTCGGACGAGAAGGTATTTTTTTATTTAAATTCTCGTCTAACTAAATATTTTTCACTTAAAGCTGTATAATATAAATGAATTTAAAATAAAAAGTCAATAAAAGTTAATTATATAAATTTGGGTTTTTTTAATCCGCGTTTATATTTTCAAAACACGACATATTCTTACCACGTGAATTATTCGGACGAGAAGGTATTTTTTTATTTAAATTCTCGTCTAACTAAATATTTTTCACTTAAAGCTGTATAATATAAATGAATTTAAAATAAAAAGTCAATAAAAGTTAATTATATAAATTTGGGTTTTTTTAATCCGTGTTTATATTTTCAAAACACGACATATACTTACTACGTCAGATATTCGGACGAGAAGTAGTATTTTTTTAAATTCTCGTCAAAATAAATATTTTTCTCATAAAGCTGTATAATATAATTAATTTAAAATAAAAAATCAATAAAAGTGTTAAATATAAAGCTCTCTTTTTTTGTAATCCGTATTTATATTTTCAAAACACCACATATTCTTACTATGTCAAATATTCGGACAAGAAGGTAGTTTTTTTTAAAATAAAAAATCAATAAAAGTGATAAATATAAAGCTAGGTTGTTTTAATCCGTTTTAATATTTTCAAAACGGACATATTCTTACTACGTCAATTATTCGGACAAGAAGGTAGCTTTTTTTTAAATTCTCGTCAAACTAAATATTTTTGTCTTAAAGCTGTATAATATGATTCAGTTTAAAGTAAAAAAATCAATAAAATTGATTAATATAAAGCTGGGTTTTTTTAATCCGCATTTATATTTTCAAAACACGACATATTCTTACTACGTCAATTATTCGGACAAGAAGGTAGTTTTTTTTTTAAATTCTCGTCAAACTAATTATTTTTTTCTTAAAGCTAAAACATATAATTGAATTTAAAATAAAAAATCAATAAAAGTGATTAATATAAAAGCTGCGTTTTTTTAATCCGCATTTATATTTTCAAAACACGACATATTCTTAGTACGTCAATTATTCGGACAAGAAGGTAGTTTTTTTAAAATTCTCGTGAAACTAAATATTTTTCACTTAAAGCTGTATAATATAAATGAATTTAAAAAAAAAGTCAATAAAAGTTAAAAATATAAAGTTGGGTTTTTTTAATCCGTGTTTATATTTTCAAAACACGACATATTCTTACTACGTCAATTATTCGGACAAGAAGGAATTTTTTTTTTAATTCTCGTCAAACTAAATAGTTTTCACTTAAAGCTGTAAAATATGATTAAATTTAAAATAAATAATCAATAAAAGTGTGAAAATAAAGCTGGGTTTTTTTAATCCGCATTTATATTTTCAAAACACGACATATTCTTGGTACGTCAATTATTCGGACAAGAAGGTAGTTTTTTTATTAAATTCTCTTCAAACTAAATATTTTTCTCCTAAAGCTGTATTATATAATTGAATTTAAAATAAAAAATCAATAAAAGTGATAAATATAAAGCTGTGGTTTTTTAATCCGTATTTATATTTTCAAAACACGACATATTCTTACTACGTCAATTATTCGGACAAGAAGGTAGTTTTTTTTTTAAATGCTCGTCAAACTAATTATTTTTTGCTTAAAGCTAAAAAATATAATTGAATTTAAAATAAAAAATCAATAAAAGTGATAAATATAAAGCGGGGTTTTTTTTCCGTATTTATATTTTCAAAACACGACATATTATTACTACGTCAATTATTCGGACAAGAAGGTAGTTTTTTTTTAAATCTCGTCAACGTAAATATTTTTCACTTAACGCTGTATAATATAATTGAATTTAAAATAAAAAATCAATTTAATTGAATAATATATAGCTGGGTTTTTTTAATCCGCATTTATATTTTCAAAACTTCATATTCTTACCACGTGAATTATTCGGACGAGAAGGTATTTTTTTATTTAAATTCTCGTCTACCTAAATATTTTTCATTTAAAGCTGTAT
This sequence comes from Lycorma delicatula, assembly GCF_047948215.1. Taxonomy (NCBI): domain Eukaryota; kingdom Metazoa; phylum Arthropoda; class Insecta; order Hemiptera; family Fulgoridae; genus Lycorma; species Lycorma delicatula. Next base: position 35,046,902 of record NC_134460.1, on the reverse strand, counting down.
AATATAATTGAATTTAAAATAAAAAATCAATAACAGTGATAAATATAAAGCTGGGTTTTTTTAATCTGTGTTTATATTTTGAAAACAGGACATATTCTTACTACGGCAATTATTCGGACCAGAAGGTAGTTTTTTTTTTAAATTCTCGTCTACCTAAATATTTTTCATATAAAGCTGTATAATATAATTGAATTAAAATAAAAAATCAATAAAATTGATTAATATAAAGCTGGGTTTTTTTAATCCGCATTTATATTTTCAAAACACGACATATTATTACTACGTCAATTATTCGGACAAGAAGGTAGTTTTTTTTTTAAATTCTCGTCAAACTAATTTTTTTTTTGCTTAAAGCTAAAAAATATAATTGAATTTAAATAAAAAATCAATAAAATTGATTAATATAAAGCTGGGTTTTTTTAATCCGTGTTTATATTTTCAAAACACGACATATTCTTACTACTTCAATTATTCGGACAAGAAGGAATTTTTTTTTTAATTCTCGTCAAACTAAATAGTTTTCACTTAAAGCTGTAAAATATGATTAAATTTAAAATAAAAAATCAATAAAAGTGTGAAAATAAAGCTGGGTTTTTTTAATCCGCATTTATATTTTTAAAACACGACATATTCTTACTACGTCAATTATTCGGACAAGAAAGTAGTTTTTTTTTAAATTCTCGTAAAACTAATTATTTTTTGCTTAAAGCTAAAAAATATAATTGAATTTAAAATAAAAAATCAATAAAAGTGATAAATATAAAGCAGGGTTTTTTTATTCCGTATTTATATTTTCAAAACACGACATATTCTTACTATGTCAATTATTCGGACAAGAAAGTAGTTTTTTTTTAAATTCTCGTCAACGTAAATATTTTTCACTTAACGCTGTATAATATAATTGAATTTAAAATAAAAAATCAATTTAATTGAATAATATATAGCTGGGGTTTTTTAATCCGCATTTATATTTTCAAAACACTTCATATTCTTACCACGTGAATTATTCGGACGAGAAGGTATTTTTTTATTTAAATTCTCTTCTAACTAAATATTTTTCACTTAAAGCTGTATAATATAAATGAATTTAAAATAAAAAGTCAATAAAAGTTAAAAATATAAAGTTGGGTTTTTTTAATCCGTGTTTATATTTTCAAAACACGACATATTCTTACTACGTCAATTATTCGGACAAGAAGGAATTTTTTTTTTAATTCTCGTCAAACTAAATAGTTTTCACTTAAAGCTGTAAAATATGATTAAATTTAAAATAAAAAATCAATAAAAGTGTGAAAATAAAGCTGGGTTTTTTTAATCCGCATTTATATTTTCAAAACACGACATATTCTTGGTACGTCAATTATTCGGACAAGAAAGTAGTTTTTTTTTAAATTCTCGTAAAACTAATTATTTTTTGCTTAAAGCTAAAAAATATAATTGAATTTAAAATAAAAAATCAATAAAAGTGATAAATATAAAGCAGGGTTTTTTTATTCCGTATTTATATTTTCAAAACACGACATATTCTTACTATGTCAATTATTCGGACAAGAAGGTAGTTTTTTTTTAAATCTCGTCAACGTAAATATTTTTCACTTAACGCTGTATAATATAATTGAATTTAAAATAAAAAATCAATTTAATTGAATAATATATAGCTGGGTTTTTTTAATCCGCATTTATATTTTCAAAACTTCATATTCTTACCACGTGAATTATTCGGACGAGAAGGTATTTTTTTATTTAAATTCTCGTCTACCTAAATATTTTTCATTTAAAGCTGTATAATATAATTGAATTTAAAATAAAAAATCAATAACAGTGATAAATATAAAGCTGGGTTTTTTTAATCTGTGTTTATATTTTGAAAACAGGACATATTCTTACTACGGCAATTATTCGGACCAGAAGGTAGTTTTTTTTTTAAATTCTCGTCTACCTAAATATTTTTCATATAAAGCTGTATAATATAATTGAATTAAAATAAAAAATCAATAAAATTGATTAATATAAAGCTGGGTTTTTTTAATCCGCATTTATATTTTCAAAACACGACATATTATTACTACGTCAATTATTCGGACAAGAAGGTAGTTTTTTTTTTAAATTCTCGTCAAACTAATTTTTTTTTTGCTTAAAGCTAAAAAATATAATTGAATTTAAATAAAAAATCAATAAAATTGATTAATATAAAGCTGGGTTTTTTTAATCCGTGTTTATATTTTCAAAACACGACATATTCTTACTACTTCAATTATTCGGACAAGAAGGAATTTTTTTTTTAATTCTCGTCAAACTAAATAGTTTTCACTTAAAGCTGTAAAATATGATTAAATTTAAAATAAAAAATCAATAAAAGTGTGAAAATAAAGCTGGGTTTTTTTAATCCGCATTTATATTTTTAAAACACGACATATTCTTACTACGTCAATTATTCGGACAAGAAAGTAGTTTTTTTTTAAATTCTCGTAAAACTAATTATTTTTTGCTTAAAGCTAAAAAATATAATTGAATTTAAAATAAAAAATCAATAAAAGTGATAAATATAAAGCAGGGTTTTTTTATTCCGTATTTATATTTTCAAAACACGACATATTCTTACTATGTCAATTATTCGGACAAGAAAGTAGTTTTTTTTTAAATTCTCGTCAACGTAAATATTTTTCACTTAACGCTGTATAATATAATTGAATTTAAAATAAAAAATCAATTTAATTGAATAATATATAGCTGGGGTTTTTTAATCCGCATTTATATTTTCAAAACACTTCATATTCTTACCACGTGAATTATTCGGACGAGAAGGTATTTTTTTATTTAAATTCTCTTCTAACTAAATATTTTTCACTTAAAGCTGTATAATATAAATGAATTTAAAATAAAAAGTCAATAAAAGTTAAAAATATAAAGTTGGGTTTTTTTAATCCGTGTTTATATTTTCAAAACACGACATATTCTTACTACGTCAATTATTCGGACAAGAAGGAATTTTTTTTTTAATTCTCGTCAAACTAAATAGTTTTCACTTAAAGCTGTAAAATATGATTAAATTTAAAATAAAAAATCAATAAAAGTGTGAAAATAAAGCTGGGTTTTTTTAATCCGCATTTATATTTTCAAAACACGACATATTCTTGGTACGTCAATTATTCGGACAAGAAGGTAGTTTTTTTATTAAATTCTCTTCAAACTAAATATTTTTCTCCTAAAGCTGTATTATATAATTGAATTTAAAATAAAAAATCAATAAAAGTGATAAATATAAAGCTGTGGTTTTTTAATCCGTATTTATATTTTCAAAACACGACATATTTTTACTACGTCAATTATTCGGACAAGAAGGTAGTTTTTTTTTTAAATGCTCGTCAAACTAATTATTTTTTGCTTAAAGCTAAAAAATATAATTGAATTTAAAATAAAAAATCAATAAAAGTGATAAATATAAAGCGGGGTTTTTTTTCCGTATTTATATTTTCAAAACACGACATATTCTTACTATGTCAATTATTCGGACAAGAAGGTAGTTTTTTTTTAAATTCTCGTCAACGTAAATATTTTTCACTTAACGCTGTATAATATAATTGAATTTAAAATAAAAAATCAATTTAATTGAATAATATATAGCTGGGTTTTTTTAATCCGCATTTATATTTTCAAAACTTCATATTCTTACCACGTGAATTATTCGGACGAGAAGGTAGTTTTTTTATTAAATTCTCGTCTAACTAAATATTTTTCACTTAATGCTGTATAATATAAATGAATTTAAAATAAAAAATCAATAAAAGTTAATTATATAAATTTGGGTTTTTTTAATCCGTGTTTATATTTTCAAAACACGACATATTCTTACTACTTCAATTATTCGGACAACAAGGAATTTTTTTTTTAATTCTCGTCAAACTAAATATTTTTCACTTAAAGCTGTAAAATATGATTAAATTTAAAATAAAAAATCAATAAAAGTGTGATAATAAAGCTGGTTTTTTTAATCTGCATTTATATTTTCAAAACACGACATATTCCTGGTACGTCAATTATTCGGACAAGAAAGTAGTTTTTTTTTTAATTCTAGTCAACGTATATATTTTTCACTTAACGCTGTATAATATAATTGAATTTAAAATAAAAAATCAATAACAGTGATAAATATAAAGCTGGGTTTTTTTAATCTGTGTTTATATTTTCAAAACACGACATATACTTACTACGTCAGATATTCGGACGAGAAGTAGTATTTTTTTAAATTCTCGTCAAAATAAATATTTTTCTCATAAAGCTGTATAATATAATTAATTTAAAATAAAAAATCAATAAAAGTGTTAAATATAAAGCTCTCTTTTTTTGTAATCCGTATTTATATTTTCAAAACACCACATATTCTTACTATGTCAAATATTCGGACAAGAAGGTAGTTTTTTTTAAAATAAAAAATCAATAAAAGTGATAAATATAAAGCTAGGTTGTTTTAATCCGTTTTAATATTTTCAAAACGGACATATTCTTACTACGTCAATTATTCGGACAAGAAGGTAGCTTTTTTTTAAATTCTCGTCAAACTAAATATTTTTGTCTTAAAGCTGTATAATATGATTCAGTTTAAAGTAAAAAAATCAATAAAATTGATTAATATAAAGCTGGGTTTTTTTAATCCGCATTTATATTTTCAAAACACGACATATTCTTACTACGTCAATTATTCGGACAAGAAGGTAGTTTTTTTTTTAAATTCTCGTCAAACTAATTATTTTTTTCTTAAAGCTAAAACATATAATTGAATTTAAAATAAAAAATCAATAAAAGTGATTAATATAAAAGCTGCGTTTTTTTAATCCGCATTTATATTTTCAAAACACGACATATTCTTAGTACGTCAATTATTCGGACAAGAAGGTAGTTTTTTTAAAATTCTCGTGAAACTAAATATTTTTCACTTAAAGCTGTATAATATAAATGAATTTTAAAAAAAATTCAATAAAAGTTAAAAATATAAAGTTGGGTTTTTTTAATCCGTGTTTATATTTTCAAAACACGACATATTCTTACTACGTCAATTATTCGGACAAGAAGGAATTTTTTTTTTAATTCTCGTCAAACTAAATAGTTTTCACTTAAAGCTGTAAAATATGATTAAATTTAAAATAAATAATCAATAAAAGTGTGAAAATAAAGCTGGGTTTTTTTAATCCGCATTTATATTTTCAAAACACGACATATTCTTGGTACGTCAATTATTCGGACAAGAAGGTAGTTTTTTTATTAAATTCTCTTCAAACTAAATATTTTTCTCCTAAAGCTGTATTATATAATTGAATTTAAAATAAAAAATCAATAAAAGTGATAAATATAAAGCTGTGGTTTTTTAATCCGTATTTATATTTTCAAAACACGACATATTCTTACTACGTCAATTATTCGGACAAGAAGGTAGTTTTTTTTTTAAATGCTCGTCAAACTAATTATTTTTTGCTTAAAGCTAAAAAATATAATTGAATTTAAAATAAAAAATCAATAAAAGTGATAAATATAAAGCGGGGTTTTTTTTCCGTATTTATATTTTCAAAACACGACATATTATTACTACGTCAATTATTCGGACAAGAAGGTAGTTTTTTTTTTAAATCTCGTCAACGTAAATATTTTTCACTTAACGCTGTATAATATAATTGAATTTAAAATAAAAAATCAATTTAATTGAATAATATATAGCTGGGTTTTTTTAATCCGCATTTATATTTTCAAAACTTCATATTCTTACCACGTGAATTATTCGGACGAGAAGGTATTTTTTTATTTAAATTCTCGTCTACCTAAATATTTTTCATTTAAAGCTGTATAATATAATTGAATTTAAAATAAAAAATCAATAACAGTGATAAATATAAAGCTGGGTTTTTTTAATCTGTGTTTATATTTTGAAAACAGGACATATTCTTACTACGGCAATTATTCGGACCAGAAGGTAGTTTTTTTTTTAAATTCTCGTCTACCTAAATATTTTTCATATAAAGCTGTATAATATAATTGAATTAAAATAAAAAATCAATAAAATTGATTAATATAAAGCTGGGTTTTTTTAATCCGCATTTATATTTTTAAAACACGACATATTCTTACTACGTCAATTATTCGGACAAGAAAGTAGTTTTTTTTTAAATTCTCGTAAAACTAATTATTTTTTGCTTAAAGCTAAAAAATATAATTGAATTTAAAATAAAAAATCAATAAAAGTGATAAATATAAAGCAGGGTTTTTTTATTCCGTATTTATATTTTCAAAACACGACATATTCTTACTATGTCAATTATTCGGACAAGAAAGTAGTTTTTTTTTAAATTCTCGTCAACGTAAATATTTTTCACTTAACGCTGTATAATATAATTGAATTTAAAATAAAAAATCAATTTAATTGAATAATATATAGCTGGGGTTTTTTAATCCGCATTTATATTTTCAAAACACTTCATATTCTTACCACGTGAATTATTCGGACGAGAAGGTATTTTTTTATTTAAATTCTCGTCTAACTAAATATTTTTCACTTAAAGCTGTATAATATAAATGAATTTAAAATAAAAAGTCAATAAAAGTTAAAAATATAAAGTTGGGTTTTTTTAATCCGTGTTTATATTTTCAAAACACGACATATTCTTACTACGTCAATTATTCGGACAAGAAGGAATTTTTTTTTTAATTCTCGTCAAACTAAATAGTTTTCACTTAAAGCTGTAAAATATGATTAAATTTAAAATAAAAAATCAATAAAAGTGTGAAAATAAAGCTGGGTTTTTTTAATCCGCATTTATATTTTCAAAACACGACATATTCTTGGTACGTCAATTATTCGGACAAGAAGGTAGTTTTTTTATTAAATTCTCTTCAAACTAAATATTTTTCTCCTAAAGCTGTATTATATAATTGAATTTAAAATAAAAAATCAATAAAAGTGATAAATATAAAGCTGTGGTTTTTTAATCCGTATTTATATTTTCAAAACACGACATATTCTTACTACGTCAATTATTCGGACAAGAAGGTAGTTTTTTTTTTAAATGCTCGTCAAACTAATTATTTTTTGCTTAAAGCTAAAAAATATAATTGAATTTAAAATAAAAAATCAATAAAAGTGATAAATATAAAGCGGGGTTTTTTTTCCGTATTTATATTTTCAAAACACGACATATTATTACTACGTCAATTATTCGGACAAGAAGGTAGTTTTTTTTTTAAATCTCGTCAACGTAAATATTTTTCACTTAACGCTGTATAATATAATTGAATTTAAAATAAAAAATCAATTTAATTGAATAATATATAGCTGGGTTTTTTTAATCCGCATTTATATTTTCAAAACTTCATATTCTTACCACGTGAATTATTCGGACGAGAAGGTATTTTTTTATTTAAATTCTCGTCTACCTAAATATTTTTCATTTAAAGCTGTATAATATAATTTAATTTAAATAAAAAATCAATAAAAGTGATTAATATAAAAGCTGCGTTTTTTTAATCCGCGTTTATATTTTAAAAACACGACATTTGCTTACTACGTCAATTATTCGGACAAGAAAGTAGTTTTTTTTTAAATTCTCGTAAAACTAATTATTTTTTGCTTAAAGCTAAAAAATATAATTGAATTTAAAATAAAAAATCAATAAAAGTGATAAATATAAAGCAGGGTTTTTTTATTCCGTATTTATATTTTCAAAACACGACATATTCTTACTATGTCAATTATTCGGACAAGAAAGTAGTTTTTTTTTAAATTCTCGTCAACGTAAATATTTTTCACTTAACGCTGTATAATATAATTGAATTTAAAATAAAAAATCAATTTAATTGAATAATATATAGCTGGGGTTTTTTAATCCGCATTTATATTTTCAAAACACTTCATATTCTTACCACGTGAATTATTCGGACGAGAAGGTATTTTTTTATTTAAATTCTCGTCTAACTAAATATTTTTCACTTAAAGCTGTATAATATAAATGAATTTAAAATAAAAAGTCAATAAAAGTTAAAAATATAAAGTTGGGTTTTTTTAATCCGTGTTTATATTTTCAAAACACGACATATTCTTACTACGTCAATTATTCGGACAAGAAGGAATTTTTTTTTTAATTCTCGTCAAACTAAATAGTTTTCACTTAAAGCTGTAAAATATGATTAAATTTAAAATAAAAAATCAATAAAAGTGTGAAAATAAAGCTGGGTTTTTTTAATCCGCATTTATATTTTCAAAACACGACATATTCTTGGTACGTCAATTATTCGGACAAGAAGGTAGTTTTTTTATTAAATTCTCTTCAAACTAAATATTTTTCTCCTAAAGCTGTATTATATAATTGAATTTAAAATAAAAAATCAATAAAAGTGATAAATATAAAGCTGTGGTTTTTTAATCCGTATTTATATTTTCAAAACACGACATATTCTTACTACGTCAATTATTCGGACAAGAAGGTAGTTTTTTTTTTAAATGCTCGTCAAACTAATTATTTTTTGCTTAAAGCTAAAAAATATAATTGAATTTAAAATAAAAAATCAATAAAAGTGATAAATATAAAGCGGGGTTTTTTTTCCGTATTTATATTTTCAAAACACGACATATTATTACTACGTCAATTATTCGGACAAGAAGGTAGTTTTTTTTTTAAATCTCGTCAACGTAAATATTTTTCACTTAACGCTGTATAATATAATTGAATTTAAAATAAAAAATCAATTTAATTGAATAATATATAGCTGGGTTTTTTTAATCCGCATTTATATTTTCAAAACTTCATATTCTTACCACGTGAATTATTCGGACGAGAAGGTATTTTTTTATTTAAATTCTCGTCTACCTAAATATTTTTCATTTAAAGCTGTATAATATAATTTAATTTAAATAAAAAATCAATAAAAGTGATTAATATAAAAGCTGCGTTTTTTTAATCCGCGTTTATACTTTCAAAACACGACATATTCATGGTACGTCAATTATTCGGACAAGAAGGTAGTTTTTTTATTAAATTCACTTCAAACTAAATATTTTTCTCCTAAAGCTGTATTATATAATTGAATTTAAAATAAAAAATCAATAAAAGTGATAAATATAAAGCTAGGTTTTTTTAATCCGTTTTAATATTTTCAAAACACGACATATTCTTACTATGTCAATTATTCGGACAAGAAGGTAGTTTTTTTTTAAATTCTCGTCAACGTAAATATTTTTCACTTAACGCTGTATAATATAATTGAATTTAAAATAAAAAATCAATTTAATTGAATAATATATAGCTGGGTTTTTTTAATCCGCATTTATATTTTCAAAACTTCATATTCTTACCACGTGAATTATTCGGACGAGAAGGTAGTTTTTTTATTAAATTCTCGTCTAACTAAATATTTTTCACTTAATGCTGTATAATATAAATGAATTTAAAATAAAAAATCAATAAAAGTTAATTATATAAATTTGGGTTTTTTTAATCCGTGTTTATATTTTCAAAACACGACATATTCTTACTACTTCAATTATTCGGACAACAAGGAATTTTTTTTTTTAATTCTCGTCAAACTAAATATTTTTCACTTAAAGCTGTAAAATATGATTAAATTTAAAATAAAAAATCAATAAAAGTGTGATAATAAAGCTGGTTTTTTTAATCTGCATTTATATTTTCAAAACACGACATATTCCTGGTACGTCAATTATTCGGACAAGAAAGTAGTTTTTTTTTTAATTCTAGTCAACGTATATATTTTTCACTTAACGCTGTATAATATAATTGAATTTAAAATAAAAAATCAATAACAGTGATAAATATAAAGCTGGGTTTTTTTAATCTGTGTTTATATTTTCAAAACACGACATATACTTACTACGTCAGATATTCGGACGAGAAGTAGTATTTTTTTAAATTCTCGTCAAAATAAATATTTTTCTCATAAAGCTGTATAATATAATTAATTTAAAATAAAAAATCAATAAAAGTGTTAAATATAAAGCTCTCTTTTTTTGTAATCCGTATTTATATTTTCAAAACACCACATATTCTTACTATGTCAAATATTCGGACAAGAAGGTAGTTTTTTTTAAAATAAAAAATCAATAAAAGTGATAAATATAAAGCTAGGTTGTTTTAATCCGTTTTAATATTTTCAAAACGGACATATTCTTACTACGTCAATTATTCGGACAAGAAGGTAGCTTTTTTTTAAATTCTCGTCAAACTAAATATTTTTGTCTTAAAGCTGTATAATATGATTCAGTTTAAAGTAAAAAAATCAATAAAATTGATTAATATAAAGCTGGGTTTTTTTAATCCGCATTTATATTTTCAAAACACGACATATTCTTACTACGTCAATTATTCGGACAAGAAGGTAGTTTTTTTTTTAAATTCTCGTCAAACTAATTATTTTTTTCTTAAAGCTAAAACATATAATTGAATTTAAAATAAAAAATCAATAAAAGTGATTAATATAAAAGCTGCGTTTTTTTAATCCGCATTTATATTTTCAAAACACGACATATTCTTAGTACGTCAATTATTCGGACAAGAAGGTAGTTTTTTTAAAATTCTCGTGAAACTAAATATTTTTCACTTAAAGCTGTATAATATAAATGAATTTTAAAAAAAATTCAATAAAAGTTAAAAATATAAAGTTGGGTTTTTTTAATCCGTGTTTATATTTTCAAAACACGACATATTCTTACTACGTCAATTATTCGGACAAGAAGGAATTTTTTTTTTAATTCTCGTCAAACTAAATAGTTTTCACTTAAAGCTGTAAAATATGATTAAATTTAAAATAAATAATCAATAAAAGTGTGAAAATAAAGCTGGGTTTTTTTAATCCGCATTTATATTTTCAAAACACGACATATTCTTGGTACGTCAATTATTCGGACAAGAAGGTAGTTTTTTTATTAAATTCTCTTCAAACTAAATATTTTTCTCCTAAAGCTGTATTATATAATTGAATTTAAAATAAAAAATCAATAAAAGTGATAAATATAAAGCTGTGGTTTTTTAATCCGTATTTATATTTTCAAAACACGACATATTCTTACTACGTCAATTATTCGGACAAGAAGGTAGTTTTTTTTTTAAATGCTCGTCAAACTAATTATTTTTTGCTTAAAGCTAAAAAATATAATTGAATTTAAAATAAAAAATCAATAAAAGTGATAAATATAAAGCGGGGTTTTTTTTCCGTATTTATATTTTCAAAACACGACATATTATTACTACGTCAATTATTCGGACAAGAAGGTAGTTTTTTTTTTAAATCTCGTCAACGTAAATATTTTTCACTTAACGCTGTATAATATAATTGAATTTAAAATAAAAAATCAATTTAATTGAATAATATATAGCTGGGTTTTTTTAATCCGCATTTATATTTTCAAAACTTCATATTCTTACCACGTGAATTATTCGGACGAGAAGGTATTTTTTTATTTAAATTCTCGTCTACCTAAATATTTTTCATTTAAAGCTGTATAATATAATTTAATTTAAATAAAAAATCAATAAAAGTGATTAATATAAAAGCTGCGTTTTTTTAATCCGCGTTTATACTTTCAAAACACGACATATTCTTGGTACGTCAATTATTCGGACAAGAAGGTAGTTTTTTTATTAAATTCACTTCAAACTAAATATTTTTCTCCTAAAGCTGTATTATATAATTGAATTTAAAATAAAAAATCAATAAAAGTGATAAATATAAAGCTAGGTTTTTTTAATCCGTTTTAATATTTTCAAAACACGACATATTCTTACTATGTCAATTATTCGGACAAGAAGGTAGTTTTTTTTTAAATTCTCGTCAACGTAAATATTTTTCACTTAACGCTGTATAATATAATTGAATTTAAAATAAAAAATCAATTTAATTGAATAATATATAGCTGGGTTTTTTTAATCCGCATTTATATTTTCAAAACTTCATATTCTTACCACGTGAATTATTCGGACGAGAAGGTAGTTTTTTTATTAAATTCTCGTCTAACTAAATATTTTTCACTTAATGCTGTATAATATAAATGAATTTAAAATAAAAAATCAATAAAAGTTAATTATATAAATTTGGGTTTTTTTAATCCGTGTTTATATTTTCAAAACACGACATATTCTTACTACTTCAATTATTCGGACAACAAGGAATTTTTTTTTTAATTCTCGTCAAACTAAATATTTTTCACTTAAAGCTGTAAAATATGATTAAATTTAAAATAAAAAATCAATAAAAGTGTGATAATAAAGCTGGTTTTTTTAATCTGCATTTATATTTTCAAAACACGACATATTCCTGGTACGTCAATTATTCGGACAAGAAAGTAGTTTTTTTTTAATTCTAGTCAACGTATATATTTTTCACTTAACGCTGTATAATATAATTGAATTTAAAATAAAAAATCAATAACAGTGATAAATATAAAGCTGGGTTTTTTTAATCTGTGTTTATATTTTCAAAACACGACATATACTTACTACGTCAGATATTCGGACGAGAAGTAGTATTTTTTTAAATTCTCGTCAAAATAAATATTTTTCTCATAAAGCTGTATAATATAATTAATTTAAAATAAAAAATCAATAAAAGTGTTAAATATAAAGCTCTCTTTTTTTGTAATCCGTATTTATATTTTCAAAACACCACATATTCTTACTATGTCAAATATTCGGACAAGAAGGTAGTTTTTTTTAAAATAAAAAATCAATAAAAGTGATAAATATAAAGCTAGGTTGTTTTAATCCGTTTTAATATTTTCAAAACGGACATATTCTTACTACGTCAATTATTCGGACAAGAAGGTAGCTTTTTTTTAAATTCTCGTCAAACTAAATATTTTTGTCTTAAAGCTGTATAATATGATTCAGTTTAAAGTAAAAAAATCAATAAAATTGATTAATATAAAGCTGGGTTTTTTTAATCCGCATTTATATTTTCAAAACACGACATATTCTTACTACGTCAATTATTCGGACAAGAAGGTAGTTTTTTTTTTAAATTCTCGTCAAACTAATTATTTTTTTCTTAAAGCTAAAACATATAATTGAATTTAAAATAAAAAATCAATAAAAGTGATTAATATAAAAGCTGCGTTTTTTTAATCCGCATTTATATTTTCAAAACACGACATATTCTTAGTACGTCAATTATTCGGACAAGAAGGTAGTTTTTTTAAAATTCTCGTGAAACTAAATATTTTTCACTTAAAGCTGTATAATATAAATGAATTTAAAAAAAAAGTCAATAAAAGTTAAAAATATAAAGTTGGGTTTTTTTAATCCGTGTTTATATTTTCAAAACACGACATATTCTTACTACGTCAATTATTCGGACAAGAAGGAATTTTTTTTTTAATTCTCGTCAAACTAAATAGTTTTCACTTAAAGCTGTAAAATATGATTAAATTTAAAATAAATAATCAATAAAAGTGTGAAAATAAAGCTGGGTTTTTTTAATCCGCATTTATATTTTCAAAACACGACATATTCTTGGTACGTCAATTATTCGGACAAGAAGGTAGTTTTTTTATTAAATTCTCTTCAAACTAAATATTTTTCTCCTAAAGCTGTATTATATAATTGAATTTAAAATAAAAAATCAATAAAAGTGATAAATATAAAGCTGTGGTTTTTTAATCCGTATTTATATTTTCAAAACACGACATATTCTTACTACGTCAATTATTCGGACAAGAAGGTAGTTTTTTTTTTAAATGCTCGTCAAACTAATTATTTTTTGCTTAAAGCTAAAAAATATAATTGAATTTAAAATAAAAAATCAATAAAAGTGATAAATATAAAGCGGGGTTTTTTTTCCGTATTTATATTTTCAAAACACGACATATTATTACTACGTCAATTATTCGGACAAGAAGGTAGTTTTTTTTTTAAATGTCGTCAACGTAAATATTTTTCACTTAACGCTGTATAATATAATTGAATTTAAAATAAAAAATCAATTTAATTGAATAATATATAGCTGGGTTTTTTTAATCCGCATTTATATTTTCAAAACTTCATATTCTTACCACGTGAATTATTCGGACGAGAAGGTATTTTTTTATTTAAATTCTCGTCTACCTAAATATTTTTCATTTAAAGCTGTATAATATAATTTAATTTAAATAAAAAATCAATAAAAGTGATTAATATAAAAGCTGCGTTTTTTTAATCCGCGTTTATACTTTCAAAACACGACATATTCTTGGTACGTCAATTATTCGGACAAGAAGGTAGTTTTTTTATTAAATTCACTTCAAACTAAATATTTTTCTCCTAAAGCTGTATTATATAATTGAATTTAAAATAAAAAATCAATAAAAGTGATAAATATAAAGCTAGGTTTTTTTAATCCGTTTTAATATTTTCAAAACACGACATATTCTTACTATGTCAATTATTCGGACAAGAAGGTAGTTTTTTTTTAAATTCTCGTCAACGTAAATATTTTTCACTTAACGCTGTATAATATAATTGAATTTAAAATAAAAAATCAATTTAATTGAATAATATATAGCTGGGTTTTTTTAATCCGCATTTATATTTTCAAAACTTCATATTCTTACCACGTGAATTATTCGGACGAGAAGGTAGTTTTTTTATTAAATTCTCGTCTAACTAAATATTTTTCACTTAATGCTGTATAATATAAATGAATTTAAAATAAAAAATCAATAAAAGTTAATTATATAAATTTGGGTTTTTTTAATCCGTGTTTATATTTTCAAAACACGACATATTCTTACTACTTCAATTATTCGGACAACAAGGAATTTTTTTTTTAATTCTCGTCAAACTAAATATTTTTCACTTAAAGCTGTAAAATATGATTAAATTTAAAATAAAAAATCAATAAAAGTGTGATAATAAAGCTGGTTTTTTTAATCTGCATTTATATTTTCAAAACACGACATATTCCTGGTACGTCAATTATTCGGACAAGAAAGTAGTTTTTTTTTTAATTCTAGTCAACGTATATATTTTTCACTTAACGCTGTATAATATAATTGAATTTAAAATAAAAAATCAATAACAGTGATAAATATAAAGCTGGGTTTTTTTAATCTGTGTTTATATTTTCAAAACACGACATATACTTACTACGTCAGATATTCGGACGAGAAGTAGTATTTTTTTAAATTCTCGTCAAAATAAATATTTTTCTCATAAAGCTGTATAATATAATTAATTTAAAATAAAAAATCAATAAAAGTGTTAAATATAAAGCTCTCTTTTTTTGTAATCCGTATTTATATTTTCAAAACACCACATATTCTTACTATGTCAAATATTCGGACAAGAAGGTATTTTTTTTTAAAATAAAAAATCAATAAAAGTGATAAATATAAAGCTCTCTTTTTTTGTAATCCGTTTTAATATTTTCAAAACGGACATATTCTTACTACGTCAATTATTCGGACAAGAAGGTAGCTTTTTTTTAAATTCTCGTCAAACTAAATATTTTTGTCTTAAAGCTGTATAATATGATTCAGTTTAAAGTAAAAAAATCAATAAAATTGATTAATATAAAGCTTTATTTTTCACTTAAAGCTGTAAAATATGATTAAATTTAAAATAAAAAATCAATAAAAGTGTGATAATAAAGCTGGTTTTTTTATTCTGCATTTATATTTTCAAAACACGACATATTCCTGGTACGTCAATCATTCGGACAAGAAAGTAGTTTTTTTTTTAATTCTAGTCAACGTATATATTTTTCACTTAACGCTGTATAATATAATTGAATTTAAAATAAAAAATCAATAACAGTGATAAATATAAAGCTGGGTTTTTTTAATCCGCATTTATATTTTCAAAACACGACATATTATTACTACGTCAATTATTCGGACAAGAAGGTTGTTTTTTTTTTAAATTCTCGTCAAACTAATTTTTTTTTTGCTTAAAGCTAAAAAATATAATTGAATTTAAATAAAAAATCAATAAAATTGATTAATATAAAGCTGGGTTTTTTTAATCCGTGTTTATATTTTCAAAACACGACATATTCTTACTACGTCAATTATTCGGACGAGAAGGTTTTTTTTTTAAATTCTCGTGAAACTAAATATTTTTCACTTACGCTGTATAATATAATTGAATTTAAAATAAAAAATCAATAACAGTGATAAATATAAAGCTGGGTTTTTTTAATCCGCATTTATATTTTCAAAACACGACATATTCTTACTACTTCAATTATTCGGACAAGAAGGAATTTTTTTTTTAATTCTCGTCAAACTAAATAGTTTTCACTTAAAGCTGTAAAATATGATTAAATTTAAAATAAAAAATCAATAAAAGTGTGAAAATAAAGCTGGGTTTTTTTAATCCGCATTTATATTTTTAAAACACGACATATTCTTACTACGTCAATTATTCGGACAAGAAAGTAGTTTTTTTTTAAATTCTCGTAAAACTAATTATTTTTTGCTTAAAGCTAAAAAATATAATTGAATTTAAAATAAAAAATCAATAAAAGTGATAAATATAAAGCGGGGTTTTTTTATTCCGCATTTATATTTTCAAAACACTTCATATTCTTACCACGTGAATTATTCGGACGAGAAGGTATTTTTTTATTTAAATTCTCGTGAAACTAAATATTGTTCACTTAACGATGTATAATAAAATTGAATTTACAATAAAAAATCAATAACAGTGATAAATAAAATGCTGGGTTTTTTTAATCTGTTTTTATTTTCAAAACACGACATATTCTTACTACGTCAATTATTCGGACGAGAAGGTTTTTTTTTTTAAATTCTCGTGAAACTAAATATTTTTCACTTACGCTGTATAATATAATTGAATTTAAAATAAAAAATCAATAACAGTGATAAATATAAAGCTGGGTTTTTTTAATCCGCATTTATATTTTCAAAACACGACATATTCTTGGTACGTCAATTATTCTGACAAGAAAGTAGTTTTTTTTTAATTCTCGTCAACGTATATATTTTTCACTTAACGCTGTATAATATAATTGAATTTAAAATAAAAAATCAATAACAGTGATAAATATAAAGCTGGGTTTTTTTAATCTGTGTTTATATTTTGAAAACAGGACATATTCTTACTACGGCAATTATTCGGGCAAGAAGGTAGTTTTTTTTTTAAATTCTCGTCTACCTAAATATTTTTCATTTAAAGCTGTATAATATAATTGAATTTAAAATAAAAAATCAATAACAGTGATAAATATAAAGCTGGGTTTTTTTAATCTGTGTTTATATTTTGAAAACAGGACATATTCTTACTACGGCAATTATTCGGACCAGAAGGTAGTTTTTTTTTTAAATTCTCGTCTACCTAAATATTTTTCATATAAAGCTGTATAATATAATTGAATTAAAATAAAAAATCAATAAAATTGATTAATATAAAGCTGGGTTTTTTTAATCCGCATTTATATTTTCAAAACACGACATATTATTACTACGTCAATTATTCGGACAAGAAGGTAGTTTTTTTTTTAAATTCTCGTCAAACTAATTTTTTTTTTGCTTAAAGCTAAAAAATATAATTGAATTTAAATAAAAAATCAATAAAATTGATTAATATAAAGCTGGGTTTTTTTAATCCGTGTTTATATTTTCAAAACACGACATATTCTTACTACTTCAATTATTCGGACAAGAAGGAATTTTTTTTTTAATTCTCGTCAAACTAAATAGTTTTCACTTAAAGCTGTAAAATATGATTAAATTTAAAATAAAAAATCAATAAAAGTGTGAAAATAAAGCTGGGTTTTTTTAATCCGCATTTATATTTTTAAAACACGACATATTCTTACTACGTCAATTATTCGGACAAGAAAGTAGTTTTTTTTTAAATTCTCGTAAAACTAATTATTTTTTGCTTAAAGCTAAAAAATATAATTGAATTTAAAATAAAAAATCAATAAAAGTGATAAATATAAAGCAGGGTTTTTTTATTCCGTATTTATATTTTCAAAACACGACATATTCTTACTATGTCAATTATTCGGACAAGAAAGTAGTTTTTTTTTAAATTCTCGTCAACGTAAATATTTTTCACTTAACGCTGTATAATATAATTGAATTTAAAATAAAAAATCAATTTAATTGAATAATATATAGCTGGGGTTTTTTAATCCGCATTTATATTTTCAAAACACTTCATATTCTTACCACGTGAATTATTCGGACGAGAAGGTATTTTTTTATTTAAATTCTCTTCTAACTAAATATTTTTCACTTAAAGCTGTATAATATAAATGAATTTAAAATAAAAAGTCAATAAAAGTTAAAAATATAAAGTTGGGTTTTTTTAATCCGTGTTTATATTTTCAAAACACGACATATTCTTACTACGTCAATTATTCGGACAAGAAGGAATTTTTTTTTTAATTCTCGTCAAACTAAATAGTTTTCACTTAAAGCTGTAAAATATGATTAAATTTAAAATAAAAAATCAATAAAAGTGTGAAAATAAAGCTGGGTTTTTTTAATCCGCATTTATATTTTCAAAACACGACATATTCTTGGTACGTCAATTATTCGGACAAGAAAGTAGTTTTTTTTTAAATTCTCGTAAAACTAATTATTTTTTGCTTAAAGCTAAAAAATATAATTGAATTTAAAATAAAAAATCAATAAAAGTGATAAATATAAAGCAGGGTTTTTTTATTCCGTATTTATATTTTCAAAACACGACATATTCTTACTATGTCAATTATTCGGACAAGAAGGTAGTTTTTTTTTAAATCTCGTCAACGTAAATATTTTTCACTTAACGCTGTATAATATAATTGAATTTAAAATAAAAAATCAATTTAATTGAATAATATATAGCTGGGTTTTTTTAATCCGCATTTATATTTTCAAAACTTCATATTCTTACCACGTGAATTATTCGGACGAGAAGGTATTTTTTTATTTAAATTCTCGTCTACCTAAATATTTTTCATTTAAAGCTGTATAATATAATTGAATTTAAAATAAAAAATCAATAACAGTGATAAATATAAAGCTGGGTTTTTTTAATCTGTGTTTATATTTTGAAAACAGGACATATTCTTACTACGGCAATTATTCGGACCAGAAGGTAGTTTTTTTTTTAAATTCTCGTCTACCTAAATATTTTTCATATAAAGCTGTATAATATAATTGAATTAAAATAAAAAATCAATAAAATTGATTAATATAAAGCTGGGTTTTTTTAATCCGCATTTATATTTTCAAAACACGACATATTATTACTACGTCAATTATTCGGACAAGAAGGTAGTTTTTTTTTTAAATTCTCGTCAAACTAATTTTTTTTTTGCTTAAAGCTAAAAAATATAATTGAATTTAAATAAAAAATCAATAAAATTGATTAATATAAAGCTGGGTTTTTTTAATCCGTGTTTATATTTTCAAAACACGACATATTCTTACTACTTCAATTATTCGGACAAGAAGGAATTTTTTTTTTAATTCTCGTCAAACTAAATAGTTTTCACTTAAAGCTGTAAAATATGATTAAATTTAAAATAAAAAATCAATAAAAGTGTGAAAATAAAGCTGGGTTTTTTTAATCCGCATTTATATTTTTAAAACACGACATATTCTTACTACGTCAATTATTCGGACAAGAAAGTAGTTTTTTTTTAAATTCTCGTAAAACTAATTATTTTTTGCTTAAAGCTAAAAAATATAATTGAATTTAAAATAAAAAATCAATAAAAGTGATAAATATAAAGCAGGGTTTTTTTATTCCGTATTTATATTTTCAAAACACGACATATTCTTACTATGTCAATTATTCGGACAAGAAAGTAGTTTTTTTTTAAATTCTCGTCAACGTAAATATTTTTCACTTAACGCTGTATAATATAATTGAATTTAAAATAAAAAATCAATTTAATTGAATAATATATAGCTGGGGTTTTTTAATCCGCATTTATATTTTCAAAACACTTCATATTCTTACCACGTGAATTATTCGGACGAGAAGGTATTTTTTTATTTAAATTCTCTTCTAACTAAATATTTTTCACTTAAAGCTGTATAATATAAATGAATTTAAAATAAAAAGTCAATAAAAGTTAAAAATATAAAGTTGGGTTTTTTTAATCCGTGTTTATATTTTCAAAACACGACATATTCTTACTACGTCAATTATTCGGACAAGAAGGAATTTTTTTTTTAATTCTCGTCAAACTAAATAGTTTTCACTTAAAGCTGTAAAATATGATTAAATTTAAAATAAAAAATCAATAAAAGTGTGAAAATAAAGCTGGGTTTTTTTAATCCGCATTTATATTTTCAAAACACGACATATTCTTGGTACGTCAATTATTCGGACAAGAAGGTAGTTTTTTTATTAAATTCTCTTCAAACTAAATATTTTTCTCCTAAAGCTGTATTATATAATTGAATTTAAAATAAAAAATCAATAAAAGTGATAAATATAAAGCTGTGGTTTTTTAATCCGTATTTATATTTTCAAAACACGACATATTTTTACTACGTCAATTATTCGGACAAGAAGGTAGTTTTTTTTTTAAATGCTCGTCAAACTAATTATTTTTTGCTTAAAGCTAAAAAATATAATTGAATTTAAAATAAAAAATCAATAAAAGTGATAAATATAAAGCGGGGTTTTTTTTCCGTATTTATATTTTCAAAACACGACATATTCTTACTATGTCAATTATTCGGACAAGAAGGTAGTTTTTTTTTAAATTCTCGTCAACGTAAATATTTTTCACTTAACGCTGTATAATATAATTGAATTTAAAATAAAAAATCAATTTAATTGAATAATATATAGCTGGGTTTTTTTAATCCGCATTTATATTTTCAAAACTTCATATTCTTACCACGTGAATTATTCGGACGAGAAGGTAGTTTTTTTATTAAATTCTCGTCTAACTAAATATTTTTCACTTAATGCTGTATAATATAAATGAATTTAAAATAAAAAATCAATAAAAGTTAATTATATAAATTTGGGTTTTTTTAATCCGTGTTTATATTTTCAAAACACGACATATTCTTACTACTTCAATTATTCGGACAACAAGGAATTTTTTTTTTAATTCTCGTCAAACTAAATATTTTTCACTTAAAGCTGTAAAATATGATTAAATTTAAAATAAAAAATCAATAAAAGTGTGATAATAAAGCTGGTTTTTTTAATCTGCATTTATATTTTCAAAACACGACATATTCCTGGTACGTCAATTATTCGGACAAGAAAGTAGTTTTTTTTTTAATTCTAGTCAACGTATATATTTTTCACTTAACGCTGTATAATATAATTGAATTTAAAATAAAAAATCAATAACAGTGATAAATATAAAGCTGGGTTTTTTTAATCTGTGTTTATATTTTCAAAACACGACATATACTTACTACGTCAGATATTCGGACGAGAAGTAGTTTTTTTTTAAATTCTCGTCAAAATAAATATTTTTCTCATAAAGCTGTATAATATAATTAATTTAAAATAAAAAATCAATAAAAGTGTTAAATATAAAGCTCTCTTTTTTTGTAATCCGTATTTATATTTTCAAAACACCACATATTCTTACTATGTCAAATATTCGGACAAGAAGGTAGTTTTTTTTAAAATAAAAAATCAATAAAAGTGATAAATATAAAGCTAGGTTGTTTTAATCCGTTTTAATATTTTCAAAACGGACATATTCTTACTACGTCAATTATTCGGACAAGAAGGTAGCTTTTTTTTAAATTCTCGTCAAACTAAATATTTTTGTCTTAAAGCTGTATAATATGATTCAGTTTAAAGTAAAAAAATCAATAAAATTGATTAATATAAAGCTGGGTTTTTTTAATCCGCATTTATATTTTCAAAACACGACATATTCTTACTACGTCAATTATTCGGACAAGAAGGTAGTTTTTTTTTTAAATTCTCGTCAAACTAATTATTTTTTTCTTAAAGCTAAAACATATAATTGAATTTAAAATAAAAAATCAATAAAAGTGATTAATATAAAAGCTGCGTTTTTTTAATCCGCATTTATATTTTCAAAACACGACATATTCTTAGTACGTCAATTATTCGGACAAGAAGGTAGTTTTTTTAAAATTCTCGTGAAACTAAATATTTTTCACTTAAAGCTGTATAATATAAATGAATTTAAAAAAAAAGTCAATAAAAGTTAAAAATATAAAGTTGGGTTTTTTTAATCCGTGTTTATATTTTCAAAACACGACATATTCTTACTACGTCAATTATTCGGACAAGAAGGAATTTTTTTTTTAATTCTCGTCAAACTAAATAGTTTTCACTTAAAGCTGTAAAATATGATTAAATTTAAAATAAATAATCAATAAAAGTGTGAAAATAAAGCTGGGTTTTTTTAATCCGCATTTATATTTTCAAAACACGACATATTCTTGGTACGTCAATTATTCGGACAAGAAGGTAGTTTTTTTATTAAATTCTCTTCAAACTAAATATTTTTCTCCTAAAGCTGTATTATATAATTGAATTTAAAATAAAAAATCAATAAAAGTGATAAATATAAAGCTGTGGTTTTTTAATCCGTATTTATATTTTCAAAACACGACATATTCTTACTACGTCAATTATTCGGACAAGAAGGTAGTTTTTTTTTTAAATGCTCGTCAAACTAATTATTTTTTGCTTAAAGCTAAAAAATATAATTGAATTTAAAATAAAAAATCAATAAAAGTGATAAATATAAAGCGGGGTTTTTTTTCCGTATTTATATTTTCAAAACACGACATATTATTACTACGTCAATTATTCGGACAAGAAGGTAGTTTTTTTTTTAAATCTCGTCAACGTAAATATTTTTCACTTAACGCTGTATAATATAATTGAATTTAAAATAAAAAATCAATTTAATTGAATAATATATAGCTGGGTTTTTTTAATCCGCATTTATATTTTCAAAACTTCATATTCTTACCACGTGAATTATTCGGACGAGAAGGTATTTTTTTATTTAAATTCTCGTCTACCTAAATATTTTTCATTTAAAGCTGTATAATATAATTGAATTTAAAATAAAAAATCAATAACAGTGATAAATATAAAGCTGGGTTTTTTTAATCTGTGTTTATATTTTGAAAACAGGACATATTCTTACTACGGCAATTATTCGGACCAGAAGGTAGTTTTTTTTTTAAATTCTCGTCTACCTAAATATTTTTCATATAAAGCTGTATAATATAATTGAATTAAAATAAAAAATCAATAAAATTGATTAATATAAAGCTGGGTTTTTTTAATCCGCATTTATATTTTTAAAACACGACATATTCTTACTACGTCAATTATTCGGACAAGAAAGTAGTTTTTTTTTAAATTCTCGTAAAACTAATTATTTTTTGCTTAAAGCTAAAAAATATAATTGAATTTAAAATAAAAAATCAATAAAAGTGATAAATATAAAGCAGGGTTTTTTTATTCCGTATTTATATTTTCAAAACACGACATATTCTTACTATGTCAATTATTCGGACAAGAAAGTAGTTTTTTTTTAAATTCTCGTCAACGTAAATATTTTTCACTTAACGCTGTATAATATAATTGAATTTAAAATAAAAAATCAATTTAATTGAATAATATATAGCTGGGGTTTTTTAATCCGCATTTATATTTTCAAAACACTTCATATTCTTACCACGTGAATTATTCGGACGAGAAGGTATTTTTTTATTTAAATTCTCGTCTAACTAAATATTTTTCACTTAAAGCTGTATAATATAAATGAATTTAAAATAAAAAGTCAATAAAAGTTAAAAATATAAAGTTGGGTTTTTTTAATCCGTGTTTATATTTTCAAAACACGACATATTCTTACTACGTCAATTATTCGGACAAGAAAGTAGTTTTTTTTTAAATTCTCGTAAAACTAATTATTTTTTGCTTAAAGCTAAAAAATATAATTGAATTTAAAATAAAAAATCAATAAAAGTGATAAATATAAAGCGGGGTTTTTTTTCCGTATTTATATTTTCAAAACACGACATATTATTACTACGTCAATTATTCGGACAAGAAGGTAGTTTTTTTTTTAAATCTCGTCAACGTAAATATTTTTCACTTAACGCTGTATAATATAATTGAATTTAAAATAAAAAATCAATTTAATTGAATAATATATAGCTGGGTTTTTTTAATCCGCATTTATATTTTCAAAACTTCATATTCTTACCACGTGAATTATTCGGACGAGAAGGTATTTTTTTATTTAAATTCTCGTCTACCTAAATATTTTTCATTTAAAGCTGTATAATATAATTTAATTTAAATAAAAAATCAATAAAAGTGATTAATATAAAAGCTGCGTTTTTTTAATCCGCGTTTATATTTTAAAAACACGACATTTGCTTACTACGTCAATTATTCGGACAAGAAAGTAGTTTTTTTTTAAATTCTCGTAAAACTAATTATTTTTTGCTTAAAGCTAAAAAATATAATTGAATTTAAAATAAAAAATCAATAAAAGTGATAAATATAAAGCAGGGTTTTTTTATTCCGTATTTATATTTTCAAAACACGACATATTCTTACTATGTCAATTATTCGGACAAGAAAGTAGTTTTTTTTTAAATTCTCGTCAACGTAAATATTTTTCACTTAACGCTGTATAATATAATTGAATTTAAAATAAAAAATCAATTTAATTGAATAATATATAGCTGGGGTTTTTTAATCCGCATTTATATTTTCAAAACACTTCATATTCTTACCACGTGAATTATTCGGACGAGAAGGTATTTTTTTATTTAAATTCTCGTCTAACTAAATATTTTTCACTTAAAGCTGTATAATATAAATGAATTTAAAATAAAAAGTCAATAAAAGTTAAAAATATAAAGTTGGGTTTTTTTAATCCGTGTTTATATTTTCAAAACACGACATATTCTTACTACGTCAATTATTCGGACAAGAAGGAATTTTTTTTTTAATTCTCGTCAAACTAAATAGTTTTCACTTAAAGCTGTAAAATATGATTAAATTTAAAATAAAAAATCAATAAAAGTGTGAAAATAAAGCTGGGTTTTTTTAATCCGCATTTATATTTTCAAAACACGACATATTCTTGGTACGTCAATTATTCGGACAAGAAGGTAGTTTTTTTATTAAATTCTCTTCAAACTAAATATTTTTCTCCTAAAGCTGTATTATATAATTGAATTTAAAATAAAAAATCAATAAAAGTGATAAATATAAAGCTGTGGTTTTTTAATCCGTATTTATATTTTCAAAACACGACATATTCTTACTACGTCAATTATTCGGACAAGAAGGTAGTTTTTTTTTTAAATGCTCGTCAAACTAATTATTTTTTGCTTAAAGCTAAAAAATATAATTGAATTTAAAATAAAAAATCAATAAAAGTGATAAATATAAAGCGGGGTTTTTTTTCCGTATTTATATTTTCAAAACACGACATATTATTACTACGTCAATTATTCGGACAAGAAGGTAGTTTTTTTTTTAAATCTCGTCAACGTAAATATTTTTCACTTAACGCTGTATAATATAATTGAATTTAAAATAAAAAATCAATTTAATTGAATAATATATAGCTGGGTTTTTTTAATCCGCATTTATATTTTCAAAACTTCATATTCTTACCACGTGAATTATTCGGACGAGAAGGTATTTTTTTATTTAAATTCTCGTCTACCTAAATATTTTTCATTTAAAGCTGTATAATATAATTTAATTTAAATAAAAAATCAATAAAAGTGATTAATATAAAAGCTGCGTTTTTTTAATCCGCGTTTATACTTTCAAAACACGACATATTCATGGTACGTCAATTATTCGGACAAGAAGGTAGTTTTTTTATTAAATTCACTTCAAACTAAATATTTTTCTCCTAAAGCTGTATTATATAATTGAATTTAAAATAAAAAATCAATAAAAGTGATAAATATAAAGCTAGGTTTTTTTAATCCGTTTTAATATTTTCAAAACACGACATATTCTTACTATGTCAATTATTCGGACAAGAAGGTAGTTTTTTTTTAAATTCTCGTCAACGTAAATATTTTTCACTTAACGCTGTATAATATAATTGAATTTAAAATAAAAAATCAATTTAATTGAATAATATATAGCTGGGTTTTTTTAATCCGCATTTATATTTTCAAAACTTCATATTCTTACCACGTGAATTATTCGGACGAGAAGGTAGTTTTTTTATTAAATTCTCGTCTAACTAAATATTTTTCACTTAATGCTGTATAATATAAATGAATTTAAAATAAAAAATCAATAAAAGTTAATTATATAAATTTGGGTTTTTTTAATCCGTGTTTATATTTTCAAAACACGACATATTCTTACTACTTCAATTATTCGGACAACAAGGAATTTTTTTTTTAATTCTCGTCAAACTAAATATTTTTCACTTAAAGCTGTAAAATATGATTAAATTTAAAATAAAAAATCAATAAAAGTGTGATAATAAAGCTGGTTTTTTTAATCTGCATTTATATTTTCAAAACACGACATATTCCTGGTACGTCAATTATTCGGACAAGAAAGTAGTTTTTTTTTTAATTCTAGTCAACGTATATATTTTTCACTTAACGCTGTATAATATAATTGAATTTAAAATAAAAAATCAATAACAGTGATAAATATAAAGCTGGGTTTTTTTAATCTGTGTTTATATTTTCAAAACACGACATATACTTACTACGTCAGATATTCGGACGAGAAGTAGTATTTTTTTAAATTCTCGTCAAAATAAATATTTTTCTCATAAAGCTGTATAATATAATTAATTTAAAATAAAAAATCAATAAATGTGTTAAATATAAAGCTCTCTTTTTTTGTAATCCGTATTTATATTTTCAAAACACCACATATTCTTACTATGTCAAATATTCGGACAAGAAGGTAGTTTTTTTTAAAATAAAAAATCAATAAAAGTGATAAATATAAAGCTAGGTTGTTTTAATCCGTTTTAATATTTTCAAAACGGACATATTCTTACTACGTCAATTATTCGGACAAGAAGGTAGCTTTTTTTTAAATTCTCGTCAAACTAAATATTTTTGTCTTAAAGCTGTATAATATGATTCAGTTTAAAGTAAAAAAATCAATAAAATTGATTAATATAAAGCTGGGTTTTTTTAATCCGCATTTATATTTTCAAAACACGACATATTCTTAGTACGTCAATTATTCGGACAAGAAGGTAGTTTTTTTAAAATTCTCGTGAAACTAAATATTTTTCACTTAAAGCTGTATAATATAAATGAATTTTAAAAAAAATTCAATAAAAGTTAAAAATATAAAGTTGGGTTTTTTTAATCCGTGTTTATATTTTCAAAACACGACATATTCTTACTACGTCAATTATTCGGACAAGAAGGAATTTTTTTTTTAATTCTCGTCAAACTAAATAGTTTTCACTTAAAGCTGTAAAATATGATTAAATTTAAAATAAATAATCAATAAAAGTGTGAAAATAAAGCTGGGTTTTTTTAATCCGCATTTATATTTTCAAAACACGACATATTCTTGGTACGTCAATTATTCGGACAAGAAGGTAGTTTTTTTATTAAATTCTCTTCAAACTAAATATTTTTCTCCTAAAGCTGTATTATATAATTGAATTTAAAATAAAAAATCAATAAAAGTGATAAATATAAAGCTGTGGTTTTTTAATCCGTATTTATATTTTCAAAACACGACATATTCTTACTACGTCAATTATTCGGACAAGAAGGTAGTTTTTTTTTTAAATGCTCGTCAAACTAATTATTTTTTGCTTAAAGCTAAAAAATATAATTGAATTTAAAATAAAAAATCAATAAAAGTGATAAATATAAAGCGGGGTTTTTTTTCCGTATTTATATTTTCAAAACACGACATATTATTACTACGTCAATTATTCGGACAAGAAGGTAGTTTTTTTTTTAAATCTCGTCAACGTAAATATTTTTCACTTAACGCTGTATAATATAATTGAATTTAAAATAAAAAATCAATTTAATTGAATAATATATAGCTGGGTTTTTTTAATCCGCATTTATATTTTCAAAACTTCATATTCTTACCACGTGAATTATTCGGACGAGAAGGTATTTTTTTATTTAAATTCTCGTCTACCTAAATATTTTTCATTTAAAGCTGTATAATATAATTTAATTTAAATAAAAAATCAATAAAAGTGATTAATATAAAAGCTGCGTTTTTTTAATCCGCGTTTATACTTTCAAAACACGACATATTCTTGGTACGTCAATTATTCGGACAAGAAGGTAGTTTTTTTATTAAATTCACTTCAAACTAAATATTTTTCTCCTAAAGCTGTATTATATAATTGAATTTAAAATAAAAAATCAATAAAAGTGATAAATATAAAGCTAGGTTTTTTTAATCCGTTTTAATATTTTCAAAACACGACATATTCTTACTATGTCAATTATTCGGACAAGAAGGTAGTTTTTTTTTAAATTCTCGTCAACGTAAATATTTTTCACTTAACGCTGTATAATATAATTGAATTTAAAATAAAAAATCAATTTAATTGAATAATATATAGCTGGGTTTTTTTAATCCGCATTTATATTTTCAAAACTTCATATTCTTACCACGTGAATTATTCGGACGAGAAGGTAGTTTTTTTATTAAATTCTCGTCTAACTAAATATTTTTCACTTAATGCTGTATAATATAAATGAATTTAAAATAAAAAATCAATAAAAGTTAATTATATAAATTTGGGTTTTTTTAATCCGTGTTTATATTTTCAAAACACGACATATT
This sequence comes from Lycorma delicatula, assembly GCF_047948215.1. Taxonomy (NCBI): domain Eukaryota; kingdom Metazoa; phylum Arthropoda; class Insecta; order Hemiptera; family Fulgoridae; genus Lycorma; species Lycorma delicatula. The sequence goes on along the minus strand of NC_134460.1, from coordinate 35,018,139 downwards.
CTTACTACTTCAATTATTCGGACAACAAGGAATTTTTTTTTTAATTCTCGTCAAACTAAATATTTTTCACTTAAAGCTGTAAAATATGATTAAATTTAAAATAAAAAATCAATAAAAGTGTGATAATAAAGCTGGTTTTTTTAATCTGCATTTATATTTTCAAAACACGACATATTCCTGGTACGTCAATTATTCGGACAAGAAAGTAGTTTTTTTTTAATTCTAGTCAACGTATATATTTTTCACTTAACGCTGTATAATATAATTGAATTTAAAATAAAAAATCAATAACAGTGATAAATATAAAGCTGGGTTTTTTTAATCTGTGTTTATATTTTCAAAACACGACATATACTTACTACGTCAGATATTCGGACGAGAAGTAGTATTTTTTTAAATTCTCGTCAAAATAAATATTTTTCTCATAAAGCTGTATAATATAATTAATTTAAAATAAAAAATCAATAAAAGTGTTAAATATAAAGCTCTCTTTTTTTGTAATCCGTATTTATATTTTCAAAACACCACATATTCTTACTATGTCAAATATTCGGACAAGAAGGTAGTTTTTTTTAAAATAAAAAATCAATAAAAGTGATAAATATAAAGCTAGGTTGTTTTAATCCGTTTTAATATTTTCAAAACGGACATATTCTTACTACGTCAATTATTCGGACAAGAAGGTAGCTTTTTTTTAAATTCTCGTCAAACTAAATATTTTTGTCTTAAAGCTGTATAATATGATTCAGTTTAAAGTAAAAAAATCAATAAAATTGATTAATATAAAGCTGGGTTTTTTTAATCCGCATTTATATTTTCAAAACACGACATATTCTTACTACGTCAATTATTCGGACAAGAAGGTAGTTTTTTTTTTAAATTCTCGTCAAACTAATTATTTTTTTCTTAAAGCTGTATAATATAAATGAATTTAAAAAAAAAATCAATAAAAGTTAAAATTATAAAGTTGGGTTTTTTTAATCCGTGTTTATATTTTCAAAACACGACATATTCTTACTACGTCAATTATTCGGACAAGAAAGTAGTTTTTTTTTAAATTCTCGTCAACGTAAATATTTTTCACTTAAAGCTGTAAAATATGATTAAATTTAAAATAAATAATCAATAAAAGTGTGAAAATAAAGCTGGGTTTTTTTAATCCGCATTTATATTTTCAAAACACGACATATTCTTGGTACGTCAATTATTCGGACAAGAAGGTAGTTTTTTTATTAAATTCTCTTCAAACTAAATATTTTTCTCCTAAAGCTGTATTATATAATTGAATTTAAAATAAAAAATCAATAAAAGTGATAAATATAAAGCTGTGGTTTTTTAATCCGTATTTATAATTTCAAAACACGACATATTCTTACTACGTCAATTATTCGGACAAGAAGGTAGTTTTTTTTTTAAATGCTCGTCAAACTAATTATTTTTTGCTTAAAGCTAAAAAATATAATTGAATTTAAAATAAAAAATCAATAAAAGTGATAAATATAAAGCGGGGTTTTTTTTCCGTATTTATATTTTCAAAACACGACATATTATTACTACGTCAATTATTCGGACAAGAAGGTAGTTTTTTTTTTAAATCTCGTCAACGTAAATATTTTTCACTTAACGCTGTATAATATAATTGAATTTAAAATAAAAAATCAATTTAATTGAATAATATATAGCTGGGTTTTTTTAATCCGCATTTATATTTTCAAAACTTCATATTCTTACCACGTGAATTATTCGGACGAGAAGGTATTTTTTTATTTAAATTCTCGTCTACCTAAATATTTTTCATTTAAAGCTGTATAATATAATTGAATTTAAAATAAAAAATCAATAACAGTGATAAATATAAAGCTGGGTTTTTTTAATCTGTGTTTATATTTTGAAAACAGGACATATTCTTACTACGGCAATTATTCGGACCAGAAGGTAGTTTTTTTTTTAAATTCTCGTCTACCTAAATATTTTTCATATAAAGCTGTATAATATAATTGAATTAAAATAAAAAATCAATAAAATTGATTAATATAAAGCTGGGTTTTTTTAATCCGCATTTATATTTTCAAAACACGACATATTATTACTACCTCAATTATTCGGACAAGAAGGTAGTTTTTTTTTTAAATTCTCGTCAAACTAATTTTTTTTTTGCTTAAAGCTAAAAAATATAATTGAATTTAAATAAAAAATCAATAAAATTGATTAATATAAAGCTGGGTTTTTTTAATCCGTGTTTATATTTTCAAAACACGACATATTCTTACTACTTCAATTATTCGGACAAGAAGGAATTTTTTTTTTAATTCTCGTCAAACTAAATAGTTTTCACTTAAAGCTGTAAAATATGATTAAATTTAAAATAAAAAATCAATAAAAGTGTGAAAATAAAGCTGGGTTTTTTTAATCCGCATTTATATTTTTAAAACACGACATATTCTTACTACGTCAATTATTCGGACAAGAAAGTAGTTTTTTTTTAAATTCTCGTAAAACTAATTATTTTTTGCTTAAAGCTAAAAAATATAATTGAATTTAAAATAAAAAATCAATAAAAGTGATAAATATAAAGCAGGGTTTTTTTATTCCGTATTTATATTTTCAAAACACGACATATTCTTACTATGTCAATTATTCGGACAAGAAAGTAGTTTTTTTTTAAATTCTCGTCAACGTAAATATTTTTCACTTAACGCTGTATAATATAATTGAATTTAAAATAAAAAATCAATTTAATTGAATAATATATAGCTGGGGTTTTTTAATCCGCATTTATATTTTCAAAACACTTCATATTCTTACCACGTGAATTATTCGGACGAGAAGGTATTTTTTTATTTAAATTCTCGTCTAACTAAATATTTTTCACTTAAAGCTGTATAATATAAATGAATTTAAAATAAAAAGTCAATAAAAGTTAATTATATAAATTTGGGTTTTTTTAATCCGTGTTTATATTTTCAAAACACGACATATTCTTACTACTTCAATTATTCGGACAAGAAGGAATTTTTTTTTTAATTCTCGTCAAACTAAATATTTTTCACTTAAAGCTGTAAAATATGATTAAATTTAAAATAAAAAATCAATAAAAGTGTGATAATAAAGCTGGTTTTTTTATTCTGCATTTATATTTTCAAAACACGACATATTCCTGGTACGTCAATCATTCGGACAAGAAAGTAGTTTTTTTTTTAATTCTAGTCAACGTATATATTTTTCACTTAACGCTGTATAATATAATTGAATTTAAAATAAAAAATCAATAACAGTGATAAATATAAAGCTGGGTTTTTTTAATCCGCATTTATATTTTCAAAACACGACATATTATTACTACGTCAATTATTCGGACAAGAAGGTAGTTTTTTTTTTAAATTCTCGTCAAACTAATTTTTTTTTTGCTTAAAGCTAAAAAATATAATTGAATTTAAATAAAAAATCAATAAAATTGATTAATATAAAGCTGAGTTTTTTTAATCCGTGTTTATATTTTCAAAACACGACATATTCTTACTACTTCAATTATTCGGACAAGAAGGAATTTTTTTTTTAATTCTCGTCAAACTAAATAGTTTTCACTTAAAGCTGTAAAATATGATTAAATTTAAAATAAAAAATCAATAAAAGTGTGAAAATAAAGCTGGGTTTTTTTAATCCGCATTTATATTTTTAAAACACGACATATTCTTACTACGTCAATTATTCGGACAAGAAAGTAGTTTTTTTTTAAATTCTCGTAAAACTAATTATTTTTTGCTTAAAGCTAAAAAATATAATTGAATTTAAAATAAAAAATCAATAAAAGTGATAAATATAAAGCAGGGTTTTTTTATTCCGTATTTATATTTTCAAAACACGACATATTCTTACTATGTCAATTATTCGGACAAGAAAGTAGTTTTTTTTTAAATTCTCGTCAACGTAAATATTTTTCACTTAACGCTGTATAATATAATTGAATTTAAAATAAAAAATCAATTTAATTGAATAATATATAGCTGGGGTTTTTTAATCCGCATTTATATTTTCAAAACACGACATATTCTTGGTACGTCAATTATTCGGACAAGAAGGTAGTTTTTTTATTAAATTCTCTTCAAACTAAATATTTTTCTCCTAAAGCTGTATTATATAATTGAATTTAAAATAAAAAATCAATAAAAGTGATAAATATAAAGCTGTGGTTTTTTAATCCGTATTTATATTTTCAAAACACGACATATTCTTACTACGTCAATTATTCGGACAAGAAGGTAGTTTTTTTTTTAAATGCTCGTCAAACTAATTATTTTTTGCTTAAAGCTAAAAAATATAATTGAATTTAAAATAAAAAATCAATAAAAGTGATAAATATAAAGCGGGGTTTTTTTTCCGTATTTATATTTTCAAAACACGACATATTATTACTACGTCAATTATTCGGACAAGAAGGTAGTTTTTTTTTTAAATGTCGTCAACGTAAATATTTTTCACTTAACGCTGTATAATATAATTGAATTTAAAATAAAAAATCAATTTAATTGAATAATATATAGCTGGGTTTTTTTAATCCGCATTTATATTTTCAAAACTTCATATTCTTACCACGTGAATTATTCGGACGAGAAGGTATTTTTTTATTTAAATTCTCGTCTACCTAAATATTTTTCATTTAAAGCTGTATAATATAATTTAATTTAAATAAAAAATCAATAAAAGTGATTAATATAAAAGCTGCGTTTTTTTAATCCGCGTTTATACTTTCAAAACACGACATATTCTTGGTACGTCAATTATTCGGACAAGAAGGTAGTTTTTTTATTAAATTCACTTCAAACTAAATATTTTTCTCCTAAAGCTGTATTATATAATTGAATTTAAAATAAAAAATCAATAAAAGTGATAAATATAAAGCTAGGTTTTTTTAATCCGTTTTAATATTTTCAAAACACGACATATTCTTACTATGTCAATTATTCGGACAAGAAGGTAGTTTTTTTTTAAATTCTCGTCAACGTAAATATTTTTCACTTAACGCTGTATAATATAATTGAATTTAAAATAAAAAATCAATTTAATCGAATAATATATAGCTGGGTTTTTTTAATCCGCATTTATATTTTCAAAACTTCATATTCTTACCACGTGAATTATTCGGACGAGAAGGTAGTTTTTTTATTAAATTCTCGTCTAACTAAATATTTTTCACTTAATGCTGTATAATATAAATGAATTTAAAATAAAAAATCAATAAAAGTTAATTATATAAATTTGGGTTTTTTTAATCCGTGTTTATATTTTCAAAACACGACATATTCTTACTACTTCAATTATTCGGACAACAAGGAATTTTTTTTTTAATTCTCGTCAAACTAAATATTTTTCACTTAAAGCTGTAAAATATGATTAAATTTAAAATAAAAAATCAATAAAAGTGTGATAATAAAGCTGGTTTTTTTAATCTGCATTTATATTTTCAAAACACGACATATTCCTGGTACGTCAATTATTCGGACAAGAAAGTAGTTTTTTTTTTAATTCTAGTCAACGTATATATTTTTCACTTAACGCTGTATAATATAATTGAATTTAAAATAAAAAATCAATAACAGTGATAAATATAAAGCTGGGTTTTTTTAATCTGTGTTTATATTTTCAAAACACGACATATACTTACTACGTCAGATATTCGGACGAGAAGTAGTATTTTTTTAAATTCTCGTCAAAATAAATATTTTTCTCATAAAGCTGTATAATATAATTAATTTAAAATAAAAAATCAATAAAAGTGTTAAATATAAAGCTCTCTTTTTTTGTAATCCGTTTTAATATTTTCAAAACGGACATATTCTTACTACGTCAATTATTCGGACAAGAAGGTAGCTTTTTTTTAAATTCTCGTCAAACTAAATATTTTTGTCTTAAAGCTGTATAATATGATTCAGTTTAAAGTAAAAAAATCAATAAAATTGATTAATATAAAGCTTTATTTTTCACTTAAAGCTGTAAAATATGATTAAATTTAAAATAAAAAATCAATAAAAGTGTGATAATAAAGCTGGTTTTTTTATTCTGCATTTATATTTTCAAAACACGACATATTCCTGGTACGTCAATCATTCGGACAAGAAAGTAGTTTTTTTTTTAATTCTAGTCAACGTATATATTTTTCACTTAACGCTGTATAATATAATTGAATTTAAAATAAAAAATCAATAACAGTGATAAATATAAAGCTGGGTTTTTTTAATCCGCATTTATATTTTCAAAACACGACATATTATTACTACGTCAATTATTCGGACAAGAAGGTTGTTTTTTTTTTAAATTCTCGTCAAACTAATTTTTTTTTTGCTTAAAGCTAAAAAATATAATTGAATTTAAATAAAAAATCAATAAAATTGATTAATATAAAGCTGGGTTTTTTTAATCCGTGTTTATATTTTCAAAACACGACATATTCTTACTACGTCAATTATTCGGACGAGAAGGTTTTTTTTTTAAATTCTCGTGAAACTAAATATTTTTCACTTACGCTGTATAATATAATTGAATTTAAAATAAAAAATCAATAACAGTGATAAATATAAAGCTGGGTTTTTTTAATCCGCATTTATATTTTCAAAACACGACATATTCTTACTACTTCAATTATTCGGACAAGAAGGAATTTTTTTTTTAATTCTCGTCAAACTAAATAGTTTTCACTTAAAGCTGTAAAATATGATTAAATTTAAAATAAAAAATCAATAAAAGTGTGAAAATAAAGCTGGGTTTTTTTAATCCGCATTTATATTTTTAAAACACGACATATTCTTACTACGTCAATTATTCGGACAAGAAAGTAGTTTTTTTTTAAATTCTCGTAAAACTAATTATTTTTTGCTTAAAGCTAAAAAATATAATTGAATTTAAAATAAAAAATTAATAAAAGTGATAAATATAAAGCGGGGTTTTTTTATTCCGCATTTATATTTTCAAAACACTTCATATTCTTACCACGTGAATTATTCGGACGAGAAGGTATTTTTTTATTTAAATTCTCGTGAAACTAAATATTGTTCACTTAACGATGTATAATAAAATTGAATTTACAATAAAAAATCAATAACAGTGATAAATAAAATGCTGGGTTTTTTTAATCTGTTTTTATTTTCAAAACACGACATATTCTTACTACGTCAATTATTCGGACGAGAAGGTTTTTTTTTTAAATTCTCGTGAAACAAAATATTTTTCACTTACGCTGTATAATATAATTGAATTTAAAATAAAAAATCAATAACAGTGATAAATATAAAGCTGGGTTTTTTTAATCCGCATTTATATTTTCAAAACACGACATATTCTTGGTACGTCAATTATTCTGACAAGAAAGTAGTTTTTTTTTAATTCTCGTCAACGTATATATTTTTCACTTAACGCTGTATAATATAATTGAATTTAAAATAAAAAATCAATAACAGTGATAAATATAAAGCTGGGTTTTTTTAATCTGTGTTTATATTTTGAAAACAGGACATATTCTTACTACGGCAATTATTCGGGCAAGAAGGTAGTTTTTTTTTAAATTCTCGTCTAACTAAATATTTTTCTTTGAAAGCTGTATAAAAGTGAATTTAAATAAAAAATCAATAAAAGTGATTAATATAAAGCTGCGTTTTTTTAATCCGCATTTATATTTTCAAAACACGACATATTCTTGGTACGTCAATTATTCGGACAAGAAGGTAGTTTTTTTTTTTAAATTCTCGTCATACTAAATATTTTTCTCTTACAGCTGTATAATATGATTGAATTTAAAATAAAAAATCATTTAAATTGATTAATATAAAGCTGGGTTTTTTAATCCGCATTTATATTTTCAAAACACGACATATTATTATTAAGTCAATTATTCGAACAAGAAGGTAGTTTTTTTATTAAATTCTCTTCAAACTAAATATTTTTCTCCAAAGCTGTATTATATAATTGAATTTAAAATAAAAAATCAATAACAGTGATAAATATAAAGCTGGGTTTTTTTAATCTGTGTTTATATTTTGAAAACAGGACATATTCTTACTACGGCAATTATTCGGACAAGAAGGTATTTTTTTTTTAAATTCTCGTCTAACTAAATATTTTTCATTTAAAGCTGTATATTATAATTGAATTTAAATAAAAAATCAATACAAGTGATAAATATAAAGCGGGGTTTTGTTAATCCGTATTTATATTTTCAAAACACGACATATTCTTACTACGTCAATTATTCGGACAAGAAGGTAGTTTTTTTTTAAATTCTCGTAAAACTAATTATTTTTTGCTTATAGCTAAAAAACATAATTGAATTTAAAATAAAAAATCAATAAAAGTGATAAATATAAAGCTGGGGTTGTTTAATCCGTATTTATATTTTCAAAACACGACATATTCTTACTACGTCAATTATTCGGACAAGAAGGTAGTTTTCTTTTTAAATTGTCGTCAAACTAAATATTTTTCTCTTAAAGCTGTATAATATAATTGAATTTAATATTCATATTATTAAGTGTCCATTTTTCATTAAGAAATTCCCGGCTCCAGCCCTGATAAAACATGACTTTTTCATAGATTCTAAAATTCATTATCATACATAAGTAACTGTGATTGATGGTCATCCTATTGTCGCTGTATATATACATATAAATTAAAAATTATGTTATAAGATTTAAATTCTTATTATATTTTACATACGAATAAAATTGTGTTAATTCAGAAAATTATTTTAAAAAAGGTTTTTCATTTATTTTGAGGAAAGATTTTAGTAATAATATGTATGTTCGCAGGTTAATAACTATGAGTTATGAAATAAAATAACATCATCTCAATTTTTACCCTAAATTTGAAGGGAATTAATAAGTTTTCGAAATATATATTACATTTCTTTATCCTGGAAATGTTCTTACACTCCGGACTTTATTGACCTGGAATGATGTATCATTTTAAACAAATAGAAAATAATACAAAAAATAAATCGAGCAAAAAAGTAACATTTCGCATTTAATTTCAACCGTAAAAGGTTGGAATAAATTTATCGAAGTCGCCTCCTCGAATATAAGCATTACTTCATTATATGCTGTCGAATTTTAGAATTTTTATAAAATATTTGGTTCCCCTTATGCCCCCGAAATTGCATATTATGAAAAATCATGAAATATATATAATTTCATTTTCAAACGATTGAGTAAATACCAGTTTTCACGACTGTAACAACATCGGTTCTTAAGATGGAGAATGTTCATAAAAGACTTTGCTCCTTTGCCATCCCCAAATTGATTTTTAAAAGAAAATGGTGAAACACGTGTAATTTATTTTTAAAGAGTCTAAATCCCAATTTCCATTTCTTTTACACCTACGATTCCTGAGATATACGAAAAATCATCCCCTTTTCAAAATATTATAGACACGGAGTTTCCAAAATATTTTCTTAATGGAAGCCTAGATTATAAAAATAATCTCCAAGATTCACTTACCTAAGTTAATCGGTTTGAGCTATCAGATATGTTGTTTTATATAAGTATATAGAATGTGAAAATTTTAATAATTTGGTTAAACTGGTTCACAGAATAATTTATAACATAGTTTATAAAGTTCATGATCTAAATATATATATTTTATTTAATCGGTAAGGATTAAATTTTATTCAAAATATAAAATATTTAAAAGTGCAAGGTCAAAATTATAACAATAGTTTACATTCTATATCAGATCTTGCATTTCAGAATAAATATGATTCTCATAAAGGAATAAGAAATAAAATTATTATTTCATCCTGCAAATAGAACATAAAATATTTAACAACATTATTATCGACCTTTAAAATAAACAAATATATATATATACGTATACTGTGTATTCTATTAAATAATAGTAAGTGGACAAATATAATACACTTTTGTTTTTGCTTTCTTCAAAACATATCTGATAGAATAAAGTTTATATTTTATTAAATTTTATTAGCGGCAATAAAAAATTAACACGTATAAATATTAAAAAAAATATATATATATCTGAGTTTGCTTTTATATATTATAGTTAACTATAATAAAGTAAATTAAAGGCTTTTATCGGTTAGAAGATTTTTGGTTCCTACAATGTTGCAGAATTTATAAAATCTGATACGCGATATGATATGTCTGTTTATGTAAATAAAATTTATATTTTATTATGCAGATACAAAAAACAAACAAAAAAAAAACGCAAAACAAAAGAGACAGGATCTTTAGATAAAAATACTCATTGTATATTTTTATTACGGGGTTATGAATAAAGACTATATAGTTATATATTAACAAAATTCAAATTCATATACACTTGACAAAGAGTACCACCTATTGACTCGGATAAAAATATACTACTTATTAAACAATAAACGAGTAAGCTTTAAACTTTATTAATAATGTTTAAATTTATAAATAATATATACGTTCCAAGACGTATATCTAAACAGACAATATAGTCTTACAAGCTACTCCCATTGTTATAATATTTCGAATTAACATTTAGGGGAAAAATTATAAAAATAATAAAACGTTCTTTTTTATGAAAATTTAAAGAGAAATTAATAAATATAAAGGTTTATTTGTTTTATGTTATTTAATTAAGAACTCGTTTAAACACGAAAAATCTTATAATTAAAGAAAAACAAAGTTTTACCCTTTCTTTATACAGTTTTTGAGCACTAAATCATAAACTATATTAATTTATAAAGTATGAACATTTTTTTTACATATCCAAATATCAGATCGTTACAATTATATTTGGTAATATTGCGGGTTAAAAATATCTCTCTAACTTATAACTTACACAACTTACAGTAATCAAATAGAAATTATATTTAATAGCTGATTCATTTTAAAATTTGAAACATTCAGTAGTTCTTTCAAAATCGATTTATTTTACTTAAATTCTAACTCCGATTTTATGTTCTTCCTACAATTTCTGTGTTGTTTCTTCAGCATACAGGATCTCTAATGAAGAAAAGGAGTAAATATTAGATACGATCTATAAGTGAAAATAAAACATAAAAAAATATTTATAAGCATGAATACGAATAAGCTTTGCTTTTGAGTTATAATAGAGCGATTTATGAAGAACAAAACATTTTCAGAACGTGTTCAACTATAAAATAAAGTTCATATAAATATAGTTTCGGTAACGCTTCGTTAGCGAGTGTAGGCTGGTGAAAAATTTCACTCTGATTTATTCCCCTACGGTAAAATAAGGCAGATTGTAATTTTTGGGACCCAAACTAAGAGATAAATAGTGGTTTATATGAAATACGTCCTGAAAAAAATAAAAGAAAAAATAGGTCCCAGAACTGTAATTTTATTAGTTTATAAGTAAACTGGAGTAAAATACAAAAAAAACTGGCAATAATTACGGTACAAAAATTGGCTTAAAATTATTTCATTAAATTGGTAGTTACATAAGAATTTTTATATTAAACTAAACTTTAATTTTTGTAAATTTTCAATATTACAGAACAAAAGAATTACATATTTTACAAAAATAATCAATATAAATACAAACAACGAAAGCGTCTTAGAAACACTTTAAATCATTAATATGTGAACAATAGTGTAAGAAAAGAGAAGAGTTATTAAAATAGAAGAGATATATTAGAATATATATATATATTTATATTCTACAATGGTGTTATTAGAATCGATATTAGATATAAGAATTCTCAATTCGGTACAACTAATACAAAACTACCCTGTTGAAATATGTAAAGCCTTCTAATACTGTTTAACAATTAATAAAACTTCCACATTCTGATTTTTTTTTTCCAATAAACTTCTAAATTCGTGTGTTTTTATTTAGGTTTTGTGAGCTGTATTCATATCATTTTACTCACAATCAAATTCTCTACGAGTTTAGTGTTTACGAATATTACCCATTCTTTTCTTTGTTTTTTACTTGATGATATCGCCACATAAGCTTGAAGCTTGTGCGTGGGATATAGAAATATGGCGTATAAAAAATGCCATGCCTGACCGGGATTAGAATCCAGGACTTCTGGATGAAAGGCCGAGACACTACTATTCGCGCCATGAAGGCCGTCTAAAGTTACAAAGTTATTTTACGCCAAACGTAAAATAGTATGTTTTTGAGTTCAACCCTTTATCTTTTAACTAGATTTCTCTAAAATGACTAAAACTGCAGTTTTGGGGTCTATTGTTTCAAATTTTCCAGGTCAGATTTCATATAAAACGACTCAATAACGGAATTTGAGTACCTATTAATCTGATTTCCAAGAATTTCTGTGTGACTTAAATTTCTTGAAAGCGCAGAAATCAGGACTAAATTTTTCGCTAGCCGACACTTGCTAACAAACAATTTTGAAATGTTTGTTTATTTGAAATTTCTTATTTATTTTTACCAGCAGAAAATGCACTGAAAAATTGTTACATTCTTCGTGAATCATCCTGATTTCAAATCCAAGGTTATATAAAATTAAAACTACTGAAATTCTTGGAACTTAAATTAAAGGATAAATTTGATAGTTTTATGTGAGCTTTGGACAGAAAAATTGAATTAAACAAGTCCTAGAACTATGTTTCTGTAGGTAATGTTTTAGAAAATGTCGTAAAATACAAAAAGAGATCTTGCAAAACAAATGTTTATAGGTTTTAAGTACAATAACATCGTTACATTTAAAATAACAATTGAAATTTTGTAACATTTAGTTCTGAATAAATCTACGAGAGTATCAACGGGTAACGAACATTTTTTTTAATTTCACTTTTATTAAAAACAAACAAACAAAACGCGACAGAAAAATACTGTATTATAATTTTACGCCGAAATAAAAATCATTTTATTATTGGATAATACCTAAAAAAATCCATTATTAAAAATAAAAATAAGTCGATAATTTAATAGGGTTGTTTAAATGTCACGATACGCAAAAAATATTTTTTTTTTTTTGTCTTCAGTCATTTGACTGGTTTGATGCAGCTCTCCAAGATTCCCTATCTAGTGCTAGTCGTTTCATTTCAGCAAAAAAATTTAAGAAACGAAAATTGATTACTTAGAAATTTTTATTTATACTAGTATGTTTATTAAGAGCTAATCAACAATAGAAATTCATTATTGTATTTTACTAGTTTTGTATGTTTTCAAAACTGAAGAAAATTATAGAGCTTAAATTACAGTTTATTTTAAAAGTGCTTTCTTAGTTCTTTTAAATAAAAAATACGTAAACATTAAAATAAGTTTTTTATTGGAAAATTACTTTCACATTTAAAACTGGCCAAGAGTTATCAGAATTTTTGATTCCAAATCGGGTGTTCCGCAGAGTTTAGTCTAGGACCCTGTTTTGTACTCAATCTACTCTGCTGATCTTCGTAGCACGTAAAATATCACTCTTGCGTCCTTTGCTGATAACACAACGATTATGGCAGTTGACGTTAATCTAACAGTAGCGTCGAAGAAACTGCAATCGAAGTTTGACCTGCTCAGTGAATGACTAGTCAAATGAAAGGTGTTAATAGATGTTAGTAAGTCGAGTCATGTGACGTCGTGATGATAAGGGAGTTTTTTCACGAATCTGTCTAATCTGTCTAATCTGGAGTTGACATTCCTGATTCGGGTAACGTACGATACCTAGGACTTCATTTGGACTGTCGTCTAACATGGGAAAATCATGTGAGAGGAAAGAGTAACAATTAAATATAAAGATTAGACGTCTGAACTTGTTATTAATATGAAGGTCCATGTTCAGTAATTAACAAACCACTGTTGTACAAGTAGACCAATCGAAATATCTCATTTAGAGGGGGAAAAAAATGGTTACCTGGAATTTTATAAGTGGAAATGCTAAAGGGGCTTATAATAAACGTAAAAAACAAAATAATAAAAGCGTGAGCGAAAATTTTCACCCCTTGAAAAGGGGTGAAAATGGTATTATTGCGATTTCCGGTGAAAGTTGATATCAAAAATATTTATGACTATTTAAGGCACAGAAAGGTATACTTTCACCTAGGGTCGTCAAAATGAAGTTATTTTTTACGGAAATGGAAAATAAAAAAACCGAAAAATAAAAAAAGAATTTCGCATTTTTCTCGAAAATTTTGAGGTTAGGTTAAAAACTTACCTCTTCAAAAGTTGTAGATCATGCAAAAATCTATGGAAAAAATTGGAAATAAAATTGGAAATTTTTTCAACCCCCAACCACCCAAATCCCCCTCCACCACCACCGCTCACGCATTTATTTTTTTTACGCGTATTATAAGCCCCTTTACCATTTCCACTTATAAAAGTCCAGGTAACAATTATTTTTTCTAAGTAAAATTTAGTTAGACTTGAGGCCTGCGGATACAACTTTGGGATACGGCAAGTAATAGCAATATCGACATCATCCAAAGGTTCCAGAAAAAAGTGCTGAGGACCTTTTATAACGAAATTTCGAAGACGCCACGGTTTGCAAAGAACAAGAAGATCCACGATTACTTAGGAATGCCATTTATTCGGTTAAGTTCAAAGTATGTATTTAAGCTTAAGGCGCACGAAAACCATCTGGCTGTTAATTTTTTGTTGGATAATAGTGAAGATGTGAGACGATTAAAGAGGCTGCATATATTGATTCTAGAGGCTGTTGTGCGTTTAATATCATCTTTTTCTTAATGAAATTTTGCTGATACTATTTATGAATTATTTTAATTTAGTAATATGAAATCTTTTGTTTTGTTGTTTATGAATTATGAGTTGTTTTTATGTTTCGTGGTTTTGACTTTGTTTCTTACGTGTGACCTGTGTTAAGTCTTCTTTCTCATATATGACTTTTGACAATTTTTTTTTATACTCAATTCCTTGTTCTGTTTTGTCAACCATTTTCTGTTTTTTTTTTACATCAACTTCTGTAAACCAAAAGTGACTTAACGAAAATGAAATTTCGCCCTCTCAGAAGTATTCCGTTAAAAACACTTTACAAAAAATAGATCACTTCTTACAAGGTTATTTTGTAATATGTTCATTAGTTCGAAATTTCTCACTAACAAAAATTTCTCTCGAAAAAAGTTTGAACTTTCGAAGGAAGTTTTTTATTTCGTAATCTAGAATTTGAAGACGTTGATAAGACGTCAAAACGATAAAACGTTATAAGAAAAACTAGATTTGGTATGTGAAATATTCTTCTTAACTGAATTATCTAAACTAAATATTAATTTTATAACAGTTTATTGTTGTTAAAATTTATAGCTTTTAAAAACAACAATTTTTAAATCATTAAACTAAAGAAAATTGTAACATTAAACCATTAAAAACATCTTGATTCGAAAATTATGTATTTTTTACCCTTGGCTGTGTCATAAAATTTGATTGACTTCAGTAAAATGTATAAAAAATTTTAATGTATAATTTACACTTCCTTTAAATATGCTATTTTTTTTTATTATTATTGTAAAGACATAAAACTGGTAAACCAATGAGTCAATAAAAATGATTTTGATACCGATTTTAACAATCAATTATTAAGCTATACATTTCAAATTACTCCTTTTTTATTTTATTATGACCATAAAAAATAAAGATTTAAAAACAGCGATACCGATGTTGGATTTATTTTTATTGTTAAAATGCTGTATTTTATAAAATCAAAGAATATTAAAGATCAAAAGCCAAAGGTAAAATTTATAAGTATTTATATAAACTCGTAAATCCGACACTTATTTTCCCAGTAAGATTGCTGTAAAAAAAAATTTAAACTCCATTTCAGATTAAAAAAATATAAATATTTGCAATAAAAAATGATTACTGTTGAAATTTTTTAGCTTATCTTACACGGCTTTAACTTATGTTACCAGTTTTGTAGGTGTCCGCTGATCTTTTGGACGTATTATAATAAAATTGGAAATTATCTCATATTTTTAGCTCATATTATATATTAGTGATAAAAATCAACCGAATATAAGTCTATTCATAAAAATACCATCCTGAATTCATAATAAACAAAGAAATTAATAATAATATATCAGCCATATTTTATTAAATCTTATATTTTAGGTAACAAGTCTGACTTATATAGACTATGCATGTTCATTATTACTGTTATTGAAATTTAAAAAAAAAATTACTCTGTAAAGTTATTTTGCTATTGATATAAACTGTCTGTGTTTCACAAAAATAAAAACAATAAAAAATCTATTATGAAATAAATAAATATTTATTATTATGCAAGAGGTGTCGAAAAAACTTAGGACCTCAAAATAAACAAAAAGGTTCATACGGATAAATTCCTTATTTCGTTTCATTTTTCCTCTGTTCGCAATTATGTTTTTTGCCAATAAAAATTTATATTTTACGAGCATATTCAGATATTTTTATAAATTTGGTACACATGTATCTAACAACATTTTCTAGAAAATAAGTAAGTTTGAAATTTTAACCCCTAAAATGCTAAAATGGCGGCCATAAAAATTCAAAATCATCAATAGTTCCGTAAATAATAGGTTTATCGAATTATTTATCAGATAAAATGTTAAGCCTTTTATTTCAAACAAAATGAAACCTCATTTGTTCAAATCGGTTGATAAATAATCGAGATATGAATGGAATCCCTAAAATTAGTCACAATGCTGACTAACAATGCTGTGTCTATTACTATTTTTTGAAATAATTGTTAATTCTTTTTGTCAGTAAGTGAAGTAACGGAAAACATAAATGTAAAAATGAATTCTTTATATATATATATATATATAAATAAAGGTTCAAAAAAATATATATACATTTTTTTTTGGTTTGATTATATTATTACATAAACTTGAAGGTTGTATGTAGGTTATGGAAATTGAATTTTGTAATGTATAAAAAATACCATGCCTGACCGGGATGTAAACCCGAGACTTCTGGATGATAGGCCAAGACGTTACCACTCCAACGCGAAGATTGGCAATATTAATATTCAATACTCTACAAAATTTTTACAAAGTTTTATTTGTTAATTTAGCAATTAGTAGTGAAAAAAGTATTTTTGATGTAGATAACTTTGTTCTACATCAAAAATTAATTATATTATCTGATTTGAATTAATTGAGTTTTAAAAAATATTACACGCACTTCTGATTTCCATTTTTTAATAAATTTTCAAATCAAATAATAAATAATACATTAGATTTTAATATACATAGTTAAATTGCAACATACATTTTCTGCCATAATTCGGCTATTTGTCAACCGATTTAAAAAAATTAATATTGCAGCAAATATACACATTTTGATGAAACATATTTATGGAGATATAATTAATTGAAAGATCCATTATATCTCCAATATCGTCATCTCCATTATCTCGCCATTTTGTAATTTGCAAAGGTATTTAAGTCCTGATTTTTTGATAATTTTAAAACTTTATTACAAAGACGCTTACCAAATATTAATGTGATCCCTGTACACGAACTTATGATGTAAATTTTTATATAAAAATAACAAAATAGTGGATAGAGGGAGAACGAAGGAGAAATTCCCATTTTTCTTTACGATATTTTTTGTTTAATTTTACAAGTAGAATCCGAAAATGTATAGCCAGCCCACCATTTTAGAAACAATCTGTATATTATTAAATTTAGATAATAGCTGTCACATTTTACATAATTTTGTAGGCTTTGTTCTTAATAAACTTTGGAATTCTTAAGTTTGTATTTTATTTCTGTGAAGTTTATTTTTAACATTTGATCGGTATTTTATTTTGTATAAAAAATTCTCTATAAGTATTGCTTAAAAATTATAATGTTTTTACGACCCATTTAACAAACTTATTTTTCGCCAAATATAAATGTGTTTTTCGACTCCAATCTTTTATATTCTACCCTAGATTTCACAAAACTTAATACAGTTCTACTTAATAAGAATACAGTTCTAGGATCTATTTTCAAAAAGGTTTTCAGTCAAATTTTATATAAAGCAACTTAATTTGTATCTCAAGAAGTACAGTGTGGTTTAATTTTACCAATGGTGCAGAAATCAGAGCGAAATCTTTCGCCAGCTGACACTCGCTAACGAAGCCTTTTCGAATCCGTGTTTTTTTTTTTTTTTTTTTTTTTTTTTGAGGTTTTTAGGGGCATCGACTACTTTGGTCATTAGCCCCATCCCACTTCAAAAAAAAATAAAAAAAAGGGTTCAAAATTTCACATTTTCATGTGTCAAAAAAAATGATCAAAATTTTACTTTTCTTATAACTTCTGATCCAATAAAATTACTTTCTAGGCTTTCCTTTCGGCCATCCTTTTTTACGTTTCTCCATTCTTCTGACGGCCTCAACCTCTGATGACAGCGTATCTGAGGCCTCAGACATGGCATCGTCTTCCTCTATTTCGGATGCCAGTGACGTTCTTCGGCTGACGTCAGTTGATGAAACTTTCGCCGGCGCTGTTAGCATCTTTGCTAAAGAATCTAAATTAATGTGCGATGATGTCTCCGCGGCGAAAGAGCCGGACTCTATCTCTACTGCAGTACTGGGTCCGGCTGAAATAGATGCTCTCACCGAAGCTGGTCTTTGCGCTTTGGGAGGCTCTATTGGTACAGGTTTTATTTCATCTGCGCCTGGTGCTTTTTCTATAATAACTTGCACCTCTGTTTCCGCAGATTCAGGTTTTCTTGTCACAATTTCTTGGGATTTGTGACTACACGACGGAGCGATCTGTTTCTCTTTGTCAGATAAATCAAGATTTTTAATTCTTACACAAGTTGGTGACTTTACAATCGCAGATTTAGCTGGTTTTTTAAACGGCGCTGGTGTGTCTCTCATGTCAACGGCGTCAGTCCGGGGATGAGCCTTCTCATCTTTAGTTTGTTTTCTCTGATGAGTCGACTCAATCTTTGAATCAATGATTCTTTCAATCATCGTCGCAAGACTTGGTGCCATCGTGTTAAGCAACTGCTCCACATTAATTTTAGATGTGGAAGGGGCAGCCGCTGCTTCTGCATAAGAAGTCGATGGTCGTGGTGTACGCTTATTAACAATCTTCTTTGCTTCAGGATAGCTTACCTTCTGAAGCGTTTTAACTTCCTGAATTGCTGTTTCTAATTTATATGTAGGGCAGTTTCTTGAACGACAATTGTGATGCCCTTTACAGTTAACGCAGGTTGGAGGGTCTTTACATGGGTAACCCTCATGTGTTTTCTCTCCACATATACATATTTCCTGCGCTTCACATCTTGCTGCTGTGTGTCCGAATCGTTGACACTTAAAACATCTCATCGGCTGCGGGATGAAAGCTCGTACATCAAGCCGATGGATGCCAGCTCGTACCTTTTCAGGAAGATTCGGCCTATTAAATATCAAAACATGCGAGGCCGAAGGAAGAATCTCACCATTTCTTCTCATAGTAAGTCTGCGACATTGAGTTACTCCCTGACTTGACATTTCTTGTACAATTTCTTCTTCTGTACAATTAAGAAGATCATGACAAACAACAACTCCTCTGGATGAGTTCAGTGTGCTATGCGGTTGGACAGAGACCGCAAATTCACCGATCTTCTTCAACGCAAAAACTTTCTGGCTTTGCATGTCGTTGATGGTTTCGACATGCAATCCATTAAAAGTTTTACGAATATCCTTGACAGGACCACCAGCACAATTTGTAACTTCTCTTGCGATAAGGAATGGACTAACTTTTTGAAAGTTTCCATTCTCCCTTGTAATAATTAAAAATCTTGGCTTTGGTGCGCTATAGCCAAAGAGACTTTTCTTTAATTCTTTACTGATCCTATCAGCATCTTTCATTATCCTATCAGATTCTTTACTTTTTTTCCTCTTCGCTTGCGGCGAATCGGAGGTTTCTAAACGAGGGTGTTTACGTGCACCCTCTGCCACGTTTGAATGTTCAATGTTCATGAACAGTGGATCCCTTCTGTAGCAAGGCTAGCCGCCGGGGTACACCCCCACTCCAGGGCTACTAACCTTGGAGGTCCTATCCGGTACTCCGGTGGAACCGGCATATGTCCTGGCAGAGAGCGGATGCGCAGTCTCTGCACTGATTCCAGGCTCCTACTCACCGAAGCTTTCAGAGCTCCCATGCACCGACATACATGGGCACCATTGCTACATGCTTGCCATCGCAGGGGGCATGTGGACAACGGAAGGGTCTCCGTTACACCTGCAATAACATTGACCCTGGCCGCCACATCGCCAGCTCTAAGAATGGTATGAATCCATTTCCAAAATCGTTTGTTATTTCATTTCCTGCAGGTAGCCAAAAATCCAGTCCGTTTAGTGACCTGAAGTTGGAACCAGGTCAAACTTAACAAGGCATAACCGAGGAATTTACTCGGAACCCCGTTAGCCAGCTATATGTGATGTACAAAGGTACAGCTGTTGCCGCCCTGGACGTGGAACATAGATGTTGTGTTCCGGACGTGGGGATTATCTACCTCAGGGCAATCCGTGTTTATATGAATTTTCTTCTTTATTTCTACTAGTAGAACATGTTTTGAAAGTTTGTTATGTTCTTCGTGAATCACTGTGTATATATTAAGTATCCCACGAGTAAACGGAAAGAACTTTAGGAAGGTAGTAATAGTTTCAATACTCACAATTCAAGAAATTTTTTTTAGAATAAATTCTCTATAACTTTTATCGTAAAATTTTATTTTTTAATTGGAAATTTAACGAAGTTATTGTACGTCAAACCGAAAAAGAATTATAGTTTTCTACACCAATTTTTTCTTTTACAAATAATTTTTTTTTTTAATTTTTAAATTTGAATCATTCACTCAGTTTTTTCAGGTCAAAAACCATAAGTAACAATCAAATTTAATCATCAATTTAAGTTTTAAAAAGTTTATTATGGATTGATTTTTACCCTTAAAGGACAAATCAGACCGAAATTTTTCACAAGTTATATTACTCGAAAATTTTCTAAACTCACTTTTATTTTAATTTTTGGTTTATTTGGAAGAAAAAAAAATACACTCCCACACTAGTCTCTTCTCAATCTTTCTATGTAAGAGCGCGCGTGTGTTTGGTAAAAGAAAGAGAGACAGAACACTGTCTGCGTGATTTGGAGTAAATTTATATCCATTTTTCATAAAAGATAAGCTAGAAATAATATGGACGATTTAACATTTCACTGATAATACTAATATAAAAAAAATGTAGCTTACTTTAAAAACAACAAAATTTCAAAATTTCAAAATTTCAAAATGGAGCACAATATTATAGTATGACATTAAAATTGTCCATGTTTTCAAAATCCGAGAATTGTTTCAGTAAAAATTATTGAATAAATTAAAAAATATATATATACTAATCAACAATATTCCCTTGAAATAACGGTTTGTATAACTTGAAATCTAGTAAATTCCTGTAGTGTCATTTTATTTTCATTCGTGTGTACAACAGTATTTTCATATACTACTACAAAAACATCTTGAGTTTTGTTAAACCAGATGTATAAATTTTTGCTATAACAATATCCGTAATGAAAAATATAATTTATTACTTAAGATTATATCGCGTAACATTTTTATTTTTATTACACCACAGACTATACAAAAAGAAAAGTACGGTAAATATTTAGAAAAAGGTCTTTGTACGATATATTTCACGATAAAAGTATATTTGTATAGCATGAGAAACTTTGTTTGCCTTTGATCTATCTGTTATGTGATAATATGACGTTGATAAAATCTACAGAATTTCCATCAGTGCAAAATATTTTAATATTTCAATGCAGCACAAATGAGGATATCTTGTTTTTCAAATGACAGTATAGTATTCAATAAAGCTCATACCCCACATTTGGTTTATACGACTACAATGGCTTCGTTAAAGGACAAAACTGTTATAAAATATCTCTCTTTTCATACTTTATTATTGTTGTCCGATTTCCGTGTTGATAAAAAAAATATGTAGTAAACAAAATTGGTTTTGATGTAACTAATTTATATTTTTTAATAACAAAATTATTTATCATTTACGCCCTTCTTTTGTCTCTTAATTTAAAAACAAGTAGAAATAACATTTATTTTAGTTTAAGTCAGTAAAATCGGTCTAAAAATTTATATAAATACAAATCATTGAAACATCCTGAGTTTGGTCGATTATTCCAATATGAAGAAAAAATGAAGTATACATCTTGAAAGAGGCAGTACTGTTAGAAATTGGGAATTGGGAGTAGATTTCATATTGTCTGAAATAAGGCATATTTTCCTTACTACGATTCCGATATTAATTTTTTATTATACTTCAAATAAAAATAAAAAAAAATAATGAAATAACAAGTTTTTTAAAACGTAATAAAATAAAATCGATTTTAATAGGATTAAACATAATAGAATTATATTAATCACATATTTTTATATTGAACTGAAAAAAGCTATTTTAAACAATGTAATTAAGTCATCATCCAAAAAAATAAAGTTAATAATAAAGAAAATCATATTGTTAAAACCGTAAGTTTGTTTGTCTGTCTGTCTGTCTGTTTGTATGTTCTCGCATCACGCGAGAACCTATCAATTGATTGCTTTTAAATTTTGTAAGATAAAATTCATACTATCCCAGGGAAGGTTTAAGACATAGATCGAGACCCCAGCTCCCTTAGGTGACCTAAAGATGTTTATTAGATATTCATTAAAGAAGATAAAAATTAATGACTAAAAATCAAATTAATTACTGTCACCATGGAAAAGAAATAAGTTGTTAGGTTTTCCTCGTCAAAGGTCTGTGTAATTTATAGTTACCATAGTTAACTACTATTCTGTCTTTTATAATTTAGTTTCCTTCTAAGGTTTCTATAAAGCTTCAACTTAACTGTTATTAATTAGTATTATTTTCAAAACCATAAGAGTAATAAATGCTTCAGGACCCTGGGTAGATGGGAAGGCGAGTGAAGGAAGCCTGCTCCAGTGACCATGGACCGAGGATCCTGGCTAGACGGTCGAGCAAGCGAAGCGGGCCCCGACCCGTGGTGGCATATTATATATATTCATTGAAATATGGCAACCCTTAAATAACTTTTCAATTTTTAAATAAACAAAAACGTAATTTAGTAGACGCTTCATACCGGAAAGGATTTATACTCGGTGAACTATCATAGGAGGGGTGGTAAATAAATAATTTTAGTTCTAGATTAGGATAACTAAAAATGGTGACCATTTAATGTTCTTCACATAATGTTTATCTAAATTAATGAACAGTATCTCTTAAATACTTGCTCAACAGTGAAATATTAAAAAAAAATTAATTTTAGCAAATGCTCCTGCCTAAAACGATCTTTTTTTGTATAAGAACATTATTTGGGATGTAAAGTAGACTATCTTTGAAACTATCCGTGAAAAATGGATACAATTTTTGTTAGGATTATCGTAATCTGAGGTTTTATGATTTTTTTTTAATTTTTGAATGTTTTTATAATGATTTTCACAACTCTACTTTTTCTATTTAGTTGTGAGTTATCGCTCTCTGGGGGCTTGTGAGTGCAATAATCTCATATCGAAAAATTAATCGTTTAGAGTAGTGATTCCCAAAATCAATCGTTTAGACTAGCGATTTCTAAACTGTGCCCCACGGCGCCTCGCGGAACCGTGGCCTCTTCACAGAGGTGCCGCGAAATATTGTAAAAGCTCTATAATTAATGGTACCAAGACATTTATAATTATTAATTTAATATTAATAAAGTAAAAAAAATAATGAAAATTGAGTTTTATTTAATTTTAACTCTTAAAACTTTAATTGTAAAAGGCCCTCGGAAAAGTTTGGGAACCTTTCGAGGATAAAAAATCCTCAATAATATTTTTTTTATGTTTTATTTAGTTAACATTCTATTTTTAAATATGAGTCATTTAAACCAATAAATTGTATTATTAAAGAAAAAAATTTGATGAATGGAAGGAAGAATCAAATTATGCAACAACTTAATTGTTAAAATTAATTTTTTTTTACAGATTATGTTATGAAATTTTATAGAAATTTGTATCATGTATGTAATCGAAAAGTAATAAACAGTTAAGCTGTCCGAGCTAATTTCATTTAAATAAATTGTATTACTATTTATAGCATACCTTTAAATAAAGCATAACATTTTCTAATAAACCTGAAAGTTTTACTTCAATTATTTCAGCGAATATTTTAGAATATTTTATTAACAATTACTCGAAGTGCTGAATAAAAAATTGTAGTTTAAATTAACATTATCGGTACGTGAAATAAACGAGGTGTTTATAATAATTTTCCTTTTTTTCGCTAAAGTAGCAAAACGTTAATAGACTGTTAGAAATATAACCGTGTACTATAAAGTATAAAAACATCCTGTGAATAGTCTGAATAAAAATAGTTTGTGTTCATAAGAAGGTATCATTAGAAGTTGCAATGTGCATCATGCAATATAGCTGATACGTGTTCAGGCAAACGATATTATATTAAAAGTTTTTGAATTCCTAATTATACTCATTTTCCTGACATGTACTTATATCCTCCATCAAATAACAGAATTATTATTCAAACTGCTAATAATGATTATAAAATCGTCAACGTGAAAAACATTTATACAACACGAAGCTCATACAATCGGACGACTGTGAAGTCTCTGATTTCTTGTCTCATCTTACTAACGCATTTATTCTGCATTTCTCTGCAGTTCAAAAAAGCATTAGAAAAAATAAGTCTTAGATTTCATCAAGGATATGTACATAGTGACAACTTCAACTAAATGACTAACAGAAAATTCTCTAGTAATATCTTTTTTCTTTTATTCTCTAAGATTATATTGTTTTATTAAAGGATATAGAGTTACCACGTTTTCTTCTATATTATACAATAATGCTTGTTAACACGTTAATTTATTACATTTTATTGCAAATCATCTCAAGCATTCATAACGTTTCATTTTGTTCCATTTACAACCTTTAACAGCTTTCAACTTTTTTTTTCCTTTTAAAAAATTTGTCTTCCATTATATTATTCTTATTACTTGACTTATTCTAAACAGAATATTTATTATATTATAATTCTTACTAAGTTTCTTCTATCTCACGGGTGGCATGCTTCATGGACATTATCTGCATCGCTAGAAAATGAATAATTAAAATGCTAGTCTTTTTTCAACGTACATTTATAAGTAAACTAACAAATAACATTCTCAACATGTAAACACATATATTTATTTAAGACAAATTCAAACATCCTATATTATTTGTTGTATGTTGAATTACTGAGGACTTTAATCATTAAAAATACATTAAATAGGGGAAAAGATAATAAAATTATTTTGAATAGTAATACGCAGTTTTTCTAGCTTGAAGAAAACAGTTTTTTTTTAAAAGTATTTAATAAAAATACCTGATACATCTATAAGGAACAGTTTGATTAAAAGTTATTAAAATAAATATTAATCGATGAAACATGTAAATATCTTTTAATAGTAATATTTTATTCTAACAAATTGAAGTAACATATTCTGTAAAACAGGATTTCTAAACTTCTGATTTGTTTTTTTTGTAAGATACGTTATATATACTGTATGAAAACCATTAAAATAATTCACCTATCTCAATGATACATAAACAGAAATGGAAATAATCGTACATAAAATTGTTATATTAATACAGTATTCAAAACCTGACAGCCGCAGGGGATGTAAATAATGTTTAAATGTATTTTCCTTCATACTTCGATCACTTGGACGAATTTTTTTATAGTATAATATAATATAAAAATTTTTCTAATGTCACAAAAAAAAATTAAATTAATTGTATAGCAGTAAATAAAAAAAAGGGTTACTTTTAATATAATTCACGATTATAATTTTTATTTTATTTTTTATTTATTAATGATAGCTGTATAAACATGAATTATTTAATTTTTATTACATTATTAAACGGATAAATAAATATAAAACAAAAATTGCTTATAG
Source organism: Lycorma delicatula (assembly GCF_047948215.1). NCBI lineage: Eukaryota > Metazoa > Arthropoda > Insecta > Hemiptera > Fulgoridae > Lycorma > Lycorma delicatula. The sequence goes on along the minus strand of NC_134460.1, from coordinate 34,992,277 downwards.
AATAAAGTTTTTTTTCGTCTAACGTGATCATAAATATTTATTTCTGTTACTATTCCTATAGTTGTTATTTATTGTTTATATTATTAAGCAAGTCATCGTTAGTAGAATAAATTAATTTCACATTCCACGCTAGATATAATAATTATTATATTTTATCACATTTAATATTCTACATAAATATTATTAAATTATATTCAGTTTTCAAATCATATTGATTTTTTGAAAAAAAATAAAATAACCCATTTTTAAAACTTAAATTCACATATCAGTGCAATATTTTTACACTACTATAATAGAAGCTGACAATGAGGTAGCGAAAATTTTCCGGTAGTATTTAACCCCACAGTAATTTAAAGAATAACTCTCCAACCCAATTGTCCGATTTTCGTAAACTTAAATAATATTATAATAGAAATAGTTAAACAGATTTCTTCCAATTATGAAGAAAAAAATAAAGAGAAAATAATACCAAAAGAAGAATCTAGAAGGAACTAAGAGGGAATACAGGATCCTTTTCTTACAGTGACGAGTCCATTTAACAACATGTACTTTGTAACACAGACAATCGCACCACCAAAAGCTGTTGTTCAACCAGAAGGATTACCGGACCGGAATAAGAGTTTATATGAAAAGGTAAGAATGCGGACGATGAAAATTATTACGCTTCAACAATTAGGGATCAGGCGGATATTGGTTTTGTAGGCCAGGAAATATAAACACTGCCAAAGACCAGCGGAGAGAGACAGTAGTTGGGAAACAATGTTCGCTGCAGTCGTGCTAACAAGCGAAAACAGAGTAGTTTTGTGAGGTCGTGTTTGCGGTTACAGCAATAACAGTAAGCGTTTGGTAACAAGTGAAAAGTACGTCACGAGCATTCCTTTGTAGACAGTGGGTGAATTCAAGAAATTGTTCGGTGAGTTATAGGTAAATAGTAGTGACAGTATCATGACCATTCATAAAGTGTACAGTAGTTCTTTTAGAAACAGTAAAAGTAACAATACTTGTAGAAAGTGAATTATATGAACTTTAGACTTTTCTAGTGTTATCTTGTTGTTAAAGCAATATTAGTTTCTATCAGTCATTATAACGTGTTTAGTAAATTAATCTGTATTATGGTTTTTATAATTTAACTATCATTAAAAAAAATGTGTCTTTTATTTAGATTACTATTCTGTATGTTATCTATACGTAGTATTACTTTTATTGCAATTATTATCGTTATTATCTATTTTGTTTATGTCTCTAGAATAATAAATTGTATTTTTTTTAATGTTTACTTTGTTAGTGTCTCAATATCCTGGTTGAACGGCGAACACGCAAAATATCAATTCAAAGAGTACGAACACTAAGGCAACCTTAAATAACTTTTCAGCGGTTGAAAATATAAAAATAAAATTTACCAAATGCTCCTACCTCGAAACGATCTGTTTTTTCGGTATACGACCACCATACCTCCAAGCCTACGTAGAGGATAACTAAAAGATTTTAAGAAGAAAGAATTCGTTTCTGATGTATCATTTTTAAGAAAATTGAAAAAAAATATTGTAACGTAAACATCAACCGGTTACAACAATTCCAACCAAAATGGCAGCCATTTAATATTATTTCTTAAAGCTATTAAGTAGTATTCTCATATCAAAAAATCCGATGTGGACACTACATAACTTCCTTGAACGCTTATTAAATTAAATATAAACATTTTTGCTGCTCTTCATTTAAACTCATTTCATTTAAAAGTGAAGTACGATCCTCTAATTTTTTAATAAAATTGTACAGTTAGACAACTGCTAAAATATTAGTTTTTAGTAACATCAAATATTTATACAATTATTAATTCAACAATCTTACCTGAAATATTACGTCACAGTAAAGGTCCCTTGGTTACTCTTTAAATAAATCGTTTACCAAATAATCCAGTAATAAAAACTGATTATTCTACATCGTAAGGTCAAAATTAATATTAGGAGTTCACTAAACGTAATAGTTTAATTATTATTAACTTTTATTTGTACGACACACCACAAATCTGAAATACACACCGTAAATCTTATGCATATTACGCACAAGTGAAAAAATTTCAACAATCACTCTAAATTGAATAGAATTCAATAATATATTTTATTTTTCTGTCAAATAATTAAATAGAATGATTTTTAAAAAAATAAACATACAATTTTTATAAGAATTTTCTAGGAAAATCGAGATACAATAAAATTCTAAATTATTATTTTCAATTAAAATTAAATAATCAGATGTTTCACCAAATATATTAATATACACATATGCAATGCCTATTAAATCTCATTTACACATTTTTAAAAGTGCATAAAATTTTATTTCATTAATAATTTTTTTTTCTTTTTTTTATTATCATTGAATTATTATTTATTGTAAAATATTTTTTACAATTATGGATTAATAATTATTAATAAATCAATATATTTAAATTACAAAAAAGAAAAGTGAAAAAAATAAATAAAAGTTAAAAAACCAATAGTAGATGAAGTCTGATACAAACCGATGTGCCTTTCCTTTAAGATCCAATATTTCATTAATTAAAATTTTAATTTTAATTTCAATAGAAAATAAAAAGCGAGGTGCACAACTAGATGTTACAAAAGTCCTAAATCTAAAATTTCAACATTCTACGGCTTATCGTTTTTGGATTATGCGATATACATACACACATATGTACAGACGTCACCCCGAAACTAGTCAAAATGGATTCAGGGATGGTCAAATTTGATATTTCCGTAGAAATATGAAAACTGAAATGTTACGCGATCACAATTCAACCTGTTTACCAAATTCTATTTCTATTTTTACTATATATTTCTATTTTAGTAAAAATAGATCCTTTGCGATAGGAAAGTTTTTTAAATATTTCACTGATGATCACTTATTAAAAAATACTATAGACCACTGAACCTAACTATAAAAAAATGTTAAATGTCCGTAATTTTAGTTAAATTTGTCATAGCCTGATGTACTTCACGTAAAAGGTTTTGTATTTCATTACCCTTTAAAATGATATACATCATAACTTTATCTTTTTCATTTAAAAGTTTTGTATGCTCCCTATGGAAAACGCATGGGCTCTTCAAGTATTGTGGTCTCATACTGAAAAAATATAGGCTTTTTTAAGGAAGGAACACCTGTAAATTGGGTTTTTCTATGGTTAACTGTTGAAATTTGATGATTATTAGTTTATCATTCATAAAAATATTTTTTACAATACACCACAAATTACTTATATTATCATTTATCTATTCATAGAGAATTACATCCTAGTTTTTTTTAAATTATTTTTTCACACTACTAGTTTAAAACGATGAAAAATTATTTAGAAACGCTGAAATTCAAATTATCTATCGTAATTCTTTCCCTTTTATCTTCTTCCCAATGTTAGTGATAATTATAATTTATTTTTTTCTTTATGTTAAAGCGATTTCTTGCAGCTAATCGCCAATATTTTTTATCCTTGATGTTCTTCTCATGTGAACTTGTGTTCATAAAATTCTCAACTTCATTTCTCCACATTAATCTAAGGCTCTTATTTTTCTGTGACTGGCCTGGAAATAACTCAGTTCTAAATATTTAATCGAAATATCTCTTCACCCAAACGCCGCACCAGATGATACCATCTGTTTCTCTCTGAAACTGTTTTTTTTCCACTACATATGTAAACCCATTCTATGATATTCATTCTTCTCATTCCAAATCCTATCCGTTCTTTGCTACACCTTCTTTCCATAACCACTCCCAAACTATTTATTTCTTCTTTTATTGCCTTCCTTAATACACAAAATTCCGACCCATATTTACTGTTCTCTCAATCATATATTTACGTAGAGTAAACCATTTCACTTTTTTTTTAACAATTTAAATGGCCTAGTTTTACATTTTAAACTTTGTTATACGGTTTTTATTAACATGTTCTATTTGCTGCATATATATATATATATAAACTATTCATTTTCTTACTGCACTAAGCGTTATATAACTTGACGAATGACTTTACCACATTATTGTGTCATAAAAAAAAAATTAAAATTAGAATCATCAACATTTTCTGCGTAAAATGCATAAAATCGATCAACCTTCATAAAACTTTCTTATTGCACTTGAAAAAAATTACTGCAATTCCAAGCAGGCCTTTTTAACTCATAAAATAATTTCAAATCTACGTTCATTAGGTGTCTTCATAATTTTATTTTGATTTCAAATCCTTATAATTGAATTTGGGCTTGAATTAAATTTTATTATAAGATTTAAAAATTTTGTTAATTGAATTTCAATGATAGAATGAAATGATATCAAATGTGTCTCTTGCCAAAAAAAAAAAACTTTATGGGAGTTTTAAAATCGCTTCTACAAATCGGTTATCGGCAGAGTGAAATTTTATCGTTGCGGCTATTTTTTTAAACGATTTCCGAAAATTAACTTAGTTAATTTTTTCCCAAAAATTTCCTGAAAAAGAGATTTTTTTTCTAATATTACATCAACAAAAAAAAATTGAAAAATAAAAACAAATGTTTTTTCATTCATTTTTTCCCAAATAATTGAATGTTCCTAATACGTAATTAGATTTTTCTTACTTTTTTTGTGAATGTCAAGTAAAACTGGAAAGTCTCTCTCCTTAAAAAGATAGGTCTCAAAAAGAGATAGTCTCTCTCACAGTAATAGTTCTCTCTCCTTAAAGAGAGACAGAGACCTATTATGAGATCTTTTATGAGTTAAACATTTTTTCAATTAATGAATACAAAAGATAATTTTCTATAGTGCATTTAGAAAATCGTTGTGAAGTATGCTTTAGAATTATATGGTGCATTCCTTACCGCAATACAGCGCAAACTCTTATCGAAAAATTTTGCGGAACAGGCTCTGTTGCGACGCTGATCGAAGTGGTAGACCACTTAAACTAAACGAACAGAATCTGCCTGATATTTCGGATATTTTGGTCGAAAGTCGATCAAAGTCTACGCTTAATTTATCACAACAATAAGATATCGAACTTGCTACCGTACATAAAGCTGTAAAAAAAGAAGAAAAACTTTTCCCCTAAAAAGTAATCTATGTTCAAGAACTGAAACTTACAGATTATGCAAAACACAACATGGTTTAAAGACAAAAATGGTTTAAACGTTTCATTGACCAAAATTTTGTAGGTATCCTCGACATTACCTTTTCTTACAGATGAAGTGTGGTATCATCTGGGAGGGTGTATTAATTAACAAAATACACGACTGTAGTCAACAACTAACCCTCATGAATACACGAAGCGAAAATTGGAGTCTGGGTCGGTGTGAGTAGAACACGCATATTGGGTCTTCTTTTAAAAGAATCTTTTAAAAAAGATTCTAAAATTTATTAAGATTTCTTAAAATTCTTTTAAATCTTTTTTAAAAATACAGTTAATACAGATTGTTACTGGGCTGGTTTAACAAACTTCATTAGTCAGTTAACAGAAATGGAAATCATCACGGTTGGTTCCAACAAAATGGCGCCAAAGCGCGCACATCTAACAGGTCAACGACTTTTATACGAAATGTCTTTGGTGAACGAATCATTTCGAAGGGTTTGTGATTTGCACGATCGACCGATCTGACTTCCCTAGATAACGTTTTACGGAAACAGCAAAACAAGCAATGCATCGCAACTGATCATCACGATTGACAAATTAAAAACCGTAATAACGACCTATGTACGAGACATTCCATACATTAGATGGTTAAAGTCTTTAAAAAAAATTGAAACGTGCAGTGTTGTATTGATGTTCCAGGAGGTCATTTTGGCCTCTATGGCGCGAGTCCTGGCCTTTCATCCGGAGCCCCGGGTTCGAATTCGGACAAGAATGGCATTTTAACACGTTACAAAAATTATCGTTTATCTCAGCCGGTGGTTCCGGAGGTTAAAAAAAGGAGGTAATTTTAACACCTTTTATAAACGATTCCAGTTATTGTAACACCCGTTTCTATAAAATAATGAAATAAAAATACAATGTAACAATTAAGAAAGTTTCGTCATTACACTTGCATAATTCCAGTCTACAACAATTTTTTGAACGCGCTGTACAACCAAACACACGGAAAGATAAGTCCAACTTTAAAAGAGTATGGATAGCAAAAAAGATATCCAAAAAACTAAATTTTTCTTAAAAAAAAAATAATCTAAATATCTTGAATCAAATTTTTAAAGTATAATAAAGAGACTGATAATTAATACGCTATTAATGTAACAATCTTTTATGCAAATGAAAGTGTGCACATTGACACACTCAAATATATATATATATATATGCATCCTATCCATACTACATGAACACTAACCAAATCAGATACATCCAGGAGATCCATATCAAGTAGGATATTTTAAAATATAGTTGCGTAGAGATGCAATTTATGGAATTTGTTTTTCATAAAATTTTATTTTATTAATAGATTAATTATGAAAATGTTTATATAGATGAATAAAAATACACAAAAAATAAGATTTTCACTTAGAGAAATATAATAATTTTCAATTTATCATAGATGGAGAAGAATATTAGTTTAAATTAAATATTCGGATAGTTAAACAACGCTGTTTTTTTTTTTAAATTGTATACATATTTCAGGTTTCTTAATTAAAATTCTATTCTTTAATTTCAAAAAAAGATTATTTTATTTAATCCTTAAAATATCGCCTAATTTGAGAATATGGTAATCGGTAAAGTCGACCGTGAACAGAGTACTGGAAAGATTTTTTCGTGAAAGAGGTATCGCAAATTAACGGTTAACAATCTAGTTCTTAATTTGTTGAATAACTATTAGTAAATCATTTGGCTAAGTGCAATAAAAATGAAAACCATTAATGTTTTAATGAAAAAATAATAATATACACAATTGAACCCTTAGGAAACTGAATGCTTAATTCTTTCTTTTTTCTCGTAATAATGTATTTTTTTATTTATATTGTAATTAAAAAAGAATTATTAATATAAAAATTACCACAAATTACTATCTTTCAGTTAAGGATATAAAATTTTAGAATACGTGAGTTGTTTAATTAATATCGTTTAATAAATAATAATTGTTATTTTATTCTCTTTATAAATATTTACGATCGATAATTATTATTTGTCATTAAGCATTAAGTTATTCAAAAATTATTACGTTCTATTAAGAATATCGCACCTACAAGAAAGAATACTCTTGTGTTCTCTACCTCTACTTCTCTCTTATTATGCGAATATATAAAAGTAATGAATGTACACCGGCATACCGATCGCCGCTAATAATGTCAGATTCTAACAGTAACATATGTAAGAGAATGTGTCGCGATAACTCTTTCACGTTTTCTCTAAACACGTTCAGAAGTAAGAGGAATCAGCATGTTTACCCATCTTTTAGAAGGTCTAAAAGCAGGTTAGAAATAGAAATACATTCGAAACAAATTTATAATATAGAATTAAATATTTTACGACTGTATTAATTTAATAAATCAGCTATTAGAGAGCCGTTATCTTAGTAGTACTCGACGATTTGCTTCGTGCAGTAAATTTTAAAGTAATAATATTAATGATTATTAGCGGGAGAGTGAGGAAGCAACAGGAAGAAACAGTCAACATGAGAGAGAAAAGTGTGATAAACAACTTGAATAAGCCGGTCAGTATCTTCTCACCGACAATTAACTAGATACAAGATAGAAGATAGAAGAGTTACAAGGTAACAGCGACTTACACTGGTACCACATTACAGGTACCAAGTACCATTTCGCAAATAAATCCAGACCCGACCAATAAATTTGAGTTAACTAGTACGTAATTCATCTTAACAAGATTCGTATTATACAATTATAATTTTACAATTCTGAAAACTTGTATCGTGCAGAATTATAATAATATTAGCATCTAAAAAAAAAAATATTTATATTATAACCCGATACTTATAATGTAAATAATGAGATAAGATGTAGATAAGAATTTTTTATTAATATATCGGGTAATTTAAAAAAAGATGAATATGTTGCAACTAAACGGTCTTACAGACTGAGTCTGAAATTAAAAAAATTACCGGCGATAAAAAACTGAAAATTTCACGCCTTATTATTATAGTATATAGTAGCTTTTAATTAATTTACTTATGGTTTTTTTTTTGTAAATTTTACTGTTGGTTTGATCCTGATCATTTACCAGAACACCCTAAATATTTTTAAAACTTTTTTTTTATGAGTTACCTTAAAATCTTAACTGTTCAGTGCTATTCTCCTCAAAGATAATACAACTCTATATATCTATCTACATACAGTGTCCCACGAACAAAATATTTCCAGTGATGTTCTACTAGTAAAAATAATGAAAAACGTTCATACAAAAATTATTTTTGTAATAGTTTCCACTTACCATCAATCCTTAATTATAATAATGTTCGACGGCTTTCGGATTATTAATCCATCCTCAGGAACAATGATGTTTAACATCATCAGGAACAATGATATATTATAATTATTTACATCACATATCATTAATTATACTACATTGAATTTTATAAAAATATAAATATAACAATTTATCGTCAAAAGGTAAAATAAAGTTAACGTTATCCGTCATGTCAATATGAAGATCTCAATTTTTATCAAAGGGATACAAAACAATGATAATTGGAATAACACTCGAGACCTTTATTTTACCTTTGGACGATCAATTTTTATACTTATATTTTTATAAAAATTAAGTTAGTATAATTAATGATATGTGAACTAAATAATACAATGTATAACACATCATTGTTTCTGAAGATGGATTAATAATCCGAAAGCGCTCGAATAATACTATTAAACATTGTTGGTAAGTGGAAACTATTATATAAATAATTTATATATTAATAACAACGGGGCATGCTTAATAAAATTCATTTAAACGTTCATATAAATATAGGTTTGGAAACGCTTTGCTTTCGAGTTACGGCTAGCGAAAGATTTCGCCCGAATTCCAGCTCTTCTAATAAAGAGGAGAAGCCCTATTGTAATGTTCGAAACCCAAATTAAGGAGCAAAGTTCATGGTTTCTTAGGTAATTTAAACTGAGAAGTAAAATAAAACAAGTCCCAGAACTGTAACTCCAGTATTTTTAAGATAACCGACGTAAAATACAAAATTCGGTGTTGATAAACAAGTTTTTTTTTAGGTTTGTAAGGCAATAGCTTTGTTAAATAATAGAATAAATGCAGAATTTTAGTTACAAAACTTGTAGAGAATTTAATTTTGGGAAAATTAATGTACATACATGCAATAAAAAGTTAATAATAAAATCGGTTTTTTATTGATGCAAAACAGATGAAAAATAAACAGAAAATAATATTATTTTTTCTGGACCTAATAAACATTCTATTTAAAAACAAAATCGTTAATTACTGTAATTCATTTTAATAGAAATACAGAATTTATAAAAAAAATATTTTAGCTGTTTATATTCAATGATTTAAACAGGAAAACTGAAATAATTACGTAAAAAAAAAAATAAATTGAAATGTACGTTACTTTAGAAATAATTTTAAAAATGTTATCGTTTAGTTTGGCAATACACTAACAACTTATCAACAATGAAAATTGTGTATTTCGTTTGAATCTGTTGTCATAAATTATCATACAGTTAAAGAGAGAGTAGGTTATCATATCATAGTGTAAAAATGTCGTTTCATTTTTCTAACGAGGAATATGCCGATATAATTTTTGTATGGATTTTATAAAGGAAATTTTGAAGCTGCTCGATGTGAATAGCAGGAGAGGTTTCCTGGAAGGCGGATTCAAAATACGAAAATCTTTACTTTAATATATCAGCATTTACGAACCGGAAGTATCATTTCCAATGTATTCGTTTTCTGTTGAATGCCAAACAAATCATCGTGTTAATGAAAAACATCTTGCGATTCAGCGTAGTCCAGACACTAGCACAAGGCAAATTTCACAACGCACTGTTTTGTCAAAAACAAAATGTGGCGCATCCTACGAAAGAAAATCTTTATCCTATCCTCCTTCAGAAGGTTCTAAATTTTGGCCAACAGATTACTCCCAGCTTCTAGACAGCGCTAATAAGGTAAATTCAATTTTATTTACTAATGAAGACACTTTTATGAGAAACGGAATCTTCAATTCTAAAATTAGTCGTTTATGGAGCAAAGACAATCCATATGGTACAACACAGATTTCACATTAACGTATGGTGTGACATTATTTATGAAAAAATTCTGGGACCATTTGTTTTCAATGAATCTTATGGGAAATGCATACTTTCATTTCTTGAAAAATAATTCGCCGGTGCTGGGTCGTTTGGAGGATGTACCTTTACAAACTAGATTGAAAATAGTTTTCTAGCACAATGGTACAACGGCACGTATTTCTTGAGTAACTAGAAATCACTTGAGTGTTAATTTCTTAAACCGGATTGAAGGTGGTTGACCAATGGATTAGTCACCAGGATCACCTGACTTAAAGCCACTTGTTTACTTCATTTTGGGCCGTATGAAAACGATAGTATACTAACAAAAAGTTAATATTAAAGAAGAGTTACTCATTAAAATACGAAATGCTATTGAATTTACACGAAACGATCATGAGATGATACGGAAAGCCACCGGAAATATTTTATGTCTGGCAGAGTACCGTGTAAACTGTAAAGGAGGGAATTTCGAACAATTGCTATAACTGAGGTTTGTTATTCTGTTACCATTTGTCATTTAATATATTTTGTATTGGTATATTAAGAATAATTTTTATTAGATACAGAAAGAATAATACGATTTTCTATTTATATTACGTCTGTTTTGCTTCAATAAAAAACCGATTTAAAAGTTTTTATTCATTTTTTATTGGCTGTATTTAAATTTATTTTCCCATAAAAAATTCTCTATAAGTTTTGTTACTAAATCTTCCGCATTTATTAGTCACTTAACAAAACTATTGCCTTAAAAACCTAAAAAACTTGTTTTTCGACATCGAAATTTGTTTTTTACGTCAGTATCTTAAAAATGCTGGAGTTACAGTTCTGGGACCTGTTTTATCATATTTCCCAGCTCAAATTACCTAAGAAACCATAAACTTTACTGTTTAATTTGGATCCCAAAACTTACAGTAGGGCTTCTTTTTATTAGAAGAGCTAAAATCTGGACGAAATTTTTTGCTAGCCGTAACTCGACTACAAAGCGTTTTCCAGACCTGTGTTTAAATGAACTTTGTTCATTATTTTCATAAGTAGAACACGTCCTGAAAGTTATTCCCTTTCTTCGTAGGGCATAAGATAATAATTTAAAAGTACTTTAATATTTTACATTAGCAGTTAATAAAAATATTCATTTGATGCATTGTAACCATATAAATTTAAATATAGATAAAACAGAATTCTCATTAACGATAACGATATTATTTACCATTAAGAGAAATCTCTGGGAGTTTTATTATATGACAAATTCTCTCAAGAAAATCAAATGATTTCGTTTACTTCTATGTTAAATCATCCTGTTTTGCTCTGAATAACCGTAATAAAATGCTAAATTTTTCAAAATTATTAAATACTTATTGTGTTTGCATATATTCTCGTCTAAAGTATATCATTTTACCTCATCATTTAACCTCAAAAATTACTAGTTTTCAGAATACAAAAATGGTCTGTCAGTTCATTTTTTGACACGCCATAAGAGTAAATCATGTATACCGACATTTAGTAAATTAAAAATGTTAACCTATCCTTGTGTTTATAAATATATAAACTTTACTAAATAGAATACACACTTATTCTTAAAGGATAATAATATCCACCTTTACCAAAGCAGACATTTTAACTTTTTTCGTGTTACAACACAATTCTTCGGCTTATGAAAAAGAGCTTTATTATACTTTCATTGCCATATTTAATAAATTACTAAACTATTTTAAAAAAAGGTTTCTATCATTTATCTAAAATAAAATCGAAATATTTTCATTTATTTTTCGTTGACGAATTCTTAAAATATACTAGTTAAAATTTTTTTAAAACCTGAATTTTCCGCATTCCTTCACAACGTACAAACATGTGCAAAAAATAATTTTCATTAACGACTTCTGAATTATGAATTATTTTATAATAATTTTTTATATTTAGTAGCTTCATGTATTTATCTCACATGAGTTTTGATTTTAAATAATTAATATTAACTTTAATCACGTCTATTGATTTTTTTTGTTGTGGTGCTGCTCTGATCAAGGTTTTACCACGGTTTTCTTTAATTCAGAGAGGCAAATGGTAAGACAATTCATCTTTGTAACCATTGGAGCAGCATAACCATTCCTGACGTACTCTTTTTATATATTACGTACCAATCACAGTAAGAAATGCATTTATGGAGTTGAATAGCAAGGAAGAAGATAATTTGAAGGTGAAATCGACAACTTGTAATCGAGTAGTATTACAGAAACTGATAGAAACTTAGTATCACGTAAAAATGAAATAATTTAAAATATAAACTCCTGAATCAAAAACGGGGCTATTCCATATGGCTCCCAATAAATTTTAGGTATGATTTTTCTACGTTAAAAAGTCAAATAATTAAATTTTTAACATTTAAATGAATTTTTTGTATATTAGAAATTTTCAAAGATTTTTGTTTTATTACTAATAACGTTAGAAAATAAATTGAACATAAAATCTCTTCCATATTGTACCTAGATAAATCAATAATCCTGATTCCTGTTGGGAGCTGATCACTACTCTGTTCTTGTTTGACAAACACCGTTAACAATGAAATGGTACAGACGAAAGATTTTTAATTTACTCTTTGTCCATTGCTGGATTTACGAGAAGAGGTGTATGTATTTTCATTATAATACGTATTATATTTCTTATTTTACCTATAATTTAGGTAACATTAAGTATACCAAATTTTTTTATATAATCGACAAATAGATAAATAGAATAAACCTGTAGGATAACGTTTTTCTCTCGAAACAAAAGAAAAAAGGCTTATTGGATTCAACTAATATTTAATTATTATTTTTCCCTGTTCAGTATTTATACTGTACAGCTACGTAGTACAATATATAAGGGAAGATATGCTGTTAATCAAACAGATATATCTTGTCGGGAGTTTTCAACCCTCCTCTAACTAAATAAAGCGGTTTTATATCGAAAATCTTTTGAAAAATATATGTATTTACCTAAATAAGCATACAAGTTGCATTTTTTTTTCTTTTAATTGATATTTTTAGCTGGATGGATCGATTTAGATAAAATTTGGTAGGATGATTTCTGTGAATAGCACATTGAAGCCATTTAATTTTGGTCACAAACAATGATACAAGAGAGAGTGAGATATGGACTTTATATGTCTTGTATCTCAAAATTTTACTCCAAGAGTAAGAAATATTTTCAATATAAAGTCTCTTGATAATCAATATACTTTCCGATTATGTTTAGCCTTACATCCATAAAGGTGTTTGGATAAAAAATGTCCTTTCTCTTTTTTATTATTACCGAATTTAAAAGGCACATTTTTTATTAATTAGGTGATTCCATTATGTTATTCGTTACTTTGGTTATCGATTTGAGAAATTTCATTCAGGAATGGGAAATAATAAGCCTAATTTTATTCAATTTGCTTAATATAATCAGATTGGATTAAATATTTCTATGAAATTTTGCATGATGACTCTGAATACGGATCATTCATGTTATTTAATTTTGGTTACAACTAGTGAATGAAATGGGGTCATAATATACGATCAGAATGAATAACGTATCTCATGATTCTATTCAAAGAGTAGAATAATTTTTTACATAATTCTTTACTTGTATAATTACATACTTTAATGTTTCATTTAATTTTCCACCTAAGTAGTAATCTGTCGATGGCGAAGCTCTTGGTAACCAGAATTTTCTACTTTGGCCAGTTTTTTGTTACATTTTAAAATTTGATTTAAATTTTACCAATTATCAGGATTTCTACCGATAAAAACAATATAATCATACATACTAAGCGGATAATAAAGAAAATACGAAGTGTGGCAAAGATTTTTTATCACCATTAACATAATTTTAAAAGGCTGCCTCTACAAAAAATATTTCAGTAATACCAAAATTTGTATAGTAATAATAATAATACCGTTATTTAACTACTCAAAGAAAATAGGAAATACACATAATGTATAACGGTTAAAAAGTTATTATTTAAATAAGATACTGAAGGAAAACAGGTGAAATATATATAACATCCGGAAGTTGAATGCATGCTATGATTGAACATTGTATATGCGCTTGAAATAAAATTTCCTTCGATTTTGTTCTTTTATTCGTGGTTGAATCAATTGGCATTCAGAAGCAGTGATCAGAATCTAGCATCCAGCGTCGTCCTAGCTGTCAACAATCGCCCTAGGAAGACGATATTGTAGTGACCTCTCTCCGACTTAGACAATGACACTGACATCAAATAGTACGTGCTTCGGTGCAATGGTTCGAATGACAATGACTACAACACTATCCACCGGCCACCAGTTGTTTTACGTAATACTGTTTGCAAACTCTTTCTACGGTAACATCATCTCATCAACATTTTACTCTTTTCTTTTCAAACTTCGCTCTACATATCACAATATACTTGTATATTTTCATTTATCTTTTTTAATCTGAATACATTAACTTATCCTATTTAACATAACTCGTTGTTGTTGTGTTGAAATACGTGTAACCTTAAATCCTTTGTATAGTTTCAATAAATATCGTTTATAATATAATTTGAAAAAGAATTTTAAAAAAAATAGTTAAAAAAGCCATCTTCGTGACAGAGTGGTATCATCAGTCTTTTATTTGGAAGTTCTGTCCTCAAGTCCCGGTCATAAAGGACATTTTTTTCATACATTACAAAAAATAATAATTTCATTATCATCTATCAGTAGCTGTTAGAACTTTTCCTACCAAAATAAAATGGAGTGAAGAGGAGTTCTGCTGTTGAATTTTCTATCTTCAGTTCAATTATAGCCATTCACACAACTGTTCATTTTTTCGAGGGAAAATATTGTAAATATTTGTTAAAAAAATAAATAAATAAATAAAACGTACTCGTATATATCTGTACCTATAAATCAACTTGTCCTGATTGACTGATTTATGAATACCCAGCAAAAACTACTGAAGATAAATTGATAAAAATTTGTATACATGTTCTTCTTACGGGGTAAGTGCACGCTACGAAAGGACTTTTTGAAATTCCAAGTTTTAAAGGTTAAAATGAAGTAACAATGAAATTTACTATTTTTTTTATTTTTTATTTTTTTAACTTCTCAATAACAAATAAAAATGTTAACTTCATTTTTAGTTTCTGTACTTTTCATGTAAATATCTAAAAAAAATTCTAGGTTTTTTAAAATTTGATCTTGAAAATAGTGAAGAAAGGTAAAAAATATTTGAACAATGGTTACAAATTTTCCCCATTTCCGAC
The DNA here is from genome assembly GCF_047948215.1 of Lycorma delicatula. NCBI lineage: Eukaryota > Metazoa > Arthropoda > Insecta > Hemiptera > Fulgoridae > Lycorma > Lycorma delicatula. The sequence goes on along the minus strand of NC_134460.1, from coordinate 34,976,835 downwards.
TAGTATAGTCGGAAATGTATACAAGAGGTATTCATCAAATTAGGGCTTGCAAATACGCAAATACTACAGATAAATATCTAAAAACCATTTTCGGGTTTTCTGAATTTCAATTTTTTAAATCGTGGAACGTTATACGCAGAGGTGCCGTTGCGCTGTACACCATCGTACTATTTTTAACACCGCGGCTGTGTTGCGTCGCACCGTGCACTAGCTGAAATTGCGACTGGTTACTTGACTAAAAAACATAAAATAAAAATAATTAAAATATTTTTAAAAAAATGAGAAACTAAATACGGTCACTTCGTAGCGGTGTTTCTCGGGTAACGTTAAGAACTAGGCAAAATATATTTGTACCAGTATGAGGTACTGGTAACCAGTTATAACTGATATCTTTAACATGGAGGCTGACCGTTTTATAACCGACATTTATAGATCACTCAACATTTCGGCTCCTGTACTGACCAAATTGTTGCTATGAAGAAATTACAATACATTGATATTTTTTTATAAATTGAATAGGCTTTAATTTTTATTTATGATTTATTTATTATTCTCACAAGAATGAGTTTAATCAACACAGCGGGGTATAAGGGATAGAACCCTCTGACTAGACGGGAAGGGCGAGAAAAGCGTGTCAAGACCGGCTAAATAACCCCTGACCGTGAAGGGAAACAAAACTAAGCGTATAGCGCCAGCGAAACGCGACGTGGATGTATTTAAAATAACATGTGTTTTATTCATAATCAATGTCCAAAGAAAACTACTGAAGATAAATTGATGAAAATTTGCAAACACGAGCTTCTTAGATATAAGAATAATTGCACACTAATAAAATATTTTGAAATTCCCAGTTTAAAAGGTTGAAATTGATTTTTGAATATTTTTTTAAACTTGTCTGTTTTATAAATCTATTAGTAACAAATGAAGATATAAGCTTCATACTTGATTTTTGGTAAGTGTAATCTTTGTGTGAATATCGGAAACCAATTTCTAGATTTTTGAAAACCAGAATTTAAAGGGTTAAAATGGATTCTTGATTTTTTTAAAAACTCGATTACTTTTCTAATTTTTCGGTAATAAATGAAAATATTAACTTCTTCCTTGGTGTATGTGACTTCCATTTAAATATCTAAAATCCAATTTCTACATTTTTTGAAATTCGATGAAAGGAGTGAAGAAAATGTAAAAATATTTTTAAAATCATTGCAAATTTTCTCCATTTCCTGCTATATTAATGAGCTATTCACTTGAGTGGGGTTTGAGAATAATATTTAGATAAATATCTAAAAACCATTTTCATTTTTTTTTTTAATTTCGATTTTTTAAGGGGTGCGACGTTGTACGGCGCAGCAAGTCAACCAACATAGCTACTGTCACCGAGATAGGCGCAACGCATCTGGTTGCATCTATCTCCAGTTGCTTGACTAAAAAATATAAAAAAATTCTTTTAAAAAAATGAGAAATGGGATTCCCTCAGCTCCTAGCAGTATTTGTCATGTAACGCTAAGAACCCGGAAAAATACATTTTTACCCGTACAAAAGATTGGTAACTAGCTATAAATAATATTTTTAAATAGAGGCAAACTATTTTGAAACCCGCATTCATCAGATCTTTCATAGCTTCTTTTTGCTCTAATAAAATTACCACACCCCGATATCTTTTATAAATTGAGCAGGCTTTAATTTCTATTTATCGTTTTTATTCTCACAAGCATGAGTCCCCTGATCTGCTAAATTTCCCCTGATCGCGATGAGAAATGCAAGTAACCATATAGCGCGGGCGAAGCCGCAACGGGGATGGTTTTTATATATATGTATATTGCATAATACTATTTTATTTTTTCCCCACATAATTAAAGTGTATTCTTTTCACTACAGTTGCTAAAAATACTTTTAAAATTTGTCTTTTAAAATACTTTTAGTATTTTAAAAGGAGGAAGGCAAATACTTTTAGTATTTGCCTTCCTCCATGGCCGAGTAGGTAGTATCTCGGCATTTAATTTGATGTTCCGGGCCGAATTCCATTCATGCATGGGTTTTTTCATACGCTATCAATTTTCTACGAGCTAATGACCAATTTTCAGGTTTATACCCGTTCTCTCATAAAAAAAAAACACAGACAATAGAATTTAAAATGGATGAACCTTTTTACACTTAAAAGTTAATGTTAAAGGTTATGTTTTCATTTTTCAACGTGAAAAATGAAAACGTATTGAATATTCAAAAGGTACTGGATATTTTGTAGGAAATTAGTTTCAGACAAGAAAAAAAAAATCAACGTGTTACTTCCTCTTCAATAAGAAATATAATTACTATTGTTTAGAAAAATACGTTGCGAAAAAGTGAAAAATAAATAGATCTCATTATACAATAACGAAGAGGTACAGGTTTCTAATTGTAGACCTTGTATTAAACAAAACATAACGGTGGTTTTCCTATATTTGTAAACTTTAAAGAAATAATATTTACCGAGAAATAGACAGTATAATGAAAAGGATCGTAACAGTATTTATGTTATTAGTAGTCACGAGTTATAAGTTAAATAGAATGAATTAATTATTAATATTCAGAGGAAGTTGGTAATAGAAATAAAAATAAAATAATTATGTTCTATTTTAATGATTACCTAATATAATAAATGTGATTTCTTTAAAAAATAATTTTGTAAAATCTCAATCAATCATTCAATGATAATTTCCACTAAGTGTTAAAAATCAAATTACCCACCCGATCATGTGATCTGTTATTATTTTTTATCTAAATGGAGATCTTTTAAATACCACCAATTTAATGTTTATAGATTTATAGAATTTTCCTGACCCTTTATAAAAGGAAGGTGATCAAATTAAAAAAGAAATTAATGGTAAAAAATAATTTTGTTAGTGGAAGTAAATATAAGTTGATAGGAAGGGAAGGAAAAATTTTCGGGAAAGTTTAAACTATCGTTGAAAATTAGTGTGGAATACTCGTATATAGCGTGACACGGAGGAATGAAGTTTTTGATCGATTGAATATTAAAAGGTAGGAGGAAATTTGGAAGGATGTGGGTAATTTTATGAATAGAATAAGAATAATTGGATTATATTTAATAGACCAATTTATACACCTCAATTCCTACGTCTGCATTGTTCTAAACAGTAATTGTAAATAACACTTTTCTTCTTCATCTTTACAGATTGATTACCAGAGTGACGTAAGTACTATAAGAAAAAATAACATTTTTGAGTTAAGTCATCCGCAAAAACCATAACATAACCATAATTTTGCATTTTTACAAAAATTATTAATATTATTTTTTTTTTTTTAAATTGTTTTTTTTTTTTTACTCAAGCCGTAAAATTACAATGCATGAACGAAGTAATTCTGATAATATTTAAAAGTTGAATGGCACACTCAAGAAGAATTCACGGAAAAAAATTGCTATATCAAATATAGACTTAAGAATTAGAAATAAATACTTGAATACATTTGTAAGGAATGTTTTACATTGTAATGAAGTATGAAGAAGTGGGGAAAAAACATTAAAATCTTCTAAATAACTTTTTACTGGAGCATTTGAAAATAGAGGATTCGAAAAGAAGAGATCATCAGAAATGTAGGATAGGAGAGAAATTCGTTGCAGAATATTTTTCAGGTGCGAACTAGATTGTCATATCATAGATTAAGACAGCCAGGTTTAGTTTATTAGGTGTTAAAAGGGATATGTTTTAGGTAAACCTGTAAAGGAAGCAACTATTGGAATTTATGAAATAAATAAATGAAGATTTAGGTTACAATAATATGTTGAAGTTAGATAATTAGCACAGAACAAAAAAGAACGGTTAATAGCATCTATCAAACTGGTCAACTGATCGTGAACAATTTCGGCTTTCAGATTTCAACGGAAATATCTTATTTTGACCATCCCTAAATCCATTTTGACTAGTTTCGACGTGATGTCTGTACGTACGTATGTATCTCGCTTAACTCAAAAACGATTAGCCGTTGGATTTTGAAAATTTGGATTTAGGACTCTTGTAACATTTAGTTGTATCCAAAAAATTTCGATTTTGGACTTTTTCTTAACTGCAGTAATAAATCCTCATTGAGAGATTTTCAACAATGTATCATAAGTAATACTTATTTTCATTGGTTCCAGAGTTATAACAAATAAAATTTTAATTAATGAAATATTTTTGATCTTACAAGGGGAAGGCACATCGGTTCGAATTCGACATCCATTTTCATTCTTTTTTTTTAAACTAAATATATAATAATTATTAACCTGTGTTTGTAAAAAATGTTTTACAATAAATAATAATTCAATAATTACAATAAAAAATAAATAATATGAAAAAATCAGAAGTTATTAGTGATATAAAATTTTATGTACTTTTAAAAATATGTATAATTAATAGGCGTACACGAAGTCATGTAGTGTCTACATCAGATTTTTTTAAAGTTTTGTGTCTAAAGGAGATAATTTTTAAATGATTAACAAAAAAAATCGATTTACATGAATTGTAAACAATGCGGGACATGTTTTCATTCCAATGCACCTAAATTTAAAAAAAAAAAAAAAAAAAAAAATGTAAATTTTGGTGATAGAAATACTATTTTACTGAAATAAAACATATTTTATTTATATATTATATATAATAATATTTTAGTGAAATAAAATTTTCTGCACTTTTAGAAAAAGGTATATCTAATTTAATAGGCGTACATGGGGTGTCCAATTCAGATTTTTAATTGTGTTAAAATGATTAACATCAAATCTCGATGTCCGGAATCTATTTATCTTACTAAAATTCACAATGAAAGTTATTTTGGTTGTCCTAATTTTATCGCTAACCAGAATTTAGCACTCAGAGAGTAATGGTTTAAAAAGTAACAATACAATCAAGTTTATAGCGACTACTAAATTATTATGCTTTAGATATAGTTTCCAACCCTATGCCCGCGGTAATGATAAGCCCCGTCGCCCAATTTGTGCGGGTAATTTTTATCGAAACATTTCGATACGCATCCCGAAATAAATAAAAAGAAATCGAATTCAAAATACTCGTTATCAGAATACGAAACGAGCTATGTGTATTCAAATGCAGCTGTCCGGCTGGCCGTCCCTATGTTACGATACATAAAAAACCTTATCTTTGATATAAAACCCTAGGAGAGATTTGAAAGTGATGGACAGATCAAGATGAAGATAAAGGAAATTGTTACGAGGGCGTAGCGATAACGGTTGGGCACTTAGCCGTTATCGCTATATTTATTATCTTTAAGCTTGATTAAAGAATTAAAACAATATCTTTACGCTACAAATGAAAATTTCGATGAACTAACTGGTTCTTGCTGCGTAGTTGATTTGGACTTTCTCGCAGACATATCATAGAAAAATAGAATTCATTAAATTTTGAACAACAAGGAATAAAGACAAATATGTCGCTAAAAATGACAGGAGAAGCTATCCTTTAAATGAGTTTACAGAGGTGAACTCATTTAAAGCAAAACTAGTTTTATAGATATCACAGCTGCAGATGAAATCTCTCGTTCACTTCCTCCCAATTATGAAAGAAATGGTAGGCAACAGTGAATTTTATTTGTCATTATTTTTTAAAAATCTGCAAGTAATTAAATAGTAGTTTGAAAAGTGATTTAAGCCGTTTACTGTCATCTGAGCCAATGGTCTCTTTTTATTTCATTGCCAAATAAATATAACATTAGAAATGATTGCATATATTGCAGAGCTTTTTCAAGTAAGACCTGAAAAACTAGATCCAGAAATTTTGGTTCTTTAAAATGACATTATGCTAATATCCCATACATATTATATACCATATCCCATACATATGCATATACCCATACATGAAAACTTCTGGAATTTAGTGGATAGTAAATTTTCCATTCTAAAAAAAATAGAAGCGTACAACAAATTTTTTTTTCGGTTTCACCTACCTTTAATTATCATTGTATTTGATCTTGATATAAATTAAAATGTAGATCTCCACTCACTGAATAAAACAGCTTGATGATCTTGATGAATGCTTAACGTATTATTATTATGATGCACTGGAAAATTAAATCCATTATCAAACATCATATTGACCTTTGATCACTTGACCTTTTTATATTAATAGTGATAATTGTTTTTCATGTAATAAGTAAACTTTGTATATATTCATTTAACACAAGAATTTAAACAATAATTGTTATATATTTTAAAAGTTAAAATTAAAAATAGAAATCTTTGTTTTGTAGTATATGTATTATAAACAGTGACCAACCATAAATTTGAATTAAAATAATAATTATTCCTGCCGTTCTACCGGTACATTTTAATGTTCACTGGGGTAAAAAAGTTTGAGAACCACTGATTTAGGTAGAAAATCTATATATATAATTGTATGGACATATATTCTATTCGCACAAAGCTGCATTGTGATCATACTAGTAAAATTGTCATGAGTTTTTATAGGCAAGATAGGGGTACCACTGGAATACCTGATGAAAGTAAACAGTAAATATGATCCGAACTAATTTGCAAAACAACATATTAAAATCACTGGATAAGAGGTATTTTTTTCATGTTTTCAAAAAATTTGTCACGAGGAAATATTTTTCTAAAACGAAATTTTAAGTATTGTTGTATACAGATCGATTCAATATTTTACCACAACTTTTAAGTACATTTTTCTGCAGAAATCAAGGTATTTTTTCGTTTCTGACAATTTTAATAGAGAATTATATTTTTAAAACTTAGTATAAACTACTGAATGAAATTTTTCATCTTTCTTTTTCATTTATATCGGTAAAATATCTCTCTGACCATTGAAAACCGCGTAGTTTAACAACAAAGCATAAATTTCCCCGGACAAAGTCATCTACATACTATAAAACAGTTATATGTATATAGTAAATACATATAGATATACACGTACACAAGTTTGTACTAATGTGATGATGCATTTAAACTAAAATAAATTAATAACGAAACATTATTTACTTAAAACAAGATGCAATAAAAACCACATAATAAATAAGCCATAATATCATATAAATAGTAACCACAATATAAAGCAACATAATAACTCGGTTTTCTTTAAATACATTAAAAGTCATTTAAATTCAACTTATATATTTAACATATATTTCAAAAACAGGATGCAATTTAGGTGAAGCTGTTATAAAATAATATGCGAGATTATAGCGGCCCCCGTGAGATAAACAGCGTTTAGGATTTAAACATTTGATGATTAACTGAAGTTATGTAAAATTTAATACAGAATAGGTTGTAATAAAACTGTGGAAACACGAAAAAATTTACTAAACCTGTCACAGTAAAAACTTTGTTTTCATACATCATTCATGTTTCTTCCAAAAGGATTTGTTTAAAGGATTTTAACTTTTTTTTTCATTAATTTTAACCGGTAAAATTATAATTTTATTTATTTTTTATTACTAAGCCTATTATTTCCATGTTTAATATTTCAACTATATTTGATTAGTCAGATAAACTCTTACACGATACATGGAGATTTTTTTTTAAAAATAATAGTCTTTGTGGTAAATTGGTAAAGTTTATGACCTTTAAAACAGAAACAGTATAACAGATAACCCAGGAACGCTAGCTTTTACAACAAAATAAATAACTTAATCCCTTTCAAATATCAATAATTTCAAGTCTCAAAGTTAATATTCTACAAAAAAAGCAGACAACACAGTTATAGAATTTACCTGTCACGCGGCTAAAGCCGCGTTCCGTTTATTTAATTTAATGATTCTAACTAAAGCGAGCGCGCACATACTGTATTTAATTCGTGTGGGTGTGCGGTACTAGCAATGATGGTCAGCGCTAACTAAACTAATTTAATTTCACAACTTACAAAGAACAAATTTTGCTTCTACGTTCGACAAACTGGTGCCGCTGCGAGGCTTAACGCGCCCGGTACCGATTAAACCGGGCGTTCGAGTTCGAGGCTCACCCAGGCCGAGTTACTTTTTTACACTTTAAATATTATTAATTTATTTAATTCTATCTCTAACCTATGTCGTCACAAAATAGCAGGCGACTACAACTGGATTTTTTGGAGTGGAAGAGCGATTTTGCAAAACTTTTTCTGCAAATATTGTTATTTTTTTATCCGTTAACAAAAGAAAAATATGACCTTAATAAGGTGAAATCTCAAGATACTGAGGGTGATCTTGCTCTACAGAGTCTCACCTCCTTGACCTTTTAAGTTGAAAATTTAATGGCATTAATACTTCATATATAGAAGTAATCTGACCAAGTTTGATCAAAATCGGTCTAGTAGTTCCGGAGATATAAGGTGATTTAGACAGTGACACCAAACACACACACACACACACACACACACACACACACACACACACACACACACACACACACACACACACACACACACACACACACACACATGCATGCACATACGAACATTAACATCCGGAAAATTTCCTTCCGGTTTTTTTTGGTTTTTGGGGTTCCTTAGGTGTCAAAATTTCAAGTTCCAGTGAAAACGCCCCAAATTGGACCGATTACAATACTTTCCTTCTAGATCTATAGCTCTGCTACAGCGCTATCTAGACGGGAGAGTAGATACTAGAAATCAAAACACTTTTTTGACGTATGAATTAATTCAACACAGAAGCTTTACACAGAAATTCCTGAACGTAGAAATGAGAAAATGGAAATTTTTAATATACGAAAAATGCCATGCTTGGCCAGGATTTGAACCCGGGACCTCCGGACGAAAGGGTGAGAATACCTTTCCGCCAGAAATCGGCTTTTCATTAATAGATTTTTTTACGTAGCTAATTTGGATCTAAAATATAAACACATAAAACAATATTACGGCAAATATGTGAAGAGACTAAACATAAAAATAATAAAAAAATAATTATGAATTCATTACATGTTATTTGCCATTTATAAACACATATAAATGTACAACGAATGTTGAACGATTTGAAGAAAATTCAGATATTTTAATTAGTAATAATTAAAAGTTCATTAGCATAGTAATATTTTTGCTGTAAAATTTTTTTTTTTTATTTTAAACCAATTAATGGGAAAACTTTTTAAATTGTTCAATAATTTATCAAAAAAGGCAAGAGAAGTCTTGTTTCGTAAACTCAATTATTTCGTTGAGGTACTACGTGTAACTCATACTTACGTAGTATGTCTGTTTGGTAATGGTGGGGATATTATTGATTTTATAAAAAAAGAGGACTATTCTTTTTATCAAAGATTATAAACTCATAAACTCAAAATTAATTTTCAATATGCTTTATATCGATTTAAATCAATCCTAGAGGAATAAATAATGATCTGAGAAGCCCAGTGTATAATTAATTATCTTCTCATAGCTATTACAGATAAGTTTCTGTATCTTGAAAACTCGTTCTGACTTTCTGAGGGACCTCTTTAAATGATATTATATTTCAGACAGGAATACACGTCAGCGTAGTAAATATTTCGTAAGTTCGTTTTATTAAGACGCTTCAAAGTAAATCAGTACTGTTTGATTTTGTTTTTAATTTTATCGACCCATGAAAATTTATCAGCTAATAAAACAGCTAGATATTTCAATTTAAGAGGAAAAAAATTAATATTGTTATCATTATTTGGAATCCTGTTCCCATTTATGAGCTGTTTTACTTCTACTGGAGAAGTATACACAACGGGTTAATTTATATTTAAAGTTATATGGTTGCAATTCATCTAGTTAATAATTTTGTTAACTCTAAACGTAGACTTTTCAAGTTCTATTAAAATATATATAAATATATATATATATATATAGTTTATTTTCTTCAAAAATACACAAAATTGTGTCATCTGTTAACAGGGTTAGTTCAAAACAAGTTCAAAATCAGAACAAATTAAGTCCTTACATCAGTAAAGTCCAAAACTTTATCGTATCAAAAAATTTAAAGTGTGCCTTACTATTCCCAAAATATACTGGTATTTTTCAGTTCCCTACTACACTTTCACGTCAATGTTTTGTTTGAAAGATCCGTTTGAAAGGTCTGAAAGGTCGAATTAAATATAGGAAGAGTGTTTGTGTGAAACCTTTAAGGCGCGGGGATCGCGCTTCCACGAAGCAGTTAATTTGATAGTTACGGGTTTTAATTACAGTAGGTGGTCTCTCTCTTTTCCTGTTTAGCCTCTGGGAATTACCTTTCAGGTATTAGTTCAGAGCATGAATGAGAATGATATGTATGAGTGTAAATGAAGTATAATCTTATATAGTCTTAGTCCGACCATTCCTGAGATGTGCGGTTAATTGAAACCCAACCACCAATGAACACCGGTATCCACGATACCGGTGTTCATTGGTACATATTCAAATCCGGTCAATATTGACCGGTGTTCCGGTCAATATTCCAATTCATATAAAAGCAACTGCCTTTACTAGGACTTGAACGCTGGAACTCTCTACTTCCAAATCGACTGATTTAGGAAATCGCGTTCACCACTAGACCAACCCGGTGGTTATGGCAGGTAGTCACTGATAAAAATGTCTGCCGAGTCATTTGCATCGGTGACATACTGACAGAGGTTAAACTACTGACGTTCAGAGGATCTAAAATACCACCTCAAGTACAGCCTATCAAGGCTAAGAACGGAGGGTGTAGTATGGTGGACGGGATTGTCACAAGGCGGGTGTCTTCCCTTGCGGAGCCCAAACAACAAACTATTGTTTTTTTTCGTTTTTACAATATAAAATTAATATAAATAAAATTAATTTAAATATAGTAAATTTATATTTAAATTTACATTACAATAAAATTTAATGATTTTACGTTCAAAATTTTAAAAAATAATAAAATGACTTGCGGAATAAATGACTTAAATGATACAGGTAAAAAAAATCAAGATGAATATGATTATTGTGAATTAACGGAGAAAGGATGCTTTTTTTATAGCTTATCAAAATTCGTATAATTAATATTTTTTTTATTTAAGAGTAGGCTGGTGATAACTACCAGATGATTTTATTTATTCTTTTCGACCATCGATGAAGATGTAACAAATGAATAAACATTTACAATTTTAGGTATATTTTAAAAATTAAATATTAATAGCGACTGACTAAAAGAGAACCGTTTTAAAACAAAGTACGCTGTTTGAGACGCAAATAATGTTAAAAGTATTCAAGGTATGAACCATTGTGTCGGCTCGTCTGTGCCAGGACGAATGAACGAATGGTTCGACGGACAGTAGGTTCGATTGGAATCGGCTTTCATTGAGCGCCGATAAATTATTACCGTTCGCCGGACGGGACTGATTAATTTACGAGTTGCCGCCAACATGCGATGGGCCCGCAAGCCATACAATAGACCTAAGATGCGACCAAGACCTAGGTAGGCCTGTTCGCTTGCATTCTCACCAGATGAGTTGCCGTTTGTATCGAGCTTATATACTTCCGTACACACAAGGTTTGACAATCAAGATTCTACTTCCTTCCTAAACACAATATATTTCTTGAATGCAGATTTTTATACTATTAAGATAGCAATTTAAAAATGAATACGTTGTTTATTATAATAATTTTACTAAATAAAACAATGCAACCTGCAAAAAATTAAAAATGCAAATAATAGATTTAAATACAAATGAGAATTTATAAATAAATGATTCGTTGCCCGGAAAAAATAGAATATTTTTTCTAATTTTTATTTTTCGCTTTAAATTGATAATCTATAAACAATCCCAGGATATTTCAAAGATTAAATAACGTAATAAAAATATCTCAAACAGTTTGTCTCTTCTTCTATATTTAAATTCATATCCTACCGTAAACAAAGAAAATATATGAATTTCCATATGTTTATCAAATGCAAAAACAACAGATATAATGCGAGCGACATTCCATTCAAAATTATCATTAAGTTATATAATAAAGTTGTTTAATAAAAGAGTATTTTTCTTCTTTTATTGGAAATAGTTATTCAAACTGTAATATAATTGCTGATTAGAATGTTAAATAGTGATTAATTTTATTAAGTCTTCGTTTTCAACATCTATTCATGTCATACAAAATACTTCTTAATAAAAAATAAATTTGAAATTTAATATAACTTCTAATGACCTTCTACCAAAAACACTGAAACAACCAATCAGTAAAAAGACTAATTAAAAATGATATTGTGAAAACGTTCTTTTAATAACATACAGACATTTATTTTTTTTTTTAAATTATAATTAATTTATTACAGAAAATATAACTACAATGTAACAAATTATATTTATATTGTTTTAAATAATTATATTTCTGAACTAGTAGACCCAGCAATGCTTCGTTATTGCTAGATTTCAGTGTGTATATATATATATATATATATATATATATATATAGATTAAATGAATGCAATTGAAAGTATGATAAAACATCAACAAAATGAACATTACGGAACTTTTCTTCCCTTTTACCCTTTTTCCTTTCCCCTGTTTCCTTTTACGTTTCCCCCTTTCCCATTTTCATTTTATCATATTTCCTTTTCCCCATTTCGCATTTCTCTTCCCGTTCCCCATTTATTTCCCCTTATTTCCCTTTCGCCTTCCTCTTCATAATTTTCCCTTTTATTTTCTTCTCCTTTCCCTTTTCCTTTTTCCATTTTCCCCGTTTACCCTTTTCTTCTTTTTTCCATTATCTCTTTTTCCCTTTTTCGATTTTCCCTATTTCTCTTTTCCGATTTTTCCCTTTCTCCCTTTTTCTCCCCGCGTAAGTCGTTCCAGTATTCTTTTAGTCTATACCGGACATACATATCGGAAACATTGAAATGGAGTCGTAAAATATTTAGTATAGCGTGTGTTGCTTTACTAACAGAGAACGCTGTTTTTAAAAAAAAAAGTATGTTTTTATCTGTCACAGGTGTGACATCTTAGGTACATAAATAGTAGTTACATAAAACACGCGCGTATCTGAATATTACGTTGTACCAAAATTTCAAAACAATCAGTGAAGAAATTTCGGAGATTTAAGATTTTGTACAAACGAACATTTAATTTTTATTTATATAGATATTGTAGAGCATAACTTAATAGTTGTAAGGGATCTAACATGAGACAACATACTTAAGAAACAAAATAATATTCAAAGAATAATAAGCTTGCCATCCGGTCTTTCTATATAAAAGATATTTATGAAAATGTTTTTGCTGCAGTTGAACTGTATGCATACAGTGTTTCACACCCCTTACGCTAGAGAAAACTAGGTGGTATTAAGCCCTGCAAGTGATATATTCATTTGGTTCACCATAAGGAATGATATAACAATTGTAATAATTTCAAAGAAAGTAAATCTAATTAATCCTATTTATTTATTAGATGCTTTCGTATGTAATGCAGTCATAAAAAACGACTGTAACAAATAATGTTAAGTAATAAATAAATTATTCCTTACGATATCCTTATGAGAAACACTACATTATATAGTCTCAAAAAATGACAATTTTTATTTATTTTGTTACACCATAAATAATATGTCATTTGTTAAAACATAAATCTGCCGAAAAAGACGAATAAAAAATAATTTTTACCGGTTGGTGTATTGTATATTTTCCCAGAAGCAATGTGTAATTATTAATACTGTAGTTTTCTTTCTTATTTTTCTAAACTGTATTACTTATTACGAAGTTTTATTTTTACAGATATTATTAATATATATAATCAGTGGTGTGAAAATTATGACCGAACAAAGTGAGGTTCTATTTTAACTCTGAGATTTTATTTATTTATAATATAATTACGGCTAGATATGTTTTCCGATATTTTATAAAATATTACATAAATTTAATTTTAAATTAAATACATGATGTCAGGTGAAAAAATACGTACACGATTTTTCATAAGATTTTATATATCAAAATTACGATAAGTTTAACTGGTGCGATGAGTGCTGAATTTGTTACTCATGAGTAAGCACTTGACGGGTGCTCCTCTTACATATGTATGATTTTGTTTTTTCCCCATATTTATTATATTCTTTTAATACAGTCTATTTATTTTTAATACAACAAAACAGTTTTAAAAATTACAAAAAAAAACAAGGATATAATGAATGTTTCTTCTCTATAATCAACAATGAATGATGACCGGTATCGCTGGGAAAATTACTTACGATATTACTAATAAAGTAAAAATTTCAGAAGTATTTGAGATAAAACAGGTGTTAAGGTAGAACGTTGTAGTCCCTCCAATTCTACTCAACATCACTCAAAAAAAATTAATTAGAAAACGGTGTACAGAACTAGTTAAACACCGAATTCACAGTATCTGTAAAATTTAAAAACGTGAAAAAAGAAATTAGCCATTAATCATTTAGTCTTTGCAGATAACATAGTGAAAGAACTAGACCTAGACCAAGACCTAAAAAAACTAAATAAACACTGGAAATATAATAATATATTGAATAGAGTTTCTAAAATCAATTGAGAATTTCAAACTAGATGAAAAGCAAAAACTAGTGAACAGCTTCAAACAGCAAAATAAGTACTCTCGGAAAGAATGAAAAAGTTCTGGAAACAACGGAAAGAAAATGAAGAAAGGAATTGCAACAAGATCTAAAAAGGTCTAATCGGAAGAAGAAAATAATATTGCTTTTCCCACTGATCAAAACTTTATAGATGATTGCGATTAACAATGCCTTTTTCTTTACATGGAGTGTAAATTTATCAGTTAATTTTTTTCTTAAAGGATTGGGTGTTGCGATTCTATATTACTCCCATTATTACTAAACTATTTTTTTTTAATCTCTACGACCACCGTTAGGTTTTGCTACAGAGGATGAGTTGAATGATTTGTCGCGTGTGTAAAAATGCCATACCTGACCGGGATTTGAACACGGGACCTCCGGACGAAAGGCCGACACGCTAATACTCGCGCCACGGAGGCCGGCTACTAAAACAACTAAATAGATTTAAGGATTTGGAAATCATATTTTTCCCAATTTAAATAGAAATTCTGAAAGAAATCATGCAAAGCGTAAAAACCAGCCTTTCATTGGTGGGGGGGGGGGAATTAAGAAACGCCCCAATAGTTTAAGATCTATCGAAAATTATATACAAATACTTTTTTTAATAATATCATAATAATTGTTTTATGAACATATATTCGGTAATTTGTGAATAAAAATGTTTAAAAAACAATAATATTTCCTCAGGGAACAAAACGTAGGTTTCTAAACTCAGTATTTTTTATTAGGTAGAGTTAGTTTTAAATTTATTCTTCATATAATATAACACAAAGAAAAGATAAAGGATTTATTTTTCATTGAATTACTTTCTAATTATGGAATTTAACGTCACCTGAAACAAACTTTATCAATGAACATATCAAATTTGGTGTAGAATTTGAAAGAAAATGGAAAAAATAAATGTAGCATGAGCTTCTCTATAAATGTATGATCGAACTGGGATGAATAGGGATAAATATGTAATTATTTACCGTTACTTTTCTTTTAATTTCTTTGTATTTCTCTTTTGACTTTTTATTTTTACTATAATTAATAATAAAAACGAATTTTAAAATTCATATCTACGAGTAGTTACAGATTTTAATCTGTTTATTTTTATTAAAGTTTTTCGAGCATTACTTCAGTATTTTATTTAGAAAACTATTAATCATAGCATTTACTTTATAATTACTTAAATACCTATTTCTGTTATTCTTTGAAGAAGAAAAAATTCGGAATTTTATGCGTAAAAATAACATATAGACTATGTAAGCTGAATGAAATTAAAAAAATATATATATTTCAAATGATTTTAACATCAACTTAAATGTAAGAAAACTGTTAAATAAATCAAATGGATTGAAACATAAATATTCAATGGATAATATAATTCCAAGGCAAACCTCTTTTCATTAGTAAATAATAATAATAGAATATGCAGATGTACGTATAACTGCTAAAACCAGGAAATGAATTACAAGCGATTATAGATTGAAGATGAGCAATTTTATGGCATTATATTGCTTACTCAACCGCATCTTATAAAAAGAATATTATTAATTATATTGTTGTAACAGTGATAGAAGAAATAATAATGGTGGCACAAGTAATAATAGTAATATGAAATAAAAGTAGTTACTCACGCAGAGAATAAATTATTCATAAAAACAAAGAACACATATTCAGAATATTCGTTAAATTCATGTAAAATAAAAAAAAAATAAATGCATTAAGTATTTTATAAAGGTTCCTCAAATTCTAAATAAAAATTTGCATTTAATAGATGATACGATTTTTTTTTCTACTCGTATTTGAAATTATAAGTATAAAAAAACAATAATTTAAATAATTTTACACTTCTTCATATATAAAAATAATGATTGTATGTAATAAAATAATTAATACCAAATTTTTAAGCCCATCATTCTAAGCGAATAGGTTTCGCTTTTATGTCAAGTAAAAGAAAACTTGCTTTTACCAGAATTTAATTCTTCCTGAGAGTGCCGATTGTTTTAATTTAAGGTGGATGAACTTGAATTTAATTAAGATATCTTTGAATAATTAAAAAGTAAATTGTAATAAGTAAATTATAATTTCTTTTTTTTATGTTTTCAGATTCTTGTTGAATTATATTATAGTAATGTTAATTAACTAAGTAAAATATGAATGCTTGTTAAGTAAATTTACCTTCATAACACATCAAGCTATTTTTTGAAATTTATTCTTAAATGCCTAATTTGTTTGGTTCTGTTTTTTTTCCTTTGAATCGTATTGTGTTATTTATAAAAAATTTGATCTTTTTTGTATTAAAGTTTATTTAAAGAATTACTAAGTAGTTTTCTTGTTTCATTGATAATATTATTTCATCTTATCTTAATACTCCAACATTCCAGAGGACGATTTTTAAATTAAGTTGTAAAATGTATGCTAAGTGTACGTTGTGAATTATATATTATATATAATTTTTTAAATAATGCATTAAAAAAAATATTAAAAAAGCGTTCTTATTATTAATATTATTACGCATTACTATTATTATTAAAAATTTAAAAATCTGATGTGGGAGTAGTACGGAAATGGGTGTACGGTCGCCTTTTTCCAAGATGGCGGCTGTCCGCCATCTTGGATTCCAATATGGCGGCCGTCCGCCATCTTGAAACGTCACTACTGACGTCATTAATTCAAGATGGCGGTGGTCGGCCATCTTGGATTGGCGACCGTACCCCGTCAGTGTTGCCAACATGATTTATTTTTTGTCGACAGTGAGTCAGTGTTGCCAACTTGATTTAATTTGTGTTTGTATTGTTATATATTGAAGTAATATTTCAAAGGTTGGTATCACTGTTGTTTGGCGATCGGTTTGAATTAAATGAATAATATTTAAAGTGAAAAAAAATCTGTCGGCTAGAGGATTCGAACCCGGTCATGACGGGACGCGACCGACTGACGCCTTAAACCAATCGGCTGCGGTGACTCCCTGATGTAATGAGTGAAAAATGTTCTACGTAAGCTGTGAATTTTAACGTAACATCAGTCTGTACACACACACACACACAATCACACATGCACACACACGCGCACACACATACATATATACACACAAGTGAATATAGACGTACCTCGAGGATGATCCTGGTCGTCCAGGCGATGGCGTCGGGAGGCGTTACAGGTTCTCGTCGTAGATCGTGCACCGGGAGGCGGTGGCGGTAATGTCTGCTACGACACACACACACAAACACACACGCACACACACACGCGCACACACATACATATACACACAAGTGAATATAGACGTACCTCGAGGATGATCCTGGTCGTCCAGGCGATGGCGTCGGGAGGCGTTACCGCGACGGAGAGAGGTTCTCGTCGTGGATCGTGCACCGGGAGGCGGTGGCGGCTGTGTTTGCGTGCGTGCGTCAGCGGAGTGACGTAGAGGTGTTTACCGTGCGAGATGCGGCGCTCGACTGAAGAATTGTGGGACCGACGTGGTCTGAAGTTGTCCGATTGACCAATCGCAGCGTTGGAATTCGAATCGACGCATGCGCACTAGCCGTTAGTGCGTACGTGCGAACTCGAACGTCGTCTCTAATAAGAGCGGAAGCGATAAAGAAATTTTTTTTTTTTATTATTATCGGGTCACTAATACAAAAGTGACTTGAGTTGTTGTAACCGGTTAAATCCGGTTGCGTCTGGATCTGTAAAAGGAAAATGTTTTTTTTCTATAATTATCGGGTCATTAATACAAACGTGTCTTGAGTTGTTGTAACCGGTTAAATCCGATTGTGTTTGTATATAAGTGAAAATATTTGTGTGATTTCATCATTCGCAATCTGTTATTGAAAGTGAATACATCGATCGGAGAGAGATCATTACATTTTCATCTTAATTAGCAAGGTAAGTTTTACTTTAATTAAATAAAAAAAAATAAATACTAATGGAACAGTATGGTATTATCAAATAACTTTCAATCAAATCAAATCAAATAAATTATTTAATTAAATCTAAAAAGTTAAATACGATAAAAACATACTTTATAAATTTAAAAAAAATACTTTTAAACAATTAAAATAAATACAATAAAAAATACTTTTAAATAATTAAAATAAATACAATAAAAAATACTTTTAAACAAATAAAATAAATGATATATATAATGAAAAAAATGTCTTCTTCTGTTATTCACTGAAACACACAAAAAAAAACAATGTTACGATATATGTTATTTTAATTTGTTTCAGATATTACAAAAAAAATTGAAATGGTATCACCGGTAGTTATCCATGCAATAAATAACAACGTCATCCGTCTTCGATGGGACCTGTCTGACTCTGAGGAGATGTATCTCCTTTCAACCCTTCTACGGTATCAGAAGAACATCCTGAACTGTTTGAAGGAAGAAGGCAGACGCTTTGATGGCAACATAAAATGGTAATTAAAAAAAACGTTAATATTTTTTTGTAAATGTACTGTTTTTTTTTGTTTTTTTTTAAAAGTAGTCAATATGTACTAAAATTATTCTGTTTCTACAGGTACGTTGCAGCAAATGTTGAATTGATGAAGCGGACACAACTCGAAGACGGAGTAGAAACAACATTCACAAATTTGTACTTGCATGGAAAAACTAGAACGGTGATAAATTTGGACGATAACACCGACGTTGTTGAAGAATCATGGATAGAATCAGTGGAGAAAATTATAGAGACACTGACCAAATTCATCAACAACGGCAGCGGATGGGTAATGAATAAAATAATATATATTGATTTAAATATTATCCGTTACCGTCCGTTATATGGCGCCTCTAGTTCATTTATAAAAACACCAAAAAAACTTGTAAAAAGAGAGGCAATAATTAATGTAAAAAATCCGCATGATGAAAAATGTTTCCTATGGTCCGTACTAGCATACCTCTACAATCAACCTGGCAAACACCAAAGAACGGTTTGGTATGCAAGGTACGAACATGAAATTAACATGACCGGGATATCATATCCAGTAAAGGTAAAAGACATTGATCGCTTCGAGGTGTTGAACCCCACAATAAGCATCAATGTCTACGGCTATGAGGAAGATAACGATCGCGTGTACCCGGTGCGTGTTACCGAAAACCGCGATCGTACCCACTGCATACACCTATTGCTGCTTGCAGGGGAGACGAGAGATAAATTTCACTACTGCCTTATAAATACCAAACCAGGTAAAAATGGGCTATCTCGTCTCCTTTCAGGTCTTACAAAACATCGCGGTACCAGTCAATATTGCCCTTACTGTTTGCACCGTTTCAGTTCATCAGACCAACTTGTCGCTACACAAAACCTAAACAAACATTTGATCGAGTGTAAGCGACACGGTGCACAAAGGATAAGAATACCCGATCCCACTAAAGAAAAGGAATGTGTGATGAAGTTTAGGGACTACTCGTCCACACTACGCGTTCCGTATACGGTGTATGCAGACTTTGAATCATTTGTACATCCGATGGACACTGCCACCCCTAAACCCAACACTAGTTTTACCGATAAGGTAGCCCATCATCTTCCGTCCGGTTACGCTTATGTAATCGTCGACGAGGAAGGGGAGATTTGTGAAGGTCCTATAGTCTACCGTGCGAGAACCGATGGTGAAAATATCGTTGAAAAGATGCTGGATGAATTGCTCGGTCACGCCGATAGATTGCACCAAATTATGATCACCGAAAAACCGATGGTGATGACTCCCGAAGACACTGAAACATTTCAAAGGGCTACCGAGTATTTTCTTTGTCATTGTGAGTTGACCGATGACCGTGTACGTCATCACTCGCATACCACAGGACGGTTTCTCGGTGCATGTCATAACGAGTGCAATTTAAATTGTAAGCGCACCGAGCATATCCCAGTATTTTTTCATAACCTCCGCGGTTACGATAGCCATCATATAGTTCAAGCTTTGGGAAAATATAAGGACGATGTAAAAATAAACTGTATCGCCAACACGTCCGAGCGATTACAGTCACTGTCCGTCGGTCCGTTGAGGTTCTTGGACTCTTTACAATTTCTTTCGTCGTCACTCGAAAAACTTGTGGAAAATCTAGTAAAAGATTGTCAGGACAAAGACACCGTATTTAAACGTCTCACAAACTGTTACCCGCTACCCGAGAAAAGAGATTGTTTAATCCGTAAAGGCGTTTACCCGTACGAGTACATGACCCATATAAACAAGTTTTTCGAAACCCAACTTCCACCGCAGATGGCATTTTACAGTACGCTAAGAAGAGAGAACATAACGGACGATGATTACGTCCACGCTCAACACGTGTGGGAAACGTTTGACTGCAATACGTTAGGCGATTACCACGATCTTTATCTTCTTAGCGACGTATTATTGTTGGCAGACGTCTTTGAAAATTTCCGAAGTACGTCTATGCAATATTACGGTTTGGACCCCTGTCACTTTTACTCCACCCCTCATTTCACGTGGAATGCCATGTTAAAATTTACCCAACAAAAATTGGAACTGTTGACCGACATAGATATGCATCTGTTTGTCGAAAAAGGTACACGAGGCGGTGTAGCCATGATTTCAACCAGACACGCCAAGGCGAACAATCCAAACATTCCAGATCAGTATGACCCATCCGAACCCACATCCTGGGTTCAATATTACGATTGCAACAACCTTTACGGAACAGCCATGGTTGAGCCCTTACCACACGCTAAATTTAGGTGGTTGAGTACTGAAGAGATTGACAATCTCGATATTAACAGCGTTGACGATCGTGGTGAAAAGGGCTACATCTTGGAAGTGGATCTTGAGTATCCACAAGAATTGCACGATCGTCACAAGGATTACCCTCTCGCACCAGAACGGTTAGTACCAACCGATGATATGTTGTCCCCCTATTTGAAGGACATAAAGAGATGTCCCGTAAAGAAATTAATGACAACATTGTACGACAAACAAAAATACGTTTTACATTACAGAAACCTAAAGTTGTATACTCGACTAGGACTGAAAATGAAAAACGTTCACAGAGTTCTGGAATTCTCCCAGTCGCCTTGGTTGAAACCGTACATCGACTTCAATACTGAAAAGCGTGCACAAGCACGAAACAGTTTTGAAAAGGACTTTTTTAAGTTGATGAACAACGCGGTGTACGGCAAGTCCTTGGAAAACGTACGAAACAGAATAGACTTCCAACTGGTTACTAACGAACGTAAATTGGATAAGGTGATTGCAAAACCGAGAGTTAAAGCTTGGTACATCTATAACAAGGATGTCGTTGGGGTAAGTCTGAAGAAAACGGAGATATTTCTCAATCGTCCGATCTACATTGGATTTACCGTATTGGACATTAGCAAAATGATCATGTACGAATTCCACTATGACTACATGGTAGAAAAGTACGGTCATAATATAAATCTTCTAATGACCGATACGGACAGTCTGATGTATCATATCGTGACCGATAACGTTTACGACGATATTCTTCACGATATCGATCGGTTCGATACTTCAGATTATCCTCGCGATCACGCATGTTTCAGTAATACCAATAAGAAACGACTTGGTAAATTCAAAGACGAAATGAATGGAAAAGCTATTCGTGAATTTGTCGGACTTCGTGCTAAGATGTATAGCATTCTCGAATTCGACAAGAAAGAGAAGAATGTAGCAAAGGGTATTCCTAGAGTATCCATTGCAAAGGATCTTAGACACGATCTGTACAAAAAAAGTCTTTTTAATGATTCCGTTACGTATACAAGCGCGTACGGAATCATAAGCACTTTGCACAATATATTTTCCATTAACAAGTCAAAGAAATCGCTTTCACCTTACGACGATAAACGTTACATATTAGAAAACAAAATTGACACTATTCCTTACGGTCATTATAGCATAAAAAAAAGAAAAGTACCCGCCAATGACAACACTTCCCGAAAGAGACCGAGAATCGAAAACGATGTCCTCATAGCCCATGGTCATGACTACATACAAAGAAGCCAGAGAACCGAAGACCACATAGACCACGATCATAACTATTTTTAATATTATTTTATCATGCGGATATATATTGCCTTTCTTTTTTTTTAAGTGAAAAAAATTATATGTAAAAAAAATAGGACAAAGTATATATATCTAATTACATAAATCACTTTTTTCAAAAAAATTTAAAATATGAAATAAAGTATATATCTAATAATATAAATGACTTTTTTTTCTTTTAAGTGAAAAAAAATTATTTGTAAAAAAATATGACAAATTATGTATCTAATTATATAAATCACTTTTTTCAAAAAAATTTAATGTAAAACAATATGAAATAAAGTATATATCTAATAATATAAATGACTTTTTTTTTATTTTAAGTGAAAAAAATTATTTGTAAAAAAATATGACAAATTATATAAATCACCTTTTCCCAAAAAAAATTTAATGTAAAAAAATTATAATTACTTACATCAATTACTGCCGTCGTCTCCCTCTCTAATCCGATGGTATCCACACATATCCCGTCGACAGACGGGACAATTCCTGCTATATCTCGCTAATTTCCTCACACAGTCTTCACAGTATCGATGACCGCAACCCGACAACTCAACAGTAACCGATTCTGTTAAACAGATCGGACATCTGTCGGTTGTCGGGTTACCATCATCGCCCTCGTCCGACTGGCTTGGATTAGCGTTGACGACCTGTTGCAGAACTCTGTTTAGAGTACTACAATGAGGTCGTCGTGGTGTTGAACTACTATCCACGTCTGTGATCACGGGACGACGACATACCCGAATACGTCGACGACGACATTGATGACCACGTTGAACACGGTGATTGGCACTATGTTCAATGTTATCACCTTCAACTTCGACAATTTCCTGAATAATGTGTAATTCATTATCAGGTAATTGCGATGACGGTGATTGGTCATCATTGTTGTCATCGTTGTCGGTGTGTGGATTGAAATCCGTCGCGGACCCATCGGATTCTGCAACCTCTTGTTGATGATGCTGAGATGGTGATGACGGTGGAGGCGGTCCATCAAAACGAGCGGCTAATAGCATTGCCCGTCTTCTTGCCCTCAATATAGCGTTTGACAAATCAGTCGCCGCGTGTTCGATCTCCGAGTGGTCATATACATTTCTAAGTATTCGGTCCTTTATTTCCATAAGGTCCCGAAAAGCGATCATTAGTTCATCAATCTCATGTCTAACTGTATAAGATGTCATTGTGAACACACTCTCAATATGTAATGATGACATTTGAAACGTTGAATGCAGAATGATAGTTATATATATACAAAAAGTAAACTGCAATCTTATTAATTTAGTTTATGTACTATTTTTTTAATTGCAGTGTCAGCGATAACAAGTACGCGGTTACCAATTAATTTTATACAAAAAAGAAATATTAAGTAAACTGCAATCTTATCAATTTAGTTTATGTACTGTTTTTAATTGCAGTGTTAGCAATAACAAGTACGCAGTTACCAATTAATTTTATTAAAATACAATTTTAACTGCATTGTGAGCGATAACATTTATGCGGTTTTGATAACACTTCTTATAACAAACAAATATAATTATTATCATCAAGAGAGAGACGTAATGCATTTCATAATAAAGAAATAATTATTGCACATAACAATAAATAAAATTATGAAAATAAACTAAATTTTATATAACTTATCAGCGGAAGTTGCATTCAGATAATAAATAATTGGAAAATAAAATAAATTGCATACGATAATTTAATCGCGGTTACAAAGTCAACTCTTTGTATAAATTTTATTTTCGGAACTTGCATTCAGATAAAAAATAATTGGAAAATAAAACAATTTAATTTTATAAGAGATAAAAAAATATTATTCGAAACTTTATTCATTCTTGCGCTAACACTCAATCATAATGGAACGTTCTTTTTATGATAGAGTCCATACATTTTACAGGGTTACTAGAAACGGTAACAAAAAGATTTATACACCCTTATGGCCACATATGGACAATCCGTTACTTTCCCCCCTGATCCTAGCTATGCATGGATTCAGGTATGAAGGTATCGACGATGTGGTCAGATGTGACTATTGTCGTATACGTTTGTTTAAATGGGAAGAGACAGACAATCCGTATGTGGAACATACACGGCGTATGCCATCTTGTCCGTTTTTTCGGTAACCGTTTAAAATGTAAAACGACCCTTTATGTAAAACGGTCCTTTTCAGGACCACCCTAAACCCCCCGAATCGATCACACATTAAATCTTTAACCGATCTGTACATGTGCAGATCGATTAATGATTTATCATTGTTATCGATACGGCCGGTGCCAAGGCCGGGATATAAGAGTGGTGAGGCGGGTAAAAAAAAAATAAAGAAATAAAGATCCTTTTTTTCTCTTCCTATTCCTATCCAAACAAACACACACGAAATACGGTCAGTACAACAATGAACGTCAAGGCGTCAATAGCTAAAGAGCTCCATCGACAGGCGCGTCGAAACTACCCCACAAGACGCGTTGAACTTAAAGGTATTTCAGACCTATATCAAGCTGACCTTGTTGAGATGATACCGTATGCTAAATCGAACAAAGGTTATCGTTACATACTGACGATGATAAATTGTTTTTCTAAACTAGCATTTGCCGTACCGATTAAAACCAAAACCGGTACGGAGATCGCTAAAGCCCTCAAACCCATATTGGATAAACACAAGATGCGACATTTTCAAACCGATTTGGGTAAAGAGTTCTACAATCCGACGGTTAAACGACTATTACAGTCGTACAATATAAATCACTATTCCACACATTCGGATAAAAAAGCATCGATAGTCGAACGGTTTAATCGAACACTGAAAACGATGATGTGGAGAAAATTTACCGAACAAGGAACCTACAGGTGGTTAGAATTACTACCGAAATTGATCGCAAAATACAACAACACCAGTCACCGCACTATCGGAATGAAACCGAAAGATGTAAATAAGCGAAACCAAGCCGCTGTTTTACAGCGGTTAAATACGGTACTCTATCGAAAACCTACTTTACCGAAATACAATGTCGGCGATCGAGTGCGTATAAGCAAATTTAAAAAGACATTCGCCAAAGGATATCTACCGAATTGGACGAATGAAATATTTATCGTACATAAGGTACATGATAATACGCGTCCGTGTACTTACACGTTGATCGATGTTCACGGTGAGGTGGTGAGCGGTAAATTTTACGCTGAAGAGCTCACTAAAACTAACGTTACAAATAACGTTTATTTAGTCGAGAAAGTCTTACGAAGAAAAGGCGATAGGCTATTTGTAAAGTGGCAAGGGTTCGATGGAAAACACAACAGTTGGATACATAAGGCGGATTTGGTGTAGTGAATCGATCAGTCATAAACATGAAGTTGGAACGTCAACAGGTCGGTAATATTACGCTAGAAAACTTCGACGAATATACAGGAGCCGGGTGTGGAGAAGGAAAAAGGACTCGTCATGGACCTCTTCTACCGAATACAATCAGATGTATTATCTGTGGACCGTCTAATTGCGGAAAAACAAATGTTCTATTCAACTTGCTGTTCTCACCGGACGGTTTACGATTCAGAAATATTTACGTGTTTTCTAAATCGCTGTACCAACCGAAATATAAGTTTCTAGAACAAGTCATGACTGGTGTCCCGGAAATCGGCTTTTTTGCATACTCAGAAAACGATCATGTGATGGCACCCGACGAAGCGGAACCGAACTCGATAATGATTTTCGACGATGTAGCTTGCGAAAAGCAACATAATATTCGCAAGTACTTTGCGATGGGGCGACACAACAACATAGATAGCTTTTATTTGACACAGACATATTCCAGTGTCGGGAAGCACCTTGTACGGGACAACGCAAATCTCCTTCTTATATTCAAACAAGACGATCTCAACTTACGTCACTTATATCAAGATCATGTAAATACCGATATGAAATTCGATCGGTTTAAAAGTCTGTGTGGTGTTGCATGGAGAAAACCTCATGGATTTTTGGTTGTGGATAAGGAGAGCGATATCGACGGTGGACGATATAGAGTAGGCTTTGATGTTTTTGTAAAAGAGATCAGTTGATAGTCGGTAACAATGGCAAGCATACACACCTACGAGGACGGAACACCGTACGCTAACGCGATACGTTTTAGGCAAAAACCGCAAAACAACTTGTGTTCCAAATATTTTAGCGACCGTCAGAAGTTTTGCGGTAACTACGTCTGTCGTAAAGTGAACTACTGTGAAAATAAAGACCGACGATGTTGGCGACATGTAAAAAGAATGAATCGTGACTATCCGTTGGTCGTTCTGTTGATGATTACTAGCGAAGGTACGATTTTCAATAAGCGTATATGGTTAAAATTTTTAGAAGAATGTGACAAATACGAGATGCCAATTGAACTGGTGATATACGATAAAAACATGTTCAACACCACAATTCGACACGGATGGAACTTTATTTCAAGATTTAGACCCTCTCCGCTCGTGTACAAAAAGCCTTTATTAGAACTTCGAAACCGACATGCATCTATGGACTACACAAACGTTTACATGCACATGTTGGAATACGGTAGTCGTCTAGAAGGAGCGAGATGCTGTATAGTGATCACGGAACGAACTATTCCGATCAGGTCGCCAAAAACGTTGTACCGCTTAGCGTTATCATACGGTAGAAAATGTTTTGTGGACACGGCTTACGGAGTACAATTTACCGACGACGTACCGGAAACATTACCGATAAGACGAGGAGGATTACCGTTCGACATCGTGAACAACAGGGCGCAGGCGCTCTTTTCTGGCGAATTTCTAAACGAAGCGCTACCTACGTTGCGATTATACGCCGATTCGTTCGGATTGAGGTACAACGAACGACGCGAACTGTTTGAAATCCAAAACGAAGATCTGCTGCGAAAATGGTGCGAATATGCAGGAGCGAAACCGGACGAATTTTGGTTGTTGAATAGCTATCTGTTGCATTTACATTCGGAAGGTGACCGTCATCCGATCAGACGACTTTCCACACGGTACTTGACAAAGGTACCACAACGCGATCACTCAACGGTTGTGGATATTCCGCTGTGGGTTGGAAATGTAAAAAGGGCTGCTGTCTTTAAAGACACAAGCACGAAACTCATGATACCGTCTATCGATCAGGGTGTGACACAATATTACCGCGAATTGTGCAATACCAATCGTCGTCTGACAAGAATGAATGTTTCGTTAATCGATGTTATACGTTTTCTACGCAGAACCAAAAAACATGCAGTGTTCTTTAGATCGGTGGAACTAGGATGGTGATGTGATCGACTGTTTTCCGATCATTCGTAACCACGATGTCGAACAAGAACGAGGTCGATATGCCATCCTCATCGTCGTCTGCGAAGTTGGTAATGGAAATCGATAGAATACGAGATTCGATTAAACGAAAACATCGCGCTATTACGCAAGGAATAACAGAATCGGAACAAGTTATTGAAAAGCAATTTAAGCCTATTGTCGAACCGCTCCGAGAACTTAATCAATCGTTTAAACAAAAGTACGATGTTAAAAAAGAACAGGAAGAGAATGCAAAGGAGGAGGTGGAAGAGACACCAACGGTTATGAGAAGACTCTTTAAAACACCGACGTCGGAAAAACAGTTCGTTAAACCTGTAGACCCGTCGACACCGAAAACGATGGGGTATCGTGCAAAACAATTCTTGGATCTTACCGTAACGGATAAAGGTAAAAAAATAGACAACGTCTACGGAGTTAAAAACATTGACGATCAATGGATGATCGGAACAAAACCACTCCAGTTCAAAGGAAATAAAATAGTTATCGACAACAAGACGTATAGCGGTTCCAAAGGTTTATATCAATTGATTTTTTTGAATGAGCCTGTAGATTATACAACCAAAGATTTAAATAACTATAAGAAAATATTAGAAACTACTGAGGCGCATAAAAGTCAAAATACCGGTCGCATAATTTCCAGTCGATCGTTAAAGTACAAAAATATTATCAAAAGACTGTTTCCTCGTACGCATCTTTCGTCGGAAAGCGGTCATGACGACGAAAGTCCAATAACTGGATCGGGTCTGTTGATGAGAGCGAAGAAAACGGTTAGACCGGATTACGTTTACTGGGACGATCCGAATGAACTGTGCGATAGACTGCGACTTTTATTGGCTTCGAAACGTGCGGGACATACCGGTCATAATAACGAAATAGTTTCAATCGTAGAAGAACTGCAAGAAGGCGGATACATAAAGGAAGGTAGTACAGGGAACCTTTTATTTTAAACAGTCTGAAGATGAGTATCGACAAGTTCGGACGTTCTCGCGTTGGGAGTGCAACCGCCCAACCACCACCAACTCGGATTGTTGAAACGTTTGACAAAACCGCCGATGGAGATTTCGATATCAAAAAAAGACGTTTGTGCAACGTCGGACCGCCTGTTGAAGATGATGATGGTGCAACAATCGGTCACGTTAAGAAAATGTTCGTAAAGCAAAGCGAGTTGAATAATAAATACTTACCGACGGTTTCACCGATGGACAACAACGCACTCTCCTTTTCAAAGAGGCGATTGTGCGATATCGCCGATCCAATTGTAAAAACAGACGCCGTAACTGTCGACTATTTACGGAAAAACCTTTTCGGTACAAATGAGAGAATTAACGCGAGAGGGTGCGTTATCGCAAATGCTGGTGCACCAATTAATACCACAGATCTCACTACAAAGTCATACGTAGACAAATTGACAAATGGGATTTTAACGATTAAAAACGGTGTTGTGGATATCCAAAATAAGCGAATATGTAGAGTCGGTGATCCTGTCGAAAAGACGGACGCCGTTACTGTCAACTATTTACAAAAAAAACTTTTCGATGAAAAGCAAATAATTAATTTGCTTTTAACACGCGCACTATTTAATTTTTACAAATTTGTATTAAACATTAATGACAGCGCTAACAGAAACTTAAATCAAATATCGCTTATGCGTATATTAACCGCTGATAATCATCACCAAAGCGATTCTGCAAACACAGATCTAAATAGTAAAGATACAAAGGAGAATGAGGATGCGACAAAAAATATGGTGCGTCCTCCAATCGCTGATAAGACAATGAAGAATGATGATGTGAATAAAAATATGATACGTCTCCCGGTTTCGGAGGACGAGGATGTGACAAAAAATATGGTGCGTCCTCCGATCACTGATAAGACATTGAAGAATGAGGATGTGAATAAAAATATGATACGTCCCCCGGTCTCGGATGATGTGAATAAAAATATGGTATGATTGTCGAACATGGATCCAATGTAAGATGGTAGAATGTTGTAAACAAGTTCATTGTCTATCCGACATGGCAAGAGTGAGGAGGTCAAAATGTTCTCCCGTTCAAAAGGGTAAGGTGAGAAGATCTAAACGAATAGCCAGTCTTAAACGAGGCGGTGGACTGTTAACAACTCTAACAGCAGGAGCTGCAGGAGCGTTAGGATCCTATATCGGTGATAAAGCATTAAAAGGTGTCAAAAAGGTGGTGGGTACGGTCGTAAACAAAGGGGTCGATTTATTACCGATAGAGTTACATATTCCGGGATATCAGTACTGCGGACCTGGAACGAATTTAAAAAAACGATTAAAGAGAGGCGATCCCGGTGTAAACAAGTTGGACGCCGCTTGTAAAGAACACGATATCGCATACGCAACGTACAGCGACAACGAAAGAAGAGCGGCTGCAGATCGTAAATTAGCCGATAGCGCTTGGGAAAGAGTTAAAGCTAAGGATTCGAGTATCGCGGAAAAAGCTACGGCATTGGCGGTTACAAACGCGATGAAATTAAAAGCAAAGTTCGGCGGTGGAAGAGTACGAAGACGAAGAAGACGAACAAAAAGGAATAATATAAAACGCCTTGTCGAAATGATGAAACGAAAAGCGGACGCTGCAGGGCAGGGATTATACCTTAAGCCCTACCCTTTGACGGGATCGGGGATGGGCGGTAAAAAAAAACGTCGTCGCCGTCGTCGTCGTCTCCAATAAAGGGAATACCAGTGCGACCGCTATCAAACATAGAACTAATGTGGTACGCGAGAAGACTAAATATAACCGATTTTCGAGGGGTCTTCATGTTGGACGCATTACCTACACAACCGAAGATTAACGAAACTGCGATAGTTAATCTTGACCGCAGTACTGGTCATGGAACACATTGGGTATGTTATAGAAAACGTGGACGGATGGTGGACTATTTCGACAGTTTCGGTAATCTGCGTCCACCTAACGAATTGATACGTTATTTTCCACTCGATTCGATTATAAATTTCAATTATAACGCCAGACAGAGTATAAACACGGTTATCTGCGGTCATTTATGTCTTGAATTTCTCAGTCGTGATTCGTCAGCCTACAGGTAAACATGTTTTGCATAAGTGGAACTACGTCGTTCTTACACGCTACATTCTTTCCGCCATTGGATTTGTCTGATGGCGATTGGGAATTGGCGTTGATAAACTTAACCACATACAACTCGATTCCAAATGTCGAAGAGGGAATCAACAACACATTTACTGTTATACCAATGAAACCTCAAAAACCGATTAAGCTGACACTTGCGACCGGATCGTACGAAGTGGATGATATCGCCAAACGCTTGAGCGATGAACTCAAAGACAAAAGCAAAATAGATTTACTTATGCGTCCGAATAACAACACGTTAAAATGCGAACTTAAATGCAGCGCTGCCATCGATTTGACATCAACGGATAGTTTAGCACCGTTGTTGGGGTTCGAGAAAACTAATCTGACGGCGAATATATGGCACGAGTCATCGAAGCCAGTTGCCATTAACAACGTGAACACCGTACGGGTCGAATGCAACCTTATACGAGGCTCCTACACGAACGGATCAGAGGGACACGTGTTGCACGAATTCACGCTAAGCGTACCGCCTGGTTTCAAAATAATCGAATCGCCGAAGAATATAATCTATCTACCGGTGAATACGAAGAGCTTAGACGATATC
The DNA here is from genome assembly GCF_047948215.1 of Lycorma delicatula. NCBI lineage: Eukaryota > Metazoa > Arthropoda > Insecta > Hemiptera > Fulgoridae > Lycorma > Lycorma delicatula. Next base: position 34,945,369 of record NC_134460.1, on the reverse strand, counting down.
GCTATAAAGTTTACCGATCAAGACGGAAAACCGATTAATTTTCGCGGTGAAACCGTTACGGTGAGATTGCATTTACAAAGGAAAACGAAGTAAAAAAAGAAAGCCAATAGATGGGGTTAATATACAACAGCGTTGGTACTAGTAGCGAAACGACACGCAAACCGATCAGTCGACGTGCAAACACCAAAGCGTTAACATCGCGTAACGTGTTGTTTCTTCGTAAACTTGGTTTTACAGTTTTGGTGAACAGTAATGGCAGGAGCGAATATGTTGGACGTCGGTGAAAGTGTTTCGTTCGATAACACGATCACACAGTACGAATATCATACCCATCTACCGTACGCTTCGTCGACTTACAACAACAACGATGAAATCCGGATTCCGATACACCAACAAGATGTGTACACTTTACCGCATAAAAGCTATTTGATGGTCGAAGGTGCGTTAACTACTAAAGCAGGCGATAAAAAGGCAACGGAATCGTGGTTAACAAACAACGCGATACCGTTTCTCTTCGAAGAGATACGATATGAGATAAACGGTACGGAAATGTGTCGCGTACAAAAGCTAGGAATAACGACAACAATAAAGAATATTCTTTCGTTGCGTAAAAGCGAAGAAAATATTTTGGAAAATTTCGGGTGGAAGTTCAAAGCGTCGGATAAGTTCGATTTGGAAGAAAACACGGGAAGATTTTGCTTCTACGTACCGCTGCGTATGCTTATGGGTTTCGCCGAAGACTACAGACACATAATATTGAACGTCAAACAAGAATTGGTTTTGCTTAGATCTTCCAACGACGTGAACGCATTAGTGTCTTCAAAAGAGGCGCCTGATTCCAAGTTGAAAGTGACTAAGATAGCGTGGAAAATTCCGTATGTTCACGTTGCCGATACGATGCGATTGCATTTGTTGAAGGTAGTAGAACGAGATAGACCGTTAGCTATTGCTTTTCGTACATGGCAGATCCACGAATATCCGGCTCTACCACAAACAAACATACATTCATGGACGGTAAAAACATGTGCGCAAACGGAGAGACCGAGATACGTGATATTCGGTTTACAGACCGACAGAAAAGATAAAGCTACAAAATCATTGACGAACTTCGATATGTGCGAGTTGGTAAACGTTCGTCTGTATTTGAATTCGCAGTACTATCCGTACGACAATCTACAGGGAGATGTGAATATGATGTATGAAATGTTCGCCAGCTTTCGGTCCGGGTATTATAACAAACCGCAGGACGAATGTCCCGCTTACAGTTTGGCGGATTTCAAGACCAGTGTACCGTTAATAGTTATCGACTGTTCCCGTCAGAACGAATCGCTTAAAACAGGAACAGTAGATGTACGTATCGATTTCGATACTAAAAACAATATACCGGCCAACACGACTGCCTACTGTCTCATTATACATGATAGCATCGTCACGTACACTCCGCTCAGTGGAATAGTGAAAAAACGTATGTAATGCCGGTGGTATTTGAGATGGATCAATTAGGTGGTGGACGGGGAGAGGAAGGTAAAAAGCAAATATTAGCTACGTGGCGACAGTTTACGAAATGGTTGATAACATTTAGCATATTTAAAACGGGTATTGCAGTTGGAATAATCGTAACACTGTTACTGGGTGACTTTTCGCATGAATCTTGTACAACGATCAAACCGATACGGTGTAGAGTGACTTTTTCTACACAATCACCGGTTAACATACCGTTAGTATGGTGTAATTCATCGTCTGTGGAGGTGTTGTCCATTTTTTACAACGCTACCGTATCACCACCATCATCTTCAAAAAACCTGTCTGCTGACGTAGTTAGCAACATCACTACATCGTTACCTTCAGCGAAGACGACAGTATTACTAAAGGTAAACATCGACAAAACCGCATTGAAGAGGAAAAACATAGTGAATGTAACGACATCATTACCTTCAGCGAGGACAACAGTGTTACCAAAGGTAAACGCTACCAAAATCTCATTACGTAACATGACGTTACATGCACATGGTGATGATGACTATGATGGTCCTTTAAACGAGGAAGAAGAAGATGTGGAGGGGGTAACCCCCACCACTTCTACTTTGAAAGTATAAAAAGGCTTAATCCGACTGCACGCATACAAATCAGTAGTTGTTGAGCATCCGTCATGGAAGGAAGTGGTGTATATTCGCCAGACGACGTTCAATCGTTTCTATTCATGAACGATTCTTTGCATAACATCAATCACCATCCTGAAGTTACGAAACCGACTGAGAAGGAGGTTAAATCGAAACCAACGAAGATCCGCAAAAGGAGAAATCCGCGTAAAAAATCTTATGATAAACCTTCTTCAGTTGAACACACGATCACAAAGACCAAGACCAATAAGAAGCAGAAGAAGAAGGACAAAAAGAAGGCGGATAAGGGGAACGAAGGGATATCCCCCACCAACATTGTGATTTCATAGACATCGTTGGTGGTTACATATCGCCATCCTCATACACGGATGAGCCATCGTCATGGAAGGAGTTATCGAGTATCACGGCTTTCTCGGCAAACGAGGTGAGTTTATAGTTAAAGAACTTGCTGTTGTTGGTGATGGAAACTATATGATTCTTCACTTTCGATCACCGTACCCAAAGTCTGAGTTGACATCTAAATACAAACGGATGGTCGGATGGTTGGAGAGGAATTTTCACAAAATCGATTGGAATTACGGCGAAGTCGTATACAACGACGATATCATGAAGGCGTTATGTTCGCAGTTTGCCACAATACACACCAAAGGGTTGGAGAAAGTGGAATTTTTGCGACGGTTTCATAACGATGTTCGTCAGATACCGGACGGCGCACCGAAACCTAATTCAAATTATATCGTAAATTGTCCGTACCACACGCACAAGGAGAGTGGAAAATGTGCGTTACAAACCGGTTGTTTCTACATGGAGTGGTTGAAGATGTGTAAAAAGCCGTTGGATCTGGTGAGAGAAGCCGATCGATTGCGATCGTTTGCGAACACAAACGCGGAAAACAAAGAGGAATTGGCAAAAAACGGTTATTACTATTCCTTCAACGAATTGTGTGTAAAATGTTGTTGGTGTAACGAAAGGATGGATGTGCATCACCACTCAACTCGTTGTCAAAACTGCATCAAGGAAAACGTACCGCTTTCGTTTGAATATGTTGTTCCACGTCGAATACCGCTGTAGAGCTCAGTCTGCTGCAAGATGTTGATGAAAAAAATAAAAAATAAAAAATAAAAAAAAAATAAAAAAAAAATTAAAAAAAATATAAAAAAAGATTCGAGTGTTTTACAGTAGGCCTATTGGGGAGAGATTTCACTCATGTAAAAAAAAAAATCTCAACGCGCCACGGTTGCTACCTCGTGGGTGGTGTGGAAACGTAACCGTTTTTTTTAAATTTAAAATAACAAGCGGGAAATAACAGGAAGTACAGGGTCCATAGCACTGATAAGGTATATATATTTGTCGCTCTGCTCACTACATCATTCATTTCACAACACAGCTGCACATCAGACGAACATGGGTGAGAGAACATCGACATCATTCGAACTTGCTAAAGCAAGAGTGGTTACCAGTATTAGAAACTTGGTGCGTAGTATCTCAAGTGTGAAGGGTGCAGATGTACCCTTTTTAGAATCGCTTAGTGAGGCATTAAGAAATGTGAAATGTGCAGTAGAACGAGGTGTTATACGGGATGAAGATTTGACCAGTACACTGCGATGTAAAATATGTCTGATTGGACGTGTAGGAGCAACGATACTACCGTGTGGTCACACATTCTGCATAGATTGTGTACGGTATTTAATACAACACAACCTTCCATGTGGGATGTGTAGACAAGCGGTGACTGGCTATATAAAAATCTATTTCAACTAGTCACCTCACCGTCTTTCCCAAACTGTCCTTTTCAGGACAACAACACATTACACAAACAACACAAAATTACACGCGTAGACAAAACAAAAAACACTTTAAACCCCCATACAATAAATTGTAACTAATTATTGTTTTTTTAATTTAAAAAAAAACGATATTTATTTACATTTATTGAATGTAGTGGTTCCAAGGCCCGTGACACGATATGATATTGGATTTATCCACTATCAATTGTGTTACAAACGGTGAGGAGAGTGTTTTATAGTAAACCTATTTTTTCCCCTTGAAAAACCTTCCGATGTGTAATTCCATCCGCAGTTTAGCGATGGACGTTGACATAGCCGCATCGGTGTGGACGATTAGATTTTTTCCAAATCGTCGCGTAAGAACGTTGCGTCATCTTATGAAACTTACAATTGCTGCGTTTCCTCACGCAACAAGTATTACCGCAGACATACACCGTTTCAATACGGTTAGAGTGGTTTTCAATTACGACGCTACTTACGCTGAACTTCACGACGGTTTACAAGAATATTTAGACAGTTTAAAAATAGATACTGTAGACGGATTGTGTAGACATTATATTCACTATAGTGACGACCCGATATAGCAGCGATGAAAACGTTTAGCGATTCGGTAAACGAATTGAGGTTTATTGCATCGTATATTTGCAAATATTGTTTTATGATGCTTACCATCCACTACGATGTTAATGATGAAATACATGCTTTCGATTGTAAGAAATTCGACTACTGCGGTCGTGGTCTACCAGAATACTTATGTTCGTGCGAATTGATTATTGAAAACGTGAAAAGAATGCACGCTATGGTACGTGCAAATAAATACGAAGTGTTATGGGAAAGTCCGTTCGCCTGTACAGTTATCGATCGTAACGAACTCTATCGGTTGTTTTGCAAAATTGTAGTTGAAATAGGGGGTAAGAAGGTAAATCACACTTGCAATTGCCATTCGAGTGTGAGCACTGCGAATGTTAAGATGGACACCGTAGCATTTATTAACGTTTTCAACGATGAATATTGTTTTCTAAAGAAGATACCGTTCAGGAGGTTGACCGATCTTGATATCGGTGTGAGCTACGTACTGTTGGAAATGAGAAAGATTTTTACTCAATACGGCGAACTCCGTATTTGCGTAATATTGTTCGACAGCGAATCGGATGAACCGGACAGCTTTCAAACCTTATTACCAAAGACGTATACAAACAGATTTACCGACGATGAATTGAACGTTGTAAAAAATCATTCGATGAAATTAACTTATTATGGAAAGAAAAAACTCGCCAACGGTGACGTTGACGAGTTCAACGAGGATATAAAAATCAGTTTGTAAAATTTTGCACGAGTGTTTGTAGGCCTATTGGGGAGAGATATCACTCGCATAAAAAAAATCTCAACGCGCTGCAGTTGCTACCTCTTGGGTGGTGTGGAAACGCAACTCAAACAAATGTATTTTTTTTTTTTTTTTTGGTGGTGGTAAATGTTTGTTTATTTGTGATTACTGTTTTATAAGGAAAATATAATTTTTAATTGGCACGTGGGATTATTTATCGTCACGATAACAATAAAAAAAATATTTATAGCGATGATAAGAAATAAAAATAATTTATGGCTTTGATAAGAAAAATAATTGGCTCAACCAGATGTTGTTAAGCAATTAAAATAAATATTGATAAGAATAATTTATGGCTTTGATAAAAAAAAATAATTGGTTCAATTCGTGGAATTAATTATAATGACGATAACAATAAAAAATTATTTATAGCGTTGATAAGAAATAATTGGCTCGACTGGATGTGATTAGTAGATAAGAACTTAAAATAAAAATAATTTATGGCTTTGATAAGAAAAAATAATTGGCGATTTAAAATAAAAAATAATTTATGGCTTTGATAAAAAAAAAATAATTGGTTCAATTCGTGGAATTAATTATCGTGATGATAACAATAAAAAAATTATTTATAGCTTTGATAAGAAATAATTGGCTCGACCGGATGTGATTAGTAGATAAGAACTTAAAATAAAAATAATTTATGGCTTTGATAAGAAAAAATAATTGGCTCAACCAGATGTTGTTAAGCAATTAAAATAAATATTAATTGTCGATTCTTGGAATACCGATTGCGGATGTTGATAAGCAGATGTGTGGGTATAAATAGCCATTTGTAATCGCTCTAGTCTCATTCTAAAGCTAACGTTTGAAGAAATAACATCATCATGACTGACGGTAACAGAAAAGATTTTCTTCATCATTTGAATAAGCGACTTGTTGCAACCAACCTAGAGACGAAGAGCGTTGGTGATCTTACGATTGGGAAACCGTACGAGGTTGTATGGTTAAGGAAAATCGCTACACGTTATGGGAAGAGCATATTATGTCGCTTACGTGAAGGTGAGGAAGAACAACCATTTAACGTTTACTTGCCGAGACGGTTTGCGGAAACATTGAAAGAGGACGAATTTGACACAATAACTGAAATGAAGCTGAAACTCGTCTTCAAAGGACGCATCGGAAAAGCCTTCGATGTGGTATTCGAGTAATACCAGGTAGCTATTCAAACTGTCCTTTTCAGGACAACAACACATTAAACAAACAACACAAAATTACACATACATACACAAAACAAAAAACACTTTAAACCCCCATCAATAAATTTGTAACTAATTATTGTTTTTTTAAAAAATGTTTTCTTTTAAAGTAAACAAGATAGAAAACGATATTTAGTTACGTTTATTGAATGTAGTGGTTCCAAGGCCCGCGACACGATCTGGTAATAGATTTATCTACTATCGGATTTTGTTGCAAATGGTGAGGAGAGTGTTTAACAATAAATTGAAAAATTGTAGCTTCAAATCATACAAAATGCACTTGTCAGGATATCACCATACCTATCAGATGAATTTTTTTCGAATTGTGGAGGGGAGGTTGTGACATTCTGATTCGTTGATAGCAGGGTGTGGTAGTTGTGGTGGTGGGGAGGAGCTTATAAATACAGTGTAACTGAGTGAAGCAGTTTATTCGTTGAGAAACGTTCGAGTTGTAAACATGATTCAGTTTAGTGAAGAAGATGTACGCGTGCGCGTTGGTGACCAACAACTGACGACTATGTGTTTTAAATTAAAACACAGTTACGTATATATTGTCGATTTATCTGATTATGATTTTGATAAAAACGGTGATAACTTGACCATAAGAGTGGTTTTCAATGATGATGATTTTGGATATGGACAAAAATATTATTGTGAATTTGAATGCGGTGAACAAGCTATCGCACTTATTCACAGCAAAGAAGTACTGTTTTCTGGATTCTACGGTGACGACGGTAACGTAAAGGCGTTCAAATTAAATCGTTCGTCGAATATGAAGTTGAATGCGTCCGTGTTAAAAAATCTCAATACGTCGCATCGAAAAAATAACGTACTCGCTGTAAACGTGTTTGCTGCAAACGAAAGAAGAAGAGTAACAGCTAATGTAGCGACGGACGGAGGACTTTTCTTCAGAGGTCGTGATGAGGTAGATTGTTCTGCCGATGGTTGTGACGATGATACCCAACCGCTGTTGGTGGCGTACGACACAAATGAAAATTCAGAATTCGATTACGTTAAAACCAATCGATATATGAAAGGACGTCACATCGCTTCTCTTTATTTTATTTTATACAAGAATACGAAACGCAAAGAAGAGTATAAAGAAAACCGTCAACGATATTTTTAATTTCTACGATGTTTAAATAAGTCCTTTTAAGGACTACAACATAAATTAGAGTTATCTTGGGATTTTTTTTTTGTTTAACATAGATGTTCTTTCTTGTAAAGAAGTATCATGAAGACGTTTCTTAAGATATATATATAGTCGAGTGTTTTGTAGGCCTACTGGGGAGAGATATCACTCTAAAAAAAAAATCTCAACGCACCGCGGTTGCTACCTCTGGGGTGGTGTGGAAATGCAACAACACTCTAAACCCCCATACAGTAATGTAAAACTATTTTTTAGAAATAAAATTTAGTCGATTGGCATTACTGGATGAAGGTTCCAAGGCCTGCGGTGTAACCCGACGTCAGATTCACCATCTGTTGTCGAATTACACCTGCGAATGGTGAGGAGAGTGTTCCAACACATAAATTCATTTCATAACTTTTTTTTCCTTTTACAGATCCAGACGCAACCGGATTTAACCGGTTACAACAACTCAAGTCACTTTTGTATTAGTGACCCGATAATAATAAAAAAAAAAAATTTCTTTATCGCTTCCGCTCTTATTAGAGACGACGTTCGAGTTCGCACGTACGCACTAACGGCTAGTGCGCATGCGCCGATTCGAATTCCAACGCTGCGATTGGTCAATCGGACAACTTCAGACCACGTCGGTCCCACAATTCTTCAGTCGAGCGCCGCATCTCGCACGGTAAACACCTCTACGTCACTCCGCTGACGCACGCACGCAAACACAGCCGCCACCGCCTCCCGGTGCACGATCCACGACGAGAACCTCTCTCCGTCGCGGTAACGCCTCCCGACGCCATCGCCTGGACGACCAGGATCATCCTCGAGGTACGTCTATATTCACTTGTGTGTATATGTATGTGTGTGCGCGTGTGTGTGTGCGTGTGTGTTTGTGTGTGTGTGTCGTAGCAGACATTACCGCCACCGCCTCCCGGTGCACGATCTACGACGAGAACCTGTAACGCCTCCCGACGCCATCGCCTGGACGACCAGGATCATCCTCGAGGTACGTCTATATTCACTTGTGTGTATATATGTATGTGTGTGCGCGTGTGTGTGCATGTGTGATTGTGTGTGTGTGTGTGTACAGACTGATGTTACGTTAAAATTCACAGCTTACGTAGAACATTTTTCACTCATTACATCAGGGAGTCACCGCAGCCGATTGGTTTAAGGCGTCAGTCGGTCGCGTCCCGTCATGACCGGGTTCGAATCCTCTAGCCGACAGATTTTTTTTCACTTTAAATATTATTCATTTAATTCAAACCGACCGCCAAACAACAGTGATACCAACCTTTGAAATATTACTTCAATATATAACAATACAAACACAAATTAAATCAAGTTGGCAACACTGACTCACTGTCGACAAAAAATAAATCATGTTGGCAACACTGACGGGGTACGGTCGCCAATCCAAGATGGCCGACCACCGCCATCTTGAATTAATGACGTCAGTAGTGACGTTTCAAGATGGCGGCTGTCCGCCATCTTGGAAAAAGGCGACCGTACACCCATTTCCGTACTACTTGTGGGCACCACATGATTTCCTTGTACGTCTATTAAATTACATATACATATATTTTTTGTAAATGAAAAGTACATAAAATTTTATTTCATTAATAACTTCTGATATTTTTCATTTTTCTTTATTGTTATTATTTAATTGTTATTTATTGTAAAACTTTTTTTATAATCAGAGGCTAATAACTGTTAATAAATCAATATATTTAAATTAAAAAAAAAGTTAAATAAAAAGAAATGAAGTCGGATTTGAACCGATGTTCCTTCCCTTTGTACCATCTAAATATTTCATTAATTAAACTTTTATTTGGCTATAACTCTGAAACCAATGAAAATAAGTACCACTTATGATATATCGTTGAAAAACTCTAAATGAGGGCTTATTACTGCATTTAAGAAAAGTCCAAGATCCATTCTTTTTTTATTTTGGGTTTTTTTTTAAGAAATTAAAAACCCCATTACATTTGGTTCAGTTGATTGCAATCAAAAGGGGAGGTGCACAACTAGATCTTACAACAGTTATAAATCCAAAATTTCAACATACTATGGCTAATCGTTTTTGAGTTATGCGAGATACGTACGCGGAAACTTGTCAAAATGGATTCAGAGATGGTCAAAATGGATATTTCCGTTAAAATCTGCAAATTGAAATTTTTCGCGATCACGATACTTCCTTTACTTTGTACAAGGACGTAAAAACACAACGACCAGAAAAAATCGATGCTGAGAAAATTTACTGTTTAATATAGGATAATAACAAATACAGGCAAATTAAATAGCGTGCGAGTGGCAATTTTGTGTATATTTTCTGTATATAGTATAATTTTTTTTTTAATTTATTTAAACATAAGATCTAAATTTATTGTAAAAAAGCAACTGTTTTTAATTTTTTTTAAATCATAAAATGTTTTCTAAGTTTGATATTACTAAAAGTTGATTTTTTTTGTTTCTCAAAATAAGATTTTCTACAAGTTTTCATAATAAAATTTACGCATTTACAATGTACACATAGTACATTCCGCGAAATAATAAAAATAACTAAAAAAAACACTAAAGTAATGCATTACTGCATATTACTTACGCAGATTGCTGAAATGTATGATGCAACAAACACTTAGTACGTTTTTTATTGTTTATGTATAATAATAATTAGATCAAATCTTGGATGGCCTCCTCACACCATGTGCAGACATCCTCAGCCTTTAATGAAGTTACTTAATCATAAATAGGGTACCGGGAAACTCCTAGCAAAATGTGAACATTGCAGCCAAATAGTATGTGAAAAGCCTTAATGTAAGGAAAATTTTGTATGAGTACGATCATTAAAAGCTAAAAATAAAGCCGTAAATAAAATTGGAGATTATTTAATTATGGAACAGTGTATGGAAACTATACCAAGTCAAAACTATACCAATAAGTATAAAATTAAATATTCCCTATAAAGTGTAAAATTTATTAAATTAAATATTATTAAAATTTATTACAGAATAATTATGTCTATCTTATGGAATAAATAACATTCTACTAACCATATTAAACAAGTTGAATTACGTAATAAATCACATTTAAGTAGTCTTAAGTCAAGAAATAACTAGAAAGGATTCAATCAACATAAGCAATGATAATCGATAGGCAATAGCTATCGATATTAGCAACGGAATTAAATTTACTAAAATTTCAAGATTATCTATTTACATATACGAGTATATTTTTTTATTTATGATTTATATAATAGTGACATTGGTGTGGTAAACATTTCCGGGATCATGAGAAATCTATAATTAAAATTTTTAATAATTAGTTCAGTAGTTTTCGCGGTTATCGGGAAAGAACCGAAAGACGTTGTCTGTTTTTAACAGTAGTGAGATGAAATATTTATTACTCCTACGTATAATTTATAAATTTGAAAAACGTAGTTCTAAAATCTATAACAATTTATTTTTATAACCATTGCAATAAAATTAATGTAATTTTATCTCGACAGGTTTGTATAATTTATTTATTTATCCCATAAAGTTACAGGTACACAAAAAATATACTTTACAATTATGACTGTAACTTTTTTTTAAATACAAAATTATTAAATAATAAAGATTACATAAATTAACAAAAAGTTATTCATTCGCTACACAAAAATTTAAATAATCAGTACAAAATATTTTCCAAAAGAAATTCAAGATAATAATAAGGGAAAAAACCAAAAAACGGTATATAATTTCTCTTCAGCTTAAAAATGTTGCTAATAAATTTAATTACTAATTATAACTTATAATAAGATTATATTTGGATTCGCTTATCTATTATTTTTTTATTGTGATTGCACTACTTTAAATTAAAAAAAAAAATTATTCTCAGTTGATTAAAATAAAATTCTCTAAACTAAATGTGAACTTTGAAAAAAGAAATAAATCAAACGAATAAATAAATTCCAGAATAGAAAGGATTTTAAATTAGGAAAACGACGTTTACGGTTTTATGGACACATTTTCAGAATGAGCAATGACAGACTAAGAAAGGAAATTTTTGATAAAATGAATAAACTAAAAAATTCTGTAAAGGGAAAAGAAGTTAAAAAAGGAATTACAGAATTAAACATTACAGATGAAATGATATAGATTCGAATATAGGAATGTAATTCGAAGTTCACATTGGAGTCCAGCAAGCTGACGACTTATCACCACTTTTTTCAGCATCATTTTGGAGAAGGTAACCAGAGGATGGAAGAAGCAATTCAAAGGCATCCAGATCGGAATAAAACAGAAAGAAAATAGAATTACTGTGAAATGCTTGGCCTTTGCAAATGACCTGACTATATTAACGAACAATACATGGGGACCCAAATCAACCGGAAAACCCATTCAATTCGTGGGACTGAATACAATATCCAACACAGAAAGAATACTCAAACTGCAAAAGACGTAAAGCTTACATGGAATCATTATAACAAAAGGACAGCGTCTAGCAATGCGAAACTACGACATTACATCGCAGTTTTCTTAGCCGAGGCTTTGTATGCAGCAGAAACCACAGTAATCAGAAATGATCAAAATTCATGAAATCAAGAAGGAAGAACGAAAAATCCTCAGGAAAACCCACGATCCGGTCCTCAGATACGGATCCTGGATCAAACGACCCACAAAGAAATCATATGAACACACAGACTCCATCACCGACAAGTTTAGGAAAAGACGTCTACAATTCTATGGACACCTATGCAGGATGGGCGACTCGCTAAAAAAATTTTCAACATCGTCAAGGTAGATATGTTGAAATTAGAAATAAGAAAATAGAACAAGGGCAAAAAAGTAAAACAATAGGAAGAAGATGGACGGAGGAGAGGAAGAAGAAACACAGTGAACGGATGAAGAGGTTTTGGAAAAAAAGAAGAGAAGAAGAACGTAAAGCCATGACTGGCTCAAGTTTACGCGCTCTCCTAAAGGGAAGTAATTGGAAATAATAATACACAAATGATAGAGATTCATGTTTAGTAAATATATTCAAAATTACAAAAGGTTTTCCGGAAAAAACAAGAAGAGTTGGCAGAAAGTGGCCTGAAGAACGTAAACTAGTCACAGAAAATGAAATAATATTGGGCCAAATATAAAACTGAAACATCCAAAAAAAAGTGACTATTCTATGTTGATTAACATAGCTTCTTAAGGGCTTATTTGAAAAAAAAAAATTTAGATAACCATTCTTTTGAATAATATAAACATTATTCATCATTTTACTTTCTTTAATAAATTACGACAACTTGCCTTAGATCTTACAAGAGAAAAAATAAAAATCTTTTTTTAAATATTTTACTTCTAGGTTTGGGTAAGGAATAATTAATTATTTGATGTTATTAAGTTTCATTTTATTACATAGAATTCGACATTATTATCACATCCTCTTAAAATAGAACTACTTCAAACTTTATAAATAAATAAATGTCTAAGGGGTAATAAATTAAAATATAAAGGGAAAATGGGGGCTTTAAGCACTGGTTATTATTGACTAAATAAATAATTATTTTTTACGGTCCTTAGTGAGTTAGATATCCGATATATGTTTCACTGGAAATAAAAAAAAAAAAAAAAAAAACATCAATAAAAATCCTTTTATACAAGAGGAAACAAAAATTGTACCTCGCAATAGTTAAATAGTTTAAATTAATTTCTACTTAAAATTGTTACTCTAATTATTGTTATAACATACATCTGCCTGCAAATACCTGTTATAGTATATTGTGTGCAAGTTTTTCAAATATTTCTTATAATAATATCTACCTCAGAGATCTGATTAATAGATCATCGTTCTCCATTCAGTAACGAAGAAGTAGAAACTTGTATATATGAAAACCCATTTGGTTTTGGAAAAAAACTCAATTAAGTTGTTAATCGTATTTTTGTTGCAATTAATACGTAATTTTTATTGTTTTGTAAAATATTTCGAATAATATATTTTTTTTTTGTACCCCCCTATTTTGTGCATTTAAGGAAGGTTTAAAAATAGTAATTCAAAAAGAAAAATATACTAGAAAATATAAAATTTTGTAACTTTTAAGTAACTCAATCTCTAACGAATGATTTTTAATTGTTACTCAAAACTACTAATCAAAGTTAAAATGTATATAAAAAATAATAATTTGTAACTTAACTTTTCTTAAAAATTAAAAAACGTTTGGACAAAAAAATAAAATAGAATGTTTGTTGACAAATTAAATTGAAATAACATCACACTTCGTAAAATCAAAATGTGAAACTTCTGTTACTTTAAAACTTAAGTTTAATGAAATATTGAAATACAAGTATTTTGGTTCACAAATACTTTCGAAATATTAACAGAGATAAATTAAAGCATTTATCGCAAATTTAAATACTGCTACACAACAGTAGATCAACACAGTCCCATTATTCGATAAATCTTAAATTCAATCGCATTTATTCATGTATTAACTAGTTGCATATCCGGTTTCCTTGGGTTATTCCCTAATTTTATCCAAAATTTGGCTATGAATCCATAAGATGTTTCTAATTTATCTATGCTGAAATTGATTCCTGTCATATTCGTCTCACTTAGGATAATCAATTAGCATATTTGACTATGCTTTCAAGGTCAAAAAATCATGTAAAATCTGACTGTCACTTGATTTGGGCAGTTCAAAATTTTTAAATGGAAAGAGTAGGATTATGATAGGTTATTTGTAACGGCACTGTGTAAAGAAATACGGGATACAACATTCGTAATCAAAACGGTGACCATTTAATATTTTTCAAAAGCAGCCTGCACTACATCATGTTAGTGATCGTGTAACGAAAAATAGATAGCTTCGAGGTAGGAGCTAAAGTTCAGTTTTTTGTATTTAACTGTTGAAAAGTTATTTAAATATAACTTTATATATATATATATATATATATATATATATATATATATATATATATATATATATATATAATAGGGGATATTTTATTTAAACATATTTTACGAGTGAAACTGAATTGCATTATATAATTCTCTTTAAAGTCTTTGTAAACACCGAGTAATGGTGTAATGGTACATTACTAGTCATAATGTTCTTTGTAGATAAACTTGAAGATTACTTATCTGATAGATAATAAAGCTGAAAAATTGATGAAGGTTTTGGTTTATTTTCAGTTTATAACACATAATTTAATCTTCATTATACAATTTTTTGTTAAAAACAAAATAAAGCTTTTCTTAACTACTTTTTAATTTGGCATAAATTATAATATTTATAACATAATTAAATATATATAATACATTTTTATGTAAGAGCAATTTAATTCAAAGTTTAAAAATTTATATATAAAACTTTAGAGTTAATAAGCTTAAGTAGAAAACGAGTTCAATAATGAAAAATAAGATACATAATCAGCACAAGATTTTAATTACAGAGAGTCTCTTAAGAAACTCAACATTCGAAAATAGAAGAATTGATGTAATACTTTTTTATAAAATTAATAATTTTACATGTGATCGTGAGAAAATATAAGATAATATTTCATTTTCAATTCCTCAATACAATTACTAGAGAAAGATCTTAAACCTTTTTTGTTCCTTATTTCAAAAACAATCATAGATAGCAATAACTCATTACTTTCTAGAATTTAAAGACCAATTAGCTTGATGGATATTGATTTTTTTTTTATTTAAATGTATTTTAAGTGAGTTTAAAAATTAAAAAAATAATTGCTGTAACGCAGACAATGAGTTACCGGCTCACACCGCGCGCGCGTGTATGTAAAATTTAAAAATATAATGTCTTCGGATTAAATTTTAATAATGATTAGTTATATTTCATAAAGAAATGATTTATTTTGTAAGTATTTACTTAATTAATCTGGAGTTCATTATACAAAGCGTTTCGGAAAGTACTACTCAAAATTTAGGACTGATTCAAGACATCAAATAAATAAAAATGTTCATATGGACAAATACTCATTTAATTTTCTTTCTATTTGCTACGTATTTTTTTTTCCAATAAAAATTTATATATTAAAAATGGTATGAGATATTTTAATGAAATTAAATTTTGGTTAAATGTAGCAAAGGCATGTTCTACAAAATAGATTTTCAAAATTATTAAAATGGCGTTCATTAACATATTTTTAATTATTAAAATCTCCGTAAATATTAACTTTTCAAATTACGTTTTATTTGATAAAATGTTAAGCTGTGGAACAAACCGACACCTAACTGCCTAAACCAATTGAAAAATATCCGAGATGTAGCTGAAATTTTTAAAATAGATCACAAAAATTATGTAGTCGTACAATTTTGTGCCTGTTTTCTCCTTATTTATTAATTGAAGTAAAAATAATATTAATAATAATAGATAGATTCTATTATTAGTAAATGAAAACAGTTTCAAAATTGTCTGATCACATAATTTTTGTGATAAATTTCAACAACTTCATCTCAACTGTTTACCAACTTACTCAAAATTACTAAGTAATAAAATGCTTAATATTTTTTTAATTTTAAACATTATTCAATAAAAATTAATATTTATAGTGTTGGTAATAATTAAAGCATTTAAACGGCTAGATTTTTTGTTTTTAAAACTTATTTATTTTGTAGAATATATAAAATTTAATTTACTAAGCATTTGGCACCCGTTGGTGTTAATACAATTGTATAAATTAAATTTCTACTTACCAACAATTTATAAAGTGTAAATCCTAGTACTTTCGGAGCTGTTACTCCATCTTCAGGAATTTTCTAAAAGATGTTAATTTAAATTCAAATCAATAATCGTTTTTAAACTAGACTGTTATGTTCATAATAGTCGGTCGTCAAAAATAAAATTAATTCGTACGTCAATAAGACAGTAATATCATGATTGTAAGATGTTTGCGACTATTATAATAGCGCAAACATAACGTTACTGTCTTATTGACGTACGAATAGAATTTATTCTTGACGACCGACTATTATGAATATAACAGTTTAATTTAAAAACGATTATTCATTTGAATTTAAATTAATATATTTTAGAACAACCCTGAAGATGGAGTAACAGCTCCGAAAGTACTAGGATTTACACTTTTTAAATTGTTGATAAGTAGAAATTTAATTTATACAACAGATATAAAATTATAACGAAATTTTATTAAATTATCTCATAGATTTTTTATTAAAAAAAAAAAAAGTGAAGGAATGAAGCGAGACAAGAAATTTTTTTTACAAGATTTTTTTTTTAACTTTAACATCTTGAATAGTGGGACATCTCAACAATAATTAAATGTAATTCAAACTACAAAAAAATATTTTCTTTTGCTTGATTATATTGCTACATAAACTTGAAGATTTTGCGTTGTATATGGAAATGGAATTTTTGTAGCGAATTTCATGCCTAACCGGTATTCGAACCGGGACATCCGGCTAAAAGGCCGAGACGGCCGGGTTCGAATCCCAGCTAGAAATTAACTCGCGCCACGGAGGCCTGACTTAATTTTATATTGTGTTTTATTGTAAAACATACATTTTTTTACAATTATTGAATTAATTCTGTTCGAATTTAAGACATTTTATCATTAGCAGCATTGTTTTACAGATTATGTTTACTGTTATAAAAAAAATAATAATAAAATTAAAAATAATTTGAACTGAAATATTTAGATAAAATCGTAAATTTTTTGTACATACGAAATTAAACATAAAACTTTCATAATTCTGGAAAATAACCACTTCTGAATGAAATTGATGTTATATAAAAAAAAGAGAAGTAACTGAAATAACTTTTTATGTGTTTTACACACGATAAAACAAGTATAATAATAACGAAATTAAAGTTTAAAATTTTCATCATAAATAAATAAATATTAATATTTAAAAATTTCATAAATATAAGAGTATTTCATGCAATAACGTAGTCATATTCTATAAAATAACTAGCATTACCCATTAAAAAAAGCATCATTATCTTTTTATAACTAACGCAATCACGCTTTATCATGTCAACATACTACGAATATAGATATCACATAAGGCTATATAGATACAGAGAAAATTATAAGTGATGGATGACATACACAAAATAAAAAATTACCTGTGATTTATTTATGAATAAAATTTAATTTTAATCCAACACATTTTAATCCGTTCATAATCAGTCAAATTATCAATTAAATTATTATGAATTAAGCTCTACGTAGCATATATATATATATATATATATATATATATATATATATATATATATCAACAGTCAAAGCTAACTGACGGAAATAAATAAAAACAAATGTAACGTTTAAAAAAATCATAATGTAGTTAACGTTGAGAAAAGTTGAATTTTAGCTATTTAAGCTTTTTTTATCAATGAAAATCAAATAAAACCTGATCTTTTGTACAATATTTTATTAAAGATCCGTTAAACCAGAAAAAATGGGTTCTTAATGTATTCAGAAAAACAAGAGTAAAAAATTTATTTTATATGCTTCTTTTTAATAACTACAACTTCTGTTTTCAATAACGAAATGGAAAATACATTTTTAATAAGTCAGCAAAAAATTACCTAACGATTACGATAGAAAATTATTGCCGGAAAAAATTACTTTGCTCTCGAAAAATTACTACCTACTTAGGAAGGAAATTAAGTGGAATATTAAAGTATGTAAGTACGCAAGTAAAGAGTTAAGTAAAAAAAATTCTCATATACTTTGAGTAAAATTTAAAGACACAAAAACCACGGTGCCTGTATATATTAATTAATTGATCAATTTTAACATAAATTAAATGAACGATATTCAGAAGTCATCGTAGTTTGCCAAAATTTTACTAAAATCGGTTCATCTCATCTTGAGATACCAAGCAAAAAACAGGCCAACACACCAGTATAGTATCATTAGTAGATACAGTGTATACGTATTATACTTACTTACATACATACATAATACTTACATAATGCATACCGAAAGAGGTACAAAGCCACATCCGGCAAATTTCGAGAGCGATGTGGATTGTACTGAGGAAGAACCGTTTAAAAGGAAGGATGATGGAAAAATCATTTAACTATTATATGAAGAATAATATTTTATTTTAAGACGGGGGTGCGCCTACCCATTTTGAAAATATATGACAAGTGAACGGCTGGGCACAAACGCAACTAGTATAATAGACCGTGCTTATATCGTTCATGCAATTTAGCTCTAGGAGCTATAAGGTTTAAAGTTTAGGTCGCTTAAACTTTTTCGGGCCCTTCGAAGCACGGATATTCAGTCTCATGCTTTAGGGAGACCGAATGGGCTGATGGCGGGAAAAATGCTAGTAAATCCAATATGAAGAATAATGAACATGACAGAGAACGGCGGACAACCAGCGGGCAGTTGTGGGATCCTAGTAAAATCAGTTATTTTTACACGGATTTGTATACTAGATCGTGGATACTGGTGTTCTTTGGTGGTTGGGTTTCAATTAACCACACATCTCAGGAATGGCCGAACTAAGACTGTACAAGACGAAACTTCATTTACACTTATACACATCATCCTCATTCATCCTCTGAAGTATTATCTGAAAGGTAAGGGACTAAACAGGATAAAGAAAGAAAAAGTTGTTGTGGGATAGTTATACGACTAATAAATGTTTAAATAAATATTTTTATTTTATTGTCGTTTCTGTTCAGGGAACTGTTTTATTCTAGGTTCACCAAGACAAAATATTTCAAAGATTAGAATTCAACGAACAATTACGTCCGGGAAATAAGGAATTTATAACTTTAAATAGACTTCAATCTTGTCTTCCTCAAACTTCCACACGTAATTATAAGAGCTTCAACTTGCACAACAACCACATTTTCATTCAGAATATCGAAGAAAATTCCAGTACTACAAGTAACTATTTTTGAATCCCTGGGTAGAGGGGATTGAAATATTATAGCGATTTAATCACATTATTGATTGAAGTATGGTACTTCAATATTTTTTCGTACAGAAGGTAATTCCTAATGGAATTTTACACCTGTGGATTTTACACCAAGCTGTAAGTAAATATCAATATGGATTTTTAAAAATAATTTTCAGCATTATTCTGCAAGTATGTTAGAATTTTAAGAATTTTTCGACATACAAAGTTCTACAATACAAGGGAATTATAAGAGTATTTAATTTACCATTTTATTATTTATATGAACAAAATTTGCTTATCGTAAAAATATTACATTCATTATACTACATAACTAACTTCGCGTTCACTGAAGAGCAATGAATTCTAAATCATTATGTAACCAATTTTTTTCCCCTAGACACTATTATATTACTGTCGTCATATAAATTACGTTAGTTCAGGTAGAGATAAATCGTTATCACTAAGTATCTAATTAAATCAAATAACCACACTATATGCCATTTATTGAAAATTGTGTCTTAATTGTCAAAATAAAAATCCACAAAGTGAATAAAAAACATATCTAGCAATATGTGCAAATTATAAACCCGACTAATTTTATTTACTCCATAACAGTTTGTCATAAAAACTGTAAACTTATATACGTTTAATTATATATTTACACGATAACACATGTAACATTTTGAAAATTAGCAAATAAAAAATTAATCGTAGTTTGTAAATTAGGTTTATCATCCCCCCTCATATGAATAAAATTTCTCAAATACATAATCAAAATTAAATGCTAATGTAACGAAATCATTTAATCAATACAAGAATGTGATTTTTATTACAGAAATAACAAAAAAGAAAAAGCTCTTGCGCTGTTCTGCGCAAAAAGACGTTCTCATTATTTCACAATCAGAAACGCACTGATTTTCATAGTACACCGCATTGCACAGTTTGATGAAGGAATACACGTTACAACAAGCATCAATTCTACACTATAACTCATGGAATTAGCGTGTATGACAAATACGCCAACACAAATTCAACATAACCTTAAATTGTGGTCATGTTTATTATCAACCTTAAATTGTCCACAATTCAGGAACGACTCGACCATTATTCATCAAATTATTCACGTACAGAATTTCAGATAAATTACTACAGCATATATAAATTTTAATGAATTGATTATTAAAATTGTAACGAAGAAAACTGGAAGGCGTTTGCAGAAATGAGCAGAGTATGATGGATGAAAGAGAGGAACAAGAAGAAGAAGAAGATGGTAGAATGTAAAATTTTCGAGAATGTAATTTTCTAACTTCTTTATCAATTTCTTTTTTTACATTGTGTATTATGTGACATAATATATATATATATATATATATATATATATGTGTGTGTGTGTGCGTGTGTGTGAATGTACATATATATATATATATATATAAAACATTGTAAGTATGTCTTGTTTGTTACCGAGAGGAAGTATAAAAAAAATTGACTAAAGACAAGGCTGGAAAATATTTCTTCTACCGGGCTGGATGGGCAGAATACAGCCAGGACAAAGAGGCAGTTGGAGGTCCTTAGGATCATCACTGCTGCTGATGTGTCCAACACTCTTCGACAAACCCAAGGAGTCCCGCAAGTGTACAGCATGCTCTGAGTAATGACGAAAGGCGGGTTATCAGGGCATGTTGTATAAGGGGAGGGGTTTTAGTCGGTGAGAACCCGACACTTGCCGAGCAGACGGTGGCTGGGAGAGCTTTCCCCCGTCCAACGAAAAAAAGATTTCATTGACATTGATTATAAGTAGGTTTGGAGATTTTCGAGCAACAAAATTTTATACATGAATGGTATTTTGGTATTCCTCGTACCACAAAACGCAAAGAAAACTTATTTTCACCCCTCCTCCATTCACACCGAATGACTGAAGAAACTTTCTCAATTTGATGTTATGTTATCGAAATTAAATTAAGCGTTAACTCAGGAATGACTCGACCAATCTTCACCAAATTTTCACATCCACAACTTCAGATACACTACTCCAAAACATCTGAATTACAATGAAATTAATCTAGTAGGTTTGGAGATTTTCGATCCATAAAATTTTATATATAGGCCTCTGTATAAATAGAAAACCCAATTTAAGCGAATGGCATTTTTGTACTCCACATATCTCAAAACGTAAAGAAGATCCGTTTTCCACCCATTTTCACCATATGACCGAAGATAATACAGAACTTTTCCTCGAAAAGTCGGTAAATAAAATTTATTTTCGCTTACCTTTTAAGGGACCTGAATAAGATTAAACACCATAAAAAATTATCCTATTTACTTAAGGAGACATTAAATTATATGAAAAATCTATCAACCCTTTGGTAAAATTTTGAGATATGAGAACCATTGTGATCGTATATCCTCATCCTCTGGACCGATTTTGACCAAAATTAAATTAAATCAATATCCCATATACAGAAATCATTTAACAGCGCCAAATTCCATCAATTTTGGAGTAATTTAGTGCAAAAGAGACCAACATAAAAGAAACGTAGATAAACCCTTTGGGAATTTTTCAGCGCTAAAATTTGATTTTTTTTTGCTAGAGGAAGTGGTGAAACGTCATGATCTGTAGAATCTGACCCGATTAGAATTTTTCCTTTTACATATTTTCCGTATACTGTTATTTTTCTGGATATATCACAAGACAGCCGGAAAAGTAAAAATAAAATTACAGCGAGCGGAGTATAAAATATGGGAAGTATCTTGTACGGTTGCTTGATTGAAAATAATATATTTACATTTATAAATATATATCTATTTATTTATTTATATATTGAAATAAAAGTTAAAATCCAA
The DNA here is from genome assembly GCF_047948215.1 of Lycorma delicatula. NCBI lineage: Eukaryota > Metazoa > Arthropoda > Insecta > Hemiptera > Fulgoridae > Lycorma > Lycorma delicatula. Next base: position 34,923,029 of record NC_134460.1, on the reverse strand, counting down.
CTATTAGCCATGACAGAGATAAGTGGATTTATATATGTCAGGACACGCAAACCTTTGCTATCTCAATAAGCCTATTCATAATTTATAATCGTTCTTACTATACCGGTAAAAATCATTATTATTTCATTGCGTTTAAATACCGTTGTTTCTTTACATCATTGCATCACTAACAGTAATAAAATGCCAGAAATTATTTATAATAATTGTTCTAATATACGTGTAACTTACATTATAAAAAACAATATTTTATTTTGAAATTATTTTGTAATACAATTTCAAGACTGGTTATAAAATACAGGTCAGTCTACTAATCTAGTATAAAGTTATTTGAAAGAAATATTGTAAGATTATTTTATAGCTGTAGCATAAATTATGTTAAAAACAATAATTAAGTAATTTAAAAATTACAAGTTATTTTGGCTTTCTAAACTAGTCAGTTTTTTTAAGATTATTTATACTATAAATAAAAAGAATGAAAAAGGAAGAACAGTAATTTTATTGACGTTTATTTTATGAAAACAACCAACGCACCTTCAATCAAATCGTGACATCTTAATTAACTGTCCTCCATAGTTCAGTTTTAGTAATACGTAATTTAAAGGTCAAAAACATAGTTCTATTGGCATTATTTACATGAATTACCAATGTTATACCTATTTTAATAATAATTGGTATTATGTTATGATCTTTAAATTAAGAAAATACTACACCAACGCATTAAAATGCACATTGTTATATAAAGTATAGAAAAGTGCTGTTCTGAACGTTTTTAATTATAATTCAAAGAACACATGCAATTTTATACTAAATACATTAATACAGGCTTTTGTGTTAAATTCGTACGATTATAATTGTATGAGTCAACTTTGTTTGTGGATCTAACATATGTAACTAAACTTTTTATACGAGGATCATGTAACAGTCAAAAATATAAAATTCTCAGGAACTAAAACAGTTTGTTTATTCTGTGACGTTTGTTTCATTTTCAACTTAAGCTGTAGCTACCCACCTCTGAATCAGCTGCTGCAAAGAAATTTTTCTCTTAATATCGGAGCCGATTTAGTACATTTTCTTTTGACGTCGTCATCGTCATTAAACCTTTTAAAACGTAGCTCCTCCTTGAGCGAACCAAACAAATGAAAATTCGATGGCGCCAACCCAGGACTGTACAGGATTACATTGCAACGGGAGGTAGTACTTCCCGATGCAATTTGTTGATGATTTCCCGATAATTTCTTGAATTACCTGAGCTGTGTGAGGCCGAGAGTTATAATGAAACAAAACGATGCTTTTGTGCTGAGATCCAGGGCGTTTTTTTCAACATTTCTGGCTTTACTTTGTTGATAAGCATGTCTCAGTAGTATGCACCGATTTGCCGATCTTTTGGAAGATCGAAAAATGAAGGTGTGAAGTTATAAGAGGTACAGTCTCTTATCACTTACCGTCTTCATAACTGGACCTAACAAGTAGAAATCCGATAGGGCCAAGTGAGGACTGTACAGGGGGTGGGGAAGTACTTCACAAATCAATTTTTCGATAGTTCCTCAGGTTACCTGAACCATGAATGGCCGGGGGTTATTGTGAAGAAAAATTATGCCTTTGCATTGAGATCCAAGGAGTTTTTTTAACAGTCCTGGCTTCATTTTGTTGATAACCGTGTTACAGAAGTATGCGCTGTTTATTGTTTACTGATCTAGAAAATTGAAAAAACCGGGGTTCAACTTCATCGAAAAACATGGGTTTCATTGTTTGAAATTTCAATTGAATATCCAGTTGATGCTCATTCATCAATGAAGTTCGACCATCTTTAAATTTTTCTACCCATTTATAAAGCTTACTGCAGTTCATACAACTTTGTCCCTAATGTTTAGTTACAAGAGTTAACAGGTTTTTCATCTTTGTAAACCAAAAGACGGATCACTACACGCTGTTTAACTAATTCGTGCTCGTTAATTTTCAATTGCTTTTTCCATTCTTTTTCTTCTAGTAAGATAAAGAAAAATCACCTTTCCCTTTCTTGAAAACTGCTTTTTTTCATAAAGGCTTCGTTTCTATACCATACGCACATTTTAAATAAACTTAAAAAAAAAAAATTCTAAATAAACTTAATTTTAAAATTATTACACTGAATTAGAATTAATTACACGTTAAGATATTGATTGAAGTTTTTTTAATTTAGTATAAACTTAAAAAAGTATTTTTATCATTTTATGGTCTGTTGTTAAAGGAGGTTTATTCAATTTTAATAGTTCGCATACTAAGTTAAGAATATGCCAAAAATTTATAAAATCGTGAGCAATTTAAATTAACAGAGATTTTATCCACTTTCTCACTATTATTATCAAAACTCTGACAAACTTAACATCATTATTTGTTTGTTAATCACCCAAAATGAATTACGGTAATTCTCAACAAAAAAAAATAAAATTTTATGCCCGTCAGACTAGTTAAGAAAAAATATGCTGTTGCTTATAACAAATACTGTTGCTCACACAAATGAGATTCATTTAATATTTAGCCCTATAAGTGACATTTCAATTCTGTTCACCACATGGATTGGCTGTATAATAAACGACATTACACTACTTAAAAGCGACTCTAATCGGTTTCTCTTGTACCTTAAGTTTATTACACCCCTTTTTTATGTCTGTAATAGACATAAAAAAGCTAGGATAATTAATTTAAAACAACAAGTCAATATGTCACTTATATTTGTAGTAAAACAATGTATTATTTACGCGGTTTTCTATGAAAAACGATGATGAAAACAATATTTATTTCTGTAATATGTCATATATTAAGGAGTATCTTTGTGGGTAAGCCTTGAAAAATATTTTTACGATTCTCCACACTAAAATTTGTACAATTAAAATTTAATAGTCAGTGTATCAAGAGGAGCTGCAAAGATAAGAGAATCATCTAGTAAGGTGCTACGTAAAGCACTAACAACATGACCTCTCTCTTTTTTCTGTTTAGCCTCCGGAACCACCGTAAGTTATTACTTCAGAGGATGATATGTATGAATGTATGAATGAAGTTTAGTCTTGTACAGTCTTAGGTTGCACAATCCTGACATATGTGGTTAATTGAAACCTAACTACCTAAGAACACCGGTATCCCCGATCCAGTATTCAAATCCGAATGCCTTTATTAGAATTTGAATCTTAAAACTGTTAACTTCGAAATCAGCTGAATTGCATTGACGAGTTCACCACTAAACCAACCCGGTGGGCTAACATTATTACCTGGTGTGGCAGAACAGTGAAACTACTAATTCTTCAAAGCATACTAGAGAGTAGTGTTATTTGATATATGTGCTAGATTATTAAGGCAAAATGTAATGAAATAGGTATTTCGGTTAAAAAAAAAAATTGTGTTCACCGCTGAAATACTCGCTATAAATAAGGCTCTTAATACCATTAACCCTAAATATAGAAACATTCTTATTTGCAGTGACTCGTGTAGTGGTCTCCAGCCGTTAGAAAGCTTTTATTACAAACATCCTGTCGTCATTGAAATTTTCAATGCAATCGCTGAGTTGAGTAATCGTAACACAGAAATTTTTGTTGGGTCCCTAGCCACGTAAGGATTCCAGGTAATGAACAAGCAGATTATGCTGCCAAAGAAGCGCGTATTCAACCTCCTTTCACCACCCGAGTTACTAACTTTGATTTTATTAATCGTGTAAAACAATCACTGACAGCAAGGTGGCAAAGTGACTGGGTAACTACTGTCGATAATTAACTTCGACGGATTAAAGATTCAGTGTTGCCATGGGACTCCTCTTGCAGAAAAACTCGTCGTGAAGAAGTAGTCCTCTGCCGATTACGGATAGGACGTACGAGGATCATAGACGAGTACCTAATGTCAGGAGGACACTCACCCCTATGCACTCCATGCAACTGCCGCATGACTGTGCACCACATTCTCATAAACTGCATATGTTATGCGGTGTTGCGTCGTAATTTTAGTCTACCCACAAACATCCGTGGTATCTTGTACAATAATAACGAAATTTTGAACCGAATGTTTCTGTTTTTGCGTAGTACTAGGTTACTGAAAAAATTTAATATCATCATATATATTTTTACGCTAAAAGAGTGTTTGATCATTTTTTTCCTTTACTTTCAATTTTGATTTTTTTGGTTCTATGTCTGTAATTTTATTATCCGAGAAGGGAGCCTTTTGCACAACCTATCGGAATTAGGTAAGTTTTATGTAGTTTCATTTTTCTATTATTTTAGCTTTTATATTTTAAAGGCTCCGTCTGCGATATTAGTTTTGAGTTTTATTTCTCTTTTTTTACTTTTGTTTTAATAAATTTTTATTATATGATTTATATTAATTTTAAGCCTTATAAGTTTTATTATTTTAGAGTTACTTTACCTTTTTATTAAAGAAAATTCCGGGCGATGATAATGGACAGGCGTTTTTCGCCACCCCCAAAAAAAAGAACATCTTTCTCTACGTAAGGTCAGAATCTCTTTGTAAGATTAATTCTCTCGTGGCTCGAAAACGGCATTTTAATGAGACTACAAAAATGACACAAGAATGTTTGCTAAATTATTCGACAAAAAAAAACTAATTTACAAACCGGTTGGTCTATTCTTAAATCTTAAACCGAGAAGGGATC